>NC_136063.1:360649494-362031160 GCF_964261635.1 Lissotriton helveticus | reverse complement strand
ATCAGGATTTTTGATAATATCACATTCTTCCATGATGGCAAGGTTCAGAAATTGTCTGAACACTTGAGGTTGTCGTATCCTCACTCTCTCTGAGTTCACATGTCTGCGTGAACTTTTCTTTTGTTATGTCATCTCCAATCCCGTCAAGGGCGGTATAAACAACACTCTGTAAATATTGTATCTAACCACATTAACACACTACATTACACTTTTGGGAAAAACAAATGAACAACATTACCATGTTCTACATGTAAACAAAGTAGCAACCTTTTTAAGTGGTGGTCATGCACTTAACATTCACAAAGAAACTATTTCACAATCTCAAATGGCAAATGTGTGACCTCGCTGTCAGGATATCTTATAACAGATGTCTGTAGTGGAAGTTGACTGGGTAGTGGGTGTGATACGTCACAGCAGGCACAGCCATAGGTTAACGTGTGTGATAGCAATGTACGAAAGCCAATGGATGTGCCCATCTCCATGGACAATCGCATACATTGTGTCATTGTACACAGCGTTTAAAAAAAACCTCACTTGCCTACTAACACTGCAGCGAACAATACCTCCTCAACTTTAGCTGCTATTTCTGACCTCTGGGAGCCACAATGCCCGAGAAAGCAGGTGACAGGGCCCAGAATCCTCACCAGTGGAGCTAGAGTGGCTGGCTACGGAGGTCCTGTCCTTGTACAGTCAGGTATGGCTGACCAGAGGAACAGGTACATGTTGAAAATGAATATGTAATTCTGAATAACTGTTATATATTTTTAAAACACAAACTAGAATGCTCCGTTTAGTACCTGAGTGAAGTGTAGTGATTAAAGTGGTGTCACTTTGTTAAAAAGACCTAGAACTATGATGGTGTGTGTTTTGAGACACATTTTAATTGCATAACACCCCAGTATGTGTTGTGTATTTGTGGCCCTATATTTTATTTGGTGTGTATTGTTATGTATATGTACATAGATTTGCTATTTGTATGTGGATTCTACAAAATTAAGATCATGTTAATTTTGAAAAACACAATATATATACTATGCAATATATATATATAGAATTAGCATTTAAAAACCCTTAGAAATTCACTGAAAAAACTATGTTTTAGGGGTGTTATAGTTAGCTAGACATTTCGCTCATACAAAACCATTTAAATTCCTCCGATATAGTTAGTTGTACTAACTATATCGCGCGCGCGCAATCCACTGCTAATGATGTCACATATTACATCATTCATGACATGGTCAGTGACATCACTGATGACATCTCAAATGACATCACTGATGATATCACTGATGATATCATCCAGTGAATGTGGTTTGCTTCGTTATTTCAATATGTATTATATATATAGCAATTTGCATTGAAGAATGAGTGGATATATAAATATAAATATCTGGATGGAGGATTTAGTAGCAGTGTGATTGACTGTATACTTGACTAACTTAAAGTGTCTCTCTAAATATATTGGATAGTGACTAAACTGTGTGAACATCTGTATCACTTTGTCAGTTGTTGTAAAAACTACTTCTCCAGTCGGTTACTAGCTATTTGAAAGTCTATATGAGTTATTGATTAGTTAACTGAGTATTTGTATGGGAGAGTGAATGTGTATGTGGTTCAGTGGGAGGTGTGTGACTGCCCGTGTGTGACTGCCCAAAGATATGTGAATAGTTGATTTAGTAGGTATATGACATTAAGACTACATGTTATAACAGTTGTTTGGGTGAGTGAATATCTTTATGGGTGTGGTGATGAGCAAATATCTCTCTTAATGGTACATGTCCAACAAAGTAGAAAAATAAAAGGCAATGTATTGGTCAGTTGTTGTTTATAAATAAGTATACATAAGAATCAGTGATTGTATGCGTGACTGTATGGATAACTGTATACTTGTAATAGTGATTTTATAACACACTAAGTATAATTTGCTATCTAAATGAATAGATAAAGTGGTGTTTGTATAAGTGTATAGCTAAGTAAATGTAAGTATGATCCATTGTTTGCATATATGAATAGGATGACTTTATAAGTGAATTGGGTGTGTGCTGGTGTGTAATGTCAATATAGGTGATTAAGTATATTTGATAGTGTTCTATTGATCATTGACTGCATGTATGAGTGAATCTGTAGCTAAGTGATTTGATGTGTGTATAGATCTAGGAATCACTGAGTGGGTTTCTAGAAACTTGTATTGGTGTGTCAATGGATTCAAATATGGTACTCTGTATTTTACAGTGAGTGATGAAAGGTTATACTAGTGAATGATGAGGTGTTTTGTCACGTGGATGATGTCATCAGTGATGCCATCAGTGATGTCATTTGAGATGTCATCGGTGATGTCACTGACCATGTCATGAATGATGTAATATGTGACATCATCAGCAGTGGATTGCAGGCGTGTGAGATATAGTTAGTACAACTAACTGTATCGGAGGAATTTCAATGGTTTTGTACGAGCGAAATGTTCAGCTAACTATAACACCACTAAAACATAAAGTTTTTCAGTGAATTTCTTAAGTTTTTAAATGCTAATCCCTAACTATATCAGGCATGAAACCTATGTTTTTTTCTGTGAATTTCAAAGGTTTTTTAAATGCTAATTCCTAACTATATCACGCCTGAAAACTTTGTTTTTTTCAGTGAATTTCGAAGGTTTTGTAAACGACAATTTTTAAATGTATTAATTGTTATTTTTTTTATACTCATTTACTACATTTTTTAAACTATTTATATTTTGATATTTTATTTTTTAAATTATATTGTAATTACATTATACATTACATTACAAAATATATCAGAATGAATTACTTTAGTTTAAATACTTTGCAAATAGGCAATAGACTTTTAAGTACAGTAGTTACAGTTGTTGCAATGGGCAACACAATTTCAAACACAAAGCAACATTGGCCTCAATGTGTTTTTCTAGTTAAATGCAATTAGTTACTTTATGGATTACTTTTCTAATCACTGTACTGGATCCTAGATTCAGTCCTTGGACATCTCCTGTAAACGGTTGACTAAAATTGTTTTAGTTACAGTAGTGATTTTTAAGGAATATTATTGTATTTTAAAAGTTGACACTTAGAAATCTTTTCACATAGAATCACCAATGTTATCCTATGGGAGGAAATTCACTTAGCAGGTAAGTAGTGTTATCATTACTTTTTCTTACTCAATGGTGGATCCAGGTTCCAGCACTGGTGCATCCCATGTAAACAGTTGAAAGAATGTGTTTAAGTCATACAGGCGATTTACTAGGAATATTTTTAGTTTGTGAAAATAGACACAGAAACTTTTCTGGTGAATACCAGACAAGAGATTCCTATGGAAGGAAATTCAAGTTACTGGTAAGTATGGTTAGAATTACTTTTCAGGATCAGTACTGGGCTCAAAGATGCAGCACAGAGGTCTCTCCTGATAACAGGTGAATAAATCGGAATTCGTAGTTCGGCTGATTTTAGAGGAATTTTTTAAAGTTCCAAAACTCCACACTTGAAAAAAATCCAAGTGAAACCAGTCAATGTTAGCCTATGGAAGGAAATTCAAGTTACTGTAACTACGATTAGAATTACTTTTCAGATCTGAAATAATGCACAAAAAGATGATATGCTCCATCAGTTCCAGTGCAATCACATTGCCACATCAAAAGTATTCAGTATATCTGTTGCCATCAACACTGCATCGTCTGCAATAGCGACTCAATCTGAATTGTGATCCAGCGATTTAAAAAAAAAAGATTTTTGTTGGCCTTGGGGGTCCTTGTGGGACCCCCTAAGCAGGCCTAGGGGGTCAGGCTATTTCTAGCCTTCTCCCTTTGAGTGTTTTGCACGTTTGTTTCACTGCTTTCTTGTGCCTCGGTTCTACCGAGGTACAAGATGGCTGCCAACACTTCCTGGTTTGGAGTGTTGACAGACATTTGACATCCAATATGCATGCAGCTCATGCTCGGGCAGGTACAGAGTACAGTACAGAGTACAGTACAGAGTACGGCACTTCGTCTCTAGATATCACTATGATTTTACTTTTGATTTTCTCAGGAACTACTGAACGGATTTACCCCATTTAACAAAAAGCACAATCTGCGAACCGACCTCCACCTTTTTGCCAAATTTGGTGTAATTCCGTTCAGCCATTCGGGCTGTAGCCCTGGCTAAAGGTCCAATGGAAAATTGCATGGCAAAAACACGTTTTGGGACCCCCCTTTTTTCGCGGCCCTCACTTGACGAATCACCGCCAAACTTTCAGGGAAGGAGCGGAGTGGAGCAAGCCATTTTCTTGGAGAATTTCATATTCATCCACCGGCACCAAAGTTATTCCAAATAGAATGTTGCGGATTTCCTATGGAAACTAGGTCCTAACTATATCTACCTTTGTTCGCCATAAATTGGCAGGGTATGCTCAGACGTGAGTCCCTTGCTCACTTTGTCACTGGATTCAAGCAAGCCTGGCTGAAGACGGCTGAAATGCCAGAAACCGGTCCTAGGAAGCTTGTTTCCGGTCCAGGGAAGGCATGACTTGGCAGTTTTGGCTGGACTGTTCCCATGAGGTACAGGGTCAGACTGATTTGCATATGGCCATGTCTGAACTGGGGTGGCAGAGTGGGCTAAAAACAGTGATGGATTAAACCAAGATCTTTTGACTGGGTGTGAGTGTTTGATTGGTTCAGATGCTCCGTCCATCACCACCTCCTTTTGTACCACTTTGTTCGCCATAAGTTGGCAGGGTATGCTCAGACCTGAGTCCCTTGCTCACTTTGCCACTGGATTCAAGCAAGCCTGGCTGAAGTGAGTTGAAATGCCAGAAACCGGTTAAAGGAAGCTTGTTTCCGGTCCAGGGAAGGCATGGCTTGGCAGTTCGGGCTGGACTGTTCCCATGAGGCACAGGGTCAGACTGATTTGCATATGGCCATGTCTGCACTGGGGTGGCAGAGTGGGCTAAAGAACGGTGATGGATTAAACCCAGGTCTTTTGACTGGGCGTGAGTGTTTGATTGGATTCTAATGCTCCGTCCATCACCACCCCCTTTTGTACCACTTTGTTCACCATAAGTGGGCAGGGTATGCTCAGACATGAGTCCCTTGCTCACTTTGTCACTGGATTCAAGCAAGCCTGGCTGAAGACGGCTGAAATGCCAGAAACCGGTCCTAGGAAGCTTGTTTCCGGTCCAGGGAAGGCATGGCTTGGCAGTTCGGGCTGGACTGTTCCTTTGAGGCACAGGGTCAGACTGATTTGCATATGGCCATGTCTGAACTGGGGTGGCAGAGTGGGCTAAAGAACGGTGATGGATTAAACCCAGATCTTTTGACTGGGTGTAAGTGTTTGATTGGTTCAGATGCTCCACACATCACCAACTTCTTTTGTTCCACTTTGCTTGCTATAAGTTGGCAGGGTATGCTCAGACGTGAGTCCCTTGCCCACTTTGCCACTGGATTCAAGCAAGCCTGGCTGAAGAAGGTTGAAATGCCAGAAACCGGTTCTAGGAAGCTTGTTTCCGGTCCAGGGAAGGCATGGCTTGGCAGTTCGGGCTGGACTGTTCCCAAGAGGCACAGGGTCACACTGATTTGCATATGGCCATGTCTGAACTGGGGTGGCAGAGTGGGCTAGAGAACGGTGATGGATTAAACCCAGATCTTTTGACTGGGTGTGAGTGTTTGATTGGTTCAGCTGCTTCGTCCATCACCACCCCCTTTTGTACCACTTTGTTCGCCATAAGTTGTCAGGGTATGCTGAGACGTGAGTCCCTTGCTCACTTTGCCACTGAATTCAAGCAAGCCTGGCTGAAGACGGCTGAAATGCGAGGAACTGGTCCTAGGAAGCTTGTTTCCGGTCCAGGGAAGGCATGGCTTGGCAGTTCGGCCTGGACTGTTCCCATGAGGCACAGGCTCAGACTGATTTACATATGGCCATGTCTGAACTGGGGGGCAGAGTGGGCTAAAGAACGGTGATGGATTAAACCCAGATCTTTTGACTGGGTGTGAGTGTTTGATTCGTTCAGATGCTCCGTCCATCACCACCCCCTCTTGTACCACTTTGTTCACCATAAGTTGGCAGGGTATGCTCAGACGTGAGTCACTTGCTTACTTTGCCACTGGATTCAAGCAAGCCTGGCTGAAGACGGCTGAAATGCCAGAAACCGGTCCTAGGAAGCTTGTTTCCGGTCCAGGGCAGGCATGGCTTGGCAGTTCGGGATGGACTGTTCCCATGAGGCACAGGGTCAGACTGATTTGCATATGGCCATGTCTGAACTGGGGTGGCAGAGTGGGCTAAAGAACGGTGATGGATTAAACCCAGATCTTTTGACTTGAGTGTGAGTGTTTGATTGGTTCAGATGCTCCGTCCATCACCACCCCCTTTTGTACCACTTTGTTCGCCATAAATTGGCAGGGTATGCTCAGACGTGAGTCCCTTGCTCACTTAGCCACTGGATTCAAGCAAGCCTGGCTGAAGATGGCTGATATGCCAGAAACCGGTCCTAGGAAGCTTGTTTCCGGTCCAGGGAAGGCATGGCTTGGCAGTTCGGGCTGGACTGTTCCCAAGAGGCACAGGGTCAGACTGATTTGCATATGGCCATGTCTGAACTGGGGTGGCAGAGTGGGCTAAAGAACGGTGATGGATTAAACCCAGATCTTTTGACTGGGTGTGAGTGTTTGATTGGTTTAGCTGCTTCGTCCATCACCGCCCCCTTTTGTACAACTTTGTTCATCATAAGTTGGCAGGGAATGCTCACACGTGAGTCCCTTGCTCACTTTGCCACTGGATTCAAGCAAGCCTGGCTGAAGACGGCTGAAATGCCAGAAACTGGTTCTAGGAAGCTTGTTTCCGGTCCAGGGAAGGCATGGCTTGGCAGTTCGGGCTGGACTGTTCCCATGAGGCACAGGGTCAGACTGATTTGCATATGGCCATGTCTGAACTGGGGTGGCAGAGGGGGCTAAAGAACGGTGATGGATTAAACCCAGATCTTTTGACTGGGTGTAAGTGTTTGATTGGTTCAGATGCTCCGTCCATCACCACCTCATTTTGTTCCACTTTGCTTGCCATAAGTTGGCAGGGTATGCTCAGACGTGAGTCCCTTGCCCACTTTGCCACTGGATTCAAGCAAGCCTGGCTGAAGACGGCTGAAATGCCAGAAACCGGTCCTAGGAAGCTTGTTTCCGGTTACAGGGAAGGCATGGCTTGGCAGTTCGGGCTGGACTGTTCCCATGAGGCACAGGGTCAGACTGATTTGCATATGGCCATGTCTGAACTGGGGTGGCAGAGGGGGCTAAAGAACGGTGATGGATTAAACCCAGATCTTTTGACTGGGTGTGAGTGTTTGATTGGTTCAGATGCTCCGTCCATCACCACCCCCTTTTGTACCACTTTTTTCGCCATAAGTTGGAAGGGTATGCTCAGACGTGAGTTCCTTGCTCACTTTGCCACTGGATTCAAGCAAGCCTGGCTGAAGATGGCTGAAATGAGAGAAACCGGTCCTAGGAAGCTTGTTTCCGGTCCAGGGAAGGCATGGCTTGGCAGTTCGGGCTGGACTGGTCCCAAGAGGCAGAGGGTCAGACTGATTTGCATATGGCAATGTCTGAACTGGGGTGGCAGAGTGGGCTAGAGAACGGTGATGGATTAAACCCAGATCTTTTGACTGGGTGTGAGTGTTTGATTGGTTCAGATGCTCCGTCCATCACCACCCCCTCTTGTACCACTTTGTTCACCATAAGTTGGCAGGGTATGCTCAGACGTGAGTCCCTTGCTCACTTTGTCACTGGATTCAAGCAAGCCTGGCTAAGGACGGCTGAAATGCCAGAAACCGGTCCTAGGAAGCTTGTTGCCGGTCGAGGGAAGGCATGGCTTGGCAGTTCGGGCTGGACTGTTCCCATGAGGCACAGGGTCAGACTGATTTGCATATGGCCTTGTCTGAACTAGGGTGACAGAGTGGGCTAAAGAATGGTGATGGATTAAACCCAAATCTTTTGACTGGGTGTGAGTGTTTGATTTCTTCAGATGCTCCGTCCATCACCACCCCCTTTTGTACCACTTTGATCGCCATAAGTTGGCAGGGTATGCTCAGACGTGAGCCCCTTGCTCACTTTGCCACTGGATTCAAGTAAGCCTGGCTGAAGGTGGCTGAAATGCAAAAACCGGTCCTAGGAAGCTGGTTTCCGTTCCAGGGAAGGCATGGCTTGGCAGTTCGGGCTGGACTGTTCCCAAGAGGCACAGGGTCAGACTGATTTGCATATGGCCATGTCTGAACTGGGGTGGCAGAGTGGGCTAAAGAACGGTGATGGATTAAACCCAGATCTTTTGACTGGGTGTGAGTGTTTGATTGGTTCAGATGCTTCGTCCATCATCACCCCCTTTTGTACCACTTTGTTCACCATAAGTTGGCAGGGTATGCTGAGACGTGAGTCCCTTGCTCACTATGCCACTGAATTCAAGCTAGTCTGGCTGAAGACGGCTGAAATGCCAGAAACCGGGCATGGGAAGCTTGTTTCCGGTCAAGGGAAGGCATGGCTTGGCAGTTCGGGCTGGACTGTTCTCATGAGGCACAGGGTCAGACTGATTTGCATATGGCCATGTCTGAACTGGGGTGGCAGAGTGGGCTAAAGAACGGTGATGGATTAAACGCAGATCTTTTGACTGGGTGCAAGTGTTTGATTCGTTCAGATGCTCCGTCCATCACCACCCCCTATTGTACCACTTTGTTCGCCATAAGTTGGCAGTGAATGCTCACACGTGAGTCCCTTGCTCACTTTGCCACTGGATTCAAGCAAGCCTGGCTGAAGATGGCTGAAATGCCCGAAACTGGTCCTAGGAAGCTTGTTTCTGGTCCAGGGAAGGCATGACTTGGCAGTTCGGGCTGGACTGTTCCCATGAGGCACAGGGTCAGACTGATTTGCATATGGCCATGTCTGAACTGGGGGGCAGAGTGGGCTAAACAACGGTGATGGATTAAACCCAGATCTTTTGACTGGGTGTGAGTGTTTGATCCGTTCAGATGCTCCGTCCATCACCACCCACTCTTGTACCACTTTGTTCACCATAAGTTGGCAGGGTATGCTCAGAAGTGAGTCACTTGCTTACTTTGACACTGGATTCAAGCAAGCCTGGCTGAAGACGGCTGAAATGCCAGAAACCGGTCCTAGTAAGCTTGTTTCCGGTCCAGGGCAGGCATGGCTCGGCAGTTTGGGCTGGACTGTTCCCATGAGGCACAGGGTCAGAATGATTTGCATATGGCCATGTCTGAACTGGGGTGGCAGAGTGGGCTAAAGAACAGTGATTGATTAAACCCAGATCTTTTGACTGAGTGTGAGTGTTTGATTGGTTCAGATGCTCCATCCATCACCACCCCCTTTTGTACCACTTTGTTCGCCATAAGTTGGCAGGGTATGCTCAGACGTGAGTCCCTTGCTCACTTTGCCACTGGATTCAAGCAAGCCTGGCTGAAGACGGCTGAAATGCCAGAAACCGGTCCTAGGAAGCTTGTTTCCGGTCCAGGGCAGGCATGGCTGGGCAGTTTGGGCTGGACTGTTCCCATGAGGCACAGGGTCAGACTGATTTGCATATGGCCATGTCTGAACTGGGGTGGCAGAGTGGGCTAAAGAACGGTGATGGATTATACCCAGATCTTTTGACTGGGTGTGAGTGTTTGATTGGTTCAGATGCTCCGTCCATCACCACCCCCTTTTGTACCACTTTGTTCGCCATAAGTTGGCAGGGTATGCTCAGACGTGAGTCCCTTGCTCACTTTGCTACTGGATTCAAACAAGCCTGGCTGAAGGCGGCTGAAAAGCCAGAAACCGGTTCTAGGAAGCTTGTTTCCGGTCCAGGGAAGGCATGGCTTGGCAGTTTGGGCTGGACTGTTCCCATGAGGCACAGGGTCAGACTGATTTGCATATGGCCATGTCTGAACTAGGGTGGCAGAGTGGGCTAAAGAACGGTGATGGATTAAACCCAGATCGTTTGACTGGGTGTGAGTGTTTGATTGGATTCTGATGCTCCTACCATCACCACCCTCTTTTGTACCACTTTGTTCACCATAAGTTGGCAGGGTATGCTCAGACGTGAGTCCCTTGCTCACTTTGTCACTGGATTCAAGCAAGCCTGGCTGAGGACGGCTGAAATGCCAGAAACCGGTCCTAGGAAGCTTGTTGCCGGTCCAGGGAAGGCATGGCTTGGCAGTTCGGGCTGGACTGTTCCCATGAGGCACAGGGTCAGACTGATTTGCATATGGCCTTGTCTGAACTAGGGTGACAGAGTGGGCTAAAGAACGGTGATGGATTAAACCCAAATCTTTTGACTGGGTGTGAGTGTTTGATTTGTTCAGATGCTCCGTCCATCACCACCCCCTTTTGTACCACTTTGATCGCCATAAGTTGGCAGGGTATGCTCAGACGTGAGTCCCTTGCTCACTTTGCCACTGGATTCAAGTAAGCCTGGCTGAAAGTGGCTGAAATGCAAAAACCGGTCCTAGGAAGCTTGTTTCCATTCCAGGGAAGGCATTGCTTTGCAGTTCGGGCTGGACTGTTCCCAAGAGGCACAGGGTCAGACTGATTTGCATATGGCCATGTCTGAACTGGGGTGGCAGAGTGGGCTAAAGAACGGTGATGGATTAAACCCAGATCTTTTGACTGGGTGTAAGTGTTTGATTGGTTCAGATTCTTCGTCCATCATCACCCCCTTTTGTACCACTTTGTTCGCCATAAGTTGGCAGAGTATGCTGAGACGTGAGTCCCTTGCTCACTATGCCACTGAATTCAAGCAAGTCTGGCTGAAGACGGCTGATGTGCCAGAAACCGGTCATGGGAAGCTTGTTTCCGGTCAAGGGAAGGCATGGCTTGGCAGTTCGGGCTGGACTGTTCCCATGAGGCACAGGGTCAGACTGATTTGCATATGGCCTTGTCTGAACTAGGGTGACAGAGTGGGCTAAAGAACGGTGATGGATTAAACCCAAATCTTTTGACTGGGTGTGAGTGTTTGATTTGTTCAGATGCTCCGTCCATCACCATCCCCTTTGGTACCACTTTGATCGCCATAAGTTGGCAGGGTATGCTGAGACGTGAGTCCCTTGCTCACTTTGCCACTGAATTCAAGCAAGCCTGGCTGAAGACGGCTGAAATGCGAGGAACTGGTCCTAGGAAGCTTGTTTCCGGTCCAGGGAAGGCATGGCTTGGCAGTTCGGCCTGGACTGTTCCCATGAGGCACAGGGTCAGACTGATTTGCATATGGCCTTGTCTGAACTAGGGTGACAGAGTGGGCTAAAGAACGCTGATGAATTAAACCCAGATCTTTTGACTGGGTGTAAGTCTTTGATTGGTTCAGATGCTTCGTCCATCATCACCCCCTTTTGTACCACTTTGTTCGCCATAAGTTGGCAGGGTATGCTGAGACGTGAGTCCCTTGCTCACTATGCCACTGAATTCAAGCAAGTCTGGCTGAAGACGGCTGAAATGCCAGAAACCGGTCATGGGAAGCTTGTTTCCGGTCAAGGGAAGGCATGGCTTGGCAGTTCGGGCTGGACTGTTCTCATGAGGCACAGGGTCAGACTGATTTGCATATGGCCATGTCTGAACTGGGGTGGCAGAGTGGGCTAAAGAACGGTGATGGATTAAACCCAGATTTTTTGACTGAGTGTGAGTGTCTGATTGGTTCAGATGCTCCGTCCATCACCACACCCTGTTGTACCACTTTGTTCGCCATAAGTTGGCAGGGTATGCTCAGACATGAGTCCCTTGCTCACCTTGCCACTGGATTCAAGCAATCCTGCCTGAAGACGGCTGAAATGCCAGAACCTGGTCCTAGGAAGCTTGTTTCCGGTCCAGGGAAGGCATGGCTTGGCAGTTCGGGCTGGGCTGTTCCCATGAGGCACAGGGTCAGATGGATTTGCATATGGCCATGTCTGAACTGGGGTGGCAGAGTGGGCTAAAGAACAGTGATGGATTAAACCCAGATCTTTTGACTGGGTGTGACTGTGTGATTGGTTCAGATGCTCCGTCCATCACCACCCCCTTTTGTACCACTTTGTTCGCCATAAGTTGGCAGGGTATGTTCAGACGTGAGTCCCCTGCTCACTTTGCTACTGGATTCAAGCAAGCCTGGCTGAAGGCAGCTGAAATGCCAGAAACCGGTTCTAGGAAGCTTGTTTCCGGTCCAGGGAAGGCATGGCTTGGCAGTTCGGGCTGGACTGTTCCCATGAGGCACAGGGTCAGACTGATTTGCATATGGCCATGTCTGAACTGGGGTGGCAGAGTGGGCTAAAGAACGGTGATGGATTAAACCCAGATCTTTTGACTGGGTGTGAGTGTTTGATTGGATTCTGATGCTCCTACCATCACCACGATCTTTTGTACCACTTTGTTCACCATAAGTTGGCAGGGTATGCTCAGACGTGAGTCCCTTGCTCACTTTGTCACTGGATTCAAGCAAGCCTGGCTGAGGACGGCTGAAATGCCAGAAACCGGTCCTAGGAAGCTTGTTTCCGGTCCAGGGAAGGCATGGCTTGGCAGTTCGGGCTGGACTGTTCCCATGAGGCACAGGGTCAGACTGATTTGCATATGGCCTTGTCTGAACTAGGGTGACAGAGTGGGCTAAAGAACGGTGATGGATTAAACCCAAATCTTTTGACTGGGTGTGAGTGTTTAATTGGTTCACATGCTCCGTCCATCACCACCCCCTTTTGTACCACTTTGTTCGCCATAAGTTGGCATTGTATGCTCAGACGTGAGTCCCTTGCTAACTTTGCCACTGGATTCAAGCAAGCCTGGCTGAAGATGGCTGAAATGCCAGAAACCGGTCCTAGGAAGTTGTTTCCGGTCCAGGGAAGGCATGACTTGGCAGTTCGGGCTGGACTGTTCCCATGAGGCACAGGGTCAGACTGATTTGCATATGGCCATGTCTGAACTGGGGTGGCAGAGGGGGCTAAAGAACGGTGATGGATTAAACCCAGATCTTTTGACTTGGTGTGAGTGTTTGATTGGTTCAGATGCTCCGTCCATCACCACCCTCTTTTGTTCCACTTTGTTCGCCATAAGTTGGCAGGGTGTGCTCCGACCTGAGTCCCTTGCTCACTTTGCCACTGGATTCAAGCAAGCCTGGCTGAAGACGGCTGAAATGCCAGAAACCGGTCCTAGGAAGCTTGTTTCCGGTCCAGGGAAGGCATGGCTTGGCAGTTCGGGCTGGACTGTTCCCATGAGGCACAGGGTCAGACTGATTTGCATATGTCCATGTCTGAACTGGGGTGGCAGAGGAGGCTAAAGAACAGTGATGGATTAAACCCGGATGTTTTGACTGGGTGTGAGTGTTTGATTGTTCCGATGCTCCGTCCATCACCACCCCTTTTGTTCCACTTTGTTCGCCATAAGTTGGCAGGGTATGTTCAGACGTTAGTCCCCTGCTCACTTTGCTACTGGATTCAAGCAAGCCTGGCTGAAGGCAGCTGAAATGCCAGAAACCGGTTCTAGGAAGCTTGTTTCCGGTCCAGGGAAGGCATGGCTTGGCAGTTCGGGCTGGACTGTTCCCATGAGGCACAGGGTCAGACTGATTTGAATATGGCCATGTCTGAACTGGGGTGGCAGAGGAGGCTAAAGAACAGTGATGGATTAAACCCGGATCTTTTGACTGGGTTTGAGTGTTTGATTGGTTCCGATGCTCCGTCCATCACCACCCCTTTTGTTCCACTTTGTTCGCAATAAATTGGCAGGGTGTGCTCAGACGTGAGTCCCTTGCTCAGTTTGCCACTGGATTCAAGCAAGCCTGGCTGAAGACGGCTGAAATGCCAGAAACCGGTCCTAGGAAGCTTGTTTCCAGTCCAGGGAAGGCATGGCTTGGCAGTTCGGGCTGGACTGTTCCCATGAGGCACAGGATCAGACGGATTTGCATATGGCCATTTCTGAACTGGGGTGGCAGAGGGGGCTAAAGAACGGTGATGGATTAAACCCGGATCTTTTAACTGGGTGTGAGTGTTTGATTGGTTCAGATGCTCCGTCCATCACTACCCCCTTTTGTACCACTTTTTTGCCATAAGTTGGCAGGGTATGCTCAGACGTGAGTCCCTTGCTCACTTTGCCACTGGATTCAAGCAAGCCTGGCTGGAGACGGCTGAAATGCCAGAAACCGGTCCTAGGAAGCTTGTTTCCGGTCCAGGGAAGGCATGGCTTGGCAGTTCGGGCTGAACTGTTCCCATGAGGCACAGGGTAAGACTGATTTGTATATAGCCATGTCTGAACTAGGGTGGCTGAGTGGGCTAAAGAACGGTGATGGATTAAACCCAGATCTTTTGACTGGGTGTGAGTGTTTGATTGGTTCAGATGCTCCGTCCATCACCACCCCCTTTTGTACCACTTTGTTCGCCATAAGTTGTCAGGGTATGCTCAGACGTGAATCCCTTGCTCACTTTGCCACTGAATTCAAGCAAGTCTGGATGAAGACGGCTGAAATGCCAGAAACCGGTCCTAGGAAGCTTGTTTCCGGTCCAGGGAAGGCATGGCTTGGCAGTTCAGGCTGGACTGTTCCCATGAGGCACAGGGTCAGACTGATTTGCATATGGCCTTGTCTGAACTAGGGTGACAGAGTGGGCTAAAGAACGGTGATAGATATGCTCAGACGTGAGTCCCTTGCTAACTTTGCCACTGGATTCAAGCAAGCCTGGCTGAAGATGGCTGAAATGCCAGAAACCGGTCCTAGGAAGTTGTTTCCGGTCCAGGGAAGGCATGACTTGGCAGTTCGGGCTGGACTGTTCCCATGAGGCACAGGGTCAGACTGATTTGCATATGGCCATGTCTGAACTGGGGTGGCAGAGGGGGCTAAAGAACGGTGATGGATTAAACCCAGATCTTTTGACTTGGTGTGAGTGTTTGATTGGTTCAGATGCTCCGTCCATCACCACCCTCTTTTGTTCCACTTTGTTCGCCATAAGTTGGCAGGGTGTGCTCCGACCTGAGTCCCTTGCTCACTTTGCCACTGGATTCAAGCAAGCCTGGCTGAAGACGGCTGAAATGCCAGAAACCGGTCCTAGGAAGCTTGATTCCGGTCCAGGGAAGGCATGGCTTGGCAGTTCGGGCTGGACTGTTCCCATGAGGCACAGGGTCAGACTGATTTGCATATGTCCATGTCTGAACTGGGGTGGCAGAGGAGGCTAAAGAACAGTGATGGATTAAACCCGGATGTTTTGACTGGGTGTGAGTGTTTGATTGTTCCGATGCTCCGTCCATCACCACCCCTTTTGTTCCACTTTGTTCGCCATAAGTTAGCAGGGTATGTTCAGACGTTAGTCCCCTGCTCACTTTGCTACTGGATTCAAGCAAGCCTGGCTGAAGGCAGCTGAAATGCCAGAAACCGGTTCTAGGAAGCTTGTTTCCGGTCCAGGGAAGGCATGGCTTGGCAGTTCGGGCTGGACTGTTCCCATGAGGCACAGGGTCAGACTGATTTGAATATGGCCATGTCTGAACTGGGGTGGCAGAGGAGGCTAAAGAACAGTGATGGATTAAACCCGGATCTTTTGGCTGGGTGTAAGTGTTTGATTGGTTCCGATGCTCCGTCCATCACCACCCCTTTTGTTCCACTTTGTTCGCCATAAATTGGCAGGGTGTGCTCAGACGTGAGTCCCTTGCTCAGTTTGCCACTGGATTCAAGCAAGCCTGGCTGAAGACGGCTGAAATGCCAGAAACCGGTCCTAGGAAGCTTGTTTCGAGTCCAGGGAAGGCATGGCTTGGCAGTTCGGGCTGGACTGTTCCCATGAGGCACAGGATCAGACGGATTTGCATATGGCCATTTCTGAACTGGGGTGGCAGAGGGGGCTAAAGAACGGTGATGGATTAAACCCGGATCTTTTAACTGGGTGTGAGTGTTTGATTGGTTCAGATGCTCCGTCCATCAACACCCCCTTTTGTACCACTTTTTTGCCATAAGTTGGCAGGGTATGCTCAGACGTGAGTCCCTTGCTCACTTTGCCACTGGATTCAAGCAAGCCTGGCTGGAGACGGCTGAAATGCCAGAAACCGGTCCTAGGAAGCTTGTTTCCGGTCCAGGGAAGGCATGGCTTGGCAGTTCGGGCTGGACTGTTCCCATGAGGCACAGGGTAAGACTGATTTGCATATAGCCATGTCTGAACTAGGGTGGCAGAGTGGGCTAAAGAACGGTGATGGATTAAACCCAGATCTTTTGACTGGGTGTGAGTGTTTGATTGGTTCAGATGCTCCGTCCATCACCACCCCCTTTTGTACCACTTTGTTCGCCATATAAGTGGAGAAGTGTGGCTCACTGGTTAGAGGAGGCAGACCTGGAAGCAGAGGTCAGCCCGGGACCAGGGTTCAATTCCCGGCTCGGCAGGGTCTTGAGTCCTAAAATGTCCATGGACTCGACAATTCTCGCTCCGGTGCCTACTCAATTCACGGGTTCACACTCTGCGACTCTGGGCAATAGCTTGCTTAATCTCCACAACGGCCCCTCGCGGCGGGATGCCTGGCTTTCACCTTGCGGATAACCTGCCGGGGTTATCTCACAGGGGAATACCAGGACGGGTTCCCTAAGCAAGCGCTTAGAAACCGCTTGGTGATTTGCGCTATATAAATTCCTGTACATTTACATTTACATATGTTGTCAGGGTATGCTCAGACGTGAATCCCTTGCTCACTTTGCCACTGAATTCAAGCAAGTCTGGCTGAAGACGGCTGAAATGCCAGAAACCGTCCCAGAAAGCTTGTTTCTGGTCAAGGGAAGGCATGGCTTGGCAGTTCGGGCTGGACTGTTCCCATAAGGCACAGGGTCAGACCGATTTGCATATGGCCATGTCTGAACTGGGGTGGCAGAGTGGGCTAAAGAACGGTGATGGATTAAACCCAGATCTTTTGACTGGGTGTGAGTGTTTGATTGGATTCTGATGCTCCTACCATCACCACCCTCTTTTGTACCACTTTGTTCACCATAAGTTGGCAGGGTATGCTCAGACGTGAGTCCCTTGCTCACTTTGTCACTGGATTCAAGCAAGCCTGGCTGAGGACGGCTGAAATGCCAGAAACCGGTCCTGGGAAGCTTGTTGCCGGTCCAGGGAAGGCATGGCTTGGCAGTTCGGGCTGGACTGTTCCCATGAGGCACAGGGTCAGACTGATTTGCATATGGCCTTGTCTGAACTAGGGTGACAGAGTGGGCTAAAGAACGGTGATGGATTAAACCCAAATCTTTTGACTGGGTGTGAGTGTTTGATTTGTTCAGATGCTCCGTCCATCACCACCCCCTTTTGTACCACTTTGATCGCCATAAGTTGGCAGGGTATGCTCAGACGTGAGTCCCTTGCTCACTTTGCCACTGGATTCAAGTAAGCCTGGCTGAAGGTGGCTGAAATGCAAAAACCGGTCCTAGGAAGCTTGTTTCCGTTCCAGGGAAGGCATGGCTTGGCAGTTCGGGCTGGACTGTTCCCAAGAGGCACAGGGTCAGACTGATTTGCATATGGCCATGTCTGAACTGGGGTGGCAGAGTGGGCTAAAGAACGGTGATGGATTAAACCCAGATCTTTTGACTGGGTGTAAGTGTTTGATTGGTTCAGATGCTTCGTCCATCATCACCCCCTTTTGTACCACTTTGTTCGCCATAAGTTGGCAGGGTATGCTGAGACGTGAGTCCCTTGCTCACTATGCCACTGAATTCAAGCAAGTCTGGCTGAAGACGGCTGAAATGCCAGAAACCGGTCATGGGAAGCTTGTTTCCGGTCAAGGGAAGGCATGGCTTGGCAGTTCGGGCTGGACTGTTCTCATGAGGCACAGGGTCAGACTGATTTGCATATGGCCATGTCTGAACTGTGGTGGCAGGGTGGGCTAAAGAATGGTGATGGATTAAACCCAGATTTTTTGACTGGGTGTGAGTGTCTGATTGGTTCAGATGCTCCGTCCATCACCACACCCTGTTGTACCACTTTGGTCGCCATAAGTTGGCAGGGTATGTTCAGACGTGAGTCCCCTGCTCACTTTGCAACTGGATTCAAGCAAGCCTGGCTGAAGGCAGCTGAAATGCCAGAAACCGGTTCTAGGAAGCTTGTTTCCGGTCCAGGGAAGGCATGGCTTGGCAGTTCGGGCTGGACTGTTCCCATGAGGCACAGGGTCAGACTGATTTGCATATGGCCATGTCTGAACTGGGGTGGCAGAGTGGGCTAAAGAACGGTGATGGATTAAACCCAGATCTTTTGACTGGGTGTGAGTGTTTGATTGGATTCTGATGCTCCTACCATCACCACGATCTTTTGTACCACTTTGTTCACCATAAGTTGGCAGGGTATGCTCAGACGTGAGTCCCTTGCTCACTTTGTCACTGGATTCAAGCAAGCCTGGCTGAGGACGGCTGAAATGCCAGAAACCGGTCCTAGGAAGCTTGTTTCCGGTCCAGGGAAGGCATGGCTTGGCAGTTTGGACTGGACTGTTCCCATGAGGCACAGGGTCAGACTGATTTGCATATGGCCTTGTCTGAACTAGGGTGACAGAGTGGGCTAAAGAACGGTGATGGATTAAACCCAAATCTTTTGACTGGGTGTGAGTGTTTAATTGGTTCACATGCTCCCTCCATCACCACCCCCTTTTGTACCACTTTGTTCGCCATAAGTTGGCATTGTATGCTCAGACGTGAGTCCCTTGCTAACTTTGCCACTGGATTCAAGCAAGCCTGGCTGAAGATAGCTGAAATGCCAGAAACCGGTCCTAGGAAGTTGTTTCCGGTCCAGGGAAGGCATGACTTGGCAGTTCGGGCTGGACTGTTCCCATGAGGCACAGGGTCAGACTGATTTGCATATGGCCATGTCTGAACTGGGGTGGCAGAGGGGGCTAAAGAACGGTGATGGATTAAACCCAGATCTTTTGACTTGGTGTGAGTGTTTGATTGGTTCAGATGCTCCGTCCATCACCACCCTCTTTTGTTCCACTTTGTTCGCCATAAGTTGGCAGGGTGTGCTCCGACCTGAGTCCCTTGCTCACTTTGCCACTGGATTCAAGCAAGCCTGGCTGAAGACGGCTGAAATTCCAGAAACCGGTCCTAGGAAGCTTGTTTCCGGTCCAGGGAAGGCATGGCTTGGCAGTTCGGGCTGGACTGTTCCCATGAGGCACAGGGTCAGACTGATTTGCATATGTCCATGTCAGAACTGGGGTGGCAGAGGAGGCTAAAGAACAGTGATGGATTAAACCCGGATCTTTTGACTGGGTGTGAGTGTTTGATTGTTCCGATGCTCCGTCCATCATCACCCCCTTTTGTACCACTTTGTTCGCCATAAGTTGGCAGGGTATGCTGAGACGTGAGTCCCTTGCTCACTATGCCACTGAATTCAAGCAAGTCTGGCTGAAGACGGCTGAAATGCCAGAAACCGGTCATGGGAAGCTTGTTTCCGGTCAAGGGAAGGCATGGCTTGGCAGTTCGGGCTGGACTGTTCTCATGAGGCACAGGGTCAGACTGATTTGCATATGGCCATGTCTGAACTGGGGTGGCAGAGTGGGCTAAAGAACGGTGATGGATTAAACGCAGATCTTTTGACTGGGTGCGAGTGTTTGATTCGTTCAGATGCTCCGTCCATCACCACCCCCTTTTGTACCACTTTGTTCGCCATAAGTTGGCAGTGAATGCTCACACGTGAGTCCCTTGCTCACTTTGCCACTGGATTCAAGCAAGCCTGGCTGAAGATGGCTGAAATGCCCAAAACTGGTCCTAGGAAGCTTGTTTCCGGTCCAGGGAAGGCATGGCTTGGCAGTTCGGGCTGGACTGTTCCCATGAGGCACAGGGTCAGACTGATTTGCGTATGGCCATGTCTGAACTGGGGGGCAGAGTGGGCTAAAGAACGGTGATGGATTAAACCCAGATCTTTTGACTGGGTGTGAGTGTTTGATTCGTTCAGATGCTCCGTCCATCACCACCTCCTCTTGTACCACTTTGTTCACCATAAGTTGGCAGGGTATGCTCAGACGTGAGTCACTTGCTTACTTTGACACTGGATTCAAGCAAGCCTGGCTGAAGACGGCTGAAATGCCAGAAACCGGTCCTAGTAAGCTTGTTTCCGGTCCAGGGCAGGCATGGCTTGGCAGTTTGGGCTGGACTGTTCCCATGAGGCACAGGGTCAGAATGATTTGCATATGGCCATGTCTGAACTGGGGTGGCAGAGTGTGCTAAAGAACAGTGATTGATTAAACCCAGATCTTTTGACTGAGTGTGAGTGTTTGATTGGTTCAGATGCTCCGTCCATCACCACCCCCTTTTGTACCACTTTATTCGCCATAAGTTGGCAGGGTATGCTCAGACGTGAGTCCCTTGCTCACTTTGCCACTGGATTCAAGCAAGCCTGGCTGAAGACGGCTGAAATGCCAGAAACCGGTCCTAGGAAGCTTGTTTCCGGTCCAGGGCAGGCATGGCTGGGCAGTTTGGGCTGGACTGTTCCCATGAGGCACAGGGTCAGACTGATTTGCATATGGCCACGTCTGAACTGGGGTGGCGGAGTGGGCTAAAGAACGGTGATGGATTAAACCCAAATCTATTGACTGGGTGTGAGTGTTTGATTTGTTCAGATGCTCCGTTCATCACCACCCCCTTTTGTACCACTTTGATCGCCATAAGTTGGCAGGGTATGCTCAGACGTGAGTCCCTTGCTCACTTTGCCACTGGATTCAAGTAAGCCTGTCTGAAGGTGGCTGAAATGCAAAAACCGGTCCTAGGAAGCTTGTTTCCGGTCAAGGGAAGGCATGGCTTGGCAGTTCGGGCTGGACTGTTCTCATGAGGCACAGGGTCAGACTGATTTGCATATGGCCATGTCTGTACTGGGGTGGCAGAGTGGGCTAAAGAACGGTGATGGATTAAACGCAGATCTTTTGACTGGGTGCGAGTGTTTGATTCGTTCAGATGCTCCGTCCATCACCACCCCCTTTTGTACCACTTTGTTCGCCATAAGTTGGCAGTGAATGCTCACACGTGAGTCCCTTGCTCACTTTGCCACTGGATTCAAGCAAGCCTGGCTGAAGATGGCTGAAATGCCCGAAACTGGTCCTAGGAAGCTTGTTTCCGGTCCAGGGAAGGCATGGCTTGGCAGTTCGGGCTGGACTGTTCCCATGAGGCACAGGGTCAGACTGATTTGCATATGGCCATGTCTGAACTGGGGGGCAGAGTGGGCTAAAGAACGGTGATGGATTAAACCCAGATCTTTTGACTGGGTGTGAGTGTTTGATTCGTTCAGATGCTCCGTCCATCACCACCCCCTCTTGTACCACTTTGTTCACCATAAGTTGGCAGGGTATGCTCAGACGTGAGTCACTTGCTTACTTTGACACTGGATTCAAGCAAGCCTGGCTGAAGACGGCTGAAATGCCAGAAACCGGTCCTAGTAAGCTTGTTTCCGGTCCAGGGCAGGCATGGCTTGGCAGTTTGGGATGGACTGTTCCCATGAGGCACAGGGTCAGAATGATTTGCATATGGCCATGTCTGAACTGGGGTGGCAGAGTGGGCTAAAGAACAGTGATTGATTAAACCCAGATCTTTTGACTGAGTGTGAGTGTTTGATTGGTTCAGATGCTCCGTCCATCACCACCCCCTTTTGTACCACTTTATTCGCCATAAGTTGGCAGGGTATGCTCAGACGTGAGTCCCTTGCTCACTTTGCCACTGGATTCAAGCAAGCCTGGCTGAAGACGGCTGAAATGCCAGAAACCGGTCCTAGGAAGCTTGTTTCCGGTCCAGGGCAGGCATGGCTGGGCAGTTTGGGCTGGACTGTTCCCATGAGGCACAGGGTCAGACTGATTTGCATATGGCCACGTCTGAACTGGGGTGGCAGAGTGGGCTAAAGAACGGTGATGGATTAAACCCAAATCTTTTGACTGGGTGTGAGTATTTGATTTGTTCAGATGCTCCGTTCATCACCACCCCCTTTTGTACCACTTTGATCGCCATAAGTTGGCAGGGTATGCTCAGACGTGAGTCCCTTGCTCACTTTGCCACTGGATTCAAGTAAACTTGTCTGAAGGTGGCTGAAATGCAAAAACCGGTCCTAGGAAGCTTGTTTCCGTTCCAGGGAAGGCATTGCTTGGCAGTTCGGGCTGGACTGTTCCCAAGAGGCACAGGGTCAGACTGATTTGCATATGGCCATGTCTGAACTGGGGTGGCAGAGTGGGCTAAAGAACGGTGATGGATTAAACCCAGATCTTTTGACTGGGTGTAAGTGTTTGATTGGTTCAGATGCTTCGTCCATCATCACCCCCTTTTGTACCACTTTGTTCGCCATAAGTTGGCAGGGTATGCTCAGACGTGAGTCCCTTGCTCACTTTGCTACTGGATTCAAGCAAGCCTGGCTGAAGGCGGCTGAAAAGCCAGAAACCGGTTCTAGGAAGCTTGTTTCCGGTCCAGGGAAGGCATGGCTTGGCAGTTTGGGCTGGACTGTTCCCATGAGGCACAGGGTCAGACTGATTTGCATATGGCCATGTCTGAACTAGGGTGGCAGAGTGGGCTAAAGAACGGTGATGGATTAAACCCAGATCTTTTGACTGGGTGTGAGTGTTTGATTGGATTCTGATGCTCCTACCATCACCACCCTCTTTTGTACCACTTTGTTCACCATAAGTTGGCAGGGTATGCTCAGACGTGAGTCCCTTGCTCACTTTGTCACTGGATTCAAGCAAGCCTGGCTGAGGACGGCTGAAATGCCAGAAACCGGTCCTAGGAAGCTTGTTGCCGGTCCAGGGAAGGCATGGCTTGGCAGTTCGGGCTGGACTGTTCACATGAGGCACAGGGTCAGACTGATTTGCATATGGCCTTGTCTGAACTAGGGTGACAGAGTGGGCTAAAGAACGGTGATGGATTAAACCCAAATCTTTTGACTGGGTGTGAGTGTTTGATTTGTTCAGATGCTCCGTTCATCACCACCCCCTTTTGTACCACTTTGATCGCCATATGTTGGCAGGGTATGCTCAGACGTGAGTCCCTTGCTCACTTTGCCACTGGATTCAAGTAAGCCTGTCTGAAGGTGGCTGAAATGCAAAAACCGGTCCTAGGAAGCTTGTTTCCGTTCCAGGGAAGGCATTGCTTGGCAGTTCGGGCTGGACTGTTCCCAAGAGGCACAGGGTCAGACTGATTTGCATATGGCCATGTCTGAACTGGGGTGGCAGAGTGGGCTAAAGAACGGTGATGGATTAAACCCAGATCTTTTGACTGGGTGTAAGTGTTTGATTGGTTCAGATGCTTCGTCCATCATCACCCCCTTTTGTACCACTTTGTTCGCCATAAGTTGGCAGGGTATGCTGAGACGTGAGTCCCTTGCTCACTATGCCACTGAATTCAAGCAAGTCTGGCTGAAGACGGCTGATATGCCAGAAACCGGTCATGGGAAGCTTGTTTCCGGTCAAGGGAAGGCATGGCTTGGCAGTTCGGGCTGGACTGTTCTCATGAGGCACAGGGTCAGACTGATTTGCATATGGCCATGTCTGAACTGGGATGGCAGAGTGGGCTAAAGAACGGTGATGGATTAAACGCAGATCTTTTGACTGGGTGCGAGTGTTTGATTCGTTCAGATGCTCCGTCCATCACCACCCCCTTTTGTACCACTTTGTTCGCCATAAGTTGGCAGTGAATGCTCACACGTGAGTCCCTTGCTCACTTTGCCACTGGATTCAAGCAAGCCTGGCTGAAGATGGCTGAAATGCCAGTAACTGGTCCTAGGAAGCTTGTTTCCGGTCCAGGGAAGGCATGGCTTGGCAGTTCGGGCTGGACTGTTCCCATGAGGCACAGGGTCAGACTGATTTGCATATGGCCATGTCTGAACTGGGGGGCAGAGTGGGCTAAAGAACGGTGATGGATTAAACCCAGATCTTTTGACTGGGTGTGAGTGTTTGATTCGTTCAGATGCTCCGTCCATCACCACCCCCTCTTGTACCACTTTGTTCACCATAAGTTGGCAGGGTATGCTCAGACGTGAGTCACTTGCTTACTTTGACACTGGATTCAAGCAAGCCTGGCTGAAGACGGCTGAAATGCCAGAAACCGGTCCTAGTAAACTTGTTTCCGGTCCAGGGAAGGCATGGCTTGGCAGTTTGGGCTGGACTGTTCCCATGAGACACAGGGTCAGAATGATTTGCATATGGCCATGTCTGAACTGGGGTGGCAGAGTGGGCTAAAGAACAGTGATGGATTAAACCCAGATCTTTTGACTGAGTGTGAGTGTTTGATTGGTTCAGATGCTCCGTCCATCACCACCCCCTTTTGTACCACTTTGTTCGCCATAAGTTGGCAGGGTATGCTCAGACGTGAGTCCCTTGCTCACTTTGCCACTGGATTCAAGCAAGCCAGGCTGAAGACGGCTGAAATGACAGAAACCGGTCCTTGGAAGCTTGTTTCCGGTTCAGGGAAGGCATGGCTTAGCAGTTCAGGCTGGACTGTTCCCATGAGGCACAGGGTCAGACTGATTTGGACATGGCCATGTCTGAACTGTGGTGGCAGAGTGGGCTAAAGAACGGTGATGGATTAAACCCAGATCTTTTGACTGGGTGTGAGTGTTTGATTGGTTCAGATGCTCCGTCCATGACCACCCCCTTTTGTTCCACTTTGTTCCCCATAAGTTGGCAGGGTGTGCTCAGACATGAGTCCCTTGCTCACATTGCCACTGGATTCAAGCAAGCCTGGCTGAAGATGGCTGAAATGCCAGAAACCGGTCCTAGGAAACTTGTTTCCGGTCCAGGGAAGGCATGGCTTGGCAGTTCGGGCTGGACTGTACCCATGAGGCACAGGGTCAAACTGATTTGCATATGGCCATGTCTGAACTGGGGTGGCAGAGGGGGCTAAAGAACGGTGAATGGATTAAACCCAGATCTTTTGACTGGGTGCGAGTGTTTGATTTGTTCAGATGCTCCGTCCATCACCACCCCCTCTTGTACCACTTTGTTCACCATAAGTTGGCAGAGTATGCTCAGACGTGAGTCCCTTGCTAACTTTGCCATTGGATTCAAGCAAGCCTGGCTGAAGACGGCTGAAATGCCAGAAACCGGTCCTAGGAAGCTTGTTTCCGGTCCAGGGCAGGCATGGCTGGGCAATTTGGGCTGGACTGTTCCCATGAGGCACAGGGTCAGACTGATTTGCATATGGCCATGTCTGAACTGGGGTGGCAGAGTGGGCTAAAGAACGGTGATGGATTAAACCCAGATCTTTTGACTGGGTGTGAGTGTTTGATTGGTTCAGATGCTCCGTCCATCACCACCCCCTTTTGTACCACTTTGTTCGCCATAAGTTGGCAGGGTATGCTCAGACGTGAGTCCCTTGCTCACTTTGCTACTGGATTCAAGCAAGCCTGGCTGAAGGCGGCTGAAAAGCCAGAAACCGGTTCTAGGAAGCTTGTTTCCGGTCCAAGGAAGGCATGGCTTGGCAGTTTGGGCTGGACTGTTCCCATGAGGCACAGGGTCAGACTGATTTGCGTATGGCCACGTCTGAACTAGGGTGGCAGAGTGGGCTAAAGAACTGTGATGGATTAAACCCAGATCTTTTGACTGGGTGTGAGTGTTTGATTGGATTCTGATGCTCCTACCATCACCACCCTCTTTTGTACCACTTTGTTCACCATAAGTTGGCAGGGTATGCTCAGACGTGAGTCCCTTGCTCACTTTGTCACTGGATTCAAGCAAGCCTGGCTGAGGACGGCTGAAATGCCAGAAACCGGTCCTAGGAAGCTTGTTGACGGTCCAGGGAAGGCATAGCTTGGCAGTTCGGGCTGGACTGTTCCCATGAGGCACAGGGTCAGGCTGATTTGCATATGGCCTTGTCTGAACTAGGGTGACAGAGTGGGCTAAAGAACGGTGATGGATTAAACCCAAATCTTTTGACTGGGTGTGAGTGTTTGATTTGTTCAGATGCTCGGTCCATCACCACCCCCTTTTGTACCACTTTGATCGCCATAAGTTGGCAGGGTATGCTCAGACGTGAGTCCCTTGCTCACTTTGCCACTGGATTCAAGTAAGCCTGGCTGAAGGTGGCTGAAATGCAAAAACCGGTCCTAGGACGCTTGTTTCCGTTCCATGGAAGGCATGGCTTGGCAGTTCGGGCTGGACTGTTCCCAAGAGGCACAGGGTCAGACTGATTTGCATATGGCCATGTCTGAACTGGGGTGGCAGAGTGGGCTAAAGAACGGTGATGGATTAAACCCAGATCTTTTGACTGGGTGTAAGTGTTTGATTGGTTCAGATGCTTCGTCCATCATCACCCCCTTTTGTACCACTTTGTTCGCCATAAGTTGGCAGGGTATGCTGAGACGTGAGTCCCTTGCTCACTATGCCACTGAATTCAAGCAAGTCTGGCTGAAGACGGCTGAAATGCCAGAAACCGGTCATGGGAAGCTTGTTTCCGGTCAAGGGAAGGCATGGCTTGGCAGTTCGGGCTGGACTGTTCTCATGAGGCACAGGGTCAGACTGATTTGCATATGGCCATGTCTGAACTGGGGTGGCAGAGTGGGCTAAAGAACGGTGATGGATTAAACCCAGATTTTTTGACTGGGTGTGAGTGTCTGATTGGTTCAGATGCTCCGTCCATCACCACACCCTGTTGTACCACTTTGTTCGCCATAAGTTGGCAGGGTATGCTCAGACATGAGTCCCTTGCTCACCTTGCCACTGGATTCAAGCAAGCCTGCCTGAAGACGGCTGAAATGCCAGAACCTGGTCCTAGGAAGCTTGTTTCCGGTCCAGGGAAGGCATGGCTTGGCAGTTCGGGCTGGGCTGTTCCCATGAGGCAAAGGGTCAGATGGATTTGCATATGGCCATGTCTGAACTGGGGTGGCAGAGTGGGCTAAAGAACAGTGATGGATTAAACCCAGATCTTTTGACTTGGTGTGACTGTTTGATTGGTTCAGATGCTCCGTCCATCACCACCCCCTTTTGTACCACTTTGTTCGCCATAAGTTGGCAGGGTATGTTCAGACGTGAGTCCCCTGCTCACTTTGCTACTGGATTCAAGCAAGCCTGGCTGAAGGCAGCTGAAATGCCAGAAACCGGTTCTAGGAAGCTTGTTTCCGGTCCAGGGAAGGCATGGCTTGGCAGTTCGGGCTGGACTGTTCCCATGAGGCACAGGGTCAGACTGATTTGCATATGGTCATGTCTGAACTGGGGTGGCAGAGTGGGCTAAAGAAAGGTGATGGATTAAACCCAGATCTTTTGACTGGTTGTGAGTGTTTGATTGGATTCTGATGCTCCTACCATCACCACGATCTTTTGTACCACTTTGTTCACCATAAGTTGGCAGGGTATGCTCAGACATGAGTCCCTTGCTCACTTTGTCACTGGATTCAAGCAAGCCTGGCTGAGGACGGCTGAAATGCCAGAAACCGGTCCTAGGAAGCTTGTTTCCGGTCCAGGGAAGGCATGGCTTGGCAGTTCGGGCTGGACTGTTCCCATGAGGCACAGGGTCAGACTGATTTGCATATGGCCTTGTCTGAACTAGGGTGACAGAGTGGGCTAAAGAACGGTGATGGATTAAACCCAAATCTTTTGACTGGGTGTGAGTGTTTAATTGGTTCACATGCTCCGTCCATCACCACCCCCTTTTGTACCACTTTGTTCGCCATAAGTTGGCATTGTATGCTCAGACGTGAGTCCCTTGCTAACTTTGCCACTGGATTCAAGCAAGCCTGGCTGAAGATGGCTGAAATGCCAGAAACCGGTCCTAGGAAGTTGTTTCCGGTCCAGGGAAGGCATGACTTGGCAGTTCGGGCTGGACTGTTACCATGAGGCACAGGGTCAGACTGATTTGCATATGGCCATGTCTGAACTGGGGTGGCAGAGGGGGCTAAAGAACGGTGATGGATTAAACCCAGATCTTTTGACTTGGTGTGAGTGTTTGATTGGTTCAGATGCTCCGTCCATCACCACCCTCTTTTGTTCCACTTTGTTCGCCATAAGTTGGCAGGGTGTGCTCCGACCTGAGTCCCTTGCTCACTTTGCCACTGGATTCAAGTAAGCCTGGCTGAAGACGGCTGAAATGCCAGAAACCGGTCCTAGGAAGCTTGTTTCCGGTCCAGGGAAGGCATGACTTGGCAGTTCGGGCTGGACTGTTCCCATGAGGCACAGGGTCAGACTGATTTGCATATGTCCATGTCTGAACTGGGGTGGCAGAGGAGGCTAAAGAACAGTGATGGATTAAACCCGGATGTTTTGACTGGGTGTGAGTGTTTGATTGTTCCGATGCTCCATCCATCACCACCTCTTTTGTTCCACTTTGTTCGCCATAAGTTAGCAGGGTTTGTTCAGACGTTAGTCCCCTGCTCACTTTGCTACTGGATTCAAGCAAGCCTGGCTGGAGGCAGCAGAAATGCCAGAAACCGGTTCTAGGAAGCTTGTTTCCGGTCCAGGGAAGGCATGGCTTGGAAGTTCGGGCTGGACTGTTCCCATGAGGCACAGGGTCAGACTGATTTGCATATGGCCATGTCTGAACTGGGGTGGCAGAGGAGGCTAAAGAACAGTGATGGATTAAACCCGGATCTTTTGACTGGGTGTGAGTGTTTGATTGGTTCCGATGCTCCGTCCATCACCACCCCTTTTGTTCCACTTTGTTCGCCATAAATTGGCAGGGTGTGCTCAGACGTGAGTCCCTTGCTCAGTTTGCCACTGGATTCAAGCAAGCCTGGCTGAAGACGGCTGAAATGCCAGAAACCGGTCCTAGGAAGCTTGTTTCCAGTCCAGGGAAGGCATGGCTTGGTAGTTCGGGCTGGACTGTTCCCATGAGGCACAGGATCAGACTGATTTGCATATGGCCATTTCTGAACTGGGGTGGCAAAGGGGGCTAAAGAACGGTGATGGATTAAACCCGGATCTTTTAACTGGGTGTGAGTGTTTGATTGGTTCAGATGCTCCGTCCATCACCACCCCCTTTTGTACCACTTTTTTGCCATAAGTTGGCAGGGTATGCTCAGACGTGAGTCCCTTGCTCACTTTGCCACTGGATTCAAGCAAGCCTGGCTGGAGACGGCTGAAATGCCAGAAACCGGTCCTAGGAAGCTTGTTTCCGGTCCAGGGAAGGCATGGCTTGGCAGTTCGGGCTGGACTGTTCCCATGAGGCACAGGGTAAGACTGATTTGCATATAGCCATGTCTGAACTAGGGTGGCTGAGGGGGCTAAAGAACGGTGATGGATTAAACCCAGATCTTTTGACTGGGTGTGAGTGTTTGATTGGATTCTGATGCTCCTACCATCACCACCCTCTTTTGTACCACTTTGTTCACCATAAGTTGGCAGGGTATGCTCAGACGTGAGTCCCTTGCTCACTTTGCCACTGGATTCAAGTAAGCCTGGCTGAAGGTGGCTGAAATGCAAAAACCGGTCCTAGGAAGCTTGTTTCCGTTCCAGGGAAGGCATGGCTTGGCAGTTCGGGCTGGACTGTTCCCAAGAGGCACAGGGTCAGACTGATTTGCATATGGCCATGTCTGAACTGGGGTGGCAGAGTGGGCTAAAGAACAGTGATGGATTAAACCCAGATCTTTTGACTGAGTGTGAGTGTTTGATTGGTTCAGATGCTCCGTCCATCACCACCCCCTTTTGTACCACTTTGTTCGCCATAAGTTGGCAGGGTATGCTCAGACGTGAGTCCCTTGCTCACTTTGCCACTGGATTCAAGCAAGCCAGGCTGAAGACGGCTGAAATGACAGAAACCGGTCCTTGGAAGCTTGTTTCCGGTTCAGGGAAGGCATGGCTTAGCAGTTCAGGCTGGACTGTTCCCATGAGGCACAGGGTCAGACTGATTTGGACATGGCCATGTCTGAACTGTGGTGGCAGAGTGGGCTAAAGAACGGTGATGGATTAAACCCAGATCTTTTGACTGGGTGTGAGTGTTTGATTGGTTCAGATGCTCCGTCCATGACCACCCCCTTTTGTTCCACTTTGTTCCCCATAAGTTGGCAGGGTGTGCTCAGACATGAGTCCCTTGCTCACATTGCCACTGGATTCAAGCAAGCCTGGCTGAAGATGGCTGAAATGCCAGAAACCGGTCCTAGGAAACTTGTTTCCGGTCCAGGGAAGGCATGGCTTGGCAGTTCGGGCTGGACTGTACCCATGAGGCACAGGGTCAAACTGATTTGCATATGGCCATGTCTGAACTGGGGTGGCAGAGGGGGCTAAAGAACGGTGAATGGATTAAACCCAGATCTTTTGACTGGGTGCGAGTGTTTGATTTGTTCAGATGCTCCGTCCATCACCACCCCCTCTTGTACCACTTTGTTCACCATAAGTTGGCAGAGTATGCTCAGACGTGAGTCCCTTGCTAACTTTGCCATTGGATTCAAGCAAGCCTGGCTGAAGACGGCTGAAATGCCAGAAACCGGTCCTAGGAAGCTTGTTTCCGGTCCAGGGCAGGCATGGCTGGGCAATTTGGGCTGGACTGTTCCCATGAGGCACAGGGTCAGACTGATTTGCATATGGCCATGTCTGAACTGGGGTGGCAGAGTGGGCTAAAGAACGGTGATGGATTAAACCCAGATCTTTTGACTGGGTGTGAGTGTTTGATTGGTTCAGATGCTCCGTCCATCACCACCCCCTTTTGTACCACTTTGTTCGCCATAAGTTGGCAGGGTATGCTCAGACGTGAGTCCCTTGCTCACTTTGCTACTGGATTCAAGCAAGCCTGGCTGAAGGCGGCTGAAAAGCCAGAAACCGGTTCTAGGAAGCTTGTTTCCGGTCCAAGGAAGGCATGGCTTGGCAGTTTGGGCTGGACTGTTCCCATGAGGCACAGGGTCAGACTGATTTGCGTATGGCCACGTCTGAACTAGGGTGGCAGAGTGGGCTAAAGAACTGTGATGGATTAAACCCAGATCTTTTGACTGGGTGTGAGTGTTTGATTGGATTCTGATGCTCCTACCATCACCACCCTCTTTTGTACCACTTTGTTCACCATAAGTTGGCAGGGTATGCTCAGACGTGAGTCCCTTGCTCACTTTGTCACTGGATTCAAGCAAGCCTGGCTGAGGACGGCTGAAATGCCAGAAACCGGTCCTAGGAAGCTTGTTGACGGTCCAGGGAAGGCATAGCTTGGCAGTTCGGGCTGGACTGTTCCCATGAGGCACAGGGTCAGGCTGATTTGCATATGGCCTTGTCTGAACTAGGGTGACAGAGTGGGCTAAAGAACGGTGATGGATTAAACCCAAATCTTTTGACTGGGTGTGAGTGTTTGATTTGTTCAGATGCTCGGTCCATCACCACCCCCTTTTGTACCACTTTGATCGCCATAAGTTGGCAGGGTATGCTCAGACGTGAGTCCCTTGCTCACTTTGCCACTGGATTCAAGTAAGCCTGGCTGAAGGTGGCTGAAATGCAAAAACCGGTCCTAGGAAGCTTGTTTCCGTTCCATGGAAGGCATGGCTTGGCAGTTCGGGCTCGACTGTTCCCAAGAGGCACAGGGTCAGACTGATTTGCATATGGCCATGTCTGAACTGGGGTGGCAGAGTGGGCTAAAGAACGGTGATGGATTAAACCCAGATCTTTTGACTGGGTGTAAGTGTTTGATTGGTTCAGATGCTTCGTCCATCATCACCCCCTTTTGTACCACTTTGTTCGCCATAAGTTGGCAGGGTATGCTGAGACGTGAGTCCCTTGCTCACTATGCCACTGAATTCAAGCAAGTCTGGCTGAAGACGGCTGAAATGCCAGAAACCGGTCATGGGAAGCTTGTTTCCGGTCAAGGGAAGGCATGGCTTGGCAGTTCGGGCTGGACTGTTCTCATGAGGCACAGGGTCAGACTGATTTGCATATGGCCATGTCTGAACTGGGGTGGCAGAGTGGGCTAAAGAACGGTGATGGATTAAACCCAGATTTTTTGACTGGGTGTGAGTGTCTGATTGGTTCAGATGCTCCGTCCATCACCACACCCTGTTGTACCACTTTGTTCGCCATAAGTTGGCAGGGTATGCTCAGACATGAGTCCCTTGCTCACCTTGCCACTGGATTCAAGCAAGCCTGCCTGAAGACGGCTGAAATGCCAGAACCTGGTCCTAGGAAGCTTGTTTCCGGTCCAGGGAAGGCATGGCTTGGCAGTTCGGGCTGGGCTGTTCCCATGAGGCAAAGGGTCAGATGGATTTGCATATGGCCATGTCTGAACTGGGGTGGCAGAGTGGGCTAAAGAACAGTGATGGATTAAACCCAGATCTTTTGACTTGGTGTGACTGTTTGATTGGTTCAGATGCTCCGTCCATCACCACCCCCTTTTGTACCACTTTGTTCGCCATAAGTTGGCAGGGTATGTTCAGACGTGAGTCCCCTGCTCACTTTGCTACTGGATTCAAGCAAGCCTGGCTGAAGGCAGCTGAAATGCCAGAAACCGGTTCTAGGAAGCTTGTTTCCGGTCCAGGGAAGGCATGGCTTGGCAGTTCGGGCTGGACTGTTCCCATGAGGCACAGGGTCAGACTGATTTGCATATGGTCATGTCTGAACTGGGGTGGCAGAGTGGGCTAAAGAAAGGTGATGGATTAAACCAAGATCTTTTGACTGGTTGTGAGTGTTTGATTGGATTCTGATGCTCCTACCATCACCACGATCTTTTGTACCACTTTGTTCACCATAAGTTGGCAGGGTATGCTCAGACATGAGTCCCTTGCTCACTTTGTCACTGGATTCAAGCAAGCCTGGCTGAGGACGGCTGAAATGCCAGAAACCGGTCCTAGGAAGCTTGTTTCCGGTCCAGGGAAGGCATGGCTTGGCAGTTCGGGCTGGACTGTTCCCATGAGGCACAGGGTCAGACTGATTTGCATATGGCCTTGTCTGAACTAGGGTGACAGAGTGGGCTAAAGAACGGTGATGGATTAAACCCAAATCTTTTGACTGGGTGTGAGTGTTTAATTGGTTCACATGCTCCGTCCATCACCACCCCCTTTTGTACCACTTTGTTCGCCATAAGTTGGCATTGTATGCTCAGACGTGAGTCCCTTGCTAACTTTGCCACTGGATTCAAGCAAGCCTGGCTGAAGATGGCTGAAATGCCAGAAACCGGTCCTAGGAAGTTGTTTCCGGTCCAGGGAAGGCATGACTTGGCAGTTCGGGCTGGACTGTTCCCATGAGGCACAGGGTCAGACTGATTTGCATATGGCCATGTCTGAACTGGGGTGGCAGAGGGGGCTAAAGAACGGTGATGGATTAAACCCAGATCTTTTGACTTGGTGTGAGTGTTTGATTGGTTCAGATGCTCCGTCCATCACCACCCTCTTTTGTTCCACTTTGTTCGCCATAAGTTGGCAGGGTGTGCTCCGACCTGAGTCCCTTGCTCACTTTGCCACTGGATTCAAGTAAGCCTGGCTGAAGACGGCTGAAATGCCAGAAACCGGTCCTAGGAAGCTTGTTTCCGGTCCAGGGAAGGCATGACTTGGCAGTTCGGGCTGGACTGTTCCCATGAGGCACAGGGTCAGACTGATTTGCATATGTCCATGTCTGAACTGGGGTGGCAGAGGAGGCTAAAGAACAGTGATGGATTAAACCCGGATGTTTTGACTGGGTGTGAGTGTTTGATTGTTCCGATGCTCCATCCATCACCACCTCTTTTGTTCCACTTTGTTCGCCATAAGTTAGCAGGGTTTGTTCAGACGTTAGTCCCCTGCTCACTTTGCTACTGGATTCAAGCAAGCCTGGCTGGAGGCAGCAGAAATGCCAGAAACCGGTTCTAGGAAGCTTGTTTCCGGTCCAGGGAAGGCATGGCTTGGAAGTTCGGGCTAGACTGTTCCCATGAGGCACAGGGTCAGACTGATTTGCATATGGCCATGTCTGAACTGGGGTGGCAGAGGAGGCTAAAGAACAGTGATGGATTAAACCCGGATCTTTTGACTGGGTGTGAGTGTTTGATTGGTTCCGATGCTCCGTCCATCACCACCCCTTTTGTTCCACTTTGTTCGCCATAAATTGGCAGGGTGTGCTCAGACGTGAGTCCCTTGCTCAGTTTGCCACTGGATTCAAGCAAGCCTGGCTGAAGACGGCTGAAATGCCAGAAACCGGTCCTAGGAAGCTTGTTTCCAGTCCAGGGAAGGCATGGCTTGGTAGTTCGGGCTGGACTGTTCCCATGAGGCACAGGATCAGACTGATTTGCATATGGCCATTTCTGAACTGGGGTGGCAAAGGGGGCTAAAGAACGGTGATGGATTAAACCCGGATCTTTTAACTGGGTGTGAGTGTTTGATTGGTTCAGATGCTCCGTCCATCACCACCCACTTTTGTACCACTTTTTTGCCATAAGTTGGCAGGGTATGCTCAGACGTGAGTCCCTTGCTCACTTTGCCACTGGATTCAAGCAAGCCTGGCTGGAGACGGCTGAAATGCCAGAAACCGGTCCTAGGAAGCTTGTTTCCGGTCCAGGGAAGGCATGGCTTGGCAGTTCGGGCTGGACTGTTCCCATGAGGCACAGGGTAAGACTGATTTGCATATAGCCATGTCTGAACTAGGGTGGCTGAGGGGGCTAAAGAACGGTGATGGATTAAACCCAGATCTTTTGACTGGGTGTGAGTGTTTGATTGGATTCTGATGCTCCTACCATCACCACCCTCTTTTGTACCACTTTGTTCACCATAAGTTGGCAGGGTATGCTCAGACGTGAGTCCCTTGCTCACTTTGCCACTGGATTCAAGTAAGCCTGGCTGAAGGTGGCTGAAATGCAAAAACCGGTCCTAGGAAGCTTGTTTCCGTTCCAGGGAAGGCATGGCTTGGCAGTTCGGGCTGGACTGTTCCCAAGAGGCACAGGGTCAGACTGATTTGCATATGGCCATGTCTGAACTGGGGTGGCAGAGTGGGCTAAAGAACGGTGATGGATTAAACCCAGATCTTTTGACTGGGTGTAAGTGTTTGATTGGTTCAGATGCTTCGTCCATCATCACCCCCTTTTGTACCACTTTGTTCGCCATAAGTTGGCAGGGTATGCTGAGATGTGAGTCCCTTGCTCACTATGCCACTGAATTCAAGCAAGTCTGGCTGAAGACGGCTGAAATGCCAGAAACCGGTCATGGGAAGCTTGTTTCCGGTCAAGGGAAGGCATGGCTTGGCAGTTCGGGCTGGACTGTTCTCATGAGGCACAGGGTCAGACTGATTTGCATATGGCCATGTCTGAACTGGGGTGGCGGGTGGGCTAAAGAACGGTGATGGATTAAACCCAGATTTTTTGACTGGGTGTGAGTGTCTGATTGGTTCAGATGCTCCGTCCATCACCACACCCTGTTGTACCACTTTGTTCGCCATAAGTTGGCAGGGTATGCTCAGACATGAGTCCCTTGCTCACCTTGCCACGGGATTCAAGCAAGCCTGCCTGAAGACGGCTGAAATGCCAGAACCTGGTCCTAGGAAGCTTGTTTCCGGTCCAGGGAAGGCATGGCTTGGCAGTTCGGGCTGGGCTGTTCCCATGAGGCACAGGGTCAGACGGATTTGCATATGGCCATGTCTGAACTGGGGTGGCAGAGTGGGCTAAAGAACAGTGATGGATTAAACCCAGATCTTTTGACTGGGTGTGACTGTTTGATTGGTTCAGATGCTCCGCCCATCACCACCCCCTTTTGTACCCCTTTGTTCGCCATAAGTTGGCAGGGTATGTTCAGACGTGAGTCCCCTGCTCACTTTGCTACTGGATTCAAGCAAGCCTGGCTGAAGGCAGCTGAAATGCCAGAAACCGGTTCTAGGAAGCTTGTTTCCAGTCCAGGGAAGGCATGGCTTGGCAGTTCGGGCTGGACTGTTCCCATGAGGCACAGGGTCAGACTGATTTGCATATGGCCATGTCTGAACTGGGGTGGCAGAGTGGGCTAAAGAACGGTGATGGATTAAACCCAGATCTTTTGACTGGGTGTGAGTGTTTGATTGGATTCTGATGCTCCTACCATCACCACGATCTTTTGTACCACTTTGTTCACCATAAGTTGGCAGGGTATGCTCAGACGTGAGTCCCTTGCTCACTTTGTCACTGGATTCAAGCAAGCCTGGCTGAGGACGGCTGAAATGCAAGAAACCGGTCCTAGGAAGCTTGTTTCCGGTCCAGGGAAGGCATGGCTTGGAAGTTCGGGCTGGACTGTTCCCATGAGGCACAGGGTCGGACTGATTTGCATATGGCCTTGTCTGAACTAGGGTGACAGAGTGGGCTAAAGAACGGTGATGGATTAAACCCAAATCTTTTGACTGGGTGTGAGTGTTTAATTGGTTCACATGCTCCGTCCATCACCACCCCTTTTTGTACCACTTTGTTCGCCATAAGTTGGCATTGTATGCTCAGACGTGAGTCCCTTGCTAACTTTGCCACTGGATTCAAGAAAGCCTGGCTGAAGATGGCTGAAATGCCAGAAACCGGTCCTAGGAAGTTGTTTCCGGTCCAGGGAAGGCATGACTTAGCAGTTCGGGCTGGACTGTTCCCATGAGGCACAGGGTCAGACTGATTTGCATATGTCCATGTCTGAACTGGGGTGGCAGAGGAGGCTAAAGAACAGTGATGGATTAAACCCGGATCTTTTGACTGGGTGTGAGTGTTTGATTGTTCCGATGCTCCGTCCATCACCACCCCTTTTGTTCCACTTTGTTCGCCATAAGTTGGCAGGGTATGTTCAGACGTTAGTCCCCTGCTCACTTTGCTACTGGATTCAAGCAAGCCTGGCTGAAGGCAGCTGAAATGCCAGAAACCAGTTCTAGGAAGCTTGTTTCCGGTCCAGGGAAGGCATGGCTTGGCAGTTCGGGCTGGACTGTTCCCATGAGGCACAGGGCCAGACTGATTTGCATATGGCCATGTCTGAACTGGGGTGGCAGAGTGGGCTAAAGAACGGTGATGGATTAAACCCAGATCTTTTGACTGGGTGTGAGTGTTTGATTGGATTCTGATGCTACTACCATCACCACGATCTTTTGTACCACTTTGTTCACCATAAGTTGGCAGGGTATGCTCAGACGTGAGTCCCTTGCTCACTTTGTCACTGGATTCAAGCAAGCCTGGCTGAGGACGGCTGAAATGCCAGAAACCGGTCCTAGAAAGCTTGTTTCCAGTCCAGGGAAGGCATGGCTTGGCATTTAAGCCTGGACTGTTCCCATGAGGCACAGGGTCAGACTGATTTGCATATGGCCTTGTCTGAACTAGGGTGACAGAGTGGGCTAAAGAACGGTGATGGATTAAACCCAAATCTATTTACTGGGTGTGAGTGTTTAATTGGTTCACATGCTCCGTCCATCACCACCCCCTTTTGTACCACTTTGTTCGCCATAAGTTGGCATTGTATGCTCAGACGTGAGTCCCTTGCTAACTTTGCCACTGGATTCAAGCAAGCCTGGCTGAAGATGGCTGAAATGCCAGAAACCGGTCCTAGGAAGTTGTTTCCGGTACAGGGAAGGCATGACTTGGCAGTTCGGGCTGGACTGTTCCCATGAGGCACAGGGTCAGACTGATTTGCATATGGCCATGTCTGAACTGGGGTGGCAGAGGGGGCTAAAGAACGGTGATGGATTAAACCCAGATCTTTTGACTTGGTGTGAGTGTTTGATTGGTTCAGATGCTCCGTCCATCACCACCCTCTTTTGTTCCACTTTGTTCGCCATAAGTTGGCAGGGTGTGCTCCGACGTGAGTCCCTTGCTCACTTTGCCACTGGATTCAAGCAAGCCTGGCTGAAGACGGCTGGAATGCCAGAAACCGGTCCTAGGAAGCTTGTTTCCGGTCCAGGGAAGGCATGGCTTGGCAGTTCAGGCTGGACTGTTCCCATGAGGCACAGGGTCAGACTGATTTGCATATGTCCATGTCTGAACTGGGGTGGCAGAGGAGGCTAAAGAACAGTGATGGATTAAACCCGGATCTTTTGACTGGGTGTGAGTGTTTGATTGGTTCCGATGCTCCGTCCATCACCACCCCTTTTGTTCCACTTTGTTCGCCATAAATTGGCAGGGTGTGCTCAGACGTGAGTCCCTTGCTCAGTTTGCCACTGGATTCAAGCAAGCCTGGCTGAAGACCGCTGAAATGCCAGAAACCGGTCCTAGGAAGCTTGTTTCCAGTCCAGGGAAGGCATGGCTTGGCAGTTTGGGCTGGACTGTTCCCATGAGGCACAGGGTAAGACTGATTTGCATATAGCCATGTCTGAACTAGGGTGGCTGAGTGGGCTAAAGAACGGTGATGGATTAAACCCAGATCTTTTGACTGGGTGTGAGTGTTTGATTGGTTCAGATGCTCCGTCCATCACCACCCCCTTTTGTACCACTTTGTTCGCCATGAGTTGTCAGGGTATGCTCAGACGTGAATCCCTTGCTCACTTTGCCAATGAATTCAAGCAAGTCTGGCTGAAGACGGCTGAAATGCCAGAAACCGTCCCAGAAAGCTTGTTTCTGGTCAAAGGAAGGCATGGCTTGGCAGTTCGGGCTGGACTGTTCCCATAAGGCACAGGGTCAGACTGATTTGCATATGGCCATGTCTGAACTGGGGTGGCAGAGTGGGCTAAAGAACGGTGATGGATTAAACGCAGATCTTTTGACTGGGTGGGAGTGTTTAATTGGTTTAGATGCTCCGTCCATCACCACCCATTTTTGTACCACTCGGTTCTACCGAGGCACAAGATGGCTGCCAAGACTTCCTGGTTTGGAGTGTTGACAGGCAGTTGACATCCAATCAGCATGTAGCTAGTGCTCAGGAAGGTACAGAGTACAGTACAGAGTATGGTACTTTGTCTCTAGATATCACTATGATTTTACTTTTGATTTTCTCAGGAACTACTGAATGGATTTACACCATTTAACAGAAAGCACAATCTGCGAACCAAACTCTACCTTTCTGCCACATTTCGTGTAATCCCGTTCAGCCGTTCGGGCTTTAGCCCTGGCTAAAGGTCATATGGAAAATTGCATGGGGAAAACACATTTGGGACCCCCCTTTTTTCTCATCCCCCACTTTACGTATAACTCCCAAACTTTCAGGGAAGGAGCGGTGCTGAGCAGGCCATTTTCTTGGTGAATTTCGCGAGTATTCGGCCACCGGCGCCAAAGTTATTCCAAATAGAATGTTGCGGATTTCCAATGGAAACTAGGTCCTAACTATATCTACCTACTGCTAACCGCCAGTAGGTAATATATATATATTTTGTGTGAAGATATATATATATATATATATATATATATTTATATACAGCTCCGATTCCTCGTAATTTATCAGGAAAGCAGCACTTGTAAACAAACTGATGCTCGCACTCGTGTTTTATTCGCACAGAGTAAACATTTATATATATATACAGCTTTGCACTCTCAATAGATAATCGTAACTTTCTACAGACGACAGCACTCACGGGGGAGAGTTCCAAGATTCTATAGTTCATGGGAACTCGGGGCGCACATCAGACACATTTTGGCAACTGTCTTTGTCAATGTATGCACAAAACGCCGGCATTGCCATTTTCTTAACAGTCACATATCGCGCTATACAAATTCTTCAAAACAGTGAAAGGACCAACAAGGCCAATCCTCACCAAGAAGGCACTAAAATTCCGCCATCTTTAAATTACAAAAGCGGAATGTTCATGTGACATATATACATGAAATGTCCAATACCCTGGTAACATAATCGTTATCAAGAATATACCTGCATGTTTAGCATTGAGCGCTGGATGGGCAATACACTCAATTAAGCCCGGGATGGGCAATGAATCAACACTGAATTTGTTCCAGCTGCAAAGCGTAATAAAACTATTTAAACACATATTTAACCATAGCAACTTAAGGCAGTCCTTAGTATCATGCCATTTCATTTCCAGGTTTTCTCGGCCAAAGCTACATCTACAATCCGCTCATTGGCTTATGGTGTTCCCCAGTGGTCTATACTCAGCCCCTTATTGTTCAATATCTACGTAAGACCCCTGGCCACCATTGTGGAGGAAGCGGGGCTGACGCTATTCTCCTACGCCGATGACACCCTAATTGTCTTCTCTCTGTCAGGCAGAGATGAGAACAGCCCCTCTGCTCTAAAGCTCGGCCTGGTACGCGTGGCCGAGTGGATGCAGAAGAACTGTCTGAAATTAAACGGGGAGAAGACAGAGGTGGTGATATTGGGCAAGAATAAAAATCTATGGGGCCCCCAACATTGGCCTAGTGATATGGGACCAATTCCACAACCAGCCACAGTGGTTCGCAACCTTGGTTTCCTTGTTGACGACAAGTTATCTATGAGGCAGCAGGCTACAAAGGTTGCAGCGATCTGCTTTTCCATCTTAAGATGGCTCCAGAAAATTTTATGGATGCTGCCCCTATCCACTCGGAGAACTGTTGTCCAGGCGTTGGTTGTCTCCCGCCTGGACTACGGTAATGTTCTCTATTTGGGAGCTGATGCTGCAACCATTAAGATTCTTCAGGTAGTCCACAATGCGGCTGCCCGCCTGCTTCGGAAGGTTCCTAGAAGAACTTCAGCATCTTCTGCTCTGCGTGACTTACACTGGCTTAAAATCTCAAGCCGGATTAAATTTAAAGCCTTATGTTATCTGTTCAAGATTAGGCAGGGCACAGCCCCTAAATACCTACAGAACTTAGTTCAACCATACAGGACTCATCAAACCCTTAAATCTTCTGGGAATGGATACTTTGTCATCCCAAGATTCAAACTTGCCAAAATGGGCGGGCGGTCTTTCGCTCATCTAGGGCCCAAGCTCTGGAACGCTTTACCAGTTGCTCTAAAATTGGAGAATAACTTGCTGCGGTTCCGGAAGGGACTTAAGACCTTGCTTTTTGAGTGATCTGCCCGTTGTCCTGGTCTGCTCGATATTACCTGATACTTCTTTCTTCTTGAGTCTATCCCTAGCGCCGGGAAACCCACTGCAGGTAGCTGTTGCGCGTTACAAGTTAAATAAATAATTAAATAAATAAATGTCATGTTCAGACATAACATTTCATTTCATTTAGTGGTAGAGCTGATAGTATTTCATAAATTAGATATACACGTGAGAAGATGACATTCCATTTCATATTCAAACGTATCGTTTCATTTCATTAGAGATAGAACTATTAGCATTTCATAAATCAGATATACACGTGAGAAGAAGATTATTATGAAAGTAGAGGTGCCAAAAATAGGCAAAGGCCACCTGGTAGTGGTGGTCTCTGCCCAACATTGCAGTTCAAGAATTCATGTCTTTCTGTACCTCTACAAACGGCTGCTGAAGGTGGTTACTACAGTCAGTCATGGATCACTTCCTTAAGACAGCCAGCATTTTGACATCTTTGGGGTTCTCCATCGACTAGCGGAAGTGGCATCTGAACCATTGCAGAGGATTCCATAATTGAGGCAATATTTGATACAGTGTCATTCAAGGCTTTCCCCCCACCAAAGCGAGTCCAGAATATTACGGATATGATTCAGATCCTTTGGGTTAAGTCCTGGGTGTTCGTGAGAATGGCTTTAAGACTTATAAGTCTCCTGTCCTCATTCATACTCCTTATAATGTATTTCACGTGACTTTTGTGAGCCGTGCAATGGACTTTCATGCCCAGTGGACTCCTGTCAAAGCAGTTAAATAAGTTTGGTTTGTTGACCAAGGTGATGGATGTCATCATTGCAGCCAGATACACTTCTAGAAAGTAGAGGTATAATATGCCTGGTGAGGTACCTGTCCTTTCAATCCCTGGCCAAACTTTCTGATGTCCTTTTGTTGGCCCAGTAGAGTCTTACAATTATTATTATTATTATTAGGGAATTTTGTAAAGCGCCTGGTTTACGCCCATAGGCGTGTCGCCGCTCTATGGTAAGTAGGGTAAACAGTCTAAACAGCCATCACAGTTAATTAGCGTCTGAAGAGATGAGTCTTAAGTTTCTGCCTAAACAAGGATTCTGAATGCTCCAAGCGTAGTTCTGGCGGCAGGTCGTTCCACCGTTTAGCTGCCAGATATCTAAATGATCTGCCCCCCATACGTGCTTTCTTTATTTTGGGGATTTTCAGAAGTCCTGTGCAGGAGGAGCGCAAACTCCGTGCAGGCTCGTACCAAGTAACCAGACTCTGTAATGGGGCAGGGGCTTTGCCTCTCAGAATGCGGTGACATGTGGCAAGAGCCTTAAATTCCACCCTGCTCCTAACCGGAAGCCAGTGCAAAGCCTGGAGCGCTGCCCTGGAGGAAGATCTTCTAGGAAGCCTCAAAACAAGGCGAGCGGCAGCATTCTGCAGCACCTGGAGGCGGTTGATAGCCTTTCCCATGGCCCCCAGGTACAACAAATTACTGTAATCTAGGCGCGAGGTGACTATAGCATGCACCAGCGTCCGGCGAGCTGTGATAGGCAGAGATCAAGGACCTTCCTCAGCGTTTTTAAAACACCGAAGCATGTCCCCACCACTCGGCCGACCTAGGAGCCAAAGGCGAGATCAACATCCAGCCATACCCCCAGGTTCCTTACCTCCTGGCGGGGAACAGGTACCTCTCCTAGGCAGGATGGCCACCACGCCGACGACCAGGCAGATGGGCTTATCCCCACCACGAGCCCCTCGGTCTTACTGCCATTAAGTTTCAGGCAGTTGGCGGACATCCAGGCTACCAGTTCTTGCATGCAGACTCTGAACTTGTCCGCCACTAGACCAGGTGCACGTGAGAGGGATATTACCAGCTGCGTGTCGTCGGCATAGGACACAAGACGTAATCCATAGCTTTCAACAATGGCCGCCAGCGGGGAGACATATAGATTGAACAGGGTCGGGCTCAGGGACGAGCCCTGCGGCACGCCCTGGCCCAACCCAATCTCCCTAGAATAACACTCTCCCTGGTGGACTTGGAAGCATCTGCCTGACAGGAAGGACCGGATCCATCTAAGCGCAGCTCCGGACACCCCTCCATCATTCAGACACTGTAGCAAGGTGGAATGAGCTACAGTGTCGAATGCTGCGCTTAGGTCCAAGAGGATCAGGGCCATGGTTTGGCCCTCATCCACTCCCTGCCGTATAGACTCTACTGCCATGAGCAATGCTGACTCCGTCGAATGCCGTGGGTGGAAGCCAAATTGAGAGTCATGGAGTAGAGAAGCTTCCTCTACAAAGCTCATCAGCTGAAGGTTTACAATGTTTTCAGCAATCTTTGCCATGTATGGCAAGAGGGAAATGGGGCGGAGATTTTCTAACCTATCATAGCTGATATTGGTTTTTTTTTGGAGAGGAAGAACTACCGCTCGTTTCCAGGCATCTGGGACAGTGTAAGTCTCAAACGAAATATCCAGGAGCTGACGGATATATGGCTCTAAGACATGCAGGCTGCCCATCAGGCGTCTGGGTGTAGTGGGATCTCGAGGGGAGCCTGATTTAATTGACCCACAAATCTGGATGAGTTTTTCCGTAGGTGGGGTTACGAGTGTCGTTAGCACCCGTTGTTCTCCCCTTGCCTCGAGTACCTCTACAGTCTCGGAGTCTATGACGGCCCGGCTGGGGAAAGCCGAATAGATGGTTGCTACCTTATTGGCAAAAAACTCCGCTACTCGGTTGCAGTTGTCCACCGTGCAGAATTCCTCTGGGACTGCTGCAGGCTTCCCCACCGAGAGGGATTTGTATATTAAAAACAATTCCTTCGAGGAGTTCTCAGCTTCCCCAATCCTGGTGTCATAGTACACCCTTTTAGCCTTTCTGATTAGTCTGTGGTAGTTAAACCTACTTGAGACATAATCCATTCTGACTTGGGTGGCGAAATCTACTCTCCATCGCCTTTCTGCACGTTTGCACGCACACTTGGCCATGCGCACCTCTTCATTGAACCAAGGTGCCGTTTTCAGTGCACGTCCCTCTGTTGTAATCTGGGCGAGCGGGGCTACTTGGTCCAGGGCAGCTAAAATGCGCTGGTCCAGGTTCTTGTTAACTTTTTCCACATCCTCTCCCCCTGGTCCATCCCCCACCATGAGAGCCTCATTAAACTTGGCAAGAGAAAAGTTAGCCCATCTCCGTCTAGGGCGATGCAATGCTACCTTTTCCGATGCTCTAGCCCCCGAGATAGAAATCGAGAAGGGCACCAGATGTTGGTCCGACCAGGGGATAGGTACGGGGGTCAGGGTCCCCAGTTGGCAAAAATAGGATCCAACAAATGGCCCCGTTGATGGGTAGGAAATTCACCTACCAGCTCGAGCTGAAGCGCACTCAGCTCTTTGCATAGGTCCCCTGCCACCTTATCAACAGGATCGTCCAAGTGTAGGTTAAGGTCACCCAACACCAGAAACTTATCCGTACGTAAAGCTGCCTCTGTAACACTTTCAACCAGGCTGTCTACAAATCTGGCTGAAGGGCCAGGAGGCCTGTATATCAAAAGGCCCTTTACAGTGTACCCCCCGTTAACTTGAATGGAGAACGCGCCCGCCTCACTATCTGTGACCACAGTTTGCTCCAAAAGGCAGCGTAAGCCCTGCCTTGCAACAATGGCTATTCCTCCACCCCTGCCCTTAGGTCTATCTTGCCTTACAAGGGTATAACCCTCCGGGATGGCTTCCAGGGCCTCCGGGGAGGAGTCGCAGTCCAGCCATGTCTCCGTGAGAAAAACTAGATCCCATTGTTTTTCCCTGAGGAGATCATAGATATCTAGTCTGTGCTTACGTAGCGACCGAACATTCAACAAGCCACAGATCAACTTGTAATGCTCCCTTTTAGTCTTTTTAGACAGGTCAAACATGAACTGGCAGTGACTGCAACCAGAGTTCTTCTCCGCACTCATACCGTGCAGACACAGGTCGCTAGCACACCTATTGCGGAGGGACAGCAGATCCGTTCTGCTCCAGCGTATGTGTCCTATCGGAAGGGCAGAGGGCATGGCCCTGGGCCGCCACCGGCCGCGGACGGGCGCAGACGGGCTTGACTTAAGCGCGACTTCGGCGCGCCTTCGTCACGCCCGCTGCGCTCGTCCGCTGCGCTGCCAAAAGTGCATCCGCCTTTTATGCCCCAAAGCGAGTGCCTCAGGAGCACTAGAACGCTAACCGGTCCCCCCGCCCACCGGAAGTAGCAGTCTCGACCTTCCTCGCCCTCCGCGCAACGGTGCTAGTCACCGCGTCGGACCAGGGCGGGAAGGAGGGAAGTGATCAGCCCAGGCGTCGGGTACAGCAGGTAAGCCAGCAATCTAATGTGGCACAGGAAATTAAAAATGGGAAGCCTAAAATCGCTATCTCGTCAAAGGTTTGTGCAAATTGCAATTTTCAGCAGCAAGTTAAAACGCATTAAAAACTGCCTCAGCGCCGAGCACAGTGGCTGTAGACACTGCCACTGCCTACTCACCACCACGCGAGCCGGCTCCTTCAGTGCCTTTTATGCCCAAAGCGAGTGCCTCAGGAGCACTAGACCGCTAAACGGTCCCCCCGCTCACGGGAAGTAGCAGTCTCGACCTTCCTCGCCCTCCGCGCAACGGTGCTAGTCACCGCGTCGGACCAGGGCAGGAAGGAGGGAAGAGATCAGCCCAGGCATCGGGTACAGCAGGTAAGCCAGCAATCTAACGTGGCACAGGAAATTAAAAATGGGAAGCCTAAAATCGCTATCCCGTCAAAGGTTTGTGCAAATTGCAATTTTCAGCAGCAAGTTAAAACGCATAAAAAATTGCCTCAGCGCCGAGCACAGTGGCTGTAGACACTGCCACTGCCTACTCACCACCACGTGAGCCGGCTCCTTCAGTGCCTTTTATGCCCCAAAGCGAGTGCCTCAGGAGCACTAGACCGCTAACCGGTCCCCCCGCTCACTGGAAGTAGCAGTCTCGACCTTCCTCGCCCTCCGCGCAACGGTGCTAGTCACCGCGTCGGACCAGGGCGGGAAGGAGGGAAGAGATCAGTCCAGGCATCGGGTACAACAGGTAAGCCAGCAATCTAACGTGGCACAGGAAATTAAAAATGGGAAGCCTAAAATCGCTATCCCGTCAAAGGTTTGTGCAAATTGCAATTTTCAGCAGCAAGTTAAAACGCATTAAAAACTGCCTCAGCGCCGAGCACAGTGGCTGTAGACACTGCCACTGCCTACGTACCACAATTGGTACAATGAAAGGTTACTTGTTGGCCCTCTCTCCCTTTTTGCACATATCTGGCCATACAGCCTTCTATACATCACCAATTATGATGAGTTTCATCAAAGATTTGGTAAGTATGTTACAGGATTTATGACAAATCTGACTAAGGGCCTGATTACGTGTTTGGCAGTCCATCATGGTGGAGATGCGGTGGTGATTGGAGATCACCACACCAGGGATCTGACTGCTGTATTATGTGGACAGCAGTTGGATCATTTTGGGGCCATTGCAACTGCATATTACAATTTTCACCACCGCCAGTCTTTTCATGGATGTGAGCCTGCCATGAAAATGCTGGCAGTGGGGAAGCAAAGGACCCCCACAAGTCCCTGTTGCCCTTGTGCAAAGGGGTACATGCAGGAGGGCACAAGCTGTGCCTCCACTGTGTGAATGCAACCCTGTTCCTGCATAGCATGGACTGCTCTGTCCATGCCATGCAGGAACATCCATTGGCACACTATGAGTCTACAAACTACACCGCTGTGGGACCGGCACGCTACCCGCCTGCCAGACAATTAAATTACTCATAATTGGCGAGTGAGCGGTGATCGAGTTTGGCAGTCCTGGAGCAGGGGACTGGCATGCCAGCCCGCTCCAGATCCTCCAAACTCACAATCAGGCTCTAAGTTTTTCTGGAGCGCACGTTGCTGCTCACTCCACATCTCTTGCCATTGACTGGCTACCAATGGGATTGGAAAGTAGAAGAAATGCATTGTTTTTTTTGGTGTTTTTTCTTTTTTTATTCTCATCTGCCTCCGACCGCATTTGACAAAAAGTAGTATGTCTATACCAAGAAACGATACTCAGAGTCGTAGGCACTTGGATTTGAGGGGCCCCAGAAGAAAAACCATGTCCGCCTATCAGTATATGACAGACCCACAAAAAGATGCACGCCCCTTTCTTAAGAGAGAGGTGGTCTCACTCTCTTCAATGGAAAAACCATGGGTGACTGTTGGCCAGGTCCATACCGGTTGGTAGTTTGATCGCCCAGGAAGACCCGACCCAGTCTGAGAGTATCCAACGAGGCATAATCATAGGATCGAAGATAGTATTTTAAACTCAAAAATGTGACCACAATACATCCTATGTCTCTGAAAGTTAACCACAAAATAACTAGTAACTAATGCTGAATCCAATTGAGCAACCCCTCCTAAATTACTTACCTCTTATTATTCTGTAATCTATCCAGGTCTATTGTGGACATTTTATAGAGCGAGGATAACCAATCTGAATAGGTTGGGGGTACAGCCTCTACCCATCTCCTGCAGATCTCTCTCCTAGCTAAAAGAATTGAATAAATGAAAAAAAACGCTTGCAGGACCTAAAACTTCACTGGCTATTCCAAATATAATCAAGGCAAGAGAAATTTTGACCGGTGTCCCTATGATGTCTGATAGGGTTGCCATTATACTCTCCCAAAATGCTGTTATTGCTGGGAACTCTTTAAACATTTGTATATATGTGGCATTTGCCAAATTACATTCCTTGCACTTGACTGGGGGGCCTTTTACTATTTTAGAGAGTCTGGCTGGAGATAAGTAAGCCCTGTGTATTGTAAAATAGTGATTCCTACGCAGCCAAACAGGTTTCTCTTGGGAAAACAATGTTTGGAAGGAAGTCTGCCACACCTCCTCCCAGCACACATCTGGCATCAAAGCTCCCCACAATTCCTCTGCCAGTTTAAAATCTCGATCTTCGGTTTCAACTAAAGACCAATAGTAAAAGGAAACTTCTTTCCCGCCTGCAGGCCTAGAAACCAGGTGTTCCTCCAAGGTATTTCCTACACCTATTAGCTTATTGAGATTCTGTGACCAACTCAGCAATTGTATGTACTTGAACCTGGACATATTATCCAGCGTGTTATGAAAGAATTCCCAATGTAAAAGTGACCCTTCCGAGGCCAGATCTCTCCACACTGTTAACCCTGCTATTTTAAGAGGAATTGCTAATCTATCCTTCAAATAATCTGGGGCTCCCGGAGAATCCTAAAGAGGAGCAAGGCTAGAATAGTAATTGAGCCCAGTGCAATGCTTGATTCTAGACCACATTCTTGCGGCGGCCAAGAGGACCTTCATCCTTATCTTCTTAAAGAACTTTTGGTCACCAAACTTGAAAAGGAAACCCTCAAGTAGTAGGCCGGTCCCATTCAACATCTCAGCAAACATAATACCTCTTCCTGAACCTTCCGGAGATTTCAACAACATCCAGGAGGGAGATAACTGAAAAGCCCAGGCATAATACTGAAGATCAGGGAGCGTAAAGCCACCCTTCTCCCTTCTGCGCCTTAGCTTTTTCCACACAATTCTTGTTGATTTATGTGCCCAGGCAAATTAATTTATGGCTTGTTGTAATTTATCTATTGCCTGTTTTTCGAAATGCAAAAGGATGGTGTTGAAGAGGAAAGTAATTTTAGGCAGTATAACCATTTTTATCAAATTCATTCTCCCAAAAATAGTCAACGGAAGGTGTGCCCAAGATTTCATAAGCTTTTGGCAGTCTCTAGTAATGTGTGCAATATTTGTCCCCGCTATTCTGTCTATATCTTGTATGATCCTAACACCTAAGAATCTCATTTCACCCTTGGTCTGGTACTCATTCTCGGGCAGATTCCATGCCATGATCTCTGTTTTCTCTGCATTTACTTCATAGCCGGAGATCTGGCCAAACTCTTGCGCTAGTCTAATAACCTGGGAGAAAGACACCTCCAACTCTGATGACAGAATCAAAATGTTATCCGCATATAGGGTGACCTTCCTCTCCCATGCTCCAAACTTAAATGATGCAATACTCCGATCCTTCCTCAAACAATGGACAGGTCAAAAAGGAGCGGGGAGAGTGGGCAGCCCCGTTTAGTTCCCCTCATGATCTTAAAAGAGCTGGTCAATTTCCCATTGACTAGGAGTCTTGCAGTAGGATCTTGATACATAAGCTGTGTAGCTCGGCAGAATTTTTCTCCTAAATTGAACCTTTCCATTACAGCTGTTAGGTAAGTCCAGTTGACCCTGTCGAATGCCTTAGTGGCATCCAACGTCATTACCGCTAAAGGTAAAGAAAGAGTAGAGGCCAGATCGGTTGCTCCTATAAGATCCTGGGTTAAATCAGATAGCTTTATACCCCTTACGAAACCCTTTTGGTCCGTATGTAGCATAATACCTGCTACAACTCCCAGCCTCTCAGCCAGGATCCTTGTAAATATTTTATAATCTGTATTGAGGAGGGAAATCGGTCTATAAGACCCACAGCTTGCTAGATTCTTTCCACTTTTCAAAATGAATGAGATGGTAGCTTGACTCTAAGAGGCAGGGAGTGTAAAACCCTCAGATAATATTTTAATGAACAATTCCGTCATTATGGGTATTATTACATTCCCCAACAATCTATATAATTCAGCTGGAAGCTCATCGGGCCCAGCTGCCTTGTTCCCTTTGCAGGCGGCCATAGCCATCCTAAAATTCTGCTCGGAGATATCCTGCTCCAAGTTGTCTCGTTGAAGAGGGGTTAGGGGAGTTAACGTGCATTTTCCTAGCCACTCCTGCGCAAGGGCCTTGTCCACCACATTACCTTCCTTATATAGGGTCTGAAAAAAGGCGAGAAAAGCCTCACTGATTTCTTTGTCCGTAAATACTAAGGAAGAATTATCCTCTCTCTCTATCCGTTTTATTAGATTCCGTGAGTTATCTGACTTGACCTTCCACTCCAGAAGCTTAATAGCTCCCTCCCCATATTCAAAGTGCGCCATCTTACTGGCTTCCCACCTTTTCATGATCCTTTGCTGAATAATGGCATCCAACTGGTCTTTGTGGTTCTGTATTTCTAATATAAATTTCTGTCTTCTCGCTGTATCTGTTTCCATATTCAGCTTAATCTCAACTCCCTTCATAGCTGTCAGATTGTAAGTTCTTCTCTTTTTTGCCTGTTCTTGTAGCATGCTCTATTTGTAACTATCCCCCTTAAAAAAGCCTTCCAAGCATCCCAAACAATAGAGATTGCTGCAGAGCCAATGTTCAAGTCGAAAAATCATTCTGACTCTTGCGATAAATGCGTAACCTCTAAGTTATCTAGCAGCAGCACAAGGTCCAATGTCCAATTCCGTGGAGGTTCACCCCCTACCAAGCATAAGTTCAACCCAGACTGCTGCAAGGTCAGATAGGTGGGACATCAGATAGCCTATATTCCTAATCCTACCCCTAAAATCATGACTGGACAGGATATAATCTATCCTTGATTTTTGGCCATATTTGTTCTTATAGTAGGACACGCCTAATTGTACGCCCGAACTTTCCCTCCATATATCACACAGACCCGTCTGTGTCATCATAGTTTGTAAATAGGTACGAGATTTAGACAATACATTTGCTCTGCTCTTAAGTGATTTATCTAACGCAGGATCAAAGACTATATTAAAGTCACCTGCCAAAATTACAGGCTCTGTAAATTCCAGCAAGTTAGCAAAGATGGTTTTCAAGGTAGAGGGATTGTCCTGGTTGGGACCATAATAGCCTGTCACTGTAAAGAAAGAGTAAACAAAGAATCAAAGGGGGGAGTGAAGAAGTAGTGCTAGAAAGCACTCAGGTGGGCGCACCCTCCTCCAGTTAATGGTATAAAAAAACAACAAGGTTCACCTCTAGAAGGTTTCCTGTGAGCCAGAGTATATCAGGCATACACAGTATTTCACCCACGACGCAACATTAAAAAAAGACTGGTCACTAATCAGCTGCCATTGTACCAGGGACTGGTTGGTCCTTATTATCAAGACAGAAACCCGGCAGACTCAAGAACTCAAGCTGGACATACAAAAACTAGAGGTCCAAATTAAAAGCTACCAGGCCCCGGCAGTACTGAAAAAAAGGTTAGAAGAACTGAATCAGGAAATGATGGATTTTGAATTAACACTGAAAAAGAGCAAATTCAAGAAACTGAAGAAGGATACTGATGTGTTCAGTCATGAACGTGTGTATCCATACATCAAAGATGATTATGTATCAAGACTTAGTTATGGTGACCAAAGTACAGACACTGATCCCTCTGATACCAGTTCCAATGGGTCGTGATCTAGTAGGAACAGCAATTACGGTAACAGGGGAGGCATAGCTCGTTTTCAGGGACCGCATAGACCAGGGGGTAGAGGGTGGGTACCCTACCAACCCCCGCCTGGGTACATGCAATACCCACCGGTATTACCTTACATGGACAATCCATTCCCACAATGGAACCAGCCACCACCCCCGAATTTTGGTTACTATGGCCCACCGCCTTTTTTAGGGCAGCGCCGCGGCCCACGAAGAGGCAGGAATCGGAAGGGAACACAGGTCCACTGGAACCAGAATCCAGAAGTACCTCCACGTGTATCAACACGGAGCATGACAGCTTCAACCAGCCGGGACACCTAGTAGTGAACCTATCAGACCTTCAACTTACTGATTCCCAACGCAAAGTTCTAGAGAAAGGGTTAGGTTTCGTCCCAACAAACAGAATGGACAAATTTAAGATTTGTCTGGATATGAAACAATGTATGCGAAAACTAAAACTGCAAGCCTTCTTTAAGGACTCTAATGAGAATGTGGTCAACAACATTGACCCATCAGATACAGGCCTAAGGAATAAGTCCACCTTCACTCCTCTTGACTCTACCATACCAGTTGAGTTATTGGCTTTCGAGAAAGCAGTAATGGAGGAGCTAGAAAATCTACCTACCACTGACAAGGCAACATTTCAGAACACCTCACAAAAAGAAAGGGAGGCCCTACATGAGCTAGCCAACAACTCAGAGATTATCCTAAAACCGGCTGATAAAGGCGGCGCAATTGTCATTCAGACCAAGCAGAATTATGATAGCGAATGCCGCAAACTATTAAATGACAGACGGAATTACGAGATACTAAGAGAGGATCCAACTGAGGATATACGTATCCGTATTCTGATGATGGTTGAAGAGGCCACTGCCCATGATTGGGTATCCAAAAAAGAAACTGACTTCCTCATTCAGAGCAACCCCATAACACCTTATTTTTATACCATACCTTAAATCCACAAGGAGGCACCCTACCCACCAGGGCGCCCGATAGTATCCGGCATCGGCTCCATATTGGAACTACTCTCCAAATTCGCGGATGCGTTTTTGAGACCGATAGTCCAACAAACCGACACCTACCTTAAAGACACGAAGGCAGTACTACAATTGATTGAGGAAATACCTTTTGACTCCGAGCATGACCTATTGCTCGGGTTGGACGTGGAAAGCCTCTACACGAGTCTTCCCCATCGTGAAACCCTCGAGATAATCGAAGAGGTACTTTTCTTAACACCATAGAAATACCAGACCCCGAGACATGTGGTTTTGGAGTGCATCAGTCTGGCTTTGAAGAAAAATGTCTTTCTCTATGATGGCACACATTACCTACAGAAACACGGGACCAGCATGGGGAGCACCTTTGCTCCCAGCCTGGCTGGTCTCTATGTTCACCATTTGGAGACCACTAAAATTCTCCACCAACAGAACCCCTTCCGTGATCAAGTGGTCATTCGCAAACGGTACATTGATGATGTGCTTGTGATTTGGATGGGCGACACCCAGTCTGTCCAGGATTTCATGGTCCGGCTCAACCAGCAAGATCCATTTCTGAAATTTACCCACACAGCATCCAATCAAAACTTGGTTTTTCTGGACCTAAACATTTACCCAAACCGAGGCAGACTACATACCAGGTCCCACTTTAAACCTACCGCTAAAAACTGCCTCTTACTGTACAACAGTTTCCACCCGAGACACTTACGAGATAACCTCCCTTACGGGCAGTTCCTACGCCTCAGACGGAACTGTTCCAACATCACTGATTTCAAAAGCCAAGCGGCAGACCTCGAGCAAAACCTACTACACAGAAACTATCCAAGAGAAATTGTGAACAAAGGCCTAAAAAGGGCTAGGAGCAATAATAGAGAGGCTCTATTGGAACTGACGTTGCCAAAGGAACAGGAAACCAGTCCAATATGTGTAACCACATTCAACATCAACTCAAACAAGATCACTAAAATAGTGAATAAACACTGGAAAATCCTTAACTGCGGCCCTCTGAACTTCCCGAAACCAATGTTCTCCCACAGAAGGGGGCGCAACTTAAAAGACATCTAGGTCCACAGTTGACCTAGAATCATGAAAGACAGTGGCCCTCCTAAATTGATATCTGTAAATGGCCACCATCCTTGTGGCTCATGCACATCTTGTGAATCCACCAGTAAAAGCAAAACAATCAAAATCTCGAATGGCACGACATGGGAACAACGTGGTTTCACGAACTGCAACAGCAGAAATGTTGTCTACCTTATCACTTGCCCATGTGCCAAAGAATACATTGGAATGACTTCTAGACCAGTCACGATTCGTATTGGTGAACATCGAAGCAACATACGTTGCAAAAAAACAACGACTAAGATGGCCTCTCACTATCTAACCATGGGCCATGGTATTCAAGATCTTCAGTGGACAGTGGTTGAATCAATTAAATGTGAGAAAGATCTCCTGGAGAAAGAGCAAAGATGGGTGTTTTGTCTTGGGACACACATCACAGGGCTGAATGATGACATACCCTGGGCCCAACTGAGCCAGTAACAACCTCTATCAGGAGATCAAAACCCTATAAGAACTGATTGTGGTCTCTCCAACTTGAACTGGTCACACTAGCGATAGGCTGTTTGCACTCTGCATGCCACTGTAGAGTAAGGATTAATTGCACAATGATCTGTCTCTACTTTGCACTCGTGTGTGTTGGCATGCCACTTTAATCACACAGCGATTGTTCTGAATAGGTTAGGGCCCATTGTGTTCCTTACCCTACATTAGTATTGATTAACTGTTTGCAAAAATATGGCCCACTGTGTTCCCTACCCCACATTAGGATTGATTGTCTTTTGGCTAGTATGCGGCCCCTTAATACGTATTGACGTGAGGCTTGATACTGGATCCATGAGGCCACCCTCCAGACCTGATCCAACTATTCAACTGAATATCAGGTTTCTTCTATGTGACACCTTCACCCCCAATACCCCCATTTTGCGCTTTCTAGGCAAGATGTCCGCCTCCTTTTTTCGAATTCTGATTCACAGCCCGTAGCACATACAGGCATCTCTGCATTAACAGAACCGCATGCAATTGCCAAGTTGTCTAGCCTACAGATTTCACAACCAGTTCAGTTTCACAACTGGCCACTCCAAGATGGCGCCCGTGTTTTTGATCCTTGATACTGTTCCAAGATGGCTCCCGTTTCAGTCCACCTTCCTGAGCTTACACCGCTCTAGTGTTCTGCTCAATCAGCCGCCCCTCCCAGGTACAGGTGCTAGTAATTATCCAATTTACTCTAGTATATAACCGCATGCTCCTCTCCTTCCTCTCACACCACGGAAGCCGCGGATGAGGGAGGATGCGAGGACTGCTCGTGAACTAGTAAGTACGGCATAGCCGCGTTAGGGAGCCTTATGCCTAGACTTTCAACACCTGCTACCATGACCTTACTCTAAACCATGGAATGCCCCACTTTTACTTTACCAACAGATGAAAGTTCCATGTACCCCTTTTCCAGACCTGCTCATGGGGCACTGACTCCTAATTATTCCAGTATGTATTTAGTCCTTAGTCTTTTAATTTTACAGCTCACCATGGACTTGTATAGAACTTCACGACATAGAGAGAGTGTTTTATGTTAAGTGTTGGTTTTGTCTTGTAGTGTTTTTCCTTCCACCTACAGGTCACAGCACCTAAGTGTATTTTACCGCCAATCGTAAAGTCACCATATATGTCACCATGTCTTTCCTTCCACAGGTGATATATGAACGCGCACTGGGACGCGCAGTAAATACTTACGTGCTCTTACTTTATCTTTGCAGGACCACGACTCAAAATTGAATGCCATATTGCAGTTGTATTATAATCTATATTCTATTCACTTGTATATACATATAACACACATTGTTGCCAACCTTAGTGAGTGACAGAGGGATCTGACCCCGTCCTGACGAAGAGACAGTCAGCCTCGAAACATATTGACAACACCAGGAGAACTAGCCCATTGTTAGGCTAGATTGTCTCCGCCACACTATTTTTAACGATACCAGGCTATGACTAATAAATAATTTTTTGCTTTCATAAGGCCATGTATTCTTTTAAATCTCACTTTTCCATATCACTCCTGACCCTACTCACACTCACTCAATACACTTCACATAGCACTTACAATATCTAAGTGCTCCAGCGTAGTCGCTAGTCGTAGCACGCCCCATCCCGCAGCGGGGTAGGAAGACCCCGATGATGAAGCATGACACCAAGGGGCCCTTTTGGTGTGTGAGGGTTATTTTAACAAATACTGTGTATGCCTGATATACTCTGGCTCACAGGAAACCTTCTAGAGGTGGACCTTGTTGTTTATTTATACTGTAAAGAAAGAACCATGAATTGTTAATTTTACAATTACCCACCTACCTCCAGGGTTAGTCAAGGATTCTGGAATACGCGCATTGGCTTACTTTTTAATCAGAATGGTCTACTCCACTAATATTGGCACTCTGATTAGTGCCAACTAGATGATCGACCCATTTTAACTTACTGAAAGATTCAATCAATTCCCCTCTTAGAAGATGAGTTTCTTGTAATATAATAACCTGTGCAGGGGAATCCCTAAGATACTGCAAGATTTTTGCTCTCCTTGACTTTACTCGTAGGCCATTAACATTCCAAGATAAAAACTGAACAATAGTCATGGTAGTCTAATAAACAAAAAATGAGATCCCAAACAAAAACCTAAGCAAAAACCTGAATATACCGAGTTTACAAATCCAGACCAAGGGTGAACCATACAAGTGTGTGCGGCTAAAAGGTAAATGAGGAAAAAAAAATTGCCCGTATGCTACCCACCCTGTGCCACCTTTATATCCCCCTCCCACCAACCTCCTTCCCCTGTCCCACCCATGGAGAACCCTACCCCCATTTGTCTGAACTAATAGTCCAGTATCTGCTTGTCGGGGCAGCCCACCCCACCTCCTCCTAACTTAAACATTGTAGTGTAGGCAAAATAATGCTCTCCAATATCATCTTAAATCACACCCAGTTATGGTTGATCCATATGTCTGTGCTCTTCTATTGTGATCTAAGTGAGCTTATACTAATTCTAACTCTAATAAGTACCAGCATGGGATATGGGGGAGGGAGACATTTCTCAAAAAAAGAAGAAAAGAATAACAAGAAGAATAGAGAGAGTGAAAGAGAAAGGGACCCATCTGAGTATCTATCACTTAACCGTGGCAGACCCATATTATGGCTGTATCTATATCTATATTTATTTAAACTTTCAGACTTTCAAAATTTCAAGCAGCTGGTCTGCCTCCTGCACTGTTCTAATGTTGTGCATCTGATTATTGTGCATAACTTTCAAATGTGCAGGGAGTTTTAGCTTTTTAAAGTCCTGCATTCTCCTGCCCAGTTCACACTGCCTATCTAAAGTTGTTTGAGCCAAATCTGAACAGATCTCATAGGCAAAGTCTCTGGGTTTCAGGGATTTTTGTTTTAAAGCACAGTTGAGAATCTTTTCCTTCAAGGAGAACGTCAGAAAATGGATTAGAATTTTTCTTGGCTTCGGCCGTTTAGGATTTTTTCGAAGGGGTCCCTGTGGATCCTCTGAATGTCCTTCTTCGGCTCTTCCACTAACCGATTCTTTAATAAGAATGGCTATGAAAGACGTAATGTCCTCTCCTTCACTCCCTTCTGGAACGTTTAAATGGCACAAATTATTTCTCCTTGAGTTGTTCTCAAGCTCCTCCAATCTTTCTCGGAGTGTTGTCTCCTCTTTCTTCAATGTAGCAACATTGATTTTAGTGCAATTCAGCTCCCTCTTGATCTCTACAACAGTGTTTTCCAGTGAGTCCGTCCTAGAATTTAAAAGATCGATTTTTTTGTCTAAGTTTTCACACAAAAAAGACGGAATTCGCCCTCATTAGCTTCAGATACGGAGAAACCCCTTTTTATGTCGACCGAGAGGGAAGAGAAGAGAGCTTCCAGGGGAGCTACTCTGGCCAATGAAGACCCTCCATAATCCTGCTCCTGCTCCTCAGCGTGTCGCTGGCTTACTTCCACCCCATTGCCCAATGTATTTGTAAGTTGGCAAACTTGAGTAGCTGATTGTAAAGAGGTCTTATCTAAGGCCCCGTTTAGTACTGTTGGAGCTGTTGTTGTAGCCATTTCATCAAAGGTCTGCTGCTCTTCAGGCACTTCCGGAGCATTGCCCTCCAAGCCCATCCTTTCTGTCCTTTTTATCTCTTCTATGTCTTCCAAATGGAAAAGGGGTTCAGCCCAACCCTGATGATCCTTTTTCGAAACTTACCCTTGTGGAGTAATATCTACGACTAATGGTGGAACTTTAAAGTACGACTGAAGGGAAGGAGTAATCTTGAGCCTATCATCAAGAAAATGACCTTTTGGTCGCCCTGCCTTCATACTCCTAGCCTTTACAAGAAATGCAATGTTACTAACTTTACCCGTATATAAAAGAAACAAAGACACATGCCAATCGACTCTGTCAAGCCATTCCATGTGCCAGTTCTTCACATTCATCCTTTGTTGCTGGCAGAATGAATACAAATTGTTCAACAGGATCCCTCTATGATTTCCAACTGTGTCCTAGCTGTATCAAAAATAGTAAGCAGTGTGGTGGCAGAAAGGGAGGGAGAATGCTGCAGATTGTTCTTTTGTAATATCAAAAGCACCACCTGACACACCTGTGTCGGAAATGCTGGGTTCCAGTGTAGACGAGCTGACCAGATCACAAGTGGTATCATGGTATCTGTAACTCGGTATGTGATCAGTGATGTCATCAGTGATGTCACTGACCATGTCATGAATGATGTAATATGTGACTTCATCAGCAGTGGATTGCGGGCGCGCGAGTTATAGTGAGTCCAACTAACTATAACGTGGGAATTTCAATGGTTTTGTATGAGTAAAATGTCCAGCTAACTATAACTGGTGTGAAACCTATGGTTTGTTCAGTGAATTTCAAAGGTTTTTTAAATGCTAATTCCTAACTATAACGAGTGTTAAACCTATGTTTTTTTCAGTAAATTTCAAAGGTTTTTTAAAATTTGATTCCTAACTATAACGATTGTGAAACCTACGGTTTTTTCAGTGAATTTCAAAGGTTTTTTAAAAACGAATTCCTTTATATATCGAGTTTGTAACCTACGATTTTTAAACTGTTTTTTTATTAGCTGTTTTTATAACTATTAATTATTATTATTATTTTTTTTAAATTATTTTTTCAATGTATTTTTCATGTTTTTTAAAAATCATTTTGTCCTGGGGCGCTCAGGGTGCGCGCACCGGTAAGCTTACCCGTATCATTTTGACTTGGAGCGCTCAGGGTGCGCGCACCGGTAAGCTCTCCTGAGAGCGCAGCGAGAGCGCTTTTTCTGCGTACGTAAAAAAAAAATATGTTTGAAAACTAAATAATAATGCAAGACATTCAGTACCATACTTATAAAAGTAGTATTTTTGATTTTCCGAATGAAAATGATTTTGCATTTCCCTAAAGCTACCAAAACGTCATTCGGGCGCGCCGCGTAAGCGCCCCCGGAAGCGCCTACGTTCGCGCCGCGTAAGCGCCCCCGGAAGCGCTCCGGTGCGCGCAGTGTAAGCGCGTCAAGTCATGTGACCTTAAAATAACTCTTTTCATTGTTTGTTAACAGTTTATTTTACAACTAATGAAAACCCCACCCTTTTCCTTCACTTCTTCTTTCATTTTGGAGACAGCAAGACCTGGTTTTTTCTGTCCTACCATTTTGTGGAAAGAATGGCTGCCAGAGCACCCAGCAGCAGTGAGGAGTCAGATGATTTCATTGATGAAGATATAGGAAAATATTGAGATGACCGCTGCACTCCAAGGTGATACCAAAGGATACTGGTAACACGAAGTTAGCAATATTCAAGGTACTCTGAGAGTTCACCTTCTGGTTCCATAAGGTGCAAAGATATTAACAGGAATGGAAGTCTTACAGGGGGTAAGAGCTATCTCAGAGGACTCTTGCTGCACGAAAATATGCGTAGGACCAAATTCATTGAAAAGACGTAATCATGTCTCCAAATATTTTCAATGAGGATTTATTTTTCACAGAATTTCAAATGATTTCCAAAAGTTTCCAAGAATCATATTGACTTCATATGTTCTTCATTTCAACTTTAAACATAGGAACAGACGTAAGATCCATGTAACATGCTTCTCAAGGTAAATCAACAACCCCGATGCATTTCGTGCTAAGAGTAGCACTTCTTCAGGGGGATAGTATATCTAAAGAGAAAACAAACGTACATGCAATGTAGTTCGCTGAAAAAACAGGAAATGGTACAAAGTGTATTGCGAAAATCATTGTGGAAATCATTTGAAATTCTGTGAAAAATAAATCCTCATTGAAAATATTTGGAGACAAGATTACGTCTTTTCAATGAATTTGGTCCTACGCACGTTTTCGTGCAGCAAGAGTCCTCTGAGATAGCTCTTACCCCCTGTAAGACTTCCATTCCTGTTCATTGATGAAGAGCCTCCTCAGCCCAAGGTCAAGGAACATTTTATTTGGAAGTTTTTTTCAATACCTGAAGGATTAAAAAAGGTGAATGCTCCCAAAGTTGAATGTAAAATCTGCCAAACTGTGCTTTCCCGAGGAGACCCCAGAAGGAAGTACAGTTTTGGAAATTCAACAATGATTCGCCACGTTCAGCGCAGGCATCCTCAGAACTATGCCCGGGAGTGTGTCCGAGACCTGGCACGTAATCCCCCAAGGGATGGTGCCTCTACATCAACAGGAGGAGCCACAACTTCAGGGAGAGGACGTGCAGCGGAATTAGAGATGATTCCGAACATTCAACCTGTTTTTAATGACATTACTATAAAATGCAGGTAATGCGATGAATTGCTCTGCTATGATGAGCAGAGCATCAAGATCATTACATGCAGGAGGCAAGAACACCGCTGCCCTCCCCAGCCGTAATTTTTCCCCTTTTTTTTGCTCCTGTTGAGCAGTTTTGCATTCCCTGTTTTTGTTTTTGTTGAGAAAAAACGAAAAAAGAAGAAAAAAAAAGTTCTTTTTGGAACTACCTCCAATTCTCAAAAAAGAGCTGTATTCTTAACAAATTCAAAAAGAGTAACTGAAGTTGAGTGCAGTGAGAGAGGAAAGGAAAATGAGTGAGAAAGCAAAGAAAGGAACGAGAAGGGAAGTGAAGTAGGGGGACTGAAAGAAGGTGAGTGTGGGAGGTGAGTGAGGAGAAAGAGAGTGAACATGGGGAATGAGGATAAGTGAAGAAAATGTAGTAAAGGAACGGGGGTGTGGAAGGGTAAGAAAAGAGCAGTGATGTTGAGGAAAGAGTGGAGATACAGACTGGATAAAGGCAAGTGAGTGTGAGACAAGGGGAGTAAGGGAGTAAAGAGACAGAGAAAGTGAAAGAAAAAGTGAGAGTAGAGGACTGAGTGAGGGAGGAAAGAAACATAAGTGAGGGAGTGTGGCTGTGTTATAGGGAGTGAGCGTGATAGAAGAGGAGTGACAGACTAAGGAGTCAGAGAGAATGAAGCTAACAGAGAGAGAATGAGGGAAGGGGAGTGTAGAAGAAAGAGGACAGAGGGAGTAAGAGAAGGAGTTAGTGGAGTAAGGAGAGTAAGGGAAGAGAAAAGAGTGAAGGAGCAAAAGAAGGAAAGAGACAGGAAGGAAAGTAAAGGTTAAGGTCTGAAAGAAGGTGAGTGTGGGAGTATGGCTGAGTTATAGGGAGTGAGCGTGACAGAAGAGGTGTGAGAGACTAAGGGGACGGAGAGAATGAGACTAACAGAGAGAGAATGAGGGAAGGTGAGTGTAGAAGTAAGAGGAGAGAGGGAAGGAGTTAGTGAAGTGGTAGTAAGGAGAGTAAGTGAAGGGAAAAGAGTAAAGGAATGAAGTAAGTGAAGAGAGAGGAAGGAAACTAAAGGAGAAAGTCTGAAAGAAGGTGAGTGTGGGAGTGTGGCTGAGTTGTAGGGAGTGAGCGTGACAGAAGAGGAGTGACAGACTAAGGAGATGGAGACAATAAGGTTAACAGAGAGAGAATGAGGGAAGGAGAGTGTAGAACTAAGAGGACAGATGGAGTAAGAGAAGGAGTTAGTGAAGTGGAGTAAGCAGAGTAGGGGAAGAGAAAAGAGTTAAGGAGTGAAAGAAGGGAAGAGAGTACTAGAAAACTAAAGGAGAAGGTTTGAAAGAAGGTGAGTGTGGGAGTATGGCTGAGTTATAAGGAGTGAGCGTGATAGAAGAGGGGTGAGAGACTAAGGGAATGGAGAGAATGAGGCTAACAGAGAGAGAATGAGGGAAGAGGAGTGTAGAAGTGAGAGGACAGAGGTAGTTAAAGAAGGAGTTAGTGAAGTGGACTAAGGAGAGTAGTGTAAATGAAAAGAGTAAAGGAATGAAGTAAGGGAAGAGAGAGGAAGGAAAGTAAAGAAGAAGGTTAGAAAGAAGGTGAGTGTGTGAGTATGGCTGAGTTAAACGGACTGAGCGAAATAGAAGAGGAGTGAGAGATTAAGGGGATGGAGAGAATGAGGCTAACAGAGACAGAATGAGGGAAGAGGAGTGTAGAACTAAAAGGACAGAGGGAGTAAGAGAAGGAGTTAGTAAAGTGGAGTAAGGAGAATAAGGAAAGGGAAAAGAGTGAAAGAGCGAAACAAGGGAAGAGAGAGGAAGGAAAGTAAAGGAGAAGGTCTGTAAGAAGGTGAATGTGGGAGTATTGCTGTGTCATAGAGAGTGAGCGTGATAGAAGAGGAGTGAGAGACTAAAGTGACGGAGAAAATGAGGGTAACAGAGAGAAAATGAGGGAAGGGGAGTGTAGAAGTAAGAGGAGAGAGGGAAGGAGTTAGTGAAGTGGAGTAAGGAGAGTAAGGGAAGGGAAAAGAGTAAAGGAATGAAGTAAGAGAAGAGAGAGGAAGGAAAGTAAAGGATAAGGTCTGAAAGAAGGTGAGTATGGGAGTATGGCTGAGTAATAGGGAGTGAGCATGACAGAAGAGGATTGAGAGACTAAAGGGAAGGAGAGAATGAGGGTAACAGAGAGAGAATGAGCGAAGGCAAGTGTAGAACTAACAGGACAGAAGGAGTAAGAGAAGGACTTAATGAAGTGGAGTAAGGAGAGTAAGGGAAGGGAAAAGTGTGAAGGAGCGAAAGAAGGGAAGAGACAGGAAGGAAAGTAAAGGAGAAGGTCTGAAAAAAGGTGAGTGTAAGAGTATAGCTGAGTTATAGGCAGTGAGCGTGACAGAAGAGGAGTGAGAGACTAAGGGGACGGAGAGAATGAGGCTAACAGAGAGAGATTGAGGGAAGGGGAGTGTAGAACAAAGAGGACAGAGGAAGAAAGAGAAGGAGTTAATGAAGTGGAGTAAGAAACTGCACATTTTAATTGGTTGTACATTTGAACACTTTGAAAGTTAAATAACATTCACCCATCCCCCCAGTGCTCATTCCCCTTTTACCATGGTAACTCCCTCCTCACCCAGCACACTGTTCAAAAGTTCATCATACTATGTTGCAAAAAAATGCAGCAAGGGTGTTTGACCTCTCAATGTACCAGCTAATCATGTGCAATGTTTCTTGAAATGACTTTTCCTCAACAATTGAAATGACTTCTTTAAAAAAAAAGCATGCACCCTAATTTTCAGTGCTGAATTTTAAGAAAGCACCAATCATTTTTTGTTTTTCAAGTGCACTGAATCTCAACCACTTTTTTACATAACTCCTACTTTCAAACTGCCATTTCATTTCCACAACTCATCTGAATACAAGCACATCTACCTTCAAGATGCCAAACGTCTGGTTTGTGGGTCATAGCTTTGTCCACTGGAATCAAAAATATGCAGCTAACAGAGGTATTTACAACCTTGATTTACCAAATGTGGACATTGTATGGATTGGACAGAGAGGATTAAGATGCCACCAATTTATACCATTGGTAAAATCCTTTATGCATCTTCCACAACCTGACCTCATAATTGTGCACTGTGGTGGAACTGACCTAGGCACTTTGACTGGGGAAGGCCTGGAAATGCTTTTAAAGGACATCTTTGGGCAATTGATGTCACTTTTTTGAAAAACTGCCTTGGTATTTTGTAATAAATGCCAAAGGCAAAAATGGAACTGGTCCAGCCAATTTTGTCCACAGATTGAGAAAGCAAGGAAACATGTAAATAAATCTGTTTCTGCTTTCCTCAGAGACTATGGTATGGGTTCCATTTACCACAACAATTTGCGTTACAACATGCAAGGCATCTATAGGAGAGATGGTGTGCATTTTACAGATGAGGGGAATAGAGTTTTTCTCTTGAATATAAGACTCTGCATTGGTACCTACTTGTAGGTACAAAAAACACCCACATAACACAACCGCTCTTTTCAGAGCTACCCTACTTCTAAGCACTCAAAATTATTTTTTTACTATATTTTCTTACACTGTTTTTCCCCGTGGTGCGCTCAGGGTGCGCGTAACGGAGAGCGCACCTGGGAACGCACCCAGCGCTTACCCCGCGAAAATGTAAAACAAAAAAAAAGTTTTTGTTGCCCTTTATGGTCCTTCTAGGCCCCCCTCAGAAAACCTAGGGGGTCAGGGGGTGTCTACTCTGCCCCCTTTTAATTATTTCCCCCTTTCTATTTCACCTCTTGTGTCTCGATTCTACCGAGACACAAGATGGCGGACTCTCCGGACTGTTTAGAATGTTGACAGACACCCGACAACCAATCAGCTTTCCGCTCGTGCACTCCCGTAGCGCGCCGGGTGCGCTCCCCGGTACGCGTACCGGTGAGCGCTCGGTGCGCGCCTATAGATATATATGTGTTTTTGAAGTTAATTTAAAAAAAAAACACTGGAGCAATTTTCACCAAATATAGCAAAGGCACATCTGCTTACCAGTCCCTACAATTTTGCCAAATTTCTCGTAATTCCGTTCAGCCGTTCGGGCTGTAGACTTGTCAGACCGTCCAAGGGAAATTAACATGGGGAAAACACGTTTTGGGACCCCCCTTTTTTCTCAGGCCCCGCTTCACGAATCCCCCCAAAAGTTTCAGGGAAGGAGCAGAGCGGAGCTGGCTAAAATTTTGGAAAATTACACGCAAATTCTTCAACCGGCGCCAGAGTTATACCCAATAGAATGTTGCGGATTTCCTATGGTAGCTAGGTCCTAACTATAACTACCTACTGGCGACCACCAGTAGGTAATATATATCAATATATATATATATATATATATATATATATATATGACAGCTCCAAAATCCCAAAGAATACCCAGCCGGGTTAATCAGGACAGATAGCACTCACAAGCACGACAGTTGCTTTCAGCAGGGGGTAGGTTTATTTAGATAGACGCGTTTCTGGAGATAAACTCCCTTCGTCAGTATTTACATCTGTGCAACTGAATACTGTGCCCTTATCTATGTTTATCATGTGTCATGAACACAAACGAGGGACCATGTAAAGCGCCTCATGAGCGCCATCTTTCAATGTGCAAATACATTATTTACCAAACATTGCTTACAAATGTGTTACACCATAAATTAAGCCGTGTATCGGCGTGACCGTCATCTTAATAATTACCTGCAACATTTATAATCAGAAAAACCATTAATATCTGAATTGCGTGGCTAAGATGACTAAAGAACAACTTCAAACTGTGTGTCAAGTCATAAATCGGACATAGAAACATCAGAAAAATCTCGCCGTGGATCGGCAATGGCAGCCCCTATGGACTGCCTGCTCAAGGTGCAACTTAATATGGAGCAATGTATTATACAAATATTAACAGAGAGTAAATAAAAGTGGCATCTTTAACCCCAAGCCTTGTTTTGAAAAACATCAGAATACAATTCATCTTAAAGTCATTATGTCATAATTTTTACAGAATCAATGTCTTTTACACATCATTGTCAACCCAAATGAGAGGCCAGTTCTTCTCCCATATTTAATCCCTTAGGTGCTCTGGTCTCTAAGTCTATGATATAACGAGACTCAAGTCTCCTTAGCGTGAGCAACCTATTGCCCCCTCTTGGATTTGCTTCAACTCTGTCCAAACAGAAGTATCTCAAAAGGTTCCTGTCACTATTGTGTTTAATAGAGAAGTGGCACGCCACCGGATAAGTAAAATCCTTGTTGGCTATAGCCCGCATATCCTCTAATATCCTCAGTTTGACAGGATTGATCGTACTACCCACATATCTCAACATGCAAGGACATACAAGACAGTAAACTGCATGGTCAGAGTGGCAAGACATGAATTTGCTGATCTTTTTCCCTCCACTGTGCCCAGGGACCTCATAGCTTAAAGTTCTTTTACTTGAGAGGCAGGCTTTACACTTTCCGCAAGGGAAGAAGCCTTTGGCCTCCTTTAGTGTACCCTGTCGCTTCTCAATGGGTCGTAAATAGCTATGGACTACTTGGTCGCGAAGTGATCTCGCCTTTCTGTATGTTATTAATGGCACGTTGGGTATGTCAGAGCCAATGATCGGGTCTGCTTTCAGGATATGCCAATGCTTTGACAGAACCGTTCGCAATTTGTGGGAGTCCGCAGAATAAGAGGTAATCATGCGGAATTTACCTTCTGTGGTAGAGGCTGGCTTTTTAATGAAAAGGCTAGAGCGAGGAACGCTTCTAACCTTATTCAGGGTCTCTCTTAAAAGATGGGGACTGTACCCTCTTCTCACGAATCTCTCCATACACTCCAAGGCTGCTTTTTCAAAGTAATCATCCTGGCTGCAGTTGCGTTTCAATCGCAAAAATTCCCCGTATGGAATGTTGTTGATTAATTTACGGGGGTGGCTACTGGACGCGTGTAAGACGCTGTTCCCAGCCGTGGGTTTGCGGTACAAATTCGTGCAAATGTGCCCATCCCTAATGCTCACTTCCAGGTCCAAGTAATTAACTTTTTCCTTGTCTATATTTCCAGTGAATCTCAAATGAAATTCATTGTCATTGAGCATGTCAATATACTGATTCGCTTCCTCAATAGAACCATTCCATACTAGGAACAGGTCATCAATGTACCTGCTCCATTGTACCAGTTCCAGATGGAAAGTCTGGGGGCCCTTTCCATCTGGAACTCCAAGGTGGTACAATGGAGCAGGTACATTGATGATCTGTTCCTAGTATGGAATGGTTCTATTGAGGAAGCGAATCAGTATATTGACATGCTCAATGACAATGAATTTCATTTGAGATTCACTGGAAATATAGACAAGGAAAAAGTTAATTACTTGGACCTGGAAGTGAGCATTAGGGATGGGCACATTTGCACGAATTTGTACAGCAAACCCACGGCTGGGAACAGCGTCTTACACGCGTCCAGTAGCCACCCCCGTAAATTAATCAACAACATTCCATACGGGGAATTTTTGCGATTGAAACGCAACTGCAGCCAGGATGATTACTTTGAAAAAGCAGCCTTGGAGTGTATGGAGAGATTCGTGAGAAGAGGGTACAGTCCCCATCTTTTAAGAGAGACCCTGAATAAGGTTAGAAGCGTTCCTCGCTCTAGCCTTTTCATTAAAAAGCCAGCCTCTACCACAGAAGGTAAATTCCGCATGATTACCTCTTATTCTGCGGACTCCCACAAATTGCGAACGGTTCTGTCAAAGCATTGGCATATCCTGAAAGCAGACCCGATCATTGGCTCTGACATACCCAACGTGCCATTAATAACATACAGAAAGGCGAGATCACTTCGCGACCAAGTAGTCCATAGCTATTTACGACCCATTGAGAAGCGACAGGGTACACTAAAGGAGGCCAAAGGCTTCTTCCCTTGCGGAAAGTGTAAAGCCTGCCTCTCAAGTAAAAGAACTTTAAGCTATGAGGTCCCTGGGCACAGTGGAGGGAAAAAGATCAGCAAATTCATGTCTTGCCACTCTGACCATGCAGTTTACTGTCTTGTATGTCCTTGCATGTTGAGATATGTGGGTAGTACGATCAATCCTGTCAAACTGAGGATATTAGAGCATATGCGGGCTATAGCCAACAATGATTTTACTTATCCGGTGGCGCGCCACTTCTCTATTAAACACAATAGTGACAGGAACCTTTTGAGATACTTCTGTTTGGACAGAGTTGAAGCAAATCCAAGAGGGGGCAATAGGTTGCTCACGCTAAGGAGACTTGAGTCTCGTTATATCATAGACTTAGAGACCAGAGCACCTAAGGGATTAAATATGGGAGAAGAACTGGCCTCTCATTTGGGTTGACAATGATGTGTAAAAGACATTGATTCTGTAAAAATTATGACATAATGACTTTAAGAGGAATTGTATTCTGATGTTTTTCAAAACAAGGCTTGGGGTTAAAGATGCCACTTTTATTAACTCTCTGTTAATATTTGTATAATTCATTGCTCCATATTAAGTTGCACCTTGAGCAGGTAGTCCATAGGGGCTGCCATTGCCGATCCACGGCGAGATTTTCCTGATGTTTCTATGTCCGATTTATGACTTGACACACAGTTTGAAGTTGTTCTTTAGTCATCTTAGCCACGCAATTCAGATATTAATGGTTTTTCTGATTATAAATGTTGCAGGTAATTATTAAGATGACGGTCACGCCGATACACAGCTTAATTTATGGTGTAACACATTTGTAAGCAATGTTTGGTAAATAATGTATTTGCACATTGAAAGATGGTGCTCATAAGGCGCTTTACATGGTCCCTTGTTTGTGTTCATGACACATGATAAACATAGATAAGGGCACAGTATTCAGTTGCACAGATGTAAATACTGACGAAGGGAGTTTATCTCCAGAAACGCGTCTATCTAAATAAACCTACCCCCTGCTGAAAGCAACTGTCGTGCTTGTGAGTGCTATCTGTCCTGATTAACCCGGCTGGGCATTCTTTGGGATTTTGGAGCTGTCATGTATTACCGCGGACACCAACGCGGTTCAAAGCACCCGCTGTAAGAGTGACTCGTTTCTTTTTGGTGTGAAAAGGGAGCGTTCATATATATATATATATATATATATATATATATATATATATATATATATATTTATTTATTTATATTTATATATATATTTAATCAATTTAATGTAAATTAACATTAACAACAAATTGATTTAATACATTCCACAAGGCCATTTTGAAGAGGGAAACCCTGGTATTCAGCACATTTGTTTTTTTGATAATAAATCTTATCGGTGTTAAAGAGCAAACAAAACATCAGCACAAAACATTTAAAAATGGTACAGTCATTTCTGAAACAGGCATTTCGAAATACAGGTAGATTATTGATCGAGTGAACCACCTAGACAGAAGGGCAGTATACATAGGTATGGGAGTGTATGAGGAATACATTTAGTCCAGTTGATTTAGCCATTTGCCCCAGAGCCTGTAATAATTTACCGGGCATCCACAAGCCTCAAATAAGGGTTCTTCTTGAGTGGTGCTCCAATCCACCCCTCGGCGCTATTTTGCTACACTCAGGGGTTTGACCTGGGCCCAGGCCACTGCGATGTCGCGCTTGACCACAGCAATTGTTGTCCCGAGGAATAGTTTGTCTGATCTAGAGCCATCCAGGTCATCCAACACCCCAAGGATAAGACTTAAGGAGTCATGGGGGACCTGCCAGCCCAGGATCTGCGTGAGTTCAGACTCTATCCCTTTCCAGTATGGGGTAAGGTTGGGCCATGTCCACACCATGTGATAGAAATCTGCCGGTGCATGGCTTCAGCACATACAATCCGGGGAGGGACTCAAGCTTGCTTTACGTAGGCGTACTGGGGTGAGGTAAGCTGTGTGCAGGTAGTAGAGCTGAATGAGGAGAAGTTTGGCCGAGGTCACAGTGGTTTTGGGAGCCATAAGGGCATTGCATCAATCCTCCTACTCAAGGGGGCCCAGCCATCCCTCCCAGTGAGTACGCAGCGGGTCAATATTTGTCAGGCCGTTGTTGACCAGGGTGCAGTATATTCGAGACACCCATCCCCATGCTCCCCATCATAACTTGAGCTTCTAGCGGGTTGAATTCAGGGAGTGACGTGCCTGTTGAGATGTGTGCATTAAGGGTGTGGCGGAGTTGTAATATTTGTAAAATTTGGAGGTGTGTAGCGTGTATAGCGGAGGTGTGTAGCGTTTCTATAAGTCGTGGAAGGCCCTAATACGATCCCCTACCCAAACATCACCTAGTAGAGATATCGCTATGTGATCTCAAATTCGGAAGCCCCTGAGGGTTGCTACTTCCGTTAACCATAAACCTTGCCAGAGAGGCGTGTGTTGGCTCAGTCATTTATCCTACGACATGGCCACGAGGACCACTCTGGTTATCTGTGGTATTGTTTTGGGTATTGGGGTCCCGTATAAATATGATTGTGTTTGGGGGAAGTCCAGGTTCTTGACCTTTGTTTTGTAGTCTGGGTCAAACCAACCCTGGGTGAACCAGTCATGAATGATGAGGAGTCTGGTAGCTAAATAGTACAGATGGATATTGGTCATACCCATGCCTCCGTCAAAAGGTGGGATTCTGCAACGGGCGATGGTGACACGCGGTCTCCTCCCTTCCCACAGAAACCTTCCCACCCCATCCATCTCCCTAAACCAGCTGCTCGGAAGATGGAAGGTGGTGTTCTGGATGATATATAGGAAGCGGAGCAGAATCATCATTTTGAACAACGCCACCCTCCCGAGAGAGTTGAGTGGTAGAACCTGCCAGTGTTTGAGGTCATCCTCTGCTTTCTTGACCAGAGGTGTAATGTTCAGAGCCCATTCCAGCTCTGGGAGCAAGGCCACCCATATCCCTAGGTATTTAAACGATTGTCGCCTGATGGAGATGGTTGATTGTCAGTCGATGCACTCCCTAGATAGACAAAGGGGGATAAGGGTGGATTTAGCCGGGTTGAGCTGGAGGCCAGAGACGTATACGAAGGCTTGGAGTAACTCGAGGCATCCAGGGCCAGAGCTGGCTGTGTCCGCCAGGAAAAAGGGGGGTGGTGATGGACAGAGTATCTGAATAAAGCAGAACACTCCTACCCAGTCAAAAGATCAGGGCTTGATCCATCACCGTTTTTTAGCTCACTGCACCATCCCAGTTCAGAACCTGGCTTCAAGCAAGCCGGGCCGAAGACGGTTGTAATGCCAGAAACCGGTGGAAGGGTATGCTCAGATGGTAGTCCCTTGCTCACTGCACCATCAGGATTCAAGCAAGCCGGGCCGAAGATGGCTGTAATGCCAGAAACCCCCTTTTGTGAATCGTTTTGGCCACTATAGGAGTGGCAGGGTATGCTCAGACATGAGTCCCTTGCTCACTGCACCATCAGGATTCAAGCAAGCCGGGCCGAAGACGGCTGCAATGCCAGAAACCGGTCCCCGGAAGCTTGTTTCCTTTCCAGTAAAGAATTGGCTTGATAGTTTGGTCTGCCCTGTTCCCATGATGCACTGGGCCAGGGACAGACTAATTTGCATGTAGCCAGGTTCTGAACTGGGATGGTGCAGTGAGCTAAAAAACGGTGATGAATCAAGCCCTGATCTTTTGACTGGGTATGAGTGTTCTGCTTAATTCAGATGCTCTGTCCATCACCACCCCCTTTTGTGAATCGTTTTGGCCACTATAGGAGTGGCAGGGTATGCTCAGTCATGAGTCCCTTGCTCACTGCACCATCAGGATTCAAGCAAGCCGGGCCGAAGACGGCTGCAATGCCAGAAACCGGTCCTCGGAAGCTTGTTTCCTTTCCAGTAAAGAATTGGCTTGGTAGTTTGGTCTGCCCTGTTCCCATGATGCACTGGGCCAGGGACAGACTAATTTGCATGTAGCCAGGTTCTGAACTGGGATGGTGCAGTGAGCTAAAAAACGGTGATGGATCAAGCCCTGATCTTTTGACTGGGTACGAGTGTTCTGCTTAATTCAGATGCTCTGTCCATCACCACCCCCTTTTGTGAATCGTTTTGGCCACTATAGGAGTGGCAGGGTATGCTCAGACATGAGTCCCTTGCTCACTGCACCATCAGGATTCAAGCAAGCCGGGCCGAAGACGGCTGCAATGCCAGAAACCGGTCCCCGGAAGCTTGTTTCCTTTCCAGTAAAGAATTGGCTTGGTAGTTTGGTCTGCCCTGTTCCCATGATGCACTGGGCCAGGGACAGACTAATTTGCATGTAGCCAGGTTCTGAACTGGGATGGTGCAGTGAGCTAAAAAACGGTGATGGATCAAGCCCTGATCTTTTGACTGGGTATGAGTGTTCTGCTTAATTCAGATGCTCTGTCCATCACCACCCCCTTTTGGGAATCGTTTTGGCCACTATATGAGTGCAGGGTATGCTCAGACATGAGTCCCTTGCTCACTGCACCATCAGGATTCAAGCAAGCCGGGCCGAAGACGGCTGCAATGCCAGAAAACGGTCCCCGGAAGTTTGTTTCCTTTCCAGTAAAGAATTGGCTTGGTAGTTTGGTATGCCCTGTTCCCATGATGCACTGGGCCAGGGACAGACTCATTTGCATGTAGCCAGGTTCTGAACTGGGATGGTGCAGTGAGCTAAAAAACGGTGATGGATCAAGCCCTGATCTTTTGACTATGTAGGAGTGTTCTGCTTAATTCAGATGCTCTGTCCATCACCACCCCCTTTTGTGAATCGTTTTGGCCACTATAGGAGTGGCAGGGTATGCTCAGACATGAGTCCCTTGCTCACTGCACCATCAGGATTCAAGCAAGCCGGGCCGAAGGCGGCTGCAATGCCAGAAACCGGTCCCCGGAATCTTGTTTCCTTTCCAGTAAAGAATTGGCTTGGTAGTTTGGTCTGCCCTGTTCCCATGATGCACTGGGCCAGGGGCAGACTAATTTGCATGTAGCCAGGTTCTGAACTGGGATGGTGCAGTGAGCTAAAAAAGCGGTGATGGATCAAGCCCTGATCTTTTGACTGGGTATGAGTGTTCTGCTTAATTCAGATGCTCTGTCCATCACCACCCCCTTTTGTGAATCGTTTTGGCCACTATAGGAGTGGCAGGGTATGCTCAGACATGAGTCCCACCATCAGGATTCAAGCAAGCCGGGCCGAAGACGGCTGCAATGCCAGAAACCGGTCCCCGGAAGCTTGTTTCCTTTCCAGTAAAGAATTGGCTTGGTAGTTTGGTCTGCCCTGTTCCCATGATGCACTGGGCCAGGGACAGACTAATTTGCATGTAGCCAGGTTCTGAACTGGGATGGTGCAGTGAGCTAAAAAACGGTGATGGATCAAGCCCTGATCTTTTGACTGGGTATGAGTGTTCTGCTTAATTCAGATGCTCTGTCCATCACCACCCCCTTTTGTGAATCGTTTTGGCCACTATATGAGTGCAGGGTATGCTCAGACATGAGTCCCTTGCTCACTGCACCATCAGGATTCAAGCAAGCCGGGGCGAAGACAGCTGCAATGCCAGAAAACGGTCCCCGGAAGTTTGTTTCCTTTCCAGTAAAGAATTGGCTTGGTAGTTTGGTCTGCCCTGTTCCCATGATGCACTGGGCCAGGGACAGACTCATTTGCATGTAGCCAGGTTCTGAACTGGGATGGTGCAGTGAGCTAAAAAACAGTGATGGATCAAGCCCTGATCTTTTGACTATGTATGAGTGTTCTGCTTAATTCAGATGCTCTGTCCATCACCACCCCCCTTTGTGAATCGTTTTGGCCACTATAGGAGTGGCAGGGTATGCTCAGACATGAGTCCCTTGCTCACTGCACCATCAGGATTCAAGCAAGCCGGGCCGAAGACGGCTGCAATGCCAGAAACCGGTCCCCGGAAGCTTCTTTCCTTTCCTGTAAAGAATTGGCTTGGTAGTTTGGTCTGCCCTGTTCCCATGATGCACTGGGCAAGGGACAGACTAATTTGCATGTAGCCAGGTTCTGAGCTGGGATGGTGCAGTGAGCTAAAAAACGGTGATGGATCAAGCCCTGATCTTTTGACTGGGTATGAGTGTTCTGCTTAATTCAGATGCTCTGTCCATCACCACCCCCTTTTGTGAATCGTTTTGGCCACTATAGGAGTGGCAGGGTATGCTCAGACATGAGTCCCTTGCTCACTGCACCATCAGGATTCAAGCAAGCCGGGCCGAAGACGGCTGCAATGCCAGAAACCGGTCCCCAGAAGCTTGTTTCCTTTCCAGTAAAGAATTGGCTTGGTAGTTTGGTCTGCCCTGTTCCCATGATGCACTGGGCCAGGGACAGACTAATTTGCATGTAGCCAGGTTCTGAACTGGGATGGTGCAGTGAGCTAAAAAACAGTGATGGATCAAGCCCTGATCTTTTGACTGGGTATGAGTGTTCTGCTTAATTCAGATGCTCTGTCCATCACCACCCCCTTTTGTGAATCGTGTCCGCCAGGAAAAGCAGGACATTGTTTGCGTACAGGGCAATTTTGTCAATGTGATGGTGTCCCCAAGCTAAGGCCTGGACCCGGTGATCGTCCCAAATAAGGCAGGCCAAGGGTTCCATCTGTTTTACACAAAACAAGGGAACCCAAAGGTATAGCACTAGGGACCTTGGGCAGTAATGTATTACAAAAAACAGGGGTCCCTAGTAGTTCAGGGATCTTTCGCAAAAATGATAGACATACGCTCAATAGTATGTATGACCTTTGTCCAGCCGGAGAGGAATTTTAATTAAAGTGATAAGCAAGAATAAAGAGGATTTTTTACACAGTGGGTGCAGCCAGCAACCCACAGGGGACAAGACAAAACAAGGGGATGGGGTTAGAACGAACAAGGCGGTCTGTATACTAGTAGTTCAGTGAACAGACAAAAATACATTTTAGAAGCATCATTGTATACAATTTATACTTTTCATTTTATATATGACGCTAAAATGTCGACGACGTTTCGATGCCTATTGTGAAATGAGTGGCATCATCTTCAGGACAGAGAATAAAAAAGCTTGTCTTGAAAATCTTTAGGCAATTTTTGGCCAGATTTAGGTCCAAACATTGTTTATTTCCAGGGGGCGGTGCCCAATATCAAGGGACATATGGTGGGGTACTCAATTATCTGAGCATTTTCCAAACCATGGCAAGAAAGCCTCTTCATAGGAGACCTGGACCGATCGTGTCTCATTCCTGGTTGGGTTGCTCGATGGCAATTCTTAATATTGATATTTTAGCGTCATATGTAAAATGAAAAGTATAAATTGTATACAATGATGCTTCTAAAATGTATGTTTGGCCTGTAGGATGGTCGATAGGTTGCCCCCAGGGAGGGAGGGATCCCAGGCGTCCCCTTCGCCAGATTTCGTTTGTTTGTAGCGTACTGATCCATTTTGGTTTGATTCTGTGTCGTGGATGCCTTAAGGACATAGCCCTTTCCCATCACGGTGTCAGGAGGTGGGCAGCGGCTGCCCAGGGTGTTAGAGTGTGCAGGCACCAAAGTCAAGGCGAGAGGGAGGGGATCCCCCTTCCCAGGGCAGCCCGTGGGTAGATACAGCCCATTGGGCTTCCAGAGGTCTGGGTCCCACAGCTTCTCAGCTGCTGGATGGAGTGCAGCCCACAGAGATTAGGCGTGGGTAAGTTAGTTTTCACCCAGCTCGGGTCACAGTCTGAGATGCCAGTGTCCAGGACAGTCCACACAGGAGCAGAAGAGGAGGGGAAGATGGGGGCTCCTTCCCAGAACCTCCTCACTGTTTGATTCGCATTGCTGAGCTCACCCCCACCGGCCCACTGCTGTGCTGGTACTGGGCTTTAGTACTTAGGGGAAGAATTTGCAGATTGAGCCCACGCACAGCCGCTGTTAACGCTCACCAGACTCATTGCGTGTTCTTCCAAGGCCCACCCGTCAATCCAAAAGGCTCCCTCAGGCCCCAGGCTTGCAGCACCTCACACGTCCCGCAGGTCCAGTTGACCCCAACCCGCATAGGGATGTAGTTAGAGGAGGGGGAGGCAAAGGACTACCCCGCCAGTGAATGCGCCTCTGCCACCCAAGATGGTGAGCAATATTGCAGGGATGCTGCAGAAAATCATTACTGGGCGGCCGGTTGCACCCCCAAGGCAGGCCACCTGAAGCACCCGGAGCCGGCAGGGGCTGATCGCCCCCAGAAGTGGGGCCGAGGCAGGAGGCCACGGAAGTCGGGAAGGGCGACACTCCAAGGGACTATTTAGGCCATTCTTCTTACCACCTGCCAAGGAATGGGGGCAGCGGGGACCTCTGGGGAGCGTGGGGCCAGCCAGGGGCAGCAGCACCTCCTCGGGCACTGTAGAAGCAAAGCGCACTGCAGCCTGGTGACAGGTGGGCCAACGCAAGGAGAAGTCACTCACAGACAGCCCCAGGGGGGCCACAACAGGTCAGAGCAGAAGTTGCCTCACAGAGCAGGTGGGGGCCGGGCTGCACAGTCCAGGCCTGGGTGGCCTAAGCCCTCTCAGGATCTGCTGGGCCAGATTGTGTGTAGGAGGGTCCAGCAGTGCAGGTAGGGGCCTCGGGCGCCGCCCTCCCACTACACACAGCAAGGACACAACAGGATCAGGCCAGGTTGGGCAGCAGGGTCGCCAGAGTCCTACGATGGTAGATGAAAGGAGGAGAAGGAGATGGAGATTCCCTCTGCTTGATGCATGCAGCAATCTTTTCACCACCATCCCACCGCAAATCAGCCCCAGAATCACAGCGGCCTGGGGTCGCGCACCATACCTCCTCCCACAACGTCTCTCACTGGGTCTCGAGGGATGTCGCTCTGCCGTCCTCGGAGGCGCTGGTGAGCACCGCCAGCAGACACCAGCACTCTCAGCAACCGCTGGCCCGGCCCGGGCAGGCCCCGGGTGCCCCTGGCCGCAGGAGAACCACACTCCGGAAGGGGGGAAAGGCCACCAGCCACCACCGCACCCCCATCGCCAGAGCCGGCAGCTGATCCCCAGCGTCACCTCCGTGAGGTCTCTGGAAGAAGTGGGACATGGCGGGTGCTTGCAGAAACTTTGAGGAGACGGCCTAGGAAAGAGCCTCACCCCGGGCAGCGCGACCTGATGTTCCACTCTGGGTCGCAGGAGACATCTCAGATCTCATCTTGACCCTGCGCCCAATGGTCCACTCTGGACTGGAAACAAGCATCTTAGGACCGGTTTCCGGCTTTCAGCCCTCATCAGCCAGGATAGATTGACTCCAGTGGCATGGAGATCACGGGTCCCACGTGTGAGCATACCCTTCCCACTTGGGGTGACACATGCAAAAAGAACAGTTGATGGAAAGAATGCAGAACAATGTCATACATTCACCCCGGTACAGAGATATTGGCCTAAACCCATTGTTACTCTAAGTACCCTAAGTGGGATGGCTACCTTGCTCACTGTGCCACTGGATTCAAGCTAGCCTGGCTGATGAAGGGTAATACCCAGAAACCGGTTCCAGGATGCTGTTTCCGGTCCAGGGAGGGCCTGGCTTGGCAGTTCGGTCTGGACTGTTCCCATGAGACACAGGGTCAAGACTGATTTGCATATGGCTGGGTCTAAACTGGGGTGGCATGGTGAGCAAAAGAACAATGGATTTAACCCAGATCTCCTGACTGGGGATGATTTATTCAGCATTCCGTCCATCATTTGATCGTGTAACACTTTTCACCCTAAGTGGGATGGGTATTTCCAGACGTGGGTCCCATGCTCACTGTGCCACTGGATACAAGCTAGCCTAGCTGACGAAGGACAATACCCAGAAACCGGTCCCAGGATGCTTTTTTCCGGTCCAGGGAGGACCCGGCTTGGCAGTTTGGTCTGGACTGTTTCCTTGAGGCACAGGGTCAAGACTGATTTACATATGGCTGGGTAAAAACTGGGGTGCATGGTGAGCAAAATTATGGATTTAGCCCAGATCTCTTGACATGGGGTGAATGTATGATTTATTCAGCATTCCGTCCATCATTTATTTGCATAGCCATTTTAGGTATGGCGAAGGAAGAGGTGAGTGTCACTCGAGTGCCACGCTCAGTTCATGGCATTTGGCACCACCGGCGCGTAGCTCAGGTTGCGGCGGACCACCAGGTGCAGATTGGAGGGTTAGATGGCTACCAATGCTGGTGGATCTTGGAGCGGATGACGGAGGGGTCGAGAGCACTCTTAGAGTGTGACTGCCATCTTGATGCTCCAAACGATTCACCAGATTAAATGCCCGATTACGAGTTTTGTGGTCCATGGGACTACCATACCCATGGTGGAGGTGCGGTGGCAATCATGGACCTCCACACCAGTGGTCTGACCATCGTATTACGAGTAGGGCAGTTGGACCTCAATAGGACTGCCACAAGTGCCAGGGATCCGTGTGGAACCACGCACACTGTCATCAGGCAAAAGAAGTACAGACTCCAGATGGGTTCTGGTAAGCTTTATTCACCGTCTCCACTGCTCCACTCCTGTCACAGCCTCAGTGCCTCACAAGCATCTCTCAACATTCTAAGGTACAGCACCCACAGCGCGAACGTTCCACTTAGGAAGGGAGGGGGAGGAGGAAGGTACCAAGTGGAAAGAAGAAGATTACAACACATCTTTTCCCTTAGGGAAACAAAAGGGTGGAGGGAGGGACCAAGAGGAGAAAGAGAACAGGAGGATAGCCAAAGAGAATGTAGGCAATCTGAAACAAACAATTCAGGTGTCCATGATATAGTCTTTATGCCAGATCGGCATTTTAGATCCTCGGCGAGTCGTGATCTCTCTGCCACGTGGACTTGACTGGCTCTAGCTTGAAGAACTTTCTTGGGGTTTAATTGACAAGGGTCATGTCGTACCAGTCTGTCCATGCTACAACATTGTCCATTATCCATAATGGCTACATCTAGTTTTGTTGCAGCAAGGTGCATTGGTTGCGAGAATTTGGACATTGACTGTTCCCGGCCGATAGGGCTCTTTACATACACCCAGTCCCCTACATTCCATAGTTGACTTTTAGTGCCATGTTTGACATTGTATTGGCTTTCTTACTTGGCTTGGTGGAGTTAAATGTTGTCTCTGGCTAGGTTGGTATCCTACTGTGCTTACCCCAATTTGGCATTTCTCTCTACATAGGGTGAGTCCAGCATCACTGAGTTTGCACAGGACCTGTCTTATGTGCATGTCATGTTCTTCCTCCTTGGCCCCGTAGATTAAAACATCATCCTGGAAGCAGGGAGTTTTAGGGATTCCCTCCAGAATGTTTTGCATGATCATTTGGAATTCTGTGGTACGGATGCAAGGCAGGACGGCATTCTGCAAAACATGAAGGATCCCATCGGTGTGGTGAAGGCCGTCAACCACCTGGACTCGGGATGCAGTTCAACCTGGTAGTACGCACTGGATTGGTCCAGAACCGAGAAGCACCCGGCATCACCCATGGTGCCCAACATTTTATGGATCCTAGGGGTCTGTCAATCCAGATGATACGGTTGAGATCACGCAGGTCCACACACAATCTGATCCCTTTACCCTGGTCTTTTTTGGCGATCACAATGGGTGCCAATCAGTCAGAACTCTCAACCGGTTTAATAATCCCCTGACTTTGTAACCTGCAAAGTTCCATCTTTAACAATTCCTTCATGATTTGGGGAATGATTCTGGTATTATGCACAACTGGGTTGGGTCCCTTCTGAGTTTAATTTTGAGCTGAAACTCTTTGAGTAGGCAAAGTCTTTCATTGAATATTTCCGGGAATTAATTGCCGATCCAGTCCCCTGTATTGGATTGACTGATTATTAGGACTTGGTTGTTCGGGGTCTAGTTTGACCCCCAATTCCTTTTGGTGTTCCCACCCCAAAAGGTTGGACCCTTCATGAACCATGTAGACTTTGCCTATGGTAGTGTGGTTTTTAAAGGGGATAAGGGATTTAAACATTCCCATGAGGGGAATGGAATCACAATTATTGGCAGTGGGAGCAATGTCCAGAGTTTGAAGACCTTCCACATTAGCATTTCTCATTTTGCTATAACCTGCTGAGTTGATGAAGGTGGCTATAACCTGCTGAGTTGATGAAGGTGTAGGGAGAGCAAGAGTCAGCATACACTTTGATGGGGGTGCCATCTAGGCTGATGTCACAGACTGGGTAGTTGACAGCATGGATGTTGGTGAGGTCTCCCACTTGCAAAATTATTTTCTTGACTGATTGAGTGACCTCTTCTAGTTCCCTACTTTCACTGCATTTCTCTTTGTGGAAGGAATCCCTGCAGACTCTTGAAAAATGTCCTCTTCTGTTGCACTTCTTGTAAGTGACGGACTTGGCCTGACAATATAGACTGTTGGCGAGGTGGTTGCTACTCCAGCAGCTGTAGCATTTCAATTAACTATGCTTGCTTTTGCTTTTGGGTCTGGCACCATTAGGATTCCTTATTTTGTATATCTCCTCTTCTGTATTTACCTCTTTTATTACTGAAACAGATTCATTGGAGGTTGTGGATCTGATTTCTTTCAGGCATACCGCAGTGTGCTCGATGAATTTCTATCACTTTGTGCAAGATCCTTATGTTGTTGGTGCAACTTACTATTTGGTCTCTGATGAGTGAGTAATTTAAATCTCCAAAGTCACACAGATTGCTCAATCCTCTCAAAGCAGCCACATAGTTTAAGATACTCTCTTGCTTACTTGGGGTGCGGCAGAAGAATGTGTGCCGTTCTAAGACAACATTAATTTTGTCTCTAAATTGCTTCTCTAATTTAAGGAATGCTACTCTGTGTTCATTCATCCTCATCCTCCTCCTCATCATCATCAAAGACTGGTTCAGGAAGTTAAATATATACTTTTCTACCACGTGCCCCTAAATTATGGAGAAGGATGTGCTGTTTCCTTATTAGACTGCACTTTTCTCCCCAATAGCTATTAAATATGACTCCAAAATGTTAGCCCACTCCTTCCAGGGGATATTTGGCTCTCCCACCTCATTCAAGAATGGAACAGGTTGCGCATTACCTGCAGCTGCCATGTTTGCAAAAGCGGGGAGAGGAGGGAACACAGGGTAGTAAATAAGATAAGGGGGAACAGCTTCATGACACAGTTAAAATCACAGTACCTTTTACAACAATTGCAACATTTCCATAGAGAACACTGATAAGAGGAATCCGCTAGAACCCCCCCCCCCCCCCAACTATTTTAAACCACTAGCTGTCACCCTAAGACTACTTCAATAAAAATAGAAACAGGGGATAAACTTTTAAAAGTTACTAAGCTGAATAGCACCCTGCGACAAAAGGAGATTACACAAGCAGAGCAGAGATAAGAATGCATTCAAAATAAGGATACTTAAAGTTAAAATACGTGTAGTTTTGGTCTAAAAAAACAACATCAATTGAGCCTCCTTCAGAGAGCAAGGAAGACCAGCAATTAAGGCTATGCTAGTCAGCCCAGAACCGATGAGTGAAGGAGGACACCAAAGCCTTTTCTATGCTGCAACCTCCACAAGGTAAGCACAGGTCAGCTGTGTCTATCAGCGTGTTTTATGTGAGGAGACTCCGAGAGGCTGGATACTGGAGAATGACAAGCAATAGCTGTGCCTGTCAGTGGTGTGGAGTGAGAAAACCACCAGATGGCGGTAGAAGACCCTCTGATGCACTTCGTGAGGGCTGCCTGTGAACTTTGTTGGCTCACGATTGTCTTTTTTGCTCCATTTAATGTAACGTTTGCTTTTGTATTTTGTTCACTTGTAATGTTCTCATGTATCAGTTCTGTTCCTATTGTGAAGCGCTCTGACACCTTCGGGTAAAGTCCGCGCTATATAAAAACTCACAAATAAATAAATAATAAATAAATTGATGTAAGCATTGTCCTAGAGGTAGTGAAGGTAAGCTCCCACCCCCTTGCCAGCCCCGTCCCTGAAATGTCCAGAAGTGCCAATCAGCTGTGGTAAAGAGAGGAAGGCAGAGAAAAAGGGCAGCTCAAATCCGTGCTGAAGACAGTCTCGGAGGGGAAAGCCGCTCCCCTCACAGATGCTCCGCAATACAAGGAATGACGGCCCGGAAAGGAAGGCCACTCCCCTCACAGCTGTTCGGTGCATAACGATTACCTCCCGCTCTGGCCGGCTAAGAGATACACGCAGAGTCGATCTCCCCCACACACCTGGACTCCGTCCAAAGGGGATCACGAGACTCTGCTCCTCAGGCTGGTTACAGGGACTCCAGGCAGCGGTGTGTCTAACGGCACAGATGAAGGGCTCCGTAGCGTAGAGCCTCAGTACTAGCATTATGAGGTGAACCAAATGTAAGGTTCCACAGAGGCTCACTGACCATAAAATTATACAAAGTCCTTGGCAGAGGTGAAGATAATGTGCCAATGATGGGCAACACAACACAAGGAATTGCCACAGTACTTAATGCAGATAGTGACAGCATGTGACTCGTGGAGTAACGTGAAGGGGAGGAGACAGAGGGTGCCCCCTTACGCAAGCCAGCTTGTCGCCAGTGTTACAAAGACGGTCATCAGGCAAAAGAAGAATAGACTCCAGGTGGATTCCCGTAAGCTTTATTCACCGTCTCCACTGCTGCACTCCTGTCACAGCCTAGGCGCCTCACAAGCATAACTGAACATTCTAAGTGTTGGAAAGGGTCCTTTTTGCAGGGTTATCCCCAAACTTTTTGCTTCTTCCTCCTAATTTTTTCCTGACCTGTGGTTGTTGGCTTTAGCACTCTGGGCACTTTACCACTGCTGATCAATGCTAAAGTGCATATGCTCTCTGTGTAAGATGATATTGTGATTGGTTCTCCCTGATTGGCATATTTGTTTTACCAGTAGGTCCCTAGTAAAGTGCACTGAGTGTGCAAGGGCTGGTAACTCAAATGCTACTAGTGGGCTTGCAGCACTGATTGTGCCACCCACATGAGTAGTCTTGAAAAGAGGTCTCGGGCCTGCCACCAAAGTGCCTGTGCGCAGTTTTGTTAACTGCCATGACAACCTGGGAAGTGCATCCACTTGCCAGGCCATACCCTTCACTTTCTTTGTACATATGACACCCCTATGGTTGGCATAAGGTACCTCCCTGGGCAGGGTGCAGTGCATGGGAAAGGTAGGAAATGTACTGGTGTGTGTAACATGTCCTGATGGTGAAATACTGCCAATTTTGTTTTTCACTATTAAAAAGCTATCTTGCCCATAGGACAGAATGGGGAATGCTTTGTAACATTTTAAAAGCATATCTTCCCATAGGGATAAGATGGAAAATTAGAGTCTTGTATCCCTGAACTCAGAATTTAATAACACATCTTTTAGTAAGGATGATTTTTAAATTATGTGTTCGAAAATAGCACTTTTAAAAAGAGGCTATTGTTCAACCTTTTTGTGTGCCTCCGACTGTTTGTGGATTGACTGTCTGGTTTCAGTGTGACAGAGACAGAGGACGTGCATTCCCTGTAGACAGCCTATGGGGGGGCGGGGTTGTGGTGTGCCTGATCCTTCCTGGATGACCCATCCCAGAGCTGAATAGGCCTGATCTGCATTTGGAGTGCTGGGAGGAGTAGAACCTGTACCTGGATAGGGCTGTGCTTTCCTTCTACAATGCTGGCTCCGCCCTCCTGTGGTGTGTCTGGAGCCAAGGCTCACACTGACAAAGGATGTTGTTATGCACTTTCAGAGTGCCCCCAAAACTGGTTTGTACTGGGCTCAGAGTCCCTTGCACAAAGGGATCAAAGACATTTTGGGGTATAAGTATCAGATCTAAAACCCCTGAACTTTAGACTACTTCCGGAATCAAGAGGAACCTTTCCTGAGGAGAAGACCAGAATAAACTGAGGAGAAGTACTGCCTTCCTGTGTGCCTGGGGTTGACCTGCAGTTGTTGTTTCTGCCAGAAAGGAGTAGGACTTTGCTGTGTGCTGTGTCTCCTGCTTGAGGAAAGTCTCCAAGAGCTTGAAGAAGAGCTTGCTTCCTGTTTTGAATTCTCAGGGACAAAAATACTTCACTCCCAGCTCCCCTGAACTTCCTTGCTGGGAGTTCTGACATGCCAGGAGGTGCCTGTAACTGTATTGGATCTCAGGAGGTTGTTTCTGCTGTTGGGAGCTGGAAGAAACCCAAGAGAAGTAAGAAACCCTGTTTCCGACGCCGTCGATGCCTCCGCGACTTGCACCAGGGCCAGGGTAGCCACTCGTGAAGTGAACAAAGCATCTCGCGGCTGCTCCACAGCTCCAACGCCCTACGACGCCTGCCAACTCCAGCAGTGATCATCGTGCCTGACGCCACGCTCGCATCGAATCCTTCCTCGCCAGTGCCTGCATCTTGTTATCGTGGAGTAGATAACCACTGAGGGTGACTCGAGAAACTTGCCAATGTCGCATCATCACTGGAGCCGACATCGGCCATCTCCGACTCTGTGCATCTCACCGACTTCATATCACTGTACTGTTGTTTTGGGGTCTGTGTGACTCCGTGCCCGATGCCGCGTTCCTCGTGGGCAGCACCGTACTTTGGATTTTGTGCTGTCCTGCCGTCGCAATAGCCCCAGTTGGTGCTATTTGATTTCGACAAGCTTATTTTTGCAATATCCTTTTTAAAGACATTTTCCTGAGTATCTGTATGTTGGATTTGTGTCGTTTTGGTCTTTTTTAGTTTAGATAAAGATACTTTATTTTTCTAAACTGGTGTGGTGTCCTTTTGTGGTGTTTCACTGTGCTACTGTGAGTGTTGGTGCAAATACTTTACACATTGCCTTTGGGAGAAGCCTGTCTGCTCGATCCAAGCTACCAAGAGGGTGAGCAGGGGTTATCTAATGTGTGTATCCCCCTTACCCTGACTAGAAGCAAGGGTCCCTATTTGGACAAAGGTACCTACCTCTGCCAGCTAGAGACCCCCATTTCTAACACTAAGGTACCCTTAGAACCCACAGTGGGAATGTTCAACTTAACATAGAAAGGGAGGGGGAGGAGGAAGTTACCAAGTGGAAAGAACAAGATTACAACACATAACTTTTCGATGCATCCCAGTTCCACGACGTCTTAGCCACAGTCTTAACCAGGCATATGCCTTTTACCACGCATGCCTTTACAACAACAAAAATGCATTGTTAAGGCATGAATGTCAAAGACATATGCGTGGTTAAGACTTATCAGGTAAGTCTTACTACCCTGGCCTCCTTGATCCCTGAAAACAACCCTGTCCCCTTAAGCCCTAAAAAGTATCCCGATCCAAGTCTCCTCCCTGAACCCTAAAACAGCCCCCCAGCCCTTGCCCACTCGCCTGAAAACCAACCCCCAAACCCTAAAAACTACCCCAAGCCCTAAAATCTTCCCTGGCTCCTCCAAACCTGAAACAGCCTGACCACCCAGTCCTGAAAAGTACGCCCAACCCTTAAAAACTACCCCAGCCCCTTTAGAATTTAACTCCAGCCCCACTCACCTCACCACGTCCTCTCCCAATCCTTCCAGCTTCCTGTTTCCGGCAAGCTGCAGCTAGACCGCGCAGTGCCTAAACCACGTTTATGCGTGGTTAAGGCATATGCGTGGTTAAGACAAGTGTGGTAGAGCTTGCATTGTTGGAACATGCCTGGCTCTGCCCGTGTTGTTCGGACTGTTTCCCCAGGGATCTGTGATCCCAGGCAGTGGCATGGCAGTATGAGGGCAGCAATATACTGGCAGTGCCACTTTGGCACCGCCAAGTATATTACAAGGTTCCTCACATCCACCCTTTTCATGGTGGTGATCCCGCCATGAAAAGGGTTGCGGTAAGGAAACTTAGGGGGGCCTAAAGGGCCCTCTTTTCTCTCAGGGCCACGGGATGCATGCAGAGGTGCACAGGTGTGGCACCCTGTCTGTATGCACCCCCTTTCCTGCATGGCATGGACTTTACAGTCCATGCCATGCAGGAATGTTCTTTGGTGGTCCCATTACGGTACCTCTTTCATAGGCACCACCGTGGGAATTTGGCAGGTGGGCTGTGAGGTTTGACAGTGTGGGAGCAGGGGACTAGCGTGGAGGCCTGCTCCCACACAGCCAAACTCAAAAACAGACCCTTAGTCATTGCATCCGCAAAATTACTTTTTACATTTGACCCAAAATTCTGAAATGCTATTCATTATCCGTATTGACCCTAAAGACCACATGACTGGAAAATCTAGTCACCCCCCCTTAATTCACATTTTTTCTTGGAACTCCATCTCCTACCGAATCAGCAATTACGTACTCTCAAAATGAGGACCTTGGTGTAGGAATGAAATGGTTTTGAATATTTCCATACAGATAAATCCCATATAATTCGGAAGTTTGTTTAATGATGATGTGGTGTAACAGCTGTATTTTTCAGGCATCAATTTGCTGCCCGTCTGTGAGAGGGGCAGGCTCCTTTTGTTATGTCCCTATAGCAGTGCTTAATTTGAGCCGGTGGTTGCCGGTGGGGGCCACTTGTGCTCGCTCTTTGAGACCGGGGCTTGCTTTTCCACATTTACCAAGAATAACGGGTGAGAAAGCAAACAAAGTAAAAAGATTGAAAAGAGAAAGGTGGGAAAAAACATCATAAAGGGAGAAAGCAGGCACCTGCAAGAGTGTCTGGTAGTGGACTGAAGAGGCAGGAGGTGGAATCACCACTACAGAGCCTTGGAAGTCGGCGCTCAACCATTTATTTGCACCAGCCGGCACCTACACTCATTATCTTACAAATTAAGCACTGATGCAGGATATAATATAGCTTGGTGACTGAAGCTTGGAACAAAAAGGGGTAATTAGTTTCCGAATAAACTGGATTGACATATTTGAGGACAGCATACATACCTCCACATTATGTCCATCAAACAAACAGGTATTTAGCACCAAGCCAAAGGCGTCCCGATTATTATGTGGTACAGAAGCTCCATGGAAACACAAACATTTTAACTATGCGGAAACACTTTTTTGCTGAATCACGGTAAGTAGATGTTCACAATATACTTCATTTCAGAGCCATTCGACACACACATTTCCATGCGTGTTTTTTCATTTGACAACCTAAAGGGTTTTGAGTTGTAGTTTTGGCTTCGTTCCACGGAAGTCCACTAGAGCAGGCATCTAATAAAGATATTTCGTGAAAAGGAAAGCCCAGGACTGGAAGACAATGCCATACAGTCATCGATCTATGTGTCAACTTTAGTTATGTATTGCAAGTACGGGTGTACTTTGGAACCAATGTTTTTCTTCTTATGCACAGACTGTTTACAGTGCATCTATTTTAATACTGGCTTTATATTATTTTAGTCTGTGCTACTAAAATCGTTGTGAGCTAACGAACAACGATCCAAAAGACAGTTTTGAGCCCTGATGGGTAAATTTATATTTTCCAGGGATAAAAACAGATTGCCTCCATTCATGGACGTCATTTTACCGAAATGACAGAAACAGCAGAAGCGACAATGCACCCTAGTGACAGCAGCACACACCTGACCATATTGCTGATCTTTAGACATTCAAGAGCCTCCTATTTGTCGCTGAGCAGTTACAGAAAGGGGCGTGCACTAAAGAAAATAACCTTGGCTCTATAAGCCCTAATAGGGTAGCTACTCTTGCTGTTGCTGCTGGAATGACGACTGTACTGACACTCGGTGAACTTGGGGTATTTCCAGGGGAATCAAATGACATCCTAAGGGTATCAGTAATGACCCCTGACTACTGTTAGTTGACGTCAATAGCTCATTGAGTTGAGGTAGTGATAGCAACAAGTATTTCCATTGTTCTGGGCAGCAGGTTGTAGTCCTTCGAGTAGTGTCCACGTGACAGCATGCTCCTCATTGTTATTGTGGTCTGGAACCCCAGACATGCTGTCTGGTGCAGGAGACCTGAGTCACCACACTCCTGACCAGTATTATACATGATTCTGCATATGCTCACTAAGAGAGGCTAGACTCCCTTAGGATCACATAACCTTTTGTGGCAGCTGATCTTGGTAAGAAGTTGCAGGTCTTCTTTGTGTTCCTCTCTTTGAGACATGCCTACAAGCTTTATCTGGTTAATACATCCTATCTGAACCATCCTGTTCCCCTGTCTGCTTGTTCTGTGTGCATGTGAGTGCATGGGGTACATGAGTCATGGGATACCCTGGTTAGCATACAAATTGTATGTATGAACAACCTAAGATTGAAGGATGCTTCATATAGTTAGTACCTCTCCCATACAGCTTCCTGAGATCCCCACTTCTCTTTTAGAAGACACTGTATCAAGTGATTGTGCTCTTTTCATATGTAGGGGTGCATCATAATCACTAGTAATTCGCACCTGCATTCATTCTCTTGTCGTATTAACATGTGATAGTAGAAGGTGCACTGTAATAATGTGAAAAGTGATGTGTAATATATATGTTCCATATGAACGTGAAGAAATAAAAGTTGCAATACATGTGTGTTTATCTGAAAACATTCATATGCAGAATTGTGTCCGATGCTTACGCTTGTTCATATATTTGATGTGCTCATGTAATGTGGGTTGAAATTCTCAGTAAAAGTGTTCATTTATATGTAATTTCATGAGGCTTATGTGCTATTTGTCTTATGTTGGCCAGTTTCTATAGGCCTGAAATGAATTCCCCCTGAAGCTCTTATATTAGAAATTGATTAGTTGAATTTCATGCGTGTGTTGGATTTGTTCTTTTCTCAGGTTTCTGTTGCAGGTGGAGAAATTCATCTTTGTTAGTTAGCATTACATTTTTGTTTTAAGAGTTAGGCTCAGTGAGGAGAGGATACATTTACACAAGGAGTGCTGATAATGTAGGACGGTGTTCTTTCTCACTTCAGAAGGCCTGGGAATAAAGGTCATCCAGCCAGGAGCTGGGAGTATCAAAACTGAGTGGAAAATCACCTATGAGGAGGTGTCCAGCAGGTTGAGGCGATCGGACTATGTGTAATGAGATTGTTTTATGATTTTGGTGTTGGAATTAGGTATAGGCCCCGGGGGTTGAGTCAGGAGAAGAGAGGAGAGTGTTGGTGAGGAAAGGAGCACATTAGAATGAGCTCTGTAGCCTTTGGCTACTTGACCCATACAACGTGAGTCTACTTCTTAGGAAGTCTTCACCCGCTGACACCTTTTCCTGACTTGCCTAGGAAATGCTAAGTAGTGATGTCACGTTATTGGTAGAGTAGGGACAGACTAATGCTTTTTGCTTACGAACCCTCAATGAAGTCTGATCTTGATGTGGGGGCACTTATTGCCTGCGTTGGTCTTTTGGAATTTGTCATGCTTTACATGCTCCAAAGATTCAATTTCACTCATAGGCTTGGCTTTGTATTAGTTCCGATGTATTTCTACAACCTCATCTTGAGGTGCTTGCATGTCCAGTTATTTTTGGCTTTGTAATAAACACACTAACCTAGAGTCTGTGATTCTTCGGAGTCATAAATTATTGTGCCTTTGAGACTGATGTGAAAAGTTATTTCTCCCCTCTTCACTTCTAAACAGGCCCCAACGGTCCATTAACCGAGGGTTGAGTAAATTAGAGAAAGGGAACCCAGCCCGTCACAAGCAATAAGTGGCCTGGCTTTGAATACACATTACTATGGGCATGAATACAAGTTGCTTGGTAAATTCCATCACATTCGGACAGTTTGGAATTACGAGTTGTTATATACTTAATGCATCTGATAAATATCAGATGTGTTAAATAACTCAACCTTTGCTAACTTTCAGCAGTTCCAACACTACAAATTGAAACTTGGGAAACCACACAGTGTTTACTGTATCATGCCGATGTTGGTGCATTAAACAGCCTGATGTGCATGTTAATCCACAGCAACTCATAATAGGTGGTATTTATGACACTCAATAAATAATGTACTTGTGGTAAGGACCTATGAAGGACCTTTTAGTGCTCTATATGAAACTTCTAACCATTCCCAACAAGTGAATATGGGACTCTGAGAGCAGATCCTACAATAAATAATTCAGCGATTTAAACAATACGCGCGTTTTGCAAATGCATCGTCCCCATCCCTACCTGTGTAGAGCTCAGCTGTAACCTTCATATTTAAATAATTGTATGAAATGTAGTTAGTTCTATGGTCTGGCTCACTTTGTAACATTTATAAAATATGTTTTCTTTTCCTAGAGACAGAAAATGTACAATTGTATATATTTGAAGGCCACTTACTTCAGACAAACGAATAAGGTGTTTATATTTTGAATATGATGTTATTTTCTGTATAGGGCAAAATACAGCATATTCATTAGATGTGGTCCAAAGAAAATATCAACATATGATGTATTTTCAATTTACCTACTGTTTGTAAAATGTATTTTTCTTTGTCACACCACAGTGACTGCATAGTTTGTTAGGGAGAACATGTATAAAAATCCACCATTTGGTAAATAAGCATGGTCTTCTTCTGGCACTCTTAGAGAACAGACTCCGTGCTGGTCTCTTTATCATTCTCTCTTTGGAATTATTTTCAAATTATTTCCTGCTTTACTAAGGAGTCCTTATGACAAATGCCGCTTGAATCTGTTTTGCCTTGTGCTAGACCGTATTCTGTAATGGCTATTAATTAGATCGGGGCTTAATTTCTGATGCCTTTGATTATTTGCATATTGTATATTATGAACTGATTAACTAATCAATATCATTTTGCCTTCTTTATTTATTTCTTAATTTTAAACAAAGCTTCAGGTTTGTACTTTGAATTCCTGTATTATGTGGATTTTCCTGAGTGGATTTCTTTTTGTATCTGGGTAATCGGATGGTGGTTTAGACTCTCATCGCTTAGAAACTCATTCATAGCCCTGATCTATTCATTAGTCCTTTTCATGTAAAAAGCATCAACACAACATTACAAAAACCAACACCAGAAGCAGTAGCCTAAGACTGTTTTTTTTGTTTTGAATAGCGCAGATGGCTTGCTGACGTCATTACAGTGAAAGTGGAAGCCAGTCATCTTATTTTACTTGCGTTGGTGCTTGGACATCTCTACCCTAAAGGATCCCTGCTTGGTGATCACTACAGAAAGGTGATATCCAAGCAGGAATCCATTGTTAGACAACAGTGATTTCTTAAGAAGGGGGAGCAGCCCCCTGGAAATGGGTTAGTGCCCCCCTCTCCATCTCTCAGGTACAACTGTCTTTCTGCCCCAACCCCAGAGGGTGCAGAAAGCTCACTAAACATGAAGGAATTGTTTATAATCAATATAAAAAGGGGTTGGAGGAATGCCAGGCATTGGGCAGAGCACCCACTCTGAAACACTCTCCCCCCCAATCCATCCTCCTGGGTCAGAAAGTCATCCACACACCAGGCACAAAAATGCAAAAAAAAAGATAATTGCCGCCTACCTAGGCATAAGGTTATGCCTCAACCACAGAATGGGTGCAACAGACTTTCTGCCCTATAGCGGTGCTTTGCGGATCATAACCCCAAAGTTACAAAAAGAAAGCAGAGATATGCACCCTGTCCGAATAGGGACCACTATTCTAGTCAGGTTACGTATTATATACACCCTAAATTAACCTGTGCTCATCCCCTGGTAGCTTGGCACAGAGCAGGTAGGTTTAACTTAAGAGGCAATGTTCAAAGTGTTTGTGCCACATTTATTACAATGAAAGAGTGAAAACACCAAACAAGAATAATTCACACCTGAATCGAAAAATAGAGCTTTATTTATTGAACAAAACAAGACCAAAATTCAATAAGTTGAACCGGAGTGATGAATTTTTAAAGAATATCTTGAAATGTACTGCTTAGAAACTTAAAGCTCCAACCGGGGCTATCTGGTCACGCTGGATTGGGTAGAATCTGAAAAGTCGAGCCAACTGCGATGGAGCATGGGTTGAATACAGGAGCCATTCAGGCCCTTCTGCAAATAATACCTTCATGGAGGAAGCGTCAACGTTGAGGAGCAACTGCGAGGAGCTGTTGGTGGTGATACATCATTGTGGATCCGTCAGATTACAGGCGATGGGTCGATTCGGTGTCATTCAGTTGGGTGATGCTTCATTAACTGAAGGAAATGACACAAATAGGGTCACTCAAGTCACTAATGACCACCTCTCAGCCAACAATACAAAATGAAGAGTCAATCAGACAGTAGTGAATACAAACCAATAACAGTTTATCCAAAACACACTCAGAGCTGAGCCCTGTCTCCCAGTCGCTAGGAGTGCTGCAGAGGGACTGACATAAACAAGTATAACGATTCATTATACACATTGAAACCAAAAAGAGCACGCCCACTATGGAATTTTCCAAGCACATGCAGCTGGACAGTAAATTACAAAGGAATACGGTTCGATTCTGAGGCCGGTCACACATTAACTACTATTCAAGGTCACTCGGCCTGTGCCCGCCGCCAGGCTTTTGTGAGAAGGCCTATATCTAACAGGAAAGGTGTGCGCTAATAAGAACAGGGCATTCATTAGTGCAGCAGAACTCAAAAGAGAAGAAACATAACTTAGAAGAAGCTGTTTCTCGGAACCAGCAAAGGATAAGTTTAAATCATGATTTCAAATGGCACCCATACACAAAATGCTGCCGCTAATGCTAACCTACGTAAAACAATGCGTAATCATAATTTTCAATTCCAACACATCTCACCCCTGGAAATGAAGGCAGTGCATCATCGTTGAGCTACGCAGCCAAAGTTGTGATGTCTTTGAAGGGGCATTGCACCAACATCGAAAGGAAAGTGTAGGTTGCGACCAGTGCACATTCGATGATGTGTGGAATTTGAAGCTGCAGCACAGAAAAACCCACTTCCAAGTTCCCAGGACTGGATTGGAACCGTTTGGCAGGGTAGGACTCACAGATGGCAGAGTTTAGATGCTGGTTGGAGAGTTACATGCTATCTTTGATGTATCTGAGACTGCAGAAAAGAGGGTGAGCAGGCAAGCCTTTGGAGTCACTCTGGGTTCAAGTGGTGTAGGTCCAGTAATTCTCACCCAGACAGAGAGAGTAGGTCAGTCCAGCTGAAAAACAGTTTGTCTAGAGCAGCAGTCTAGCAGAGTGGCTGCCCTTCAGCTGCACAGCAGTCCTTCTTACTGGCAGAGTATCAACAGATCTAGAAGTGTAATGATTTGGTGGGGTCAGGAGTTCAGTTGAATTTGAATTTAAAATTATTTTTAAAGCGCACGTTCGCCAGCGGCTTCATGGCGCTACAACTTACAGAAACAGGGTGAACTGGCCGATGTGAAATAGAGCAGTTCAGGCTGTGGGGGAAGCAAATTAATTAAAGGCTTTAGAAAACAAAAGAGTCTTAAGTTGTTTCCTAAATTGGGAGTAATGAGTCATGGTCCTGAGCTCAGGGGGCAGGGAATTCCAGAGGAGTGGAGCAAGAGTCGCAAATTTCGAACCGCCCCATTTCTTCCTACGGAAGCGCGGGACCGTGAGAAGGGCCTGGGTAGAAGAGCGGAGGTCTCTGGTGGGTGCATAGGGAGTGATCTCAGAAGAGATGAAGACCGGTGCCGTGCCCAGTCTTGCTTGGAAGGTGATAGAGGCCAGCTTGAACTGGACACGTTCACGAACAGGGAGCCAATGTAAAGATTTAAGGAGGGGGGTGACATGATGAAATTTTGGTAGTTTGAACACCAGGCGGGCCGCCTGGTTCTGGATCTGTTGCAACCGCCTAAGACTGTATGCAGGTATACTGGCATATAGGGCGTTGCCATAGTCCAGGCGGGAGATGACCATCGCCAAGGTGATCAGTTTAAGGGCGTGAAAAGAAAAGAAACGGGACACCTTGCGTATAGTACGCAGTGAAAGAAAGGAAGAGGAAACCACAGAGCTAACCTGGGAGTGAAGAGTAAGTTGAGAATTGAGCTTGATACCTAAAGTTTTAACAGAGGAAGAGGGGACAGGAGGGGAACCAAGGGAAAGGGGCCAGAACAGGGAAGACCAGGGGCTGGATGAACCACCCGTCAACACCAGCTCGGTCTTATCTGGGTTGAGTTTTAGATGGTTGTGGTTCATCCAGTCACGGATATGGGTCATGATAGATTGGAAATTAGAGATAGAAGACAGAGAGGAGGACAGGTCAAAAATTAGTTGGAGGTCGTCAGCATAGTTATATACTGCGACCTCCATCTGCTGTAAAGAAAAAATAAGTGGAGCAATGTAAAGGTTGAACAGGAGGGGAGAAAGAGAAGAGCCCTGGGGGACCCCGCACTGAACTTTCCGGAAATCCGCAGTAAAGTCACCCAGGCGAACAGCCTGGGTGCGGTCCCTCAGGAAGGAGGATAACCAGACCAAAGCAGTACCTCCGATCCCCGCCGCCCTGACACGGGAGAGTAAGATGGTATGGTCGACCGTGTCGAAGGCGGCTGAGAGATCAAGCAGGACCAAGGCCTGGGTCTTGTTGGTATCCATTCCCTCCCTGAGGTTATCAAGGACCGAGAGTACCACGGACTCCGTAGAGTGTGCGGGGCGGAAACCGGCCTGGCGGGGGGCTAAGACCCCATGCATCTCCACAAAAGTGCTCATGGTGCGAGTAACGTGGCGCTCGAGCACCTTTGCCAAGAATGGCAAAAGGGAGATGGGACGGTAGTTGGCCGGGACCGAGGGGTCCGCACCAGGTTTCTTAAGGATGGGGACAATGATTGCAGTTTTCAACGGGGTGGGCACCACACCCTGAGAAAGTGAGCTGTTAAGGAGGTGAAGAGGGGGATCAGAACATGAAGAAAAAATGTGACGGAGGATGTGGGAGGGACAAGGGTCTAGAGGGGAACCAGATTTGACCAAGGGAATTATCGAGGTGAGACATTCCTTAGTCAGCAGAGGAAAAACGTCAAGTTGGCCCGTAGGGGGGGGGGGGACACTGAGGGTCCACAAACGTGGGAGAGGGAAGAGGAATGTTGGCTTTGATGGTAGAAATTTTCTGGATGAAGAAATTATTTAGGGAGTGACAGAGTTCAGGTGAAGGAGTGGGTTTCAGAGTAGTTCTGTCAGAGAATGCCAGGTTGTTCACAATCGAAAAGATTACTTTCTACCCTTTCTACTTTCTTCCTACCAGTGGTGCCTTTGAATTGATGGAGTCTTCAAAGAGGGTAATTTAGGTGCACAAAGGTCCTCCCTTTCCTGTCCTGGCTCCAAACACACTATATGAAGCTATGCAGCTCTTTGTGTGGGGACTGGCACAGCCCTATTGAAGTGCAAGTGTCATCTCTTCCCTCCCATCCTGCCCAGGATGACCCATCAGGATGTGAACAGTTCATTATGTTCACCCCAGGTCCCATGGTGTGTGGCTGACTAGAGTGAATGCACACAACCCAGTTGTCACCCACCCCAGACATGTATTGGAGACAGTCAGAGGCACAGAGCGCTTAAGAGCAGAAAAATGCCAACTTTCTAAAATTGGCATTTATAAATTTGTAATCATAAATCCAACTTTACAATTAAAGTAGCTTTATCATTACAAGTCCATAGGTACGAAACATGACTGGTCTACGTATTCTGAATAAGCAATTACACTTAATAAATGTATCAAGGGCTCCCCAATGTTAACATATGAACCGAGCAGACCTCACATTAGTGAAACATAAATTTGGGAGTTTTTTACTAACAGGACATATAAAACTAAAATGTACATGCCTTGCCTTTTACTGACACAGCACTGTGCCTTATCAGTTACCTAGGGGCTATCCAAGAGGTGACATGTATAATAAAAGGGAGGTTTAAGCATTGGCAAGGGTTTTTAAATGCCAAGTCAACATGGCAGTCAAATTGCACTTAGAGGATGTGGAGTGGCAGTCCTGAGACAGTCTTAGAGGGCCACTTAAGTGGATAGTGCAATCAGTTCTGCAGACCACTTGTAGCATTTAATTTACCAGCCCTAGGCACATATAAGACTTATAAGTAAATTGAATATGCCAATTGTGGATGCACCATTGTTACCATGTTTAAGGGAGTGAGCACATGTGATTAAGCACTCGTTAGCAGTGGTAAAGTGCCCAAAGATCTACGGGCAACAAAAATAGATCAGCAAAAAGTGAGGCAAAACAGGCAAAAGATTTGGGGGATGACCACTCTTAGGCTGACAGGTCTAACACCCAATCTGCCATTCCTCTGGAGAACAAAAAGGCACTAGATGTCACTAGATACCAATGAAAAAAAGAAGGTATGGGGCTGCTCATCCAATATCAGTCGGTGGCCCCTTCCAACGTTGAGTTTACAAAGCAGTGATGGCTTGAATGCTTGAAATAATCTCAACCACTGGTAATACTCAAGGCTACATACCAATCCATCATTATTTTGCACACCATGCTTCCTCAGTTTGGGCCTAGGTATATGCAAATCAGTCTTGGCCCTGCTCCTTCAGGAACAGTCCAGCCTGAGCTGCCAAGCCAGCTCCTTCATGAAGCGCAACATAGTTAACCCAGGACAGGTTTCGCCCTAGTTATGGGATTATCAACTGGGTACAGCTTGGTTCCAGTGACACAGTGTGCAGGGGACCCACATCTGGGCATACTCATCACACTTAGGGTGACACATTAATTATACAAAACAGTGATGGCTGGAATGCTTGAATAAATCTCAACCACTAGTAACCACTTGGGCTGCATCCCAATACATCATTATTTTTCACACTATGCTACCTCAATTTAGACCGAGAAGTGGATTCTAGATTTTGTCTTAAATTAGGATTTTATTTTAAATTAGGATTTTGCCTTAAATTAGGATTTTGTCCTAAATTGGCCTTTTGTCCTAAGTTAGGATTTTGTCTTAAGTTAGGATTTTGTCCTAAGTTAGTATTTTGTCTTAAGTTAGGATTTTGTCTTAAGTTAGGATTTTGTCTCAAAACCAAAATGTAATAATATATATTTTAATGAAATGTCTATAATTTATTTATCTAAAAATACCATTTCAATATATATATTGCTTAAATGTACTTACTATTCTGTGTTTAAAATGCTGTACAGTAAAGATATTTAATAATATTAAGTCAGGTAAGGTGTTTCTCAGTAAACATATATAAATTACTATTCCCACTCCAGTCAATATTAAGTCAGGGAAGGTGCTGGGCACTAAAGATATATAATTTACTATTCCCACTCAACCCAATATTAAGTCCAGGAATGTGCTGGACACTAAACATATATAAATTACTATTCCCACACGAGTCAGTATTAATTCAGGGAATGTGCTGGACACTAAACATATATAAATTACTATTCCCACTCCAGTCAGTATTAATTCAGAGAATGTGCTGGACACTAAACATATATAAATTACTATTCCCACTCCAGTCAGTATTAAGTCAGGGAAGGTGCTGGACCCTAAACATATATAAATTATTATTTTCTCTCCAGTAATTATTAAGTCAGGGAAGGTGATGGACACTAAAGATATATAATTTACTATTCCCACTACACCCAATATTAAGCCCAGGAATGTGCTGGACACTACACATATATAAATTACTGTTCCCACTCCAGTCAGTATTAATTCAGGGAATGTGCTGGACACTAAACATATATAAATTACTATTCCCACTCCAGTCACTATTCAGTCAGGGAAGTTGCTGTACACTAAACATATATAAATTACTATTCCCACTCCAGTCAGTATTGAGTCAGGGAAGGTGCTGGACACTAAAGATAAACCATTTACTATTCCCACTCCACCAGATATTAAGTCCAAGAAGGTGCTGGACACTAAACATGTATACATTACTATTCCCTTTCCACCCAATATTAAGTCCAACAAGGTGCTGGACACTAAACATATATAAATTACTAGTCCCACTCCAGTCAGTATTACTTCAAAGAATGTGCTGAACACTAAACATATATAAATTACTATTCCCACTCCAGTCAGTATTACTTGAGAAAAGTTGCTGGTCTACTAAACATATGTAAATTAATATTCAAAATCCAGTAATCATTGAGTCAGGGAAAGTGCTGGACACCAAAGATTTATAATTTACTATTTTAACTACCTCATCATTTTCCCCTAATAACACAACATCCCACTCCTAAAAAAAATATTAATTTACATTTTTAAAGTTATAAATGTAAATACATTTTTCTAATAAAATCACTACCCTTATCTCCTAATGCCCCAACATCCCACTCCTAAAATAACATGTTTATTTTCTAATTATAAACTATTTTCTGAATTTCATGTTTTTAAAATGTATATTATTATTTTTAAAACACCCCCCACTCTTATCCCCTAAAACCCAATATCCCTCTACTAAACCAAAATAAAAATTTCAAATTTAACTTTAAATTTCTAATTTTAAAACAATTTCAATTTTCTAATTTTTATTTAAATGTGTAATTTTATGGTAATATTTTTAAAACACTCCCCACTCTTATTCCCTAATAACCCAACATCCAGCTCCTAAAACAAAATTATAATTTCTAATTTAAATTTAAATTTCTAATTTTAAAATAATTTCAAATTTCTAAATTTAAATTTAATGTTTAATTTTATACTATATCCCCTAATAACCTAAAATCCTGCTCCTAAAATATATCTTACAATAATTATTTGAATAAAATTTCATACAAATATTAATAAAATAAAACAAATAATAAATTAATATCAATCAATACTATTTCGATATTCACAAAAAAACGATATTTTACACATTCTATATTTTTTAAAATATTTTTAACAACACTAAAATACGATATTTTCTACTAACGATATTTTTGACTTGATATTTTATACTTCGATCTTTTTTCACAAAAAAACCTATATTTTTTACATCAATAATAATTACTTTGATATAATGGTAATATCAATATAAAAAATTCGATATTAGTGCATTTCGATATTTAAAATTCGATATTATGTCTATTTACCACACGAACTGTCTCCCACCAGATGAGGCACACTCCCAAGCATACACATCATCAATCACTGACAGCTCCTTACTTTATTCCTTTTCCTTTGGGTGACCACGTTCATCAATGGAAGAAGTAGAGATGCCTTACCATGTTATGCCCTCTGCATCCTGTGCATCCTTCAACTATTTTGTAGAACCCGAGGCCACCTGGTGATATAAAGCCTGGTATTTGTGCATTCATATGGTCATCACTCTTAATCCTCAGCCCTCAAGAAGAATGCCATGCCAGAAGTATTACCACCCCTACTCAGGTGAGGGATGTTCCAGCAACCCTTAAAATGACCATAAACTGAAAATGTTGCAACTTTGAAGAGAGTGGCAGTTGCTCTTGGAATGTGGCTCTTGGGTAAGATTCTATATGACTGCATTAATGGAACCCCTCAGAAGTATCCTGACAACTGTCTCCTTTTGTGCACCCATTCCTACAACCTACCTCCTCAATGTGTTTCCTTAGCCATTTCTGTTCCACTAATTTCACCCTGAAAGCACGCTAGTCCTGATTCTGTGTCTACCTGTACTTTTTTGCATCCCGTTGTTTGTTCTGCCTTCAATCCATCACTCTTTTACTGGAAAAGTGTTCTTATTTGCCCTCTTGACTTTGTTTTCAGTACTTGATAATTGTTAGTTTTACCCTATGTTGAAATTCGTGCTCCCTGTAAGCTGAGACATATGTCTCTTCAATATTTCAAATTTAAAGGAGCTGACGCCTATGCTGATAGAGCTTGCTACAAAAAATGCAAAATAAATATAAAAAATAAATAAATTGCAGAGGCAGGAGGTTGATGTTTCTGTCAATGAACACATGCTTTTCTAGCTGTAGACATAGTATGGTTCTACTGACTCCCTCGGGCAATATCTAACCAATCGCCTATTTCTCAGACTGCAGTATTCATCCAATCCCTTATAGTTGAGGTACTTCAATTCTGTCTGAGTGATTGCTGTGTGGATCTGCTACAAGTGGCATGGAGAGCAACTACATGCTCTAGGAATGCTCTATAAATGGTGGTTGATTTATTTGTACATGGCATGTCACACAAAATGGTGGCATCTTGGATCAGTATTACGGCCTTTTGGGCTTACCTGTCCTAACAGCAGTCATAGGCCTAAACCCCAGAAACTATATATTGTAGTCGCATTTGTCTGATTTCCGGTCTGTAATTCATATTCACCTCAAAATACCACCTGGTTGAAACTGGGGTGGATGCTTGTGCTGCTCGTTGGACGTATCCCATTCCTGATCTTGCTTTTTATGGAGTCACAAGTCAAAGATTCAACACCTTAATATTAGACTCTGTATTGCTGGCAGTGATGCCCTTTTTGGGCACGTGTTGCCCCCCTCTTCCTTCCATGGGACCAGTAGTTTGTAAACAGTTTGGCTTGTGGGAGAGCTGTACAGCAGAATGGAGGCTGGCACCAGGACCAGGACTTTGAATTGATGTACCCCCATTGTTGGGATAGGAGACACCTACAACTCCTGCTATCTCCTATCTAGATGATGAGTTACTGGTCTCTGTAGAAATAAATGTATTTTTTTTAATTTGTATTTAATGTTTGTTAGATATAATAAATGGTAACCAATCCATTCAAATATTCAAAATTAATATACAAAATAACCATGTCAGACATAAAAAAAAACTGATTTTTTTTTAAATTTTCACCCATCAACACCCTCCCCCCCAGGGAGCGCCACAGGAAGATAGGAAGAAAGGAAAAAATACCATAGAAAGAAAATTACATAATTAAGTATAGAGAAAAAGAGGAAAAGAATCAGAAAAACTGGCAATTCATCCAGATGCCTTAAGCCTTAATTTTTGAGAGTCATCCAAATATTTAAGGGTTCCCAAATCCGTTCTCCCTCACTCCGAGCCCTAAATCCTCTTCTCTTAAAAACCAATACTTCCCACCTACTCACATTAATAAATTTGCCCAACCATTCATGCACTTTCGGGGGGTAGGATCAAGCCAAACTGTACCTATTGATAATCGCAAAATAGCCATGGCAGTAAAGAATAGTTTACGCTCTGGTACAGTCAAATTTTTATCCACTACACCCAACACTATGGCCTGAGGTGTCAATGGTATCCTACATTTAAGCATTTGTTCCAAATATTGCTCGATCTTGTTTAAAAAAGGTGCCAGGCAGGGGCAAGTTGCGAACATATGGATACTATTGACCGCAAATTCGCCACACAACGGGGGCAATTTACCCCTACCGTACCTCCCCATTGTTGTATACTATGTGGAGTTATATACATGTTGCACCATGTCTTAAAACACTGCACCTGGAGATTTGCGGAGATAGTGGCAGTTTGATTGTAGCCTAAAGATTCTTCACATGCCTCCTGTCCCGCCTCTAATCCAATCTGCCACCGACTAAAGTGTTTGCTTAAATCATCGCTCCGTTCTTCATTTACTAATTTATAAATCTTAGAGATAGTTGATTGTCCCCCCTTTATAGCATCTATTAACGGAATTCGACTCCAACTACCAGTTTTTCTGGAAAAGAAGTCTTGAATCTGCAAAAATTTAAAAAAATGTCTATTATTAATTCCGAACTTCCGTTTTATTACTTCGAAAGTCAGAAGCCCGGATTCTGACACTATATCCCTGATTACAGTGACCCCTTGCGATACCCAATCTCTAAAATATCCATCCTGAAAGATTCCCGGTAGCAGGGTATTCCCAATAAAGGGAGAATATACATGGATCCTACCAATATTACACAATTTCCGGACCATAGACCAGACTTTAAAAGCCCCCCACAAAACCTTAAACCTAACCCGTTTGAAATAAGCAAAATCAATATGTCTAAATAAAAGCCCCCGAGCCTCCTCCCCATAGATTAGACAATAAATTGAGATGTCCGAGCGTTCTAAGTCCTCAACATCTAATAATTCGGCAATATGCCTCAAAGTTATTGCCCAATAATATACCTGAAAATTGGGTAAGGACCATCCCCCCCTCTCCCTAGGCAATGTCACATATTTCACAGCATGCCTGGGCTGTTTCCCTGCCCATAAAAACCAGGAAATGATCCGATCCAATTTTTTGAACCAGCTTTGATCAAACAATAAAGGAATAGCTTTTAAATAATACAAAGTTTTTGGTAGAAATATCATTTTGACCACGTTACATCTACCCATTAGTGTTAGTTGAAGAATATTAATTCGGCGGGCATCAGCATCGATTTTATCCATTAAAGGGGTTAAGTTAATCAGTATTATCTCATCTGGGTTAGCACAGATTTCAATCCCCAGATATTTAGCATGATGCACCACCCGTGGATCTGCTAATACAATTTTATCATTATGCATTATCTGAGTTTTGGCCTCGTTTAAATGATACCCTGAGATCAAACCGAACTGTGTCGTAATAATTTGGATTTCTTGTAAAGCCACCTGCGGGGAGTATGTCAGAATGGCCAGGTCATCCGCATAGCCTAGAACTTTAGTAGCCCCCCCTTGGACCATATTGGACGTATCAGACTATTAAAAAAAGTTTTTTAATTAAGAGATCTATATAAATTGCAAATAATACGGGGGAACAGGGACAACCCTGCCTTGTGCCTCTCTGAATGTTGATTGTGCCTGTCTGAATTCCCATGACGGAAATTTGAGCCATAGGTTGTTTGTACATACTCTGAATTGCACGAATGAATCTTTCCCCCAGCCCATAATGCTTCAGAGAAGCCCATAAAAAAGGCTAGGAGACCCTATCAAAAGCTTTCTCCGCATCCAGCACAATTGAAGCCATAGGGTCTCCTGAACCCTTAGTAAAATCAAACAAGGCAATTGTATGGCATATAAGATCAATCGTTTCACGCCCAGGAACAAACCCATGTTGTTGAGGGGAAACTAGCTTTTTAATAACCCCCGACAACCGATTTGCCAGAATCTTTGCATATATTTTTATATCACTATTTATCAGAGTAATTGGTCAATAAGACCCTGTATCATATGGTGCCTTACCCTTCTTTAAGAATGTGACGATTCTGGCTCTTCTCCAAGATTCAGGAGGCATGTCCCCATTCTGAATCTTACGAAACATTTCCATCATAACCGGTATGAGCTGTGATCGAAAACATTTATAGGATTCCCCCGGCAAGAAATCCGGACCCACAGCCTTGCCAGCAGGGAGGGAATCTATAGCTAGCCCAATTTCCTCCATTACAATCTCTGCATCTAGCAGATCGCTCTCCTCAGAGGATAATGTGTCAACCTCAATTTCCCTAAGATAATCTTGAATTTCCACCAGTATTGCCTCATTTTCCCTGATATCCTCTTTATAGAGTTTTTGATAACATTTTTGGAAAACCAAAGCAATAGCCCCTTCTTCAGAGACTAGACCTACATCTGGATCGAGGATATTTTTAATACGAATTACAGACTCTCTCTCTCTGGTTCTAGAGGCTAGTAGATGTCCAGCTCTTTCACTATTTTCAAACAGCTTGGACCTCCATGCTACATATTTATTTGCCGCCTTGGCTTGTGATATCTCTGTAATAACTGATTTGGCTAAACTAATCTGTGTTTGGGCAGAATCACTATCCTCAGTCCAAGATAAAGCCCGGGCTAGATTTAGCTCCGCCTTCTCTAGATCTCCATATAGCGCCAGTAGTTTAGCTTTTTCTTTTCTCTGGCTTTCCCATCCGAAACGGGTAGTCTCGCCCCTTATCCCGGACATTTTGTATCCCAGTACTACCCAACTTTTCTTCTAAAAATCTTGTAATCCAAACAGCCATGGACTCTGTATACATACTATCCCTAAGCAGGCCACGATTGAACGTCCATGCATCTGGTTTATCCCCCCTTAGTTGCAGATTAATCTCAAGTAGAAGCGGATTATGATCCGAAATCACTCTAGGATACTTCGTAATATTGGATTTTGAAACAAGAACTGAAGAAATAAGAAAATAATCTAGTCTAGAACATATCTTATGAGGTGCCGAGAAATATGTAAATCCAGGTTCCTTAGGTCTAAAATATGCCCAAGCGTCAATCAAACCATGAAGATCCAACATATGCCGTAAGGCCCTATAAACCTTTGGTTTTCGACCCCCATATGTCGCCCCTGATTGATTCATCAAGCCACAATCAATATTTATATTGAGATCCCCACAGACTATTAGTGGGGCAGGCCACCCTACCAGCTCGAGATTCAGCCATTTATATATTTCAGGATCATCAAGTACTGGGCCATATATTGAATATAAAGTCAGTTCTATATTCAAAAATTTACCATGCACAATGACCCAGCGGCCATAAAGATCCGCTGATGATCGAACAATATTAACCCTGCGCCGTCTTGCCAGAATGGCCATTCCTTTGGTTTTTGCTTCCAATTTAGTCCAAGATACTAGCTGGAACCCCTCAAACTCCAAAGATCTATGCCGACTTGCTTCTATATGCATTTCTTGAAGGCAGATAATATCTGCCCGCAAGAAACGAAGGTCTTCTCTAATCTGACGACGTTTGTTTGGGTCATTAAGCCCACACATATGAATAGATGCTACTCGAATATTGTCCATACCACTAAAGAAACATTTCTGCAACTAAGCCTGCCAGTGCTTTATATCAAATTAAACCAAATTCCTCTTTTCTCAAAAACCAGTCTTCCCTCCACCTGTAGCGCCTCCCCCTCCCCTACCCCCTCGAACCCCCCACCCACCCTCTCCCCTCCACCCACAAAACAGGCAACAGGGGTCCTCGGACCCGTGTGATGCCTCCCGCTTCCCAAATGCCCGTGGTCACTCCCTGCTTACAGCACATCCAACCAAGAGAGCGAAAAAGAATACAGAAAATAAAGTCCTAAAGGATCAACAGAAACAGTATGAAAGGAGAGATATATACAGCCACTCAGAGAAACAAGTGGCGGAAGTCATTAAGGGGCCAATTCAAAGTCCTTTTCACTTGAGGCCTATTAGCCATCAGGAAGTTCATTCAGGTAGTCCTCAGCTTGTATTTCGGAAGAGAATACCCGTGTCTTGCCACGATAAATAACTTTTAACCGTTCGGGGTTCATCAAGTAAACCTCGCATCCATTCTTTTGGAAGGGAGTGATCAGCGAACGGAGCTGCCACCTCCATTCCACTGTAGCGTGGCAAAAATCGGGTCGTACAAAAAAAGATTGTCCCTCTACGGATCTTTTAGCGTCAGGGCGAGCCTTCTCAAAAATGGCTTGCCTCAACAGAAAATTGCCCAAAAATATTAGTATAGCACGTGGTTTTGTTTCAGGGCCCGGATTTTTTTTTAACATAAAAGGAAACCGGTGCACTCTTCAAATTTCAGATTTCCAACACCAGTGCGAAAGTTCCGGAAATGCAGCTTTAAACAGTTTCACAACAAATCCTCTTATGTCCTGCCCCTCTGCCTTCTCTTCAATTCCTAATAATTGTAAGTTATTCCTACGTAGCCGATTTTCGGAGTCCTCATGCTTCCACATTATGTCCATAAGCTTTTCATCATAAGCGGTGGTTTTGATTTCTGCACCCTGTAGTCCGGCCTCGAGCCCCACAATCCGTTCTTCAAGGGCAGCTGTCCTGGCAATAACCTCAGAGCAAGCCTTCGTGTTCTTCCGAATGGCCCCTTGTATTTTCATGGTAGCCAGCTGGGCCCTTTTATGCTCGTGCCGCCCCTCGCTTTGAATAGATTTCAACATCGCATAGATCAAAGAGTTTGGGGGAGATGAATCTATCTCTCCTCTGGAGCCCCCTACTTGTCCGTCCTGTGTGCTCGACCCCTCTACTCCTGCACGGCTAGTAATAGCATGTGAATAATCCCATTGCAAATTATTGCCGGCCTCAGATCCATCACTGTCACATACCCTTAGTCTCTGTTTGGCCATCTGCCTTCCTTTAGTATGACGAGAAGTTACCCTCTTTAAAGTATCATCAGTATTAGGAGGGCTTCCACTCTCTTCACCTGATGTTAAATCTTCATGAGCAGAGTCCCCAGTTGACTCAGAGTCCTCTGCTAAAGAGAAGAAGCTGTCACCCTCCTGGGCGTCCTGAAAGCTGCCCCCAACTAATCCTGAATCTGATTTCTTTCCAGAGGGGGTTGAAACATTAAATGTATCTCTCTGATCTGTCTGGTCTATCTCTAAGATCTCTAGAGAATTCTCATTAGTGTTTTTGACCCCTTCACTCCCTCCAGACTCGAGATCAGCAGACATTGGGGGCTCACATGCAGCAATATAGGAAGCTCCGTTTTTTACCTCGCCTTCAGCCTCGGGAATTTCAGTCCCCTTTATGTCTTTCGCTATGTCATTTAAACCTTCCGTGACTTTCCCTGGCTTCTCGCCATTTTTGCCAATTACGATGCCTCCTTCCCCCACTAGTGGCGTTTTTGAAATTTGTGGCTGATTTTTCATCCCAGGAGCTTTCCCTGAGAACATCCCGGGAACCGTTACTGGCTTCCCCCGTCCCGTGCCCACAGCAGCTGATACCAAGGTCCCAGTACCCCTACTCTTGCTTTCATCGCTCGTACTGGGAGGGGGCTGTGTCTTTTCCATAGGCTTTCCCTTTATCAAGCCTTTCTTTACACTCACTGCCATTGTCCTGAGCCCTGTTTTCTCCGTCCCTTCAGGTTTCCTGACTTTCTCTTTCTCCGGCGCAGGTGTAGGCATTACCTTCCGTGAGACAAGAGGTGAGTCCTCCGCAGCTTTAGCGGGAGGATTCCCGTTCTTGCGAGGTGGCATCCGCTCTCCCAGGCTGCCGAACGCCGGCGCTTCTCGCTGTCAACTCCCAACAGACCCCACCTTCCAAGCCCACGGGTGAGCCCGGCTCCAAAGGGAGGTTACGGCGAGCCGCGCCGCCCGTAACCAAAGCTTCTGATTTTGCCGATCCGTCAGCATAGATCTTTTTGCCACGGAGTTTCCACAAAAAGCACTGAGAAAGTGTCGTCCAATTCTCCAATCCCTCCTTGCAAAGTCCGCTCCTCTACGCTCTCAAACAGCCATCAATTCTGCCAGAGCCGGACAGGGAGTGACGCTCACTCGGGTAAAGCGGCCGCCATCTTGCCTTCTGGTCTGTCTTCTTAAAGTGTTTAGTGCCCAGAAATAATTGTATTTTATTTGCACTTTAGTTTCCCTCCTAGCAACAGCTACAGCAATATACAGTGAACATATCTTTTGGGGGCTAATCAGTCTAGGAGCATGCCAACATGAAACTCCACTTTTAAATACACCCTGACATACTTTGTGGGTTACATGTACTGCTTAAAGGAAACCTATTCACTTTTTAAAAGCAAGGCTACTTCCTGACAAAACGATTATTTTGACAGGTCCACATGCAGGTTTAAAAGCTGCAGCAGTCAGGTGACACAAGTAGGCCTGAAGCCATGTTTTCCTTGTCAGCCAACGGGTGCAGCAGTTCACAGGTGACACAAGTATATATTTTTTTCTTTTTTTATTAAAATTGAAATCATGTGAACAAACCAAAATCTTTCCATTAAATTCATCCAGTTAATTCTTTTTACACAGTCAGTTTCGTTACATATTAAATAACTCGTATAAATTACAAAGTGCATCGTGTTGTAAAGTGAAACCGTACATATCATGAAAAAGACATAAATACAGAGAGATATACAAGTTGGGCGGGATCTAAAATTTTCCTAAAACACTAAAAGAACTTTTCAGCGGGTCGCCGAATATTTATAGCCGATTCATATTTGATAGCTTATAACAATAATGCACATAATGAGTTAAGGCACCTCAGTACTAATAGAAGTTAAAACACTGAGAAAACTTAAAATACATAACTGATCGGCCTCTAGGGCTTTCTGGATTCTCTCCAGCTTTTGAGTGGGGCCCAGATATTCTGCCCCAGCACCCTCATCTTCCTGCCCATACGAGAATATAAGGCGGCTTCGATATTATGAATACCGAGTAGTCTGGATAACCACATCTGGAATGAGGGTGCGGTGGAGTCCTTCCACCGAGCCGCCACCAATATTTTAAGGACTGCAACACCGATAAATACAAAAGCTCCTGCCTCTTTTTTCAATTTTAGCTTGGCATCAAATCCCAATATCATCAGGACCAGGGATAGGGTGATCTTAATCCCTAGCAGCCCCTCCCAAAAATTTTCCATTTCCGATTTAAGCTGTTTCAAGGTGCCGCAATCATAAAACATGTGGACTAAGTTAGCCGGCCCCCCAAACATTGTCATCCTCTCTTTTCCCCCATTCAAAAAGCTTGGCTGGGGTGTAGTACAGATTAAATAAGGTTTTATAATGTTGTGCCTTAAGAATTGTGGATCGGACTATGTTATCTGCCATTAGCAGCGCTCAATCCAAATCCACGTCCGGGTCCCCAAGTTTAACAGCCCACGAGGCCTCGACCTTTTCCATATCATCATGCCATGTTTCGGAGAGGGCCTCATAAATTGTACCGATCCTGGACCCCCCGCCCAAGAGAAAGTCAAGAATGTTAAATCTTCCGTCCTGGGTTCAGTCTAGGTCTAATGGTCAGCAATGTTTAATGTAGTTGCATAAACTTAAAGCTATGTTTTGATTCCAGACCATATTTCAGTTGGAGAGTCGGAAAGTCCATTAGGGAGGAGCCCTCCCATACATCCCCCATTTTGTTAATGCCCAGGGATTCCCATTCAGACCACCTTCCATCACTGCTAAGGTAGGGAAAAAAATTGGAGTTCCATAAAGGTGTATAGAAATTGAGTTTCGGAATACCTAAAGATTTTTTTACTTCTTTCCAGACCCACCATGCCGTATCCAATACCTTATATCTTTTTTTGTTGTAATAACACCGATCAGTATTACGTAAAAGTGAACCCACAGCCTCCTTCCCCAGCAGTACTTCATAAATGGTGGGTAGAGAGATGCTACCTGGGAGCCTGTAACTACCAATATTGGCACTGCCCAGAAGAATCGCCATTTGGCTAAGCAGGGAAGTAAGAAGATAACTCCTAACGCTAGGGGCACCTAGACCACCTCTTTCCTACGGAAGCGCCAGATATTTTAGTGCGCGTCTTGACTTACCATACTGCCACAGGAAGTTGGTGAATTTGCTCTCGATGGATTTGAGCATATTCTCCCCCAGCATTAATGGTATTGCTCGGAAAAGATACAAAAGTCTCGGCATCATAGTCATCTTTAAAACATTAAATATGCCTATTAATGAGAGATGGGTGGTATCAATCCGTTTTAGCTCAGCTGTAACTGCCATGATCAACGGGTCATAGTTCTCTTTTACTATGAAATCCATCGATGGACTCATTTTGACTCCCAAATAAGTTGCTGAATCTGTGTATCTAACATCCTGTTTGATGATGTTACTTGTACATATTATCTGTATTTTGTTTACATTAAGTAGATAACCTGAGCAGCGACCAAATTCTGTAGTTATTGCCTCCAAGTCCAGCATCGCAGTGGCAGGCTCAGGAGTTAAGACTGCCAGGTCATCCGCATAAGCCAATAACTTGGTCTCATAACCACCCACTTCCAGTGGTTTAAAGCCCCTGCTACCCAAAATCCTTCTTACTAATGGATCGATATTTAACGCAAAGAAGATTGGGGAGCAGGGGCAGCCTTGCCGGGTCCCACTGGAAATCAAGATTTTGTTCGACGCCCCTCCCATTAGCTGTATACTTGCCCTGGGTTCCACATACATAGCCCTTATAGCCTTAATTATTTTAGGGCCAAAGCCCCTCTGTTCCAATATCCCCCATAAATATAGCCAGGTTACGCGGTCAAAGGTTTTTCGGCATCGAGAAGGATCATGGCGCCGCATCCCCCCGACGCAGCAAGGGCATCAAACAAGGCAATGACGCGTCTGGTATGGTCTGTTGTGCCCCTACCCGGCACAAACCCATGCTGCCACGGGGAGACCAGTCCGCCAATGACCCCTCCTAGCCTATTAGCCATGGCCTTGGCATATACTTTCGTGTCGGAATTTATGAGGGATATCGGTCGGTACGATCCCGGATCCTCCCTCTTTTTTCCCTTTTTATGAAAGACAATGATGTTAGTTTCTTTCCACGAGTCCGGGGTAGTACCCGACCAAATAATGCCTGTAAATAAGTCCAACAATATTGGAGCAAGTATATCTTGCAGGCACTTATATACTTCCACAGGAATATTCTCGGGCCCTGAGGCTTTACCTGATGGTGTGCTACGGAGAGCTAACAGGACTTCATCATGTTCGATATCCCTATCTAACATGTTTCTGTCGTACACCGAAAGTGGATGTCCTAGATCGTCAAAGGCCAAACTTGTGGGATCCGCCCTGGCCTCTTCTTGGTACAGATTTTGATAAAACTCCTTAAATACCCGTCTAATATCCTCGGGATCTGTATAAACCTGGTTGCCTGACTGAATATTAGCGATATGGTTTTTGCTTTCTCCTTACCTTATCCTCAGGGCCAAAAGCTTACCGGCTTGTTCTCCTGTCTCATACATGTTGCCCCTGGAAGTCTGGTAGTTGTCGGCACATCTCTGAGCATCTGCCTTATATATTTCAGCCTTCAATGCTTGAATCTTACTCAGACTTTCGCTAGTATCACTCATCTGCACTAAGTCTCTCAAATGTTGTTCTTCACACTGAGCCAGTTGATCGACGAGAGATTGATGAATCTCACGTGCTTTTTTTCTTTGAGAGGCTACGAAACTAATAGTCTCCCCTCTTAATGCCACCTTAAACGCATCCCAAACTATGTTGCGAGAGGCGCTATATCTGTTTATATCGGAAAAAAACCTGAGCCCAGCTTTTAAGATGGTTCATATAAACTGGGTTAGCTAATAGTCTCTTCTCAAACGTCTATTTAAAAGGTGGAGAGGATAAATTCTCATTATCATATAATAAAAACAAAGGACTATGATCAGAGATTATTTTAGGCAGTTTACAAATGTCTATCTTTCCTACCTCTGTTTGTGAAATGAACACATAATCAAGTTTGGTATATTTTTTAAAGGGGCAGGAAAAGTAGGTAAATCCCGGGTTTAATGGTTCCTTGTAGCCCCAGACATCCAGCAGATTATGAGTTTTGACTAATGCTGACACTGCTCTAAATACCTTGGGTTTCCGACCAACATAATTGATATGGCTTGGTCCTGATGTAAAATCTGCAGAGATATTGAGGTCCCCGCAGACTATCATCGGATATGGCCAGTTAAGTAGTTCTACTTCCAAGCTATCAAAAATGTCTGCATCATCTTGGTTTGACCCATAGATTGTACATATGGGGATACCGATATTTAGTTCCACAATAGCCCATCTTCCCCACACATCTGATAGAGACCGTTTACATCCTCCTAAAAAGCTAAATAGCTTTTGATTAAAATAGCCACCCCCCTTATCATGGATGTTTGCTTTGAACAGTCCGCAAGGTTAAACCCTTTTAAATTTAACACATTTTTTTTTTACCATGGCAGGTGCGTTTCCTGAATACAGATAACATCTAAGTTATTCAGTGTCGCGAAATCTCCCAGTTTTGCCTTTTGGACCCATCATTCATCCCCCCAATGTTCAACGTACAAATCCTAAGCTTTCTCATGAGGCCTTATTGCAGAAAACTGACCCTTCAACCTTAGAATTATATCTAATTTACACATGATTCCAATAATTTCCTCCTTTCTCAGCTCCAACCCCTCGCCCATCACCCCCAAAAGTGCCCAAGCCCTGCACCGTACCACCCTTACCCCGGTGAACATCGACCCCCAACCCCCCACCCCTCTGGAAGCTACCTGCCCTTCCCTGGGAGCGCTCAGATCTTAGTCTGTGCATGTGATGAGTGTGAGTCTAGAAGGCAGTGGGTCCTAATAGAACTCCCATCCAATTCTAACCATTGTGCCCGGTGTGTGACTTCCCCGAAAAAGACAATACCCCGCTCCAATCCCCAGCCCCCGTCCCCCAGTGTTTTCAAGACTTCATATTTCTTATTCACTAACTTCTACCCCCAATTTTTTTTTTTTTTTTGAAAGAAGAGATAGATACCACAAGCAGTTTTAACCCAGAGCGTCCAGATACTCCTTGGCCTTAATCTCTGATGAAAAGTATCGGGTAACCCCCTGATTAATAATTTTCAATTGCGCCGGATTAATCAGAAAAGCCTGGACCTTTTTGTCCTGAAATGGTTTTAGCATCTGCCTTAGTCTCCAACGTCTCTCCACCGTAATATGGCAGAAATCCGGCCGGACAAAAAAAGAAGTCTCCCCACATGTCCCCCTGGCATCTGGTCTTGCCTTATCTGATATGGATTGTCTCAATAAAAAATGTCCAAAAAAGACCAGGATGGCCCGTAGTTTGTCTCCTTCCTTTGTCGGTAGATGCCGTTTAAAAGGGATACGATGAGCCCTTTGTATTTCTGAAGCCCAGTTCCAGCTTGATAGTTCAGGGAAGGCGGAAGAAAACAAAGTGATGATATAGCTCCTAACATCTGACCCCACCACCCCTTCCTGCACTCCGAGAACTCTTCAGTTGTTCCTTCTCTGTCGGTTCTTTGATTCCTCCAGCTTTCAATGTATGTCTTTAATCTGGGCCTCATGTGCCTCCAACATTGTAACTGCCTTTGACGTTTCGTTCTCAGCGCTCATAACCCTGTCCTCCAGGTGAGTAACTCTCTCACCCATACTAGAGAAAGCTTTAGATAGTTTGCGGACTGCTCCCTGCATTTTCCGCAACCCTGACTGGGTTTTCCTACTATCAAGACACGCCTCCTCTCTATGGGCCAGAATGGCTTGATGAATAGTCTCCAACGTGGAGGATCCTTCAGGATTTGTGGGGGCAGCGGAGTTATCGCCAGTTCCTGACAGTGGGGTATTAGCAGAATAGTCCCAAGAGAGGTCTTTTCTCTGTTTACTCAATTTGCCTGGGCGGCCTAAACCCTTTTTTCTTGTAGATGGTAGGTCCACATTGCTCTCTTCCGAATCCAAATCTGATTCCAAGCTGCTAGCCCCCATGTGACGTGCTTAAGGCGTCTTCTGACCACTCTGCTTCCTCAGTCAGTGAGAAGAAGCAATCGCTCTGTTCTTTCTCATCTTCCCCAACGTCCTTCGGTACCATGGTCTTGCCCCTTTTGACTTACTGACTCTTGAAATGTTGTTGGGGGTCTACCCGGTTCCTTTGCTAACTTATTAGTGAGTGGCGCTATTTCTCCCATCGGGGGGATATCATCTAAGTAAGGGGACACGATACCTATTGAGAGCGGCATGATCTCATTATTTTGCCCCTGCATTAGCTCCTGTTGATGAACCCCCTTATTTTCAGCATTGAGAGAGACTTCCGGGCATATTATTTTTGCAGGTGTTACCGTGGCTGAGTCAGGCATTATTACTGCACTTCCAGCAACTACAGCCTGCCCTCCCACAACTGCCCCAAGTGCATCACCAGAGCCTCCCTCGAGCGAATTCGCGGGAGCGGTACTCACAGTCATTGCTGGCTCTTTACTCTGTTGCATCAGCTCGACCACTGAGGGTCCTCCTGGTTTCTGCCTACTATTGCCGGTAGTTATAGCGCCCTTCGCTCTCCTCTGCTCCACCGGAAGTTGTTTAGAGGGTTGACTCGGTGAGTTGTCCGTGACTGCCGTGGCGTTCTCATTTGCTGTAGGAGCCGCCTCGCTCCGCGCTCTTCTTGCCGCAGCCGCCGCGGCTGCCTTTGATGAAGCGTTAACCGCGATCTTAGGAGCCATCACGGGGGCGCTAGTGAGCTGCAGCCGCAGGCACACAGAGACCAAGCGGCGCACCAAGGACGCCGCTCCGGGACGACAAAAGCGCCCGCCGCCAGCCGCCGAACGGCAACCACAGCGGGAGGGTAAGTACAGCATCCAGCATCGTTAAGTCCAGGGGGGCAGGAGGCCAAGCCAGGGGATGAGCAAGCTTGCTCACAGCGGGCACATTACGCTCCGGACCACTGCGGACTAGCCTTGCAGCGTCCACTTAGACGGGCGCCATCTTGCTCGGGTGACACAAGTTTCTATGTCGTGTATTTTCTGAAACCATATTCTATTGTCTTACTGAAAAATTAACTATGATAATTGGGGATTTTTAGACCTGGCATTCTTATCCTTGTTTCCCCTGACCGTTTGCCTTCTCCTCCTATTTTTTACTGTTTTTGCTGCCTTCGTTTTTGCTGGCCTTAGTAGTCTGGGCACTTTACCACTGCTGGTCAGTGCAAAAGTGCATGTGCCCTTTTCTTAAAACATGGTAACATTGGTTTTCTCCACAAAAGGCATATTTGATTTACTCATAATGTGGTGTTAGCGTTCCAGACGCTACGCTCAGGGCGTGTGACGTAACACGCCTGAGCACGTCCGGATGGACTGGGCATGCGCGAACTGCCGTTCGCGCCATACCAACGCCGGCACTGCGCTACACACAGCAGACGCCCCGCGCTCTTCCTGTGAACATCTATAAATGCTAATAAAGCGATTGCAGAAACCTATACAGGCTTCCTGGTCTTCTGTATGGTGTGACGCAGTAACTCCACAGTGGCGACGAGGAGTGGGATCTACCCACAAAGAACTAGGAGGAGCAGCACCAGATAGAGCAAGGGTGAAGAGAAGCCTGGGGCACACCTGAACACGCGGGCCCCACGCTATTCACCTACAGCACCGGTGAAGGAAGACAGAAGTCAAACAAGGCAGAAAGAAGAGCGTGGCAGAGGCGCAGGAAGAATAAACAGAGTACAGGTCAGAAAAGCAAAGCGACCTGCGCAACAGCACAGTAGGCCAGCGAAAACCCCTCGTAGAACCTGGCTGAGAAGGGCGTCCACGAAGGAGCGGGGAGCAGTGCACCCAGAACCGCGACGTCGAAAGCAGACAGTGACAGCGCTCCTGGCAGCCCCAGGCGCCAAGAAGGAGATAACAGCGCGCCAGGCAGTCCCGGGAACCAAGAGGAAGGACCAGAAGGGCGGATCAAAATGAGCAGTCAGGCGTCATCACTCACAGCCCCAATCCCGTTTCTACCTAGGCCAGGAGAACCCCAAATGAAGTGGGAGGACTGGAGGGAATACTTCGGCAACTATCTAGAAGCCCTGGAGGACGAATCCACTGATGAGTTCACTCCAGTGAGACGGAGACGGATATTACTACACAATCTGGGCCCAGAGGGCATTAGAGTATTTAAAAATACTGCGTCTCCACCACTTCAAGCAGCGGATGCAGATACATTTAAACAGGCCCTAGAAGACTTGGACGCCCATTACCGCCCGGCAGTATGCGTCTCCATAGACCGATTCAATTTCCAGCAAAGGAAACAGGGAGAAGGAGAGTCGGTTGACGACTACGTGGCAGCCTTGAGGAGACTTGCAGTCACGTGCAAATATGGGAACATGGAAGAGGACTTTATCAAAGACCAGATAGTGATGCACACTACCAACAAGAATGTGCAGGACAAGCTATGGGCTCACGGTGAAGCCACATTGAAAGAAGTGATACCAATGGTAAAGAAAGCTGAGCTCTCCAAGAGGTGCGCAGAAGCCGCGAAGAAGGAAAGCGCGCAAAGGGTAATGGTAAACAAAATTGATGACGCTGAACCGTCGAGCGGGCACAAAATGGCGCCGAGTGGCGACCACGCACCCGGCAAAGGGGCGGGAAAATTAGGACAAGCGGGAAGACAGTTCTCGACCTCTGGATCGTCTTGTTACAGATGTGGCAGTGCTAACCACACGGCTCAGGACAAACGCTGCCCAGCCTTTCGAGCGAAATGCATGTTTTGCGGCCTGATCGGCCACTTTGAGAAAGTGTGCCGCAAGAAGGAGAAAAGAACAATGGTGAAGTACATAGCTCAACAACCACTAGATGGAGGCGCTGGTGTGGAGTCGGGTGAAGATGACGAAGTTCTGTGCATCGAGGAGCAGGTGTTAGGTGTCGACACTCAGTGCTCTGACAAGCCGCGAGCTGAAATGCTGATTGGTGGAGTAAAAATCAAAGTAGCGATTGACTCTGGTTCGCCATACTCCATTGTAGAGAGATCGGTGCGGGAAGGAGACTTCAGCCCGAGCCTAGGTTCACACCTCAATCCGCCGGACATCAGGCCGATATCGTATACAGAGAATCTGATCCCCATGGTGGGGTACTGGAGCCTCCTGTTCGAGTTTCGAGGAAGGACAGCGACCTGTAAGCTATATGTTGCTGAGAGAGGACCCTCCGTCCTGGGGTGGAGAGACCAAGGAGACTTGGGAATTAAACTAGACCCGGGCGGCAAGAAACAAATTCTCCTTACAGACGACGGGCAGTGGCCCGACTTGGACAGAGTGAGAAGAGACTATCCCAGAGTCTTTGGGGGCAAAGTGGGCAAATTGGAGAAATTCATGCATAAAATCGTGCTCATGGAAAACTCCCAACCCGTATCCCACAAGGTCCGCAACATTCCTATCGCAGTGAGGGAGGCGGTTCAACAGGAGTTGTCCCGATTGGAAGAGCAAGGCATCATTGAGCCCATCGACAGCTCTGAATGGTTGGCTCCCCTTGTAGTTGCCAGGAAGCCCAACGGGAAGGTGCGCCTCTGCGTGGACTTACGCGAGCTGTACAAATGCTTGGTGGTGGAGAAGTGCCCCCTCCCGAGAATAGAGGAGATGCTAGCGAAAACCAGGGGTGTGCAGTGGTTCTCCACCGTCGATCTCACGTCGGCGTACCATCAGATAGAACTCCACCCGTCCAGCAGGAAACTCACGTCCTTCATTACCCCCTACGGGTGCTACCGATTCCGCAGGATGCCCTTCGGGCTGGCGTCCGCAGCAGCGGTGTTCCAAAAATTAATGCATCGCCTGTTCAGGGACGTCAAAGGTATTCAATACTTCCAAGACGACATCCTGGTGATGGGTATGGATCGTGAGGACCATGATGCCAAACTGGCCCAAGTACTAAGTGTACTGCAAGGGAGAGGACTCACGGCAGAATGGGAGAAGTGCCGCTTTTGGTATGACCTCCGTCACCTACCTGGGGCACGAAATAAGTGGACACGGAATCACACCCAAGAAAGACAACGTGAGAGGGATATGCGAGGCCAGAGCCCCCAACAACAAAGAAGAGGTACGGTCGTTTCTAGGGATGGCAGAGTACTATAGCAAGTTCGTCCAACACTTCGCGACGAAGACACACGGCTTGCGTCAACTGGTCAGAGACAAGACGCCATTTCTCTGGAATGATGCAGCTCAGCGAGAATTCGATGAGCTGAAGAAGGACATCAGCCAGGCTGTGCCGTTGCAGGGTTACGACCCTATGGGAGTCAGCATCCTCACCACAGATGCCAGCGAAAAAGGACTGGGAGCGGTCCTTGCTCAACAAAGAGAGAACAACACGGTTGAAACGCTGAGCTTTGCGTCCAGAACATTGTCAGCCACTGAGCAGAAGTTCAGTGTAATTGAGAAAGAAATGTTGGCAGTAGTGTGGGCCATGGCAAAGTTCCGGCAGTTCCTGTGGGGTACGAGGTTCCGCCTGCAAACCGACCATAAGCCTCTAGTCAAGGTGCTGACCTCAAGTGGACATGCAACGGCAACCCCGCGGATTGCCAAGATGACGCTCAAGCTCCTGAAGTACACATATGACGTTGAGTATATCCCAGGTACGCCCAACAAGGTAGCAGACTACCTCAGCAGGGCGTCGGACATGGAAGATGCACCTGCCTCCGGGGAGGAGAATGAGGAAATGGTGGTGGCTATGGAAGATGTGGAAAGAGCGATAAGCATGCAGGAATGGACCCAAGCATATGGAAAAGACGAGACCTTGGAAGAGGCTAAGAAGCACTTAGTCAACGGGTGGCCGGACAGAAGGAAACTGAAGGAGGAGCTCAAGAAACTGTTTGAAGTGAGAGAGGAGTTGTCCGTGAGTGACTCAGGAACCTTTCTGTACCGGGGGGACAAGGTGATACCCCCTCAGGAACTGATCCCTATATTGCTGAACCAACTGCACGAAGGTCACCTCGGGATAGTGAAGACTAAGTCACGAGTGAAGCAGATGTACTGGTGGCCAGGAATGGACATCGCATTAGAGAGACACGTCAGGGACTGCAACCAGTGCCAAGAGTCAGATAAAGTACTCAAGCCATTAAGACCGGCGTTAGGCCGCTTCGAACAACCCAGTGACCCATGGGAGGACATAGCTGTTGACATCCTAGGGCCGATATTGGATGGGCTCGGGATAGCGAAGTATTTGTGTGTGCTGGTGGACAAGTATTCAAAATGGCCCGAAGTACACGTACATGAAGTAATGGACGCGGAGGTTGTAATCAAATTTCTCACTTCCGTGTTTCTGAGGGAGGGCATCCCGAGAACCATCCTGACAGACAATGGGCCACAGTTCACGTCAGAAAAATGGCGAAGCTACATGGAAAGAAACGGAATCAAGGCAAAACACACGGCAGTGTATCATCCCGCCTGTAATGGACAAGTGGAAAGATTCAATCGCGTGCTGATGGGATCCATTCAAGCCGCCATTATGCAAGGAAAGGACTGGGAGTTAGAAATCCAAAGAATGTTGTGGGCGTATCGAATTACCCCCACCACGACGGGGTACAGTCCCTTCCAGATTCTCAGGGGTAGACACCCGTTTACGAAAGACAATGTGGTCTGGAGAGAGAAAACGATCACCAGCAAATGGTCACCGGCGGTAGTCCAACACAACTTGCAGAGAGCGCAGAAGGTGTACACGGACCATTACAATCAAAGAAAAAGGACACAAAGTTCTTCGTTGGAAAAAGGAGAGTGGGTGAGAGTAAAACAAGCTATCATGAAGAAGAAAGGGGAGAGTAGATACAGCCCACCCCTACAAGTGGAAGAAGTGTACAACAGAGCAGCTCTCCTCAGCGATGGCAGGGTGTGGTCGCACGATCGCATGGCCAAGGTCAACAAGATAGTGAAGTGGCCGGAGGAGAACAACAATGATGTGCACGTTCAGGTACAAGGAGCAGGAAGTGGAGAAAAAGAGCCCGAAGAAGCAGGCAGGGGAAAGGAAAACGTGAGCATGGACATGGGAGACCCCATCGATACCAGTGGAAGAGAAACATCGGCGAGAGTGGAAGCAACACCTGGAAGAGCGGGACAGGATCAAGTAGGAGGAAAGGTAGAGAGCCCCGAACCAGAGCCGCTGGAAAGAACCTACACTCCGGTAAGACGCACGCGTGCTGGGAGGTTGGTGGTCAGACCCTTGCGTCTAAGAGACTGTGAATAAATGAACACTGAAGACTGAACTGTTTTCTCCCTTATGGAAAAAAGGGAGATATGTGGTGTTAGCGTTCCAGACGCTACGCTCAGGGCGTGTGACGTAACACGCCTGAGCACGTCCGGGTGGACTGGGCATGCGCGAACTGCCGTTCGCGCCATACCAACGCCGGCACTGCGCTACACACAGCAGACGCCCGGCGCTCTTCTTGTGAACATCTATAAATGCTAATAAAGCGATTGCAGAAACCTATACAGGCTTCCTGGTCTTCTGTATGGTGTGACGCAGTAACTCCACACATAAGTCCCTACTAGAGAACACTACATGTGCCCAGGACATATAAATCAAATTCTACTAGTGGGCCTGTAGCACTCAATTGGTCACCCACTTGAGGTCTTTTTAAACCTGTCTCTGACCCGCAACTGCAGAGCCTGTGTGTGCAGTTTTTAACTGACATTTCGTCCTAACAAGTTCACCTACTTGCTAGGTCCAACCCTTCCTTTGTTCTTAGATACAGGTCACCACTTTAGAAGGCACTGGACAGCCCATGGGCTGAGTACAACATATTTAAAATGTAGGACATGTACTTTTAAGTTTTACATGTCCTGGTATTGAAATACACTTACATTTGTTTTTCACTACTGCAAGGCCTATCTCTACCTTAGGAAAACATTGTGATTGCCTTATAACAGTTTTTAAGAGTGTTTCCAATTGGGAAGAGATGTGACCTCCAAATTTAGAGTCTCTTGATTCACAATTTAAAACAACACCTTTTGGTGAAGTTGGTTTATAAATTTCAATTCTGAAAATGCCCTTTTTAGGTCTCGCCTACGACGAACGCGCTGAAAGCGCGTTCTCGCAAGCGAGAACTATAGTCGTCGTCTCAGCAGTCTGAGACCGATGAAGTGAGACAAGACCTGGCCGCGCGCAGCGTTTCTCCATAGGATAACGTTGTGCGCGCGGCCAGGTCTTGTCTCCGCAGCATGGCAGGAAAGGATCGGATCGCGTCGCGCGCCTCTCTGGAATGCAGGGGACTCTGCAGAGAGGCGCGCGGCGCTGATAAAAGCTTCCATGAGCGGCCCCCTCCTTCCTGTTGCGTTACCCGCACGCCGACATCTGTTTTCAATTAGAAAACAGATCGCTCGCCTTGGCGAGCACGCGCAGCACTTCTGGTCTTCTTTCTGCTGTAGCTGCATAGGTTTACATTATCAGCGAATCAGTGATTTAAGGTTTTGCTTCACATGTGTCTCATTTTACAAACACGTAAACGTGTTGTAGTGTGGAGGCGACCGGGCGGGGCACTAACATTGGCAGCTTCGCTTCTACGGTATTGTGAATTAATATAGCACGTTGAGCCCAGGGTTCCCAGGGTTAGGCTGGCAGTATCCTACATTCCCGTCTGTACATTTAGCACTGTTTATTTGTGCATGTGTGTTTGTCTGAACACTGGCATGTCTGGGTGTGCGGCGCTTTCCGAAAGCCACATTCTGCCGCTTGTGTGCACGTGCGTGGCATCCACTTCAAGGACACCTTGCTCTGTTTTTTTGTTTTTTTAAACTTTAACACTAAGCGCAGCACCCGCTTCAAGGACACTGCGCTCAGTGTTAAAGTTAAAAAAAAAAAACAAGCACAGTGTCCTTGAAGCGGCGCCGCGCTCAGTTTTAAACTTAAGCATTTACAATGCAATTGAACCTAATACATTGCAAATGCTTCTTAGTGATATGGTGTTCCTCTTTTTAGTTAGTGCCTGGTATTGGATCTGTTTTCACACCCATTACATGTCTGCTGAATGGGAAAAGGACACAGACATTAGTCAATCCCGGGGGCCATCTGAAATACACACGAGTCAGCGCAAACTACCCTAATGTGTAATGGGTTCAGAAACTATTAGCGTTCAGCTTTCCTCTTGACATTTATTAATAATTTGTTAGCATGAAATCTATTGACTGTTCGGAGTTAAAGTTGTTGTGCACTGCTGGTCTGAACTTGCATATTTTAAAGGCAAAGTTGTTTCTGGGCAATACCGTCATAGTTGCTGCAGAATCTACACTAAAAGGTTCAGCAGTTTCCAAGATGATGCAGAGTAAAAGACACCGGCATCTACAAAATGGTGACTTTTAATGCTTTTAGCCAGGGTTAATTTTTATTTTTATTACATTCCTAGCTCACAAACAACAATAACCGATTACTTTTTTAATGTAGCAAATTTCTTGTGCGGTGACTAATGTTACTGGTGGGCTTTTGAATGCCTGCATTGTCTTTTGATTTTTATTAGATCATGGCTGTGTTTTCTATATAGGATGTTGTGTGACACAAAGGTCGCCGTTTATCAGACAGCACAGCTGACTGGCTGCCTATGCGAAAGACATCTTGGTGACTTTCAGAAAGTTGACCTGGTGATTCACTTCCGCCCATGGCTTGCTATTGCCTCTGTGGTTTCTAGCTCACGTCAGTATTCTTGCACAAACTCTTTTTCTGTAATAAAAGGCCTTTAAATCTTATCTCGACACAGTCGATGAGCATCCACAGACAGAGGTAAAATGTTAAGCTGTGTTTTCTTGTGCGCCTGGTTTTTATTTTGCTTTTGAGTTGCTCGAAAGTGAAAACGTTTATATAACACGCATTTGCAATGCAAAAGATCTCACATTTATGCGAGTTTAAGCTATTGGCATTGTAAATGACAATGCCTTTTATTTATGTTTTTAAAACAAAAACAAAAATAAAACACATTGTTATTTGCAATGCCAATAGCTCAAAGAAGCGTAAATGCGAGACCTATTGCATTGCAGATGCTTGTTTAGAAAGTTGTCATTTTCTCATTGTAACCATTTGGTGCCTGTTGCCTGTCTCTGAAATACACATCTGGGGTAGGTGACAGATGGCTACCTGCATTCCCTCTAGACAACCACACACATAGGAAGGATAGGAGTGGCTGAGTAGTCATCTACATACTGATGGATCATCCTGAGAAGAATGGGAGGAAGGAGCAGACACTCCTAAAAGGGCTGTGTCCTGTCCGCACACAAAGGGTTGTATACCCCCCTATAGTGAGGCTGGAGCCAGGGCAAATAGGCATGGTCTTACAGACTTCAAATGTATCTCTTTGAAGTCTCCGTACTTCAAAAGGCCCGACTGGGTATAAGAGCTGGACTTTTCACACCATCAAATCGGAACATACCTGGAACTAAAGACTTTCTACCATGAAGAAGGACTGACGTACTGCTGGGAGGACTGCCACTTTGCTGAACAGCTTTGTTGTGTTGGTCTGCTTCCTGCTGCTTCCTGTCTGCCTAGGCTGCATCTCCGCATCCCAGAACATAAGCAATCTCGAAGGGCTTGTTGGCTTGCCTCCTGTTTCTGAAGTCTCAGGGATATCAAAGACTTCATTCTTTAAACAGCACCTGGACTTTGCTTGCTGCAAGTCTTGCTCTGCCAAGTGATGCCAATCCAGTCCAGTGCACTGGAAGGGAGTATGAGGTGCTGCGTCTTCTAGAACCTGCCCATCGGCGCTGTTTCACCGATCGAGACCAACACGTCTCCTGCTGCGAGAACAGGATCGACGCATCACTGCTGTTGCAGGGTCTGGATCGGCATAACATACTTGGAACCGCTGCATCGCCTCGGAACCACTGAATCTTAACCAACACTTCGTCTCCACTGCGTGGAGAAGATCGATGCATCGCCTCTCTGCCATGGATTAACCTGGTGCATCACACTCAGAACTGCAGCACTTCGGAATTAGTGTTTCGCTCATGGAACTGATGCATTGCTGCAGTTACGTGGAGAAAGATGGCGCAACATCCCAACAGAGTGGAGATCACTGACGCATCACTCTAGTGCACCCTGCATCTGAATCTCATGCTTGCTACAAGGTTAAAGGTACTTTTGCTCAGCAGGCCCTGCGTGGGTCCTCTAGCCGACCTGCATTCTATCGCGGGTGGCATAAACTCTTGACTTTGTCCCAGTTTATCATGACCATTTAACTCTTTGAGTGCTATTTGCTTCTAAGCTCTATTTTTGCATTTAATCTTTATAAATTCATATCTCACTTCTACTGATTGGATTTTTGTCCTCTTGGTCTTGTTTTATTTCTAGAATTATTCTCTATTACGTTGTGGAGTGCTTTTGTGGTGTTTTCACTATGTTACTGTCTGTTTTGTGCACAAATACTATGCACCTTACCTCTTAAGTTAAGCCTAACTGCTTTGTGCCCAGCTAACGGAGGGTGAGTACAGGATAAGTGTGTTACTGACTAACCCTGACTAGGTTTGTGGTTCCTGCTCTTGGATAGGGTGCATACCTCTGCCAACCAGAAACCCAATTTCTAACAGGGATTAGCCATTTTTACCATGTTTTAGGGGTCAGAGCGCATACATTTGGGACTGGACAGCAGTACACCAGTGTATAGAATTTTGAAACCAGCATAATTTCACAAAAATGGGGGTCACTATGCAATAAGAGTCTGCTATTACAAGGTTACCATTACCAGTGACTGGATGCCCTGGCATAGGAGACATTTCGTTCACTAGAGCAGCGGTCTTCAAACTTGTTTATGCTGAGACCCCCTTGTCAAACTTTTTAAGGCATAAGTACCCCCTTCTGACAAAATTTTCTAGAACCTTGTACTCTTTATCATCGACATCTATCAACAACTAAAAACGCCCCCAATTCCTACAGCAAATAATTTTTACCATGGGGAAATATTATTAGACAGTGTTTAGCAAACTAAAGGTCGGTGAGCATGGGGGTGGAAATAAAGGTGCAAGTAAAAACGAAGGGCCTAATTTATGAGGAATTGGCGTATATATGGCATTCCTGTCCTTTTCCCTTGCATTGGTGCACAAATTGCTGCTAGTACCAACACAGGCAGGATTGTTGTTGTACAGGAAGGGGCACCTTCCTTCGCAATGTGCTTTCAATGTTCAACACTACGTCCTTCATCCCCTTTGGTTTTGCTTTGTTCGCCCTAAGTTGGCAGGGTATGCCCAAACGTAGGTTACTTGCTCACTTTGCCACTGGATTCAAGCTAGCCTGGCTGATGACGGCTGATTAGCCAGAAACCGCTCCCTGGATGCCTGTTTCCAGTCCAGGGAAGACACAGCTTGGCAGTTTGGGCTGGACTGTTTCCATGAGGCACAGGTTCAGATTGATTTGCATATGGCCATTCCTGCACTGGCGTGGCGGAGTGAGCTAAAGAATGATGATGAATTAAACCCAGATCAGTTTGTTGGGGTTGAGTGCTTGCAATGATCAACACTCCGTCCATCATCCTCTTGGTTTTGCTTTGTTCGGCCTAAGTTGGCATGGTATGCCCAGACGTGGGTCCCTTGCTTACTTTGCCACTGGATTCAGGCTAGCCTTGCTAATGACCACTGATTATCCTGAAACCAGTCCTAGGATGCTTCTTTCCAGTCCAGGGAAGACGCAGGGTGGCAGTTCGGGCTGGACTGTTCCCATGAGGCACACGGTCAGACTGATTTGCATATGGCCATATCTGAACTGGGGTGGCGGAGTGAGATAAAGAATGATGATGGATTAAACAAGATCAGTTGACTGGGGGTGAGTGCTTGCAATGTTCAACACTCCGTCCATCATCCCCTTCGGTTTTGCTATGTTCGGCCTAAGTTGGCAGAGTATGCCCAGACGTGGGTCCCTTGCTCACTATTCCACTGGAGTCAAGCTAGCCTGGCTGATGACAGCTGATTCGCCAGAAATCGGTCGCAGGATGCTTGTTTCCGGTCCAGGGAAGACATGGCTTGGCAGTTCGGGCTGGACTGTTCCCATGAGGCACGGGGTCAGACTGATTTGCATATGGCCGTGTCTGAACTGGGGTGGTGGAGTGAGCTAAAGAATGATGCTGGATTAAGCCCAGATCAGTTGACTGGGGGGGTGTGCTTGCAATGTTCAACAGTCCGTCCATCATCCCTTTTGGTTTTGCTTTGTTCGCCCTAAGTTGGCAGGGTGTGCCCAGACGTGGGTCCCTTGCTCACTTTGCCACCAGATTCAAGCTAGCCTGGCTGATGACGGCCGATTATCCAAAAAACGTTCCCAGGATGCTTGTTTCCGGTCCAGGGAAGACATGGCTTGGCAGTTCGGGCTGGACTGTTCCCATGAGGCACAGGATCAGACTGATTTGCATATGGCCATGTCTTAACTGGGGTGGTGGAGTGAGCTAAAGAATGATGCTGGATTAAACCCAGTTGACTGCGGGGTGAGTGCTTGCATTGTTCAACACTCCATCCATCATCCCCTTTGGTTTTAATTTGTTTGCCCTAAGTTGGCAATGTATGCCTAGACGTGGGTCCACTTCTCACTTTGCTATTGGATTCAAGCTAGCCTGGCTGATAACGGCTGATTAGCCAGAAACCGCTCCCAGGATGCCTGTTTCCAGTCCAGGGAAGCCACAGCTTGGTAGTTTGGGCTGGACTGTTCCCATGAGGCACAGGGTCAGACTGATTTGCATATGGCCATTCCTGAACTGGCGTGGCGGAGTGAGCTAAAAAAAGAATGATGATGAATTAAACCCAGATCAGTTTGTTGGGGGTGAGTGCTTTCAATGTTCAACACTCCGTCCATCATCCCCTTGGTTTTGCTTTGTTCGGCCTTAGTTGGCATGGTATGCCCTGACATGGTGTCCCTTGCTCACTTTGCCACTGGATTCAAGCTAGCCTGGCTGATGACGGCTCATTAGCCAGAAACCGGTCCCAGGATGCTTGTTTAAGGTCCAGGGAAGACACGGCTTGGCAGTTCGGACTGGACTGTTCCCATGAGGCACAGGGTCAGACTGATTTGCATATGGCCATGTCTGAACTGGGGTGGCGGAATGAGCTAAAGAATGATGATGGATTAAACCAGATCAGTTGACTGGGGGTGAGTACTTGCAATGTTCAACACTCTGTCCATCATCCCCTTTGGTTTTGCTTTGTTCACCCTAAGTTGGCAGGGTATGCCCAGTTGTGGGTCTCTTGCTCACTTTGCCTCTGGATTCAAGCTAGCCTGACTGATGACGGCTGATTATCCAGAAACCGTTCCCAGGATGCTTGTTTCCGGTCTAGGGAAGACATGGCTTGGCAGTTCGGGCTGGACTGTTCCCATGAGGCACAGGGTCAGACTGATTTGCATATGGCCATGTCTGAACTGGGGTGGTGGATTGAGCTAAAGAATGATGATGGATTAAACCCAGATCAGTTGACTGGAGGTGAGTGCTTGCAATGTTAAACACTCCGTCCATCATCCCCTTTGGTTTTGCTACCTTCCTTCGCAAAAACAATCCGGAGAGACATTTTTCTCTTTCTATGTGAGCTGCACACTGCAGCACTCATGAAAAGAGGAAAAAACTAGGAGAAATGAAAACATCTCGCCTCATTATGCCTCCACTGGGAAGGCTTCTGTTTTTGGAGCTGCCCCAGATTTACGTAATTTTGTAAATATGGGGCAGCATCAAAATCCATGGGCGTTGCTTGGGACTTCACACAAAGCCCATGGACCACTTTCTGATGCAGAAAATTTCAAAGCATTGACTTCTGCGTGTTTGTCTTACCACATATCTATGAGGCCATGCAAAGCAATGCAGGGTGACTTTGCAACCCCTCTTAGGTATGGTTGAGAGACTTGCCCCAACAGAGGGTCTAAAAAAGTGATGCTCAGGCAAAGCAAGCCTCTCATGAATAAGCCGCAAAATATTCTGGGCCTTACTTCTGAAGGCTTGACACACTTTTACACCACCATTACATCATGTTTTGTGATGCAGTGGCGGTAGAAATAATGTGCCACGTTGCGCCATATTTACAAAGTGACACATCTAAGCAGATGTGTCACTTAGTGAAGGCCTGTGCTACATTATACCTGTGTGAGGTATAATGTATGCTGGGTGGGCATTCCTCCGCAAGAAAGGGTCGTAGAAGTGACGAAGGGATATCTATGAGATTTCACGGTGGTACTTCTAGGACGCTACTATGTCAATATCGTACACCTAGCTCACAGTAGGCGTGCGACTGACGCAGGCCCTTTCACATGGCGCTTGCCCCATTTGAAAGGACAAATTACTGAAGTTACGTCTGTTTTCAGACACACCCTAGCAATGTGTCACTTTTGCCCCTCCAGATACGTTTCCCTAAGACATGGTGCGCTGTACAGTAAGTGTGGTGCATCCATTGTCACAAGGAGGGCGCAGTGAAAACTGTTGCATCGCTGTTTTGTTACAGCGATACAACAATTTTCATAAATGAGGCCCTCTGTACGTTTTGAGGTCTTTCACCATAAGGTATCTACATAAAACACTAATGGGCAGCATTAATGAAAGATACATTAAAAAGCTGTTACTCAGTGAGAAATGCCTTGTAGTGCATTATGAAACCTCTATTAGTTAATGCACTTCAGAGATCTGCGTGTAACCAGAGAGGCACAGAATTACATCTTGGTTGGTTCAGTGGAGAATAGTCATTTGTATTTTTAGTGCTACGAGGTCACAGCCTGTGACAAAAAGCACTGCAAATATGTAAGTCATTATTTCATACACAGTGTGAGATAGAATGCTGCAAAAGGTGGAAGTAGTTTTAAGATAAAATGGTGCTTCCAAAACTTGGATTTTAGTAATGCCAGAGTGTATGTAATGCAAACTTTTTTTTCTCATAGCTATCCCTTCAACACCTCTTTAAATATTTAAATCTGTGTAAATGCAAGCAAGCACTTCACAGCCCAGTTGTTAACGCTTTGCACTTACACTATAAAAAAAAAATATTTGTCATCACAAATCTTGGAGTGACTTGGTTAATTAAAACCAGAACTGCTCCCAAGCATCCTTCACAGTTGCAGATTAATTGATACGGCACATTTGTATTTTATTCAGAGAAGTAGCCGATAAGGATTTCAATTAGCCGTCCCACGAGGGCTGTCATTTTTCAAAAGGAAAGCATACATTTTGAATTGCAGGGACAAGTGAAGCTGGGGAAAGCGCAACCCCCTTGACAGTACTCCAGGGTCCCCCTGGGGGTTGCACCCCACAGATTGAAGTCCTCTGCACTGGAGGCACCCCATGTTTAGCTACACAAACCGATACTACCTCTTGATATGGTTTGGCATTGCCAGTGCACTTTGGTTGATTTTGTAATTGAACTGTGGCAGGTACACTGTAGTATTGTCTCAGATCCACTGACCTCATTTTCTTCACCTCTAAAGACAGGAGACGGCAGGACACAGGGTAGACATGTTTAAGTCCCCTAGATGTGTGTATTAACTAATTGACCAAAGTGTAAGTGATACTCCAATAACAGTTGTTTGAAGTCTTCTGAGATTGTCTCTGGTCAGACAATGATACTGCAAAAAGCTTCTGTCCAATATAGTGTGTACATGGTTTGCATACACCCTGCAAAGATTTAAATCCCTTGTGTTAAGATTATAGGCATTAAGATAAAATTTGGGCTCATATATTCACACCAAAATGATAAGACCTTGTAATTCTTTAAGATTTTTTAATTTTAAATGCCCAGCATTTCTTATGTGTACATAACCACTCAATGCATTGTTATAAGGCAGAGCTTTCACTAGACATTGATTTATAAAATTTACTGTGTGTGATTTCCGAGGCACAAGTTGTTGAACCTGCAGTCACCTTCTAGAGCAGCGGCTCCTAACCCGTGGTCCATGGGCCCCTGTAAATTTGTAATGCCTACTCGGGGGGCCTGCGTCTGCTTTGAATATTAAATATTACCAGCTTAACAAACTGTACGTAAGAAATGTTTTTCTTAGTGGAGAAGGTTGAGAGTGTTACTCAAATATTAAACACCATCGTGGTCAAGGTGAACCCTAAAAGGCATTAAATAAACCTGTGATGAACCTTCAGGTAGCTTGGCACAAATGCAGTCAGGCAATATTTATGCAGCATAAAAACAGCAATGAAGTAGAAACACAATACAGGAAAAATCCCAAACCAATTTAGAATAGTGGAGTATATTTTTATAAATTAAATGACACAAAAATCCAATCAGTAAAACTGGAGTAATGATTTTTTGATATTTTTAGGTCAAATAGCACCAAGAAGCACAAAGTGTTACTCGCGGTTATCTCATTGCGCTGGACTGAGTCAGTGTCACTGGTTCAGGTCGGCCATGATTGACCGCAGGTCGGATACATGGACCAGGGTCATTCCGATGAAGAGTTTACCTTCTCAAAGTCCAAATCCATGTGAGGTGCCGTGACTGGAATTTTGCACTGGCAGGGGCCACCAGCAGAGAATCACTCCAGCAGAAGCCAGCAGCACAGTTCAGGCAGTTCCGGTTGGTACTAGTCACCTGGGCAGTTGAACGGAAAGCCTCTGAAAGCTTGTTGTGTCCTGTAGCTCAAACAGGAGGTTAGTCAAATGAACCCTTGAGTCCCTTCTGGTAGTCTTTTGTTCAAGACAAGCAGGTATAGTCTTTTGTCTTCCGACAGCAGGGTAGTCATTTTTCTGAATATTTCAAAGGTCCAGAAGTGTTCTCATGAGAGGTTCAGAAGGTTCTATTCTAACACCCAGTGCCAACTTGTGGGTGGCTGATGCCCCCTTTGTCTAACATTACCCCTTTCCTGGATTTTTTTTCCTTGTTGGGAGCTTGTTGAACATGTAATCTGTCTAGGGGGACAAAGGCAGGCAGGCCTAGGTATGAGCTGTATTTGTCAGTGGCAGTAGAGGCAGACAGGCTTTAGAAGTCATGAAGTGGGGGGTTACAGCCTTCCCACTACCCTTTGATGCTCAGGAAAGGCTAAGTATAACCCCCCTGCTCCGCAGAAGAACACCCAATACCCATAGCCCTTTTGCCCCTTATGGCTGGAAGAAAGTAACCCTGGGCGTTGTTTGCATAGTAGCACTATGCGCAGCTAAGCGAAGTGCACTTCGCTCTATGCACGCTACGTGAACTGCATAGTGTTGTATGGAAATGCTGTTCACACTGATTGCACAGTGCCGGAGGCTTGTCCGCACTGTGCAATCATTGCAAACGGCATCTTGCACTGTGCAAGCGTACGTTTTCTGCCGCTCATGTAGATTTGTACTCGAGAGGCAGCTTTCTCAACGCGGACTGGTAGTTTCTAAGCGCGAGCGGTCGTGAGCATATGCTACCACTCACAATGAAAAACCTGACCTACCCCACGTTGAGAAGGAGATTTATTTTCTACACTCGCGATGGGCAACTTGATGTTGCTGTTTGCGAACGAGAAAAAAGTCTCGCCGGGATGTTGATTTTGCTCGCTCGCCGTCGCCAACTTGACGTTGAGGACCGTGAGCAAGCAAAGAATGCCCACTACGCTACGTGTTTTTGCACTGTGCTCCGTTCAATTTGCGTAGTGCGTACTACTACGCCAGGGTTAGAAGGAAGACACAACATACCATGGGAGAGTCATTCACAGTCATCTGTCCCTGCACCCTGGCAGAAAGGCGCAGTTGTTTTACTGCAGAAAATGCCAACTTTGTAAAAGTTGAAAATGGGGGTTGAGCGGTGCACTCCTTTTGTAGATAGTTAAACTGAATCTTCATTCATTATCACAGTTTTATCTTGGTGTGCTAAGAGGGAAGGAGGAGCCACCCTCCACAGAAGTAAGAATGAATTAATGAACTAATGACGCTGGTCATTAGACCCTTCTTGCACTACCTTTTGCAGAACTCCATCTGCTTAAATAGACCACAAATTTTCTGATGCTTTGATCTGTTTATAAATGTCTTTTATTTTGAAATAAATCTCTTCAATTTTCCATGATTATCTGGACATCCATACTTTCAATTATTTGCGAACAATTGATTCAACTTCATATATTTTATTGACAGCCAGTCAAAAATTGCTTTGAACACGAACCTAATGAATTCAAAACTAGTGTTATATCAAATCAATATCAAATCCCAATGCATTTCGGGAGTATTATCCCTTCATCAGGGGAGCATAAAGAACGAAAGAATACAATGTTGCACTATAGTCATTATGCCTCTGGATGATACAAAGATTCTAAAAACAAAATACTCGTGCTTGTAAGTGCAGATGTCGTCACTATTTCAGTCCTCGGTAACGTTTCGTCAGCGTACGCTGTGTGAGAGGATAAATAAACCCAACAAGAAGTAATCGATGCGACGTTCTCTAGAGTTTACAGACTATGATCGCCATGCATGCGTTTATTGATAACTGGATAATAGAGTTGGGTGACACCAAAATGCTAGGCTGTAATGGCGCTGGACTGAAATGTTTGTATCCCGTCACGGGAGAATCCTGAACGCTTTTCCGACGACCAGAGAGAAACACGTTACAGCGTCCGATCTAGAATGCAGGCTCCTACACGTCCATGAAGTAACGCGTAAAAGTGGCATTTTCAAAATAGTAAGTTAAATTCTGACTTTACCATTAATATTTATTTAAAATTACAATTCAAATGAGTAGAAGAACCATTTTCTGTCTGTTCCCAAACTGAAGTTACAACTTATTAAGTATAAGTATAATAAAGTAAGCCAGTGTTAGTCTTCCCTATGAGCCTATAGGGCCTACCTTAAGGGTGACGTACAAGTATTAAAATTGGAAGTTTAAGCTTTGTAAAAGGTTTATTTTGAGAAGTCGAAGTGGCGATTAAAACCCACTATAGGCTGCATTTGCAGACCAAAGACAGTTTGTAAAGGGCTATTTTAGTGTGTGACATAAGTGCTGCTGCCCACCAGTAGCATTTAATTTACAGGTCCTGGGTACATGTAGTACTGTATTCTAGAGATGTTACAAAATGGGTTCCACCCATTTAATATACCCAGTTTTGTTAGGTTCTTGAATCACCAGGATTTGAACTTTTTACTGTGGGTGAGTCTCAACCATATGTCTTACACATGTAAAACAATGGGAAATGGACTGCATGTGTTTAATGCCAGTGTCCGCCTTTCAAGATAAGGTCGCTGTGGTACAGCTAGGGTAAGGGAACCTTGTCCGTTTACATGTGAGCACATAAGCACAAGTGTGCTGGCTGGGGGTATGAGATTACCGTCCTGCGCGGCCTGGTAGATGGGCACAGGTAGCCTGCCACAGAGGGGAATCTGTCTTAGAGTGCAGTTTCACTTTCAAAAGGCCCACACAGTTCAGTGAGGTATGAAACTGGAGTGGAAAAGGTGCACCCATTTCATGTTAAAAGGTCACAAGACCATACATCGACATCTTATTGGTCATCCAGAATTGTCAGATTTCTTCAGCTCAGTTCAAGATCAGTGCCCAGCCCATTGGTCACACAGCTAGACCAAGTTAATTATATTTCTCCTCAACAGAGGGAACAAAGGCCATTCCCACACAAAAGGAGTAATTAACACTGCTTTCCTCAGCTCCTGAGGAAGAATGTGTTGAGATAAATCTGCATCTGTAAATTACCTTTCACACTTTACCAGGGCTGGGACAGCCAGGCCCACTGAACAAAGGAGGAAGCCCAGACAAATGGAGCAACTACAAAAGGGGACTCCAATTTTAAATGTTGGTGGAAAAAGCCCTGACAGTGATCTCAATGAGGGGCTGAGCTGAGGCTTCAAGAGCACATGTGACCATTGGCCTGGATTACGCCATCTTAAACTGTCCCAGCATGCTGTGCAGGAGGGTTTGGAAAGGGGTGGAGATGTAATGTTGCACCTTTGGATTAGCCAGGGATGCCTGGCTTCTACAACTTTCCACCCCCTTTTAAAAACGTTTGCACAATGGAGAGAAAGTTCTGTTGGAGTTGTTTGTGCTTTTCGCTGCTGTACCCCGGACCTGTGACAGCCATGGACAACTGGAAGGAGGAGCCTCCTGATTGACAAAAGGACCAAGGACTCTGCCCCAGTTAACCCCAGGTCAAGTGGGTCTCTTCAAGGGCCAGTGAGGCTGACCTCCTTATACTCCCTGAGGACCAGGAGCCCAGAGACAAAGACAAGGAGGAATGCTGGTGCAGGCAGCCATGTCTGTGCATGTGATGGTGTTTGCGTGTGCATGTATTTGGGTGTTTTTGTATTAGAGCATGGGATTTTATGTGTGCTTGTGTTTTTGGATGTTTCTGTATATGTGCTTGTGTGTGTGAGTCAATGCGCATAAGAGAGTGTGTGCTCACATTTGTGCGTACTTGTGCATGTCTGTGCATGTGATGGTGTGTGCACGCTGGATTTGTTATTCTCTGGCAGCCGCTGTCCTGGATATTGACTTTAACTTCCAGATGCCTGACCTTAGGATGGCCACCAGTGTACCAAGGTACAGTACAGTCCCCTGCCGGACCCCAAGATGGCTTCCATAGTGGTCCCCTACACGTTGATTGACTTCCCGGGTGCAACAATTGGACATTGACCAGACCTTAAACCTTTCCCCTAACCTGCCTATACATCAAGACTTGGAACCTGTGGAACTTACCCCAGACTGTGGAAACGGTGTGATTTGGCTGATGCCCGGTGGAGCTACCATATAGCTAAAGAAAGAGGAGATGGGTTGTGGACTCCCCCACTGCCGTTCATCTACCCACCCGGACCCTGGACAGATTTTCCCGTTGTCTTTATGTCCTATCTTCCTCCTACCCCTTTACCCTATCCCCTTACCCTTCCTTGCTCCATTTACCTTGTCCCCTATGTTCTTTGAATGCTTTTTTTGATACTTATGTAACTTTTAACTGATGTAAATTGCAACATTATTGTTCCTCATGTAGAGCGCCCTGATTCCTTTGGGTCTAGCCAGTGCTATATAATAACTCATTAATTCAATTTGTTCCCATTTAGTACTCTTTCTCTCTTTTTCTACCTCCCTAGCTCCTAGCTCCTATCCCCTCTCCCCTGAATCTCTCACCTTGCCTGCTAGTCTGCCTAGCCCCCTGTCCTTTGTGCCCTTTGACTAAGCACTCCTTCTCCCCTTGTTGGGGAAAGATCCAATATTTATACTCTGGAGTCTCAGGGAACCTGCTGAGAGAGTCCACTGCTCCAAGGGAACCACTCACATCTGAGGTATGGTACGGCACACCTTTCCAAAGCAGTCCCTCTCCCCTTTTTGTGGAAGGATCCAGTATGTAGGGCTTGGAGTCTCAGAGGCCCCTCTGAGAGAGTCCACTGCGTAAAGGGAGCCTCCCGCAACAGAGATAAGGAAGAGATACCACTTCCCGTGGGATCACAGCTTACTGGACTTTGGACGTTGCTTTGACTCGTCTACCGGTTTGCGTCCCCGTTGGCTTTCCCCTCCTCTTTCCATGCGGTGTCCTTCAACCTCCCCTCCTCTTTCCCGCCTTCATTACCTGTCTACTTCCCCAGCTCCTTCCCCACTCCCCTGAATCTTTCCCCTTGCCTCCTTTTCCCTTTACGTATTTGTGCTTATTGTTTATCTCAACCTTACAAGTAACTATGTTGCCATGCTCTAATAACTGTGCAACCTGTATGTATGTATGTATTGCGACTTATATAGCGCACGTATCACCCGAAGGCATCAAGGCGCTTGCCTTGGGAACCCGTCCTGGTTTTTCCCTGTGAGATAACCCCTACTTGGTATCCCCAGGGTGAAAGCCAGGCATCCCGCAGCGGGTGGGCCGCCGTAGTGGAGATTAAGCAACTATTGCCCAGAGTTGCAGCGTGGGACCCCATGATTAGAATAGGCACCGAGGCGAGAATTATCGAGTCCGTGGACATTTTTGGGCTCAGGACCCTGCCGCGTCGGGAATTGAACCCTGGTCCCAGGCCAGACCTCTGCATCAGGGTCTGCCGCTCTAATCAGTGAGCCACAATGTAACCTGTAACTATGATCTGATGCTCATGTAAAGCGCTCTGATACCTCTGGGTCTAGCCAGCGCTATATTAAGCCTTTAAAATAAATAAATTAATTAAATAAAATAGATTTTAGGCCATGAGGCCTTCTGAAACAGTTCCTGGTGGCTAGAGCTCACCACCCGGAATGAAATGAGCCCAGGATCTTCCAAATCGGCCCAATGAGGCCAAAGCTATGGCATTCTAAAGGTTGGTGACCTTTGGAAGCAACAGAGCCCATGGGACTCCGCTGTCTGCCTAAAAAATTACCCCTGAGGTGGGCCAGATCCCAGGGGTTGATACAAGGAGTATCTTTGTTTATTCCTCCCACGGAATGGCATGCGTAGGGGCCCCAGCCCAGGCTAATTTCTGCCTGGGGGCCAAAAAACAGAGGTAATTCTGAGAAGAGCAGTTGCGCCCACCCAACAGAGAGTAAAAGGCCCGATACCCCAAATTCCCTGCCTGCATGGAGCAGGGAGGGGACAAACACACTTTCGGCTCCCACACAAGCATCATGGAGTGTTGGTTCAGCGGGGCACCGGCTAGAGCAGCTGTGGGTGGACTCTGAGAGCTGCCCACCAAGGAGGCAAGACAGGGTGCCCGGGTGGGAGTGGGCATCCCAGAAAATAAGAAAAAGCAAAGGAGAAACACTTTCTGTCTCTCCCCAGCACTGCCTAAGAGCCACTAATAAAGACTATTCACTGCTCCAGGCTGGAGTGCCCCAAAATGCCCTGTGGGGCTAGATAATTTGCATATTTTTCTTGCCTTGTGGTGGCCCCAGGAAGACAGGGGCACCACCAATGAGCTGTAAAAGTGTTGTGGGGACTGTAGGAGCTACAGAACCCCATTCCCTCGAAGTGATTTGAAAACTGAGCCTATATTTGTGGAGTCAAAGAATCTATGACCCCTCCAGGAGTTTTTCAGTATTTTTCAAAGCACTCTCAAGATCGGAGTTTTTGCAATTCAAGTGAGTGTTCAGCACCCTGTAGGGGCTGGTTCTACAGCTGCATTTTCTTTTTGCAATGAAGGTGTGTAAAGAAGATACATGGAGTGTAGAGCTCTCTGGAGACTGGTTCTATGCTTCTATTTTATGTGGCCTAAATGTTGTGCTCTCTAGGGGATGTTTTCATGGTTTCATTTTATATGACCTGAAATCAAATGTAAAGCATACATACACATTTTGCTTATTATAAAATGTTTGATCAATATTATAATGTTGACAGTGATTACTGATCAAGGTTGATATGATGTATTAACATTAATAACTGCATTTACATATGGTTTTTATTGATTATTGCATGTACACTCACAATGATGGTGTTTTTAACGTGGTTTATAAAGATGCCTATTTTATCTAAAGGTATACCATTTGTATTGTGATGTGTTATCAAATATCAGTGGGGGTACTGTGATTTTGGACGACATGACCTTTTAATTTTCAAATGTGATTACAAAATGTCATCTAAGGTATTTTCAATCATAATCATGTGTAGCATTTGGTAGTGCATGTGTAATAAATATACTTTTCCTTTTCGAAAGAAAAAGCACTCACTGGTCAATCATTTATTGAGTGTCAGTGCGTGACAGTGAACGGTGATTACTTGCCTATCTGACTAGCCAGCACCTCTTCCCCAGAGTAGACCATGGAATGCTCTGCTTTGCTACCCTGAGAAAGTCAAGTGCTACAATGGGGTGTTTGGTTCCCAGTAGGGGCAATTGTGGACCTAATATTTGCGCAGGCATCACACCCGGCGCAAATAATAACCCAATTTCCTACAAGGGAAATATAAGTAAATTAAATAACCCAATCTGATATAGGCTAATATCACCAATTATCAGGGGAAAAGGGCACAAAGTCCCAAAGTCAACACAAACAAGGTCAGCAGAGGAGGGCAAAAATCTGGGGGACCCTGCACAAAAAGTCTTCTGAAACATTGTGTAGGAATTTGAAATTGGAGTCTAGTAATGTTTCAATCAATCAGTATTTGTATAGCACTGGGGTACGGTGAGCCTCAGTCGAAGAGCCAGTTCAGGAGTCCTTTCCTGAAGTCGACGAGTGAATGGGAGGTTTAGTGGTGGAGTGGAGGTCATTCCAGGACTTAGCAGTAAGGAAGGAAAATAATGACCTCCCCTGCAGGTCTGCCAGATGGGGCAGGTCATGTGCAAGGGCAGGAGAGGCGGATCAGAGTTGTCTTGTTGGTTTATGGAAGGTCAAGTGGTGGTTGATGTAGCAGGGTCCAGCGTTGTGGAGGGCATTGTAGACGACAGTCAGCAGCTTGATCTGGCATCTCTTTGGGACAGGGAGTCAGGGTAGGTTTCTGAGGTGGGGGTGATACTTGTCCATTTGGGGAGGTCGAAATGATTCTGTCTGTGGTGTTCTGTATGGTCTGTAGTCGTTTGAGGAGATTGGTGGTGGTTCCAGCATAGAGTGCATTTCCATAGTCCAGTCGGCTGGTGACAAGGGCTTGAGTCACTGTTTTACTGCTGCTGTTGGGGATCCATCAGAAAATCATGCAAAGCATGCAGAGGGTTGTTTTGACTTGCTACTTCATGGAGAAATTGCTTTCCAGGATGATGCTGAGGTTGCAGGTGTGGTTACTGGGGGTGAGTGAGGGTCCGAGTGCAGTAGGCCACCATGTGTCATCCCAAGGGGAGGTGTTCCTTCCAAAGATGAAAACATCTGGCTGTCTGTGTTCAGTTTCAAGCAGTTGGATTTCATCCAGTTGGTGACTTTGGTCATGGCTTTCTAGAAGTTGCATCTTGTGGTGGTGATGTCTTTCGTGAGGGAGAGAATGAGTTGGGTGTCATCTGCTTATAAGATGATGTTGAGCCCATGGGGGCGGATGATATATGCCAATGGAGTCAGGTTGTCTGTGAAGAGGGTGGGGCTATGGAAGGATCCTTAGGGTACTCCACAAGTGATGCTTCTTGGTTCAGAGGTGAATGACGGTAGGCAGATTTTCTGTGTGGTCCTGTGAGGATGGAGGTGATCAACTTGGGGCATATTCTTTTATGCAGAGGAGTCTGTCGTGAAGGGTGTTGTGGGATACGGTGTCAAAAACTGCCGAGAGGTCGAGGAGGATCAGGGCTGCTGTCTCACCACCGTTGACAATGGATCTAATGTCACCGGTTACTGCTGTCATGGTAGTCTCTGTGCTGTGGTTGGATCAGAAAACGTATGAGGAGGCATTGAGTAGGTTGTTTCCTTCCAGGTGATCGGTGAGCTGGCAGTTGATGGCTTTATCCAGGACCTTGGCTGGGAAGGGAAGCAACGAGCAGGGGGATAGTTCTTAAGCTCACTAGGGTCAGCAGAGGGCTTCTTTAAGACAGGTTTCACCTCTGCGTGTTTCCTGGCATCGGGGAAAGTGGCAGTGGTGATAGATGAGTTGAGGATGATGGTGAGTGCCTTGCTGATTACTTCTGTCCCAGGTTGAAGGTGTGGTGGGGCAGGTGTTTGTCAGTGCTTCAGAGTGATTGGAGGTCATGATCGCTGTGGTGATTGGTGTGGTGAGTGGAGTCCAATCGGTGAGGTGGCTGTGGGAGTTGTCGGTGTGCACCAGGAGGTGGCTATAGTTGGTTGGCTGAGGGTCAAAGTTGCTGTGGATGTCTGCTATATTGTTGTTGAATTAGTCAGACAGGGAGTTGCAGAGGGCTTGGGAAGTGTGGATCATGGTTTCTGTGGCAGACAGGCATGAGATGTATCTGACAATGCTGAATAGTTCTTTTCTGTGATTGATGCTTGCCTCAATTCAGTAGTTTAGGGCATCCTTTTTGGCACCTTTGAGGTGGTGGTGGAATTTGCTGAGGGTCACTTTGAAGGTAGTGAGGTCTGCTGGGTTTCTCCTGGAGTGCCATCATCTCTCCAGTTGTTTACACTCCTCTTTGAAGACCCAGAGTTCGGGGGTGAACCAGCTGGCATGTTTGCTGGATCTGTTGGTGCTGGCCCCTTTCATGCGGGCCACAGCCTCGGTGCAGTTGGAGATCCAGTCAGAGGAGTTATGGACGGCTAGTTTGAGGTTGCTGGAGATGTGTCTGTTGGTGTTGAGGGTGGCAGACCATTGAGTCTCAGTGATATTTATCCATCTGCTATGAGCAGGGTTGCATGGCAGTGGGTTAAGGTGTGCCTGCGATTGTAAAGTGAACTATGCTGTGCTCTACCCAGGTGAGTTTGTTGGTGTGGCTGAATTGAAATGTCGCTGGCTGAAAAGGTGGGGACCAGGGTGTGCCCTACGCAGTGTGTGGGGCTGGTGTCCAGTTGCGTGAGTCCGATTTTGCTCATGCTTTGCAGGAGGTTGGAGCAGTTGGTGTCATTTCACACAATGTAAGGCAGCAAGGCCCCTTGCAGTGCTGCACTCTGCTGGGTGAAATTGAGAGGACAGTAATGCACCATATTTGTCAAGATATGGTGCATTCCTGTCCTATCCTTGCACCGGCACACTTGGTGCAGTCTATCGCCAATGTAGGCACCCTTGTGCCATGGTGCAAGGGTGCCTGCGTTACAAACAGGATAGATTTTGTGCAGGAAGGAACACCTTTCTGCACATAACCAATCTGCAAGAGGCAATTTCCTCTTTATAATTGTGCTACACAATGCAGCACACTTAGAAAGAGGAATCAACGGGTACGGCACATACTTCTGATGCTTGGGTGGATACGTTCCACCCCTGTTACACCTCCACGCCTTGTGCTGTCTTACATTGCACCAGATTTACCAAGTCATGCAGAGCCAAACAGAGAGGACTTGCATGGCTTTGTAAATCTGATCTAGGTTTTGAATCCCCCTGCGGCACCTTGCATGGTGCAAGGGGAAAGCAAAACATTGATAAACCTGCTCTTGAGTCGGTAAACTCAGATTGATTTAGAGGAGGAGTGCAAGTGCATCAAAGAGAATATATTATGGACAATGAATGGCCTCAATTAAATTGACTAAAGTTTCAACCTTCTCATTTGAAATTAAACATTTTTTATAATAAATTGTTAATTACATTAAATATTTAATAATTTTTTGCATTTGTTTCATTCTGTATTTCTGTGTATTGTTTTGCGGTTTAAATCAGTGAAATTGCTTAAGGTGAGGTTCCCAACTTCCAGTAATAACTCAGGGGTATATTATCAAGACAGACAATAAAGTTATCGTCATTTTAGCGGCAGAAAACTCATGCTAAAACGGCGATAAAGGGCTTGATAATATGCTCTATGGAATTCCAATTGAAGCCCATGTTAAATGTGAAGGACATCTAACATGGGCTTCAATTGGAATTCCATAGAGCATATTATCAAGCCCATTATCGCCATTTTAGCTGCAGTTTTCTGCTGCTAAAACGGTGATAATTGTATCGCCTGTCTTGATAATATGCCCCTCAGTGTGGGCCGCTGGATTCCAAGAATAATTCAGTGGAGTTTCTTGGATTTTAATCTTGATTATAGGGGGGTGCACATAAGTCAAAAGATGAGGAACCGCTATTCCAGATCAAGCCTCGACTTCACAACCTTGTTAAATCTGGTGAGTCAAATATAGAAAGGGAGCCTTGGCTATTCGGTTGAAGTACAATAGTATGTCAGGTCTTGGGGGCACTAACAGTAATTTACATTACCCACCTCCCATGCGGCCAGTGACAGTGAAATACCACAGCCTGGATAAAAGGTCTCATGTTAAAGACAAGGACCCGATTCACAAAAGTAAAGTTAGACCAAAACTCTAAGCTTACGACTTTCGGTATTCACAAAGGTAAGTTACTAGGATTATATTTACGTCTGCACTTGGGGAGGAGTTTCTGCACTTGGGACAGAATCTCCACAATTATGGCAGAATCTCTGCCTCGAGTGCGGAGTATTATCTCCACACTGGCTGACGAGAAGATACTACTTGTAACTTACTTTTGTGAGTATTGAAAAGTAGTAAAAGTTGACTTTTGATCTTAACGTCAAACCAAAAGTCTGACTTAACCTTTGTGAATCAGGTCCAGAGTGAGGATACAATTCCACAGTTCGATAGATAGTAAATGATACTCCGGTATATTTATGGAAGAGGAATAGTTGAAAGGTGGCTGTCATTCGACTGGTAGTGGAATCAGTTCTGGGGTCCATGATTAGAAAAGCTGAGGAATCTTTGTAAGTCCAGTAACCTCAAATAGTCTGAGCTTCCTAAGAGTGGGCTCCACGCAAGAGCAGTAGATCGAAAGTAGAACATGCAGACTCAGATCCTGAGGCTAACAGCAGTCAGTTTTCCTCAGTATGTGACCCATGTAAATGTCTCTCTCATATTCGTCTTGCTTCAAGCACTCCCCCCACCCACCTAGAAGTGACTGTATACCTGCTGTTTTGAGTTAGAGAAAAAGGCAGGACAGAAATAAAAGGATAGCAAGTTTGAGAAGGAACTGTTTAGCATGCATCTTTACAATGAGAAGAAGGGTTGGAGGGAACAAAGACAGACAATTATGCACTTTTGAATAAGCAGGAACCTACAGATGCAATGAGCAGATTAGCTAAAGTTGAAGGCACTAACATCAGTCTTCACTCAAATTTGGCTTACTATTAGTTGAATGACTTTGATAGAAAGATGGATGCGTGCATTAAACTTGAAACTGCAGAGGGTTGGGATTGCCCAGAACTTGAAACAGATCAGGATGACGTACAAAGCTAGTAATGACTTAAGAGAGGCATGTATGTATGGAGTAGAAGAATAGGAAAGGTGTTGATGGAGCAGGAGGAACAAACATAGAAGATCGACTACGCCGTGGTCCCCCGCACCAGAAAGACCAGATCGGGAGGCCGCTCCTTCTCCTTCCTCGCTGCCAAAGCATGGAACGCCCTTCCGCTCCACCTCAGACAGACAATATCGCTCCCCATCTTCGCAAGAAACCTCAAAACCTGGCTCTTCGACAGACCCCCTCCTTGATGGAATGGAACCTGCACCCCCCCCCCCCCCACCCCTAGCGCCTTGAGCCCCTTACGGGTGAGTAGTCGCACTTTAACAAACCCCTGATTGATTGATTGATTGACTACTCTTCTGATTGGGGAGCAGATTCTGAACTCCTAGAGCCAGATATATCATAGTATTGCATTGCATTTGCATCATGCATTGTGTTGCAAGGGCAATGCAATACCAAAGTCAGATTCACCGAACAATGGAAAGCCACCTTGCATGGCCCCATTATGCTTGGTAACTCTGGAGTAACTCAAGGCAATGCAATCTGCTTTGTTTTACGTACCATGGATCAAGCCTGGGTGTCCTCATGCATATACCCAAAGATTTTGGCGCATTCTCAGATTTACCAAAGAGTGGTAAACCTGGGAATGTTTCAAAATGCTACGCCTTCCCAGGAGAGGTGTAACCAGAAGAAATATCCTTACTCGTCCATGTTGTTTCCTCTTTCTAAGTGTGCTGAATTCTGCAGCACACTTAGAAAGAGGAAAATGCCTCAAAGGATTTTTTTGCAGGAAGGTGTCCCTTCCTGCACTAAAACATTCTTGCTTGCGGCACAGGCACCCATGCACCATGGCCTGCATTGGTGCTAGTCAGAAGATTTTTCGCCAGGGCAGATAGAGAGCAGGAATGTGCCATGTAATGGTATATATGTTGCATTCCTGCCCTTTTCCTTTCATTCAGTGCAGCAAGTTGTTTGCTGTATTGTGTTGCGTGAAAGAATGATACATCTGACTCCTGGTCTTGAAGCAGCATCAGCACCTGGATGACTCACAGATTGCAGACCTGAAATAACTAGGGTAACTAAGAGTCTGCTAACTACTGAATAATAAACAGCTTGGGCCAAGAGACAGAGTGAAATGGTCACAATATCGTATTTGAAAAGTATGGGAACTTGCCTGGATGCCGGGATGGCAATTATGGCCGGACCAAGATAAATAAAAAAATACAAAATTACAACTGGCTGAAATCAACTGAGACCCATCAGACAATCAACTTATCTTTTCATCATTTGGCAGTCACACACCACCACTCCTCAACTCCTTGATTTGCACTTAATGCTGTGGGACAAAGTATTTGCAAGGCATAGCATAACGTCTGCCACAGTCTATTACCCATATCATCAGCCTCAAAAGCTTACACAAAAATGGGCTTCGGATCAGCCATTTTCAGCCATTACTTGCTTGAAAAATGGCACTCATACATTGAATGAGGGTAGATTAGATGTTCTGCTTGCTCCTGGTTGGAGTGCAAAGCTAGAGAAGCTAAGAATCCATGGGCCTTATTTATGAAAGCCTTGCGCCACCGATGCGTCACTTTTTCCCATGTTAAAAGTGACGCACCGGCGGCGCAAGGCCTTCATAAATAAGGCCCCATGTGTTGCAATAGAGAAGTACTTGTGCTCCTAAAGGTGTATCCAAGCTCCCGTTAATATGCCACTAATGGTGATTTTCACCTACATGCGATTTTGCACATAAACGACATTTTGGCCATAATGTGATTTGCACTTCTAAATGTTGACCACTCTCCTGCTGCTTTTTCTCAAAGGATGATTTGGCACCTGCACATTATTTTCCACTAAAATGTGAATTCTCTCTGAAAGGAGAATCCACAGTGGCACTTAATATTTAATAAGGGTCAGTTTGCTCCTAAAAGGGTCTTTATAACGTTAAAAAGTTATTTTGCTCACAAATGCGATTCATGCTTCTAAACGTTATCCACATTCAAGTTGATGCTGCACTGAAGTAGATTACGAACCTCAATATTCTGGCAAACCAAGCGTGCTATCCTACGGATGGACACTTTTACACATTGCACTTTAATGTAAGCTAACACCAGCTGCGTATGCACCAAGGGAGACTATGCACCTAAATGTTTGCCCCTAACCCTAATTTAACACCTAGGTGTGTTACTGCACTCCTGTTCATGTTGCAACAAGGACGATTCTTCGCTCCTACAATTGTTTTCAGGATGAGATTGAGATGTTCCTCCAAGGATGTCTTTGATGATCTAAATGTGCCTTCATTCCTAACTGTTATTTGGTTTCCTAAGCATGTTCGCAGGAGTGTAGAAATCATTGAAGAGCACAATTCGAAATTATGTGCAAACTTACATTTAACTGCAATTTCTCCATTGGCATCTCATCAGCAGAAGTGTAAAACACTTATAGGAGCACAATTCATGTTAATGAGGTGCAAAATCGCATTTAGGAGAAAAATGCCCATTGGTGCAACCTCAACAGGTCGGTGGAAACAGTTATAGGAGCACAAATCACATTTAGGCATAGAAAATACATTTCACTCTTGGTGCAAAATCATCAGGGGTTATTAAAACACTTACAAGAGCAAAATTGCAATTTCGCTGAACTACACATAGACAGTCAGTCAGTCAGTCAGTCAGTCAATAGTCTTTATTTTGTCCGAAGAATAAAACCACAGGTTTAAAAATACATTTTACAATATATTGAAGAAAAAAATCATTAATTAAAACATCATTTAAAATGAACATCATAAGATGTGATTTAAAATAGCGAGACCTTGTATCATAAATTGTTCAAACACGAATTACAGCCAATTTAAACACATGTAAAGGCTGGAACTTAAAATATGATATAGCAATCTCACAGAAACCAAGAATAAAATGTCCTCAATTTAATTGTAGCCAAGATGTAAATAAGAACAGAAAAGCAAAGTGTTGGTGTATTTAAATTTTTTTTTAAAGTCAGCCCTTCTTGATGAGAAGTAAAGAGCATGTGCTTAAAAATTGGTTGGGGAAAATGAACTCTCAAGCTACTATATAGGGGACATAAAGCATAAATGCGCCGTCCATTCAGGAGAGGTATTATTACATGGACAGTCTGGAGGAAATTTACACCAAGGGTCAGGGGTGAGGAAAGCAAGAACAAAAAAAAAATAGGTAACACCTCCTGAGGTAGAACCTATGTTCTGGATTTTCCACCAATGCTAAATACTGCTCCTTTCCATGGGTTGTGGAAATTGGTAACTAGCTAAGGATTGAGGTTGTGTGTATTGACCTCTTGATTCTGGTCTCCTCCTTAAACATAAATAGCTTTTCCTTATCTAAGGCCTTAGTTTGGTGGCCCCATACTATATAGGAAATCAAAAAGATTTTTCAGGTCCATGTCAATAAAAGTTATCTGACATATACAAGCCAGGGGATGGATTTTCTATTATCCCGATTTAGACAATCAGTTAAGATTTTGACCCAGAGTAAAAGAGGAGCCATATTAACTTGGTTTTCGAGGAAGCCCATGCCCAATTCACTATGGGAGATGAAGCTTGGTGTTGATTTAGGGATGGCCAAAATCCAACAGAGGAACTCATTTTCAAAGGCCTGCATCCTCGGAGGGACTTTATAGCCCCACACACCTGCTCCATAAGTTCCTACATCCAAACCTATATACACAAATACCGTCAAAATCACTTTTGGATGAGGAATCACATTTTGATACACAATCACCTTTGTTGCAACGCCAGCCAGACTACGGAAACACATTTAGGTGTCAAAATACATCTGGGTGCAAAATCACATTTTGGTGCAATTGTATCCTTGCTGTACCAGTGTAACAGAGTTTTAGAGACAATCTTAGGTGCAAAACACATTTAGGTGCAAAAATCTCATTGAAGGGTTATACACACAGATGGGTTAATCCACCTAGTTTATGTCGTAGCAAGGTAAACAGTTGCATTTTGCCCAACAATTTGATTTGTGCTCTAACAGGTTTTTCCAAGCTCCCACAGTCTTTGCAGAAAGAATGATTTTGTACATCAATATGCTGTCAACCAAATGTGGCCTCACACGGAAGAACATCTTTCACACCAAATGTGATTTCTCACTACCATATTTTCCCCTGTTCTGTAGGATTTGTTTACCTAAATGATGTACCACACTCCTGTTGACTTTGCATCTATAGTGGTTTTGCCCCTACCTATATTATTGAACCAAAAGTATCTACACACTTCTGGTGGTGTTACACCAAATGTGATTGTGTGCCTCAATGTATTTTGCTTCTAAGTTCAATGTATGCACCAAAAGAGCTACTACACTGTTATCTGCTCCAATGTACCCCAATCTAGGCCTAGGTAGCTATATGACATATTGCCTACATTGTCCTACCTTGCTCTGCATAACGGTTCTAGCACTGACCTTTTACCCAGTTATGTGCTGAATACATGTCTATCTGTTTCCTGGAAATTATCCTCAATTATCATGCATGAGGATTCTTAGAAAAGTCCCTGCACAAGACGCACATAACAGCATCAACATATTCTGGGTAAAAGTCATGATTATCTTCATCCTAGCGCAAAAGAACGGCTTTGTATCATCGCAGGTATTGTTCGAGGCTCATTTGCACATTTTTCTAGGCTCATTTGTCATATTCGCAACACATCAATTATGTAAGGAACCCTGAAGCCATCTTTATGGCTTAAAAGACCCATATCAAGACTAGATCAAAAGAGGAGAAAGCGTGTTGGACATATGTCTGACTCTTCCATCGGTTAAGCCACCGGACATAGATGTACTACTGTACCCCTTAAAGTCCCTCGTGTTACAGTGTCCTCAGCATAGTCCCATGCTGATGACAGCATTTCTTAGAGCCTCCACTGGACGGTTGAGCTCCTGGCAGAACAGACAATGTCTCTGCGACAGTATCACAGGTATAGAATGTTTCCTTGGGGACTGCTGTGGGAACTGAAGATGATCACCTTTGCTCCATTGACCTGATACAAGATGTGGTACAAGGACCGTCGTCTCGGGATGCAAGCAACGGTGATGTTGCGTCTACCACACAGGACACATAAACTTTTGACTCTCCAAGTGATGGGAACACTTTGGTATTTTTTCTAAAACAAGGCAAATTGGAATGCAAAAACATTGTTTTGTAATATTTATTTTTTAAGCTGCTGTCGCTGATCACCATGGCTTTTGATGTGCTCGGTTGGTCTAACAGTATATTGACTCTTTTTTAGTGGACTTATAGAGCTTTTTTGAATTTTAATAGCATCATTTTCACATACACCATGTTTTTAGAAAACATTTTTATGCTATTTTAAACAGACATATTTTAGCATTAGTTGACCTTGTCGTGTTTCAGATCAGGAATGGGTGTTATGTGCCCCAATGTACCCCAATCTAGGCCTAGGTAGATATATATCCTTTTACCTAAATTGTCCTACCTTGCTCTGCAGAACAGTTCTAGCACTGACATTTTACCCAGTTATGTGCTGAATAAATGTCGATCAGGATCCTGGAAATTATCCTCATTTATTCTGAATGAGGATTCTTAGAAAAGTCCCTGCACATGACTCACATAACAGCATGAATATCTTCTGTGTAAAAGTCATGACCATCTTCAACCTAGGGTAGGAGAACTGCTTTGCATAATCACAGGTATTGTTCTAGGCTCCGTTGCATAATCATATTCACAACACATCGATTATGTAAGGAGCCCTGAGGCCATCTTTGTGGTATAAAAGAAACATACCAAGACTAAATCAGGAGAGGAGAAAGCTTCCACGCTGACACAAGACAGTGAGGTCTCTGCAGGCAGAAAATCCTGCACACAGTGGTCTGACATCCCTTGCAGGGAGTCTAACTCGAGACCAAGACGGGGTCCTTCATTCTCTCCCAACAGGTAATGGGTTGGTTCTTTCCTAGGGGATTGTTGGCTTTACAACCATATACATGCTAGATACACATAGGTACACTTAGGTAGCGTTAGCATCTTATGAGTATACCTGATTACTGTCATGTATCTATATTCCTGCATATATTCACTATTTTTAGCACCATGGTAGAACTCTACCTTTTATTTACTCAGTTGGTGCTTGTAATCTTTTACTTTGGTGTCTGTCTAATGACTGGCGCATCAAAAATGTTTTACACTAGAATGATGCTGGTTCAATAAATGCTTATAGAAAATGTTCCCATTGTTTGTTTTGTGTATCTCTCTGAGACTAAGTGAGCACAAGTTACTGAGAGAAAAGTACTGCACCTTTTCCATGATCCCTGAGGGGTTAGAGAGTTGTCAAGTCAGTGGTTGCCATAAACTATTCACTCCTCGGTAAGGGTTGTGGGCTTATAGTGGCACTGTGAGCTAGCTGATCTATAGGGTGACATATCCTGCAGGGTCGTCCGGAATCAGTCTAGACACCAATCCCTTAGTTTATGTTATCCAAACAATGCGCAGATCCTGAGGATTTGTAGGACCTACACGACTTGGCGGCACCAATGTTGGTTTAGTTCTTATTAACGTTCAAATCTGAGTAGTTCAGTCGTGCTTTCTCAGAGACCCCTACTCAGCTTTAACCAGTGTCATCTGGAGTTGGAAGAGAACTCCGCCTCAACTGACTAGGTATATCCTAAGTATTGGCTGTAGGATGTTCAAGCTTGAAGGATTATTATTCCACATTGTGCAAAACCTTATTTCTGTCCTGCTAGAAATGAGGGTCTCTAGTTGGCACTGGTTTGCACCATTTTCCAAGTAGGGACCCTTCTTCCTAGTCAGGGTAAGGGGGATACACCTCTAAATTAACCCCTGCTCAGCCCCTTGGTAGCTTGGCACGAGCAGACAGGGTTATCTCAAAGGCAGTGTGTAAAGCATTTTTGAACACACACAGTAATACAGTGAAAACACTACAAATGGAAACCACACCAGTTCAGAAAAATAAATAATTTTATCGATACCAAATAAGACCAAAACAACATAAATCCACTATACAGTAATAAAATGTAACTTTCAAAAGGTAAAAATAGTTCTGTTCAAAGCAAATTGAAGATTCAACACTTTTCACACAAAGTACCTCGAATGCATTGCACACACAAACTAAAACTGTCACAGGAAGGTGATGCTTTGGTTCCATACACCCGGAGAAGGTGATGCATTGGTGTCTTACTTCAGGGGAGGTGATGCGTTAGTGCCTTACTGTCAAGCAGTGGCGTTGATGCGTTGGTCCCTTACTTCAGGGGAGGTGATGCATTGATTTCTTACTGTGTGAGGAGGTGATGCATTGATTTCTTACTGTGTGAGGAGGGGATGCATTGTTTTCTTACTGCAATCCCGGTGTTTTTGCCAGCGTGGTGCCCAGATGTGATGCGTGATGATCGGGGATGCATCGGTTCTCGATGCGGCAGCGATAACATCACAAGCGTTGGTTTCTTCAGCCGCGGTCCCACGATGCGTTGGTTCTTGCAGCCGCACAGCAGGGCCTGCGTCGGTATTGGTGCACTGATCTCGGCCTTCGTAGATCGGTGCACTCGATGTGGCATGTGGTGATTTCTCAAGTCGCGGGCAGGTGCTGCATCGGTTTCATCAGCGATGTGTTGGAAACAGTTACGGATGTGTTGCACTTCTTGACGTTGTGTTACTTTTCCAGTTCCCAGTGGCAAACAGCCTCCAGAGGTACAAAACAGAAGTAGGTACCTCTTAGCAGGTCAGAACTCCCAGCAAGGAATTTCAGGGGAGCTGGTGGTGAAGTTGTTGTGTCCCTGAGACTTCAGAACTGGAGGCAAGCTCTATTTCAAACCCTTGGAGATCTTTCTCAAGCAGGGGACACAGCTTACAGCAAAGTCCTTGTCCTTTCCTTGGCAGAAACAGCCACTGCAGCCCAACCCCAGACAGCAAAGGGGCAGTACTCCTCCTCAGTTTCTCCAGCTCTTCTCCTTGGCAAAGTGTTCCTCCTGATTCCCAGAAGTGATCTATGAAGTTGTTTCTATCCCTGAGACTTCCAAAGGGAGGCAAGCTCTACTTCAAGCCCTTGGAAAAAACTCTAATAGCAGGATGATGAAAGTGCAGTACAGTCCCAAGACAAAAGCAACCACTGCAGGCGAACCCCAACAGCACACAGCACAGGGGCAGTACTCCTACTCCAGCTTTCCCGGTTCTTCTTCCTGGTAGGTTCCTTAGTTCAGCAGTAATATAAAGTTCAGGGGTTTGGGTCCCACTTTTTATAGCACAAATTCCTTTGTCCTCTGGTGGCAGAGAAGCTCTGTGCCGGGCCGAAACCAGTTCTGTCCTCTTCGGTGCAGCTGCCAGGCAGGAGATGGAGACAGCATTGTCCAAGGCAGACAAAGCCTATGCAGGTGCAAGGGAAATCTCCTTTCCCTACTCTAAATGCAGACCGGGCCTATTCAGGCGCTAGTGAGAACTCCTCCCCCTACTCTGAAAGCAGCCCAGGTTTATTCCGACCAGCCCTGAATCATTCAGGAAAGGCAGGACACACATCAACCCCCCAATCCAGTGGCTTTTTGAGAGAATGCACCTCCTCAGCCCCTGTAACCCCAAAGCCAGGCAGTCAATACACAAACCAGCAGAGGCGCACAGGATGGCTAGGCAAGACAATATCCATTTTCTAAAAGTGGTATTTTCAAACAAATAATATAAAAATCATCTTTTCTAAAAGATGCATTTTTATATTCTGAGTTCAGGCATACTAAACTCCATCTTTCTATCTTGTCACGATGCAAAGTTATATTTATAAGATGTTCTACCCTATAGGACAGATAACCTTTCAATAGTGAAAAACAAATTGGTAGTATTTCACTATCAGGACATGCCACACACATTAGGGCATGTCCCACCTTTCACATACACTGCACCCTGCCCACAGGGGTACCTTGGGCCTACCTTAGGGGTGACTCACATGTAAGAAAAGGGAAGGTTAGTGCCTGGCAAGTGGGTGTACTTGCCAGGTCGATATGGTAATACCAAACTTCGCAAAGACACTGCAGTGGAAGGTCCGAGTTACATTTACAGGCTGTTTATGTGGGTGGCACAATCAGTGCTGCAGGACCACTAGCAGTAGTTGATTTACAGGCCCTGGGCACACACAGTGCACTGTACCAGGGACTTATCAGTTAATCAAATATGCCAATCATGGAATCACCAATCCATAATCACAATTTACAGGGAGAGCATGTGCACTTTAGCACTGAGCAGCAGTGGTAAAGTGCCCAGAGTCATAAAATCTATGAAAACAGGGTCCAAAACAGGAGGCCAAAAAGCAAAACGTCTGGAGATAAACCTGCTGGAAAAGCCAGGTCTAACATTTCCCATACTAATTCCTCTCACAATGTCTTTCAATGGAGACAACATCCTAAATGCAAATGCAGCAGAGGAAGGAGAGCAGGACGGTGCTCTTAACATTTCTGAAAATTGCAGACATGCGCTTACTATGAAATTAGTAGATTACGGTCTCCCAGCACTGGGTGGAACTGTTACCTTTGTGATCGAGTCACACAAGGCATTCAGGACAAAGGTATTCTATTCTTGGTTTAAATGTCTACCTGCAGAGGCACAGAGACATTTGTTTCAGTCTTATATTCCCGATGAGACACTTGACGAATACTCTTCATACGAGGACATAGAAGTCCTGTTATCTTATCAAGAGCATATTAATTGGTTTAAAGGCGCTCTCCCCCATATCACAGCAAATGTGAGACTCGGTCTGCTCAACAGAGAAGGAGCAACTTGGCCACTACTAGCTGCTTACACACCACATCCAGACATTGATAGATTGCCAGTAGCAGATTTATGTACACTTTACAGAGATATAGTAAACTATACAGAAACCGTGCATAGTTCTTCATACCAACCCTTACAATTCAACCTTCAAAGGTCACTCAAGCTTGTCAACCGCAAGAGACTTGGACAAATATAAGCCTGCAAGCTCTAAACAAGTTTATGGGACGAATGCCCACTAGACATGAGCAGATGTCGTTCTGGATAGCACAAAAAATAGCACAGCTTTGGCAGCTTTGGCAGAAAAAGCTCAGAATATTAGCAATCTGCTTGCTAATGGGGCTAGCTCCCTCAATAGAGGATTGTACCACTTGGGGTACAGTCTTTGCTGCCGTTTATACCAGAACTCATGATACCCCCTCAATAGCCGTCATACCAGAATTGTGGAAACAAACACAGAATGAGTACGGGGCTGAACCTGCCCTGGACTTGGGGATGAAATTCATAATCAATTTTGCCCAGGTATCAACAATTATGGTAGGTAACATAAAAGGGGCGGCAGCAGTGGTGGCTATACACCAACGCCTGAGGGAAATCACGCCTGCACAACCGGAACTTGAACAAAATAAAAAGCAGAATGCAACACAATCATGGGGTGGGTCTCCTCAACAGGTGCTCTTCAACATGAAGTACAATCTTAGAAACAGTGATAATATTAAAAAACCTGGCAGGCATCAGGATACTGATACACGTTCCTCTCATTCCTTTCAGAGTTCATCAAAGCACTCAAAGAGGAAAGGATGGTCAGAACACAGATCAGAAGAGCAAGTCAAGCCAAAAGACACATATCGCATTTCAGACTACATTATCAAATAAGAAGATAAACCCAATACTAAACCTCAATTTAAAAAGAAGAAGGTAGCTGGCCTTAAAATCAGAAATGCCCAGGCTACAGAGGACTCTGCTTCTGAACGGGAAATGGGCTCTGACGATGCTAGACAGTGCAGCAGAAGTAACAATAGCTTGCCAGAACCTGAATGAATTTTTGGTTACAGCAGCGGTGAAAGAACACATCAATGTGGAAACACATGATACAAGGGTTAGTGTCCCACATTGCCTTTACGAAATTATGCTCCAAATGGAGGGGGCATACCAAGAAAATTGAAAGGTCTCTTTTGGGAGAACCTGACATATGGTTACAATATTCTATTGGTTGAAAGAGATTGGCTGTCTGAGATCGTAATGGAGTGCCCAAAGGGGGAAGATGTAATTATGCCAGCTTTCTCCGACCTCAGTCCAGAGTCACTAAAACTTACGAACTCGCCGAAGTGGGCATTAGCGCTCGCTCCCGCACTTTACCGCAATCATGTAGTGTGGAATGCTGAGTCACCTCACCATGAAGTCCCATTAAAAACTACTCCAACTCAACAGAAGCAGTACCCAATAAAATATGATGCAAAGAAACAGGCCAGGGAGATCTTAGATCACCTTGAATACCAATGTGTGATTGAGAATTACTCTTCCATGAATAATACTTTGTTTCTTGTAATGAAACCCGATAATTCACACCATCTAGTTTTAGACTACAGGCATTTGAACACATGCACAAAAACATTTGCAGTACAAAATGCGCACAGTGCTGCATTAATGAATAACATTGTGCGGAAAAAATACAAAACAACGCTATATATCTCAAATGGACTTATCTGCCAGAATATAGTTCCTGGAAGCATATATTTGACATTATTCTTGGCCCTAGGCTCTCAATGACAATTCTGTAGACTGCCCAAAGAGTATAAGAATAGCCCTGGGTTCTTCTCGGCAAGAGTAATATTTAAATCAAATTTGTGATGAGGAGGCATTGCCATATGTAGATGATACTGATGGATGATGACTTAATGGAACACTTGAACAGGGTAAACAACATAATTCTGGGGTTCGTCAAAAAGGGCCTACAGATTTAGCTTTAAAAACCCCCAAAATTGCCCACCTCAATGTCCTATTTTTGGGATATAAGCTATCAAGTACAGGGAAAAGCCTGGCAGCTAGTTGTTTTGAAAAATGTGACCTGCTCCAACCGCAGAAAACCCTGAAAGGTTTACAATCCATTTTAGGATTCCTAAATTTTAGCAGAAAGGGTCAGACCTTTCTACGCCCTGATCAGACCTGATTTTTCAGTACAACATTGGACACAGGAACACACAGAAATTCTCGGTTCAGAACAAGCTGACATGATAGGGTCCAAACACTTACACACACGTTTAAATACAGCTTATTTGGTGATCCGTGTAGTCGTGGGTCAATCAGAATACACCAACTCACCTTCAGTGAAGGTGAAACAGTATTCATTGCGTACAAATCTCATTTGTACACAAATGCTGAAATGCTTTTTGCATCCACAGAAAAAATATTGACAGCAGTACAAACTGCTGTAGTGAGAGAAAGAGCACTAGTTCAGGGGAAACGCACAATTGCTGTGACTCCAGTACCATCCTTAGAGGCTGTTACCAAAGCAAGCATTCCAAACACAAAAGCACTGCATCCACGATGGATACAATGGGTTTATTCTCTCACTGCAACAGATGTAGACTATAAATTTGATTCTACATTAAAAACACAAGCATTTCTGCAGTACAAACAAGAATATCCTCCCCAGAGTACAATTCTGCCTTTAGATCGGTAGGAATACATAATTTATACAGATGGATCCGCCCAGCCGGCCGTAGGAAGTAAACAGCAATACAGCACAGCCTGTGCATTTGTGAAGGGACGTACGCGGGATGGCAAGTTCCATCCTAGCAATACACAGATGCAGTCTCTAGGAGATTGTACAGCACAGCTGGCAGAACTAAAAGCCATAATACTGGCCCTAAGAAATACGGATCTGGAATTCCCCACACTCATTGTGTGTGATTCATTTTCTTGTGTTCAGTCATACAACAGAAATCTTTACTATTGGGGCCAGAATGGGTTTCAAGATTCCAAAGGTTGCACAATAATGCACAAATTACTGTGGGAACAAGTGATAGAGCTGAAAAAAGGCTTGCAACGCACTCATGTAATTCAAACAGTGAGGCATCCACATGCTGGCGTTCATGTTGAAGGGAATTCATTGGCTGATGAAGCCGCCAAGGCGACAGTGTGAACTGTTACCGTTGTTGCAATCGCTCATTCTAGTATGAGGATAGATGAACAAATCATGGTAGCTGTCAACACTACGTGTAATAATAGCTCAGCCATACCAAAAGGTTTTCCACTCAAGCACTCCTACAAGTTAGATGTGCAAAACATTCTGTATGGTCAAATTCCAGGAGTGAGGGATGGAGTAATACCAAACATGGATCACAGATTAGGATTAATTCTAGCTGCACATGAAGGTCTGGGCTCAGCAAGCAGGTGCCGCTGCAACTATTTCACTACTAAAACAGCGTTATTGGTGACCAGGTCTCACTAAACAGACCACGGGTTGTATCCTTATGTGTGACATCTGTCAGCAGATGAAAGGTTCCACCATAGCACATCCACCACAAACACACTTAATGATGTCAGACAGACCTCTCGCATGTGTCTGTTGTTTGAACCACAATCTGACAGGGCTTACAGGTACATACTAATGGCAGTGGATTCATATTCTAGATTTCTGTGGGTTTACCCTCAGCGCTTGGCTGACGCCTGAACTGTTATAAAGGATTTGCGCTCCTTCATAGGGACATAAGCAATTGGCACATTTCATTCTGACCATGGCCCTGCGTTTGGCTCACAGGCTTACAAAGAAGCCAGAGGAAGTTTGGGTGTAGCTTTGCTGTACTCCTCTCCATATCATCCAGAAAGAAATTCAATTGTGGAGAGGAAAAACCGGGACTCAAAGCAATCCTTAACAGCTAGGGCAGTGGTTCCCAAACTTTTGACTCCTGAGGACCCCTATTGAGTCACCACTGGAAGCCGGGGACCCCCAAGCAATTTGTATGAGTTAAATTTCAAACATTAAAACAGTAATTCGAAAAAAATACACATGTGAGCACACAAAACAAATACTCAAAGTACTAAGATTTTGGGGCCAGATGTACGACCATTTAATTTAGAGCCTCGCAATTGGTGACACATCGTGAGTGGCAAATTGCGAGTCGCTAAATTAAATGTACAACAGTGTGTTTAACTCTGTTTGGGATTCCCAATGGGGTCGCAAATTGCGAGGTTCATTAATATTAATGAGCCTCTCGCAATGTGCGAGCCCATTGGGAATGCCAGCCCTCCCAGCGATGGTGGCCTGCTGGGCTCTGCAGGCCACCATGTCTCGGACTGCTTTTAAATAAAGCAGTTTAAAAAAAAAAATGCAGCCTGTTTACCATGCATTTAAAAGAAAATGAAACGTTTTCGTTTAATTTTCTAAGGGCAGGCACAGGTCCCTGGGACCACTGCCTGCCCTTAAAAAAATAATTTTGCATGCATTTGCAAAGGGGAAGGGGTCCCCAGGGGACCCCTTTCCATTTGCAAACGCATTACCATCTACTTGAAGTAGGTGGTAATTGTGACTGTTTTGCGACCGCAAAACATTTGTACATGGTTTTGAGAATCGCTATTTGGAAGGGAATGCCCCTTCCAAATAGCAAGTTGCAAAACCTATTTAGAGAGTCGCAGACAAATTGCGACTCGCGAAATAGGCTATGTACATGGCCCAATGGGTTTTTGCATGCGCAAACGGGTTCGGGAACCCGTTCGCGCATATAAAAACAGATCGTTCATCTGGCCCTTAGTATTTTATATTGAAGTAATAGCCCCTCTTTCACATGTATTTCATTTGTTTTATAGCATCTCTCATGCCATTGTAAGATGTCAGAGCACTTTACATCACACACACATATAGAGACATTGAATCATACATGTAAATCAGTGTGTATATAAAATGTTTAAAGAGTGCTTGGTCTGGAAAAGCACAAACTCAGGATTCAGAACATAACACAGTGGCTAGCATTGACTTTAACCACATCGCTGCTTGGGAGTTTCCCCTGCTGTGCTGGACAGCAACGAAAACGGGTATGGTCATGACGAGCTCAGCTCGTCATGAGCACCTGAGAGGTACATGCCATGAAAAAGCTGAGCTCGTCATGAGCATGGAAGGGGATAACATTAAAAATGTATTTCCACCCAAAGATATCTTTTTAGCAGCATCAGGATAATGAATAACTGGGACAAAATATAAGTTACTAACTGGTACCATGCAGTTTGCAAGCAGCTCTTTGATGACAGTTTATAGGTCCCTCGGCTAGATTATGATTGTCACTAATGAAGTGCACAGTAACAAAAGAAAATCTGTGACAAATGCAGTAACCACGAACCTAGTCACATAAAATACTGCTTTTTAAGATGCATGTTACACGTTCTTTGCAGTAGGCACATTAACCCTCTGTGCTACATTAGTTAAATCAAAGCTGCCACTGAACAAAGCTTTCCTTGCTCTCCAGCAGGTACATTAATCACTGGCATTCTCTTGACACTTTTATTGTTGCTGGAAAGCTGCTAATTATACAAGTAACGTGTCTGTGCTTTTAAAACTGTGGCTTACGGACCCCCTGGGAATGTGTCACGGACCCCTGGGGGTCACCGGACCACAGTTTGGGAAACACTGAGCTAGGCCATTAGGCTTGGGTGGCAGTTGGGTAAATCATCTATATGGGGTCAAGAGGACACTTAACAACATGCCAAGAAGTTTCCTGGGGGGCCATACTCCATTCAAAGTCCTGTTCAGGTTTAAAATGTGGATACCTGACCTCAATTGTGGCAGCACAGTGGCAGATGAAAAACCATTTGACATCACTGATAATTTGGCTGTTTTACAGGAACTCAATGAATTCCGGGCATTACAAAGCAACGCCCTGGTAAAATTCACCGCCACTGGAGAAGTGAAAGCAGTTCCGGCAAGACCTGCATGGGTCCCGAAGATTGGGAATCTGGTCAGAGAAAAGATTGTAGACAAAAAATAGTTTGGTTCTTCTTACAGAGCGCCTGTACCTGTCCTGGCTGTCGATGGAACAAGAACAGTACTTCTTCAGCCTCTTGCCGGCATGCAAGAAAATACATTTGTCTCAATTGATCTGATCAAACCACACAATGTGGCCGATAATCAATAGTAGGCCGCCTGGGCTCCTGGTTAGCCGTCAACCTCCTCTCGCTACCATACAGGAAATTCAGATGGAAAGATTAATAACGTTTGAAAACTCATATGCACAAAGTGAAGAAGTTGTAAACAAAGTACAGATGACACACAGATCTCAGTTCGGCCAAACACCAACATCTATGTGAATATGTCTCAAACAGAGACATCTGCCAGTTTCACACAACCTGCTGAGCTACCAAACTTAGATCAAACCATGTCTGGCTACTTCATCGATTTTGATAAGTTCTCTTTGGATCCAAGTAAACCCGAGTTACCACCACCACCTGTTTCCCACCAGAAAAGAATGTGATATTTCTACCTTTGGCTTAAAAAGACTTACTTTGGTTCCCCCTGGCTACAGCTCTGGATTGCAATTGGTCTACTGTTCCTTGCCTTTTGTACTGGTACTTACTCCTGAATGTACACTAACTCCCAGAATGCTCTGCTGTACACCATGTGAACCTGATTCTGAAACCACATACATCTTCACACCTTAGACAAAGAGACTTGTCCTTGGTGAACATTACAGCAGTTCCAATTCCAGAATGAATAGTTTCGGACTTATGATGTATATGGACTCACTGAACTGCACACTTGTTTAAAATTTCTCTTAGTGATATCGTCACCCCCATTACTTTCTCTGATGATTGGGACTTTGAAGCTGTAAATACTATGCTGTCTGATTTAGAACAATCTGCTGCATTTTCGATTGATGAATTGTATGATGAGACATCTAATTTTAACACCATGTTTTGTTACCAACACTATGGTCATAATTTTTTGCACAAAGCAAGTATCCCACGTACTGTTTTCACTTACCATCAATAGGAGCATTGTCTGACACCACCGAAAAGGAAGTTCAACACCATTTGCACAAATGTTTGCTTATTTTTCAGGGTTTAGCTATTCAGACCCAACATCATGGCATTATAGGCTTGCACCAACATCTGCAAGAAAAATATGCTCACAAACACTAAGCTGATATGCTCTGCTGACTTTAGATCCCATTTGTCATTACAGGGTTTTGACTTTTGGAGGGACACCATAGACACTCCAGTAGCCAGTAACCAGTGCCTCCCCCCTCAGAGCCTTGAGACCCTTGTGGGTATGTAGTGCGCTCTACAAATGACTGATTGATTGATTGATTGATTGATTGATTGATTGATTGATTGATTGATTGATTGACAATAATTCGTCTGGGGGACTAAAGTGTGGCAGAGAACTGAGGCCTTACTTAGAACATGTCTCATACCACATCTGATAATCTTCCTGAACAAGACAGTGCAACAGACTTCCTGCCTTGGTCTAGCCAAGATGAAGGACTTGACAAAAACCTCAAGTTCCCTCACTTACAGACTTTGAGGGATGGCACAATTTTACACAGCACAGTGAGGATACATTAGATACCATGCTACAAGATGTTTTGTACAATTTATCAGACCCCAATTGGAAGGGATGGTTGGTTTGGCCGATTGGCACAAATAGGTGCCAGTCAAGATTCGAGGGTTTAGTTTCCACAGGCCAGACACACGTTACGTACAATCAGAACACTCAAGGTGGTGACACTGGTTAGAAGCGGCATACCCTGAAGCAGAAGTCGGCCCGGGACCAGGGTTCAATTTCCGACGCGGCAGGGTCTTGGGTCAATGTCCGCGGACTCGATAATTCTCGCTTAGGTGCCTACGCTAACCATGGGTCCCACTCTGCAACTCTGGGCAATAGCTTGCTTAATCTCCACAACGGCCCCAGCAACGCCGGGGATGCCTGGCTTAACCTTGGGGTGCCCTCTCACAGGGAAAGCCAGGACGGGTTCCCCAGCGGTATACAGCGCCAGGACACCACGTAACGAGGTAACAGTGCGCTTTACAAGTATACATACATTACATTACATTACATCATATAGTGTTGGGAACTAATGCCTCGAGTGGCTTACAACCTCAACACTGTTCCAGGTGACACTTGTCCTTACTCTCAGATGACATGGATCAGAGGGATTTTTTGTTAGGTCCCCAAAAGCCACGTCACATGCGCTTCTTATATGCTATTTATAAACTAGGTATGGAAAATCTCACAGCAGGAGGCTGCTGAGAGATTGCGTTAGATTGATAGGCTTAACCTAGAAAAGGCTTTGGCAGTGGTCGACAATGCTATGACCACACTGTCCTCTAGGATTCATTCACTGGGCAACATTGTGTCTTCTGCAATAGATATAATGGAACAGGATTTGTCTATTGTTCTGCATGGACAATCGCGATTGCGATCTATTCTATTATTAAGCTGGACTCTACAATCATTGCATTCTGGCCACATGCCATGGCATTATATCAACAGTACGACTCTGTTTTCCACATACAATCTAATGGAAAGACAGATGGCAATGGCACAAAGAGATACAAAATATACAGTGCTGCACATTGAAAAATTGGACCAATTACCTTTCACCTTGGCTGAGTCAACGTCCACAGAATGGTTAATCCATAGCTATATTGCACTGCCAGTCAGAACATTCCAATTTCAATACTGTCTACAGTACCACCAGGTAGGAAGATATAAAGCGCTGGGAGACGGATACATATGTGAGCACCGGGATTTACCGTACAGATATAGATGCAGGAATGGGGACACTGAAGTTGTTCTCAGCGGTTCAAACTGTGAAAGTGCTTTAAGTGGGTCTCTAGTTTGCAAAGACATTTCACTTCACGGAGCCTGTAATGCTTCAGTTGCTAAGTTGTCCTTTTATTTGAAGGTATCCCCAGCGGCCTTGATTCATCCTGTGTTCGGGCTCATGGGAGGTGTTTAATGCTGAATGATCTAGGCTGTTGTGGGATGGTACCCGGCATCGCATACCTAGTCACAGTAAGTTCCAGGGTTACTGGTTGTATTCAAGTATTGTTTTCACAGTTGCACACAGTTAGGGAGGCAATGCTATGGCCTTCATTGAGTGTTTCCTTTATGCGGTTTGATTCTCTGAGCAGACTGAAAGCCATGCTTTTTCAGAAGGATGTGGCTTTAACCTCACCCCAAGAGACTTTTGCTCTCCATGTTACAAGGTCTTCATCTGAGATACAAGCACTAGTCTGTATGGATTTCCCACTCCATTTTTGGGAAATAGTTCATCGTATATTTAACCTGTTTGATACAAGGGGGATAGTGCACTTATTTAGGAGCATGGGTGCCGGATTATTAAGCTCCTGTCAGACAATCTTCGGAGTTATTCCAGCATTTATACACTACATATTGGGAAGCGTTTTTGGAGGGCTTCCGTTGGTCCTTCTACTTGTAGTTGATATCCTGGTTTTAATTGTCCTGCTATACAATGTATGGCCCAACTCCTCAAGTGATGGAAAAGGCACTACTGGTGAGACATTGCCGTGAGCGCATGGTACTTCATATGAACAAAACACACAAGATGATGGACGGAATGTTGCACGATGGCAAAACATTCACCCCCAGTCACAGATCTGGGTTTAATTCATTGTTATGTTTCTCACCAAACCACCCCAGTTCAGACATGGCCATATGCAAATCAGTCTTGACCCTGTGCCTCATGGAAACAGTCCAGCCAGAACTGCCAAGCCATGTCTTCCCTGGACCGGAATCAAGCATCCTAGGACCGGTTTCTGGCTATCAGCCGTCTTCAGCCAGGATAGCTTGACTCCAGTGGCTTAGTGAGCACGGGACCCATGTCTGGACATACCCTTCCCACATAGGGTGAACAGCAAAACACACAAGATGATGGACGGAATGTTGCACGATGGCAAAACATTCACCCCCAGTCACAGATCTGGGTTTAATCCATCGTTATTTTGCTCACCAAGCCACCCCAGTTCAGACATGGCCATATGCAAATCAGTCTTGACCCTGTGCCTCATGGAAACAGTCCATCCCGAACTGCCAAGCCATGTCTTCCCTGGACCGGAATCAAGCATCCTAGGACCGGTTTCTGGCTATCAGCCGTCTTCAGCCAGGATAGCTTGACTCCAGTGGCTTAGTGAGCATGGGACCCACGTCTGGGCATACCCTTCCCACATAGGGTGAACAGCAAAACACACAAGATAATGGACGGAATGTTGTACGATGGTACTTCATATGGGCACACCTTGGCTTCGGAAGCTAAGCGAGCATTGGGTCCTATCATTCAGATCAGTCTGGGTTGACTGTATCTTGCCTGTTCTCTGCTGCCTATTCTGCAGATACGAATGAGTGTTGGACAAATGTCTGACTCTTCCATTGTTTACACCAACGGACATAGATGTACTACTGGACCATATAAAGGCCCACGTGTTACAGTCTCCTCAGTGTATTCCCATGTTGATGACAGCATTCTTAGAGCCTCCACTAGATGGTTGAGCTCCTGGCAGAATGGACAACAGCTCTGCGACAGTATCACAGGTATTGAGTATTTCCTCAGCGGCTGCTGTGGGGACTGAAGATTTTCCCCATTGCTCCATTGACCTGATACAAGAGGTGTTACAGGGACCGTAGTCTGGGGATTCAAGTGACAGTGATATTGCGTTTCCCACACATGACACATAAACATTTGTCACCCCATGTGATGAGAACAATTTGGTATTTTTTCAAAACAAGACAACCTAAAATGCAAAAACATTGTTTTGTTTTATTATTTTTTTAAGCTGCGCTCGCTGAACACCATGGCTTTTGATGTGCTCGGTTAGTCTAACAGTATATTGACTCTTTTTTTTGTGGACTTATGGAGCTTTTTTGGATTTTTATGGCAACATTTTTACATATACCATGTTTTTAGAAAACATTTTTATCCCTTTTTTAAACCGGCATATTTTAGCATTAGTTGACCTTATTGTCCTTCAGATGAGGAGTGGGTGTTATGTGCCCCAATGTACCCCAATCTAGGCCTAGGTAGCTATATAACCTTTTACCTACCTTGCCCTACCTTGCTCTGCTTAACGGTTCTAGCACTGAACTTTTACCCAGTGCTGAATAAATGTCGATCAGTGTCCTGGAAATTATCCTCATTTATTCTGCACAAGGATTCTTAGAAACGTCCCTGCACATGACACACATAACAGCATGAATATATTCTGTGTAAAAGCCATGGTCACCTTCTTCCTAGGGCAAAATACCTGCTTTGCATAATCGCAGGTATTGTTCTAACTTCATTTGCATAATCATATTCTCAACACATCGATTATGTAAGGAACCCTGAGGCCATCTATGATGTATAAAAGAACCATACCATTACTAGATCAGGAGAGGATAAAGCTTCCCTGCTGACAAAAGATGCTGAGGTCCCTGCACGCAGAAACTCTAGCATGCGGGGTGTCCAACTCCAGACCAAGGCGGGGTCCTTCATTCTCTCCCATCAGGTAATGGGGTTGGCTCTTTCCTAAGAAATTGTTGGCTTTACACCCATATACATGCTAAGTTCACTTAGGTATGGTTAGCATCATAGGAGCACGCCTGATTACTGTCATGTATCTATATGCCTGCATATATTCACTGTTATAGCACCATGTTAGAACTCTACCTTTTATTTACTCTGTTGGTGCTTGTAATCTTTTACTTTGGTGTCTGTCTAATGATTGTCGCAGCAAACACGTTTTACACTAGAATGCCACTGAGTCAATAAATGCTTATAGAAAACGTTTCCATCGTTTGTTCTGTGTATCTCTCTGAGACCAAGTGAGCATGAGTGACTGAGCAAAAAGTACTGTACTTTTTGCACGATCCCTGACGGGTTCAAGGGTTGTGGGATTATAGTGGCACCGTGAGCTAGCTGGTCTATAGGCTGACATATTCTGTGGGGGTGTCCGGAAACAGTCTAGACACTAATCCCTCAGTTTATGTTATCCAAACAATGTGCAGATCCTGCAGATTTGTTGGAACTGTTCAACAACACACATATAGGGTTAGTGCAAAGGCAGCATGAGGTTCAAAACCATTTACGAGCATAATTATAATATTTTACATCATTGTATATAGGTGCAAAGTCTTTGCTAGATTAACATCAACAAGTGTGTGAAACCACTTGCAGAAGCAAAAACCACCTGTAGGTGCAGAAATACGATTAGGTGTGAAATCAACCTTGGTGCAAAGCCTGCAGTAGAGTGGTATCCTCTAAATGCAATGTTGCCCCTAAACTTGCTTTCGAAACTAAATGTGTTGTCACACGTAAATATGATTGTTCCTCCTACAATTATTTTCCCATTCCTCTTAATATTGCACCAAGGGTTATTTTGCCCCGAAAATGCATTTTTCTCTAATATTTGGTGTGTGCTCCTAATCCACACTTCTCCTGACTTCGTGTCAAGGCTTACATGAAAATGCTCTTTCGCCTGAAAGTGTTTGTGCACAAAAATATCATTTGTGCTCTTACATTTTCACACTTGCTGACAATGCACTAAGGGTGGTTTTGCACCTGAAAAAAACGGTTAGGCAATTGGGGTCTCATACCGAAGTACACCTTTTACAACTAATCTGACATTTTACAATCATATGTTTTCTCTTTGCTGAATGAGTCTGTACCTTAATGTGATACCACGATCTGCTTATCTGCACCAGTGGTGATTTTGCTCCTTCTTGTCTTTTTGCACCTCATTCCAATTTTTGCTGCTAAATGTGTTCTTGATTCTAAAACCTTCTCCAGACTAATGCCGATGTTGAAACAAATATGACTTTGCACCTAAATATGTGTTTTGGTCCTAAATCTGACTTGTGCTACTAAAGGCATTTTCACATTCATGCAAACTTAGTGCAAAGTCAGCCTGAGTGTGGGATTTATGTACAAAATTACATTTAGATGCTAAGCCTCCAGTGGCAAAATATCAACACACGTTTAGAGCACTTCTAGGGTCACAACCCACATTTAGGAGGAAAACACATTTAGGTGCAATATTACATGTAGTTCTAAAGTCAGACTTTTTCAGGCACATGCATCAATATTGCTTTTTGCGATTCCTTAATTGCGGAAAATAAGGAATCGCAATTAAGGAATTGCAAAATGCAATGCATCAAGAAATCGCTAAAAAAAATGTGATTTCTTAATATTCCTTAATTGCGACTCGCAAATTGCGAGTCTCAATTAAGGAATACCTCCCCATTCATTCCTATGGGCCTAGAGGCCCATAGGAATAAATGGGAAGACATTCTCAATTTGCGATTCGCAATTAGCGAATCGCAAATTTAGAATGCGATTTTAAGGGTGCAGGGGTGTCCAAAGGACACCCTGTTGCACCCCTGAAATCAATCTGTGCACATATGTTGTGCACACACATGCCCTAAGGGCATGTGTGTGCCCAACATGAAACTATGAAAAATGCACAAAAGTGCATTTTTCAAAGTTTTCGCAAATTACCATGAGGTTCAACCTCATGGTAATTTGCTCCCCCTAATTGCGAAATCGCAATTTTTTAAAGTTTCATGCATTGCATTTAAGGAATCGAAAAATGCGATTCCTTAAATGCAATCGCAATTTGAGAATTCTCAAATATTTGCGAATTCTCAAATTGCGAGGGCCTTCACCCTTCATGCATTCCAAAAGCAGATTTTGCGATCGCAAACGGACGATTTTTTGCGATTTGCACCGTTTGCGATCGCAAAATCCTTTGATGCATGTTCCTGTTTATGTTTAGGTGCGCACTATTAGGTGTAAAGTCAGCCTTTGTGCGACATCAGTTGGAGTGTGAAATACTTTTAGGAGCACAAATCACACTTAAGAGCAAAATGACATGCAGATGCAAAATCACCCTTGATGCAAAATCGCCAGGACTGTGGAAGTACTTTTAGGAGCACAAAACACATTTAGAAAAACTAAAATCTTAATCAGATACAGAACAAAACCAGTATGGTTTTCGCCATTAAAATTCATTTTGAACATGAACGTGGGTTGCACCTATATGTATTCATGGCTCGTAAAAAAAATTTGTTGTTGCACTGAGAGTGGTTTTCCATCTAAATGTGATCTTACTCCTACAGTGACTTATGCTCTTAAAGTATTTCAACCAAGGGTTATTTTGCACCTGAATACAATTCAAGAGCCCCAATGAAAAAAACATCTAAAATCATATTTATGTTTAGGAGCACAAATTGCATTTAGGTGTGAAACATATTCAGGGGCATTTAGGGGAAAATTCAGGAGCAGTATCTTCAGGAGTGTTTAGATAGCTTTAGGAGCAAATCACACTAAAGGGAAAAATAACATTTAGATGCAAAATTACCCTTGATGGAACATCAACTGTGGTGTATAAACACTTGTAGGAGTAAAATTATAGTTAGGCACAGCAAGACATATACATTCAAAATTACTTTTTGGTGAGAAGTCAAGGCAAAACCACCTCTCAGTGCAAGATCCCCCTTGAGGCAACACCCTGTAGTGAGGAAGGATGCCTGCCTGCACACATTGCTATGTTAGTATAACCGCATTAGAAGTTTAAAAGCCTTTTTGCAACTTTTGCCGCTTTTGCACACGATACCAAATAGAGCTGTTGTTGTAAGTTAACTTGCTTGCTTTGCTTCACATGAGAACAGTCTGCTTTACACATCCCTGGACTTACACGGCAGCCTCTGTCTGTACAGCTTGTGCTCACAGCGTCATGGTCAAATAACAATGTATGCTGTTGATTCATTGTGATCGGCCCACACGCTAGACATAATATGCATCCAGCTGCAAGAAGCTGAAATACGAGTGCCTTTAATATTACACTGCATGCAGGCACTTGAAGAAAACCTTTCCTTCTACAAGAGAGCTGGCTGATCCTTTGATGTGATACACCTAAGCTGATCTTTGAGGTATTGGGTTCCCCGTTGAAACTTATAGACATTCTATTATTATAAAACTAGCCTAGAGAAAGGGGAGGGTGGTACACAAGGCACTTTATGACCTATTTCCACTATCAGTATAATATGATTTCTCCCTTTGTGTTTTATGGAGTTGTAACAATTCTGGTTGTATTATTTCTAATCATATGCCTGCTTATGTTAGCCAATATACTGCATCTTAGAGCACGTTTTTTAAATAAACATTTTAAACTTTACCATGTCTCTGATTAAGCATGTTGTGGACTTATATGAGAAATACAAACAAAAGAGTGTTCTTGTTTGCCACCATTCCCTGAGAGCATTCTAAGTTGCTTGTTCTGGTTTGTCTAATCATTGGTAGCTTTGCTTAGGATGGAGAAAGAATGAGATACTGATGCTAGTGGGATAGGGGTTCTGAGGTGAGTTTCTGGTACACCACAAGTCACTGAGGTCCAGGTTTCCTGCCCACAGTTCTGTGCACAAACAGAATCCCTGCAACAACCAGAAGCATTATGAAAATATTTATTGGTGTAAAAACACATTTGGGGGCAAAATCACATTCATGTGTCACTCATGGTAGCACATCAACACTCTTACTAAGAAAACCCTATGTGCAAAATACATAAAAGAAAATCATATTAAGTGCAGTAGCACAGTTAGATTAGAATCACCCTTGGTGCAATGTCAGCGTGAGTGAAGTATCATGTAAATGTGATTGTTCCCTAATGTTGATTTCAATGAGAATGGTTGTTCCACCTAAATGTGATTTCTCCTACGAAAACATTTTTCCACACCCCTAGTGAAGTTGTACCAAATGCGAAAACTAAATGTGTTTTTTCAAGAAAGTTTGATTTGTGCTTTCATATGTTTTTCACACTCATGTGATGTGCACTACGGGTGATTGTGCTCTCAGTGTTCTATCAACTCTGATATCATAGGGAGCACACCGTTTATGCATAAGGTGACATTTCACTCCCATCTCTTCTCTCCGTGCTGAATTATTTGGTACCCACTTTGCTGCTGATTTTGTACTAATGGTGATTTTGCACCTCTATGTGTGTCTGTAGCTCAATGTGATTTTTGCTCCTAAAGGTGTCTACACACTCCAGTTGATGTTGCACAGGGGTGACTTTACACCTCAGTAAATTTTTACTCAAAATCTGATCCGTGCCTCTGTAAGTGCTTCCACGGTCATGTTTAATTTGTGTCAAGCCGCCGCCTGTGTGGAAAAGTTTTTAAAAGTACAAGATTTAAGAGCAAAATCAAATTTAGGTGCAACGTTTTGCTTAGTGTATCACCAATAGAAGTATAAAAACACTTGTAGGAGCAAACCCTCACATTTTGGTGAAGGGACACAATTAGGTGTCACATCTCTGACTCTTTTTGTTGGATGTCCAGCTTCTGCTCAATGCTAAACAAGGCGGCTCTTGTGGAACCTTACTGAGAATTTGACAGAGTTGGACATCTGCCAACAAGTAGAAGATGTCATGGTTTTTCGAGTGCCATTGACATGAATATGGTGAATGGGACAGCCAACGTTTTTGGCGAGATGGCCTGCAGCTGCCCAAATATCGCTAAGGCCCAAAGTATTCAAAGTTTGTTTTTTAAATAAAGCAGAATCACACAGGTGTTTTGCCTATTCTGAAAAACCTCTTTTGCGTTGAGTGTTTTTTTTAATTACATTTCTTCCTATTTTCATTCTACATTTCTTTCTTCTTAGTGCTAGGACCATGCTAGATAAATTCACTATATGAATTAAAGTAGGACATAGCATGAGTCTATCAGTGCAGCAATGGAACTAGACATCCACCATTTTTTTGGGCAGATTTCCCTTTCTATGTGTTTCAGAAAGGCAAGCAAGACTCCAACTCTAGGGCATCCTCATGCCTATAATGTGTTATACTGGTTTGGCGTAGTGAGCAAAAGAACGATGGATTTAGCCCGGATCTCTTGGCTAGGGGTGAATACTTGATTTATTCAGCATTCCGTCCATCATTTACTGTCGCAGAACTTTTCACCCTAAGTGGAATAAGTATGCCCAGACGTGGGTCCCCAGCTCCCTGTGCCACTGGATTCAAGTTAGCCTGCGGATTAGGGGTGATACCCCAAAACCAGGCCCAGGATTCTTGTTTCCAGTCCAGTGAGGACCCGGCTTGTAAGTTTGAGCTAGACTGTTCCCAAGAGGAGTGGGGTCAAGTTTGTTTTGCATATGGCTGGGTCTAAACTGTAGCGGCATAATGAGAAAAAGAACAATGGATTTAACCCACATTTTTTGACTGGGGTTGAATGTTTGATCTATTCAGTATTCTGTTCATCATTTGTTGCCGCAGCAATAGTGGATCTGCAGCTGCAGCACCACTTGTGCCACCCACTTGAGTAGCCCTTTAAACATATCTCTGGCTTGCCATTGCTGAAATTGTGTGTGCAGTTTTAAGCTGGCATATCGAACTGGCAAAACAAAATCTTTTCCTAGGCCCAAACCTTCCTTTTTAATAAATATACGTCTCTCCTAGGGTAGACCCTGGACATCCTAGAGGGCAGGTTACAATGTATTTAAGAAGTAGGATATGTACTTTTAAGTTGGACATGTCCTTGTAGTGCAAAACTCTTAAATTTCTTTTTCACTCCTGCAAGGCCCACCTCTCACATATGATAAAATTGACATTGCCGTATTATAGTTTATAAGTGTAATTTCCAAATAGGGAAAGTTCACTTTTTTATGTTTGGTGTCCCTCGAATCCTAATTTAAAATCCTAGTTCATGGTGAAGTTGGATTTACAAAATTTCTAAGCAAGTAAATTAGATAGCGACTGCACACCTTCCCTTAATAAATGTTTTTATTTTGTGCTGACACTTCCAAATGACTGCGTACAAGTCAGCACTGTGAATCATCCCAACACAGCATATCATAGATAATGTCAAAGGTGCCTTAATCCGCGAACCCAGCTGCTGCACTGCTTGAAGGAACAAGATACCAAAGTGAACCGTATTTTCCTTAGTTATCCAAGTTAATCCAAAGTACATCATTCTTGGAACTCAAATATAATCCATGTCTTCTTTTAATTATAGAATCACTTAGTGGACGGCAATTTGACCAGAATACTTTATTCATACATATTCAAACGCCGTCTGTCGCCCATCCAGACTTTACATTGGCATGTGCAGTTTACCACATTTCGGTGCGTTCACATACAAAAACCCAATGCATTTCGAACCATTTTGTTCTTCATCGGGGGTCTCTTATGAATGCCGAGACTGGCGTATTTCAACCTCTCTGTGCCATACTGCTTGAAGAAATCAACGCAATGCATTTTAAACCATTTTGTTCTTCATCAGGGGTCACTGTAAAAAGTTAAAAAGAGCTGTTTCACCAACCATTCAAGAATGGACCAGTTTCCCGCATTGGAACATTTTATTTCTGTAGTTTTCAGTCGTGTCGGCGCCTTTTATTTCTCTTTTATTTTTCATTCAGTGTTTGGTTTAACAATGGTCAACTGTTAAGGTTTATGTCATAATTAAATGTTAATTTCTAATACACATGCTTCACATATACATGCATCACATAGTGGTTTTACACTTAAGTTGAATATATGGTTTTTGACAGCTGGCAAAATACATCATGGGATTGGTAGGCGAATCGTGTTTAGTTAAATTTTCACGCACCGGCACACCGATTTAGAGGTTTCGTTTTAAATTAGCAAGTAGCGGGCACAGGTGGGAGTGTGTTATTTGTGCACAGTTCGTGGGGGGAGGTGCAAAAAGCATTGATTTTTTTTTGTACGCAGTATGGCACAGAGAGGTTGAAACTTGCCGGTCTTGGTGTTTATAAGGTAAATGGATGGATTCTTTCTTTGGTGGGGAAACAGGTCACTGACTCCGAGGTTCTTTCTTTTTTTAGTGATGACACAGGGACAGGGGTGAACAGTTTAATTACAGCTCACGGGGGAGTAAGTACAGCATAGTATTCTCTTTTGTTTGGAAATCTTTTTTATTTTGCTTTGAAAATAAAAAAGAGCGTAGAAAAAAGCATGAATACACAGTGCGCAAAATTCAAATTTTCACACTTGTCTCATAAGGCAGTTGTTCACATGTAATGTCCATTGCAGGCGGCCTTGTCGGTAAGCCGGAACGAGTCGGTGTACAGAGAGAATAATCCATGACCACTGTATTCAAGATTACTAAGAACGGTGTCATACATTACAGCATTCAAGGCTCCTCCCTTGGCGCTTCTGAGAATAATCCCCCTCCCTCTTCTTCCCCTTCCACCTCTAAATTACAGTATTTTAGCCATGGTGCCTGTATCTTCCGAAATTACTACAGGCAGCCCCTAGCCTTATACGTCACCTGTTCCGCTGCCATGTACAGATCAAGACACGCCCTCCATTCCTTGAGGGTAGGCAGTTGCGGAGCCCCCCCAGTACTTTGCTATATCCCGTTTGGCTACCACCACCCCCAAATTGGCGAATACTAGTTTGCGTCTTGGGATGTCCACATCTGTCGGTATACCCAAAAGTAAAAACCGTGGCTCTAGTGCTATGTGAACCTCTAGTATGCTATTTAGCTCAACCACTACTTTTCCCCAGTATGCCTGGATATCTACGCATTCCCAAAGGGTATGTATGAATTTCCCGTCCGCTACGTGGCGTCTAAGGCATTCAGTACTTACCGCCCTCCCCATTTTATGTAATCCTGCTCTTTCAAAGTATGCGGTGTGCAGGACTTTGTATTGGATGAGACGTAACCGAAGCTTAATTGCCACTTCCCGCGGGTGCATGAGAGCGGCCTCCCAGTCAATGTCTTCCAGTACACCAGTGGTCAGTTCAGATTTAGTTCGGAGTGGACCTAGTTTGTCAGGCATGTTATTGAGTAACGTCTTATAGGTGAACAAAATGGCTTTATTCGGGATCTCCTCCTGCAAGAGCCGACCCTCTAGCGGGCGTATTCTGGAAGTGTCTTCCCATAAAACCCTTCCACCGGCCATGCATGCTTCAGACGGAGGTACGCATAAGCCTGAGTGTCATGTAGCTGATATCTGGCTCGGAGTGTCCCAAAAGAGGCCAATCTACCCTTTTCCAGGATGTCTCCTATTTTGGAAATACCTATTAGGTCCCATTTCTTAAAGCCTCTCAGCTTCCCAATCTCGGTTAACCTATTTCCTTCCTACAGCGGGGTCTCCCTAGAGCATCTCTGGTCTCACCTCATTTGGCATTCCTCTCTTTTCTAAGCCTCTTTTGTCCTCTGGGTCGCTTGTGGCAACCGTCTACTTCCCGCGCCCCAGCAGATATAATGCAGATGCGTACGTCTCTGAACTGTAACCTTTCTAACCGATAGGTCGAGTGGTTCCGGGGTGCGTGAATCTAATCATTGATGACAATGAGGTGGGACACTCTATAATATGCCCTAATATTGGGGAGTACCAAACCCCCATTATATGGATTCCTCTGTAGAGTCTGAAGTGCGGCTCGTGGATGGGCTCCGTCCCAGAGGAGCGAGTGCAGTTCACTATCTATTTGTCTGAACTTTGCGTACGGGATTTTAAGGTAAGTATTTTGTATTATGCAGAGCAGTGAGGGAGAGTAATCATTTTGTACATAGCGGCCCTTCCCATAATAGTTAAGGGGAGTTTTCTGCACTGCTTAACATCCTCCTGAAAGTTTAGAAGGACCAACCTAATGTTACGTGTTAGGCTTGCTGCCACATCTGTGGTATAAGCCCAGGTGGGTGAACCCATCCGTCGACCAACGCAAGCAACTAGGGTATGTCTGGGGTTCCACCACCCCTCCCAACTGGATACAGGGTAGACTTATTCCAATTGATTTTATATCCCGCTTGATGCCTGTATGTCTCAAAAAGTTGTAGGAGCAGAGGAAGCGTCTCTGTTGGGTTATCAATGTATAGTAAGATATCATCCACATATAAAGATATGCATTACCCCTCCAACACTCGGGTGTCATCTACAAACCCACCCAGCCCCGGGAAAGTCTCAACTACACAGGCCAGGGGCTCCAGAATAAGAGCAAAAAGTAGAGGGAAAGGGGGCATCCCTGTCTAGTTCCTCTTTGAATCTGCCAGGTGTCCGATAGAGCTCCGTTAACCCGAACCTGAGCAAAGGGCTTCGTATATATACCAGTGCCACCCAATTCTGGAAACTCGGGCCAAATCCAAATTTCTCCAGAGCTTGTCTCATGAAAGGCCAATGGATAGTGTCAAACGCCTTCTCAGTGTCAAGAGAGAGGAGCAAATGGGCCTCTTCCCTGCCTTGGACCACATTCATCCAGTTGGCAATCCGTTGCAGATAATAGCGAGTGGCTCGATGTGGCATTAAGCCAGATTGATCTTCATGATTCAAAGTGACAATGACGGTTAACAGGCATGTTGCGAGTATAGTCGCCAGGATTTTGGTTTCTATATTTAATAGTGAAATTGGACGATACGACCAACAGTCATGCGGGGGATTCCCCTCCTTAAGTATCACCACCACCGTTGCAATTCTGAGATCCACAGGGAGTATCCCATTATCTTTTGCAGCTTTAAACATCTTAAGTAAATGTGGTGCCAGAATGTTGCTATGTTTTTAAAAAATTCGCATTGTAGGCCATTAGGGCCAGGGGTTTTACCTGTTTTCAGTCGGCCGATGTTCTCCCTTACCTCTTCTTCAGGCCCGGTGCAGCAATGTGAGGAGAAACAGGATTAAACCAGGATTAGGTTTGGGGCCGGCGGAGCTCGTGGAAAACGCAGCTACCCGGCCATGTCACTTGCCAAGCCCCCCACACAGCATAGTATTCTTGATTAATATTGTGGCAAAGAGGTGTCTAGCTTGTTTGTTTGGCCGTTAAAGGGAGTAAGTTTTTATGTGGATTTATTTTTGTGGGTGAAATGGGCAATATTAGTGGCGTTTTTTCATTTCTTTCTATTCCATAATTCTTTATATGGAGTAAGTGGTGACAATGCGGGGGTTTAGTTGGGGGAGGTTGAGTTTGAGTTAACCCTTGATTTAGACAGCTCACAGTACTCAGTGTGTCCATTCTTGAATGGTTGGTGAAATAGCTATTTTTTTACTTTTTACAGTGTGCGCTGATGAAGAACAAAATGGTTCAAAATGCATTGGGTTTTTATATGTGTCCACACCGAAATGTGGTAGACTGCACGGGCCAATGTAAAGCCTCAATGGGTGACAGAAAGCATTTGAATATGCTTGAATAAAGTATTCTCGTCAAAGAGATTCTATAATCAAAAGAAGACATGGATTACATTTGAGTACTATGAATGGTGTACTGTGGATTAACTTGGATCACAATGTAAAATACGGTTCACTTTGGTATCTTGTTTCTTCAAACAGTGCAGCAGCTGGGTGCGTGGAATGAGGCACCTTTGACAGTATCTTTTACAAAATTGGCATTTTATTGCCTTAGCCATTTGGTTCCTGCAGGTTGTCTCTGGTCACATGACTGTGTGTAGTTCGCACTTGAATACAATGGGAGCCTAGGTGTGACTAGATGGGCCATCACTGGCAGGATGGGAGGGAGGAACTGGGCCCAGCCTCACTTACACCTGAATAGGCTGTGTCCTGTATCCACACAATTGGCTGCATATCCCCTGTAGTTAGTTTGGAGCCAGGTAAGGAAAGCAGGTCATCTGTGCACTTCAAAGGCATGCCTCTTGAAGATTCTCTCCAGTTCAAAGGCATATCTGTGTATAAAAGAAGGACCTCAGACACCACCACTTCAATACACTTCTTGACCTGTGGAAAAGCACCGATGTGCTGCTGAAGGACTGCCACTGTGCTTGACTGCCCTCTGATGGGCTTCTGTTATGCTGTGCTGTCAGGCTACCTTCTGCCCTCCTATTCTGGGTGAGGAGGAGTGGACCTCCATCTCTTGCACCCAGAACCCAGAGTGACTCAAAGGACTAGTTGGCTGGCTCCTGATCTGAAGCCTCTGGGACACAACACGTTTCCAACAACCTTGCTCTAGCACTATGACGCTGTCATCTGTGTGTTTACCCTGCCACTTGTTGCCACCCCAGTCCTGGGCCCTTGGATGTGGGCCTAAGGTGTTCTGGCAGCCTGTGGAACCAGTGGAACCAACGCATCTCTTCTGCTGTGTGGTGCATACCCGAGCAGAACCGACGATTCGCCACTGCTGATTGAATTGAACCATTCAAAAGAATGCATTGCATCTCTGCCGTCATTGCATCAGAACCACCACTGTGTGATGCATCCCTTGTGCAGGCCCTCACATCCCCGATCGACGGCAGTTTCAACAACAATGGAGAACTCTGCATCACAGCCTCGCAAGCTCCTTGGAACCGGCGCATTGCCACGATTGCACGCTGCATCCTCAACACCGGACTTTGCATTGCAAGCCCCGTCAATGGGATCCTCCACGGTGATGCAGGACCTCCCATCTCAGCCTTGCTGCATCACTGATCCGGTGCAGTGCCTCAGCTGTGTGATGCATCTTATGTGCGGATCCTCTCAACACTCTGCAAACCAGGGTTAAGGTACTGTGTTCAGCATCCCTAACTGGGTCCTTGTAGCTGGCCCATTCTCTATCGCAGTTGGCATGAGTCTGTGAATTATTTCCCTGTCGGTGCAGCCAGGTAACCACAGTTGTTGGTTTTCGCCTTTTTGTGCCATTTTGACTTAGGGCCACATGGCCAAACCTTTTTGTCGGTTTCTGCGACAAAACATTAGCATTTTACCGCCTATTTCAAGTAGGTGGTAACCAAATCGCAAATGGGAAGGGGTTTCCCTTTGCTGACTGTTGCGAAAACATTTATTAAGAGCAGGCAGGGGTCCCACAAATCTATGACTGCTCTTAAAAAATGAAACTGAAACGTTTCATTTTTCTTTTTGAAACACATTCTGTTTTCCCTTCCATTTAAAATAAAAGATTCTTTGCTTTAGTCAAAAGCAAATACAGACATGGTGGCCTGCTATCCCCAGAAGGCCACCATCCCAGTGTTTTTAGTGATTCCCAATGGGTCGCAAATTGCGGCCTACCTAATGAATATTAATGAGGTAGGTGAATTTGCAAGCCACTGTAAATCAAAAATTAAACTCAATAGAGTTTTGTACATGTGAAATTGCGATTTCTAATTTTGATTCAAATGGAATTGCAATTAGGAACTCACAAATTCTAACATACTTAAATGTGGCCTTTAAATCTTTAAATTTGAATATATGCAGTTCTACTAACTGGATTTTTGTCATTTGGTCTTGTTTATTTATTAGTCTGATCTGTTTTCCTAATCTGGTGTGAGATACTTTTTGTGAGTTGTTTTCGCTGTTTTACTGTTTGAAGTGTTGCACAAATAACTTACGCATTGCCCCAAAGTTAAGCCTGACTGCTCTGTAACAAGCTACACGGTCATGGGCTAATTTGGGGTTTGCTTGTGTCTTACCCTGACAACAGTTGTGGTTGCTGCTTAACTAGGTCTCACACCCCAGTCAACCAGTATATCAGTTTCTTACAGTAACGAAACACAAATTTAGGAGCTTTTCCCTACCAGGAAATACAGAATATAAAAGTGCATGGCCTACTTTTTAAATACACTGCAACATGCCCTCGGGGCTGTTTAGGGCCTACTCTAGGCGTGACATATTTGCATACAATGGGAGGTTTGGGCATGGCAAGAGCGGCTGAGTCTGAGTGAGTGGGGCCGGCAGCAGGGAGGAACAGTGGGCACACTGCATTTCAGTTTAAAGAGTGCATGTCACTTTGGCCGGATGTCTTGCGACGGCCAGTCTGAGATGCACACTTTATATACTCCAAAGCCAAGCTGTCTTAGACAGCTGGGTGGAGAGCAAATGCAGGCCTCCAGAGCTTTACCGAGCGTCGGACCAGGGTTCTCCAGCCAAACCTGGAGCTGCTTTCATGCTGCCTGAGCAGCATGAGAGCAGTACCAAGATTGGTAGAGGGGACTTGGATGATGCTCTGGGAACCTGCTGCCTGTGCTGGAGGAATAACCGACTGCCGAGACAAGGAGGAGCAGTGGGTAAATAAATCTTTGTTTATTTTAATAATAATTTGATTTAACTCTCTGAAAGGTATTGTGAGAAACTCGAAGTGCCTTCACCCTCAACTCCAGCGCTCTCAATCATGGCCCGGCATTGTTTAACTTGTAAAAGAATAAATGCTGGGGCTCTCGTCGGGGAGGCCAATGCAGCTTGCACTACCCATTGCCCCCGCAGTCTGTCAATGACAGTACAAATGCTGCTACTAAATATCACACTCTTAAAAATGTGACAAATCAGACTATTCCAGCCACCCAAAACTATAAGAATTGCATGGGAGGCAGATATTAGTCATTGTAAATGTAAATTGAAGTAATAAACTGCTGTTTTGTGCTCATATTTAAATTAGCCAGACAACGCCACCATGTGGCAGACTGTCATAAGCCCCAGTGCTGGCAATTAGGTGCTGGTGCTGAGCAAGGGAAACTGCCAGCACAAATTAAGCACTGAGGCCCGTTATAAACGCTGCTTAAAACGGAAAACGACTGAGAGCTTTGGCGCTGAGCATAACGGCACTGCTGGATTTTATTTTACCAGTGCTTGCCAGTGGGTAAATAATCCGCCCCACCATTTTTGTTTGCCGCTGATTGTCACTGACTTTAGCACTGGTTAGCAATGGTAAAATTTACAGAATTCCCCCAAAAAAGATCAGCAACAATGGTGGAGCAAGAAAAAAAGTTTAGGGGAAGACCACCCTAAGGCTGACAGGTTTAACAATTCTGCTCCAAAATGTATACACCTTGCACTTTTTCACATATCAAAAATGTGGTCTCGTGATTGTGAGAGGACAGCAGAGCAGCCTATCTGTAGTTCAAATAAGCCCCAGATTACTCAGAGTGTGGGTTTTGAATGCATGACCTGGTCTGTTCCTCAGAACTAGCATTCTGCACCAGCTCTTCGTATGCCAGGACGGCTTGCCTGGGGGAAACCTCTACACCCCATAGAAGCCTATGACAGTCCTGCCAATGTCCCTAAAGTCCTTAGAAAGAGTAGTTGATGACATGAAGAAAAATTCACAAAGTTCCTCCTGTGCTAAGCATCTGTTATATGGACATGGAGACCCAGGCTTTGTTCCCTTCGTGAAGCTCATATGATAAACGGTCAAGGAGCCCCAGGATTTTCCCATGTGTTAGGTAGGGAAAATTCGCAAGCAACCTACTTCATCCATATATTCTTTGGGGCAGATTTACAAGCCCCTTGCACCTCTTTTACGCCGCTGTTGCATCACTTTTATGGCGCAGGAACGCCTCCTAAAAGTGACTGAGTGAAATCTACAAGATTTCACTGAGCCACTTTTAAGGCCATGCTGCGTCAAAACCCTGCACCTGCTTGAAGCAGGCGTAAGGATTGACGCAGCATTTTGAGGATAGGGCACCCCCGAGCCTTGCTAAAGCTGCGTCGCGCTTGTGACTCATCTCCAGCAATGTGCCGCCTTCCGGCACCAGATGCGTCACGCATCTGTCCATTTTTGCCCCATGGTGAGCCGCATTGTAAATGCAGGGCATCCATGGTGGCGGAGTCGTGACGCACAATTACTGGCGCATACCTGCTGATATGCAGGGATGCGCCAATTATTGTAAATCTGCCCCTAAATTCTTTTATGGTTAAAATAAAGAACTACCTTCAAAAAGAAATGTCAGACTCAGACTGCCTACTATTGAGTCTCTGCCTTTGATGCGATTCATACCAAAACACCTGCCAATCACACTGCTCCCTGGCAACAGACTGGAACAAATGGACACAGCCTGAGGGGCACTATGAACCCAGGCGCATTTATCTCCATGAAATATACTGCCTTCTGGACACCTCACTGTGTGAAATGTAAATCGTCTTGCTAATGTGCAGCCACCTGAGATGAGCTACGCAGGCGCCCGAGTGAATTCTTATCCAACACATGAGTGTGGCTCTTCCACTGCAGGGGCCCTTTAACTGCACCTCAATAAGGGTAGGTCACAGAGCAGTGGGCTTCCTGGGGCGGCGAATTCAACATGCGCCACGGAAATGCAAGAGAAGGAGAAACGCACGAGGGCAGAATAACCATGACAAATTATAAATTGAGCCCTAATAAGCAGCTAACCATCACTCTGACAAACTTAGCTGACACGGTGACGCATGCCATTGAGAAGAAGCGTCCGTAATGTTTCGAAAGCACGCAGAAGATCTGTAATAAGGCGGATTTGCGAGACACGCTGAAAAGATGCTCGACAATGCCGTGACCCGCAGCTGTCAATCGTCAGGTGCCAGCGAAATAAGCTTCCACTGAAACAATGGTGCTCAGAAGAACCGTGACGTGAAGATGCAGAAATATGACATTCTCGAGTTATTCTCGAGACGTGCCTCCAACTGGAATGTTGTGTAACTGTTTCCGGCTGTCAACACAGGCTATTAAACCTAGCAGTGACAACCACAATAAAATGTATAACTGTTTGGCGCAAAGCTGAGATTGCCCAATGCATGGCAACGGCTTGAACAGAGAGCCATGTTGTCCCTGTGTGGTGCTCCCCGCCTGGACCCGTCTCTCTATGTGCATTTGACACATTAGACTAAAGCTGTGACATTATCTTTAAGAATGACAGACACAGTCTAAAGTTTAAAAGTTTACTTAAAGTATATAAAACAGAACTACATACGCTCGACCATCAATCAGTTAGTATAATAGTACATAAGTCAGAAGTACAAAGAACTCTGTAAAGTTCAATAGAAAATCAAGCAACAATGCACCTAATAAAGTGGAGAAAAAGTGGTCTCTCTAAGTGAAATAGAAGGTCCTTTTAATAGACTTTAGACAAGGACTTCACACATTCACTAATCAAGAACATGGTTTCAAGATGCACCAATCAGTAGACAAGAACATGGTTCCAAGAGTATGCACCAATCACTAGATAAGAACATGGTTCCAAGAGCATGCACCAATCAGTAGACAAGAACATGGTTCCAAGAGTATGCACCAATCACTAGACAACAACATGGTTCCAAGAGTATGCACCAATGAGGGACAAGCAAGAAGAAACATTTTACTACAGAATACATTTGAATATATTACGTTATATATTCATTGAATACATTTGAAGTTTCTCTCATAATTCTATTATCTTTGATTCAGATGTTCTCAGTCTATTCAGGTAACATGAGTTGATACAAAGTATGAAATACATCCTGGGACAGCCAGGTTGTCCTTGGTTAACTACATTGCATTCAATGTGACTGGAAAATTCTCAGTTTTTTAGTGTAAAGCTGACAATACTCTTTTACAGCAAGGAAAACAACAGCAGCAGTTCTCACGTGGAAAATTGCAACTTCCCATTTAAAATGGATGTAAATCATGAAAACTGGCTTTTTTAGCGTAAGCTTGATTCTAAATGCATTGAAATCTACGGTTCAAAAACTGATTCTACAACCTCCCACCTGATTCTAAATCATCACATTACGTCTTTATTATTTTACAATAAAATATATGGTAAAACAAAATAGGTAAGATCGAGGAATTATTAGTAAATACTCAAGAAATATTATAAGAATAAAAAATATTTTTGCCATCATTTTTGGATTTAGTTTTTTAGGTGCTTCTAATTCCTTCACTGTGTCGTACTGTTTGCTCCTCATTTCTTCAACCTTTATCTCAATTCGCTTTCTCTTTCTTTTTCTTCCTCACATTACTGACAGCTTCTTGATCCTACATCTTAACCTACCATTTGATGAATTCCTTTGCAAACTTTCAGTAAGAAAAGCACACATGCAAAACTGATTAGTTTAACTAAAAAAGGGGTCAAAAGGAATTTTAGTATTTCTCCGCCTATACTTCCTAACCATTTGCCTGGTTTAGCAAATCTGTTTCCAATCCACTCAAATACAGAGCCTATTCCTTGCCATGTGTCTGTTTCTACTAACTCAGTTTATGCATGATTATTAGAAATGGGGTTCTTTAGTTGCAGAGGTAGGCACCTTTGTCCAAATAGGGACCCTTATTTCTAGTCAGGTTAAGGTGGATGCACACTTTAGATAACCTCTGCTCTCCCCCTGGGTTGCTTGGCACGAGCAGACAGATTTATACCAAAGGCCATGCGTAAAGTATTTGTACTCAAACCACAGAGTAATACAGTGGTAACACCACAAATGGACACTACACTAGATTTAGAAAAATATAGTATCTTTATCTAAACTCAACAAGACCAAAACGCCAAAAGTTCAACATATCATTTATATGATAAGGTATGACTTTAGAACAGTTATTGCAAAAATAAAGCTTGTAAAAGCAAATACCTCCATCTGGGGCTATTACAGCGTTTTGACAGCAATAAAGTCAAAGTACGGTGCCACCCGCGAGAAGCACGGCGTCGGGCTCGGAGTCACATGGACACCAAAACAAAGAGTACATTGGAAACGAAGTCTATGATGATGCAGAGCGTTGTGGAGGTGAGGCGTCCTGTCCACAAGGAGGCAACATTTCATGTCCAGGACAGGAGAAGATGGTTGCATCGGTGACAAGGCATCGATTCTGGTGACGATGCAAAGTCAGCGAGTTTGTGGATTCACCCTCGCCAGATATCGGTGTTGCGATAACAGGATACAGGCGCTGGCTATGATGGAGTCGGGCACAGCTGATAACTGCAGGAGTCAGGCAGAGCTGATAACTGCAGGAGTCGGCAGGTGTCGAAGTGCAGCGGAGCTGCGGTGCAGGCTGGGCAGTGAGTTGTTCACTTCACGAGCGGTGCCCCGGGCCTTGGTGAAGGTCGCGGCGTCAGAGCGGCGTCACGGACAGCGCCTGAGACAGATTTTCTTACTTCTTTCAAGTTGCTTCCAGCTCCCAACAGCAGGAAAACTCGAGGCCCAAAACTGGAAAAGCCACCTCCTGGCAGGTCAGAACTCTCCGCAGCAGAGTTGAGGAGAGCTGGGGGGTAGTTTCTTTGTGTCCCTGAGACTTCAGAACAGGAGGCCATCTCATACAGGCCCTTGGAGATCCTCAAGCAGGTTCACAGCAAAGTTACATTATTTGTCCTATCCTTGGCAGAAGCAGCAACTGTAGGTCAACCCAACAAAGCACACAGGAAAGGGGCGGTACACCTCCTCACAGCTCTTCTGCTCCTATCTTTGACAAAGGTTTCTCTTGAGTGCAGAAATAATCTAAAGTTTTGGGATCTTAGGTCTAATACTTATACCCCAAAATGACTTGTTTCTCTTTGTACAAGGGTCTCTGAGCCCAGTCCAAACCAGTTCTGTCCTCACTGGTACAGTTTGACCACAGGGGGTGGAGACAGCATTGTACAAGGGAGACTGGCCCAGTTCAGGTGCAAGGAAATCTCCTCTCACTACTCTAAATTCAGCCTAGGTCTATTAAGCTCAGCTCTGAGTCATCCAGGAAGGACCAGGCACACCTCACCCCCCCAGTGGCTGTCTACATTGAATGCACATCCCCAGCCCCTGTCACTCCAAAACCAGACAGCCAATACACAAACAGGCAGAGGCACACAGAATGGTTAAACAAGAAAATGCCTACTTTCTAAAAGTAAAAACGAAGTATCTATATGTTGCGTGCGGGGAGATGCTGTGAAACGTCCCAGAAGTCGCAGCTCCAAACAAGAGTATCCAATGAGGCACGTGAATTGTGCACCAATCTGTCGCACTGCTGAAAGACGGATTTTTCCGATCAATAAACTACTCTTTGCAATGTTGACCAATCCTTATCAGAGGTATACCAATAGTTGTCCTACTTATAATTTCTATGTTAATCCAAACATTTATAAGATCACAAAGGAGACAGTGTTATTCCACAATGATTTTTGATTCCACAATTTCAAATGATCACTGCATGCCCATCCAGGCCTTCTACAGCATCAAGTCCAAATTAATAATTCATCAAATTGGGCTTAAGTGATTGGACCCAATGCATTTCGATCCCTATGGCTCTTTGTCAGGGGTCACTGAAACAAAACGAGAAAAACAGCTCAATCACATGCTCAATATGCACTCTATAAGCTAGCAAAATCAATTACATTATATTTGCAGAATCCTGTGACTCCACCCTCCTGAGCCCTCAACCCTATCGCAGCCCAACTATTTTAAAAGACTCCCAAACGTAAAAAACTGCCGAAGGCAGCACCCACGCACTCTGTGCATCATGGTGAACTAATAGAAAACTTAAGTAAAAGCACACCATTATACTAATGTGGACCCTCACATAACCAACGCGCTACATGCTTAATGCGCAACTGATATGAAAACTATTCTGCAACACCCGTACTACTGATTAAACTATCCCCAAAGTTCATTGTTGACGCTACCCCACTTACTATAAATACTAAATATCCCCATGTGTCATAAAAGCTAAATTAAATCAGTTACCTTAAAGAGCCTAGAAAGGCTGATAAATCTCCTTTTCCATTTCAACTACGTGCTACTGAAAGCATGTGTTCAACCAGTTTTTCGACCGTTACTAATAGATGTACACCATGTGTGCCCTACTGGGCACACATGGTGTAAATTTTTGCGATATTTGTATAATTCTCCTGTTTTTATATATACCTTATATGCCTGTGCTAGTTTTGCAATTTGACTTTGAATTTTGATTTAATGTCTGCTCTTTGTACTTTAAAAAAATATATATATATTTTATTGGTTTTAAATTGTAAATTACCGATCAAAGTTTGTGCGTACACCAATCCAAATATAACAAATTCTCAGAACATAACAGTACACAATGACTCAGTCCATCATTCCATTCATGTGTCCCCCCCTTTATCGACACATAATTCCCCTCTATGCGTATTCCACCCACTCCATTTTTTGTCCCATTTTTTGGACAACCTCTAGATTTATACACATCTTTTTCTGCGATCATTCATTTGTCCATTTCGGCTGCCCAAACCTTAGTCAATGGTCTCTCCGTTGACCCCATTTCATTGCAATTGTGCTTTTAACCAAAGTGCAGCCCAGGGTGGCTAGTTGCGGTTCCACTTCTGTAAGATCAGTGACCTCCCAAATATTGAGAATCCCCATAGGTGGTGTTAAGGTGATTTGTTTCCCTAGTGCGTCCAGCATCTGTGTTTTCGCCCCGTCCCATAGGGGTCGTATTTGGGGGCAGTCCCATAGAATATGATAGAAAGTTGCCTCTTGGTGACATCCGCGCAAACAGAGCGTGTCTTGCCTCGTCCTTATTTTAGCTAGGGTAACCCCAGTAAGGTACGTCCTGTGTAAAATTTTCAATGGAATCAATCGAAAATAATGAGTTATGGCTGCTTCCCTTGGGGACATCAATGCAGTTTGCCAGTCCTCATCTTCAATTTGGCCGATATCAGCTTGCCAGTGGTCCCTAAGAGTTCGAAAGGGATCTAGTACATTATTGCACAGCTTACGATAGGTGAGTGATATGGCTTTGTCTAGGATAGGCTCAGAAAGTAACCGGTCCTCCAAGGGAGATGATTCCAGCAACTTTGTCATGTCCAGGAGTGCTACCATGAGAGCATGTAAATAGCAAAATATCTCCCTGTGTGCCAGTTCGTCTCTTATAGTTGCCTGAATGTAAGGATCTTGCCCTTTTTAACTAGGTCTCCTATGGTAGACTGGCCAATGGTATCCCACTTATCAAAACCTAAATGGTGACATAATAACCCCAATCTTTGAGAGGACCACAGGGGCGTGGCCTGAGTCAGCAACCGGTCCAGCCCAGACGTTTAGTTGCCTGATGCCAGATGTCCACCGTTCGAGCCATAGTGCCCAGATATCTCCCTCTCCGAACCTTCCAGTAGTAGAGTCAGGTATTTGGTAGTGCTATCCCCCCATCGTACCACCCCTTCATCAATGTGTGCAATGCTGTGCGCGGCATACCTTCACCCCACAATAGTGTGCGGACCTCGCCTTCAATGCGCTTTTAAAATATGAGCCGGGGATCAGGTAGGGGAAATTTTGAAGAATATAGGGAAATTGCGGGAGAGCCATCATCTTAAACAGGGCAGCACGGCCCAGCAACGATAGTGGCAGTGACCTCCAATGTTTAACATCATTATGGAGCCTATTTAAGGGGATTGCCAAATTATTGTCATAAAAGAGATGGGAGTCTGGGGTAATAAAAAACCCCAGGTAACGTAATCCCTCAAGGGCTAACTTGATTTTACATCCCTGGGGAAGTCTAGAAATGGGGCCCTGCAAAACAAACAGCACCAATATATTCCAATTGATGGCATACCCAGCGTACTTGCCGAAATTCATAAAGATAGTTAATAGTCTGCATATTGAGGCATAGGGGGATGCTAAGTAGATCAGAATGTCATCTACATACAATGATATCCTGTCTTCGTTGCCTTCTTCCCACTTCAGCCCCCGAAGTGCCACGCCCATCTCACCCAGGATGCTAGTGGCTTCAACGCCAAGGCGAAAAGCAGGGGGGACAGGGGGCAGCCTTGTCTAGTGCCTCTGCTCAGCTTAAACATTCGGGACGTGCAGTTATTCACCTTCACTTGACCCCGCAGCTCCGTATAGAGCAGTCCAATCCACCCTATGAATCGCGGGCCAAACCCCAGGTGTTCCAGCACCTCAAAAAGATAGGGCAATTCTATAGAATCAAACGCCATGGAGGCATTAAGTGAGAGCACCACTGCGTCTTCATCTATACAGTGTTGACACCCCAGGACATTATGAATGCGGCGAATATTTAGAGCTGTGTTGTGCCCTGGCATAAAGCCTGATTGGTCTGCATGGACCAGTGAAGGGAGGATGGACACCAAACTGGAAGCCATGAGCTTTGCTAGAAATTGAGCCTCAACATTAATTAAGAAAATTGGCCGATAGGAGCCGCAGCTGTTCGCAGGCTTTCCGGGCTTTCGGATAACTACAATGGAAGCCAAGCGTTGATCTTCTGGCAGGATTCCTTTCTCAAAGCTTTCCTTCTACATATTTTTAAGATGGGGTGCGACCAGTAAGGCCATCAATTTAAGGAATTCAATGGGGACCCCATTGGGACCCATTGCCTTCCCTGATTGAATGTTGTTTATAGCTTTGCATATTTGATCCTCTGTAAAATCTGCCTCCATTATTGTTATCTCTTCCTCTGACAAGGTGGGTAGGTGTATATCTGCTAACAATTGGCGGGAGTCCTCGGTTGTGTATGTGGTTGAGAAGGTATATACCACCTCTAGATGGTCTGCAAATGCCTCCGCAATGTCCTGGGGATCGGATATCTACTCACTCCCCTTGACGGAGAGTGTGGGTACCCAGCGCTCCCCCTGTTTCCTCCTCTCCAGCCAGGCAAGCATTTTCCTGGATCTGTCTTCCAACTCGTAAACCATATGATGTGTGTGCAATAGCCTAGCCCGGGTTTTTTCTCGCGCCAGAGTTTAATATTCCACTTGCTTGATTGCTAAGTGGTGTGTGGTGGCCTCACAAGGGGAGGAATTATTTTGTGCCATCAGTTGCCGGAGTTCACCCTCCAGTTGTAGTAGTTGTTGGTTGTGTTTTCGGATATAACCCATCTTTAGTGCCAGTGCCTTCCCTTTCACCCCAACTTTTTAAGCTTCCCATAAGGTCTGCGCCGAGTCCACCGTGCCTATATTTTCGGTAAAGTAATAGTCTGTTTGCCTAGCAAGGTCCTCCTTTATGTCTCGGACCATGAGGAGCCATGGACTAAGGACTATGGCACTATGTTGACTTTTTTGGTTATAGGTAAGCTAGAGCCATACAGGGGAATGATCTAAAATGCCTCTTGGCAGCCCACGAGGATGTCGGAAATGGCCTAAGTCTGTTAGATGCATAAGAAAATAGTCTATGCACGACATGCTTTTATGTGCAGTGGACCTCGACTAAGAGGTCCCCTGCCGGAACCTCTGCCCGCTCCGGAACTGTCAGGAAGCGTACATAATTTCTGCGTGCCCTTCCTTCGTAATCATCGAGCAAACCCTCCACTCTATGCTGTTGGTATCGTAGCTGATCAACTTGTTGTTTTAGCAGGGCGGCATCCGAGGTCAGTATTGTGGTGGCGTCCTCTATCTCCTTCACTCTGGGGTCCATTTTCAACAAGTCGGCTTTTATGAGGAAGACCTCAATGTTAACAGAGTCAATTTGAGTCTGCAGGGAAGTCCGAACTCCCTTAATGGCCTACATGATGTCTTGGACGGTCAAGTCTTGCTGAGGTGTCCGGTGCTGTTGACTCCATGATTCCCCTTGAGACACTGTATTCTCGTCCTCTCCAGCCTTGGACCAAACAATTTAGCTAGTTTACTCTGAGCCGGCATCTTGGCTTCTTTTCCACTTGCCATCCTTACACTGCATTGGACGCTGTATTTCTAGGTGTCGAAGGCCACGCCCCGGTACTCGCCATCGCCTGCTCAGGGGGGTCCCTCATCCCCCGCCGGCCTGTCGGGTTTCCTGGTCAAGCAATTGCTCTATAGTTCGGGAGAGGAATTTCGGATGAAGCGCCACACAGTTTTGTGGTACCCCAAGTGAGAGGTGAGGGGTGCAGATCCCGGCCTTATGAGCCTGCAGTGCCGCTGTTGACTTGTTTCACTCTGTCCACTTCCACCCGAAGCGCGCCTGAGGGTAATAGAAAATGGCGGACTAGAAGAAGCAGGGGCTCTGCACCATACGTGGCTCCAGTTCCTAAGATCATCCTCAGTGTTGTTGGGCAGTGCACTCCCTTACTTTCCGCTATTGCTGCCTGGGATTCCTGGGCCACTCCAAGCCTGCCGCATGGTTCTAAGTGTATCTGCTCCCTCCCACAAAGAAAAAGCTTACCGCCTTACTTGTTCACTCTTGTCATATGAGGTCGAGCAGGGGGAGAGGCCCGACCAGCTGCCCCCGCCTCGTAGAGCGAGCATCCGCCACCGAGTGTCCTTTTTGTCTAGCTCTCTTGTCCACTATGCCTGTGATCCGGGGCCTCAATTAGGAGCGCAGCCGGCATGCTGATGTCGCATCCGACATGATCTAGGTCCCACCCACCGTAGGCTCTCGATGGGATCGACGGGGTTTTGTGGCTCCCGGCTGCGTCCCGATCACTCCCCACCCAGGGAGCAGTCTGCTGGCGGCCGATGGCCCCACCAGCGATCGCACTGGTCAACGCTCCCCTATGCTCTCCCCACATTAAGCGACTGAGCGAGGGAGTGCAGTCATTTTTTCCTTCTCATAGCTCTGACCGCCACAAAGACACTCCGACCGCTGCTTCAAGGTAACGCCGAGGATTCGCCCAAAGTTGGCTCACTGAGTTACTAGGGTCTGGACCCGCTTCCGCCAAGGGGTAAATTCAGGATTTACACAGGATAAATGAAGAAGAAGCGGCGATGGCTGTGGAGGCGCTTCAGAGTGCGGCCATGTCCGTCTGCTGCCGCACTTTGTACTTTTATGATCTTTATTTAAAGGTTGAATAAAGATTTTGAAAGTGAAACCTTTAAAACATACTTCTAATTCAGCAAAGATTCTTCCTTTGACATTTGCACTATCCCACTACGTCAACAGTCTCATATCCTTCCTGTTGCAATTGGGTTTCGCCCATTCAGTACGCTCAGATTTTTCTTCTTTATGGATCATCCGGTTTGGACTTTTTACAGTGGGTGAGTCCCACTATATATGTTTCACCTACTGTAATCACATGGTAAATGGACTTCTCATGCTTACCGCCAGGCTCTGCCTTTTAAGGAAAGATCACAGCAACGTAGCAAGGGTAAGGGGCACTTTGCTGGTTACATGTGAACAAGGGAAAACACGCTTGCGCACATGTGTGTGGACTGCATGTGGGAGACTATTGTGTCAAAAATATCAAGCATCAAAATATTGAGAAGGTAAATGCAAATAGGTAAGTATAGATTTACTATTCTTAACACCATATCTACATACCTTGAACATACATATATATATCGTCAAGGTGTATATATATATATATTCACTGAAAAAACCATAGGTTATAGACCATATATAGTTAGGAATTAGCATTTACAAAACCTTGAAAATTCACTGAAAAAACCATAGGTTATAGACCATATATAGTTAGGAATAAGCATTTAGAAAACCTTATTTTACTCACACAAAACCATTGAAATTCCATATATAGTTAGTTGCGCTAACTATATATCGCGCACCCGCAATCCACTGCTGATGATGTCACATATTACATCATTCATGACATGGTCAGTGACATCACTGATGACATCTCAAATGACATCACTGATGACATCACTGATGACATCTCAAATGACATCACTGATGACATCATCTAGTGTCTGTGTGTTTTTGTAAAGTTTAAATACGTTTTACATATTGAAGAATGACTGGATGTATGGAAGACTGAGTGTGTGTGTGGCTGGCTGGGAGGTGTGTGACTCTGTGCATATCAATGTGTACTTGTATCAGTGATTGTATAAGAGAGTAAGTATGTGTTAGTATATGTGTGAAAAGTATGGTGTTCTGTGTTTAACTATAGATGAGGAAATCGAAGTGTGATTGATTCTTCACAGGACTGACTAGGTGTATGAGTGCATATGATAGTGTTCTAATAATAAGTGACTGTATGTATGAGTAATTGTATGGGTGAATAAGTGAATGTGTGTGTAGACGTACGAATCAGTGAGTGCGTATGTAGTAACTGGTATTGGTGTGTCATGATGTCATCAGTGATGTCATTTGGGATGTCATCAGTGATGTCATTTCAGATGTCATTAGTGATGTCATCAGTGATGTCACTGAAGTATGGTGTTCTGTGTTTAACTGTATAGATGAAGAAATGGAAGTGTGATTGATTCTTTACAGGACTGACTTGGTGTGTGAGTAACTCCATGGATGAGTGGCAGTGTGTGACTGTCTGCATAGGTGTATGAGTGCATATGATAGTGTTGTAATAATGAGTGACTGTATGTATGAGTGATTGTATGGGTGAATGAGTGAATGTGTGTGTAGACGTAGGAATCAGTGAGTGCGTATGTAGTAACTGGTATTGGTGTGTCATGATGTCACCAGTGATGTCATTTGAGATGTCATCAGTGATGTCATCAGTGATGTCATTTGAGATGTCATCAGTGATGTCATCAGTGATGTCACTGACCATGTCATGAATGATGTAATATGTGACATCATCAGCAGTGGATTGCGGGTGCGCGATATATAGTTAGTGCAACTAACTATATATGGAATTTCAATGGTTTTGTGTGAGTAAAATAAGGTTTTCTAAATGCTAATTCCTAACTATATATGGTCTATAACCTATGGTTTTGCAGTGAATTTTCAAGGTTTTGTAAATGCTAATTCCTAACTATATATGGTCTATAACCTATGGTTTTTTCAGTGAATTTCATTGGTTTTTTAACAGCTAATATCTGTAGCTGTAAAATGTATTCTTCTTTAAATCCAAAAATATATTTTATATGTTTATTAATAACTTTTTTTTTAAATATTTCTTTTTCTTCGTTCCCGCTTCGCGAATCGGGAAGCTTCCCGTTAGCTGACCTTGATGCCGCGAAATAGACCGCGAGCCGGTAAACGTTTCTTTACCGCAACTGCCGCGTTAGAAAACAACATCGTGACGCCTCCCGTCCGCATGACGTTTCGCGTTGTCGCGTGATACGTCATATGACGTGCTACGTTAGCGAACTGGTACGCTTATCGAGTCGCAAAGCACAGGTTTCTGGAAGCAAACCAGGAGGCCCTGCAAAGCGCGTAACGTAAACACAGCAGGTCATGTGACTTGGTAATAACACTTTTCATTGGTTCATTTCACTTTTGGTTTCCTAATGATGTAAGACTAGGTCATATAATCTAAAATGAACACTTTTCATCGGTTGAGAACTATTGTTTTTCCCAAATGATGAAAATCCCTCCTTCTTTCCTCACTCTGACTTTCATCATTGTGAGAGAAAGACCCTTTGTTACCAGTGAGCAATGGCTTCTTTAGTAGCTTCAGCTGGTGCTTCCCCACCACCTCCACCACATCCAAGGAAGAGTGGACCACCTGCTGAAGTTATAATTCAGCAAGAAGAGGAAGAAGAGGAACAGGACGACGAGCACGAAGAGAGGCACTTTTTGCCTGAGGAGCCCAGGACGTCTCACCAGAAAGAAAACTTCATTTGGCAATTTTTTAAAATTCCCAAAGGTCAGAAAAAAGTAAATGCAAGATACGTAACTTGCCTTATATGTCAAGATAGACTGTCCAGAGGGACCGACAAAAAATACAGTTTCGGAAACTACACAATGCATCGCCATATGACTAGGTGGCATCCTAACAACTACAGTGCTGCACAGTTTCGTAATGACCTAGATAATCTCCCTATTATGGCCAGAAGATCTGTTGTACCGGAAGTAACGGGACCAGAGGGCAGGGAGATGGTGCCAAATATACAAACGAGATTTCGTGAAGTAAAACAAGTCTGCGTATATTGCAGTGGATTCATTTGCTACGGAGAAAGTAGCATCACTCTGATCAACAGAGCTATTGACTATCATATGCAAGTTTGTACGAAACGCCCCAAATAATAAATTCTTTTTTTTTGTTTTGTTGCTCCTGTTGAGCCCTTTACAATGAATCGTTTTCGTTGCCCCCTCCGAAAAAAAACGAAAAAAAATATAAAACTGTTCAGAAAAATTCAAAAAAAGTAAAAAAATGTTCAGAAAAATAATACAAAAAATATAAAACAACAAAAACAATTAAAAAAAAAGTTCTTTTCAGAACTACCTCCCCGTTATTAAAAAATTGGTACAATATTTGGAACTGTGCCAACCTCTATTTCTCGTAGTTCGCTTCCCAGTTCGCTCGCCGGTACGCGAACCGAAAGCGAACCAAAAATTTTTTTAAAAAAAAAGAACAGTAAGTATAAGGGAAGGAAACAGACACTTATGTTAAAAGAAAGACAGCTATAGGGGAGTAAACTAGAGATACTATTACCCGTAATCCACTGCTGATGATGTCACATATTACATCATTCATGACATGCTCAGTGACATCATCAGCAGAGGATTGCGGGTTTTTTGGCAACGTGCCTTATCCACGGTTTAATAACGCTGCCTTTTGCTTTATATAAGTTTTCAAATTGTATGAAATATATACCAATAGGTCGTTATGAACCTTTAGGTAGTGCTTTTCTTCATGAGGTCTGGTCGCTTCCATACACATACAGATGTTTCAAAGATGATCAAGAAGTTTATCTGAATGGAGAGGAATGCACTGAGACGCCAGATCATTCACTAATGTGTAGGCACATACAGTTACACGGTTCATGCAACAAACACCGACCAAATATTGCTTGCGTGTTGCAAGGCACGCCAGTTCCTGCTATCATCCCCACGACCAAGTTGTTGGAAAATGGTAGTTATTTGATGCTCAATAATGAAGATTGTTCTGGGTTAATTAAAAGTATTCCTTTTATCGTAACAGTAAGTGAACGGGTTATTTGCTGCAGAAATGTTCTATTTCCTCCCACACATGAACATAGGGAGTTTTCAATCTGGCCACAAATACCAACCTTGGGAGCAGATTTCAACGGCATGGCAAGAATAAGAGCTCTTTTGTCTCAGAGAGAGGTGGCCTTGAGTTCGGCCCGTGAAACTTTCGTGCTTCACCTAGCGAACACCCGTACAGAGGTGCAGACCCTTTTCAATACTGATTCGCCTTTCCATTTCAGCAAGATGGTTCGGACTATCTTTAACGCGTCCTCCACAAAGGCCCTGGCGCACTTTTTGAAAGTTGTTACCAGTGGTCTCGTGACTTCATTTGAGAAAATCTTTGGAGTCATCCCTGCTTTCTTTCATTCTATTTTTTCCACTGTGCTTGGTGGATTCCCATTTTTACTTGCATTACCAGCGGACGCTCTTGTGCTTTTTACATTTTTAAATATGGATGTCCCTCCTGTGCAAGCTCCCGCCCTGCAGCTGCTGACGCTGTTTCGCAATCGCATGCTAGAATATTATGGCACAATGCCGTTGGCGATATTAAGCACGGCATATGGATTATCTTTTCGAGTCTCCTACTTCACCTGTGTCCAGCCTGTATTTCACTGCCTGACCTGTGATTTCGATTGGGCCATTGATTTGTGTCTCTGCGGACCGGTTTCTCCTGACGTCGACTTTAATCAGCTGATGACTCCTATCATTACTCACGAGTTGGTTTGTCCTGGCGAAAGGATTATGGCTGTGGCATTGATGCATGGACTAATTGGTCCCTGGAATTTACTGGCGGCAACACAGTCTTTCTTGGAACAGAGCTTTCTTGAAAACCCACCGAGCTGTCCTCTGATGGTGATAGAGGATCCGGTGCTGGGAGAGCACGTATGTTCTTTTCCGCTTTTAAATTGGATGGCTGAACTCTTTTCGGATGAAGACGGTGACTTCCTATTGGAGGCTGTTGCAGCTTATTTTGCATACACAGTTATGTCATAGACCTTTTTCATGTTTGATATGCTGAGTACTAGCATTTCATTGACAATTCATTGACTTATTTGTCAAGTTTTTATTATTTAGCTTGCCTATTGGCTTAAGACTCGATAAAGTACTTGGCTGTTTTATTTTTCCTTAGCATTAAATTTTCCTAGTTTTTAATGTTTTACCTTGCGGACCGTCCACATATAAAGTTGCAATCTGCTCTCATGAGATGGCACTTCTATTATCTTATTCAGTTTGTTTCCGGATCATGGGGAGGTGTCATCTAGGTCCTGGATATCTTTACACCGTGTTAAGTTAGCATGGGCTCATTACCGGTTTAAACGCCATTTTTCCTTTTTTGCAACTTCTGCACACGACACTTAGTTGTTGCTTTAGCTTTCAACCTAGTAGTTCATCGTGGTTTACATGAGAATAATATGTTATTGCTCTACTATCTGCTTTGCTTGTTAAACTATATCTGTACAGCGAGTGCTGAAGTTTCAAGAACAACACGATACAGAATTGTTATGAGGTCTGATCTCCACGACTTCATACTCATAACATAAGTGCAGCTTCTGCCAATTCTGGGCATGAGGCGGGTTTTATATTGCTTTGCCGAACACACATACACAACACTTGATGCGGTTCACATGAAGAGAGAGCTGCTGTATGCTGATGTGATTCCTTCAAATCTAAGACACTAAAGTATGGGCACGCCCTAAACCAACACAAAGAGACCTTCTTAGCAAATAATATAATATGTGTATTAGGGAGGGTGAGATATAAGCAGCCGCGGGCCGTGGAGGGAGTTACGGTGGGGCAGGGAGGCGGGGAGGGGGAGGGGCAGGGTGGAGCCCTCTCCACCCTGCCCCTCCCCCTCCCCGCCTCCCTGCCCCACTGTAACTCCCTCCACGGCCCGCGGCTGCTTATAAGTGTTGCTAACTCTTATTCATTTACAGCATGTTAACATACTGTCACCATTCGCTTTTTATGTACTATTAACTATGCTGGTAATTTTGCTACTGATAATATGTGTACTTGTATTATCTAAGATACTACGCCTGAGAAGACGGCATTAGTAAATAAACATTTCAAATACACATGTGTTCTTCTTAACTCCATGTTCTGGTTTCTAAGAAATATATAACGACCGACTGTTCATGAGTTCCACGTATCCTGAGGTACTATAAGTTCATATTCTGGATTGTCTAAACATTGAGAGTTTGTTATATCCAATGTGACACTGTACCTAGCTTGCTAAGGGGTTTTTGATTACTAAGGTGAGTTTTGGGGCACCCTAATTCGCCGAGGTTCCAATCCTCTGTCCACAGTTCTGTGTGAGAACAGAAACCCTGCAACAGGGGCACCCCTGAGCCTTGCTGGAGCTTCATCACACTTGCGATACAACTCCAGCAATGCGCCACCTTTACGGCACAGATACGTCACGCATCTGTGCTGTTTTTGCCCCATGATGCGCCGCATTGTAAATGCAGCACACCATAGGTGACGGAACAGCGGCACAGAATGACTAACACATCCCTGGTGATGCGCCAGTCATCATAAATCTATCCCTATGCTTCTTATCTTGTTAGAGATGAACCGCCATATGTATCATCAAAGTTTTTTGCATTTCCTAAATAGCGAACTTTTTTGCCCTGCGAGACCCTTTTAAAGCCTCCACATCAAACCTAGGGGGTCAGGGAGGATCTACTATGCCCCCTTATGGTCATTTGCCCCTTCGCTTTGGCCTCCTCTTGTCTCTCGATCCTACCGAGAGACAAGATGGCGGCCGCTACGGACTGTTTGTAATGTTGACAGACGCCGGAGAACCAATCAGCTTCGCAAAGCTCCGTAACGCGAAAAGTACGCGAAGCGGAGCGCTGTTACAGATATATATCTTTTTTTGAACGTTAATTTCTCAAAATCCACTGGAGCACATATATTGAGACCTAGCAAAGGCACATCGGGCTACCAGTCCCTAATATTTTGCCAAGTTTCGTGCAAATCCATTCAGCCGTTCGATTATTATTGTTATTTTTTTTTTTTGCCCCGCGGGGCCCTTTTAAAACCTCCACATCAAACCTAGGGGGTCAGCGAGGATCTACTATGCCCCCTTATGGTCATTTGCCCCTTCGCTTTGGCCTCCTCTTGTCTCTCGATCCTACCGAGAGACAAGATGGCGGCCGCTACGGACTGTTTGGAATGTTTACAGACGCCGGAGAACCAATCAGCTTCGCTTCACAAAGCTCCGTTGCGCGCAAAGTACGCGAACTGGAGCGCTGCCCGGTCCGCTGTTACAAATATATATCTTTTTTTAAACGTTAATTTCTCAAAATCCACTGTAGCACATATATTGAGACCTACAAAAGGCACATCGGGCTACCAGTCCCTACAATTTTGCCAAGTTTCGTGCAAATCCATTCAGCCGTTCGGGCTAAAAGTGAGGCCAACCGCCCTATGGAAAACTCAATGTTAAAAACACGTTTTGGGACCCCCCTTTTTTCTCGACCCCCCTGGACGAACCCCCCCCCAATTTTCAGGAGCTGCTCAGAAACAAAATGTGCCATTTTCCTGAAAATTTCAGCCAATTCCGTCCACAAACGCCAAAGTTATTAGACATAGAATTTTCAAAAATCCCATAGAGAAAAAATCCTAACTATATATACCTACTGGCGACCGCCAGTAGGTAATATGGAGTTAGATATAGTAAAAGTTTACTTACCTATAGAAACCTGATATTTTTGCCCTGGATATTTTTGACATGATACTTTGTCCCAGGATATTTGTGTTTTCGTCATTCTGCATAAATACAGCCCAACTTGGTAACTGCGCACATATAGTCTCTGCAGGATTAGGTATTGACCTGGGGTAGGCTTTATAATGATAGTGTACATTAATAGGGAAAGTCAGTGTGATTTATTGATTTGTCTATAGTGACACTGTTATTCACATAGGGAGAGAACTGCCTTAGAGTGCAGTTCCGCGTAACTTTGGCCTACAGAGACCAGTGATGCATCGAATTGTGGTGTAACCTGTGCAGGAAAATCAATTCTGCAAGTTCTACAAAGATATCTGTACAAACTATGGGTCATCCAAAATTATATATTTTTGTGGCTCAGCTCAGGATCATAGTCCAGGCCTTTTTTCACCCTGCTGTGCTCTGTTCATTACAGCTTTGTGCATTTATTGATTAGGGTTGATCTAAGGGACACACTCTGAAATGGTATAGAAATATTGATTATGTACTGATTGACTCAGTTTTACGAAAGAAAGGGTCACGGACCACTGTTTTTCAATACTGTTCATTACAGCAGCAGGAACAAATGCACCCCACAAAAGGGGAGCAATTAACAGTGCTTCACTCAGCTCCTGAAGAGAAAAAGGGTGGGACAGAATTGTCTGCATCAATCAGCCGTCACACTGTCCTAGGGATGGGCCTGCCTACGCCCACTGAACAAAAGAGGGGGCCCAGACCTTTGGAGTCTACACAGGATGGGCTCCCCTTTGAAAATGTAGTTAGAAAGGTTGTGGCAGTGTTGTCAGTGAGGGGCAATGCTGACGCCCCCAGAGGAGATGTGTCAAGTGACTCCTTGGACAGGGGTGGAGCGGTGATGTGGCACCCTAGGATTGGCCAGGGGTGCCTGGCTTCTGAAGCCTTACAGTCCCATTTAAAATGTATGCACAAGGGGGAGACACTCTCTTGTCTGGTGATTTCTCTGTGCTTCATTGCTAGACCCCTGGGCTGTCATTGACCACTGTAAGGAAGAACCATCTGATGCACAAAAAGGACTAAGGACTCTGCGCAGTTGGCTCTAGGACCAGTGGGTCTCCCCAAGGGCCAGTAAGGCTGGCCCCCTCATGCCTCCTGAGGACCAGTTGGGGAAATAGCCCTGCACTTCTATGACCAGAGACCAAGACCAGAAGAAAGGCTGGTGCAAGGAGCCAGAAGATCCAGCAAGCAGAGGATTGCACTGTTTTGGAGGTGAGGTGGTCTGCTACAACTTCCCCTAGTGGCTAGAGCTCGCCACTAGGAGTAAAATGACCCCAAGATCATCACAATTGCCCAACTGAGCCAAGTTATCACATTTTAAAGTTTTGCAACCTTTTATTTTTATTTTTTTAAAGAAGTGCGTGGGACTCCACTGCCATTCCTTACCTTACCACTGGGTGCGTCAGGGCCCTGCTTGATATACATTGTGATTTTTTAAATTTTGCTCAGAGAGGGTGGCGTTTGTGGGGCCCCCTTCCCAGATTCTTTACTGGCCCAGAGACGCCCATCCCCATGTAATTTTATTTTAAAAGGAGGGCCAGGATCACAGCCCCTAAAACAGAGTAGGAGGGGGGAGCTCAGTTATGCCCTTCTCAATGGTGGTGACCCCACCCCCGATCCCAGTGCTTGTGTCTGGGGGGGGGGGCGAGGTTGCCACCACAGAAGACTGCACCCTTCCTGCAGGAGTGGGAAGGGAGAGAGACTCTGCTGACTCCCGTGGCTGCACATGAAAGAAGGGCCCACTCTGAAGCCAGCAGGGCAATGAGGAGTGGGTTCCCTTGACTACCACTAACATAATAGAGGCATGGGGTACCTGGGTAGAACTGGGACACTACCAAAAGGAGAAAATACCCTAAAAAGAAAAGACACACGGGAGACCAGCTGGTATAATATTCACTTCTTTGGTTGAGGCATTCCATTATTCCCTGCAGGACTTTGCATTTTTTCTATTTGATGTGCCCCAAAACGGAGTCAAAGATGTGTGGGAGCGCTACAGGAACACAGCAGGTCCCCCTAAAGAGTTTTTAAAAGTTAGCCATGCTATATTTTTGAGGTTCTTGAAACTAGGGGCCTCATTTATGAGGCCGTGCGTCACTTTTACGCCGCCGGTGCGTCACTTTTTGTGACGCACCAGCAACGTAAATAATGTGCCTTGTTGCACCATATTTACAAAGTGACGCATCTAGGTAGATGCGTCACTTTGTAAACCCCTGCGCCACATTATTCCTGTGCCAGGTATAATGTATGCAAGGGGGGCGTATTGACGCAAGGAAGGGTTGTAGAAGTGACGCAGTGAAATCTATGAGATTTCACTGCGTCACTTTTAGGACGCCGTTGCGTCAAAATCTTGCGCCTGCCTCACAGCAGGCGTAAGACTGACGCAAGGAGTGCGCAGTGAAAAGTGACGCATCGCTGTTTTCAAGCAGTGATGCGTCACTTTTCATAAATGAGGCCCCAGGAACCCTCCGAATTTTTCAATTTCTTTAACCGCATGCGTGTGGCCGCGATTTTCGCGATGTGCGGCGGTTTTAAAAAAAACGCGTTACATGACGAGCTGAGCTCGTCATGAGCATGGAAGGGGTTAAAAGCATTCCCCATGCTGGAACTTCTGCTCTACAACTGACAGTGGTGCACCCTCTAGGGGCTTCTTTCATAGTTGCAGTTATTGTAGCCTGTAGGTGTATGAAAAAGATGATGTACTGAAGCTCCCTCCTTCTTTGGTCGCCTGTAATGTGATCAAAATGCGATGCCTTCAAGGGACTGCTTTAATATTTGCATTGTCATGGTTGGAAAATGTATACAAAATACACAGACACATGTTTTGCTCATTTTAAACTCTTTATTAAGATGTGGTTTGTTGATCTTGAACCTTTGACCAAGCCAGTGGACTTACTTTATACATTTGTGTGACCCTCTTTATAGTAATCATGGAATGTCATCCTCAGTATTTTCCATCTGCCTAGTTACATATTTGTAAATTACTGCATAGTATTTAGTAGTGTGTGAGTGTAATACATGTACTTCTCCTTTTGCTAAAGGAAAAGTACTGACTGGAAATATCTTATTGAGTATTATTATTGCGTGCCAGTAACCAGTGATTACTAGCCCACACCACCTCCACTGAGTAACCCTTGGACTGTTCTTCTTCGCTACCCTGAGAGAGTCAAGTAATACAATAGGGTGCTTGGTTCCCAGTAAGGAAAATTGTGGACATTTTACTTGTGCAGGTCTCCCAATTAATAACCTAGTTTCCTTCATTTCCTGTCTTCTTATCATGCATAAGGGTTTTTTCTTGGCAACATTGACACTAAACCTTGGAGGCAGGTCCCTAGGTTCTTTTTACCCTTATCAATGATATGCTCTGGTTTAACTTTCTTACTTCCTTTCTCTTCATCTAGTCTTATTCTTTTGTTAAATTCATCTACGAAAATTCTCTCGTTCTTACTGATCTTGCAAATTAGATCATGCCTACTTTGGTCGACTACAACCATGCTGGTCACGGGGTAAAGAATTGTATCATATACTCATACTAATCCATTTGTTTAAAAGCCTTGGAGAAATGATAAGCATGTTTAGTGGATTACAAATAGATATTTGCATCTGTCATATTTGGTGCACTTTCTAGAGGTTTTTCAAGATCAATATAAAGCAATTTTAATAAATTGCAGCCGATAGACTAGGTTAAGAAAGATACTGCAGGAAAAGAACTAGGATGGAAGTGAAGTGAAAATCTACCACACTTTCTGCTGCAGAGGCCATAAGATAGGAACATACAAAACAATCCTGCATCTGCATAATCTTGACATACTCAGTTTTCATCTGAAAATAGACATTTTGCACTGTTGCTGCGCCACGTTAACTTAAATCAAATGCAGTGGGTAAAGTTGTAATTGCCAAAGATGAGATTCGTTTTTCTGCAACTACCCTGTTGCCACTACCCTATCACAAAATCTATAGTGATTGCCATTCTGCATCAACCGGAGGTCTAAGGCTCTAAAGTCCTCTGACCGTTGCCCAGTTATCCATTAGTCCCTTATCAACTTTGTCAATGGTTTTCAAAAAGTCGAGCCCTTTTTGATTTATCTTTGACTCAAGGAGGTTCATTGTTGTCAGTCAGATATTCTTCAGCTTCAATGTCAATTCTGGCAAAGTATGTCCAGGGCCACTGGAATATGCAATTGTGCGGCTGCAGCATTTTCTGCATGAATATAGATTTGCTGCATTTGCCAGCTGATCCATCATCTGCTACATGATCGGCAGATTTTAACAAAAAATACTGGTTTCTATCGCAAACGGTTCAAAGGTTATGAAAAACACAGTGCCATGTGTTGCTGCACAGTGGAAGCCCCTTTGCAAAGCTTCAACTGGTCAACTTTATGTTGCTTATGTCTATATTTGGGAGTTAAACTGGTACAAATGAGGTGCAACTAATGCCCATCAAGTGTTAACAAGTGTAAAATGAGAAAATACCCAAGTAATTCTGTCACATAGAGTTCTGCATTATGCCATATAATTTGCCTTTTCTTACTGCATAATTTGCTCAACCCTGCCACATAATTTGGCCCTCCGCTGCCACATAATTCCAGCGGCCCTGAGTATGTCTAATCAGGACCTGAATATTTGCAATTTATTCTTCTCTCTCTTCTGGATTGTTTAGGGACTGCCAAATCTAGGCTCATGCCATCAGTATGTGATTGTTCTGAAAGTTCTTGTTCCTCTAACTCACTAACTTCTCTTTTTGCCTCTTTTGATCTTTTTACTGTGGGTTAGTCTCACAGTCACAACATGTGTCTCAGGCATAGTAAAAATATGGTAAATGGACTATGTGTGTTTACCGCCAGTGTACGTCTTTTTCAGATAAGGCCACTGTCATGCAAGACACTTATCAATGAGTTATGGTTGAATTGGGACTAGTGTGGCCATAGGTTGAGATGCCACCCACAACGTCAGGTTTATAGTTGTGTGAGTTAACAATATTACATTGCATTTATAAATGCAACTCCGGAAAATGAAAAGTGCATAGCATTGCAAACACACCTCAAAATTGCCTCAGAGAGGAACAAGGTAAGAATAGCAAGCAGCGGATAACCGCACTCATACACAGCCTCAGCTTGCTCACCACATTCACTGCAGTATAGTTTGTCTCCAGTAAACAACCCCACATAACATGGAATATGGAAACACTGAAAATACAATAAGAAATATTTCTTTGGGACTTACTGGTAGTTGTATCTAGATAAATTAAAACGTTGACTGATTGATGGAATTAATTTATTCTATCAGGAAGGTCTTCAACAGTGTCTATACAGCAACCAACAGCACTACTACGGTGTAACTCTGGCTGTCAGTAACAGTGATAGCCTAACTACATAACCACAAAAACGTTGTCAATCTCTTCACTTAGCATAAATGGATTAATACACTATATAAAATGGGGAAAACGAATCCATGCTTTCCTGAGAACTAGATACTTAACATAGCAATGCTACAAGAGACATACCTGACAGCAGAAGAGGAGGATAAACTGAAAAGAGAATGGGTCAGGAAGGTACACCACGCAGGTACCCTGGAAGAGAGCTCGACCCCCAGAGACACCCCATTGAGCATTAGCAAAGGAAGAGGGGACAATAATGATCCACAAATCACTACCTATTAAGATACTAGAGACAAATCCGATGAGGGGGGCAGATACATATTCACAAAACTTAAGTTGCACAATGCCTGCATAATTATAGATTCCATCTATGCAACAGTGAGTGACAAGTTAGACTTTTTGGCACAAGTTGGAAGACTCCTTATAGTCGTAAAGGAGGTAACTGTAGTGTGCCACTCAATTCTATATTAGACAGATCAGGTAAACCTAACACTCAACACAATAGGGACAGACCTATTCTACAGGATATCATGCACAATACTGAGCTGGCCTAGCCATGGTGCTCGATGCACCCAAAAGACCGGGAGCATAGCTTCTCATTTTTACCCCATTGAACGCATGCGGCAATAGATTATTTCTTGATGAATACCCCAACATGATGAGACATTCAGGGGCATATTTACAAGCCTCTATCCCCACAGGAACATCACTTTTAGCGATATGTGCTTCACCTTATTTACTAGGCAGCGTAAAGCCACTTTACTTGGCTAAACGCTGCCTTGTAAATAAGGCACCCTTTCACGCTGTACTTAGTGTGAAAGAGGAGTACATTGGGTGTTGCAGTGGGCATTCCACCACAACACCCATTTATTTTGACCCTGCCCCATATTCACAAGAGTGGTATAAATAGGAGGCAATGCCAAAATTAAGACCAGGGAAAACCTGAACTTCTACAGGAGAAATGATAAGAAATGCTTTCTTTCTCCTCGTTTTTGCTTTTTCCATGTGTGCTGTCTTGTGCAGCATACATAGAAACAGCAAAAGCCCATTAATTGTTTATGTTCATAAACAATTGTTTAATAAAATGACTTTTTGTCACTTCTATGTGTGCTTCATTAAGCAGCACACATAGAAGAGACAAAATGCCATTTAAAGATTCCTTATGTGCAGGAAGGAAAACCTTCTTGCACATAAACAATCTTCCCCTCGATGCAGACACCCTTGCACTATGGTGAAAGGGTGCCTGCGTTGGGGCTTGGATGCTAAATTTAGTGCCAGTGCAGGGGGGAACGCTGGGCTGCACCATATTGTTGTAAATATGGTGCAACCCCGCGATTCAGAAATGGCGGAGTGTGGTTTTAAGCCACGGAGACTAACACCACGCTCCGCTACTTCAATGCCCCTAAGCCTCTCAGAGACAGACCCATCAGGTGCCAACCAATATTCATTTAGTATCTGCCAAGGCTAACTGTCGCCTCTTTCCGACCGAGGGAGTGCGATGGCAGCTTTTCACTGCCTTTTCGTGTCGGTCTGTCCGGCACGAAAGGGCAGTCGGAAGCTGTCTCTGGGGGCTCCCAGCGGGGCCCCCATGGGTGTGAGGCACCAGATGGTGGCATGGGGGCACCATTGATCCCCGCACCCGGCGGCAGGCACCTTGGGGTGCCAGCCACCGGCTGCAGGGATGAATTGCACCCCTGCTTTCAGCAATGCAAGCATGCTTTCTGACCAGAAAGCATGCTTGCATTGTCAGGTATATGAATGCGACCGAACCCAGTTCGGTCGCATCGTACCACCAGGGCAGTAACCCACGACAGCAGGTCGTGGGTTATTGCTCCGGACCGATGTCGGACGGACTCAGGTCCATCCAACATCGGAATCGGCCCCAAATGTAACAAATCAAATTTAACTTGAGCAGTTATTATGCAAACAATAAGGAAACTAAATTCATTACTGAGAATGATAGAAAGTAGAACGACAAAGAATGAAATAGAAAATCCGGATTAGAAAAAGAAAAGAGAGAGGAATGAAAAATCTATCACCAAATATAAGGAAGAGAAAGAGAAAAGGAAGGAAAGAAAAAAGAAAGGAAGGAAGGGAAGAGAGAAGGACCGGTAAGGAGAGAACACTGAACAGGGATACAAAACAAGTCAGACATTTGATGGTGCAAAAAAATTTCGAAAAGACATACCACAAAAAGACAATAAGAATGGGGATGGAGGAGCCACATAGACTCCAAGAGGGCGCAGCAAAGGGAAACCAGCCTACAGGCATAAGACGAAGAGGTCCTAAATCAAAAGATCACAAAACCGCACCTGATAAATAGAAAAAGATAACATTAGGAGGCTGTCTCACAACATAACATAATACAGCACGAAGAGGGATGAATACAAATAACGACAAACATTAATGGAACAGTCAAGACAATTATAATTGGGGAGTGTCCATGGAGTAATCTCTGCAGGAGTTCAGGAAGTGTTGAAGAAGCGCAGGGTCTTCATAATTTGTCGTTTTATTATCACCTTACGTGCTCATGACGAGTTGAGCTCGTCATGAGCCGTGGAACGCTCACACGCGGGGATAATTCCCCTGCTGTACTGAACGTTCCACAGAAATGGGTGTGAGCACACGAGCACCGTGCCTCATGACGAGCTGAGCTCGTCATGAGCACGGGGGCACTGTGCATGCCCCCCGCTCCCCAGCAGAGCGGGGGAATTACCCCCGCTGCGAAGGGGTTATTATAAGTCACTTTGAAGAGGCAAGGATGAAACAGTCCATAACGGGCATTCAGGGTACGAATAGCAGGACTCATTTCTAAAAATTGTTTGTGACAATGTACAGTAGCTTTGGCGTAATCTTGAGCAAAAAAGAGATTGGAGACGTTCCAAGTAAGTTTCCCCTTCAGATCCATGTATTCTAGAAATTACAAGATGAGTTGGATGAGCAAGGGAATTGACCTAAGCGATGGGCTCACTGATTATTCAATGGAGGAGAGTTTGGAAGACCAAGAAGTGTTGGCAGGAAGGATTGAATGAAGGATATATGATTAGGACCTTCGAGACCTTCCGCAAGACCGTAAATACGTAGGTTATTGTGTCTATTGCGGTTTTCCAAATTTTCAACCTGTTGCTTAAGGTATTGTATTTCTCTATGCATACCTGGAACCTGATATGATACTACCTGCACTGAAGTCACTCTTCTCTCAAGATCCGCAACTTTTTGCTCTGTATGAGACCAGTTATCTTCAAGGCTTTGAAGACAATCATTAGTTTCGGCCCTGTATGGTTTGAGTGAATGTATTTCTTAAAGTAAAAGCTCCATGGAAATGGAAGAGGAAGAGTTGGTTGGAGAAGTGGGATTTGGCTTCACACATTTTCCTGATGTGGAAGGTATTTTGGAGCTAGGTTTAGAACTTGGACGGGAAGTATTAGGAGAGGAGCTTTTTACTCCAACAGACTCATTAGTTGTTTCATCCATATTATCCTGTAAAACACTAAATGGTTTATTGCCCTCTAAAGATGCGCAGTTAGTGTTAATTTGCTATACATTACTGCGATTAGAGTGAGCCACTATCAAAAAAAATATGTGTGAAGAAAACAACTGGCAGGTAGGCTCAAAAACCTAAAATGGCGCCCAAGCGTATACTAGAAGTTGCTGAGGAGATATGAAAAACTGACTAATACATGCCAAGAAAAAACATACCCATATGAGTTCAGTGACAGAGAGAGACAAGAAGAAATTGTTGTTTAGAATCCAGTGAGCATATTAGAAAAAACTGGCAGGCAGATTCAAACACTCTAAAATGACGCCCAGCAGGGCACTGCTGAGGAGATATGAAAGTCCATCTACGGTGAGACTTAGTAGCGAGCCGCGGTCGGTATTTGAAACATAAAAAACATCCTTCGCGCTCACCCCGTGCTGCCGCGCTGATCCCGGTCTAAGCAGGAGAGGTTCTGCTGCATAAAAATGCGGCTCTGTAGATCTCACATCCACGTTGAAAGCCTGGAGGACTCCCGTCGCTCTACGCTCTCACAGAGCTCCCCGGAGCGGTGGCCATTCCCTCTGGCTCATAACCACGCCCCATGTTGTCAGCTTTCTAATAAAATGATCTTTACCATGTCCCAGTTCTATGAGATATGAACACTGCACAAAGACTTCAATAAGACCTCCTGCTTCTATGCGGATGCACATAGGCCTATGTGGTCTGAGCAGGTCTAAGCCCACCCTTGCTCTGGGTCACCCATCTCCGCACCCACCACAATATTTATGGTCAGGGTTCAGCGCCTCAGCACTGATGCTGCCGCTATAGACAGGGTTGATTTTATGCCATTATCTATACAATGATTGATTCTGGGGGCCAAGCGACTCTTGTTCTCGGGGCCCTGCACTTGAAAGTCGATGAGTGGATGATCAGACCAGCTGAGGGGCTTTGGGGCTTCACATGTGAGGAGAGGTGAGTTAGAGAAAATAATATCTAGGGTGGGTCCAGCTGAGTGGGTTAGATGATCATTGATTTTTGCAGGGTTCAGTGTAGCTAGGTCAGCTAGAAAGGACAACATTTCTGCCTTATCCGGGCATTCACTGTGTATATTGAAGTCTCTCAGCAATATAAAATGCTGGAGGAGATCACGTATGAGACTATAAACTCCATGAGTTGGAGGCAAAATTCGGCAATGGGGCCTGGTGGATGGTACACCATCCTACAAAGGATTTCGATCTTCTCATTGCTGTTCTAGGGTTTTGATTTTCACTCTATTATTATGGACGGTAGATATCCCTCCTCCAGTTTTAATCTGCCTGTCTAGTCATTTGATCCTGTAACACTCTGGTAAAGTTATGGTGATTGTGGGGGGGCTCATGGGTTTAAGCCATGTCTCAGTAAAAAAAAAAACACGTCCGGTGTTTCAGAGCTGAGTAGATCCCAGATATCAGTTGCATGTTTAGGGAGTGATCTCACATTTTCCAGGAAGCCTTTCTAGCTCTCCGAGGGGGATGAGGGGGGGAGGAGGGGGATTGTTTGCGCTTAAGTTTCACAGTGTTTTTATCAGTGCCATATTTACTCAGCTCTTTGGGGTTAATTGGTCCGGGTGCTGCTGAGACTGGATTTATACTCTGGTATCTGCAGAATAGGCAGTAAAAGAAGCCTTCCAGGTGGTTTAGGTGTTGCAACTCATCACTGATGTGATATGAGCGGCATGGTTCATGGCGGTTTTTACTAATAAGCAGAAGGTCTTTCCTAGAATAACTAAGCCTAGAGCAAGTACCTGGATCTGTGGGTAAACGGACAGGGTGCCTGGCTCCTGGTGACCGTCTGGCGTGGATGGGCATTGATGGGATTGCCGCCGGCGTGTCCGCTGTGCGCTCTGTACTCCATCCGTTTTAATGAGGGAGTTAAAGGGCTGGAGCGCCAACCTCCACCCTGCCGGAAGTACCTCTCCACTCAAACGGGAAAGCCTGTGGAGAGCCTTGCCTGTGCTCGGGGAGGACAGGCAAGGCTGCTTAGGTAAGGCTAATGTGGTGAATTACTGTCACGATCTCGCAATTTTAAAAACAGATTAAAACAGTTAGATCAAACACCGCAATTAAAATGCGTGCTAAAAGCGATTTTAACAATTTGTGTCGGCCCAGTTTAACATGAACTGAAGTTATGGAGCTGCCTGCAGCTAGCGCTCCGTACTCCATCCGTATTTATGAGGGAGTTAAAGGGCTAGAGAGCCATTCTCCACCATGCTGGAAGTACCCCCCTCCACTCAAATGGAAATGCCCGTGGTGGACTGGGGAGAACAGGTCGGGGAGGACAGGCAAGGCTGCTGTGGTGAGGCTAATGTGGTGAATTACTGTCACAATCATGTGATTTTAAAAACAGATTAAAACAGTTAGAACAAACGCCACACTTAAAAATGCGTGTTAAAACCGATTTTAACAGTTTGTGTCAGCCCAGTTTAACATGAACTGCTTCCTGCAGCTAGCGCACCATGCAACAACTTACTAATAAATATGAAAATAGTTAAAGAGAATGCAGCAGTTCATTATTATTTACACAAAGCTGATACAAATACATATATTCCTGAAAAGGAGGCTGGATTGAATCACCTCATAATGAGCTACGGGACTTATTTAATAAGTTAGTACTAAGATATTAAAATAGTTCCTAATAACCTCTGACTCACACCCTATCAATAAGACGCGCTTACTTGATCCCAAGCTCCACAATCACATGGCACTCAAAAATTCTCTTCATACAATGTAAAAAATATTCTTCACATATTATTCATGTTTATGTCATTGTATGAAGAGAATTTTTGAGTGCCATGTGATTGTGGAGCTTGGGATCAAGTAACGCGCGTCTTATCTATAAAACCTCCCATGCTCAGTGGGAGTATCGCATGAGCACCAACTACACTGCTGAAATTACAATAAATTGGGAACTGGCATAAAAATTAACGGAGTGCGGAGCCATACCCATAGTGGTTCTAGTCACACCCTATCAAGACATCCAGCATTTTTTCTCCATTTCGCAATTGGCGACCAGATTTTCTCCCCCAGTTTCCTAGCCTGCCTTCCCCTGCATGCATAGAATGCAGTCTCATGGTTATATATCCCCAGGAGCCATGCTAGCCGTATCTGAAAGGTGGAAGGCTCGGATCCTTCTATCTAGAAGCAATTATTATCCGGAAAACAGCTGTGCCAACAAATACACAATACATCTGTTGAGTATCCAAGCCAATACAGCTATCATATCCCAAAAGCATCAAGGTAGGGGTCAGGTTAATCCAAACAGCCTTCCCAGAAGCACACCAACCCGTTCTTCAGGGGAAGTAGTCTGGCACAGTCATTGAACATGTGTATGATCGTAGCCAGCCCTTCTCCACACCTTGGGAAATTATCATGTGTTCTCTTGCTGCAGTCAAATAGCTTAGCAGGGGTAAAATACAAATTAACACAGTTTTGTAATGCTGTGCCTTCAAACATGTTGATAAAAGTATCTTTGCGGTTAATGACAATGCCATATATATGTCTACATCGGTATTGCTCAGCTTCCTTGCCCAGTTGGGTTCAATTCTCTCAAGATCGTTAGGTAAACTATCAAGCAGCACGCTATAGATATTTTTTATTCTAATGTTCCTCTGATCAATTACCTCTACTACCGGCATTTTATCTAGAGACAAAGCTGGTCTAGGGGTAGTAAGAAATTCCCGGGTTTGCACATATTTATAATATTGATTTTAGGGAATTCCAAAATCTGGCTGCAATTAAGTGAAGGGGCATATCTGATCAGACAAATAGAAATCCCCTATAGTTATCATGTCAAGCTGTCCCCACTGTCCTCCCATAATATCATTCAAGATGGGCAGAAAAAGGGGATCACCACAAAGGTGTATATATCGGCAGAGCTTTGGAAATAGCCATAGTTTTACGCACTCTACTCCAAATTTTCCAGACGTTATACACCACTTTAAACCGAACTTTCTTATAGTAGCTTTGCTCTACCTGCCACAGCAGCAACCCCACGGCCTCCCGCCCTATGGCCAGCTCATATATCGTCGGTATTCTACAGTGTCTTTCATCATCTGCCTCTGCGTCATTTTCCACGGTGAACAAAATAGACATCTGAATGTTGAAGGGCCGTCCAATAATAGAATGCAATATTTGGGATAGACAACCCGCACCATCCTTGTGGGAGAGTTAGATATTTTAATGCTCGTCTCTCCTTCCCATATTGCCAAACAAAGTTTGTGAGAATGGATTCTAATTGAATAACTGAAAACAATACCAAACCTCTCCTGGGGTCCAAAATTCAATCCCTTGCGAAAGGTATGGTTAGTTGTCAAATCATCACTGTTCTTCCACAGCCCCTCAAGCACTCTTTGATAAGCATTGCTGGGGCTCCTCTCCAGTTTTGGACACTACTGCAGCCAGAGAACATGCAAACTAGCCTGTTGCAGGGCATTATGTGATGAACCTGTTTCCTAGTTCAACAGTGCAGCAGTGAAGCAGTACTTCAGAACAGCAGTCCAGTGGAGTGGCTATCCTTTCAGAAGCACAGCAGTCCTTACTGGCCTCATTTCCGGAAGTGTGCTGAAGAGCTGGGATCTGAGGTCCAACATTTAAGCCTGGTGGCCACTTTGAAGTGGTAGAAGCTTCTGGTGTCAGGCATCCCCTTCCTCCCTTTCCTGGTCCCAGTTTATCCGGGGTCACAATAGACTAGTGACTACCTCTTTATGAGAGCGCTCAGGCAGAGCCTTTGTGATATGCAAGTGTGATAGGTGACAGCTCTTCCCCCTTGTTAACTCTGAGTGGCTCACCCTGCCTACACCTGTCTTCCCTTTGTTTCACTGGCTGGGAGCAATACCCAAAGACCAACTGCCAGCTACATCGAGTCATGTAAACCAGGTTCAGGCTGTTGGCACCAAATGGTTAGGACAAGAAAATGCCAACCTTCTAAAAGTGGTGTTTTCAGAATTATGAATGAAAATGTGACTTTACCATTAATGAAGGCTGTTAAATGTAATTCTTTAGACACCAAACTCTGCCTATTTACTTGCCCCAATCCCCAATTGGAAGTTACAGTTTATTAAATGTAATAGGATAACTCCAATCATACCCTATGTGAGAGGTGGGCCTTGAAGTAGTGAAAAACGATTGTAGGTGTTTTTCACTAGCAGGACATGTAAATCTTGACAGTAGATTGCGTACTTCTTAAATACTTTGCACCCTGCCCTCTGGGCTGCTCAGGGTCTACCCTAGGGATTACTTATGTGTACTAAAAAGGTGGTTAGGTCCTGGCAAAAAAGTTTATGTTGCCAGGTCAAAATGGCAGTTGATAACTGCGCACACATGCTACAATGGCAGGCCTGAGACATGTTTAAAGGGGTACTTAAGAGGGTGGCATAATCATTGCTACAGGCCCACTAGAAGAATTCAATTTACAGGCCCTGGGTACAGGCAGTACCACTGTGCCAGTGACCCACAGCTAAATTAAATGTGCCAGTTGGATGTTAGGCATGTCTACATTGTTTTAAGGAGAAAGCACAACCACTTTAGCTTTGGTTAGCAGTGGTCAAGTGTGCAAAGTCCTAAGCGAGCAAAAACAAAGCCAGCAAAACAGGAGGATTGAAGGCAAAACGTTAGGTCAGAACTACGGCAAGAACGCCAGGTCTAACACCCAGTCTCATTATAAGGCCTCCCACAGGTTTGTACCAGTCCCTGAAGAGTCCCTCCTGATACATGCTGCCATTGAAGAGATACTGGGCTGCACACAACAGTTTTCTCATGAGGGCAGTTTGCAAGGGTACAAACGTGTGCCCACTGTTCACATGTAACCAACCCAATGCCTCTTACCCTAACTGTGCAGCAGCTGCCTATCTAAAAAGAGAATACTGACAGGTAACACGCTCAGTCCAATTACAGTGAATTTGCAGTAATTGAGACTGATGGAGTGAGACTCTCACTCACAGTAAAAGGCTAAATACTGGGTAGTCAACTGTGAAATATCCTGGGGAACTAAATGGGTGGAACCCAACATGCTACAATACTGTTATGGAGATGGCTAAGTGGGTTAACGCTTAATGATTGCAAATTTTTCACTGCAGGTTTTGAGATTGATGACAGCAACCTCTGTTCAAACTTTGAGCTTACCATTGTTGGTTAAATAGTGTACTACTATGAAATTGGATAATAATACACAAAAATAGTAGATCAACCATAAAGTGCCTGGTTATTCCTGCTGAAGTGTGCCTGTGCTTGGAATACATTACCTAGTAAGGAAGCTAAAATTAAAGAACCTAAAGGCACTGTCTATCCGGCCTAGTTTTGTCTAAAAAGCCATGTGTTGGGGCCCTTCCGAAAACGTGATTCTGAGCATTTCTATCTCAGATCCAGGGGCAGGATGCTCCACATTTTGGAAGGTAGAAAGCTAACAGAGCTTATATATGCTCTTTTCATGATGGGAATCATGCTGAGCACAGCTCCTGTAGTTTGAAGACTTCTGCTGGGTTGAGAAGGCTTCATCAGAGAAAGTAAATAGTGGGGTCCTTTGCCATTCAAGATTTTATGGCTGAAACACCTGGCTTTGAAGGACACTCTCTTGCTCAAACGTAGCCAGTGAAATTTACCAAGGGCTGGTCCCATGGAGGAGTGCCTCAGGAGGTTCAGCATCGAATAGACTGCCATGTTCTGCACCTACTGGAGTTTTCTCAGCTTACCTTGTGTGGCACCGAGATATAACACATTACAATAGTTCAGCCTGAACATGACCACTGCCTGGACTACTTTCTTCCTGATGGCTTCAGGGAGAAGACCCATGATCTTATTCATTGGTTTAAGAATACCAAAACACTTTACCGCAAGGCTGGTGGTCTGGATGTCAATGATAGATCAGAGTCAAACCAAATGCCTTAGTTCTTCACTTTTGGTTTAGGAACCGGTAGTGGTCCAGGTGCATCTAAGCCTCCAAGCCTGTGGACCACATAGATGTTTGTTTGCCTAGGATGAGAAGCTCACCAACTAAGCAGGCTCTGAACCTAGTTGCAGAACTTTCCTCATCCTAACATAGCATGATGATAAACTTTGTGTCATTGCCGTATGTCACAATGTTAAAGCTGTGACACTCAATGGCATCTGCTAGGGGTGGTTATAGAGATTAAATAACGTAGGGCTCAATGCAAAGCCATGTGGCACCCCTGCTGCAGCGAAAAAACCTCAGAGTAGAAAGGTTGTTGAACTACCTGAAAGATTCAGTTCTACATGAAGGAAGTCAGCCATCTCAAAGCCATGCCCCCAACACCGCATTTCCAGACCTGTTGCAACAGAAGGTCATGGGATATGGTGTTGAATGCTGCCCTATAGTCCAGCATTATTGTCGCTGCTGATTTGCCCCCATCCACAACGAGTGTAAGGGATTCAGAAACTATCAGCAGTGCTGATTCCATGCTGTACTGTGAACGGAACCCCAATTGGGTCTCACGCAGGAGGTCCTTGGCCTCATCAGTTGCTTCTTTTTTTTTTTTTTTTTTTTTTTTTTTTTTTTTGCGTAAGACCTTTATTAACATAAAGTAGAATACACAGCATGAGCCCACAACCCTGAGGCCGGCTCGCCACCGCACTTTGTTAGATCAGTACAATCAGAAATGAATATGCAAAGTAATCTGTTAACAGTAGATAGAACCATCCGGTAGTTTCCAGTCAGGGCACGCATTGTATAATCAATATGAGTCTTACATTTTGTGAGTTTATCAACCAACCTCTAACTTCCCCAACTTAAGACCTGCTATTGCCTTCAGTGACATCCTATACAGTGAGCCAAGCAGTGTTCCATAATTCCTTCTAAATAGTCTTCAGGGGCCGTAACCACACGACACTCACTCACCTCACGGCTTCACCCACACATCAACTAATCCTCCCCATTCTCCTGTAAGGAGTTCAAGTAGTCTGTCAAAAAGCACCATACATCCTTGGGCTTAGATTTAGCAGGTAAGTCCTCTTCATACGTTTGTAGGTCATCCCTACAAGTAGACATGCTATGCATCCACCTCTTTACAGTCGGTATCTTACGGCTGTGCCAACATTGTGCCACCTGTCTTTTGGCCATCAGCAGTGCGATAGCACAGAATTTGCGCTTCAGCGCTCTGAGTTGGGGTATAATACCGAGCAGACAGACCTGTGGTGTGCAGTGCACCTCATCATCCAACATGCTCGACAACGCGGCTGTGACCTCCTCCCAGTAACTCGCCACACGCTCGCACTTCCATGCCAAATGTACAAAGTCTGCCCCATCCCTGTTGCAGCGCTTACATTTGTCTTCCTCTTGAAGTCCATATCTGCGCATTTTCACCGGTGTGTAATAGCTTTGGTGGATGAACTTGTAATGAATAATCCTCAGATTCCCGTTAGGTGTAAGTATTTGAGTCAGTGCGCATGAACTGTACCATTCCGCCTCCGTCAGTGGAGCCTCCAGTAGTGTATCCCATCTTTCTTTGGCTTTAAGTGTATGGCCTGCTATGTCCGATTGTGCAGCAGTGTAAAGTTTGGATACCAAATGAGACAGATCGCTCGTGGTGATCAGCATCTGTAATGGCGCAAGCGTTTCCGGCTCCTCTGGGAATGAAGGGTAATGTCCCTTCAATGCCCTAGTCAATCTGTAATATGAGAAGCGGAACATAAGAGTCTGATGTCGTATGTAATCTAGTTTATCAAGTTCTATAAATGTGCCCCCCTGAAACACGTCGCACATTTTGTCGATCCCGGCTCTGGACAGTAGTGACATCCCCACTTTCTCGCTAGTGACTGATAAGGCCTGATGGTGCTGTAATGGCATGTTCGGTGCGTATAACGGGGTCTTGTGGGCCAATTGTCCTAGTTTATTCCATGCCTTGATCGTGGTGTCTACCGTGTTGATGTCTTTTGTATGAAGCGGGGGTCTAGTGTGTGTCAATATCGCCGACAGTGGGACCGGATGGGCATCCCCTTCCTCAATGGCCACGTGTGTAATGTAGGGGACTTCGTGATACCAGTACGCTGCGTACTGAGCCTGAGCACAGAGATAATATAGGAGAAAATCTGGAACCCCGAAACCACCCTTCGCCACTGGGAGCGTTAGGGTCTGTAATTCAATGCGAGCCTGCTTACCCGCCCAGATCAAGTTTAGTACTAGTGATTTGATGCGCCGAAAGACCTCCCGTGTAGGCGTGATTGGGATGTTGTTGAAGAGATACAACAACTTAGGCAGGATGTTCATTTTGACGATCGCTATTCGATCAGCTATGGACAATGGCAAGTGTATCCAGCGATTGACCTTATCTTCCAGTTTGGCGATGACCACTCCGTAATTCGCACGTATGACTTCGTCTGGGTCCCTATGAAACATGACACCTAGATAGCGTATGGGGTCGCGCTGCCACTCTAGTGGATAATCTATTGCAAAGGAAACAGTGGAGTCGGTGAGGGGTATTAGCGAGGATTTGGACCAGTTTACCGCCAATCCTGAGTGACCCCCAAAGCGGATGTACTCCCTAAGGAGCGGGTTTAAATGTGTTTCTGGATCGCGAACATAAAGCAACATGTCGTCCGCATAGAGCGATATGTGCAATGGTCTGGACACAAATTGCAACGCCGATTCCCTGTAATTTTGACGCACTATGCACGCTAGTGGTTCCAACGCTAGCGCGAAGAGCAGGGGTGACAGGGGGCAGCCTTGTCTCGTTCCTCGACCAATGTCGAATGGCGCCGAAACGTACCCATTTATCCGGACCCTCGCGCACGGTTTGGTATACAACAAGGAGATCCACTGAATAAATCTTTTAGGAAAACCCATCCTATTGAGGACGGTCAGCATGTATCTCCATTCTATTGAATCAAACGCTTTGGCGGCGTCGAGTAGTACAGCCACTGCTTTAACCGAGGGTTTTAGATAGTGCGCCAGAGCAAACAGGGACCTTGTGTTGTGTGAGGTGGATCTCGTGGGGACAAACCCTGCCTGGTCCGGGAGCACTAAGCGAGTCATCAGGGGGGACAATCTGACAGCTAGTAATTTCGCAAGTATTTTAGAGTCCACATTTATTAGGGATAGGGGCCTGTAGGAGTCGCAGTAGTCCGGGTCTTTAGCCGGTTTGAGGAGCGCGATGATCATAGCTTCACGCAGAGTGGGGGGGAGCAGTGAACCTTCAAAGGAGGTGCCATACATGTCCACCAGATATGGGGCAATAATATCGACAAATTTTTTGTAAAATTCGGACGTGTATCCATCCGGACCGGGCGCTTTACCGTTTGGGAGCGACGCAATCACTTCAGTGACCTCCTCTACCGTGATCGGCCGAGCCAGATATTCCCGTTGGGCATCTGACAGCCAGCCAATCGCCACATCATGGAGGTATTCGTAAGTTTCCTCCGCTGTAGCCGTTGGCTGAGATTGGTATAATGTGCAGTAGGAGTCCGCAAAACATTTGACTATGTCCGCCGAATGTGTGTGAACTACACCCGCCTCAGATTTGACCCGAAGGATCGCCGAATGCCCCCGCCCTTCACAAATCTTCCGCGCCAGTACTCGCCCTGGCCTACCCCCTTCACCAAAAGCCCTTGCGGAGTGTTTGCGGTCTAGATACTTGATTTCTGACGTTAGGAAGTCGGCATGTTCTGTGTGTAAGTCTCGTAGTTGGGATAATAGCTGTATGTCCCGTGTATTTTCATATTGCAGTTCCAAATCCCTCATCCGACTTTCGCAGCGGTGGATCTGGCTCCTAATGTCTTTGAGTACACCTATGGTGGTGCTAATGCAGACGCCCCTTATCGTGGCCTTAAAGGCTTCCCAGAGTAGACATGGGTCGTCCGTAGTGTGAGAGTTATTAGTGAAGTAGTCCTTGATCGCCGTAGTCAGGGTGTCAACATATACGGGGTCTGTGAGGGCCTGGGAGTTAAAACGCCAGTGGAAGGGGGGAGGCGTGTAGTGCGGAATGTCTAGTTGCAATACTACCGGATTGTGGTCCGACAATGTGCGTGGAAGCACCTTCACCGCACGAGCCCATAGTGCAATATCCCTGGACCCTAGCCAATAGTCCAGTCTGGACCAACTATTGTGTGATGCTGTAATGTGAGTAGCTCCTGGCTCGTCGGTATGTTGTAGTCTCCAGATATCCGCTAACGCTAGATCGCTCATCATGTGGTCTATCATAATCCTCGCCTGCTTGTGTTGTTCCACTGATTGGGAAGATCGATCCAGCCCGTCCCGCAGTGTCACGTTCCAGTCCCCCCCACATAAAATGTGTGTGCCAGCGTGGTCCTGTAAGTGTCCCCAGATTTCCCGATAAAAGTCAGGTGCGTCGGTGTTCGGGCCATACACGTTGAGGAGTGTAATGTGATGTCCCCTGAGCTTGCCGGACACCAGCACGTATCTACCAGCTGGGTCTTGAGTCACATGTTTCTCTTCGAAGTGTACCCCTTTCTTGACCAAGGTGATCACCCCCCGGGAATAGGAGGAATATGAGGCTCTGTAGGACGACCCCGCCCATCTCGACCCTAATGTAGCGTGAGTATGCGGAGCCAAGTGCGATTCCTGCAGGAATGCAATGTCAATATTCCACCTGGTGAGACTGGCAAACACTTGCCTGATTTTCTGTGGGCGTGAGAACCCTCGTATATTCCACGTAAGGACGTTTAGTCCGCACTTGCTACCAGCATTGGAACCTGGCGTACCCATTTAACACAGTACCATTCAACCCTAAGCACGCAAGCAATCCACCCCCATCCCGACCCCATCCAGCTCCATGAACATCACTTGCAGACACAAGCCCCAGCAGGGCTAACACGTAACATGCACTGGTTTGCAATACCTTTGGTCTTAGTAAACAGTGAACCATCCCTCCTCCCCAGATCCCTCCCACTCCAACAACCCCAACCTCCCTGAACCCACCCACTCCAGCAACCCCAACCTGCCGAAGCCATTCCCATCCAGTGCACCAATCCGTAACTTCTACAACCATAAATACAGTGCCCAGAACCAAACTCTTACTGGGTTATACCCTTGTAGAGGTCCGCCAGGGGCACAACTCTCCACCCGGTGTACAGGTGTGGGCGATGCTAAAGAAGCTGTATGAAACGCAGTTTAGGTGAATACTCGTCGTCCCCCCCACCCCCCGAAGAGCCAACAACAGAACCACTGGCTGAGCAACATGTCTGGAACAGTGCGTCCCCAATGCAGTCACATCATTTAAACAGCAAGGAGCAGAACCCCTCGCCTCCCACTTGTACTGCTCGCCACATAGAATGCATCGGGGATTGCTGACAGTCAGTGAGCGAGGCGTCCCATAGTTAGTGCATATTGGGCAAAGCACAGCATACAAAGGGGCAGCTTTCTGCCACACGTGAACTAGCCTGCAGAGAGCAAACGCCATAGGGTATTAGTATCTCCCAGCCGTTTAGGCCAATATTGTGTCACGCAGAGTGCATGGGCCGTGGGGCATTCACAATTCAAAGTTAGCAGTGATCCGCACCGTCAAACAGCAGTCTCTGAGCTCCAACGGGCCCTCTTCACCCAAACATGCTGTGCACGTTGTACCAACACCACAATCGATCAAACTGGAAAACAGGATCATGAAGGCTAGCCAAGTGCGGACAACAGTGTCCATGCCAAAACGCAAGATTTTGAACAGAACGGTACACTCACCAGTGGCAGACCATGAATCAACCCCATACCTTTAGTCCGAGTCACGTCGCTGTTCATTTTGCGAATTGTCTCTCATCTCCCGTTGCACCCTCTTGACAAATTCTTGTGCTGCCTTCGGTGACGGCAGTACAGTCGCTTTCTCTTTCCATACCACCCTGAGGCGCGCCGGATACAACATGGAATACACAATGTTCAAATCACGCAATTTGGCCTTCACTGCAGTGTATTCTTTCCGGGCCTGCTGGACCGCAACTGTGTGGTCAGGGTAAAATTCCAAGGAGTTCCCTTGATGCTGGATCTTCCCTTTCTCTCTTGCTAGCCGAAGGATCGTATCCCTGTCGCGGTAGTTGAGGATTCGCGCCACAATCGGTCTTGGCGTGGTGCCGGGCGGTGGTTTCGGGGCCAGTGACCTATGTGCACGCTCCACGATGAAGAGGGGCGATAGGGCCTCAGCCCCGAACAGGTCTTTGCATAGGGTTTCCACGTAGGTCTCCATGCGGCCTGTGTTGGTGGACTCCGGCAGGCCCGCGATCCGTACGTTGTTGCGCCTCGAGCGCGCCTCCAAATCCTCCTCCTTCGCCCTGATCACCTCCAGGAGCCGTTCCATATCTGCGCATTTTGAGGTGGAGGCCCGCGCCTCATCCTCGACCGCGGAGATGCGTGTTTCGGCCTCATCCAGTCTCTCTCCATGCTTTTCTTGCCGTGCCGCCATGGTGTCCATTCTGCAAGTTAAGCTGTCCAGCTTGCCATTAATGTCCTGTAGGTTCGACTGTATCGCCAGCAGGATCTTTTCTATGTTGTTATTGGGCGCAGGCCCTGCCTCATCCTCCACCACCTCGTCAGTGGATTTCTGCGTTTTTTTTCCCGCCTCAAAGGACAGCTTCTGTTGGTGTTTGTCCGGCTTGCCCATTTTGGCGGGCGGGGAGACTGTCTTCCTGCACGTGGGCCCCGATGCCCTCGTAAGCCTGGCCGCTGACGCCGTGGTGAACCCCACCCGTGGGGTGTTCGCCGTCGAAAAGATCGTCACAGCGCTATACGTACAGGGTGATGGTGACACCCTCCTGGGTGCGGGGTAATGCGGCCAAATGCTGGCTGCTCGCTGATTGTTCCACTGTCCAACAAACCCCCTCAACGCAGTTGGCTTGCGGCCGCTCAGCCGTGCGGAAAATGCGACCTAGTGTGGCAGCTCACTGTGCAGATGATTTCTCGGGCCCCACCGATCCCCCAGGTGGCGTGATGTCGCGGTATGTCCAGCACACTCCCTCCACATTCGGTACCTCTAGCAGCAGGTGTGTCGTCTCCGCAGGCACAAAGGCATGTCAGGCTGCAGGTCTCAGTTCCAGCCTCGGTGGTCCAGCAATGCCGGGGTCTGCGAGCGCCGAACCAAGAGGGGTGGCCACACACGTGGTCGCTAGTCAGCCCCTCGCTACTCTCGTCAGTCACCGACCCGGGCGCCACGGAAGGAAATCACCGGGCTCTCATGGGCTGAAGGGGCAGGGCAGCGATGTCCACAGGTCCCTGAAGTAAAGGCGAACCCCCTCAGTGCATCAGGTAGCACAGCCAAGCGCAGACTGTCCGTCGCTCTCAACGCGTGTTGTCATCAGCCATCACCACCCTCCCTGTAGGAGCGTGTATATGCCACCTTCAGTGCTCGCGCTCAGTACTGCCCTCCACGCTGGGTATATAGCAGCTTGCTGTCACCTTCTCTGCTGCACCGGGCCGCCATCAGGGTCGTGGCACAGCCGCCGGATCCGGAGACGGGTCGGCTATGCCCGCGTTTTTTGAGCTGCGGCCGCCATATTGTCAGGCAGACACTCCGGCGCTATTATGGGGGTCTCCGGCGCTCTGCAGCGCGACAAAGGATGGTGCAGTGGCAGCGGAAGGGCCAGTTCTCAAGACCCTACCTTCAAAACGCTGCGGTGAGCATTGGTGGTTGATCGGTGACTGCCTGATGCATTGCTGCTGTGCCCATGTCCCATAGCGGCGGCCATCTTGTCAGGCACTCGGACATTCCGTTTTGTTCATCGGCAAATTGAGGAGCAATCCATGTCCGCCGGGGGCCTTTCCTCACCGCATTATGTGCTACAGCACTTCCCACATCCGCTGAGGTGCTCGGGGAGCCGGTGGCCGGGGCGAGACCGGCGTGATTCACCAAAGTCGACGATCGCCCGGCGGAGCTGCTGCTCAGGCAGCCATGTCGCTGTGCGCCCCCTAGCGCCTCCTCTCATCAGTTGCTTCTTTATACTTTTCTGTGCCCCTTTGAAGGAAAATGGAACAAGGATATTGGCCTGAAATTGTCTGATTTAGCCGGGTCCAGAGTAGGTTGTTTAAGAAGTGGCTTAATAGTAGCATGCTTCCCCTTGAGGGAATATGGCCGAGCTCAAGAGAATTGCTAAGCAGGTCACATAGTCCAGGTACAATTGCCTCCATACCACGTACCGAAATCATGGGCGAGGCCGGGTGGTCTGGTGAACCTGATTTCAACTTAGACAGGAGAGCACACAACTCTTTAAAGACAGAGGGGCAGATTTACAAGCCCCCTGCGCCATGTTGCGTCATTTTTAACATGGGAAAAATGAGGCAAAAGTGGAGCAAGGGTCTTGTAAATCTGCCCCAGAGTATTAAAGCTGCCAGACTCTCCTTAATATACAATGGTTTGAACCAGGCTTCAAGTAATAGAGTGTCCCTAGCTGCCTATGGAAAAGATGAATAGATTTTGGAAACTTTATCAGAAAAGAATTGGGCGATCGAGTTATAACTCTCCACTGACGTGCAATATGCGCGGAGACACACTACAAACATTTTACAATGGAAAAAAGCTCTCAAGGGGAGTTGTGTGCTAGCTCAATTGTTTGAGCATAGTACTTGCTGTGCATAATTATAATCTGTTTGTGATAGTCCTTCGGTGAATTTTGATAGATCGCTTTATTCACAGCACTGTAGATTCGGCGCCAAAGACGCTCTAGGGGTTATCAGGTCTTTAAGTCCAGCACTGTGCCCATTCGAGGGAGGCATGCAATTTTTATGTATATACATTACCAAAGACAGCCAACACTTGTTTTTGTCGTAGTTGTTGGACACAGTATATTACCTTTGCCCACACATTCTGGACCTCCCCAGGGTCATAAATCATCCTCATGAAATTGGGTGTCATACATAATGTTGTTACACACCTTAAATCACGACTCATAAATTATTGGTGTGTCATAAATCATTGTGTTACAAGCAGTCATTTGCACAGTCCTCCAGTTGTAGGTTTGCCTTGTCAACACAAACACTCAAGAGGGCATAATGTCTGATACGGTGGTAATTAAATCAGAGGCCATGGATGGGCGATAGATCAAGAACCCTGCTAACGTGCAATTGCCCGAAGCAGTCAGAGTGAAAAAGGCTACCTCCCAGCCCATAATATTTATTTCTAAAAAGGTGCAACGGATGGTCTGTTTAAACATTATAGCGATCACACCCCCTTATGTAGAAAAATACTATATAAAATGAAATTATTTCTCACATTCTCAGGTAATACATCAGACTTAACCTTCCCAGCCTCAACTTTCCTCCTACCTAAAGAAACGTGCAAGAATCTGCTCTATGGTTAATAATGCAAGGCCTGCGAGCAAACAGATCACGTCAAAAATAAAAATGGTACACAGAGGGAAAGAGGAGACTATATGGAGAAACTTGACCAAGTATTCAACGATGCACACAAAGAGAAAATAGGATGGTGCATACTGATGAATAATTATGCACACAATGAAAAATAATGCACACATTGAAAAGTTGTGATTATAGGAAGATATCAAGTGGACTTGTGGGACAGGGTATTTAAAGGGGGAGTGTGCTGCTTGCAGGATACTACTGACTGCAGGAGGTAATTATGTTCAAAATGGAATAACAATGTGCAAAATGGAGTGTTAGGGTGTTAAAGCACAGAGATATTGCCAGAAATAATCGACATGTGGATATTTCCCAAATGATAGACTACATCGTCACTCTGAAACTCCATTCAACCAAATGGATATATATGCATATATTTTCCCTATCTCTTTAACAAGTCAACTGACAGCTCACCATGATCTCTCAGCTGTCAATTGCTAGAACAAAAATGGAGGACACTCCTTCCAACTGCTCACACTAGGCATGTTGTGATGCACGCTGGAATGCCACCTCCCTGTGCTGGTATTAAGGGCTGAGCTTCATGGGATCTTTGCCGTGGGTTGATTTTGGTCTCTTTACACCCATGCCGTCGGGGGTACTGAATATGGTAGTTGCTAAAATGTATTAACTCACTCCACCTCACCTATATTAGTAGAGGAGAGTGTAATGCCCATGCCCATGTCTGAACATCCTTATGGCATGCCCTCAATTCGCAATCTCTCTTTCGACCCAGATCACCTGCCGGCTACTATCATATCACTGCAATTTGCGGCCTCGGTCTTAATGTATGTGCCCATTTGTGCTTTATCAACAAGAGCCTGGGTATATATGAGAGCCAATGGTTTCTTACACAGAACTTCTTCGTATCCACAGCTCTATCACAATAGTGTATCTTGCAAGAGAGGCACGGGTACATATTTAGGCCACAGCCATGCTTTGCTACCTGTTATCGATGGGATCCTGGAGGAAAATCTGATTAGGTGTTCATTTCAGAACATGTACTGGTTACTCACTGCTTGGGTTTCCATCATCAGCGGAATCATGGAGCTGCATTGTGGACCTTCATGGACCTTCTTTTCACAAACCATCAGATCAGAGCTCTGATTCCTTGAACAAAGAAGATCAGGACAAGAATAAGTGCTGGACAATGGAGTACTGGTTGATGGGGTGAAGCCCATTGAAATAGAAACCACAATCTCTGTCAGGCTGAAACACAATCCGACCCCAAATTAAGCTGTGCTTAAACCTCTGGTACCATGGCATACAACAGTCAGGGTGAACTTAAAGGCAATGTGCAAAATATGTACGCAGCGCTTCAAACACTAATAACGTGAAAGCACAATACAAGACAAAGCCCACCACAACTTAGTAAAAATTAATAAATTATTTGAGACTAAAATGACAACAATCCGATTAGTAGACCAAAGATATGCAATTTTAAAGATTTCAGGTAAGCAAGGAGCCTAAAAGCACAAAGCGCTACTCTCAATTCCCCAAAAAATCTCATTGTGTTAAGTTGGAATATTGCAAGGGTCCATGGCAAAAGTTCATCCAGCTTACAAGTTCATATAGCTTCGTCTTGGTAGTCAGAATCTCTATGAAGGGATAAAACAGCTTGCAAAAAGCCATAGCACAAGTGGAGAACCACTAGTTTTCCGGGAGACAAATGTATTTACAAAACCACGTCAGGGAATTATTATAAAAACATCAGGGAAGTAAGGATATTGTATATAATTGATAGGATTAACAAAGCCGGCAACTCAAGACGAGAACTTTATAAGATCTTGAAGAAAGATACAAATCCTGCAGTCTGTGCCTAACTAATTTTAGCTTCTCAGGCCCTATTCGACAACCTCGCAAATCCCTTAGAGGAAAACATTTGGAAGATCTGTAAATCTCTTCCATTGATTTGAAACTAGAAAGGCCAGTCCCACCTAATTCCTCAGCTATCACTCACATCACGCTCTTGGATATTTGTTAATAAAATGAAATGTTGGTCGCCAGACGATCCTGCCTCACCTTTTATTATGACCACTTTGGCTTAAGCTCTTCTTGCGCCTGGTACTGTTTAATATGTCCTTGAGCATAGAATTGCTTCCACTAAAATGGAAAACCGCCTGTGTTGGACCAACTTTAAGAAAACCACAGAAGATTCTCGTGAGATGGCTAATTAAAGATGTACATCTCTCTTTCCCTTTTCTTGGAAAAGTTATAGAAAATGGTCAATCAGTAACTCATACCATTTTTTGAAAACCACTCTCTCCCGGATCCCTCCCAGTCAGGTTTCAAGGCCTCTCACAGCACAGAAACAGTGTTAATTGCGGACTTGGACTCAATCAGTCTCACCTTGGATGGGGGACTCAGCCATGTTGGTTTTACTTGACTTGTCTGCAGCATTCAACACCATCTCTCATGCAACCCTAGTCCAAAGACTGGGAGAAGCTGGTGTCAGAGGTAAAGCATTGGGTTGGCTGAAAAATGTTTTGACTAATCGTACTCATTCAGTTCAGGTGGATCTTTTTTAACTCCAGAACCATGGTATTCAATAAGGGTGTGCCTCAAGTATTGCCTTTGAGCCACCCCTTTGAAATATTTATATGCCCCCCCCCAGCCAAAGTGATAAGATACTGTGGCTTAGATGTAATCTGGTACGCAGATGACACTCAACTTGTAATCACTGTGGATCCCAACCCTGAATCTAATAAACTAAAATCCAGGGATTGCATGATTAAGATTACCTTCTTGATGCCAGACAACTACCTCCAATCAAACGCAGGGAAGACAGAGATTGTGCTGTTTGGGAATGCCCACTCTTTCTGGTCTAATGACTGGTGGTCCAGGAAGCTGGGGCTGACTCCTATCTCCAAAAAAGCAGTTTTTTCAATCAATCAATCAATAAAAAACGTTATTTCGATTTAGTTTGCAAACCATAAAAGTACAAAATACAGCAATCCAAAATTCGTTATTAAAAAAGAAGGGACCATTATCAAGATACAATAGTACAAAATTAGCAGCAATTTATAGCAGTACGGATTATACTAAAATGTGTAAATGCGTATACAAAAGGGGATTTAGATAAAACTCCTTACAAATCCAAGCATTTTCTGTACTTTACAATTGATTTCAAAAATTCTAATACAAAAAGAATGCTATTGCTATGTAATAATTGTGTAAATACATCATAGCAGGTCTGATCTGACAAAAATTAAGTTTCTTTAAAAGCGATACCAGATAGTTTTGCGGGGAAATTCATAGAATTTACATAAAAACATAAAATGCAGCATATCCTGCGGAGACTTTCCGTTACAGCCGCAGGGAGCTGCTTCTTTGTTAAAAATAGTTCTTTGTGGCCTAACAAGCAGATAATAAAATTGATTCATTCAAAATCTGGTTAATAGAAATTTCTCATAAGAGGTCAGGGAGCCCATTAAATAAGGTTAAATGTATGGAGTTTTTTTTAACATAACATATGTTCTAACACTCGATTTCTGAACCTCTATGGCTTCCCTCGTCGTTCTCCTTTCCATGAGGAATGCCGTTTTGATTGCCTCCACATCCTTCTTGGTGATACAATCGGGAGTTTCAAATAGCTTATCCCGCCCTAGGCTCAAGAAACTTATCTTCAAATATTTCAGCCAGGGTATAGCAGATGAATTGTCCATAGACAGACAGTCTTTTAAAATCATATGCGTCAGTGGGATGTCAGGGTTTAACCATAATTTCAGCCAGCAGGACAGTGGGCGCAGGGAGAAAATATCACTGACATACTGGACCCCCAGTTCTTCATGAACAGCTAGATTGGACGCACCTTGCGGGAGACACAGTAGACGTTTTAAAAACATGTTCTCCACAGTCTGGAGATGCTCTCCCCGAATATACCCCCAAATTTGGCTGCCAAATGTTGCTATAGCCACTGATTTAGCGTTGTATAATTGCAACATTGCACCAGTAGGCTTTTTCCCCAATTTAGATGGGAAGTTAAAGATTGATGCATTCACCCTTGCAACGTCCCCTTTCTTTTTTAAAACATGCAGGCCCCAATTTAATTTATTAGCAAAGAGGACTCCAAGATAGGAGAATGTGCTAGATATGGGAATTATTGCACCGCCCACATTAAATTGGAAATTCCGTCTTGGTGGCTTGCCTACTTGCATGATATATGATTTAGAATTGTTTATTGTTAAATCTCTGTCTGTCATGAAGGACTTGAAAGCAGTTAAAAGAGCTTGTAGGCCTTTTTCGGTCTAGATACGAGGACCGCATCGTCGCGGTATAATAGGACCGTAATACCCCGATGTCCAACTCTGGGGCAGTCAGGCCCCACCTCCTGTAAAACGCTATCTAGGTCATTAATATAAAAATTAAACAAAAAGGGAGCCAGAATACATCCTTGTCGGACTCCCCTTTTGATATTAAAATCCTTCGTCACACTCAGATCTTGAGAAAATCTAACATTTGCTCTGGTATATCTATGTAAATCTTCTAGGAAGTTCACAATACCGGCATCATCCACCTTTGCCCTCATGGACCGCCTCAGCTTCTGCCTGTTTACACAGTCAAAGGCTGAGGACAGGTCCATGAAGGCAAGGTGGATGTCCCCTTATGTGCCACTGTATATTTACTTAGTATTAGAAAGAAGCTAAGATATTGGGTAGTCGTAGAACGTCCCCTACTGAAACCATACTGGGAGACAGACATGATGTTATGGCCTTCAACCCATGTAGTAAGTCTCTGCAGGGGAACCCTTCCCATAACTTTCACCATGGAGTCTAAGAGTGATATGTGTCTATAGCAGTGTGGACTGCTCCCTTTTTTAAAAACAGGTACAATAGTGGAGACCCCCCAATACTGTGGGCATCCACTATGAACCGCAGCATTAAAAACAGATTCAAGAATTGGAGCCCAGAAAGAGGGGTCAGACTTATATAAGTGTGGGGGGATTCCATCTGGTCCTGGTAGTTCCCGGCTGTTAAACCGAGAATTCCTTCAAGTATTTTACCCCTGCCAATTATAATTTTATTGCCATTAGAGTCATATTCTTTTTTCTGGCAGTCATACATATGCTCGAAATGAGCCTCCCAATCCTCCTTAGCTATATGACATTCAAGACCATCTCCTGTCTCCTGGACAAGAAATGTTTTTTTTAATATACCCCAGAACTTGGAGCTGTTCTTAAGGGTTTCAGGATCTAATTACTAGTTCCAAGCCTCAATCCTTAGGGTCTCCTTACGTTTAGCTAATGCTTTTTTGTAGTCCCTGCGACAAACTATTACATCAGCTTGCACTCTGGGGTTAGAGGCTGAGGCTACCCTTAGACTTTGTGCTGTTTGTGAACAGTGCTCATCAAACCATTTAGGACCCACGTTAGACTGTTTTTTAACTGGTACAGATAACAATTCAGTGACCCTTTCAGAGATAGTCTGGAAAGCTGCTAACACCTTAGAATGTTGTTGCACCCCCTGTGTGCAGATGCTAATTTCTTCTGCACACACAGATGTTATATCATTATAAAACAGCTCAGGGGGAACTTGAGTCCATCTAAGTCTGTGCTTTCCATCTGTTATACTCAATAGTCCCTGGTTAATGTTTGATCCTATTTTTGTAACCAAAGGACCTGTTAAGTGCAGTGAGAGGGGATTATGATCACTGAATTCATTCTCCTCAATTAAAAAGGAGTCCACAAAGGACTGCATAGGAGGCGAGATCAGCATAAAATCAATAACAGTCCCCTTCCCGTGGCCCTTAAAAGTGGGTACTTCAAATGTGGTATAAGCGTCCGTCAGAGCCATGGTAGATGTCAAATCAAAGTCATTGATCAGATCATTAAGCAACTCCCCCTCGATCGAGTGCTCATAGTGAAATCCATGGAACCGAGAGCAACTCAAGTCAGAAATACATGCAGATAGGAAGTTACCACAGGGATGTGTATTAAAATCACCCATAACCATAAGATTGTGTAGGCTATGACTCATAGACTTATTGATAAGAGCAAGTAAATGACTATGATCCGAGCATGAAGTAAGTGAATTCTAAAAGTTTACCAGACCTACCATACAATTCCCCTTTGTTAAAGTTAAAGCAAGAATACCCGGATTATAAGTAGCAACTGTACATACTTTGCATGCCAAAGCTACAGAGACATAAATAACCAAACCCCCTTAGATCTTCCCCTGGTAGAGACAGCTGCTGGGACAAAATGTGTCGTGTATCCTTCCAGGAGGAGATCGCATTCAACCAACCAGGTTTCTTGCAAACAAATTATCAGAAATTGCTTAATATAAGCAATCCAACTAGGGTTCTCTAACTTAGCAGCTAGCCCTGCAATGTTCCAGGAGATAAGGTTATTTAAGCCTCCCCTGAATGGTTCAGCCATTACAGCACCTATGGCATCCAACCTCCCTCTTCCCAAGTCACCGGTCTCTTCAAGTCAATCGCAGGTTTCCAGGCCAGACAGGATTTCATACCTGTTATGGACTGGGAGTCTGCGCCCGGTAGTGATTAACTTACTATGTATGTGTTGCATTCTATTATTTCCCTTCTGTGATGTTCCTTAATATTTATTTATTTCCTTGTTGGAACTAGAACCTGGCTCCTGCGTGAACCTCCCTGGTTCTATGTTCCAGATTCTCTGTTTGGCAGTTTGATCCTGCTCTCCTCCTTACTGGATGCTCTGTGCCTTTTCCCTTCACCTAATAAACCCTTTTATTGGATTTCAACGCCTTGATTCATACTTTACAAATTGGCGACGATTGGAGAACCTGAGGAACACTTCTGCAGCATTACAAGGCACAGGTGCGAAGTATTCCTCTTCAAAAAAACGAACCGGCCTACCTCTTCGTTTTCTACATATTCGGACTGCTATTTAAAAAGTTTTCTACTTGAGCGTCCGATCGCCAGCTTCCTGGTATGTACTCTTCGGATTTTATGAATTTTCTACGTTTCTTCTAAATTGCCGAGATCTGCCAATACCGTTACCATAGCCACCATTTCGTCAACGACGTCACGCGCTTCTGGTTGCCATAACTACCGACCAGCATTCTTTCAGCCAACGCAGCGCGTTCAACGCGTCAACTTGTTTCTAACGCTGATGCACCTTATTTTCTTCTTGCACTACGTCACAAAGCAGCGTTCAGAGCCTCGTAGCGTCGGCCCTGCATGACGCCTGTCTTGCTGTCCGCAGTGAAGTGCAAAAGGAAGTCAGCGCTAGCGGAAGCTAGGAGCGTTCAGCTGGGAGCGTTTATACCTGACACGCTTCTACTGTCCTTGTTTCTGAGCTATACGACAGCTATCCTGTTCTCCTCTCTACCGGATAACGCACTCTATGAACAACTTCTCTACAAACTGGTTGGTACTTTGGCATTGTATTCGTATTTGATCTACCTTCAGGAAAGACTCGTGTCTTCAAAATTTTACTAGACTGTGAAACTTTTACTCTAATTAACTTTTAGCAACTTTTCACGTTTTTGGGACATCAGCTTCATTTAAACTTTCTCAATTTTGGCATTTTACAATTTTCTGTAGAAAACTATTGCTATTTGTGTTAATTTTAAGGCTTATTTATATTATTCTATAATATATAGTTACTACATTTAGTTAGTGTAACCATACTATTTTACCATGCAATTTGATCCTCCTAGCAAGTTTCTACAGACTAAAGGTGAACCATCTATTCCGTGGTCACGATGGAAAGAAGAGTTTATTACTTATCTAAAGGCTATCGATGGCGAGCGTATGTCTGCTGAGAGGAAGAAGAATATTTTCCTCCACTGCTTGGGTTCAGAGGGTCAAAATGTATTCAGAACTCTTCCTCCTATGCGCTCAGGAGGGGATCACAATGTTTATGATAAAGCCTTATTGCGCATTGAAAATAGATTTAAACCGAATACTAGTGTGGCATTAAACAGGTATAAATTCTATACTAGGGCTCAAGAAGAAAATGAGAGTTTTGATGATTTTCTCACTGCACTTCGAGCTTTGTCCCTACATTGCAACTTTGGTTTAATGACCGACGAAATGCTTAGGGACCAAATCATTGTGCACGTAAGAAGCAAAAAGGTTCAGGAACAGCTTTGGATCCTAGGTGATCCCAGTTTAGAAGTGACTATCAGTACCTCCAAAGCTCTTGAACAATCTGAGCGTTGGATGAAAACCCTAGAAAGTAAAGCCTCCTCTAGCACCTGTGCTGTTAGCAAATCATCCTCTACTGTTGACGAGGGCAATGTTAATGCTGTTGCTGTTTCCTCCTCTAGCTCATTTTCCAATAACAAGCCTAATACTAATAACAAAACTCAGTCCAATTATAAGAATTATTACTGCTTTAGATGTGGTAATCCCAACCACATTGCTTCGTATTCTCGTTGTCCTGCTATTGGAAAAGAGTGCAGTAAGTGTGGACGTGTTGGTCATTTTTCAAAAATGTGTAAAGACACTGGTACTAGAAAAGATTCTTCCTCCTCATTTAAAGGCAAAATTTCTACTGTATCACAAGGTATGTCTTCATCCCAAGACCTAGAACATGGTATTGTTGTTTCTATCCGCAATGTGGTTGATATCAAATCTGCAGAAAATTTGAGTTCTCCGGATTGTATTGTTAATATTTTAGGAAAAGAGCTCAAACTTATGGCTGATTCAGGCTCTCCCTGGACCATTATTACCAAGTTATATTGCAATGAAATTTTTGGGAACCTTGTTGATCTTTCTACCTTATATGAGTCTGACATTGCTGCACTAAACTTTGATGAATCCTTTATTAATGTGGTTGGTTATAAAGAAGTTATCATTGAATTTAGAGGGAACAGTGCTTGGATCAAGATGTATATTGCTGTCAAAGGTGTGAATGTTCTGGGCTGGAGGGATCAATTCAAACTTGGAATTACCTTAAATCCCAGGAACAAAGATCCTATCTCTGTGGTTGCCATCACTTGTGACACTGCACCTTTGGACAACACTGCTTCCTGTAAGGCCAATACTCTTCTGTCTGATGATAGTATGATTGCTTCTGAATCTTCCAAGAATGAGTGTGATCTTGAGAAGGACCTCCCTTTGTTATTTCCTCAAGTTTTTTCTGAGAAACTTGGCAAACTTAGAGGTTTTTCCCATAGGATCAAAGTTAAAAGTGGTGCCATCCCAGTCAAACAAAAATTGAGGGGTGTACCCATTAGTATAAGAGCTGAACTCAAGGTCTTATTGGACGACATGGTCCTTGGAGGTGTTATTGAGGAAGTGGAGTCCTCTGAATGGGTTTCGCCCATCGTTTTGGCTCAGAAATCCGATAAAAGTATCAGGTTGTGTGTGGACCTAAGGGCTCTCAATGCTAATTTAATCACTGATTGTCACCCTCTCCCTAATATAAACGAAATGGTTTGTTTGTTGGATGGTGCTTGCATTTTTTCCACACTTGATTTGCGTTCCGCTTATCACCAAATCGAATTGACTGATGATGCAAAACATTTTACTGCTTTCATCACTCCGTTTGGTCTTTTTCAATTTAAGCGGATGCCTTTTGGCCTAGCCTCCGCCGCTTCGGTGTTTCAGAGGGCCATGCACCATATTTTTAAGGAAGTTAGCTCTTTCGTAAAGTGTTTCCAGGATGATATCCTAATTTTTTCCAAGAATGTGGATGATCATCGTGTCCATCTTAAGGATGTGTGCAATAAGTTATGTGATGCTGGTCTTACCCTCAAATTTAACAAGTGTAAATTATTTTGTAAGAGTGTCGAATACTTGGGTCACACCTTGTCTGCTGACGGTGTAGTTCCCAAGCGTTCCCTTGTTGATGCCATTGTAAAAGCCCCTTCTCCTGATAACAAGGAGAAATTGCTTTCCTTCGCTGGCTTATGCGAGTACTACAGTAAGTTCATTCGCAATTTCGCCACGAAAATGGAACCCCTCAGGGAGCTTACCAGGAAGTCCTCAGACTTTGTGTGGTCTGAAAGACAGGAGTCTGCCTTTTCTTCTATCAAAGAAGATATCGTCAATGCTCCCACTTTGAGATCCTTCTCTCTTAACAAGAAGTGTATTATTACCGTGGATGCCAGTTGTTATGGTCTTGGAGCTGTGTTAGGTCAGGTTTCTGGCAAAGAGGAATGGTGTGTTGCCTTTGCGTCAAGGACCCTATCACTCACTGAGAGGAGGTATGCAGTCATCGAAAGGGAGTTGTTAGCCTGCACATGGGCTGTGGAGCATTTTCGCAATTATGTTTGGGGCAACAGATTCATTCTTAAAACTGACCACAAGCCTTTGGTTGGAATTTTGTCTCCTGGGGGAGGTTGGAACTCAACTGCTCGCATTGCACGCTTATCTTCAAAATTGCAGGAGTATGATTTTGAGGTTTTGTATGTTCCTGGTAGGAGTAATGTCACGGCGGATTTTCTCTCCAGGTTGCCTTGCCCTGATGTTGGTTCCAACCCGGATAATCGTGAAATTGACATTGTTTCTGTGGTCAATGACTATATTTCTAGTGATTTCCGGGGTATCTCTGAGATTGAGTGGATGTCGGAAGTTGAGAAGGATCCTATTTTCTCATTTATTTTTGACTGTTTGGAAAAAGGTTGGCCCAAGGATAAATCTGTTTTACCTGAATTTGCCCCTTTTTGTCAGGTTTCGTCTGAGATTGAGGCTGTAGGAAGGATTTTGTTTAAGGCTGGGAAAATGATTCCTCCTGCTTCGCTGTACAACAAGATTCTTTCTTTGGCCCATAGGACTCATATTGGAATGTCCTCTATGAAACGTCTCATTAGGACCAACTTTTGGTGGCCTGGCCTTGACAAGATGGTAGACAGAACTGTCCGTGACTGTGTGGATTGCATTAGTAGTGATAAGATGCTTAAAGTGTCTTCTGCTCCCCTTCATCCTGTTTCTTGGCCTGACCATCCCTGGCAGAAACTAGCTTTTGACATTTCTGGTCCCTTCCATCGCCTACCAGAGAATGCTCGTTTTGCTTTAGTTTTAATTGACTATCACAGCAAATGGCCGGAAGTTAAGTTTGTCTCCTGTGCCACCACCTTGGTCATCATTTCTTTCCTCAGGGAAGTTTTTGCTAGAGAGGGTTCCCCTGAAATCCTTATTACTGATAATGGCGTTCAACTTATCTCTCGGGACATGGAGGATTTTCTTGTTTCTTGTGGTATCAAGCATCACACTACCTCGTTGTATGAGCCTAGAGAAAATGGCCAAGTTGAGAGGTTTAACCGTGTCCTCAAAAATGCTGTGGAGCTTGCTTGTTCTTCGGGTGAATCTTGGAGGGATGTGGTAAGGGAAAGACTTTGGATGTACCGCATCACCCCACATGCCGTCACTGAAGTCAGTCCCTTCCAGCTTCTAAGAGGGAGAACTCCTAGTTCCGAAATCTGTCCCTGGTGGGTTAAGAAGTTGGATGTTAAGGTTGACCACTTGGACATCTCGCAAGTGGCCAGTCGGGTTGAAACCAAACAGAACACTATGAAGAATTTGTTTGACCGGAAAATGAATGTGAAAGTTCCTGATTTTGTTGCGGGTGAGTGGGTCAGGATCAAGAAACCTGGGTTCACTCTCAAAGGTCTTTCTAAGTTCGGCAATCCCATTAAGATTGTCAAAGTTTTCAGGAATTCTGTCATTACCCAAGATGGTAGAGCCTGGAACATAAGGAGGGTTGCCAAGTGTAAGTCTGTTCCTCCAGGTTCTGCCCAGACATCTACTCATGACAAATGTTCTGCTCAGAGTCCTACTCATCATGACAGTACCAACGTTCCACATTCTCAGTCTGTAGCTCATAGAGTCAAAACCAATGCCAGACCTGTTGTTTTACCTTCTAGGTTCCTGTCTTAATATTTCCCTTCTCTTTACAGCTCTGCTTGTTTTATAGGGGGGAGATGTGTTGCATTCTATTATTTCCCTTCTGTGATGTTCCTTATTATTTATTTATTTCCTTGTTGGAACTAGAACCTGGCTCCTGCGTGAGCCTCCCTGGTTCTATGTTCCAGATTCTCTGTTTGGCAGTTTGATCCTGCTCTCCTCCTTACTGGATGCTCTGTGCCTTTTCCCTTCACCTAATAAACCCTTTTATTGGATTTCAACGCCTTGATTCATACTTTACAGTATGTTTTGGGGTAACTGAGGGGGAACATGATCGGAGAAGGATCTCACCGTAGTCCAGTCTCCTGTCCGCCAGTTTTCCTCCCGGTTAGATCTTCCCGGGTTCCTCCATGGTAATGGCCTATAGAAAAACCCTAAAGGTAGCAATTTAATATCAGTGCCCTGTAACAACTGTGGACAGGGGCCTCTTGATAATAAGCGGGCCGCAGTGTGAGGATTGTCAAAGTTGATAATGATGCAATTATTATACCATTATTATGTTATTAATGATATTCACTCCCTCAGGGGTATTTTGGCTAAGCCAAAACACTGTCTTATTAAGCAATTGTTCGTAACGTTCAATCTCTCCTGGTGGAAGGGCAGCGACATGGCTCAGAATAACCACATATGGGGTGGCCTCTGGCGGGAGGTCGATAACCACAGGTCTTCGAGCCACACTGGGTCCCTCAACTGACCTCTGAGCTAAGTCCGGTAAGGGAGATTTCCTCCTGGTGACTACGGGTCGCACTGGGGGTGAATTGTCTCTTGATGTTTCAGTCGGGTTACTGGCGCCACTTGTGACAGTTGGCCGAATACTAGTTGGTGCTAGATCAGCCACTTTGTCATTATTGCCAACTATTCTTTCCATCATACTTAAAGGTCGGGAGTTTGTATTCTGTGAGTCTGCTGTACCAGTTGTGTTAAAACAAATTAGCCAGCCAAGACTCCAGTAACTGTAGTCTAGATTCTACCCCGCACAATTTCAATACGATGGGTTCCAGCTAAATATTTACCATACCCTCTAGTTTCCCCCAGAAATCTCCCTCACCAAGCCCAGTATTCGTTGTACCTCCATCACTCTGGGGAATATTGGATAGGTCTCTCCGGTCCCCCTTTCCCGTGTCATGTATATCCACCGTTACTATCCCTCTGTTTCCTAAACCTGTGTGTCCCTGTTTGGGTGCCCTGGTTTTTTGGGGATAACACTGGGTTTCTTAGGGCAGGTAGAAGCCAACTTTTGCTTCTGTGTTCTTCCCTGTAACTTATACTTGACCGGGCTAGGTATCAATTCTGGAGTCCCAGGGAGCGTACTACCATTTAGTTGGAGCGTGTCAACCTCTATCTGGGGGACCTGTATTGACCCGGGGGAGGGGTAATTTGTTTCTGGATATCAGAGAGGGCTGGAGTGGCAGATAACCTGCTGTAGGTGGGGTCCAGGGATAGCCTGCTTTCAGTCAATATGATTTCCTTGTTAATGACTGATTCTGCCCTGGTCAGATAAGCATCTAATGTCCCAACCATCCCTGGGCCACCACCAGCTTTCCGTCTTCCCATTTAGAAAACACTATCAATTCAAAATAGGACCCAGTACTCAGTGATTTATAGCGATAAACAAATCTAGTCTCAGGGAAGAATTAAAACCAACTGTTCAGTACATCACATCAATTCTTATATGAGTTGACTATACAAAACGTGTACCTTGGTATAAATGGATGCTGTAGCTGAAAAAATAAAAGACTAAAGATATGGCCCTTGTTGTAATAACAATATAGTCTTTACCAATATATTATTGGCTTGCAATTCACACTTTAAATCATCAAAAAACTGTTCCGTATTAAACAGGAAAGCCATCGGTGCCAAGTTCCAAGTACGTCTATATAGGAGGCCTTTCTGTTGTATACAATGTTCACAGAACGTATAATTACTCACGTGCAGGCGAGTACTTGGCCACAGTACGGGATTTTAGGGAGGTGGCCCGGCCCGGCCTCTTCTGGCCCCTGATGGCCCGCCCTTTGCCCGTGCTTGGCCCGGAGCGCGTGCACACGCGTCCCGCGGAACGGAAATGACGTTCTATTTATATGCACCGGGCGGAAAGGGAGGGCTGCAGCAGGCGCTGATGTCACCAAATGGCTCCTGGGGCAGGTAGTTCAATGTGGCGAGCCCCCAACACACCACCTCACACCAGGAAGCGTCTCCCGCGGAGCGGGAGAAGCAAGCTGTTTTAAAGTACACCGGGCGAAAAGGGAGGGCTGCAGCAGGCGCTGATGTCACCAAATGTCTACTGGGGCAGGTAGTTCAATGCGGCGAGCCCCCAACACATCGCCTCACACCACGAAGCGCCTCCCGCGGAGCGGGAGACACATGCAGTTTTAAAGGGCACCGGGCGGAAAGGGAGGGCTGCAGTAGGCTGATGTCACCAAATGGCTCCCGGGACAGGTAGTTCAATGCGGCAAGCCCCCAACACACCGCCTCAAACCACAAAGCAGTTATTTACCTAGGTATTCTAAGTGATAAAAAATCTGTCCATGCAAGAACATGTTAACTCACCGTCTGGTACATGTTTTGGTCTGATGTATAGCCAGCAGCTTTGTCTGGGGAAAAATGTTGATTGTCCTCTGTGTTGATACCGTCAGCCTGTGGGCAATGTGGCAGTGTACACCAACTTGAGAATGGGGCGATAATACTTTCGTCATTTTTTCTGTGCCAATAACTTGGCGATAAGTCCTCACTGTTGTGTTATAGGGTGGCTCTAAACCAAGCCCTTGTGTTTATTAGGACTTTGGTGTAGCTACATGCGAATCACAAGAAAAAAGCTGAAAAAACAAGAAAAGTGGGCAGGGTACAAACACACTGACCCCCTAGGACTGCTCAGGGGATCCCACAAAAACCCCCGGGCCCAAAAATTATTACTATTTTTTTTTTATAAACCATCTGGGTGCATGAATCCGGACAAAAAAATAAAGAAAACGATGGGTCGCATTCTCAAGGACTTTTCGTTGAGTTATTGGTACTTTAGTGCAGCAAAAGTGGCGAAAGAATTATCATCTCATTCTCATCCTGGTGAAAACTGCAGATATCGCCAGTTTTTCAGCGATAGCTTCCACACAAAACATCACCACGAATGAGATCGACAACTAACTCTAATGATATGCAGAGTCGGCATTCCCGTGCAAAAAAAACCCACGAAAACACCACTTCCCGACCAGCCAAATCTGCGATGCGATTAAAAAACAGGCCATAAGCAGCGTTAGCAGTAAAAATTTAACATCTGCCTTTTACTGGTGTAAAGCAGGACGACTACCTACAGTATGTAAGGGAGCCCAGCCCAGAGCCACATCTGAAGACCAACACATATCATAGAGCTACTGATCATGCAACTCCGACACCCAGGAAAGCCACAACACCCACCGCCACCACCCCCAGGACCTCCCGTCCGAATCCCCCCTACTACTACGAGGCAGCGCAGAACAGGACTGCGTACCTTCCCAAAACAGCATGGCCCCTCAGCCACACAATAGCTGAATGTTGGGAGAGGTGGGAACCAAGTATGTGTGAAGGAGGCAAGTCACATATCAATGACAATGCACACAATGCCAAGTGTAGCGGTGATGTGCTGGACAGACCTCACTATGCATAGCACAAACCTCTCCATGTGTACATATACTGCTTGTGCTTGTAGTGTTGTGGACAGTGGAAGCAACCATGTTACCTCAGGCAATGGGGATGATCACTGTCATGTAGCTCTGTTGTCCTCTACTGTAAGCGGAAGCGGAATTGGCTGGTCCAATGCACACCACTCCAGCGTTGGAGTGTGAATAAATAGGCCGGGGCTCTGGGCGTGGTTCACTTCTGGGAAGGCCAACGCGTCTGCCCTCACCCAGCCACAAGGCTGCAGCTGTGACCCCCGGCCTCCTCGACACACACTCCCTGTTATGTCTGTACAGACTACTGCCTTCGATGTACACTGCGGACAGCTGGGCTCACAATTCAGATCGAGTTTGGATTGCAGATGACGCAGTCCAGTAGGCAACAGACATTGCTACCAGTGCGGCCCGCCCGGAGCACGCATCATCGCAGGCTGCACACATGCTTAATGCTTCTGGTACCACTAACTGTGCAGCTCAACTCAATGCCACATGGCTGTGTGCCCTTGCTGACCGCTGCCTTCGGCCTACACTGCGGTCAGCAGGGCTCACAATTCAAATTCAGTAATTGCTACCAGTGCGGCCCTCCCGGACCACACATCATCGCTGGCTGTGCACACGCAGAGTGCTTCAGGTGCCACTAACTCAGTGCACCACAAGTCACTACCACATAGCCTTATTGAGGCAGAATTCATTAGGTAAAAACACATTGCTCCCAGTGTGGCCCGCCTGGACCACGCATCATCGCTGGCTGCGCACACGCTGAATGCTTCAGGTACAACTAACACTGTGCAGCTCAAGTCAATGCCACATGGCTGTGGGCCCTTACTGACTGCTGCCTCTGGCCCACACTGCAGTCAGCAGGGCTCACAATTCAGATTAGTGACAATGCAAATTGTGTAAGACAGTATAATCGGTTAAGAAGACCAAATGCTCCCAATCTGTGCAGCTCAAGTCAACGCCACACGGCTGTGGGCCCTTGCTGGCTGCTGCCTCCGGCCTACACTGCGGTCAGCAGGGCTCACAATTCAAGATTAGAGTGCTGATGCAAATTGTGTAAGAGAGTATAATCGGTAAGAAGACCAAATGATCCCAATCTGTGCAGCTCAAGTCAACGCCACGTGGCTGTGGGCCCTTGTTGACCGCTGCCTCCAGCCTACACTGTGGTCAGCAGGGCTCACAATTCAAATTCAGTCTTGATTAATTAATTGCACAGTCCAGTAGGCAACAGACTTTGCATCCAGTGCGGCCCACCAGGACAACGCATCATCGCTGGCTGCGCACATACTGACTGCTTCAGGTGCCACTAACTCTGTGCAGCTCAAGTCAACGTCACGTGGCTGTGTGCCCTTGCTGACCGCTGCCTCTGTCCTACTCTGCGGACATCAGGGCTCACAATTAAAATTGAGTCTTGATTCATAAATTGAAGAGTCCAGTAGGCAACAGACATTGCTCCCAGTGCGGCCCGGCCGGACCACGCATCATCGCTGGCTGTTCACACACTGAGTACTTCAGGTGCCACTAACTGTGCAGCTCAACTCAATGCCACATGCCTGTGGGCCCTTGCTGACCGCTGCCTCCGGCCTACACTGCAGTCAGCATGGCTCACAATTCAAATTCAGTCTTGATTCATTCATTTCAGAGTCCAGTAGGCAACTGACTATAACGTCCCTGAAACCTGCATATTTTGACAATGTATTCCATACATATTTCATCTTTTGTTCCAGATGCCTACACTGCGGTCAGCAGGGCTCACAATTTGAATTAAGTCTTGATTTATTAATTGCAGAGTGAACTGTACTCTATGTCCTCGGATTTTGTCAAGAGGACGTGACAAAAAGCAGTCCTTGATGTCTGTGTTGACTACTGCCTTCCATCTACACTGCGGACAGCAGGGCCCACAATTCAGATCAAGTCGCAATTGCAGATGACACAGCCCAGTAGGCAACAGACATTGCTCCCAGTGCGGCCCGCTCGCACCACGCATCATCACTGGCTGCGCACACACTGAAGGCTTCTGATGCCACTACCTCAGTGCACCACAAGTCACCGCCACGTGGCCTTATTGAGGCAGAATTTTTTAGGCAAAAGACTTGCTCCCAGTGCGGCCCACCTGAACCACGTATCATCGCTGGCTGCACACACGCTGAGCGCCACTGTTGCCACTATCTTAGTGCACCACAAGTCAACACCACGTGGTTGTGGGCCCTTGCTGGCCACTGCCTTTGGCCTAAACAGCGGTCAGCAGATCTCACACATATTCAATCCTGTCCTGCAAGGACATGCCATCATCGCTGGCTGTGCACACGCTGAACGCTTCAGGTGTCACTAACTCTGTGCATCACAACTCATGGACCTTTTATGATTGACTTTCGTGCTGTAGACACTTGACGCAACAATGTCACCTTAGGCATCGGAATATCCCGAAGGGACATTAACAATTTCTTCACATGAGCACGCTAATCTCAGGTGCTCCAACCTCAGTGCACCGCTAGTCATGGACCCTTTACTATACAATCTTTTGTGTGTGATTTAAGATCTGGTGCCCCTACCTTAGTGCACCACTTGTCATGGACCCTTTATGATTGAATCTCTGTGTGTGATCCAATGATCCTTGTTGTAGTTGTTGCCAGCACCAACCATTACCTGAGGGCTGGCTTACACTCACCCCACACGCATCCAGCACAGACATCACTGGACATTTGACCCTGGTAATACAAAGGAGCCGAGCGCACGTGCCCGTAGCCAGTTCCACTATCTATCTAACGGTGTCCTGTGTGTTCATTATCTATGCATCATGGCCTTAGGCCATACCACATTACATTGTGCTGTTGACTGCACATGCAACCATGTTACCTCTAGCAGTTGGGAAGCCCTTGGTTGTGTAACTTTGTCTGAGTCATTCTATGAGTACATAGGTAGAGACCTGATGATTAGAGCACTGCAAGAAGAGTGTATGGTGAATTTATAAGTGCTTGGGGATTAGCCAATTGATTGGATAAGTACATATGTTGGCAGAGCCTAACCCTCGAGCATGAACTTAGCTCCAATTGGCTGCCAACCAGTGGCAACCCCAGCGGAGCATCACGATTGCAAACCAAGCCTTCAGGAGAGCCGATGCTAGGCACGGAGCGTGAGTAGGCACCGCGCCGGTTCCTGAGGCATCCGCCTTCTTTGCTACGGGATCCCCACAGCTGTGCTGTAGTACCCTGGGTTCCCGCCTACTGAAATCTGGGCCACTGGCTAGCCGGAATAGTGCACAGATGCCTGGAAAACCGAGCCCAGGAGCTTGGAAGTCCAGGAGCTTGGAATTCTCAATGTGGTATACTGCATTCTCATTCAGTGGATACACTCCCAGGTCGTTAACCTCTCGATCAAGGAATTCTGACTGTTGGATCCCCGAGTCCCTTCCACTGGATCCCCTAAAGCGAGCTGCTGGGTCCATGGAGCACCGGTAATAAAAGGCCCAGAATCTTGTCTGTAACATATTCCCAGCCCCACAGCTGGATCATTGACATACGGCGGATAGAATTTATGGAATTCTGAAGCATAAGTGGAGTGGGCAGAGCTGGCGTACGCCAGTCAGGGGCGCAACTAAAGCCAAATCTCGGGGGAGGCTGTTAAAAATTTTGGGGGGGCAAATTCTTCCAGCCATAGGCAGATTGGAGATGCAGGGGCTCTAAGAAGGGGTGAAAACACAACAAAGCCTCATTTACAGGTAAATGTTCTTTTAAAGACCTGTGAAGTACAGGGGTGCCGCGCTGAGAGCTGCGCACCCAGCACGTTCACACTAGGGGGCTGAGCTGAGAGCTACGCACCCTGTGTGTTCACACTAGAGAGTTGCACTGAAAGCCACGCACCCAGCGCGTTCACACTAGGGGGCCATGCTGAGAACCACGTTAGGATCGCCACTCCAAACTTTTCTAAAAAAAAAAAGGTCAACTTCCATTAATTTATATTCGCCCCGAGGACCCCATCCGCCGGGGGAATGCCAAATTATTGAATGTTTTTATTAATCATTAGGAAGGGGTGCTCCGAGGTCCCACTTCCCATGTCCACTTCAGGCCCTGGGGACCCCATCCACTGGGGCCTGGCCTCTTCGTTGGGGACTGCGGGGGAATCCTCAATGCCCCCACAGTCCTGCAAGTTCCCCGCCTCCTGTGGGAACCGGCATTGCTTTTGGGCAAGGGGAGCTGCTAACATGAAGCTCCACTTGCCCAAAAGCAATCCTACTTTGCTTCATTGAAGCGAGAGCAGGTTTTCCTGCTCTCGCTTCAATAAAGCAAAGCAAGGTTTGCTATGACAGGGCGGGAGTCATGCTACCGCCCTGCCATAGCAAACAGCAATGTCCAGGGTTGGGTACCCTGGGACATTGCATGAGCCGGCCCTGGAGGTTGGCAGTCCCCAGGGCTGTCAAGGGCTCCAGGAGGGGGGCTTCGCAGCCCACCTCCCTCTAGTTTCAAACCCCCGGGAGAGGGTGTTGGCGAGGTCCCCCTGCATATTTAATTAAACCCCTGGAGGTTGCGGCCCCCGGGGCTTCTGAAGGGCCGGTAGCCCTTTTGCCTCCTAATTTACATAGCCCCGGGGAGGTGGCGGTCCCCGGCTGATTCAAATGAACTTCATTTTTTTAAAATGTTGTCGCCCTGATTCGTGCACCCTGCGTGCATTCGGACATTTTTTTTTTAAAGATTATATTTATTTTTTGGGTGGTCTGGGGGTCCTTATGGGACCCCCTGAGTAGGCCTAGGGGGCCAGGGTGTTTCTACCCTGCCCCCTTTTCTTCTTTTTCAATCTTTTTTCTATTGTTTTCTTGTGGCCCATTTTTACCGAGTCACAAGATGGCTGTCAACACTTCCTGGTTTGGAGTGTTGGCAGCCAATCACAGTGAAGCTCGTTGTTGGGAAGGTGCGCAAACCCACAGCTGGCCCAGATATTGAAACTTTTATTTTTTGAATTTCTGAGCAACTACTGAACGGATTTACACATTTTAAAAAAAAAGGTCGCTTTCTGAACCAAGCGCTACCTTTTTGCCAAATTTGGTTTAATTCCGTTTAGCAGTTCGGGCTGTAGCCTGTAATAAAATTTCCTATGGAAATTAACATGGAGAAAACACTTTTTGGGACCCCCTTTTTCTCAGCCCCCGCTTGACGCATCACCCCCAACTTTCACCTTATAGGACGCATCACCATCAACTTTCTGGATAGGAGCTAACCTGGATAGACCTTTTATTTGGAGAATTTCACGGAGATTCATCAAACAACCCCAAAGTTATTAGTACATCAAAAAACGCTTTTCCTGTGGAAACTAGGCTCTTACTATAACTACCTACTGGCGACTGCCAGTAGGTAATAGATCTACACCCAATAAATTAGAACCAGTGACAAATAAACTGGAAACTCATTTTGAAACTTACCAATTTCATTGCACAAAAAAAGGAAAATATTAGATTCTACTATAAATATATATTTCATATTACAAACATTACTAATTAAAAATAATGTAATTTTAAATACACAGAAATATCATAATAATGTAAATGTAAACAATATAAACAAAGTTGTTATAGGAATAACACATATACTATTTCCACTCCAGTCAGTGCAACAGTAGGGAAAGCGTTAGACTCAGGAAAGGTAGAATTTACTATTCTCACTCCAGTCTGTGCAATGTAGGGAAAGCTGTGGACTTAGGAGCAGTCCAAATTACTATTTGCACTCCAGTCGGTGCAACAGTAGGGAAAGTGCTGGATTGTGGATGGATAAAATGTACTATTTTTACTCCAGTTGGTGCAACAGTAGGGAAAGGGTTTGACTCAGAAGGGGTAAAAATTTCTATTTTTATTTCAGTCAGTGCAACAGTAAAGAAAGTGTTGAACTCAGGAGTGGTACAAGTTACTATTCCCATTCCAGTCACTGCAACAGCAGGGAAAGTGTTGGATTGCGAAGGGGTGAAAATTATTATTCCCACTCCAGTGGGTGCATCAATAAGGAAAGGGTTGGACTCGGGATGGGTAACAAATACTATTCCCACTTCGGTCAGTCCAACAGTACAGAAAGTGTTGGATTGCGGAGGGAAGAAATTACTATTCCCACTCCAGTCTGTTTAACAATAGGGAAAGCATTTGACTAAGGACAGGTAAAATGTACTATTCCCACTTCAGTGCAAAACTAGAGTAAGGGATGGATTGCAGAGAGGTAAAATTTACTATTCCCACTATAGTCTGTGCAACAGTAGGAAAACGGTTGGACTCAGGAGGGGTAATCTGCACTATTCCCACTCCAGTCTGTGCAACACGAGTGTGAGAGTAGTTCACGTCAAACAAATACAATGTTTTAATAACTATATTACATAACAAGAAATATAAATATTTAAGTATAAAAAATATATATATACCACTTTGAAAAAAGGCATTTTTATTACAATGTTTAATAGATAGTATGAATAAAAACAAATACCCTAATATAATTAAAATTCCACACTACATTCTCATAATCATGACAGCCAACAAATATAATGTTATGTACAGTTAAAATGCATAACACAATTAATACAACACCTACGCTGCTGTTCAACATGTCTAAAAACATTGATAGAGATAAAACAAAAAAGATAACAAGAAGAGAGGGAACAAAAAGTGAAAGGAAAAGAAAAAGGAACACATCCCCATAAGAGACCACAAATTGCATTACTGTTCTGGGATGTGTTTTTTCCTCATTGCTTTTCATACCCAAAGTGTGAAACTGCCTACTGCTACATTCTGATGCTATAGAAACAACTAATAAAAGCAATTAGCACATTTATTGCAATATTGAAAGTGGGGGCACCGAGTCATATTGCTCAGACTGCAGTCAATGTCTGCCAGTCAAGATTCTAGGCCACATCAATCACAATAGAATAGTGAATTTATCAGAAGGGACGAGAGAAGTAATTGATAATTATTTTGGCAACACAATTTGAGTGTTTCTATGCCTCTGAAGAGGTGTGTATCCATTAGTCAGCCCAGGGCCAATAACTAGCATTATTAAATTACTTTAGGCCCAATTGCAGCAGTTAGAACCAGTGATGGCTGGCAGGGAACGGGGGTGGCGGGGTGGGGGGAGGGGAGGGGTTTGAAAATAAATAATGAAAGAAAAAAAACTTACCTTTAATGGCTGCAGTGTCTCTGGCGCATTGCGGCTCTTCCAGGTGAGGTCCGAACTAGGGTGCCCCCAGGCCCCCCAAAGCCATCACAACGCTGCAATGCAGTCTCGTGATTGGCTCTCCATAGCCAATCAAAGCATTACAATGCATCATTGTGATTTTTTCTGAGCGCCGTGGTTCGGTGCTCAGACTGGGACAGGGAGCCTGTCCGCGTGCCTCACCAGGCTGGGTATTACAGCCTGATGGAGACACTACAAAGTGCACATGACTCTTTGGCCGGCCCATAATGTTCATGCCCACTTGGCATGTGCAAACCACTCCTTCAACTGTGACCCCGGTCCTGTCCCACCCTAACCCGTCCCTGTAGCAAAGAAAATAAAATGATAATACGGAAGCTGGCGGCATCCCGACCACTGTATTATGATTACACTGCTTGGCTGGTGGTGTTGTGTCGGCAGTGCCATGGTGGTGGCATGCTTTGGCTCATAGAGAGGCTGGAGCATATGTCTTCACTGTGGCAGCACCACTTGCACGTCTGTTGCACTGTGTATCATGCACCATGTTGTGCATGGTACACAGTGCACGCACAGCAAAACACACAACATGATGGACGGAATGTTGCACAATGGCAAAACATTCACCCCCAGTCACAGATCTGGGTTTAATCCATCGTCATTTTGCTCACCAAGCCACCCTAGTTCAGACATGGCCATATGCAAATCAGTCTTGACCCTGTGCCTCATGGAACAGTCCAGACCGAACTACCAAGCCATGTCTTCCCTGGACCGGAATCAAGCATCCTAGGACCGGTTTCTGGCTATCAGCCTTCATCAGTCAGGATAGCTTGACTCCAGTTGCTTAGTGAGCATGGGACCCATGTCTGGGCATACCCTTCCCACATAGGGTGAGCAGCAAAACACACAAGATGATGGACGGAATGTTGCACAATGGCAAAACCTTCACCCCCAATCACAGATCTGGGTTTAATCCATCGTTATTTTGCTCACCAAGCCACCCTAGTTCAGACATGGCCATATGCAAATCAGTCTTGACCCTGTGCCTCATGGGAACAGTCCAGACCGAACTGCCAAGCCATGTCTTCCCTGGACCGGAATCAAGCATCCTAGGACCGGTTTCTGGCTATCAGCCTTCATCAGCCAGGATAGCTTGACTCCAGTAGCTTAGTGAGCATGGGACCCACGTCTGGTGAACAGCAAAACACACAAGATGATGGACGGAATGTTGCACAATGGCAAAACATTCACCCCCAGTCACAGATCTGGATTTAATCCATCGTTATTTTGCTCACCAAGCCACCCTAGTTCAGACATATGCAAATCAGTCTTGACCCTGTGCCTCTTGGGAACAGTCCAGAGCGAAATGCAAAGCCATGTCTTCCCTGGACAGGAATCAAGCATCAACAGTGCAATAAGAGGGTAGGGGCAAAATCTCCTTGGGGCTCAGTTGGGGCCACTTCGGTGCCTTTCCGCCAACCTTTTCATCGCGGGGTCCCCATCATGAAAAGGTCGGAAAAAAGGCAGGTCTTGATTGGAACAGCTGTGCTGGCATTGGCACTGCCTCCCATTCCTGCTGCTTTCCCCACCGTCACAGGATACAGGATCCTTGTGGTGGTGGCAGTCCTACCGCCATGCTCATAATAGGATGGTCCGACTGCTGATGAGGTGGTGGTCAGACTGCCATCCCAAGTATGCTGGTCTTCGGACTGCCATTCTTGTAAACTGAGAGCTGATCCAGCGCTCTGACTGAAAAACTGTCTCAACAACGCTACAAAAACTGTCTCAACAACGCTACCTATCACCTCAATACTCACCATTAATCATGAAACACAAATAAGGCCCATAACACCAATGAGACAATTTTAGAGCGACTGAATCAGATGGCCTAATTAATCTAACTACACTCATAATATTTACAAAATTATATACATCTGCAGTTTAACTGTTTTCACCATGGTTTTAAACATTTATTATTTATAATCAAGCCATTAAAGGCGATTGGATCAACTGATGGAAACTAGACCATGAATAAACAAGACCAGCTTGTCACTTCAAATCTAATTTAATTATCTTTATTTTTCATAAAGAAGAATAGCATTTACATTTTAGAATCTTTATTTTATAAGCAAATAGGAAAGCAGCATTTTAATAAGGAAGTGATTTAATAAACTGAAACTTTCAATGCAAGCTCAGAAAAATAATATATTAGCAGAATAACAGTTTCCATTCCCTAAATCTATTTCCCTGTCTATTTCTCACATCACCTAGAAAGGAAAAATCATTTAAAGTATGCTGTCCTTACGTGCACCAAAAGTCCAACAGCATGTCACGTTATTCAGGAATGGGAAAGCAAGAAGAGATTTTTCCTGCTCATGGTGTCAGGTTTTATACCTTTCTTTCTAACTGAACTTTCTACATTTTACATTCTTTTGGACATTTGTGAGCTTTTCATTGGCTGTCCGAATTCCTAGCATTGGCAGACACTTTAAGTTCCTGTCCTTGAGCCTTTTCTCCAAGAGCACGTTCAACTTAACCAAAGAACTGCTTTTTCAAATAGAGTTGACAATGCAATAAAAATCTTCACAGCTACGCATGTGCATAGGCTCCACTCTGGACAAGCTTCAGCGCCTGCAGCTCTGTCAGCCATGTTTTCTGAACCACCTTTAGGCCTCACTTTGGAAACTATTATTAAACAAATACAAGACATCAATTAATTAAAGAACTGAGATCCATTATGTTACCCACCCCCTTTACTAAATTAATCCTGTTAATTATGTTACCTAGCGAAAGCACAAACAAGCAACATCATATTTACTTCTCCTTTAGGAACTGCACGAACTCCTTGAGCTTTTGTCACAGAAAAGACATAACATAAGCACACAAAATAAGCACATGCCATTAGTTAAACAGCCGCATTTTATACTGACAAAGACAATAGACAAGGTTAGTTTATTACTTTTCTCTTTGCGTTTGCAACATAAAGCACATTAGTTTATCCCACGTGTACAAATGATTGCATTCTTAAACTAAGTTGATTGATAATTTCACCACATGCTTATTAATTCAGTTAATATTATGGGAGATTAACTTCACAAGTTTGAACAAAATCTCGTTCTTTATCTTGCTTCATCAACTCCCTCATCTGGTGATTTTTAAATATAATACCCAAAATTTATAAATTTTCAACCCTTGAACATGTTTTGGACTTTCTCAATATTAATATTTTCTAAAGTTTAGATTCATCTACTTTTCTGCAACTTTCATATTGAGTTCTCCGAAACTCTTCTAATTCTATTTCTTTTTCTTTCTCCTTTCTTAGTTTGTAAATTCTTTTCTTTTCCATTATATGTTTTCTTCTCTTGTGTAACATGCAACAAATTTTTTACAAAAGTATCACTATAGCTATGACTATTAAAGGAAAAACTATTTTACCTATAATTGAACTACCAATCTCTTGAAACCAGCTTTTAATTGCTGCAAATCTTTTACTTAAACGTTCTGAAAAACTCTCATCTTCTTAAGGTTCTACCTCATCATGTAATTCAGTTATATTTTTAATATGCATTTCTATATTCTGACTCTTGTCAGGTATATAAGTACAGCAATGTTGAACATGCAATATTCCACAGACTCCACCCTCTTTTGCCAGCAAAATGTCTAAAGCAAGACGATTTTGCATCACCATAGTTATCATAGCAATAAGCTCTGTATTCACTAATTGAAATCCACTAGCAGTATCTGTTGACAATCTATCAACAATTGTAAACATTTTCTGATTTTGTTTTTATTCAGGGTTATTCCTACCATAGGTCTAAATGCACCAAATATGTCTCCCGTTATTTCTGAAAAGCTTTCCCTTTTAAATCTATTCAGATGATGGCTAATTTCAAATGAACCTTTTACATTTCTATCTACATGAAAACATTTTGGAAAAACTAAACCTACATAACATGTCCCATACCAGTGGTCTGGGAGATTGTAATAAGCTTTATTCCCACAAACAAAATACATTCCAGGAAAAACTGGATCTTTGCCCCCTTTAAATCCCCATCCCCCTATAATACGATAAGTGTCTTCACATTGACTAGCACCAACAAAATAATTATCAAACAAAGTATAATTTCTTCTTATACATAATTTTCCACTAACAGGTTTATCTATGTGAATTGCAACATTTTAATTTCTACCATTGAGCTTTTCATCGTCCATCTGCCAAAATTTAGACTTAGTTTGTTTCAACATCTCATTTCGTTTGTAAATTGCCCTTCTCTCTTCCACCATATTTAAGAACGTTTTCTCTTCTGTTCTCAATTTACATGTTAAATTATTTCTAAAAGCATACTCATAAGTGAGTTCATTAGTCACTAGGAAAAATTCCCTCATCTGTTTAGCATGTTTCACTTTATTCAGGCTATTTTCAACTTTTAAATTTGCAAACATCTCATCAAAATCTGAATAAAAATATTTCAAACGTCCTGTTTGATAAAACAAGCTAGCTATTACACTGCAAGTTAGGCCATAAGTAAGAGGAAGCATATTTTATGTAACACCTTCAGACACAGATGTAGGTAATTTCACACAAATGTAGCAGTCTTTTACATCCATCACCTTAACATATTCAGATAAAAGTCTTAAAAAGGTATTACTAGAAAAATCTCCCACAGATCTATCTTGATGAATCTCTGGTTTATGTACAATAATTTTATCAGTCTTATCCACTTTATCATGATTAACCACAACTTTACTAGTCATGTTAGTTTTATACATCTCTTTATCTATTCCAAAAAGATCACACATATTGAAGACAATTTGCAACATCTTTTGAAAATTGAGCATCTCGAATTATTATTAAAAGAAGGCATCCTTTGTTGTTTTTTTTTTTTAATTCTGTTTATTGTTTGAAAAATGGAAAATCACATAGCAGATTGCATTTTACACAAATAGCATACGCAATACAGTCAGCAAAGCTCTCACAATCGCAGTTTCGAACACAAGGATGCATGTTTTTGTAAACAGTATAACAACGTAGGCTGTCGGCAGTACCCCAAGAATGAAACATGTGTATCACATTTTAAACAGTAGAAACATGTTACAAAAGGTTAGGACATCAGTGGTCAAGTGGCCGGTATGACATCACATAATCAAGGCATAGATATATGGACTTGTCGGGAGACCAGGGGGCGTCTCACGAATTCACAAGACAGAGAAAGCGACATGATCACAGACGATGTAGTCAATATGTGAGTTTTAAAATGGCCAACGCATTAGAATGACAGCCTCCTCCCTGTGCCCAGATCAACACTTTGCCCTCCGGCAGTAATACCAATCTATGACGTGCCAGCAGGTCCAGGAGACATCGACTCATCTCTACCACGCACCCATTGGAGGAATGGTTCCCAGATGTCTCGAGGGCGAGAGGCAGTCGGCATGGACTCACAGTACTTTTCAAGTTGAGTATGACCATAGGTCACGTCTGACAACCAGTCTGCGAATTTGGGAAGGGTTCTACGCCCCCAGCGGAGAGCCTCCTGGCGCATGGCATATAATAACAAGAGGGCATGTAGCTTGCGACATTTGGGTTCTGTGTCAACTACCCCCCCCCCCAATAGGCCAATAGGCGGGGAAGGCATGTCGGCTCTCTGAAGGATCTGATTTATTGCATCGAAGATCGCCGTACAATAACCATGGAGGGAGGGGCAGCTCCACGCAACATGGAGGAAGAAGGCGCCCTCCGTGCCACACTTCCAACACCTGCTGTCCTCTCTTAGACCCATTCGATGCAGTGAAACGGGTGTGCGGTAAAACAGATGTAAGAATTTAAAGTGAATCAACCTAAGTTTGTAATTAGGGGAAAGGTCCAATAATTGCCTACAACAAAATCCCATTGATCTTCAGTGAGCTGCGGGTCAAGTTCAGCATTCCACAGCTGCATAGAGTTGGGAGTGACATGGGGGGATTGCTCCTGCATTGCATTATACAAGCGTGATGCCAGCTTCTTCGGGGAGGCTCTTGCTAGTATATTTTGGAGAGCTTGAAGTGGCGGAGGTTCCTCAGGGAAGCGGTCACCGAAGGCCTTACAGGAAGATTTCAGTTTATGGTACAAGAACCTTTCCGCAAAGGAAGGAGCTGGGCCATCCACCGTCAATTGCATGTCGCGGAACATGCCATTGGGATAAAGATCAGCAAATGTATGTAATGTGTCACCTGCCAGGGAAACGTCATCTTCACTTTCCGCTAGGCATGGTATCAGTGGGTTCTGCCCAAGAGGGATTGCCGGAGCCTATAGGATAGAGAGCCCGCGCGCTTGCGCAATTCTTGCCATGCCCAACGCAGCATGTAACCGTATCCACGTCAAGCGATGGCCTCGGAGTTTTGTGATATAGGGCGACACTGAGTGGAAGCGGAGCCATTGAGTCTATCTCCACCGCCACATGTGGCTGATAGGGAGTGGGGTAGGCCCAAAAGTGTGCAAACTGGGCCTGTGCGCAAAGGGCATACAGGTGCATGTCCGGCGCACCCATGCCACCCTGTCGCAATGGCAATGTCAGGAGTGCCCAAGATAGTCGTGCTTGTCCGCCTGCCCATAATAATGTCAATAGGTGGGAGCGCAGGCAGGTGAAAAAGTGCTTTGTCAAGGGGATCGGTACATTAACAAAGAGATATAAGAATTTTGGCAAAACCACCATCTTCACTAGGGCAATTCTGCCTGCAAGAGATAGCGGCAATTTTGTCCATATGGCAACCTTCTCCTCCAGCCAAGCAACCGCCTTTCCAAAATTCAGGGACCAGATGTCTTGGAGTTTGCGGCTTATCCACACTCCCAAATATTTAACTTTGTCCGCCTCCCAGCGTAGAGGGAAGTCAGGCTGTACCTTAGGGGTGCTGTCAGTCAGCGGAAAAATGACCGATTTGGCCCAATTTATTGCAATGCCTGACAGTCCAGCGAACTTTACAAATTCGCGGAGCAACGGGTTCAAGTTTCAGCCGGGTTCGAGACATACAGGGTCATGTCGTCCGCATACAATGAAATCAATAGGCTGCGGGTGCTAAAACCAATCCCACGTGCAGTGTGGTGTTGCCGAACTCTGGCCGCCAACGGTTCCATTGCAATAGCAAATAGTAGTGGGGATAAAGGGCAGCCCTGTCTCGTGAGTTGGGAAATAGAAAATGGGGCAGATATTAGGCCGTTCACTTTCAGTCTCGCCATAGGTGCCGTCTAGAGTGGGCTAATTAGCGCTATAAACATGGGGCTAAACCCCATGCGTTCCAGTATTCGACAGAGATAGGGCCATTCAAGAGAATCAAAGGCCTTAGTGGCATCTAAAAATATCGCTGCAGCCTGCACATCTGGATGGAGGTAGTGCAACACTGAGAAGACAATCCGCAAATTATGCGAGGTTGCACGGCCCGGTATGAACCCCGACTGGTCAGGGAGGGCCACCATGGGAAGCAGTGGTAAAAGGCGGTCTGCAATGATTTTCGCATATATCTTCACATCAACATTTATTAGAGACAAGGGCCTGTAGGAATCAAGGGATTTGCTGACTTTGTCTGATTGTAAAAGCGTGACTATAAGGGCCTCTCTCATTGAGTCCGGCAATGTTCCCTCCACTAGAGTTTCTATAAAGACAGCATGCAACCTCGGTGCCAGCTCATCTACATAAGCCTTGTAGAAGGCCGTGGTCAGCCCGTCAGGACCTGGGGCCTTATTTAAGGGCAGACCTTTAATGACTTTAGCGACGTACTGGACTGTCACCGGCAGGTCCATATATTTGCGGTGGGCATCGTTAAACCAGACTAGGGCAATGGAGTCTAAGTAGGATTCAAGCAAATCCCGAGATTGCACATGTGTGGACGCATATAATTTGGAGTAGAATGTGGCAAAAGTTGAGAGAATCTCCTCTTGGCCTATAACCACGTCACCCTCGGGGTTAATGATGGTGTGCACGTGGGCAGGCGCTGCCGTGGCAGAAATGAGCCTGGCTAGTGTCTTGCTGGGCCTATCCCCTTCACCATATCTGTGCGCCTCTGCCTGTTTGCCTAAAAATTTAAGCTTGCGCAGTGCTTCCTCGTTGTAGTCCAAGAGCTTGGCTTTGATCTGTGTCGCAAGCTCAGGAGTGGGGTCGTCACAAAATAATTTTTCAAGGTCTTTAAGATCTTTTTCCAACGTGCTGAGGGTTCCTCTAATAGCCTTAAGAACACCAGCCTGACGTGCTATGCACTGCCCCTAATTACCACTTTGAATGCGTCCCATAGTATCGATTCCGTCGACACCGACCCAACATTATTATGAAAGTAACCAACTATATCCAACCTAATTTCTTCAGTGAAGACAGCATCTAGCAAGGCGTGTGGTGGTAGGCGCCAGGAAAAGGCGCGGGTCGGGGCATCTGGAATCCTCAGTTCTAACAGACAAGGGGCATGGTCAGACAACGAGCGGGCCATTCCCTCCACATTCACGGTCCAAGCAGCAACATCCGAAGTGACCAGCCAAAAGTCTAGCCTAGACCAGGCCCGTGGTGACTGGAAATGCACGTACCTTCCCTACCCAGGGGGTGTCGCGCCCTCCAAATGTCTATCAGCGAACCCTCCTCGAGTATGTCAATTAGGGCCTTGCTTGCGTGCGGGTGTGGAGGTCTAGGGGCACCCTTGCGATCTAGTGTATCATTAAGCACCACATTAAAGTCCCCGCCCCAGATGATCGAAGGGCAATGCATTACTGTGATCTGGGCCCACACTTTCCTGAAAAACTCTGGATCGTCTACATTAGGGCCGTAAACAGCCGCTAGTACCACTTCACTTGTCTGCCCAAAAGGGTCCCATGTAACACCACATAACGTCCCTCTGTATCGCAAATCATTGAGTGTTCCTTCCAGTCAAGGCCCTTCTTTACAAGTATCGCCACACCACGGGCATAGTTTGAAAATATGGCAGAGTATACAGGGCCCCATCTAGCATGTTTGAGTCTGGGTGAAGGCGAGGCGTTCAGATGAGTCTCCTGCAAGAAGCATATGTCAATATCGTGTCTTTGCAGATAGCTATGCAGCAGTCTTGCCTTCCTACTGTCTTGTAAGCCTCTAATGTTCCATGTTAACACCTTAGTGACTCCCATTAGCCCATTTCAGAGTTACGGTGATCACCATCCAGCCCCACCACATTATGACCATTTATAGTAGTGGTAAACCATACATCATTGAAGCTCCTACCTACAGCCAAACTACCCCGTCCCCCAGACCACCCTCCACCCACACCAACCCCCCAATCAGGTTGTGATAAATTCCCCCCAAATCGCACAAGGCGACTAAACAATCGAACAAGTGAACAGTGGGAGACACCCCTCGGGGGTTAGGCATCCCGAGCATACAACCCCATTTGCACAGGGTGACTGCAATTATTAAAGTAAGATCCAAGGCACTAAAACACAAAAGGTGTTAATGTCTACCGTGGCTTAATAGGAGAGGCACCCAGCATAGGCGCAGCATAGAATAATTCCTAGTGAATGTTATCAGCTTAGCAGCAGCGGGATATAGCAATGCTGGGTGAGGTTCACAATAAAACATTACACCCAAACAACCAACAGGTACTTCCCCATAAGGTACACAACTTCAATGGGTACTAGTGTTTAGTCATTGTCACTGAGTCTCGCCTCCGTGTCCTCATCTGGCGCCGTCTTCTTCCTCGCTTTGGAGCCACATATGTGCTTCGCAAATTTAAGGGCGGAGTGAGCATAAGTGAAGTAATTAGCTATCCCCTCATGGAAAACTCGCAGCTTTGCTGGGTATAGGAGGGAGTATGGGAGACCCGCCTGCAGCAGCAGGCGCTTCGCCGGGATAAATTCTTTCCTTGCCGCCTGCACCAGGGGTGTGAAGTCAGGGTAGAAAGAGAGATTGGTACCTTTGTGTATAATTTTACCCTTCTCTCTCGCTAGCCGGAGTGTGAGGTCTCTGTCCTGGTAGTTCAGCAGCTTAACAAGGATGGGTCTCGGTGTTCCACCAACCAGCAGTTTCTTGCCTAACGCCCTGTGCGCCCTTTCCACAGTGAACACAGACGATAGGTTAGGGTTGAATAGTTCATGTAGTAGGTCAGTGATGAAGACGTCCATTTTCCCGATCGCCGTGGTTTCCGGAATCCCCGTGACCCACACATTGCATCTCCTAGAGCGCTTCAAGGTCGTCAGCTTTGGCACGCAAATCCTCAAGTTGTTTCTCCATACTGGTGAATCGCGCCTTCGAGTCTTGTTGGAATTCACAGTACTCAGTATGGCGATTCTCCAGGCAATCAAGTCTGGTCTCATGCGTGCTGACCTGCGCCCGCACCGAGTCCAGCTGGGCCGTCATGGAGTCCAACTTCATATCAATACTCCGTAAGTTAGATCGAACCTCCACCAGCAGTGTCTTTACATCAATATCCAGGTCGTCGCCATTTGCCCCGGCCTCAACATCACCAGAGTCTTGAGTTGGCTGCTTGTTTTGGCGTTTTTGCTCAAAGGTGAGGCGCGGCTGTCTGGGGTCCCCTTTACTCATCTTACCAGACCAGTTGACGCACTAACTCAGTGTCCACAGCAGCCCAGTCGCAATGTCCTTGGGGTATTTACAAGGCAGATCAGGATAAGCTGAGTGCTCGGTTCACAGGGCACAACCCGGCAGCACGAGCGCAGTAGACAGGCGAGTTTCGCCGCTCCGGACCCAGCCGCTATGAAAGTCAATCTTTCGACCCCTTATGCAGCGCTACAGCACTCGCAAGGGACCAGGAGGCACAGCCAGATTCAGTTTGTCACCAACGGGCACAGCAGGCGGCCCATGCATGCCAAGCAAGTCCACAGGCCTCACAAGCGGTCCTCGGCGGCGGCACATGGACCTGAGTGGCAACGGGCAGCGCGGCCAACGTAGCCTTCTCCACCAGGCCCCGCTCAAAGTTCACCCAGCATTTCTTGGCCGCAGATCGCGCCCTCGCGCCGTTAGACGCCGGCCGCCATTTTGATTCAATCAGCTCATGCCAGCATAAACATGTTTCGGCATATGGCAATGTACCCCCTGGTGCGCGTGGAGCGCGTCAATGCCGTATGTACAAATAGGTACTGCTCCACTGGGGTACTACCGAGAACCGGGCGAGACAGAGGCCGTCAATGCGACAATGCACCACTCAATTGGGGGAGGGAGCACAGGTCTCGGGCATACAGTCCTTCCAAAACCAAGATGGCGCCACTCACCACTCGGTCGACCTCGATGAGTTAACACACAGTTCAGGCAGCACACATTTTGCTCATTACTGCAGGCGGGAGTATCTCAGTTCCTTTACCGCTCGTCCGGTCGGAATCCGCCGCCTCCGCCAAGCCAGTGCGCGGCGCCACCAGCACGGACCACTCGACCCCGGGCTTGAGTTAATGCAGGCGCCCAGGCAGAATGACGCTTCCCTCAGCCTCCGCCACTGCCTCGTCCCGGCGTCAGCGTCCGGAGCGTGTCACCTCCAAACCCTGCATGCTGCCGTGTGATGAAAGGTGTCTGCCGGTTCCTCTCGCCATTCGCTGCCTCGTCGTGCAAATATATTAACTGGCCCTTGAGATCCAGCAGGATAAATACAGGACTAATGTTGCAGTCGGCGGAGCTCGCTTATTCAGCGGCCATCTCGCTGCTCGGCCAGCCATGCCCCCAAAAGAAGGCATCTTCACTTTCAAACAAGAGCCTTTTAAAAATGAAAAATTGAAAAATTACTAAATATACTCCCCTCTTTTTTTTTTAAACAGATAATTTTATTTTCTAACAGCTTTTCTTCGACCTTATGTTATACATCAATGTATTTTCCAGCTGATGCAATTTCTTCGACCTTGTGTCACCCAACACAATTTCTTCAACCCTGTGTCACCTAATGAACAAAATCAATCATTATCACTTGCATCATCTAAATTTATCTGACTACTATTTACCTCTACTACTGGTGGAATTATGATGTAAGTCCACCCAGGAGACTTGTACTTCTGATTTGGCTTTATTACTCTTTTTGCTCTGTTGTTTACCACTTCTATTTTCTTTCCTGCTTGTTGTTTCTTATTTGAATCTTCTTCTTTTTGACTTGTGATCTCATTCACCTGCTCTTTTGTTTTATTCACTAATTTGAATTTTAGGCCTTCATTTTCTTTCGGCCAATTATCTCCTTTTCTTGACAATTTTCTTTTCGGTTCTGCTAAATCATATTCCACTCTCCAAGCTTTTTTCCTTGATCTTTTCACTTTCGATTCATCTCCACTTTCATCTGTTTCACTTTCTGTGATATCAGCTGATTCGTTAATAATCAGTTTTACTGTATCAGATTCTTCTTTAGATTCAGGCACTTCTTTACTCGGCAGTTTCACTCTGTTAGGAACATCATCCTTATTGCTGGTACTTGGAACTTCTTCTTCTTCTTCTATCACTTCCAATTCACCAGTTTCAGATTTTTCGTTCCTTCTTCCAGAGCTTCCAATCTGCTTTTCAATACTCTCCTGATCTTGATCTTGAATCACTTCTTGTTCAGTTTCCTTTTCTGCTTCTTGATCTAGCAGATCTTCATCATTTTCTGAATCTTGTATCACGATTTCTTCATTCAATGCCTCATTCGCATTTGAATTTTCCAGATGTCGACTAGGCTAATCGGGTTTTTTATGTCTGCTTTTGTCAGTCTCTGCAGTGGCTTTGCAATTACTGAAAACCCACTAATCCATTGGCGACAATAACCTACCATTCCTAGAAATATTCTTACCTGTCTCTGTGTTTTTGGAGGTTGCATTGCTTGAATCATTTTTATTCTTTCTGTTGTCACTTGTCTGACTCCCTTTGCAATTCTGTGACCAAGATATTTTACTTCTTGTTTGCAAAACTGTAATTTTGCAGGAGATACTTTATGTCCCTCATCTGCCAGATGATTCAAAAGAGTAATGGTATCTGTTACACAATTATCTCTTGTTTTTGCAGACACGAGAAGGTCATCAATATACAGCACTAACGTAGATTTTCCAGGTAAATCTAGATTTTCCAAGGATCTCTTTAGCAACTGATTAAAAAGAGATGGACTTTCAGTGTACCCTTGAGGGATTCGACACCATGCTAGAATACGCTCCTTGAACCGGAACGCAAAACTTTGCTGGCTTTCTGGATGCAATGGAACAGTAAAGAATGCATTACACAAATCAATAACTGTATACCATTCTGCCTCATGCGGAATCTGATATAAAATTACCCGCTGGATTTGGTAAAATCGGGCAACATGGAACAACAATTTTATTAACCTTTCTCAGGTCTTGAACAATCCTGAAAGTTCCATTTGGCTTTTTAATTCCCATAATCGGTGATTTACATGGGCTACTCTCAATTTCTTTCAGAACTCCTTGTTTTATGAATTTGTCTATTACAGGAGTTACCCCTTCAATCACTTCTGCTTCCATTTTATACTGAGGAATGTTTGGATAATCTGCTCCTTGTTTTACTGATATTTTAACTGGGTCTACATTTTTCATGAAACCCATTTCATCTCCAGTGAAATCCCAAATGTTTACATTCACTGTGTCTTTTAATTCTTCAGGTAGATTTTTCTTATCAAACACAGGAAATAATTTACTTTCTTCTGCCTCAACCATTGACAATGTTAGTTTGTAAAGCCCATCTTCTTCTTGAGTATGAAGCTCTATACCATCCGGTGAGCAATATATTTTGCAATTCATCTTGCACAGAATATCCCTTCCTAATAGATTTACAGGACTGCTATCATAAACTATAAATGTATGCATGTCTTTAAATTGACCTATTTCAACTTCAACTGGTTCAGTTAAAACTGTTTTTATTTGCTGATTTGCTACACCTACTACTTGGATTTTATCTCCAGAGAGAGGAAGGTTTTCTATTTCCACTGATCTAACAGTAGAAGGGGTAGCACCTGTATCCACTAGGAAAGTAATTTCTACATCATTCACTTTACCATTTACAAATGGATCAGATTGATCTACCTCAAGAGTGGCTCCAAGCACCCACTCTTCCTCCTCTCTCAGGCACCGTCAGAAGTAATCTTCAGATTCACTCCCTCCATCTTCTTTCAACCAATATTGTTGTGACATATTTGACACATTCACTCTTGGCGATCTGTTTACCTGTTCACCTCCGCTGAATCCTGTTTCTGCACTGTATCTCTGCACTTTTACACAGCTTGGAAGTGGCGGTTGTGGTATCTGACTTTGCTGAATCACTACCTGTCGCTGTAGCTGTTGCTGCTGATTTATCTCATTCTTCATCTGTGGATTTAATGATGCTTTTTAAAATAATTTCTGGGTGGATTCTTGCATTCACGCTTCCAGTGTCCAATTTTGCCGCAATTAAAACATGGGAGTTTCTGTTTTAACTCTTCTATATTTCCCATCAATTTTGGTTTATTATAATTACCTTTAAATTTTCCTTGATGATTCTGATCAACATTTTTATTTCCTAAAGTTGCTATTTGTTGTTCAGCCACTTTTACCTGGGCCCACATAGCCTTTGCTTTTAGCTTCTTTTGTTTAGCGTCTAATTCATTACTACAGTATTTTGCTTTTCTCAAGATTTCACCTACTGTCTTTGACTGCCAACCAATTATTCCAGTTCTTACCATTTCACTAATTTCAGGTCTCAAGCCATATACAAATCTGTATATAAAATGGCTCATGTCTTTCTCACTTAAATGTTCATAACCACTGTATTCTTTAAATACCAGCAGTAATCTTTCATAAAATGAATATACTGACTCTTTTGGTTCTAGGGTTGTTCTATCTATTTTAACCCAATCCACCTCTTTTGGAGGAATCTTGTTTTTCAAAAACACAATCAATTGTTCGTGCTTTCTCATTACCTGTGGTGAAGGAGCACCTGTTACTTTATGTCGGGGAAATTCTTCTGTAGGCCAATTAATAGTAATTTTACATTCTGTCCATAGATCTGATGGGACAACTATTTCACAAAATCCATCAAGATCAACCCACAAAACTTTTGAAACTTTCACAAATCTGTCTACCTGTCGATACCATTCTACAGGTTTTTCTCTTAAACGAGGGAAATCATTTGTGAACAGTAAATTGTCCTGTCTTGTCCATGGGACATCCACATACCCTCCTCCCGGTATTTCTCTCATTGGAAACTCATTTACTACTTCTCCCTTTTCTCTGACAGGAAAATCTAAACTTGTTATGTCTTCATCTCTTTTCTTTGCCCATTTTATTCTCCATTTGCTTAATTCACCCCATTTTCTCAAAATCACAATTAAGTCTTTTATATGAATTATTCTTCCTGTGTTGTTCATATTTTCGATGTTTTTTCAGAGAAATCTACCCTATAAAGTTTCTGCAAATTATTCTGCCTGCTTAAATCTACTTCTAATTCAACAGCCAAATCCTCTAATTGATTATATTTATTTTTCGTTTTCCATGTTATGCTTTTGCAAATAAATAATAATTCATCATCCTGATATTCCTTCAAACTGTCAGTTCCAATTGTTCCAATTATTAATTCCTCTATATCTGCTTTCAATTTTGGAACATCAAGTAATTTACATTCTGGGGTTTGTGTTAAATCTATTTTACTCAGGTTCTATTCCGGTGTTCCAGAATCAGATTCTGCATCAGATGGAGTTTTACATGATAAACTTTGATTAAAAGTTAAATCAGGCATCATCATTTTCTCTCAATGTATTTCAGACAAATCTGCATAACATTTTTCAGTCACCTTCTGTATCTCTGAATTTATTGAAACAGTTAAAGCTGAATGTCTAATTTCTTTTTGATCAAATACTGGAAGAACAGGTCCAATCGTTACAGGTACTGTTACTGCTTCCATGCTTTTAGTTAACTGCTGTATTAATTCATCCTTTGAACGAAAATATTATGAGGTATTTGGTAATTCCCTTACACCTTTCTGTTCCTATTTCATTTCTTGGGGTTTCGTTTCTTTGAACTGGGGTTTCAGCATAATTTCTACTTTCTCCTGGTATATTTGAACTACATCTGGTTTCTACTCTTTCACGTGTTTTTCTATTATTCTGATTTGTTTTAGGAGATGTCTCATCAATAATTTCTCTTGGAGGGGCACTTGGAGAAGTCCATGTACGAACTGGTTGATAAGGTGGTGGTTTTCTAGTATAAATTTCTTCTAATACCGCATCTTCTGAATCACTTTCTTCACTATTTTTATTATTTCTCTTTTGAGTAGTCTTTTGTCCAGTTACCTTATCAATTAGTCTCACTGGGTACAAACCATCACACATGTCTGCACTTCTCCATCGACGCATTCTATCCTCATGTGTTTCTCTATCAAGACCTAATCCCGTCCCCCTTAATTTTCCTCTATCCTCTCGTTGTAATTCAAACATTTCATCCTCCCATTCAACTAAAGCTTCAAATTGAGTAGGTCTGGGCTTTGGTACAAGTTTCATCATCTTTTCTCTTAAATTTTTAAAAACTGCCAAATTAAATGATCCATCTTCCGGCCATGCTAATAGGCCATCATTTTCAGTATACTTCATCCAATTCTCAATCCAAAGACAAGTATGATAACCATATTTACCCAACATATAAGCCGCAGGTGTTTTGTACTTATGAATTAATCTTCCACCTCGTGTTTTAATTTTCTTGTCAGGTTTAATTTTGTTTTTCAATTTCTGAAACCATGAAAGCTTCTTTTTCTCCTTCATGAAATAATAATTTATGTTTTTAAACAATTTCCCTTACTTCGGTAAAGATCGTAACAACTTCCTTGTTATTCTGCAACACAAACCAATACGTGCGCGAAACTCACCAACCAACCAATCAGGTTAAGCTATGTCACAATTTTGCTCAACCAATAGAATTACTGGTTTTCAGGATAAGCCAATCAGCTGTAAGCTTGTCTCAGTCACGTGAACCAATCTGTGCGCGAACAATGTGACGTATGTTAGCCAATCACAGCGCGACACTTGTGACGTATGCTGCCGCTGCAGCTTCTCTGTCTCTCACTCCGCTCCTTAAACCAACACCTCCTTTACAAAATATTTTCAAAACGCCATATTTACACATTTTTCAATTGAATTCAGTTAATAACTCCACAAAAAAAAACATTTGTCTGTTTCACTAAAATAAAGTGATAGTTTTCTCAAACATTCAAGTATTCCTTTCACGTGAAATAGACGACGCTATTTTCACAGAATATTTTGATTCGTTGATAAAGTAAGGCTACTTTACCCTTCTAGCAGGTAATAACAAACTTGTTTCTCTCTAAATGCACATACAGAGATATTTTTTAATACCTCCTTAGAGACAATTCAGAGTCTAACTCGATCGTTCATTACAAATTCATTTACGCACATCCATACAGAGAAAATCCTAATCATGCATATATAAATCTTTTAGTAGGACTTTAACCCACTAATAGAAATCCTCACTTGCTAGTAAGATAGACAACGCTTCCTTACCCTTCACTCAAGCTCAGATAAATTCTACTACTCTTTTCACAGTGAGTTTTAAAACAGGACAGTAGTCCCTATACTCGAAAGCTACGATTTCATAGACAATCCTCACTATGCATTCTACCTTGCACACCTAAAGTCCCTAAACTTGTGCTGTACGTCCACAACACTTGTGATATACGGTGATACCACTATTTTGAAACAGAACAAATGCACTGTGTAACTTCACCTATTACACTTCTCATGCCGGCACAAACCAGGAATTTTCACACTGCTGGAAAAAACCATTCGACTACATATAACAACCAAACGAACTTAATATGTATTAGACATTAATCCTATGTATTACCATGTAACATGCTAGTTACCATAGAAACCATCCTCTGCTACCAAGAGATTGATCCAGCGCTCTGACTGAAAAACTGTCTCAACAACACTACCTATCACCTCAATACTCACCATTAATCATGAAACACAAATAAGGCTCATAACACCAATGAGACAATTTTGAGCGACTGAATCAGATGGCCTGATTAATCTAACTACACTCATAATATTTACAAAATTATGTACATCTGCAGTTTAACTGTTTTCACCATGGTTTTAAACATTTATCATTTATAATCAAGCCATTAAAGGAAAATGGATCAACTGATGGAAACTAGACCATGAATAAACAAGACCAGCTTGTCACTTCAAATCTAATTTTATTAACTTTATTTTTCATAAAGAAGAATAGCATTTACGTTTTAGAATCTTTATTTTATCAGCAAATAAGCAAGCAGCATTTTAATAAGGAAGCGATTTAATAAACTGACACTTTCAATGCAAGCACAGAAACATGAAATATTAGCAGAATAACAGTTTCCATTCCCTAAATCTATTTCCCTGTCTATTTCTCCCATCACCTAGAAAGGAAAAATCATTTAAAGTCTGCTGTCCTTACGTGCGCCAAAAGTCTAACAGCATGTCATGTCATTCAGGAATCGGAAAGCAAGAAGAGTTTTTTCCTGCTCATGATGTCAGGTTTTATACCTTTCTTTCTAACTAAACTTTCTACATTTTACATTCTTTTGGACATTTGCGAGCTTTTCATTGGCTGTCCGAAGTCAGTCCACAATTAGGTCATCTCCGATTCTTGACCCAGTCCAGGCTTCACATAAGCCCTATTGTCTTTCACTTCCACGACATTCGGCTTCCTCAAGAAAGTTACTTTTTCCGAGATTTGAACATTTCACTTCCTAGCCTTGGCAGACACTTTAAGTTCCTGTCCATGAGCCTTTTCTCCAAGAGCACGTTCAACTTAACCAAAGAACTGCTTTTTCAAAAAGTGTTAACAATGCAATAAAAATCTTCACAGCTACGCATGTGCATAGGCTCCACTCTGGACAAGCTTCAGCGCCTGCAGCTCTGTCAGCCATGTTTTCTGAACCACCTTTAGGCCTCACTTTGGAAACTATTATTAAACAAACACGAGACATCAATTAATTAAAGAACTGAGACCCATTCTGTTACCCACCCCCTTTACTAAATTAATCCTGTTAATTATGTTACCTAGCGAAAGCACAAACAAGCAGCATCATATTTACTTCTCCTTTAGGAACTGCACGAACTCCTTGAGCTTTTGTCACAGAAAAAACATAACATAAGCACACAAAATAAGCACATGCCATTAGTTAAACAGCTGCATTTAATACTGACAAAGACAATAGACAAGGTTAGTTTATTACTTTTCTCTTTGCGTTTGCAACATAAAGCACATTAGTTTATCCCGCGTGTACAAATGATTGCATTCTTAAACTAAGTTGATTAATAATTTCACCACATGTTTATTAATTCAGTTATTATTATGGGAGATTAACTTCACAAGTTTGAACAAAATCTCGTTCTCTATCTTGCTTCATCAGAGCTATAGGCTTGTACATTGCCTGAAACTATACCCTATCAAAATAATCAGTAAGTGTGTGAATGAAATTGTTTACATGGAAGGAATACTTTTTAAGGATGAGAAACCTCACTCACCCAAGGGTGACATGCTTCATAATTGGGTCCTCTCCTCACTCTCGGACTGCAAGCTCCATGGTGTGGGCTACAACTCACAAAAGGGGGGAGGAGCAGAGATGTTTTGATGAGCGATGTAAATTGACTCAGTGAGGGACGTGCTTGTGAAAATATCATATTTTGTGTTTGTTCAAACTACCTCCAGAGGGCCTAAATATCTTTATTCTGGAGGTCCTAAGTGGTAGAGTTAAAAAGATATCATTAATGTAATAGTGGGATTGGTACGTAGCTGGTAAGGCCTATCCCTAGATCCCTAGTGTGAATATTATACTTGTAATCAGGCTCTTTGTGTTCAGCAATTTTGAATTGCCTCTCCTGTCAAACTTCTCAATCAGAGGCCCAACAAACCACATTATAGACTAGTTTTAAGTAATATTTTTTCACTTCCTCCTACTGATTTTCCATGTTCTGGATTCCCTACAATACCCCCTAATCGAATGAACCGTGGTGGCATGAAAAAGAAAGTCCAATTATCTAAACAAAGAAGTGCCAAAAGGTTGATAAAAGCTATGAGCGTCTCTTGCACAGGAATGCCTTGATGTTACTGCTTAAATTGGCACAGATGTGAATTGGTAAAACAGGCAAGGATTATTATTTTCGTTCTTGCAGTTTTATATCGTGCAAACTCAAATTAAAACCATTGGAGCAGTTTACATGAGCAAAAATGGCATTACACAGCGACACATTTATTCTTTATTTAGAGTGGGGAAATTAACCCCTTCGCCACGGGGCAAATTCAGCCGCGGTGCGAGGGGGGGCGGGGTTGGGCATGACGCTCGGGTAGTCATGACGGCTCTCGGTCACCATAAATCAGGGTGGGCGTGTGCTCATGACGACCGGGAGCTGTCTGAACTCCGCCCACTGATTAATTTGCCCACACAGGCGGGTAATTAGTGCCGCGTGGGCGTAACGGCAACGTTCGGACGGTTCCCGACCAACAGGAGCACACACGACCATGACTCATGATGGCCGGGAGCCATCCTGAGCAAAGAAGGAGTTAAGTGAGTTACCTAGAATCACAGGATGTTTAGAAAACGCTGAGACTCGAACAGGGTCCCTCAGCTCTAAAGTCAGCAACTCTGCCAATTATGCCACATCGCTCCTCTCAATGAAGAATGCCATTCCTCTCGGGAAAACTGTTTGTCAAGAAGATGAACACAGAGGGTAAAGCAAAGCCATATTTCTGACGGCTTTCATTTATATTGTGCAGTTTGTTACCTGCATCAAGTGTGAAAAGCAAAACAAATTCTATCTGCCCACATATGTTTCTTGCACCATAATTGTGCAAAACATGAAAAAGTTGTGAGATGCACACCTTTTGTACTCTGAAGTAATCGTAATGTTCATCAAATTCAACTGTTTAAGCTTGTAAAGGCGTGCAAGCACGGTTTCTGCGCCCTGTCCCATTGCGCTAACAATGAAAACTAACACAGAGGAACCACATTCTGGGAACCCTTCCAGCTGCACAGCCAAATCCTGGACTTTTATGAGTCCAATAAATCAAATATTCAATGCTTCAGCTTTGTACTCCTTATTGTCCCTGTTTCCTTTGACCACTTTTTCCGTTTTCTAATCTATTTATTTTACTCATTCCTCTGTAATAGTGTAAAACATGACGCAAACATGAAGGGAGTGTAATTTTCCACAAGTCACTGCTTTATTAGCATCACCCAATGCATTTCGGGAATGTCTATTCCCTTCGTCAGGGGTATCTACAAAACAAGACATCATAATCAGGCACCACCATCTGTTTACATAATTATTCTGTATACTTCAAAGAAAGACTGCATTAAAAACTTTAACTGCGGTCAACTGGTTGTTACATGTTCTCGTGCACATCAACATTACATTACATTACATTACATTACAACATATTGCCCATTCATTTATGTTACTACTATCAAGACATTACACCCATGCTTATTCGTTGGTAACAACTTAATTAAACCCACCACAGGACTGAAGTTTAAACATCCTTCCTTGATCCCCTCTCATACATGACCTCTTTCCCAGTAATTGCCCCTTCATTCAAGATCCCCTCTGTACCCACACTTTTTCTGCCACTCCCCGTGACAAATGTGAGATTAAAAATCCCAACATCTTGAAAGGCACTGAATCGTGTCCGCAAGACTCTCAACTCCTGCCATACAGTATGTCATGGTGAGGACATACATTCCTGATTATGCCCAGCATATCATACCTCTTTATACATTGATACAGCCTTCTTTTTCATCTTCCAGTTGGCTTCCGGAACATACCACTATTCTTCGGTCTCTGCCGTCTGATCTGCTGTTGACCAACTTCTTGAGACAATTCTACAAATTTGGCCATAAGGATTGCACCAGGAGCCTTAGGGTTCACCTACTTGACTTTCAATGTAGGAGACACTGTCCCCATTGCATAAAAAAATCACATTTGTATACCCCAGTTGAGATGCGGTTCTCTTCCACAGAATAGATTTTGGCAGCTGTCAAGATGGCAATTCTGAAGGAACGCTCTCTGGCTCGTGGTAAATGCATTTTCATGGTCTCGCCCGTACCTACTTTAGAAGCCTGAATTCCAAAGCCTTACATCCACGTTGCATACAATGGGATAGTTCTTTGACATTGGCAGATGTCAGCTTTATCATTGATCCTTCTTTACCTAATATACACTCTAATGACTGGGATGTTTACGCTGTTCATACATTGCTCTGCAATTTGAAATATTATACTGCTTTTGACACTGAAGATTTGTATTTGAATTCTGTAAATTACGCTGATTTATTCTGTTTCCAACATTACGGTCATCACTTTTTGCATAAAAATAATACTCAAAGACCATTTTTTAATCATACCCAGTGGGAACATTGCCCTACACCATTAAAGGGAAGCTCCAAGCCCCAACGTAGTAAATTTATGTATTTTACAGGTTACAATCTTTCTGACACTCAGACCTATTTTTACAAATTGCACACTATGAAATCATTATCCATTTACAAGTTGCAAAAGTGATAACAACTGCACACTTTCCAATATGAATCATGGGAAAGAGTTGTTCGTCCTGGGCACACACGGTATTCCATAAAGACCCATTCATCAGCCAAGTACGAATCAAACGGTAGAGTCAATTCAGAAGTTGCAAATTGTAACAAAAGTACAAAGAAGTTACATGATGAGTGCTAGGATGGAAAATGATACACATATCATGTAGAAGAACTAGCCTGAGTAATAAAGGCAAGTTAAGCTTTATAGTTGAAACTTCAAAGTGTACATGTGTAAGTATAGCATTTTCAAACATAAGCAAATAAAATTTCAGTTACTACATTAGGTAGGTAACTAATTGCCATAAATCATTGCACAAAATTGTTCAGCTATCACTGTAATACTCTACTTCGTTTTTAAAGTCTGTACATGGTGCCATGTTAAAATATCAAATGCAAAAATATAGTTAAAAAAATATCGATGTCAAAATATTGATTACAAAAATATCAAATTCCTATACTTAAACAGGTAAGTACAATAATAGCGACTCAAAAATATTGATGTAAAAAATATAGATGTAAAAGATATTGACTTTAAAAAATACCTAAATTAAAATAAATTAATAAAAAATATTAATATTATTAACAAAATAAATTAACGTTAATATATATTTAAACTAATTATAACAAATAAACTTAATTTATTAAATATAAACACAAAAATTGTTTACATATACATATATTTACTTAAATACATTTTAGTAACAATTATCTTTATTTAATTTATAAACTTTTTTCATTATATAAAAATAGAATAAACACATATATAAATAATTTAAAATAAAATATTCTATATTTAATTAACATATTAAACTATTTAAAAAAAAATACAAACATTTAATAAAAACATTAGTAGTTAAAACGTTGGATAGTGAAGGCAACAGTAGGGAAAGCGCTGGATAGTGTAGGGGTAAAAATTACTATTCCCTCTCCAGTGAGAGCAACAGTATGGAAAGAGCAGGATAGCATAGGGGTAAAAATTATTATTCCCACTCCAGTGAGTGCAACAGTAGGGAAAGCACTGGATAGCGGAGGGGTAAAATTTACTATTCCAGTCCAGTCAGTGCAACAGTGGGGAAAGCGCTGGATAGCGGAGGGGCAAAGATTACTATACCCACGCCAGTGAGTGCAACAGTATGGAAAAGCTGGATAGCATAGGGGTAAAAATGACTATTCCCACTCCAGTGAGTGCAACAGTAGGGAAAGCGCTGGATAGCGTAGGGGTAAAAATTACTATTCCCACTCCAAAAGTGATGAATCCCAAAACAATAAAAAATAAAACCATCAACATTTTTATTAAATTTAATTTCCAATATTAACATAATTAATATATACATTTAAATATATTATTATTAATGATAAGCGTGGCTCAAATCCACCCGAGTGACTTACAGCACTCACCTATTATTCGCAATATTAAGTCAGCCGGACAGTGGAGAAGAATAAAAACAATTAGTTTTATTAGGCCATACACTCCCATATGAGAGGGCCCTGTTCGACCTCACCCCTAAGAGTGCACCGAGAAGGACTGACTCCCGTCATTACAGTAACACATTATAATGCGAAAAAGCATAGTAAGGCACGCCCATTTGTGGAAAAGTACTGAACCCCTGAGATGGTGAACAATGGTCTCATACAGTAGGCATCTGCACCTGGGATTGCAACATTCCCCTATCAGCCCCCAAGGACACGGAGCCAGGCTTGAGCATCTCCAGCACATGAGAACAGAGTGATAAGGAGTTTCGCTGGTAGTTTCAGTCACAGTGGGCCGAGAAGCAAAAACTGCTGACATATGGAATATTCCTATTCCTACGGGAGGGGGAATGAGTAAGTGCAACTCGCACGAATAGGGAAATGCATCAAAATGGTGGCACACAGGCTAAGCTAAGAACACTGAAATAATGTCGCACGCATAAATGAATAACTAACAGAAGAATATAAACGTAAATGCATAAATGAATATATCAGTAGTTAGACACATTCTGCTAACTCATAAGCATAATGTATACAGTGGGCGGGGCATGGATAAATGAAACCTATCAGACCCTCCTTTTAGCAGACTGTGGCTAACTTTATTAACTAAAAGAAGAGCCTTTACATCAAATTCTAAGGGCCAGCATAACATATTAATCAAGAACATCATCATCGATAAGCATCAGCCAGCGGGGATCATAAAGTTCAAAATCATCGGAAACAGGGAATTGCTTTGACCGTCTTTTAGAAACTCGTATGTTACTGGCACACATAGATCAGCAAGGAGGAAGGCAGTACACGCAAAGGCAACATGTCAGAAGGACACCAACTACTCCTACTAAACTCATCAGTATTTTCCAACCCCAAGAGGAGAAAACACCCCACAGCCATGTCTGCAAGGACCAAGTACCAGTGTCCTGATGGAGTTCGGCAGCCAACCTATGGAGTTTCTGTATAGCTAAATTAACCGTCGGGGCGGAGTCAGGGATGTACACACAGCAAGAGGTCCCGATGACGTGACAAGCTCCACCCCTATCTGCAAGGATGACGTCAAGCACCATCCGATTTTGGATTGTGAATAATCTCATAGCCTGCATCTCAAGAGACATATTTGCTGCAATGTCAGCCTCCGTAGTCACCACCTTTTCCATCACCCTCGACAGACGCCTAATGGCTCTACTATTAAAGATAGGACCCCAGAATGGTAACAAACCCTTTGAGAAGTCTGTGAATTGTTGCCCAGAAGTGTCAGTCTGATCAACGTCCTCCACCTGGAGGTCCCTCCTTTTACGCAGTCCTTCCATGACGGCAAACCTTCGGTGAGTTTTATGGTAATCTGAAGGTGCCACATAAACAGGTGGGAGTAAATACGCCAAGTAACATGTCCCACCCCAACCCTCAGGCAACCACAAATACCCATTATCTCCACATACAAAATAGATATTCGGGGGGGTAACCATTGAAGGACTGAGGGGCAGGCGAATCGAGGCAGTCACATTGCAAAGGCTGTCACCCACTTTAATCGGACCTCTACCCTGAATACAGAAGTAAGGTGAGGGCCCTACTGTCGCTAGGGGTACCAGAGAATGACTAGTACTATTCGCTGAGGGGGGATGTCTATATGCTAGGGAAGAGTTCAACTGTAGAAAACTCTCTCGCACTTTGTCAGTGTCATTAGGCATCGTGAATCGTTCTATCTTTTTCGAACAGGTCTCGAGGAATTTTTGGTCAAAACGTCCATCAGTATACAACCGTCCAAGGGATGAAGGGGGCAGAGGGCGTACTCGCATTGTCAGTGTGGACCCACTACCAGGGAGTCGTGGGGACAGAGAGTCAGGCTGCTGAAAGAATTTTACCATGCCTATCAGGGTATACCAGCCCACACAGCTATTCACAGGAGTCAATTGAAGTGCCAGTAACCTGTCCTTTTTATATGCAGCAGAAGGAAGCAACCTGCATACCCAACAGTCTGTCACATTGTACACAGCATGTGCATGATGCAAAGTTTTTATGAAAACATTATCACGATAGCCCTTTCTCATACATTGTTCACCGTAGTCAACAGTGATCATATTATGCTCTGGCAAAGTAGAGGGAGTAGGAACCAGCTTGTGGACAGGGTAAGAACAATATTCCAAGTATTATCAAAAATATGATAAGGAACACCACAATAGCCACAATTTTTCCTTTTCGCGGCAGAGCATGCCATGGGGAATCAGGTTCAGATCTGCGAGGGGCAGCAAAGGGCTGTTCCTCCTCAGGGATAGGACGACCAAAGGGATACATGTCTCCGAATGAACGGACCAAGTGACACCCTAAAAGTTCAAAACACTAGGGGCTCTACTAAAAGTTCCGGACACTCCAAAACCGGCCAGAGGGGTGCTTCGCCCTTCAAAGGGCTCTTCTCCCTATGTCCGTTAAAGCCTCATAGGCAGGCTTTTCAGTCTCGCAAACCCTAATCCCTCGACGGAGTCGCACAACTACAGCAACTCAGGAGTACTGAACTTGGGCCCACACACACACTTCTAGCGTCCCGCTCAGCAATGTCTCAAGAGTGCACCAGGGCTCCTTCAACAGTCCATCCCTATCTCTAAGCTAACCTGTTCAAAATAGTCCACTTCTAATCCCTATCTCAGCCCTTCTTCCAGTGCTCAGCTCTTTCGCCTCTCCTTTCTGGGCCGCAAGTTATAGCGAGTGCTCCCTCGCACTTCAGGATCTGTGAACAGAATTGGTGAATCACTTTCAAAAGGGGTGGCTTCCGTTGTTTGTGCACTGCGACCAAAAGGAGCCTCGCTACTTGTACTCAGGGCTGGCCCCTGTGCTCTCGTTGTTCTCCCCCTCTATCAGTAAAGCATCAGAGAAGGGAATATATCTAGGCATACGCTCGGTCTCGTGATCTGCTACGCCACCTCGGATCCACGCATCATAAGGTAGAGGTAGAGGAACCTTTTTCATGTGGGAGGCGTGCGTCCACGCCTTCCGGCCCTCCACTCGAAGTGCGGTGCGGGTGGTGAGGAGCACCAACTTTGGTTCGGACCATCTAGGCTCCAGACAGGACTTCCGCTGGTATTTCTTCACCACGACCCAGTCCCCTGGGTGGATGTCGTGGCCCGGCCCCTCAGGCAACGGCTTCAGTGTGTCTGCTACCTGCTGATGAATAGAACGAAGATCTTTAGTCAAAGCATACAGATACTCTGTCAACAAAGGATATTCAATCTCTGAGAAACATTTGGGTCTAGGGACACCCCACACATTGGCGGGCCTGCCAAATATAACCTCATGGGGAGAAACTCCTGTCTCAGAATTCACTGTTACTCTTGTGGAAAGCAAGGCAAGGGGAAGTGCGTCTGGCCAACGCAGCCCCGTACTCTCCTGTATCTTGGCCATTTTTAACTTCAAGGTACCGTTGAATCTTTCAACCAAACCCGCCGCCTGTGGATGTTGGGCTGCGTGGAATTTTTGAGAGATTTGTAAGCCCTTACAGATCTGTTTCATCAGTTCAGCATTGAAGGACGTTCCGTTATCGCTCCAGATCACCCTGGGTAAACCAAACCTACTGAAGTACTCTTTGATCAACATCTTAGCTGTCGATATGGCTGTGCAGTCCTTTGTTGGAAAAGCCTCCACCCACCTACTGAATGAACATACCACCACAAGGACATATTTTAGGTTGTTCACCCTCTCCATTTCAATGTAATCCATCTGGATCACTTCAAAAGGGTAGGATGGAGGTGCGAAATTGCCTACAGGGATGGGTGTTCCCTTCCCAGGATTATGTCTTAAGCAAACCATACACTGCTGTAACAAATGTGTCGCCACCCTGGAAATGTTCTTATTACTCTACACCGGATCTAATAATTTACATATTCCCTTTGTACTTATATGAGCTGGTCCATGTGCCATCGTCACTACTGGGAGAACATATGCATTCGGGAGCAACCATCGTCGTTTGTCTGACACATCCGTCCAACACTCATTCGAGTCCAACCGCCCCCCTCCATTCTTCCATTGTTTCAACTCTTCCTCAGTTGCTTTCTCTTGTATGTTCCGCACACTCTGTACAGTGTCTTCAAACATGTTAACGTCTGGTACCCACCTAGCTGGTCCTGCCACGAACATTCGCGGAAGTTTTGTCCTAGCACTTTCTTTAGCTGTTTGATCTGCAAATACATTCCCTCGTCCTACATCATCCACCACTGCCTTGTGTGCACTACACTTAATCACAGCCAATCGTTTGGGAAGTGTCAAAGCTGTCAACAGTCGTAATATCAATGGGCCATTTTGAATTTTCTGTCCATGTGATGTCAAAAATCCCCTCTCCGCCCACAGTCTCCCATAACTATGAGCCACGCCAAAGGCGTATTGGCTGTCTGTGTAAATGTTCACCTCCAATCCTTCACTTAATTCACACGCTCGCATCAATGCTATTATCTCTGCAGCCTGAGCTGAATTGTACGGGACTCTAGAAGTCTCTACCACTGTTTTCAAAGTCGTGACTGCATATGCTGCCGTTGTGGTACCATCTGCTAGTTTAAAACAGGACCCATCAACATACAGCTCCCCATCAGGATCATCTAGGGGCTCATCCGTCAAATCTACTCTTCCTTTTGTTTCCTCTTCTGTCCGAAACAAGCAATCATGGACCTCATCGTCTTTTTCATCTGAAGGAAGAGGTAACAACGTGGCTGGGTTCAGGGTGGCACACATTCTTATCGTTACATGTGGGGCAAATAATGTCATCTCATAACCCGTTAGACGAGCACTAGTTAAATGCTGCGTCTGTGTCCTGTTTAGCAAAATGTCCACGGCATGTGGTACCATTACTGTGAGGGGTGAGCCCAGTACGAGCCCTGCCGATTGTCTTATCGAGACCGCAGCAGCCGCTGTAGCCCTTAGACAGCTCGGCAGTGCTCTTGCCACGTTGTCAAGCATAGCAGAGAAGTAAGCACAAGGTCTCTGTTTCCCGCCAAAACTCTGAGTTAGGACAGACAGCGCGCAACCTTCCGCCTCATGCACATAAAGTACAAAGGGCTTCTGGTAATCGGGTGTTCCCAAGACAGGTGCAGAACATAAAGCAGTTTTTAATGACTCAAACGCTTCCTGACATGCTGGAGTCCAAGGTAGGGGTTCGCGCACTTCTTTAGTAGTCAGATACAGAAGGGGTTTTGTTAGTAAAGCATAATTAGGTATCCACTGGCGACAGTACGATGTTATGCCCAAAAATGCGCGCACCTCTCGCTGCGTGTTAGGTATAGCCATGTTAGTTATCGCCTTGATGCGCTCCGGCGTCAGCCTTCTCCCCTCATTCGATAGGAGATGACCGAGGTAGGTAACCTCCTGTCGACAGTATTGGAATTTAGGAAGAGACACCTTGTGTCCCTTACAGGCCAAATGATGCACCAATTTAACAGTAGACTCACGGCATCCATCCTCTGTATCTGAGGCAATGAGAATATCATCGACATACTGCAACAAGACATTCTCCTGTGGGAGCTCCAAATCATCCAACTGTGCTTTCAGAGCTTGACTGTAAATACTGAGACTTTCCGTATAACCTTGGGGAATTCTACAAAATCTAAAACTGCGGCCAGCCAATGAGAATCCGAAGAGATATCGGCTATCTGGATGCACAGGGATACTAAAGAAAGCATTCTTAAGGTCCAGTACAGAAAAATACTTAGCTGTAGAAGGTATCATGGTCAAAATAGTGGTGATATCGGAGACCACCGGATACTGAGGCTCAACCACCTTGTTAATGTGGCGTAAATCAATCACAAAATGATAGACATCAGGTGTACCCTCGCCTGCATCACCTGAGGGTCTCTTAAGTATCGGAAGGATGGGGCTATTGCAACTGTTAGAATTTGTTTCTTCTACCACCCCAGACCGAATCAAGTTCTGTATTATTTGCAGCAGAGCCCTCTCCCCATCCCTAGATATTTTATACTGGGGTATCCGAGGCAATTTCGCTCCCATCTTAACTTTTATGGACACTGGGTCAATGTCCATCTTCCCCACATCAGTGTGGCTGCTGGCCCACAGACTCCCAGGAACACCCTCCAATTCAACCGGGAGGGGCTCATCTTTCGAGAAACACTGCTACGCACGCGCGACAGAAGGACCCAATGTGAGGTACACACCGTCTGGAGAACAGTAAATTGTAGCATTCAATCTTTTCAACAGGTCCAAACCCAATAAATTCTCACCACAATTCGATGTTAAAAGAAAAGGAGAGTCAACAGTGAAAGGGCCATTCGTAAGTGCAAGAGGCTTAGATACGGGGCCAACCACGGGGGTACCGGAGAATCCCACAGAAATGTTAGTCTTGCCAGACAGAGCCGCCCCGGGGACCTGGGCATGTGCCACAGAACTTTTCGTAGCACCTGTATCCACTAAAAATGTCTGAGGGGATCCCGACAAGTCTGCCGTTACATAAGGCCCACGTTGATCAACATCCACAGAAACAGGTCCCTCGCTCTGCCCTACGCTGTCCTAGTTATAAGAAAAGCCAGTCAGGTCATCCATAGCATAAGCATCGTTATAGTACTGCCGATCTCCATAATCGTCACCCTCCTTTTGAAAGTGCTGTCTATCCCTTCCTCCGTCGAAGTAATTCCCACCTGGTCTCCTGCCTTCTTCAGACTGTCTATTATCTTTATTCGCGTCTCCCCGTCCGCGTCCCCTGCCCTGTCCAACAGTGGACCGGAGCAGTGGAAAATCTTTCCACCAGTGCCCCTCCTGTTTGCAGTTGGCGCACTGGTTCTGACCCAAACGCTCTCTTTTCTCTCCCCGTCCGTAGCTACCTCCTCCTTGACCAGCCGCCATGGGCGGGGCTCCAATTCCCCGTCCCTTCGCCACTTGCTGCAATAACACCTTTGTCTTCAAATCCTTCGCCTTCTTTTCTTGCCTTTCCTTATTTTCATTTTCCCTATGCTCGTAATACTGGGCCATACTCAGAATCCCAGAGGGAGTGGATGTCGTCCACGTACTCTCGGACGCTTGCAATCGAGTTGATATCTCTGGCAACAGATTTGTTACGAACCTGTTAACAAAGAGTCGCAACCCGCCATCCTGAGATATATCTTGCCCGCTAAAATCCATGAACGTTTCCTCAAAACGGGTAAAAAAATCTGAAACAGCCTCGTCCTTTTTCTGTCTACATGCCGTCAACTTATCCCAGTCTACTTTCTTTGGCGAGATGAGTGAGTGCATGTATTTTATTATGCGCTCTGGCAGCGCTAGTATCTCCGCCTTCGGCTTCTCACCTGGCTTTCTCTCCTTATCCCAATCCGTAAATTCTTCCCAAGTACCGCCCAGCTCCTCTCTATGATCTGAACCCTTCACCTGTCTCCACACGTCCACAGGAACCAATAATCCGAAAAATAATTCAATATCTGCTAGAGTCATGACCGTCGAGGAAGCTGCCTCTGTTAATTCCTTATAATAAGCCGTCGGATTCTTTCTCGAGTCAGGCAACTGAGCCTTCAAAGCTAATACCTCGCTCCTTTTCCAGGGCGTGTACACCCACTGTTCCTGAAAATGGGCGTCGATACGAGCTCGGGTCACAACCTGTGTCGTAGGGTCTCTTATCTCTGGTATCTCAGAGTGAAATATAGGATGCACTTCCCGCATCGGGTGTACCCCAGGGTAACGGGGTTCCCCTGCCTCTGGCAACTCGTTTCTATATTCTAACAGGAACCTCAAACTACGGAACACATCCCTTATTCCAGTGTTGGCCCTATAGGCATTATTCTTGATATCCCGGAGAATCGCTGGCGCTTACCCACCATACCCCTGTTCCCACAACGCTATCAATGTCGTCGACATGTGCCACAAAGCATGCTGCTGCATCAGAGGCTCGTAGTCTTTCATGGTAGACCAAATGTCTTCCAATGAATATATGTTATTTCTTGCCCATTGGCAAGCTTGGTTGGCTACCATTGTCTTCTCATCCAACCCAACAGCCGAACGTGTAAGTAACTTCCGTACCTGAGTAAACAGTCCGCCTCCCGCTCCTCTAGTGGGGGTCAGTAGCGCGCTCTGAGGGGTAGCACTGGCTGAAACAGCGGGAATAGCAAAATCAGTAGAGAATACCGGGGAGAGCCCAGATGCCGGGGAGAGCACAGCGGGTACAATTGGGCTTGCCGCGGAAAAAGAGAGCAGGGGCGTAGTGACAGAGGGGGGTGATCGTTCAGCCACGGAGGAAGCAGGTGCACCGGACAAGGGAGGAGCACCCATTTGAGGAACTGAAACCGCGGCCGAGGAGGTGGAATCCACCAACACGGGATACAAAGACTGCGGGGCATATGGGGGAGGGGGTCGGGCGTTCAAAATGTCCTCCATTTCATCCTGTTCATCTTCTCTCACCACATAACTCTTATTATCCAACAGCCTAAAACGTCTATCTGCGCGCTCAATACGCAGCTCATTCTCTTTCTTAGTGTGTTCTCTGGCCTTCTGCGCCATAGTCTGCGCCGCTCTCTTCTGAGTCACCTTCTCCTCCCTCATCTGCCGCTCTCGTACCTCCTTCTGCCACATCCGCAAAGAATCGAACATACTCTGGCGGCTGCGCCTAGCAAACAATCTGTCTTGTAAATAATCTAATTTTGCTACATCAAAAGAACCAAGCAAAGGCCACTGCAAATCCACATTATCTTTGGTATATTTATGCCACAGAGTAGAAAACAAAATCAGGGGTAAGCCGTGCTTAAAGTACATTTCGAAATTTGGAGAGGCCTCCGTTGGTGCAGGTTGGCTCTCGGCCAGTCTAACGTCTGAGACCTCACCACAGCACCCCAAACACCGCAATTTACTGAAACACGGCATCTTGCTCTCTCACAATCACACACTAACATACAGATTCACACCGACACACTTACTCGCTTACCGGTAAATCACACTCACAACTTCAATGCACGTTACATGAAATCCGTACCAAAACACGTGTTACCAAAATGGGACAAGGCCCGTCGACCAAGTCCTGGGGAACCTGGACCCTACCGCAGACCGAACAGCGCACACCCTCTATTCCGAGACTGAGGAACACATCTGTCTCCTAGGCAACACTACAAATCGGCATGCGCTACGCCACACGAGACTCGGCGCTTTTCTCCGTGAACCACCACCCTAGGTGTCCGGGTGAGCCCCGAGATCCCTCCGTGGCAAGCCACCTGCCGCCTACAGTATTATCCAGTCGGATGACCACAAAACAACGTTCACCCAATCTCCGCTAAGTCTGTCAGAGCGCCATTTGCACTCTGAGTTCCCCGGAGCACACTAGCCCCAGGAGCACGCCGGCTCCTCCAATCACCAGAGACGCACCGGTCCCTCGGAGCACTCCGGCTCTTCCAAACAACAGTCGGACCACTCACCTTCTATGCGCGGTACCAACTTCTACCGTTCTCCACCTCCGGCTGCCTGGACCAACACGGTCAGCTCCAAAGTTCCGCCTTCTGGACTCCGGCGTAGGATCATGGACCGGGACCTCTTCCGATCAGCAGGGCGGGGCAGCGCTGCGAGAACCAAGCTCGGCATCAAATGGGTACCCGGGCCCACCGTGCCGACCAGAGGGTCCCCGGCCTTCTGCTACCCCCTTACGGGTGAGAAAGGTCCTAATTGCGGAGTCCCTGTTCAGGCGCCATCTGATAAGCGTGGCTCAAATCCACCCGAGTGACTTACAGCACTCACCTATTATTCCCAATAATAAGTCCGCCGGACAGTGGAGAAGAATAAAAACAATTAGTTTTATTAGGCCATACACTCCCATATGAGAGGGCCCTGTTCGACCTCACCCCTAAGAGTGCGCCGAGAAGGACTGACTCCCGTCATTACAGTAACACATTATAATGCGAAAAAGCATAGTAAGGCACGCCCATTTGTGGAAAAGTACTGAACCCCTGAGATGGAGAACAATGGTCTCATACAGTAGGCATCTGCACCTGGGATTGCAACATTCCCCTATCGGCCCCCAAGAACACGGAGCCAGGCTTGAGCATCTCCAGCACATGAGAACAGAGTGATAAGGAGTTTCGCTGGTAGTTTCAGTCACAGTGGGCCAAGAGGCAAAAACTGCTGACATGTGGAATATTCCTATTCCTACGGGAGGGGGAATGAGTAAGTGCAACTCGCACGAATAGGGAAATGCATCAAAATGGTGGCACACAGGCTAAGCTAAGAACACTGAAATAATGTCGCACGCATAAATGAATAACTAACAGAAGAATATAAACGTAAATGCATAAATGAATATATCAGTAGTTAGACACATTCTGCAGGGGCGTAACACAGGCCCCCGCAGACCCCGCGTTGCGGGGGGGCCACGCGCTCCAGGGGGCCCCGGGCCGGCCCCCTCACTTGACTTATACACACACTGATCGATTATGATTGTAATGGTTGGTGACGAGCTGCGCACTTCACGCTGCACGCCCGGCCTCTGAGTTTAAAATCAGGTGAGGCTTGTCTCTAGAAATGGTGCGGGGGCCCCGGCCGGGGCCCCTGTGGCTCTTATAATTGGTGCGCGGCCCCGACCGGGGCCCCTGAGGCTCTTATAAATGCTGCTCGGGCCCCGGCCGGGGCCCCTGAGGCTTTTATAAATGCTGCGCGGGCCCCGGCCCATATAAAATCGCATAAATAAATAAGTTTGTTTTTGCCTATTATCCCTGCTGGCTTTCTCCCACTGTCTCTCAGACGTTCAGCCATTTTTTTCTTGCTGGTAATTTCACTGACCATTTGTCCCGCTCTTGTATCTCGGTCGTTTGTCATGACTCAACAATGTCAACTGTATTTCTCTTCCCTCATAATCTGCGGACCTGCCTCCTCCACTGTAACCTTACCCCATCTTTACACTTCAGCTATGGCGTGACAAGCATACGTTTGTGGAGACTTACTGTAACCATGCGGCCATTTTCATAGTCTGTTTCTTATGAGAAAAACCCTAAACATCTGCGCAGCATCAAGTGAAGACGGTGAAAATTGAAGTAGTGTTTTGGAATTAGTTTTAACTGCATTTTTCATCTGCACTGGTGTGTCATTTTGGAAATCACACCTTTCGACAAAAAATAATTTTAAGCTAGAATTAAAGGCAGTTGGTACAGTTAAAATCGGAATATCAATCAAGTCCTACATAGTAAATTTAGTAATTGCATAATTGATCGAAAAGGTGAAAATCCAGGCGGTGGAAAAGCGCACAGCTCAGATTTGCCTTTGTGTTTTCAAAATCTATCCTAGTGTCAGCCTGAGGTCGGTAGCCACTGTGAATAAATGCGATATAATGCATTGTTGCTGGAGCCAGCAGGAGTAGGGTGACCAGAATTTTAAAGCCAAAAACCGGGACATTTCACAAAAATAGAAGAACGACTACAATTTTACTTCAAGGCGGCAGCAAATTATAAAACAGGCGGTAAGACCCAATATAAAATGCAATTTTAAACTCTAGTAGCTTGCCTGTAAATGAAATTGCTTTCTTGAAACAACTGCTAACTATCCATGCTTTGTAAAACATAAAAAAAGTACCACCACAGGCCCACGCGTTGCGGGGGGGGGGGGGGGCCCGGGCCGGCCCCTTCACTTGACTTACACACTGATCGATTATGATTGTAATGGTTGGTGGCGAGCTGCGCACTGCACGCCGCAAGCTCGGCCTCTGACTTTAATAAATTAAATCAGGTGAGGCTTGTCTTCAGAAATGGTGCGGGGGGGCCCGGGCGGGGCCCCTGTGGCTCTTATAATTGGTGCGTAGCCCCGACCAGGGCCCCTGAGGCTCTTATAAATGCTGCTCAGGCCCCAGCCGGGGCCCCTGAGGCTCTTATTAATGCTGCTCGGGCCCTGGCCGGGGCCCCTGAGGCTCTTAATAATGCTGCCGGCTGGGGCCCCAGAGAGAGGCTCTTCAGAAATGGTGTGCGGCCCCAGCCAAGGCCCCTGAGGCTCTTATAAATGCTGCGCGGGCCCCGGCCAGGGCCCCTGTGGCTCTTCAGAAATTATGTGCGCCATGCGGGCCCCGGCCGGGGCCCCTGAGGCTCTTGTAAATCGTGTGCGGGTCCCCTGAGGCACTCTTTATATTAAATCAAATGGCGGGAAAGGGTGGGTACGCGCAGGCGTGGCGCCGCGCGTACTTGTTTACTTGCCGGAGTTGCCGCCTTGAAGGATGCGTATGCGCATTGTAAAGGGTGGGGGACGGGGGCAGGGCTGGTGACCAAAGCCCTGATTACATTTGGCAGGACATGCGCATTCACCGCATTGAGCGCGCACGTAATTAAAAATGCTTGTACGCCGTTTAGACTAGGTGTGCCATCCAAGAAGAGAAGACCAGCCACGCTCCTATGCAGCAGATCAGGACTGTCCGAAGAAGTCCGTCTCCGAACGGGCCTTGTTTCATCCATAATAATCATTTAAATTGCCCCGGCCCCTACCTGGCTAGCCTTGCGCTGCCTTAGCTCAGCCCCTGCCTTCTGCCTGTCCCACGGCGCTGGCGCCTAACTCTGAGCTCAGCTGCAGGCCAGGCCCAGCCCTCAGCCAGGTCAGGTGAGTGAGTCTGCACTGCAACTCGGCATCCGACGGTCCAAGCCTAGTAGGCAGGAGGAGTGGTACGTGGGTGGGGGCGAGGACTGTCGGGGTCTGGGTGGCGGTGGCGGGTAACGTTTGGTAATTTATTTTGGAGTGGATCAGGGAGGGAGGGAGGGCATCATGGTGGGGCCCGACCGGAACGGCAATAAACCTTAAGTAAACATAGTGGGGCAGATTTACAAGCCCCTTGCGCCACGTTTACGCCGCCTTGCTTGACGCAGCAGCGGCGTAAACATGGTGCATCCCTGTGAGGCATTTACAACGTGACGCATCTAGGGAGATGCTTCACGTTATAAAGTCCAGCGCCTCAATGAGGGCGTTCCTACGCAGGGTGGGTGTTCCGGCACCTGTGTGCCTCGCAAAAGTGCCTGCGTGAAATCTACAAGATTTCACGCAGGCACTTCCGCGGCACTGCTACGTTAATTCCTTACGCCTGCTTCAAGCAGGCGTAAGGACTGACGCAGCATGTTAAGTATTGGGCCCTGAGCATTGCTGGAGTTGCGTCGCGCTTGCGTCGCGACTCCAGCGATGCGCCGCCCTTACCTCACGAGATGGGTCACGCATCTGCCTACCCTTGCGCCATGGTGCACCGCATTGTAAATGCGGCACATCTGCCATGACGCAAGGGTAGTTTTGCATGACGCATTTGTTCTGGCGTATCTCTGCTGATATGCAGAGATGCGCCAGAACTCGTAAGTATGCCCCAGTGTGTCTCATCTCCCTGCCTGCTCCTTGGCAGTTCTTATCCTCCCTACTGCTCCATCACCTTATCATGATTGGATAAATTGCTAGTGCTACCAGAAGGCTCCGCCGGTACCGAAGAGATGAAAGAGAACATCAATAATCGGGCCTTCTTGAACCGAGGCTTAATGAATTGCTGTCATATTCAGAAAACCTTATGCGTATTTATTGGCTATTTTCTGGAATAGTGTGATGACATTTATGAATATGATTGTCTCTCTCGCCAAAAAATACAACCTGTCAATGACTTTGACACACTCACTTTCACACAAACATATGCTCGCATATACACGCACTCGCAAACACAAACTCTCTCTCACACAAACACAATCTCATCCACAATCACGTACACAACATACATTTACAAATATTGTTTTTACTTATTTTAGCTGCCAGTGAAGGTCTTGTCCTAAAGTTACTTTTAAATTTAGGGTCAGCTGTTTGTTTTTTTCAGTATAGAAACTGCCATTGCTTCCTTCCGAGATGCAGGAATAGTAGCTGGCGCAAAAGAGTGATTGCAAAGTGCTGAAACGATATAAAGCGAGTTATGAAGGATGTGCGCAATGGTGGGTCATTCACAGAGCCCGATTTGATGCTTTTGGCCAGATCAGCAGCAGCTACAACAGAGTACAGAGATAGAAGAAATGTTGGTGAAAAATTACACCCTGAACAGCTGACCAGCATGCTTTGACATCAACAGTAAAATAAACCTGAAAAAATAAAGGCTAAGGCATCATTAATACTCAAAGAGGGGACAACCAGGCAGGGGGTAGATTAGAGGGCAGACGATTTTTAACAATATCAAAAACATCTGGAATAGAATGTTTTGCTTCCACAATTTTCGAAGCATAGAAGGATGTCCGAATGATCTTTACCAGTTTTTTTTATGATCATTTAACGACTTCCTAGACCTAGACAGGTACCTAGCTGAATTGCAATCATTTTGCCACACCTTACGTTCCAATGTCCTACAGTGACACCTGGTAACTGGAAGCTCCTCACTAAACCTAAAGAAAGAGGGGGCGCATCTAGAGAGTTCACCATCACGCCATGGGTACCCTCAAATGACCAGAATGAGCTCCACGATTAAGCATACGTAGGAATTATGCCAGGTGTCGCCACCATTTAACTATGCGTGCCATGCTGGTATGGGCTCTACATTTCATAGATGCTCCCAATTAGCCAAGAATCAGATGCTAGGGATCAAGCCACAGTAGCCACTCAGAAGGATATGGCCAGACTGAGGTACACATACACAATCACATGCTCTTCCTTACGCTCACACGTAGAAAACATTACAAAAGACATGCACATATACACAAATGCGCACTCGCGCAAAGACTCACAAATGTACAAACTCACACCGCAGCCAGTGCCCTCTTTCCTTTCACCCTTCTCTTCGTCCAATCAATACACGCATGCCCTATCACTTCTGATTGCTCATGGTTGCACATCTGGCCCGTCCTGCAGCCCACTGACTCTCCTCCATCTTCCGAGCAGCATGGCATGCCCTGCACAATGTCACACACTCACTGTGGTTGGCAGTGCCAGCTCAGCAGCAAAGCCAGCTACAGTGTGACTTGTGTTGAAAACCCTGCCAATGTTGTAAATAACACTCAGTCTGTGAGCACGGAGGTGAGCCCAGATGCAGTGAAACTGCTGGGACTTATAAGAAAATATCTGCCAAGACAAACGTGGGACACACGCATTATAAAACCTAGCCAAATCCCACACTGTATGGTCACCGCTAACAACCAGGCCCCGCCCACTCCTAATGATAGCAATCACACCCGTGATCTAGTTTCCGCGCTCACTTGTCTATTCCCTCTGTGGGACCCATCTCTATACTTTTGAGGGTACCAGAGACAAGCCTCACGCAGCAAGTGACTCTGTTTTCAGGTTCCCATTCATCCTGTGTGTTTACTTAATCTCCATTACTGTACTGCGTTTTTGTGTGGTATGCCAAGTAGGTTGTTTCTGCTGGGCCTGGTTGCCCGTAAAATGGGGTGTGTTTTAGGGGAGTTTGTGTCAAAATATAGTTGTTTCATGAACATGACATTTTATTTGTGTTAACAAACCAAACATGCACAATCACACACAGCATAGCCCTTTTCAAACGCACCCGGGGAGAAAGACGCTCAGACCCAAGCAGGAAAATGTATGAAAAAAGTCTGGTGGGCAAGTGGACTAACATTAACATATCTAGAGCAGTCTTCGGTCTGCGACCGCGTGGTCTTATGTTTAAATCCCATCTGGTCCACTCTGCCTTTCATCCTTCTGAGGAGGACAATAAAATGAGTACCTTGAGGTTGGGCAACAATGAAAATCTGCTATTTCAGCACCAAGATAACTTTTGTGTGAATGCCATAATTTGTGTTACAAATTATCCTTACATTACGTTATGAGAAGCAAAAACAGATTGCACTAAAAGAGCAAAGATTCCAAATGCAGGATGCGAAGAAGGCTAAGGCATAAATAAAATGTAAATGCAATGGGCATACTTGGTGCACATCTCTCACCTCTTAAGCCATTGCTAATCCCTGCATCCTATTGCACAATAAACTGCATGCACCCCAGTCAGTCGTCCTCATGCACAACATGGAATGGGAACACTTCTAACATAGCATCAAATTCAAAACCAATACAACTCCCTTCCAACCACACACCCTATGCATATTTTATCTTGCTATTCATGTAGGCAAGCGCTTCAGAGCTCCACATAGGGGTAGTAGGCCCTCTATACATATAACAATACAATACATTCAATATTTATTTATTTTATTTTATTCATTTGTAGAGCGCATGGTTACACCAACGGTGTGTCCCCGCGTTAAGACATAATCAGATGAGTGACTGCTGTTACTGAGTGTGTCCTACACTCTTCCCTCAAAAGTATTGGAGAATAGCCAAGTCTTCAGCTGTTTCCAGAAAACTCTTTTGCTGGGTTCCAACCTTTTTGAGATTGGTAGGGGGTTCTAGATTTTGGCCACCAGGTACCTGAAAGAACGGGCTCCCGTGCGGGCTTTGAAGATTCTGGGGACTTTTACTAACGCCAAGTCCATGGATCTTAGGTTACGACCCGGTATATATTTAGTCAGCAGTGGTTGTAGGTATCTAGGACACTTGTGAGAGAGGGTGCGGTGTCAATAGCACATTGCCTTAAACATGGCTCTTTTCTCCACTGGCAGCCAGTGTAGGGTGTCAAGGGCCTTCCTAGTGTTTGTTCTCCTTGGGAGACTGAGGACCAAACGTGCCGCAGCATTTTGTACCCGTTGTAGTTTGGCTAGGCCTTCTTTTGAGGCTCCTAGGTACAATACATTCCCATAGTCCAGTTGTGAGGTGATGACTGAGTGGACTATGGTCTTTCTAGTTTTGGCTGGAAGTAGATCTATAACTTTCCTGAGGGTTTTAATGGCACCATAGCATTTCCCCGTCACCTTCTGGATTTGATTGTCGAAGGATAGTTTGTGGTCTAACCAAATTCCAAGGTTTTTCACCTCAGCCTTGGGGAGGGGGACTTGGCCCAGTATCTCTGGCCACCACGCAGATGACCAGATGGTGGGTGTCTTTCCTACCACTAATACCTCCGTTTTGTTGCCATTTAACCGGAGGCAGTGGTTAGACATCCAGTCAGCCACTTCTTTAAGACAATTAGCAAAGCGAGTCGCTGCCTGGTCTTTGTTTTGGGATAGCTTTACAATTAGTTGTGTGTCGTTAGCATAAGATACTATTGACACCTTGTGTTTCTCTACACAGTCTGCCAGTGGTCCCACATACAGATTAAAGAGTGTGGGGCTTAATATTGATCCCTGTGGTACTCCTTGAGGCAGAGGGTAGCTATCAGACAGGTGTGTACCTTGGGCCACTTGGAAGCTCCGTTCCTCTAGGAACGAAGTCAGCCACTTCAGGGCTGTACTCCTAATGCTGCTGGTCTCTAATCTCTGAAGTAATAGTGGATGTGAAACGGTGTCAATTGCCGCGCTGAGGTCCAATAGGATCAGCGCGGCTGTTTGTCCCTCATCCACATGTTTCCTCAGAGCCTCTGTCGCCATTAATAGTGCTGATTCTGTTGAGTGTGCCATTTTAAAACCTGATTGTGAGGGGTGTAATAGGTCGTTCATAATGATGTGGTACACTAGCTGTTTATTAATGATTTTTTCTGCAATTTTAGCCACGAATGGGAGAAGCGAGATTGGGCGCAGATTGTCTAGTCTGGTGAAATCTAGAGTGGGTTTTTTCTTAAGTGGTCTAACAATGGCTTGCTTCCATTTCCTAGGGACTATACCCGTCTGCAAGGAGCGTAGAATGAGATCCTTAATGTAAGGTAGGATTGTTTCCATCCCCTCCATCATTTTATCAGGTCGCGCCGGGTCTCTGGGCGAACCTGATTTTATTTCTTTTATTATGGTTTGTAGTTCCGTGCTTTCTGGTATTGTAAAGCTCTCTAGAGTTACTTTAACTGAGGTTGTTGTTTCGCCAGCGTGCATGGCAGTCCCTAGCCGTGCCTCTTCCGGAAAGATCTTGTATATTTTAGTTACTTTGTTTGAAAAGAATTCAGCTATCTCTTTGCAGCTTTCTTTGGTGCCTGGGATATCGACTGTTTTTTCTTTTTGAGTTTTAAGGGATTTTAGGATGATGAACATTTCTTTATGTGAATTGTTGGCTGTATCTATTTTATGTGTGCAGAATTCACACCTGGTTTTCTTGATCGTTGAGCGATAGGCTTTCAGTTCCTTTTTATAATCTTCCTTAGACTTATTACAGTAATCTTTCCTCCAGGTTCGTTCTGCTTTTATTGATGTTTTCCTAGCCTTTCTTAGCTCCTCGTTGTACCATGGGGCAGTTGTCTTAGGTCTTTTTGGTATTCTTGTGCTCCAGGGTGCCACTTCATCTAGAGCATCGGTGATCCAGGCCTCTATCTGGTCATTACCTTTGTTAGTGTCAGGGTCCAACATTGGCTTCTGAGTCTCAAGAGAACGTGAGAAAGAGGTGGAGTTAAATTTAGCCCACTTTCTAGTAGTGATTGGTTCTCTATGATGTTGTGAATTAATTCTCTGAGAGGGTAAGGAAAAAAGGATTAAATAGTGATCGGACCATGGAATTGGCCATGGCGTTCCTATTTCAATTTCAGTGCACTTGGTAAATATCGGCTCTAGAATGTGCCCTCCTTGACGTGTTTGTGACTCCACTTTTTGAACAAGGTTAAGTGCAAGAAGGTCTTTGCAGATAGCATTTACTTCTTTATTGTCTGTATCGTCGAGGGGACAGGGGATGGAGCGTTCAAGACCACTCCATCCCTTGACTTCTTGGCTCTGTCCTTTAGCTCCTGCCACCTTGTAGCCGTCCATTCAGTTAATGCCTTCTTGCATCTACCTTCCACTACTTCATTCTTCACTCTCACAATCCTCATCCAACTCATGAGTGATTATCTCCTCAATCCCATCCCTTCATTTTAAAATTCTGTGTCTGGCTTTTAAAATTCTGAAAGGCATAGGCCCTCAAATCATGTCTAGCTTCCTGTCTTTTTATGTACCCACACGTACTCTTCGTTCTCAAGGTCAGGCTCTTGCTGTAGTTCCCAGATTCAGGCTCTGTCGGGCGGGCGGACGCTCCTTTAGGGTTAAGGCTTCAACCCTCTGGAACTCCCTCCCGGCTGAAATCCGCCTGTTGGAGGACCTTATGCTTTTCCGGAAAGCTATCAAGACTTTCTTGTTTTAAAATGTTCTCCAGGAGTCTCAATGATTAGTTTCTGTTATGTTGTGTTCTACCTTGTCACTGCGCCAGGACGCTCCTTCGCTGGAGCAGCTGTGCGCATAATAAAAATCACTAACATAACATAACATAACATTCTGCTATTTCCTTCTTGGTGTTTTTCTGTTATTTTACTTTAGCGTGTGTGTTGAGAGTGTTTCCCACTTTCTCACCAGAACTTACAGACAGACAATATAGAGGCATTTCATTTAAATGTTGGAAGTTTTAAATCAAAATATGCTAGATTTCTAGGTGGTAGGGCAAAGTGGTACATGGTGGGCCACGCCGCTGGGGGGGCCCCCTCCATGTGCTTTGCAGGGGGGCCCCCTCAAGTTTCGTTACGCCACTGACATTCTGCTAACTCATAAGCATAATGTATACAGTGTGCGGGGCATGGATAAATGAAACCTATCATTAACAAAGATAATACAACAATTAATTACCCATTATTTAACACTATAACATTCACAAAACACACCTACAACTAATTACACAATTACATTTAATAATTACTAATTAATAAATGAACATTTATATATTACTATTTATTAATTAATCAATAAAAAAATAATTACTTACCACCTTTCACACCATTTACACGTATTAACACCAAAACACACACCTACAATTAATTACACAATTACAAATAATATTTACTAATTAATTGATGGTAATTAACTTAAAAGTATTTAATAATTAATCAATATTTTTTTTATTAATTACTACCCTTCACACAATTTACGCATATAAACACCACAACACACACCTAAAATTAATTAAGCAATGAATCTAATTATTTTTTAATTTAATAATGGAAATTAATTAACAACTAATTATTAAACTATTATTAATTAATCAATTAACACATTCATTATTCAATACATTTTATCAAATTAAATCACTACCCACCCTATTTCCCTATATACCCACAACCAGCTACAGAGCTAAAAACGCAGAATTAAACTTAAAATAAATTAATAACTAGTAAAACTCTAAAACATATAATAAAATAACAAAAAACTCTCATTAAAAACACCACAATACATTAAATTATTAATAAATCAATATTTTTGTAAACTATGGGGCCGATTAGGATGGCGGACGGACTTGCGTCCGTCCGCCACCCCTGAGTAGGAGGGACCGTCCGCAGGGGCAGCGGCCGTCCCTCCATGGCAATTAGGATGTGACCGCCACCCTGGGGGTCACATCCTGTATGTTTTACATTGCGGCGGCTGCTGCTTGAAGCAGCACCCGCCGCAATGTAAAAAACGAAAGCTGTGCATTTGCATGCACAAAGCGGCAGGCACCGCGCGGTGCCTGCCGCTTCGTGCACGCAAAGGCAGGGGGGTACCATAGGTACCCCTCATGTGCACCCCCCACGCAACCTTCACCCAGGGGGCCGGCAACGGGCCCCCAAAGTGATTGTCCGTATGCTTTTCCACGGCGGAAAACCCGCCGCGGAAAAGCATTACTTTCCCTGCATCCTAATATGGCTGGCGGTGTCTGATAGACACCGCCAGCCATGTTAGTGCTTTTCCGCCGTGGTCGCCTCCCGACCGCGGCGGAAAAGCGGCGGACAGATTGTGAGACCCACCAGCCATCCTGATTTGGCGGTGGGTCTTTCAGGCCTCCTCTGCGGATTTCCCGCATACTCCGGGCCGGCGGTGGCTTCCGCCGGCCCGGAGTATACAGGAAATCCGCCATCATAATGACCCCCTATATTTGTGTAAATGATATTTATTACAAAGATATTTATGTAATCGATCTTACTTACCTGTCAGTCGATATTCTTGTCAACTATATTTTCGTTGTCGATATTTCTTCTCCACGATATTTTTGCGGGGAAATTTCTGTCCCACGATATTTTTGCGGCGAAGTTTCTACTCTGCACCCTGCTCATGTGAATGGTATACATTCTCATTGATAATTAGTTTTAGGAAATCTAAGTCACTATAGTTATAAGGAACTCTTGTGGAAATTTTCAGCTTTCTAAATTTAGGCAGAAATGAGTGGCATCGACTTTTCGAAGTCAATGGTACATTGCAATGGGAATAAAAGAAGTGCTTACAAAGGCAATTAAACACTGGAATTATCATGGAGGTTCACACAATTATGACAAAAGCTTATTAATATATAAATGGTTTGTTACATATATTAATTTCTCATTAATTGCAGAATTGCAGAAAATGCAGAGTTATTTATTTCGATATGAGTCAACATATACAAACTTCAGTCTGTTAAGCATGTTAAGCACACAGAACATTTTCCTTTTCTATTTCTTCAAATCTAAGCACACTTTTACAGTGCTTGTGCTACACATTTTCTCATTATTTTGTTGGTGTTTCTTTAACATGTGTAAGGGGCACATGCATTTTTTATATGTGAAATGTTGTTCTTATGTTAGGTTTATATGTTGTTCAAAGAATGATCTGCTTTCCAGCTGGATCAATCCCCTATCTGATGGTGACTCAAACTATCACATACATTACTTCAGATGTCACAGATCACACTTCAGTTATGTTTAGCTTTCATCATAGTATTGACTCTGTCTGTCTTTAGTTCTACATCAGCTTTTGTTCTTTTCACTCCTCGTCTCCCCCGTTCATGTCTACATAATTTATTAGTCGCTAGCATCAGCAATATGTACAGAGAAAGTGACAGTATGGGTCTCAAGATTTTACCACTATTCCACTTCCTATATCATCCAGCCATTTGCCCAGCGAAATATCATTTTGTAATTATTTTTATGTGTTTGAGTTCATGTTTTAATTGTGTATGTTATACATTGTTTGGATAATTGCTGTTAATATTTTTAAATATAATTCTAAATTTGAAATGATTCATAATATTTAATTACATTTTTAACAGTAATTTATAGTGTTGTAACAGGTTGTAAGGTTTATTGGGGTACAGGGTGGGAAGCTAATTAAGTATAATAAAAAAATTATTAATATTAATTATTCAATAGATAATTAAGTATGTAAATTGTGATATTTTAAGGGTGGGTGGTTTTGTTTGTAAGGGTATAAGGTGTGAAATTTATTAAGCAATAATTGATTCATTTTTCATTAAATATGTATTATTAATTATGAAATTGATAATTAATTATGTAAACTGTAATTATTACATAGTTTTGGTGATGTTGTGGGTGGCTGTTGTTTTGTTTGTAGGGGTATATGGTGGGAAATGAATTAACTAATAAATAATGTTATCAATGTATTATTAATTATATTTTGGGTTGCTGTGTTAGTAGGGGTATATTGTGGGAAAATATTCAATTATAATTAATTAACAAATAATTGAACTTTTATTAATGCATTTTATATATTACAGAGGCACTAATTAGGATGTCAGTCGGAAAGCCTCCTGAGCAACATCCTTGGTTTGAATTCTGACTGCCGTACTCATAATACAGAGGTCAGAATTCAAATTGTCCAGTAATTCTGGCTGGCTTCCAACAGGCTCAAGGAGCTCTTTGGCCAGTCAGAACCTCCACCATAATCCCATATGGGCGGCGATTCTGCCATCGGGATTATGATGCCAATTTCCAACATGCTTTCCATATCGGGCTTTACGACATGTAAAGCCGGTCGAAAAGCGACCAGTCTTCAACTGGCCGCGGTTTTGGGCTAGGAGGCAGGGATTTACAGTGACTCCCATTTCTCTATAGGAGCTTGTGCTGCGGCCAGTTTCCGACCGCCTTACAAGCTCCTATATATAAAAGGGAGTCTGCAACCACACCATGTGCGGTTGCATTGTAATTGCAGTTTCGGACCGCCGACCCAAGGTTGGTCAGTTTCAAAACCTGCAGGGAGGTCGGTCGGAAGAAACTCGGAAATTAGGCCCTTAACATGTTAATTGTGATATTTATTTTCATTATATTTTAATTGTGTGTTGCTATGTTTGTGGTAGCATAATGTGGGATTTTAATTAAATGATCAATTGATAAAATAATTATATTATAATTATTAAAAAGTGTTTTCAAAATATATATCTATAATTTTCATATTAATAGTTTTATATTTTTGGTCAACAATTAGAGTTATTAAAATATGGTATGTGTTTTAAGTGAATTACTTTTTTACTGTGGCACAGACTGGAGTGGGAATAATATATTGTATCCCTCCGGAGTCCAACACTTCCCTACTGTTGCACACACAGGTGTGGGATTAGTAAAGTTTACTGCTCCAGTGTTCAATGCTTTCCCTACTGTTACACAAACAGGAATGGAAATAGTAAGTTTCACCCCTCCTGAGTACAAAGATCTCCATACTGTTGCACAGACTGGAATGGGAAAACTAAATTATACCCATCTGCAGTCCAACACTTTTTCTACTCTTGGACAGATTGGAGTGGAAAAAGTAGATGTTACCCCTCCCAGTTCAAAGCTTTACCTACTGTTACACAGACTGAAGTGGGAATAGTAAATTGTATCCTTCTGGAGTCAAACGCTTTCACTACTGTTTCACAGACTGGAGTGAGAATAGTAAATTTTACCCTTCCAAAGAGCCACAGTAGCAAAGCCGAGGGGAATATAAGTTGTATTTTTAGAATACTCCCTTGACTTACAGTAGTTTGCAAGCACATCTTATTATATTGTGTATGTATGTAGTTATCAAGCGCCTTCCTCCGACTCCGAAGACGACTCCCTACCTATGTTAATTTATTTTCAAGTGTGTCAGCCAGACTGCTATGGGGGGTGGTCTATCTGTTGGTTACACATCAATCAAAACAAACCTCATGTTGTTCCATATAAGCAATGATAATTGGTTCAGATATAATATATGCAGACAGTAGTAAATAAAACTAACGTGAGTCTGCGTCATGACTCGAGTATGTTTGTCTTGGGCGAAGCTGACTGAGCTGGCATGCCGGCTACAACAAGGTTATGTAATTTCGCTAAACTACAGAGAAAAAGAAGACTGGTGTACTGTGTACTTTAGTCCATAGTGCTAGTATAATGCCTGAAACTCCCACGAATGTTAGAGGCCGAGGAAGTGGGAGGACAGATACATACCACAAATGTTATGTGCTGTGCTTGCTAGTGCTACTGCTACTATGCCACTTTGTTTTGAATTAATTTTGTGTTACTCTTTTTCTAAAAGTATTGGTAATAGTCTTTTTTTCTTTCTTGATATAGCTCCTCCAAAAACAACAAGAAAGGAGTTGGCAGCCATGCCCCGGCACCGGAAGCTGGAGGCCATCTGCACAGAGTACCGGCGGCTGGTGGTTCTGGCGAGGAGGAGGAGGTGGCAGCAGATGCAGCCTTCTCCAATGCACTGGGCCCCAGCCAGGCCCCTCCAGTGGTACGGCGCCGCGATCAGGCACCCGCCCGCCGCCGCACACCAACAACATCCAGCACAACTGTTGCCCCTTCTGTGGATGCAACGGCAGGGCATATGCGCGCTGCATGCTCTTCCAGAATGTGCGACTGGAGGAGGAGGTAGAGAAGCTCAAGAAGCGGGTCAAGGTCCTGGAGATCGACATCCGAAGAGCCCATCGCTAAAGACCCTGTTTAATTGCCCCTTTTTTATAGGTTCTTTTGGTGGGTGGGAATCAAGCATTTGGGTTTTTATGGACAATTGGACCTTTGATTTTTTGGACTTTTTCGTTTTGGACATTGGTTGGGGTTAGGGAGAGGGGTAGGTCAGGTGTTGTTGTGGGATTTTTTACATAGTTTATTTTTGTAAGGGGATTAAATGATATATATTTATACTTTACATACAATGTGGCTAATGTTTTGTGGGTGGGGTTACTGTTTTGCATCACATTCTTTCCTTGCTTCTGCACAGCCACAGCCAATGTTTGATTTAAATAATTGGCTGACTTTGAAAGACACAAACAGATAGATGCAGTACCCCTCACTGAGTGACTTGTCCTACTTGCACTGTCAGTCTCTCCTCCTAGTCCATTACCTCCCCCAAACATCTTTTCTTACCTGTGATTGATGTTTAAGTTAGGCACAGCGATGGCTGCATGACGATGCAGGTTGGGTTTCCGAAGAGAATGTAGATGCCATGGTTTTGGTGGTAGTAGTAGAGACTGGCAGTAGCATTTAAATAAAAGAAAATGTGAGAGTCATTCACCTGAGAGAGAATCTGGGAGGAGTAGTAGAGCGAATTAAATAAAACATAATGGTGGGGGGATAGCCTAGTACAACAAGTTACAAACTGTAGTTGTGTTGAGTCACTCAACTAGGCCTACATTCGACACAAGCGTAACCTTTAGTGCTGTGTGTAATAGGATGACAATCGATGCCGGCAATTCATGATGATGGATTAGGTTCCTTTGTTAAAAAAGTTACCTTGCAAATATACTGATCATGGATGGGTAAGCAGAAGACGATCCTCCCACTGCCTTGAAAATGAATTAGTGTTGCTTTCACCACATCAACCCCAGCAAGCGTGTGATCAATTATTGGTGTACATTTAATTTAGTCACACCTCAAAAAATTACACAGCCCGCGGGAAGAGGGTTAGGGTTTGATGAATGGTTGGGAAGGGGGGTTTGGGGAAAGGTTTGACAAAGAAAAACAGTACGCATAGACAAACAACAAAAGAAAACTCAATCTTTGTAGACTATCATATCCATAAATCTGTGAAGGGTGAAAAGGGAAATTCATGCATGATGATGATAACTTGATGGTTAATGATAAGTGAAACTAACCAACTACTACTAGACAACTAGACAGTACAGGGCATCAGTATATTAATAATATGCAATTTGCCTTGCCTGTTTGCCCTCATAGAGACACGGATTACATACAGTTTGTGTTCTGTTCTATTGTACCGGGCTTACTTTTAAAGATAGCAAAGAAAATTTAACAATAGCTGTAGGGATGAATTATAAGCAGAGAGCAAACATAATTAATAATACCAAAACACGGTGGTAATGATTGAAGGCAAAAAATCAATCAAATTATTTAAAAGATGATGAAAATTGATACTGTTACTGTGTTATCCTGGTCAAAATGGGGAGTTGCATCTCGGCATTCCTATTGATCCTCAGTCCCTTCCATGGATGCTACGTCCATCAATCTTGGGTGACACCACAGCCTGCCTGGCAGATGTAGATTCATTGGTAAGGTAAGTGTGCATTGTTTTGCCAAGTATAGCACAGGGTAAAAGCCGGCCTGTAAGTATAAATGGGAAAACAAATGGGATATTGAAAAATCAATTAAAAAAATGCATCAATTACGGTGGAGTGCAACAAGAGAAGAGAACACTTTCAGATGAGGCGGCATGGATACATCATGTCTACTCTGTTTACAGCATTAAGCTACAACAACAACAGGACAGAGCAGGCCCACGGCACCGGGCCGTGACCATACCTCTATTTAGCTTAAATTTTGACTGAGTCAGACAAAGCACATATACAGCAATCTAGCATTTTCAAAATTAAGTGACTAAATCAATGCACCGCTGTCAGTCATACCACTGCACTCAACTCCACCGCTACACGGACATGTAGGTCTGCTGTGATTCTTGTTGACTTGTGTTTACCTTTCATGCCACTTCATGAAACGCAGTTATTCCATCAATCAACTCCGATCCTAAGTAATGACTGACTGCGAAGAGTATAATGAATGGCCATCATGATCATGGTGTCCAACTCAGTCTGTAGTGTACCGAATGAGTCCAGAGTCCATATTCAAATAAACAATGGATCACCCTGCCGGAGAAGTACAATTTTGTTATTAAAAAATAAGTCTGTTTACAGCATTAACCAGAAACAGTTACAGGAGGACACATATACAACAACACAGCATTTTCCAAAGTAAGTAACTAAATCAACACACGGCTGTCAGTCATACCTCCACTACTAGACTCATAACTACACAGACATGTAGGTCTGCTGTGGTTGTTGACTTATTTACCTTTTATGCCACTATATTTGAAATGCCCGAGTTATTCCATAAATCATCTCCGATCCAACTGACTGACTGCGAAGATAGTATGGTCATCAACATGGTGTTAAACGTGTTGTCCAACTCCAACTCAGTCTGTAGTGTACCGAGTACGATTCCGACTAAGTCCATATTCCATATTAAAAAATGCAATGAATATTGGCCTGCAATAATAGGAGTACAACTTGGTTATTAAACAACAAGAAGGGAAATATTGACTGTCACTTGAGTCACTTTTCAGTGGGTAGATTAATTAATTGTACAGTTCAACTTCATGCACAACGTCAGCAACTCTGACTCTGCATCCAACGCATGCCATCATTGCCTGTCTTGCTCTTCTCTTTGGCTGTCAGATGCTTAGTTCTGACAGGTGTGTGTTTTTTTACCGAGGCAGTGGCCTCATTATTACTCCACATTAATTTTGAAATTAGTCGCTGTTTCGGTTTTCTTATTCATCTGTGGCACTTTATTGCAGTTGAGGTTCATTCACATGGTCAGCGCTGTGAGATGGGCCGCGGCCTGGGTTGCGGTCATTGGTCAATTGATTTTGCAGACATGTGACATGTCAGCAAGTTTCTTCAAAGAGTCTTATCTTTCTCTGCCAAGTATCTTCTGTACTGACATTGATGAGCTTTTGATGCCTGCTGAAGCGGTAGCCTAGTTCTGACAGTGATGAGTTTTGGCTCGGAAACAAAAAGAGGATAGCTATAGTCATGTTCCACTTCTTCTGGAGGGACTGTTAGAGGCAACTCTTTTTGTACTATTCTCCATCCAATGTCTGGCTTGAGGGAAATGTATTTAGGGCGGGTCAGGAAGATGGAGCAGAACTCTGAGGAGTGGACAGTTAAATGCACAGAGGTGCAACTCCAATATGGAAATAAAAAGAGAAGACAGTGGTGATGGATTTGTTGTGATTCGAACCAGAAAGACAGAGACACACAAATAAAGGAAGTAACAATTTGAAAGCCTAGTTGTTGATGTCATTTGAGATGTCATCGGTGAAGCCATCAGTGATATCACTGACCATGTCACGAGTGATGTAATATGTAACATCATCAGCAGTGCATTGCGGGGCGCAAGTTATAGTTAGCTGAACTAACTATAACAGGGGAATTTCCTTGGTTTTGGATGAGTGAAATGTCCTACTAACTATAACGCCCCTGAAACCTATGTTTTTTTGGGGGAATTTCGAAGGTTTTTTAAATGCTAATTTCTAACTATAATGTGCCTGTTAGATTTGGGTCTCTAGTTGGCACAGGTAGGTACTTGTGACAAATAGGGACCCTTGCCTCTAGTCATGGTACGGGGGTACACGCCTAAAATAACCCCTTCTCACCCCCTTTGTAGCTTGGCACGAGCAGACAGGCTTATCTCAGAGGCAGTGTGTAAAGCATTTGTGACCACATACAGTAACCCAGTGACAACACTACAGATGGACACCACACAGTTGTGTATTACAAATAAGTATTCTTTATATAGATACACAAGACCACAAACGAACAAAATCCACAATACTATACTTAAAATTGTAGTTTTAGCTTAGTTCTGTTCAGTTCTTAAGATGCAACACTTTGCGTCAATGTACTTTACGATGCGTTGCGCTTCCACAACAAGCAATGTTGCAGTGATGGAAATGCGGCAAAGTTCCAGTGCAAAGAAATAAAGACGTGAAGAGCTTCCAGATGCAGAAAAGGGGGGTGGCGATGGACAGAGCATCTGAATTAAACAGAACACTCATACCCAGTCAAAAGATCAGGGCTTGATCCATCACCGTTTTTTTGCTCACTACACCATCCCAGTTCAGAACCTGGCTATATGCAAATTAGTCTGACCGTGGCCCAGTGCATCATGGGAACCGGGCAGACCAAACTACCAAGCCAATTCTTTACTGGAAAGGAAACAAGCTTCCGGGGACTGGTTTCTGGCATTGCAGCCGTCTTCGGCCCGGCTTGCTTGAATCCTGATGGTGCAGTGAGCAAGGGACTCATGTCTGAGCATACCCTGCCACTCCTAAAGTGGCCAAAACGATTCAGAAAAGGGGGGTGGCGATGGACAGAGCATCTGAATTAAACAGAACACTCATACCCAGTCAAAAGATCAGGGCTTGATCCATCACCGTTTTTTAGCTCACTACACCATCCCAGTTCAGAACCTCGCTATATGCAAATTAGTCTGACCCTGCCCCAGTGCATCATGGGAACAGGGCAGACCAAACTACCAAGCCAATTCTTTACTGGAAAGGAAACAAGCTTCCGGGGACCGGTTTCTGGCATTGCAGCCGTCTTCGGCCCGGCTTGCTTGAATCCTGATGGTGCAGTGAGCAAGGGACTCATGTCTGAGCATACCCTGCCACTCCTATAGTGGCCAAAACGATTCAGAAAAGGGGGGTGGCGATGGACAGAGCATCTGCATTAAACAGAACACTCATACCCAGTCAAAAGATCAGGGCTTGATCCATCACCGTTTTTTTGCTCACTACACCATCCCAGTTCAGAACCTGGCTATATGCAAATTAGTCTGACCCTGGCTCAGTGCATCATGGGAACAGGGCAGACCAAACTACCAAGCCAATTCTTTACTGGAAAGGAAACAAGCTTCCGGATCAATCCCTGATCTTTTGACTGGGTATGAGTGTTCTGTTTAACTCAGATGCTCTGTCCATCACCACCCCCTTTTCTGAATCGATCTTCCAGATGCGGCACGCTTCTCCGATGATGCGAGACGTCTCAGTTCGATGCGTCAACTGCAGCGGCGACACCCTTGTTCAGCGATGCAACAGCAACAGCCTCGGCTGCGACACTCTTCTCCGACATTGCGAGAAGCTTCCGCACAATGCGACAACTGCAGCGGCGACATCCAAGATGCGAAAACAGTAGCTCTGACGGTGGCGCGCTTCTCCGGGTATGCGAGGCTCTTTTCTAGATGCGATGCAATACAACAGCTACAGCTGCGACATCCACAATGCGACGGCAGCAAAAGCGTTGCCGACAAGCGCTTCTTCCTCTTTGTGAGACCCTTGTCCTGATGCGGTGCAATACGAAAGCGACTGTGCTGACATTCACGTTGCGATGGCAGCAGCAGGGATGGCGACACACTTCTTCCTCGTTGAGTTGCGCTCCCAGCTCCTTGCGACACGCAGTCCCTCAGAAGGCCCAAAACAGCAGCAGGTACGTCCAAAGAACTCTGGGGAGCTGGGGTTTGAAGTCTGTTGTCCTTGAGACTTCTATAACCAACAAAAGGAGCTCAAGGGGGAAAAGGCACTAAGAAGGAGGAGGCAGCCCCCCACTCAATCAGTATTCAACAATAAATACCTCATCCAACTAACACCAACATGTCAAACAGACCTGGGATCGAGTTTCTCAAAAGGTCATACTCTCACTCAAGAAGTGTGTACTTAACACTAATCAACAGGTCATGGTGTATATGCTACAAAGTATACTTTGGTCGTATCTAATTCCCACTATTTAAACGAAAGTGAAAAAAGTGTGGAAACAAAGAGAGAGCACCTCACGGTAGTAACACCCGAGGGGGTTCCTGGCCTGAAATTGCCAGTTTATCCACTTCTCATCATTGGTTGCTCTCTCCTTGTTGTGACAAATCAAACAGAGAAAAACACCCAAATAATTATGAAAAATGAAAATGTCAACTTTGGTGAAGTTCCGTGTATATAATCTAACCCACCACTCATCTATATCAAAAAATAACAACAGTGAGTGTGTGCACCTAAAACCCCAGCAATAGCCAGAACACACAAAACTGGCCTCCGCTGTTAAAATGTGGAACGACTTGCTGGCTCTGATAACTTTATTCTGTTGCTGCAAGTAGTCCAGATTAAAAATGGTTTCAAATTATACCATACTTAAAAGATGCCGACATGTTTCGTTGCTATTACTTCAGCACATTGGTCAGGGTAAAACGGGGTTTCTGATTCGGGTTTTGTTTTTCTCAATTCAGACGAGCTGTAGTAAAATTAAAAGCAGACATACAACACACCGACAAGGTAATGTGAATCATCAGAGTGTAACTACCGGGATTTCAACAGGTGTACACACACTTCTCCAGGTGAGGAGAGCACCATGTTTTACCTGATGGCTGCCCGAAAGCTGCATACAAGTAACCATCAGTAATTTGGGGGCAACGTGTCACAAGATCACTTGCTCGCAGGCGGTGCAAATTGCATAAATGCGACCTGTGGACGTAAAAAACGTACATGAATGCAATTGGGCACTAATCTCGTTGTCTTAATCAATGCCCTTCCTTATATCAAATCATGTCCATACTCGAAACCCGGGATGGTGTGAATGAATGCAATTGATTGATTGATTGAATGCATTGCCTAACTGTTGAGGAAACAAACAAATACAGTGCTGCTCTCAGCTGCATGCCAGCGCAATTAAAGACTTAGGCTCCCCACATTTACAGACCTCGGCACCCCTATAAAAAAAATTCTGTCATCTGATGCATTGCGCCCCGCTCCCTCTGGGCACTTAACGGTGGAAACACCCTTTTAGACTCACTACCCGGCTGTCTTACCGCTCCCGGCTATGCTCGGTCCCAAATGCTCCCGGTCGAGGATGCCGATAACATCCAAACTTAAAACCGGCTGTGTGGCGTGTCACGTGTGCATACGCGATGACGCCGAGTCCTCCTCCAAGCGCATACGCGATGACGCAGAATCCAACTGCGTGTCCCACGAGACGTGGCCATTTTGGATTAGGGAAGTCTATCTATGTACAGTTTAGGGTTTGAAAAAAACGAAGCACCATGAGAGGCAGCTGTGCACCGTACTAAAGCATATTATAGAAGCAGTATCCCATGTTAATGTTAAATTATGCCGGAGGAGTCCATTCCCTCCACAAAGGGCGAGTAATAGGAGGAAATGTTTCATGCATCATGAATATAGGGGGAGCTGGTGTGTGAGTTAGACCCCGTGCAGATACATAAAAAATGCAAATCGCTTGCGCAAAATCAAAGATAAAAGATTAAAGGTCTGTTGTGGTTTACATCATCCTGCGTTTGAGGATTGCATATGATTCCTTCTGTTGGCGACAGCAGGCGAAGCTCTGCGTATTTATGGTTCGCTGCTTCTTTGTATGTAGCAAAATGTTGGCAATTGAATGCCCGCATTTTCCCGTTTTAGAAGTTTCAAATTGCAAGCGTGGTTCGTGATCCTAAATATCCTCTGGCTTTCTTCCTACCGCGAGTTCGCGTGTAGACAAAACGCCATTCTCTTTCCTTCAATGTATGGAGCATTTGGATTTACATGCCTTGGGCACCCTCAGTGCACCGTACTAGGGTCTGACAAGTAATCCAAACAAGCCAATCATGGAATCACTGATCCATACATCAATTTACAGTAGGGAGCACTTGCACTGTACACAGGATTCATGTACTACAGCGCCAAGATACCCGTTGAGTGATAGCTGTGCTCTACAAATATCGCATACAATAAAATACAATACACTGTGGCACTGGACAGAAGTGGCACAGTGCCCAAAGCATCTAACACCAGCAAAACACATGAAGCAACAGCAAAAGTGGAAGGGAGACCCACGCCAATGGTGCCAGGGCTAACAGTACCTGAAATCGATGTTTTTTTCAGTGAATTTCAAAGGTTTTTTAAATGCTCATTTTCTAACTATAACGTGCCTGAAACCTATAGTTTTTGCTACTTTCTAACTATGCCTACAGAGGAAGGACATGTGATGAAAGAAGAAACAATGCACAGAAAGAAAAAAAAGAAATGCAGAAAGAAGCAACAGAAGTCCACAAAGACGAAGAAAAGTGCAGGTAGAAGCAAGCCATATGCAGAAAGAACCAACAGACGAGCAGAAAGAGGCTGTGCTGCAAAATCATCCTGTGCTCACAACTTGTTCAGACGGGTACTGGTGGTAACTGACTCTGACTAACCAGGCCTAGAGTCAGTGCTATGCTAAAAGACACTTAGAATACAGTGAAAACACATACATACACTCGGGAACACTATGCGTTGGGGTACCCCTGTGATTAGCATGCCCTTCTCTGTAAGACCCTAGTACATAATAGGGCAGGGGGATTAAAAAATACCTCCTAAAATGTGCCACAGGCGTGTTTGCACACTGGCGAAGGAAGGTGGGGCCTGTGATGACATGTGTGCAAACACCCCCTGTGGCCGTTTTAAGTTGGGGGATTAAGTCCCCTTGAATCCTGAGGTTCCCTGGGAGCCAACTAACCCATCAGGTATGTCCAGTAAGTGGCACAGAGCTGCATTGCAGAGGACCACCTCTCTGTAATGTAGCTCTCGGGTGGTGCTTACTGGAGGTACATGGTGGGCTAGTTGGACCCAGGGACTCTCAGGATTAAAGGGGACTAAATTCTCCAATTTAAAACGTGCCACAGGGCGTATTTGCACAGGTCACCTCTGGCCCCGCCCCCTACATTTACCACTGTGCAAAGGTGCCCTGTGTCACGTTATATGTTGGGGGATTAAGTCCGCTTGAATCCTGAGAGTCCCTGGGGCCAACTAGCCCACCATGAATCTCCAGTAAGCACCACAGAGCTGCATTGCAGAGAGGTGGTCCGAGACCATGCCCATTTTACACCTCTCTGCAATGCATCTCTGTGGCACTTACTGGACATACCTGGTGGGTTAGTTGGCCCCTACGGACACTCAAGGGGACTTAATTCCCCAACTTTAAACAAGCCACAGGGCGCGTTTCCACACTTGTGACATCAGGACATGCCCTCTCCCTGCACCACTGCACAAACGCACCCCTTAGTGCGTTGTAAATTGAGGGATTAAGTCCCCTTGAGTCCTGAGGGCCCTGGGGGCCAACTAGCCCACCACTTACCTCCAGTAAGCACCACAGAGCTGCGTTGCAGAGTGGTGTAAGAAGGGGCGTGTCCTCTGAACACCTCTCTGCAATGCAGCTCCCTGGCGCATACTCGAGGTACCTGGTAGGCACCTGGTAGGCTAGTTGGTTCCCAGGGATTCTCAGTATTCAAGGACAATTAATTCCTCAACTTACAACTCGCCAGGGGTGGGAGTTTGCACAGTGGTCAAGGAAGGGGGCGGGACCTGAGGTGACATGTGTATAAACACGCCCTGTGGTGCGTGTTAAGTTAGGGAATTAATTCCTCTTCAATCCTGAGGGTCCCTGGGGCCCGACTAGCCCACCAAGTACCTCCAGTATGCACCAGAAAGCTGCTATGCAGAGAGGCAGAGAGGTGTTCAGAGGCCACGCCCCTTTTTACACCCCTCTGCTACGCAGCTCTGTGGTGCTTACTGGAGGTACCTGGTGGGCTAGTTGGCCCTCAGGATTGAAGAGTAATTAATTACCGAAGTTAAAATGCACCACAGGCCGTGTTTGCACACATGTCACCTCAGGCCCTGCCCCCTCCCTTCACCACTGTGGAAACGCATCCCGTGGCACGTTGTAAGTTGGGGGATTAAGTCCCCTTGAATCCTGAAGGTCCTTGGGATCCAACTAGCCTACCAGGTGCCTACCAGGTACCTCTAGTATGCGCCAGTATGCGCATGGCACCCCTCTCGAGGCCATAGTCGGCCCCGGGGACCCCTTCTCCCGGGGCAGGGGCATATTTTTTTTATAAATTATTGGAGGGGGCAGCGTGGTCCCCCTCCTCAGGCCATTTATGACCCCAGGGACTCCATCCCCCGGGGCCCGGCCTTCCTGTGTTTTTTTATTTTACTTTTTATAATGGGGAGGGGGGCCATGTGGTCCCACTCCCGGGCCACTTCTGGCCACAAGGACCCCATCCCTGGGGCCTGGCCTCTCTTTAGGGACCATGGTGGGTCCCCAACTCCCCCACGGTCCTGCCGGCTCCCCGCCTCCTGCGGGAGCCAGCATTGCTTTTCCACACAGGGAGCTGCTAAGATGCAGCTCCCCTTATGGAAGAGCAATATGGTTTGGATTTTGAAAGTGAGAGCAGGTTTCCTGCTCTCGCTTTCAAAACCCAAAACAGAGTTTGCAACGGCTCCCGCCCTGTCATTGCAAACAGCAGTGTCCTGGGGTGGGCACCCTGGGGCACAGCAGGAGCCGGCCCTGGGTGGTGGTGGTCCCCAGGGCCATCACTGGCTCCAGGAGGGGGGCCGAGTGGCCCCCCTCCCAACCCCTGCACAGCCCCGGGGGTGGTGGTCCCTGGGGCTTGGGGGTCCATAACGGGCCCCCCTTTTTTTCTCAGCCCCCGCTTGCTGAATCACCCCAAAACTTCTAAGATAGGAGCTGACGGGAGCGCCCCATGAATTTTTTACATTTCGCGAAGATTTGCCAACCAGCGCCAAAGTTATTGGGAAAAGAATGTTACGATTTTCCTATGAATAATATGTCCTAACTATAACTACCGACTGGCAACTGCCAGTAGGCAATATATACATATATTCATATATAGATATCAGTATGTAGTTATAGTTTGGGCCACGTTTCCACAGGAAAAACGTTTTTTGACTTGCCTGTATCTTTGGCACTGTTAACGAATCTTCACAAGATTTACAGAAAAAGTGCTCTGGTGAATCTTGTTGTGAATGGAAAGGTTTAGGGTGATTTTTGAAGTGGGGGGCGAAAAAAAAGTAGGGGTCAAAATAAGTGTGTTTCCCATGTTAATTTCCATAGGACCTTTAGTCAAACCTGCCGCCTTCTTCTGTGAAAAACACCAGGCAGTAAAAAAGGGAGGCAGAGACTGTGGGCCATATTACGTAAAGCGGGTAATTGAAGAACTGTTGAGGCACAGTCTTTGCCACAGTTTCAGTCTCATTGTTATCAGAAATAGTTGAAGAGTTGGATTAGCGCTATTTTACCTCTTTAGACAGTGGTAAAACGTTGCTTTTCACAGGAACTTTAAAGACTTGCTGCTTTTTCCTTGAATTATAGCAACATTTGTTGACATATCGAACGAAAACTTCAGAATGGTGAGCTATAACCTATACAAATAGATGCACTAATCCAATTAGAACATAAAGGGAAAAAGAAAACAAATCAGTCAAAGTAGAACGCAACACAACTGCAAAAAACACATCATATTACAATAATGTAGCTCAAAAAGAGAAGAATAAAAACCAAAAGAATACATCAGTACAACAAAATGGCATACAGCAGATATGCATAGACTTATTTGTCATATATCACCGCTCCAGAAACCTTCTTTGCTATAACTTACTAGAAATATAGGGGCTGATTCACAGAACTAACTTACGAAAAAATCCTAAACTTACTACTTTTGGTATTCACAAAAGGCATTTAGTAGTCTTTAAATTAGCATTTTGTCTTACGTTAGGATTTTGTCTTCAGTTAGGATATTGTCCTAAATTAAAATGTTGTCTTAAATTAGGATTCTGTCCTAAATTAGGATTTTGTCTTCAGTTGGGATTTTGTCCTAAATTAGGATTTTGTCTTAAATTAGGATTTTGTCCTAAATTAGGATTGTGTCCTATGTTAGGATTTTGTCTTAAATTAAACTTAAGACAAACTTAAGTTAAACTTAAGTTTAATTTAAGACAAAATCCTAATTTAAGACAAAAACCTAATTTAGGACAAAATCCTAATTTAGGACAAAATCCTAATTTAAGACTACTAAATGGCTTCTGTGAATACCAAAAGTAGTACATTTAGGATTTTGTCGTGAATTAGTTCTGTGAATCGGGCCCATAGCAACTTGCCAGCGCAAGTCAAAAAACAATTTGTGATCCTGCCCGTGTCTTCTGGCCCTTGCAGTGCTCGTTTTACGTGAAACGTGCCAAGGCCTCAAAGGTGATGCAATTAACGTTCCAATGTAACTCCCACGCTCAGTACTGGAAATGAAGAAACACCAAATGTATGTACATTGTTGGTTTAATGCGCGCACTGATGGTCTTGACACATCAATAGAACTTTTAAAGTAAACAAATGCGAAAAAAATAGAAAAGCATTTCAAGTAGAAACTCATTGTATTTCAAGGTAAGGTGCGGCTGACAACCCTCTCTTATAACAAACTGAAACAAATAAATATTTGGTTATTACTAAATGAAGTTTGAATTGAAGACAGGAATATATTTAATTTTTTATATCATTTTTTGTATAATGTGCATCATACTTTCGTAAAAGGATTGTTGGACATCAGGGAGCCGAAGTCCACCGTATAACAAGAGAGGTGAAACCATGCACGATTCATACATTATTCACTGTCTGACTGACACTTTCATTAACACGTTTAATGCAGACAAAATGAGTAAGAAATGGACTGAAAATTGAAATGCGGCTACACACAGTAGGTAAGAATAAAGCAAATCTATTAAAACATGCCCCATCCATCGTTCAACTAGTAAGACATAGAGAAGAGTTCACAAAGACTCCAGAGCTTTATTGCATCAGTACAGTTCCTAGAGGTCTGAGAACGTGAACATAGAGAGGACATAAGTAGGACCCTGGAGAGCAGGCAAGAGTGCATGTCGGACCCTGTTAGGATGAGCAAAGTGCACACTCGTGCACTGGGCCCCAATTGTAGTAGTTGGGAACATTTGCTACTGTCGTTCTGGGGTCGGGCCTATTGTGGTTCTGCAAATTGGCTAAGTATACCCTTCTCGGCTTAACTCCCAGGATATGGGGTCGAGCAGTTCAAATCTCCTCAGGGAAGAAGCCTGGGAGGCAGAGACTCAGAACTCAAACAGTTAAACAGCATACACAGTAAATCACTGTCCAGCCCAGGGATGATTGTCATAAAAGAAAGTACTTTAATGTCACAGCACAATTAAATATTGCAGAATAAGATGGGGCACAGTTGCAGGGTAGACCATTTCAGCTAAGGGCTCTTACTCAAGCACTGCACTAGGTAAGGATACAGGTAAAGATCAAGCACAGTGTGAGTTCTTTTAGCAATGACCACATTGACAATTGCTATGTTAAATTAGTTCTTATTCTTAAGCTAAAGGGTTTCAGGTTTAGATCGTTTTTGAAACTCGTAAATGGCTATCTTCCTAATGTTTGACACCACAGCACATATGAGGCCTTACTGGGCCTGTGAACAGTGGACCCACGTTTTATTTCTAGTGAAGTAGCTGGCTCTGCTTGGCCTCTCAGGATTAATTTAGGGGCATATTATCAAGAGACAGAGTTAAAATTATCGCAGTTTTAGCGGCAGGAAACTGCCGCTAAAGCGGCGATAATGGGCTTGATAATATTCCCTTGTGTATTCCCATAGAAGCCCATGTTCTGGTGTGAACATGGGCTTCTATGGGAATTTTCTACGGCATATTATCAAGGCCATTATCACTGCTTTAGCTGCAGTTTCCTTTCGCTAAAGCGGCGATATTCTTAACTCGGTTCTTGATAATATGCCCCTTAGTGACCTGGTCGTCCTCTACCTCTGGCCAAAATGGTCCTCTATACGTCAGCAGATAGCCAGGTGAACAGAACAGACCAACGTGAGCGATCCTCTACCCATAGCTTTCCAAACTGTGTGTCTCGACACAGTACTGTGTCGCCTGCAAATGGTGGGTGTGTCGTATTACCAGGCACTTAGCACATAACTGCTGCTAACTAATAGGCATTCCTTTGAAAGCTTTGGTCTCACTATGCCTCATCTATTGCATAACGTCTCCCAGTAAATGGTCTTTTAAAGACCTGCGAAGTACTCGGGTGCGACTGTGTGTGTACCCAGGAAGCTGGGGTGAGGTGACAGAGGGAGACAGACAGAGGGAGATAGAGGGAGGGAGACAGAGGGAGGGAGACAGAGAGAGAGGAGAGAGAGAGATGGAGACAGACGGGGGAGACAGAGGGAGATAGAGGGAGGGAGACAGAGGGAGGGAGACAGAGAGAGAGGGAGACAGAGAGAGAGGAGAGAGAGAGATGGAGACAGACGGGGGAGACAGAGGGAGAGCGAGGGAGAGACAGAGGGAGAGAGGGAGAGGGAGGAAGATAGAGGGAATGCGAGGGAGGGAGACAGAGGGACAGAGACAGAGGGAGGGAGACAGTGGGACGGAAACAGAGGGAGACAGAGAGAGGTAGACAGAGCAGGAGACAGAGGGAGCGAGGCAGATAGAGGGAGACAGAGGGAGGTAGACAGACAGACAGAGTGAGACAGAGGGTGGGAGACAGAGAGAGGGAGACAGAGAGAGAGGGAGACAGAGAGAGAGGGAGACAGACAAGAGTGAGTGAGACAGAGGGGGGAGAGAGAGATAGATAGAGAGAGAGAGAGGGAGGGAGAGAGAGGGATGAGGGCGACAGAGGGAGCGAGGCAGATACAGGGAGACAGAGGGAGGTAGACAGACAGACAGAGGGAGACAGAGGGTGGGAGACAGAGAGAGGGAGACAAAGAGAGAGGGAGACAGAGAGAGAGGGAGACAGACAAGAGTGAGTGAGACAGAGGGGGGAGAGAGAGATAGATAGAGAGAGAGAGAGGGAGGGAGAGAGAGATAGAGGGAGGGAGAGAGAGAGAGATAGAGAGGGAGGGAGAGAGAGACGGAGGGAGAGAGAGATAGAGAGAGGGCGGGAGAGAGAGACGGAGGGAGAGAGAGATAGAGAGAGGGTGGGAGAGAGAGAGAGAGAGAGGGAGGGAGACAGAGAGAGGGAAAGAGAGATAGAGAGACACAGAGAGAGAGAGGGGGAGAAGAGAGAAAAGAGATTGATATGTGTGCATGCAGGGTCTGGTGGCTCAGTGGATGAAGGTACCCGCTGCAGGGGCCTGTGTTCTACCTCATGGTCTCAAATTTGCTTGAAAGTGCACCATTTGCCCACTTTTATTGCCCCCCCCCCCCAATCCCCCTTAGTGGTTCGGACTCGCTTGCTGGCTTACTGTGTCCATAAATAAAGCATCTCCAAAAAGTGTGTCACCAACATGACAAGTTTGAAAGCTGTGCTCTACGCTGCCCTTGCCCGTCCGCTGCTGTAGTGACCGGACAAACGAGCGCAGGGGTCACCCGACAAGCAGAGGCAAAGTCATTACTATAGCTCCGAAGTGTTTGGAACCAAGAGCCAAGGGCAACTCCGCGTTGTTGATTCTCTACGCCTAAGTCTCAGGCATCGAATATCTCTCAACCTGCTACTTTACTTTTTACGCAACATTTCGGGTATTAACTAGGACAGCTGAGCTTGGTCTAATTAGCCACAAAACAATCACCGGTGCGCTGCGGCGCTACACAGGGAAGCGCCTCTGGTCCATAGCCCCGGGCAATGTCCTCTACTGTTGCTAGGAGCAGCAACTCCGGGCGGGCGATAAATAGCGGCCGGGCAGAGAGCCCCCACGCCAGTGCCAGGAGAGCGGCGAGGAGAGTCCCGAGGCCGGCCGTCCACAGACACCCACCGCGGCGCAGTCGGTAAGGTGGACGCCCATTGACGGGCGCTGTATTGTGTTTGCTGGGTGTGAATGAACATTGTGCACCAGTGCTTACCGGAGGGAAGGTCCAAGAACACGGAGTGTGAGTACAAAGTTGTGGAACTGTGACCGGTGGGGTGTAGACGGCACGGACGAACACTGGGGCGGTGTTCGTTATACGAAACTCCCCCATAAGGAGTAAAATTCAAGTTTGAAGGAATTTTCGCCTACATTAACAATATCGCGTATGCTACCAGTAAAAAAGTGTGTCGTTTTTCTACTTAACACCACTTCTTGGTTACCTACACTTCGACCTCATCTGTCTCCAGAAGTGCCCTGCCTTTTTTGGCCGTCGGGCACCAAGGCTGGATGACTTTATGGGAAACCCCTCGGGATGCTGAGGGCCGGGGTTCCTTTTAGATGCGGCTAGAGCGATCACCAGATAACCAGCATTGCAAACCTCCCTAGGGAGTCACTATTTTCTTGTAGATAGTTGTGTAACTTGCCCCTACCCGAAATACTCCTAAGAACCGTCGGGCTGATTCATTTTCAGGTCTGCCAGATATGGACAAACGCTTATAGACCCCCCTGAGATTTCAGAGCAGGGAGTACACACAGGCATAGTATAGGCAAGGCTGCTCGAATTGTGTGGCAGGGGACCAAATCATGCAGCCACGCTGACTAAATTATGTGGCAAGAATAGCTAAATTATACAGTTTATTGCACCACGTTTTGTAATAGCATATCTGCATTATTTTTTTCTTTTTTTGACACGATAACATTGACTTGGAAAAGGCTTTATCACATTAAAACCAATTTAACATTCAAATACAGTGAAAGCAAATGAAAGTTGACCAGTCAACTTTTGTGAAAGCCTCCACTTCTCACTACACACCCGACGGGTAGTGCATTATTTTCGTCCATTCACTTGGATTTTTCACCATACCTTGGATGCAGTCTCTGAAGTACCATACCTTGGACCGCCTCCTTGCTCCATGACAGCACTGACAAATTCGTTTTCGACCTGGTCCTGAAGGCGACCTGAACTAATTAAAGGTTGAAATAAAGTCAATTACTCAGCGTAACTCTGACGTTTATTGGTTCTCTAACTTTTTGATGATTCGGTGTTTTCACTATAATTTGAATATTTGCAACCGTTTAAGTAATTGTATATTCCCTTTGTGCCACCTTTTCGCTGTTTCCCTCGTCTCACGTGTCACTTGTCCAATTCACTTTTCCGCATGAGCACTGATGTGCACGAGATTCTATGGGTTACACCTACATATAATGTAAATAGTGCTTATACTCTGTATTACATTTTTCAAAAAGAGAAACTGTTCCATACATTTTCCTTAACTATTGATGTCTCCTTGTTTCTATATTTCTGCAATAGCTGTGCATGTTTTACATAAGTGCCTATGAATATTACCTGTTGTGACGCTGTTGTTTGCTAAAACACAATTTACCCAGGTCTCAACTGGGTCTACGGGTAACCTCCTGTTGTTTTTTACAACTATTTAAAACCACATCATCTTTGTTCATTTCTACGTCATTAGCTTCTCACATATGTTTCCATATTTATCTGTCTGTGAGCTCAAGATTACCAGCGAAATTGCCTGTGCATGTGTTCCTTTCAATCCCTTACAAGAGCAGGAGGCTTGTTGGAGAAATATCCACTTCTTGACAGCTCCTGTTCTTTCCTCCTACAGGTGCTGGCTGCAGGCCTCAGTTCAGATGGGGCTCACCATGGCCCCCCTACATTCTCTGTGGCAGTGCCTCCTCTTGGCACTGCTGGCTGCCATCTTTACATCTGCAGGTACGTATGGTGAACACTGCCCATCCGATAATTATTTGCAAATGACAACAGGTCTGAATTGATCTTTTTAAAACCATTTAATGCTTCAACATTCAAAACTATGCAATGCTTCAACATAGTCATCGTATTTGACAAATATGTCACGACTCTCACTATGTTCTCCAGAATTTTACCCCAATAACTCCTCAATGATGGATTACTCTCAGATTCAACATTTTGAAGCAATAATGCAAACACTCTTTAGCAAATGGAGATCAAATTCTGTCTCAGTCAAAAAGGGGGGGTGAGGAGATATTTGTAAGAGAATCTTACCATCTCCCTGGAGTAACAATATGATTCTAAACAAGGTAAGTTAACCCTCAAACAAGTGTCTAGTGATATGCTTCATCATTGGTCTCCTCACCCAGAAAGATGGTACATCTGTGTCGGCTTAACCAGTAGTCTGGGGTTAATATTGTAGGGATAGGTTATATAAAATTACTGAGGATGTAACCATGCAAGACAATTTCAATAATGGTCACCCTGATCAAATAAAAACTATGTAAATATTTTGTAGTACTATTCTGGAACACAGGTAAGGGGAAAATGGCCTTTGAGTCACTTGTCTAGGCTACATGTTAAGGTCTTTTTTGTGTTGCCCATGTGGTTTAGGATTACAACTATATAATCTTATATACTTTTTAAAAATGTAGTAATTTAAATAATGTGGAAGTTTATTACAAACTAAGCAAAATTAAAATGTTAGTCTGAATGAATAATTTTATTTTTAAACTATTGGTATTTGTAAATTAATTAGCATATTAAAATTTCTGTATAATACACCGTTAATTTGATTTTTAACTTGGTGTCAACATTTGTATTTTATTTGTTCTAACTTAATATTAAGTATGGTAAATTTTTGACATTTATAATGTAAATTAAATATTGTTCTATATTGTTTTAACATAATAAATGTCATTCAATGCCCATATAGTTTCTCAAAGGGAGGGAACCACCCTGAAAGAGGTGGCCACCAACAGGAAAAAGTTACTAGTAGTGACTTAATAATCATAATTTAGGTTGTATTAGGTTCCATCCCCAAACTGGAGAGGCAGGAGACATGTGCATTTGTGTCTAGGTGTAAATCTCCAGTCCGAAATGGGGAATACCTAAAAGTGGTGAGTTACACATAGGTATAGGACTAGATCTACACATAAAGAAAATCTACACATGTATGTATACCATTGTGAATCTTGCCCTTTTACTCTTGTTGCTCAAGAGAGATCTTGAACTGGGGTGGCTTGGTGAGCAAAATAACGATGGATTAAACCCAGATCTGTGACTGGGGGTGAATGTTTTGCCATTGTGCAACATTCCGTCCTTCATCTTGTGTGTTTTGCTGTTCACCCTATGTGGGAAGGGTATGCCCAGACGTGGGTCCCATGCTCACTAAGCCATTGGAGTCAAGCTATCCTGTCTGAAGACGGCTGATAGCCAGAAACCAGTCCTAGGATACTTGATTCCGGTCCAGGGAAGACATGGCTTGGCAGTTCGTGCTGGACTGTTCCCATGAGGCACAGATTTGCATATGGCCATGTCTGAACTGGGGTGGCTTGGTGAGCAAAATAACGAAGGATTAAACCCAGATCTGTGACTGGGGGTGAATGTTTTGCCATTGTGCAACATTCCGTCCATCATCTTGTGTGTCAAGAGAGATGTTGGCCATTAGAAAAACTGTAACACTCCTTCTGCCCCCTCTTCTGTCATCTGACTTTTCACCTGCTCTTCTCACTAACCATGATATCAAAATTGTGGACATCACCCACAACACACCTTTGACATAGAAGTCAATTCCCACACTCTCATCTAATGACCCATCATGTACACCGGCTGATCCTTTCAGACTTATAAAAGGTTTGAGATGATTTGGCAAGTGGGGCCCAGAAAAAGGAGATGTCCCAATACATTGATTTTCTATGTTAATTCTAACAGGAAGTTTTGGGAAGCAATAAAGAAAAAAAATAACTGAATGGTTTCAAATTTTGGAAAAAAGTTAGAACATTACAGAACTAGGGGGCATGGTCCTCCTAGAAATGCATTATAGTGCATGTCAGGTTTGGAGGGTCATAAAAAGGAGCATTTATAAAGGGTGACAACATACCTTAATCATTTTAGGAATTCTGATGTGTTCCTAGGTGATTTAGGCTAATAACCGTGTTATAAAGAAAACTATTGTGATTTAATGAACCATGTTATAAAGAAAACAGTTTTCTCATGATTTTCTAACAGAGGTTAGGGAAAGTGCTCGTGAAGCTAAAATAAAAGCATTTTTTCTATAATTTCATACTATCTTCCTCAGCCACAGTGGCGGCTCCTCGAGGGAGTGCTGCGGGGGGGGTGTGGGGGGGGGGCAGGGTGGCGGTTAGTAAACACCGGCATGCGGCCGACCGGAGTTAAGTAAATAAATAAAATGAATTACATTGCATGCGCTGCATCGCCAAATGGCGTAATTGTTCCTCACACCCTGGACTTACCCCATTGTGTCCAATACTTGGCTATAGAAAATAATCATCAAATTGCTGTTATTATCGGTTACAGAAGAAGAAAGTTTCAATATATTGGTAAGATGCTCAAGTGAAAATAGGGGACACTCGTAATTGCCTTGTCACCCTAAATCAACGCTATAGAGGCTCATTCTTATATCTCAAAATTAGTAGTCACAAACCTAGTCTGACAACTTATATGACCCTCTATTTGAGTAGATCTACTTAGAGAAGTGCACATTATCAGAATAATTGCATACTAAATGACAGCTTGTTACATGTTTGTTTGCTTGCTATATTGAACAAATAGAAGAAAATAACAACAATATTCAAAACAAACAAAATAATTCACAATATATGCCTACGTTTCATCCAATTGTAACATCTTGATGACCTTCCCAAAACAGCATGGCCTGGAGGGCTGTGCCCAGCCCCTTGCATATGTTCAAAGGAAGTCTCCCCAGTCACTGGCAGATGTAGTTCACATCCGGGCCTTCCTGCCCTTTATCTAATAAGCTATACAGGCACCTATCTCAATGGGAGAGGAGTTGCTTCCAGAACACATTTTAAGTGATTACATGGGAGGCTTTGCTCCCACACCTCTGGGATGGGTACAAGAGCTTTGCATAAGAAAGGAAAGGTTCTGCCATGTGGAAATCAGGTAGATTGTTGGATTGTTTTTAGTATGACACACAAGGTCTGCTGCAAAAGTGGGTAAGGGTTACCCCTGGGACCTCTTCCCTATTGGTTATGGAGTGTTCAAAAATCACTCCGCATTCACAGGCTAGCACCAGGCATACATGAGGCACCTCTTGGCACCCTCTTTGGAACTCTACTGGAATCATGGAAGACATAAGAAGGCCAGCGCCTGCTTTGGAGCTGTGGATGACAAAAGAAGAACTGCACATAAACAAAAAGAGAGAGGTCAGATCAATCTCTGATCAAACTTTCAGGGATTTTTAAAGACCACACGAAACGGAGTCAGAAATAAGGTTAGCACACCCAATTTGGGTGATGAAGAAAGCCCTCACACACCGACCTAGTCAGTGTCATGCTTCATCATCGGGCCCCACCAAAGAGGCCGAGTGCCTCTTTGGTGTGCTGCGACGCCAGAAAGACTGCGGAGCTGGTTGTGTGGGGAGGGCGTGCTCTAGATTACAGTGAATTAATTTAAAAGTGCCTTAAAAAGGGGTATCCAAAACAAAATTTAATGAGTGATCCCTAAGGCACAAAGAGTATTAAGTGTCTGGATTTAGTTGCCAAGGATTATGGTTGGTTAAATACAGAATATACTCAAATTAGTTTTCTTAGTCAACATGTTTCAGCCATAAGGGTGGTTGTTTATTACCAAGGCATTCGTCAGGACTAAACCCCGGCGGTATGGGCTCTCTAATCACCCACCCTAACCTGGGGACGTGAAAGTGAAAATTAAAAAGGTGAAAAAAGTGCTTAAAAATGGGGGAAGAGTAAGTTACTCATTCCAAAAAACTCCTTAAATTTTGGAGTGTAACAGCACTTTCAAAAGGGGCGCTATTAGCACCATGGGTCACGGGAGGGGATCGGAGCGAACCTGGCACATCGCCCTCAGTGCTCTCGATCCGCCGGAAACCTAGTTGTGGCCTCGATACCGGACCCCATCTTCGGGGTCCGGTATCGAGGCCACAACTAGGTTTCCGGCTTTACTGGACCTAACAAGAATAATGGAATTATTGCTTGTGGTGAACTACCATCCACCACAGCTAATAATCCACATTCCTTAATATCAAAATGTTATTATGTTTTGTAAAAAGAAATTTCCAGAAATTAAGATGCATGATAAAAGTTTCTTTTGCATAGATAGATTTGCAGTACCATTTTCCATTAGCTTGCCTCTTCCAGATTCCTCACTACAGGCAGATGTGTGTTGGCTTAGTGGTGGGGTACATTATGTCCTGAGTGCGACGTTATCTCTGAAAACAATGCTGACCAGTGTTTTCACTTTACAGCTGGCCAGCAGGCCCCTTCAGTTTCACAAATCCAGCCCATTTATGGGAGTACGAATGGAGCAACGCGTCTCACAATCTCAGGACAGGGTAAGTTTTGAAAAAGACTGTTGTAAAAAATGTTTACCAACAACATGCCTCTGTGTTTCACGTCTTATTATGACAGTGGTTCATCAGCCCATGCATATTATACAACTGTCCACAATAAGTGAACATTTCCACACATCATTGTACTGAATTCTTCTAACAAGACGCAGCTCCTTTGACAAACTGCAACCATGGCCTTCTGAGGTATAGCTCTTATTAGTGCAACAGGTGAAGTGGCAATGTGGCTCAGTGGGTTGAAGGGCTCATTTCCCTTCATTCATTGATGTCTCTCACAGGACAGGGGTGGGGAAGGAATTACCCATTAGAGCCACTCACTTTCTCTAGTGGCACCGCCAACTGCCTGCGTGAACAATGTCCAAAGTCAGACTGTCAAGAGCGAGCTTGCCTTCTACAGGGGGAGCTCTCTCCAAGAAAATTTTTGAAATTTTTGAAAAACATTGTAAAGCCCAGTTTTTCACATACACTTTCTAAATAGCTAACTATCAACTCTGACAGGCTGCCTATTAAATATTCCAGCACTTTCACAATCCATATCTTTCCTCACTGGCCCCTGGAGAGAAGAGACTGACCCTAAAAATGGGCTCACCGTTTTACAGATTCTCACCCAGGAACCTCATCTAGAAGAGAGTGGCTCTCATGAGTTGGTCAGAGTGAGAAGAATCAGATGCTCAGTAATTTTTTGAGGTTGAAGAAACAGACTGTCTCTTTCCAGGATGCTGGACATTAAGCATCAATGGGGTGATCCTGTGTTCCCCAGAACTAGGGTAACGTTTGGTGTACAAACACAAATGGTTTTGTCAGAAAAAGCTTGTAGTGCATATGTTATGTTATATATATTTTCTACGCACTCGATTTGCCATGGGTGTCTTGGTGCTAGAAACAGTGTTCCGATAGCTTCGAAAGGTGAGTGAATCCTATCATGAGCAATTAAAAAGTCAGGTCTTGAGGGATTTTCTGAACATCAGGAGATTGGAGGAAGCTTTGATATGAAGAGGGAGCTCATTCCATGCCAGAGAGGCAAAACCACAAAGCTATGGCCAGCCCATGTCGCATGTTTGAATCTGGGTACAGTGACTGTTTTTGCCGACAAAGATCTTAATGGTCTATGAGGCCGGTGCCAGTTAAAACAGTTTTAGAGGAATAGGGGCCCTTGATTATTCATGGCCTTGTGGACGATACTCAGATCCTTGAAAGTGACTCGTTGCCTGATGGGTAGCCAGTGTAGAGCCTGCATGGGTTTAGCCACCGATTGATATTTAAGAATTGTAAGGAGGAGCTGTGCAGCTGCATTTTGCAAAGTTTGTAGCCTGTTTAGCACATGTTTGTGGGCAGTTAGATATAGACTATTACAATAATCCAACCGGGACAGAGCAAGGGAAGTCACTAACATCTTCTGAAGCTGAAGGGGGATGAAAGGGAGTAACTTCTTTATGAGCCTAAGGGTATGAAAGACCTTGATGGAGACTGCATTGACTTGAACTGTAATCAACAACTTGTTGTTAATCAGAACACCTAAATGACAGACTTTGTTGACGGGGGACAAGAGGGTACCCATGTCCCAGGGCCACCAAGTGGGCATCCAGAATGAAGGATCAGCACCAATGAACAGGACCTCCTTCTTACCCCAGTTGAGCTGGCGACAGGTCTCTGCCATCCATTGGTTGATAAGCTGAATACAGTTGCAGAAGTTGGGTCCTGTATCTGATGTATCATTGGCAAGAGAGACCACAATGTGTGTGCCGTCGGTGTAGGAGATAAGGGAAAAACTGAACAACTTGAGTTCCGTGGGAGGGGGGACGTATATGTTAAACAGCGTTGGTCTGAGTGAAGGCCCCAGCAGAACCCCACATGAAAGGGAGAAGGAGTAAGAAACAAATGTTTCCAGTTGGACTGTTTGTTAGCGGCCATGAAGGAAAGAACTAAGAAGTTTCCAGGCAGTGCCAGTGACACTGAAACTTGTTAGGCAATCCAGCAGTCTGTTGTGATGTTTGGTATCAAATGCAGCTGACAAGTCTAAATGTATCAGGGCGGCTTTGCTAACCCGATCAGACTCTGGAATGGAAGAGATAGACTCTAATCATCAACTATGAGTGAAAGAGACAGACTCTCTGCATGGCCAAAAAGTCAGATGAGATAAGTTCTCATCATTGTCTCTGGAGTGTAAGACCAGAGCACCAACACAGACAACATTTGTAAAAAGTGCAGGGCCAAAATTTATTTTAACAGCCCATGTCCGGCACTACCAAAAGCCAGGGTTGCCTAGTACCAAAGCTGCCTAGTCTGGAATCCACATCATGATTCTTTCTTCCACAACCCTATGTTTTGTCTCCTTATCTCATTCTTGCAAGTTATTCTTCATGCCTGTTCTCTACCTTATTTTACTCTTTCCTTTTATTTTCTCCTACTTTGTTCACCCTTGTCTAACTTTCTCTCTGTTCCGTGGCTTCCATTAGGGTAATATAATGATATCTCCCTGGGCTACGCAGTTGATAATGATATCCTTAGCATGTTCACCTGCGATTGTTAGGTGATATCGCGGGAAAAGGGGCACCCTGAAGTCATACTTTCATCAAGGGTCCTACCCCGGCTTTTAGCCTATCCCGTTCCGCATCTCCCGGCTTGACCCCCCTCAATCCCCCCAGGTCCGAAGGGATCTGCAGGCACCTCGGGCCTCGGGAACTATGATTCTTATGGCACCCATTGCTATCACACTACCGGTGTAATTATATCACACCAGAGTGCACCGCATTGGCTCCGGTGATAAAAAGATCTACAGCACATCACCAGTCATACCCGCGGATGGGAGAGGTGTGGATTGTAGGTGTAAAGTAGGATGGGCATCTTGATGAAGTGATGAAGTAAGTCTGGGATGTGAGGGGCAAAGTGGGCCCCTCCTTGGGCACTCTCAACTCATACCCGAGAGGTAAGGACTTGGTCTTTCCTGATTGTTGCGGCCCTCTCTACCACCATTAAGTACGCAGTACTCTCTCTCGACCATCATTTGGCACACAGTACCATTACAGCACTGCCTTTTGGGGCCATTTAAATTTAGCAGCACATAGCTATGGAGCTATTGTCATGAAAGCAACATATTAGCTTGCATAATTTGCACTGTTCCAAATACCACCAAGATTTGGAAGCCATGACACCCACGTTGGGGGGCTTTGTAATCTAAACAAACGTGCATACTATGGTTTGGAGTGATACATACAAAATACTTTGTTACTTTGAGTCTCTTTCTATTCTTTAACTGCTCTCACTACCACTAACGAAGGGAAGGAATTGTTACGGGCACCAGGGAATATATGTTTGTGAATATATATTGAGGTAGACACGTAATATCAAAACAGAAGAACCTATTAATAGGGCAGCATAAATAATCCCAACGTTGAGCCTGTGGCTTTAGAGTTACGTGTTACCAAAATCAAATCAACATCCATAATCACATCATTGAGCATGCCGCTTTAAAGATAAGTGCTACCAACATCATGTACTAAGTCTTGGCTTCCCCTATAAGAGAATGTGAGCTAATATAAACCTTAGGAAGGTTAGAAGGATAGGATTTTCATAATATGTTTACTGGGCTATAGGTCTGATTGTCTGATAAAGACTCCTCAGGCATCACAATGACCCTTTCATTCTGTATGCTAGCGTGTGACTACACCGGATATTGTCCCAATTCAGACCAGGGAGCTGGTATCCCTAATGTTAAGGTAAGGTACAACCAGAGTAAATAGCAAGTATTTATAATGTGCATGTGCACTGGTTTTGCTACATTACACCTGTCTTTGAGTGGTGTGCTGTTCAGTTTCACCTGTGTTTTCACAATGAGACAATATGAGTCTGCATGCTAGTCCTAGGATTTCCAAACAGCACTCTAAGACTTTCTCTATCTTGTTATTGAATTTGTATGTGTGCTTACTCATAATCCAGGTAGGACTCACCTGGGTTTCTTCGTTTCACCAAGCATTGTCTTACAGCAAATTGGCAAGTCCATTAGGGGTCCTTGGCCCTGATGAATGCCCATGACCTGTGTAGGCAAACAATAGGGGGAGAAACATGTTGTCTTAGCAGAATGGATTGAGTCATTGTCTTCATTTTCCATCCCAGTATTGTTTTTAGGTACACCCGAGGTCCCCAGCAAAGGTGAAAAACCTGGGTGGCGCAAGATATTTATAATTGATCCGTGTCCCGCAATTGTCCAGTTATACTTTAACTAAGAACCTCATCCTTATTCCTAGTCCTTGGTTGAGTCCACCCTGGTAGCACTGTCCCTCCAGGGTCGAGAGGGATTGACAATGATGACGTATGCCACAAATTGTGAATGACGCTTCCTCCTCCAAAGGTTTGGCCATCCCACACATCCCGACAGAACTCATGTAATGCCTAAATCGGACAGGGATCAGTCATTCCACAAAGGAGAAATAGTCCCTTTCCTGTCATAGCTGCCGTACCCGCTTGTATTATAATCACGACTGTGACCATATCTGCGTGGCTCTTATTTCCATCATTGAATTGAAAAGGGTTAACATTATGCAGTTTTTTTCTGCAGTAGTGAGCTCAGTTTCAAGTATAAGAATGTCAACACTAAGAGTACAGAGACCAATGGTACAGGGAGAGTATTTCTTTTCTGCACTAGATGGTGACACTGCTAATGAGGGCTCAAATGGAAGCGTGGTACTGTGACATTGAGCGTGGTCATGTGAGTTTGCTCCTTTGAGTGTGAGTCTGTGTCGATGAGTGAGATTGAGGCTGCGCAAGCCCACATGTGATGATGACCCTGTGCTCGCGAGCACTCTGTGTTTGAATGCAATTCTGTACTTGTAAGTGAGACAAAATACCCCAACTCCATCACTGTGTCTGCAATAGAGTCACTGTGCCAAAGCTGTCGAAGTGTAGGTATGAAACTTTGCCTACAAATAATTTACATCTGTTCACGATGCTGCGCCTTCAAGCAGCGGCGGGCGTCACAGGAAAAACCAGCGGACGGTTGGGCAGGGGCGGGGTGGGAGGGGGAGAGTCGACAGATGACAGAATAGGTGTAATTAAATAAATAAAGAAAGAATACCTATTCCATCGTCTGTTGACTTCCCACTGCAGCGCCCCGCGCAGCCGCACTTACCTATGACTGAAGCCGCTGTCTGCAAGTAAGTTACTGCCAGTGTGACACATTGTCTGAAGGTGGTCCTGCCGGTCAACATTCAACAGAGTCCCTGGTTTGCTAGGTCTCACCTAGGCAGCGCGCATGCTCTAGGAGAGGGCCTTTAGCGGTCAGTCTTCACTTTCAAAGAACTAGCAATCGTGCTTGTGGCGGCATCCACCTTCGGGGTGCGAGCAGCAGTGCACTGCTTGTAATTAACGTGGCCGTGCCGCTGCTCGCTCCCACAAGTGGATGCCACCACAAGCATGAGTGCGAGTGCTTGAAAAGTGAAAGCAGTGGTCTCCCCTCACCTCTTGTGAGATGTAGCCTTGTACCTAATTTGTTGACATTTAGATTCCCAAAGGCTAGACCTATTGGCTATGCCAATGCTTGTTTTTCAGTGTGCTGGGCAGGAACTACCTAGAAGTCATACATACTGATGGAAGGAAGGATTTTGATTGTTGCAACAAGCATGGGAGTAGCATGCAAAATAAAACACCTTCCACTTTGAACCTTGTCAGTAGCAATAGCTCTGAGTGAGTGGATGAGGCAAGCGAACTCGTTAGTTAGAGATAATGACATGTATTTTCTTCTCACCATACTCCTTTCAGTCTTTTGTCTTTCTTTCTGTCTGTTGCTTTTTCTGTCTTGTTCTATCTTGCTTTCTTTTGTTGCATAATGTACGTACTTTTATCCATCCACCCCTCCATCCTTCAATCCATCTTTTCTCTTTGTTCAATCATTGTTCTATCCATTAAATCATTATCCATTCTGGCCTTCACCCACCCTTTTCTCCATCCCTCTTCTCTCCTTCATCTAGCTCTCCATCTATCTTCTGTCCACCCTTCTCCCCATCCATCCATCCATCCATCTCTGCATTCATCCATTCATCCTCTCTTCATCCTTTTCTCCATCCTTCCTTTCTCTCCACCCCTCCATCCCATCATTCCACTGCACGAAAACTACGTATGAGTTTCTTGAAGACCGGAGTCTCCAATTAAAGTCAAAGGAGTCCTAAGCATTACAAATATTTCATGTTACACAGAACAGCCCAGTGGCACGCACCAACCCTCGCTCAAAATCCGAAAGTGGGGGCTAATGACGCCCCTAACCACAAGGAGTACTTTGTCATTGGCAGTTCATCTAGAATGGTCTTGAAATGTAAGAATAGTCTCAAATTCCTTAAGTATGAATTATATATCATGTAGGCAATTTCGTGGTACAGATGCTGACAGGCACTTGATTCGTTTTCCATTTTCAGGCTTCGCTGATGCCAACCAGTTTGACTATTTAGGTGACAGCGCCATGACAGGGAACCTCGTGCAAATGGTGTCTGCCACCCAGTCGATTCCTTGTGATGTGGAAAAAGATGCCAGCCATCAAGGGGTAGTAACCTGCTTTACCCGGTAATGTTCTATTTCGTGTTATCTGAACGATTGCTCAAATGTAATTCCCGTTCTCATGCAAATAAACAATTACAACTGTAACCCCTTCTCGTTTGTATCCCACCTCACTTCTTCCAGAGCCATGCCAGACGATCGATACACGGTGCGCGTGAGCGTGAATGGAGTTCTGGCTACAGACATGTGCAGTGGGCAGTGCGTCTTTTACGTAAGTGCTTCTCTAGTTGTATATCTATGAGCTATTTGTGTATATTATTACTCGGAGGACCATAAAAGCCCCTGCCAGAACACAGCTTGACTTGAGCCAACAGACTTGTTAAAAGACAAGATACATTGAACACTTGAGCCTCTGACGTGGGTGGGTAGAGGCTGCAGTGTTGAGGTAAGGTGGTGACGACACACCGCACCAAATGTTCATAAACTTTCAAATTGGTGGAGTGTTAATGCCACCCTTGAATTGCACCAGTACAATTTTATACAAAAGTGTTTCGAAAATCAATTTCCCAGCACAACTTTTAGAAACAGTTGGCCAATAGGCAGGTGATTTGCAGGGAGATTGAATAACCTGCACATGTACATTGATATGACCTATCTTTTTTTAAAGTGGGTAAAACATCTTTTCACTTCCACCTCCCTCTTCCTTCCATTAACCATACTCCCTCTGCCATGTAGCGTAGGAGCCACATAAAACGATCCAGGACATAAATGGAAGGAGCTGGATAGGGAAGAGGGCCGTCCTCCCTGTGACCGATACTCCGAAACCTGTCAGAGGATGCTTGGTTCCGGTCCAAGGAGGTCCTGGTCTGGCAGTTCAGGCTGGACTGTTCCCATAGAGAGTAGGGTAAAGAATGATTTGCACATGGCTGGGTCCAAACTGGGGTGGCATGGTGAGCAAAACAACAATGGATTCAACCCAGATCTGTGACTGAGAGTTAATTTTTGACAATGTCAGCATCCACCAATCATCTTTTTGTGTTTTTATAGTCATTCTAAATGGTAAGCGTATGCCCAGACGTGACTCCCATACTCACTGTGCATTTGGAGTCAAGCGAGCCTGGCCGATGAGAAGGTGATACCCCGAAACCGGTCCCAGGATGCTTGTTTCCGGTCCATGGAGGACCCGACCTGACAGTTCGGGCTGGACTGCTCCAATGGGGAGCAGGGTTAGGATTGATTTGCATATGGCTGGGTCCAAACTGGAATGGCATGAGGAGATAAAAAACAATGGCCCTAGGCCCAGATCTCTGTCTTGGAGAGAATGTTTGACAAGTTCAGTAAAGGTGTGTGTACCAAACACTTGCTTATGTATCACCAAGGCAATGTATTATGATCAGAACAAACATATTCTTATCCATTCCAGCAAGTTTAGGGAGGTGGAGGAAAGAAGTGTGAAGTAAAATCAAGACAAGGCACGCTTTGTATTTAGCAGCAATGAGCCATGGAACTTGTATGTTCACAAGCTAACCAGTGGGGATACTGGAGCCCTGTGGGAACATAATACTATGAAAGTTGTAACACTTGAGTACAGTCAGATATGGGATTCAGCCCACTCTCTGTAAGGCATATTGGGTAGCCATATGTTGTTCATAACCATTTCAGCCTCTGTAAAACTTCTCTGCCATCTGGTTTCCTTCTATTCAAGTGAAATGCTGATGAAAACGCTTCTCTTTGGAGGTGTACTGCTTATATACAGCAGAAAGAGCATGAGGTGCACTGTTTGAGAATTCCAGTCCCATCCCGTGATTTCTTATCAGATAAATAAATGCAGTGCAACGTTCACACCTATAATGTATAGGTTTTGGAACAAATGGTTCCAGGCACTTTTGGTAAAGTAAATTCGTAGTCAATTATTTTTTGATTCTTCACAATCAGCCCAAACGTCAAATAAAAGTTACTTTTTACATTCGAAATATGTGCCATAAAATTAGACTATTTAGAATGTGTGTCTGTTCCTGAGAAAATAGATGGTCAAAGCGTTAGCATGTTTATTCCAAATCATATAAATACCAAAACGTAGATTTGCCAAAGAGATAGTTTTATAGCCATTCTACAAAAAATAAATACTATTCATATTTTTAGGCCTCCTCGAGCTATACACCCACCATAACAAGCATCCAGCCTTTATCCGGATTGCCAGGTAAGACACAGTAAATGTACGTATATATCACCTTGTTAATGTTGGTTTTACAACTGAAAAAAGGCTGTAATTTTTTAGAACTGGGAGTAAAATGCGGCAGAAATGGCACTTGTTTATGTGTCCAGATGAAAAAATCACACTTGTTTTAAATTAAATTTTGTAACAAATAAAACAGATTTTTTTAGCGCTCACATTATACTATGAAGTTACAAAAAAGAATTTTCATCTGATCTTGTTTTTCCAAAAGAAAAGTTAAGTAGAAATGTTATTCAATTGAAAAAACAGACTTTCCCAGTATCTTTAATGCAGCTTCAATTGCCCTACCAAGCTGTTCATGTGTTTTTATTCGGGACATAAATATTTTTTAGATGTTGTCAGTAGGGGCCGGCAGAGATCGGAGGTGGCAAGGTGGGGGCAAAGGGGGGTAGAATGGGGATTATTACATTTCTTTTTAAACTTACCTCACCGCTGCCATTCCCCGTCGTCTCTCTTCTGAACAGGAAGCAGGCAGTCAGGTTCCCCTGACCAATCACAACGCTGCTATGCAGCATTGTGATAGGTAAGCACCCTGGCTCCCCTGACCAATCACGTTGTGACACAGCACTCAGTCAGGGACTGGAGGGGTGGTCTTGTTCTTCACACAGGCTGTAATGCAGCCTAGAAGGAAAACATACGAAGTGGGCATGACTGCTTTGTGCGGCCCGAGAGGGCTGGCCAAACGGTCATTGCGCACTTAGGAGGGTGCTAATACTCCTCGGCTGCCCTGATAGCATATCAGACTCGCCCGCCCCCTTCCTGCAAAACTGCAGGACAGGTACAAAATAAAATGATAATAACATCAAGTTATAGTCATTTTATATTTCCTTTCTTGCACTGCTTCAAAGCAGTCAGGCGACGTTCTTCCACCTTAGAGGAGGAGCCGCCCCTGGATGTTGCTAGTCATCACAAGTCAGAACCTTTTTATGGTCTGACTTGACAGCGCAGCTGTCACCAGGCAATTTTATATCACTAAGGAGGGGCTTTGGCTCCACTTACATGATGGAATCCAGAAGTACATGTTTTGATTGGGCAGATGTGTGCTTCCACCAAAAAGTGCTTGCCCTTAAAGCAGGTGTGTTCCTTTTGTTTATTTATGCAGTTGCCTGAGCGTGAATGTTCAGGGGAACACAAAATACATTGTAAAGCTATTAAAGTGTCTTTAGATAACAAGATAATGTATGCTGTTTCTCTCTGGCAGCAGCACAGATGGGAGTAAGGCAGTCATTGACCTACATGGATTTTAAGGACTGGTTTGTCAATGCAACTGTCTTCTGACCATGTGACCTACACTAATATGATTTTGCAGTCCTTTACTTCTGCACTAAGACATATCCATTAGCATGCTATTCACTTGTAAAGTGTCACTTTACCCTACAACCTTCCTTAGAAGCCAAACCTGTTGTCATTGCTGATATGTTTGCTGTATATAATGAACCACTTGCTACTGAAACTCTCAGCTTTCATATGAACAATCGCCTTCATTCTCATTGCAGAAAAGACCTAAGACAATTTGTGTTACAGTCGCCCTGGAAACAGGGCATCATTTATGATGTTGTGATCTGAGGTAGAGCAACTGATGTCCAGTGCATCATTTATTGAACTCAGACTGCAACAGTGCCTGCTGTGCTCCGCCTGTCTTTAATTCACTTTTTGAAATGTTAAAGTTTTTATTGGCTTTGCAGTTGCTGTAGAATCATTGTATCCTCTTCCTGTAAATTTACTGGGGTCAAATGGTCTTCAATGTCACATCATGTGATGGCATTAGCTTGAAAAGTCACAGGCTGTAACTCATGCGAAATCCCCATGTGTGAAAGTGTGCGCCAAGTCTCATCCACTACCGAATCTACTACCAAATTGCTGTGAAGAATTTATGCTAGTAGTTGGAGTATCAGAATAAATCAGTCCAGACTCACACTGTTTCAGCAACAGGGTTATCAATTTATGAGGAGACACAACTACCACAGCACATTTCTAAGTGAATCTCTGCTTAACATCTTTTTATATGACCTAGGAAGCAGAGAAATGTGAGTCAGGTTGAAGCAATAACAAACAACATTAAATATATATAAGGACAGAGCATAATAAAATGTACAAACTAATTTATCACATGCAATTAAATACTAATGAATAGAAAGGCACAGTCAGAGTTTTCAATTATGGACTTTTCTGGTATTCAAAATCCTACAGAGGCACATGGCAGCATACTGAAGCTAGTGATCTACCCCGAGGTCAGATATGTTGTCAATTAATTCTCACTGAAGCCACCAATTATGGTGGCAAAATGGGAAAAAGTTCAGCCGCAGCCCGGGGGGGAGTTACGGTGAAGCAGGGAGGCGGGGAGGGGGAGGGGCAGGGTGGAGGGTGCTAAAAACCGGCATATGGATAATTGTAGGTAAGTACACAATTTAATTATTAAAACGAAATTTGTAGCGCGCACAGCATCACATTTCACAAATGGCACACCTCTGGCTCACTTATAAGCCACTTTTAAAATATACCAGTGGTTCCAAGGGTATTGTGACTATAGAGGGTCTCTAAAGGCTGTAGCATCGATTATGCCACCCTAGAGGGCCCCTCACCTAACATATACACACTGCCATTGCAGACTGTGTGTTTAGGTGCGGCTAAAACTAAAAAATCAACATGGCATACATCCCTGTGTGCCATGCTTCAAACCACTTTCGGGGCATAGGTAAGTCACACCTCTAGTAGGCCGTACTGCCCTAAGGCAGGGTGCACTATACCTTAGGTGAGGGCATAGCTGCATGAGCAATATGCCCCAACAGTGTCTAAGTCCATTCTTAGACTCTGTAAGTGCAGGGAAGCCATATTGAGTACAGGGGCTGGGATGTTGTCATTACAAACTCCACAGATCCTTGATGACTTAATTGAATGCAAGGAAGTTTAATATCAAATTTCTCAGCACAATAAACCCACACTGAGGCTAATGCTAGATTTATTGTGAAATGAATTCAGATTCAGAGGGCATCTTAGAGATGCACCATGGAAAACGACCCATTCTCTGGTGGGCAGCGGACTGGTCTGCACCAGCTTGCCCCTTCCAAACATTTTTCTGACCCCTGAGGTAGGAGCCTTGTGATCTCGTGGTTCAGAAACAAAGCCTTCTCTGCATGGAGGTATTTCACACCTAACCCCAAGCAGGAACAGCATTCAGGGCAGTGATCCTCAAAGGCTTCCTGCTTATTTTTATGCTAGCAAGCGCATTTCCAGCTACCAAAGATGCCCGCCCCCCTGACCAAGCCCCACTTTTGGCAGCATGGTTGGCAGGAAAATCGGTATTCAGGAGAAGTGTGTCCCTTCCCAGCCACGACCACCCCATAGGTGTCCAGAGCTGAACTGACCGCCTCCTTTAAAAATCCTCCACATTTGATGGAAGGATATTTAGCCAATAGGATTAGGGATGTGTTCACCCCTAATTGAGTGAACACATACAGGGTGTAGCCACCCTCAAGGTAAGTAGACCATTGGCTACTCCCTGTAACTCACAGTAACACCCCCTAAAGTGTAATACTTAAGGGGCATACTGAACCAAGGAATTCATATCTGCATTGACCTAAGAAGAAAGAAGACATCCCTGAAGTTGACCCTGCAGAGAAGCCTGAAGACCATGACTGCCTAAGCCCCAGCCCAACTGGACTGTCTCCAGCTTCGAAGAGCCTGCAACAAAAAGGGGGCCCGGTTTGCAACCAGTGTTCTCTGAAAACCCTGGGATGACTGCTGCTTTTGAAAACGACAAAAAATCTCCTGTGGCCAGTGACCTGTCCAGAAGAAACCAATTCTAAGGACTCCTGTGCCATCTTCACCCATTGCTCACGGCCTGAATATGAGTGTCTCACCTGTCCTGTCCAGTCAAGTCTCCCCAGAGATCCTGACCTCGAATTCATCATTGGCCATCCTGACTTCGATGTTGGAACCTGTGGTGTGAATCCAAAGGGTCCACCCTGACCGCAACTGGCCCGGTAAGAGGAAATTCAACGTCTAAATGTATTCCTGCACCAGCAGCCCCAGGGGCTATGGGAATCTTGACCAGCGGCGTCCCTGTGACCCTAAACATCCTAAATTCAATGGGCTGTCACAGGATTTCTGCCTGCCCCCTCCAGTTGGCCACCTGCAGCCACAAAGAGGAATCACCATAAGACTTTATTGGATGCCTAACACTGTGCTTGCCCCCTGCACCCGGGCAGCCACGGCCGCTGCAGGTAAGATCGGTGGAGCGGTGGGGCCGGCTGGGAGGATGTTTCAAGGGATAACCACAAGGGAAAATTAAACAAATAATACATTTTCCCTCATGGTCATTTCTAGAAATCCACTCAGCTGGCCCAACTGCCCCACCGCTCTTACTTGCAGCGCCCGCGGCTGCACATGGCTGCCCCTGTGTCACTGGTACTGTAGCTTTGGTGCTGTCCTGTGGCCCACCTGTGCTTGCCTAAAAGCCTGGGACTGTGCCCTGAAACCTAGGGTACTTACCTGTAACCAGCACCTATACTGTGTGCCCCCAGTCTCCATTGACTGACATTGGGCCCAGTGACCTCTGCACTCTGCCGCCCCATTGCTGCTGGTGGTGCAGTACCTACCTTGTTCTGACCCTTGCCAAGTGTTGGTTTAAAGCCCGGAATACTGGATGTGTAAGTCGAGTTCTTACCTGTAAACAAATATAATTGTTTTCCTCCCGTAGGATTGTGTTGCATTTCTTGGTAGTGCACTAAGGGCCAGATGTAGAACGCCAAATAACGATCGCAAACGCTGAAAATCTGTGAATTTCGGCGTTTGCGATCGCAATTCAGCTTTGTCCAATGTAGGTAGGCAAATACCTACTTACAAAATAAGGAATCGCTAAAATTGCGATTCCGTATTTTGCGCAAGCATTTACAGAATCGCAATGTGCGAATCCCTAAATGCTATGCTAGTAGGCATCGCACATTGCGATATAGCCTTAAGGAATCGCAAATTACCACCAACTTGAAGTTGGTGGTAATTTGCAATTTCCTTTAAAAAAAAAAAAAAATATGCACTTTTTTGCTTTTTTAAAAGTGCACATGTGGCACATATTCATGCCCTTAGGGCATGTATGTGCGCCACATGTGCACACATGCACATTTCAGGGCTGCAACAGGGTGTCGCTCTGGAACCCTTGCACCCTTGAAATTGCGCACGCAATTTGCGAGTACCTATTGGGTACTCACAAATTGCGGGCGCAATTACCATTCATTCCTATGGGCCTCTAGGCCCATAGAAATGAATGGGAAGGTATTCCTTGATTGCGCATCACAATTTGAAATTCGCAATTAAGGAATATTAAGGAATCACAGAAATATTCCTACCTACATGGCATTTTGCGATTCCCTAAAAATCGCTATAAAGGACTCGCAAAACTGCTTTTACCTACATCTGGCCCTCAGTAAATGTAAATGTATTTCGATTTATATAGCGCACGAATCACCCAGGGGTCTCAAGGCGCTTGCTTAGGGAACCCGTCCTGGTATTCCCCTGTGAGATACCCCGGCAGGGTATCCACAAGGTGAAAGCCAGGCATCCTGCCGCGAGGGGCCGTAGTGGAGATTAAGCAAGCAATTGCCCAGAGTCGCAGAGTGTGACCCCGTGAGTCGAGTAGGCACCGGAGCGAGAATTGTCGAGTCCGTGGAATTTTTGAGCCCGAGACCCGCTGAGGCGGGGAATCAAACCCTGGTCCACGGCCGATCTCAGCTTCCGGGTCTGCCGCCTCTAACCACTGAGCCACGCTTCTCCACTCAGTGCCTAAGTTACTGCGGCTGTTGATTTAATACCACAAAACATTTTCAGTATCACTATAAAGTACAGAAAAATATGTTTACAAAAACACTTTTTTCTGTACCCCGAAATGTTTCACTATTCTAAAACTGGTACTTACCTGCAACTGAGTTTCTCTTGATTCTAGAAATAAAATGTTCAAAGTAATATTTTTATACAAAACAATTGGTCTTGGATTCACTCTTTGAGTGTGTGTAATCATTTCTTACCTGAGTGTGTACACCTAATGTTTAACACAGCCCTCTGATAAGCACTACTGCTCAACCACACAACCGCAAAAGAGAGTAAGGTATTATCTACTTTTACCTCCGTAAAGCCTCTTTAGATCCATTGGACTCTGTGCACACTAAACCTTACTTTGGTATAGTGTATACAGAACCAGGGGGCATATTATCAAGGGGGTTTAACTCCGCTTTTTTGGCTTTAAAAGCCAAGAAAGCAGAGATAAAATTATCTCCCTATTGCCTAGCTGTCGCTAACACCAGTTAGCGACAGCTAGTAGGAGATAGCGACCATCTTGGGCCCCACTTTGCATGTCAGTGATATTTATCACTAATGACATGCAAAGTGGGCGTGCCAAGATGTTAGCGACTGGAAACAGTCGCTAACATCGCTATCTCCTATTACCAACTTTTGGAGATATTCGCGCTAAGGGCGAATATCTCCAAAAACTAACACCTGCCCTGAGCAGTTCTTAGCCATGTTATCCAATGGGAGGTGGATAACATGGCTAAGAGCATTAGCTCGGTAATGCATGAATATCGCTGACTTTTCAGCGATATTCATGCATTGCGGCCGTTTTTTATCACATTTGCGATAAACCTTGATAATAGCAAGGTTTATCTGCGATAATTTCTGACGATGCTTAGTGTTAAAAAATTCGTTGCTAAGCATCGTTAGCGATAAATATCGCTTAACGTTGGTAATATGCCCCCAGCTTCCTACTCTCAATACCTATGCAATTTAAGTATCTTGTCCTCTGGTGTCTGGTAAAAACCATGGTTGCAAGGCCTCTGCTGCCTGACTGTTCAACCCAACAATCCCCTGGATCTTCTCTAGCTGCTTTGGTTCCTCTTGACGATATAGGGTACTTCATCACCTGTTGATAAGAAGTTAATCATGCTTTGATAAAGGTTTTTTTAATATTAAATGGACACAATAAAATTGTAGTGGATAGTGCAGCATTAAACAAGGATGGAAGAATCACTGAATGCTAAATTAATACAAACTCTCTTCTGACCTTCATTAATAACTTCTCACTACACATTGTATGTAATTCCTCCCAGTACTGCATTCTCCATACCACTTCCTGATTTAGTGCGGCGAGTCTGCATTTGCTACCCGGGTCAGCTCTGGGGCGGTGGGTGCCATGTTTTCAAGTAGAGTATGATTTTAAAAGCACCTGCTGCTGCGTTCCTTACCTCCAGCAATTTTCAGGCAACAATAAAAATGTCAAGCTAACTCCAGTGATTAATTTCTTTTCTAGAGAGAGATTGGAGTTTTATCTAGGGGCAGTTTTGACTCAACATAAGGCAGGGCAGAGGGGTAACAAGCCTGCTGCAAAGAATATGTACCATGCAGATCACAAGTACTTATAATGGAGGAATTCAGTGGGTTACTGCTTTGGTCAGATAGATAATTTTGTTACTTGCAGTTTGCAGGTTAAAATCCTAATGTGGAACAGCGCATTATAAGCTGCCACCAAATCACCCCATGCATACTGCAAAGTATACGTTATAGAGTTATAATTTTTTGCCCAGTCTTTCATTTTCCTAATGTAAAAAGGGTAAATTTGGGTAAAAATATATTCTTATTAGTTAAGACAACCCCACAACCATGATGTTACGTTTTAACATCTGAGTGTGTGCTTCTCCAGACGAAGTACTCTTAAACTATACTGTCTATCAGTGTGGATGACATGTGACTCCTACACCTTGTGGTTTTTCTGTCAGATGAAACATTTACTAAACACTTATTTATACACAAATGATTCATTATCTCTGTTAACCCGTTTGCCGCTGCCGCGGCACTTCCGAAAAACGGGTGGGGCCGCATCGGCCATCGGCCGACTGCAGTACTGGGGAGGTAATGCTGCCGTCGCCAATGGCCGATGGCAGCACAGAAGGGGTTAAATGTGTATGTGAAGTAAACACTATAAAACAAAATAAATGCTTGTGAGAGAGAATGGTTGTGAAGACTTAACATTGTTAAATGGTGGTGGTGGTGAGGGAATCCGAGGCGAAGGAGGTCAGAGGGGGGCGCCAACAAACATTGTTGCACTGGGCACCACCAGCGATAAAGCTGGTCCTGTTTCCTATAGTAATGCGTCCTGCACTGCTGTTCACCTGATTAAGGAACAGAGATGTTCAGCTTATCTGAAAGGCACAATGTCTCACTCCAGCACTAAAGTAAGAGGAACATGTTTGATTGGTGCTGAGGTGCGACACAGGGGCCGCGCCAGGCAGTTATTGGAGTCTGAGACCTCAATTGGTCCTGAACATCAAATTTAAGTAGCAAAGCTGAGGCGGATCCTGTTTGAACCCAATGGTGCCTACCTCAAAATCGCATATTTGCAATCAGTGGTGCATCAGCAGTGATGTGCTTCCCATATGTGCCTGCAGTGGATCAGGGCCGGACAGGGAACCCAAAGTAGCCCTGGCAATTTTCTCGGGCCTGTCCCTGAGGAAGAACTGCCTGGCCCCGGGAAGCTGGAAAAGATTGTTTGCTGCTTTTGTTACAGGGATCGATATTGTAGGACTGCTGCAAAACCGCCCCCCTGTAACAAAATCGGCCCCCACCTTTCCAGTCCTGGGTAAAGCCTGATGCCCAGTATGGCCAGTCCAGCCCTGCACTGGATCACATATGTATATCTACAATGTTAAGTGGGCCCATAATAGAGTGATAGATACTTATGGAGAGTACATCACCCATGTATCCAAAATAAAAATAAAAAATAAAACAATATTAAGGCATGCAGTAGGGAAATAGTTTGCCTGCTTGTGCTGAGTGAGCGGTCTCTAAAGGAACACAAGATGCCAAGATCTCAGAGAGCCACAGAATATAGTTATTCCTTCACTCTCCAAAAATGAGTCATAACGAAAAGTGCAGAGTGTGCACAAAATCCACCCTAAGGGGCCCATTAGGATGGCGGGCAGACTTTGTCCGCCTGTCATCCTGACGTAAAACGGGACCGCCCCCCATAAGGGCGGCGGTCCCATGGGGCCATTAGGATGTGCCCGCCACACTGGCGGGCGCATCCCGCATTTTTAACATTGCGGCGGGCGGTGCTGAAAGCACCTCCCGCCGCAATGCTAAAAATGCACACTGTGCACTTCAATGCACAATGTGACAGGCACTATGCGGTGCCTGTCACGTGGTACAATGAAGTGCAGGTGCGCAACCCCCACTCCCCCGGAGTCCCTTGGGGCCCGCAACGGGCCCCCACAAGACATTCCCGCATGTCCCCGCCTTCACCCTAATATGGATGGAGGTGTTTAACAGACACCGCCACCATATGAAACCCTTTTCCACCCGGTCAACTCCTTGACCGGGCGGAAAAGCGGCGGGTGGTCTTTCGGTCCGCCACAGTCCCCCCGCCATAGTAATATGGTGGGGGGGAAATGGTTGGCGGGCGGGGAAGGATGTCGGGCGGATCGCCACCGCCCACATGGTGGTGGTGATCCGCCTGACATCATAATGGGGCCCTAAGTACGCAGAGCCAGGCACCTTGGGCAAGCCTATTGGGTGCACCGACACATAGCTCTAAAAGTAACTCATCACAACTAACAGAGACTACTGTCATATTTCACCTAAACGACAACATCTTAGCTCAATACGCAGGCAATGTGAATAGCCTGCCCTTGGGTGTGCTCTTTTGCTGTTTGCTAACAGGATTGTTTGCAAGATCTCTGTTGCCAGGTGATTTCACCCTAGTGGCCTGCTCTTGCTATCGTGGTTTCCCTGGGAGCACACCAGTCCCTAGTGCGTGGACTGCCCGCAGTACAATGGCTAGACGGCCCTCTTCTCTTATCCACCAACATAGGAATCGCTCTCACCCAGAGTCAGGCAATGGCCATGTTGGAATGATTATTAATATTTTAATTTATGTGATGTTGCAGGTTCAATGATCACTATGAGCGGAAGGATTCTAACTGATGTTTATGGCAGCAACACCGCCGTCAGTTCTAATGGATTAAATGTCCGAATTTTGAGGTAAGTTATACTTACAGTATTGAAGTGCTCCGTAAATCACCACAGTTCTGCATTAAATATCTGTATTAAAATGCATTTGTCGTTAATTAGTGATCACATCTGATGGTTCAGAGTAAATAGGTTAATGTTGTGCCAAAGAAAATAAATGTGCCACAAAAACGTATGTTACTTAGTACAAGTGTACTAATAATCACACATTGCCACATTTATTACTAAAGTGCAAAACACATTATCACCACAGTCCGACGTAACTGAAATCACGATAGTAACAACTAGCATAATACTCTCTGCACACCTACATATCTACAGCATATACTATATGCAATATTCAATGATATCTGCTGTAAGATAGAATCGGACTGCATTATCCCTGGTACCTAAAGTCTCCCAGATTTGTAAGGTCTGTTGCCACCTAACGCAATCACAGCCATCTTTGTCACATAGGCATCTAATAACAGAAACTACATCTTCAAGCGCTATTTTAAATAGTTTTCAATCTAAGTTGGCAAGCAATGTATTTCTAACTACTAGCATATACGGATGCTACTGCATGAAACATTTGGTTTAGTTACTTTACTTACTGGAGGGTATGTAAATGTGAATCTATTTTTGTAACTTAATAAATTTCTTATGAACACCATTTTGCATCATGGGCAATCGAACTTGTTAAGTATGTTAACTGTCTACCTCTTTCAGAACCTATGCTGGTGGAATGCCTTGTGAACTGCTTGTACCAAACTCAGATACTCTGTAAGTACCAAGCACACACATCTATAACAGGTTGCTTATTTAGGACCATCAAAGTGGTTTATTTGCATTATTACTGCTGATTAATATGTAATATGTGCACACTATTTCTCACAAGACTGCATGGTTGGTGCATACAAATAAATCTCTGACATCACCCAGATGTGGATCCCGTGCTCACTAACCCACTGAAACCAATCAACAGGCCACTGAAGAGCCCCAATCAGGATGAAAGTAGTCTTGAGTTGCCTGTGTTCTGATTCAGGGAGGACCTGACCTGGCAGGACGGTTCCTATTGGAGCAGAATCAAGACTGATTTGCATATGGCTGGGTCCAAACTGAAGAGGCACGTGGCCAAAAGAGCAATGGGTTGGAACACTGCCCCCGAATGATTGCCAGTTGTTAGACAACTTGCAAACATTCGTCCCTCTACCTTTAATGTGGCAGTATAGCTTAAAATTGCTTATTTGCTATAAGTATGCCAAGCCGAACCTCTTAATTGCAACTACAAATCACCCAAATTATCAGTTGATTTGGGGTTTGGCGGCCAACAGTGCCATGTTCATGACCTCACAATATTTATACTGACAAGCATCAACACCAGAGCACAACCAAATTAAATTAAAATACATACTTACACCAATAATTCATACCAAATTCAAATATATAACTTTCATAGGAGTACGGGCATTATGATAGGCAACCTCATGTGTAAGATTATTTACAACATTTATGATTGCATCTGTCACATCAAGTCTAAGGTCATGAACATTGAATTTGAGATATGGTTGTTGTGGGTGTTATGTGAGTTTTGGATCACGAAGTTTACCATAACGTGCCAATAGCAGTGTTTTTCTAGTTTTAATTCATAACCATACCTGCACTTTAAGTCTGCCTTTTTAAGTAATTTTCTGACTTTAAAAATATATATTTAGGTGCTATAACCAAAGCTAACCATCACTTCACTTTAATCTTGCTTTCATTAGTGTACTTTGTATTTATGTTTATCAATTTGTATCATATGAAATAGATTTTTGCTATTCCTTTGCTGCCTTTTTTATGCTCTGCACAACACGTTTCAAGAACAAGTTGTTGTCTTTTGAAATGTCATCCTTTGTGCTATAGAAATCAAAGCAGAACTGAAAACAACTACAATTGCTATGAAAGTAGACCTTTAATCAAACATGCACCTTTGCTTGATTTGTGTAAATTCATTTAGTAGTTTTAGAAAAATTAACTATACAAATAGTTGTTGGCATGGCTTTCATTATCATGTCTGTAGCCCATGAATTCATGGGTAGTATTTGAAAAATGTGATATCCTCTTTTTCCATACTCAGAAAAAAGGTAAAACAACCATGCAAATGTGAATAGCAAAGACATGCCCAGTGTGTATTATGAACCCTGAAAATACGTCAGGGATGGCAACAAGCTGTGTTGACCACCCATGGAGGTTGGGAGATCATCCCACCCTCCACATGGCTAAATTAAATGTATTTGTTACATTCCCTTTATCTTTACATTCTCTCCATAAAAAGTGTAATGTGATCCATGTACTTTAAGACCAAAATCCTATTAAAAAACTTTCCAATTAACTATTTGGAAAGTTAAACACAAAGGTCCATTAAGGGGCCCTTGCCCTGCCTATGCACAGCTCAGAAGTTTCTGTTACATGAAGACAAGTGTAATATAACTCTGAAAATCACTGTGCTGGATCACATTATTCTACCTTTTATCAAAAGCCTCTGTAGGGTTAAGAGTTGAGATAGTCTAATGATAACAGGGTTAAGCTATATTTTTAGTTGAAAGGTGACAATCACACAGGTATAACCTCTTTCAATGCAACTTGGCCACTTAAAATTGATTAGGATTTTTTTACTGACCCTGTAAATATTTTGCTCTCGAATGTTTTCTGAGGCCAAACACATCTGGTGGATTGATTGTACTTTCAACATTGCTGGTGCATAGGTGTTTACAGCCGCAGTCGGCAGTGGGAGTACCTGCCGGGCGGTGACATGGGGAGGGGGAGGGGGAGGGGAAGGGTGGGGGGTAGAAATCTATGTATTACGGAGGTTTACAGGTAAGTAAACATATAAATAAATAATTTTGTTGCGTGCACTGCATCCACAAATGCGATGCAGTGCGCGTAACGACATTTGTTTTATTTGTTTATATGTTTACTTACCTGTAAACCTCCGTAATCCCTAGATTACTACCCCCCAACCTGCCTCTTCCCCTAACCACGTCACCGCCCTGCAGGTACTGTCACTACCGACCGCGGCTGGGCGTTTATGTTGTTTAAATATTTTTGGTGAATAGTTTGTGTAGTAATTGACAACTCAAAAGAAGTTCCTGTGTAAACTCTACTCTTGTTCATTATATTACAGAATACAGAGAACAGTATACAGAAAATGCATTTGTTAAATATTTTGATTTGTTCCTTTAGATATGGTTTACAGCTTACCTCTTATGATATGGGAACCATTATTTGTAAAATGACTGGAACATATGTTGGTAAGTGGCAATTTTTAGATATATTTTTTATGTTCTGAAGAAATACCATATTAAACGTTCTATTGTTATTTATTTTCACAGGCCATCATAATGCCAGCTTCATTCTGGATGCTCAATACGGACGGTAAACCACATTTCAGATATTAAAAATAAAATCAGTTCTTTAATGTTTGGGTAACATTTTGTTTTTCAGTTTCAATGGTGGTACTATTTGTGTATTCTCTTTGTGAGGGCGAGCTGTTATGTTTTCACTGTATTGCTTACCCCCTCAAAAATAAGTACATGTTTTAAAGAGACAAATTACTTTTTTATAAGGTATTGAAAATAGGACTAATGGGAGGTAAATGCAAGCATACTCTGCAAGTGTCCGTAAATTCAGTAGGTTCTCACGGATATTATCATTAATTAAAAAACCTTAAAACCACTATAAGAAAAGACCTACTTTTTCGCTGTGGTCCTCAAAACGTTGCATTTTCGAAGAGAACATGTGTTTAAAGAGCACACACTGTTAGCATCCCCATTCATTCGGTTGATCTGCTCTTCTGGGCCTTGTATCTGTTCAATTAATTATCTTAATATTAAATGCAACCACATTTACATGCATTCAGGCCTAGCTTGCATGTAATATGTATTATTATCACACAAAGACTCTGCCAAACATGACGATGCAATGGTTTCACTGAATTGTCTTATTTAACTTTTGTGTAAAGCCATTATAGATGTTGAAGAAATGCACCAGGGACGAGGAAATTCAATGTCATATGTAGGCTGCAGTGCGTATTGACACCACCAATATATATGAATGTACAGCTCCAGAAAGCACCACTGTGGCCTGGCTGGGCTGCTGTTCAAAAGTAATGTAGTAACACCTGGTAAGGAAAAGTGCCTTTGCAATCTAGAAAGAATCACCTTTATACATAAACTAAGTCACCCCTGAATGGTGCCTTGCAAGTCTGTATAGATGGGTGCTCAATGGGGGTGGGCCGGGATGGGTGCAACCCATCCCTACCCACCCCTTTTGTATAATATTAAAAAGAGTGCCATGCTATATATTGGGAAGATCATGCCATCACCAAGAACACTTACAAAATTCTACTTGGCAATGTGTACTTAGCTCCATTTCGTATATGCAGGCATAGTTATGGATGGCTTGGCAGCTATAAGGAGATCTATTCTTTTAGGAGGAATAATAACTTTTATTGTGCCCCACAGCTCACTAAATTGGTTAGTATTTGTTCCACGATTCTGACAATTTGTACAGGTGGTGCAATTCCTTTCCAAATGTTCTTGAAGATGCTAAAGCAGCCCTTTATCTTTTTCAAAAGGCATAGTCACATATTTGTGTAGCCTGATAGATCTTTTTGGAGATCTGAGAACCATTTCAGAAGCTATGGCATGAGTATGTAGAACTTTAATTTGGTAAACGTCTGTCATTTAAAGAACAGTGTACCTCAAAATATAAATATGAACACTTTAATTTGTTACATTTATTTATAAATAAGACTTTGAAAAGTATTGATTGAACAATTATTTACATTATTCTCATTATTATGAGTGATTGATAAGATGATTTTGGATCTAAACGTTGTTCATGTTATTGTTTCCCACAGGAGTGCTCCACAGCTGAATACTTATTTTGTGTCTTCAATGAACAAGATTGCAATGTTTCAGACCTATGCAGGTATGTATTTAGCATTCTCCCTCGTTGCAGGCATCCTATCAGTGCTGGCAAGCATTTACTGATTTTTAGGAAATGAGAGGGGAGACTTCAAACATTTTCTATAATCAAAGAACCATAAATATTGCCAATTCAAAAATAGTCTATTATGTAAGGTTACGTCACTTAATGTAATTTGAAATCAATGCTTGTGAATAAAGAAACTTAATTTTATTGGCAGCTTTTAGTGCCTCTCCAACAGGAATTCTCACTAGGAAGAAATGCAAGGAGGCGGAGTAAAAACCCGCAAAAAAATTATAGATGACCAAATATAATAGGTGTTGCAGAAAAAACAGAAGTACTGAATCAAATGTTTATCTAGCATTTGTTAAGATAGATTTCTGAAACTCAAGCAACACACTCAACAGTGCATGTAGCACTTTTTCTGGGGATGCACATTTTCACGCACTGAACCTTAATTGTCTCCCATGTGACCTTAGATTCACTTTAACTCTTGTTCGCTTCTGGTTTGACAGTTAGAACATAGGACATATTTAAAGATACAGGTAAAGATGTAACTCTTACCACTAGATTTTATAAAACATTTGCTAGCTTAAAAGGAATAAGTAAATGTGTACCTTATAACCAACCGTTTATTATGTTGACGCCTCTTATGAACTTTCTATTCAGTTGTCTCTGGAATCTCACCTTCTGCTGGAAGTATCCAGGGTGGAAATCTGCTTACAATAACTGGCCAGTATTTTGATGACACAGATCAGCCTGTTAGTGTTCTCCTTGGAGGTATGTTCCTTGTTGTATATGTTTTCTTTCTGTCCTCAGCTTTTCCTTCCTACAGGGCATTATGCGAAGGGCACCCTCTTCGAACGTAATCGTACACTGCAATAATACTTTCTATTTCTTATCATTTTATATGAATCTTGTGCAAGCTCTTTATTGTTTACAGTATTATGAAACATGAGTCAATCCTGAAATCAGTGAATGTTACATTTTAGCAGCATAAGAACTCTGACCACAATCATTCAAGTAAAGAGTACCAGATAACAAATAGAACTGCAATTTCCATGTTCTCTGAGATCCCTTATCCTCCACATCTATTGAAATATCTTATTGTTGTTGTCATTGTCCTTCATAAATGTGGATATTAGAGTAGTTTGGAAGGGGTTGGAAGATCCTGAAATGACTGATCTCCCTCCTGGTAAATACAATGTTTCAAGCTTTTAAGTTGCCATTCTATTTAACTTCAAAGCAGATATTGAGCCAAACTTGACCGTGTCCATGTCAGCTCACTTACTCTTTAGGAATTGGAAGTTATCCAGCACTTAAGATGTGCTGCAAAGTGTGGCAAAAAGGTGTAACACAATCATAGCAGAGCTAGCAAAGTCTTACACAAACTGACAAAGGTCTTTGAGGGGTTAATCCAAATTGAGACAGGCTTTCTTTTAAGTGACTACATTCTTAGAGCCTGGGGTTTGCAGTTAGGATTAATATCAGCTTGAAAATTCAATGTCTAGGACAAATATGTAAAGTTTGAAACATGGTATTTAATTTGTGCCTATCCATTATTTAATCTATTCCTGTAGATTTATTTGTCCTAATTTTTTTCATTGTACTTTTACTCATGTTGAAGCTCACAGCTGATTAGTCAGATGTGACTTTTAATTGTTGTTCTATCTTTAGGTAAATATTTATGCGCTGTGAAATCAATTATATTTTCCACCACCTTATTGTATGATGGTATGGGTATTTCTGTTTTATTAAATGGTAATTGTCACTACAAGTGTTCACAGTCCTTGAAAGTTAAGGTTGTGTATCCTAATTCTAAGGCATTGTCTTAATAAACGTAAATTGAAATTGACACAGCATAGAGTACCTGTCAAACTCTTTTGTTGTACTTATCCAATCTTATTTGCCAACATATTTTTTTCAATGCTACTATGTTTCTTTCTGCATGTTTCCAACAGTTTCAGTACACCAACTCATACATATTTACTTTTATGATCATTGGACCTGTGTTATCATGAGCATTTATATAGATTGCAGTTGGTATATGGTTGGTCCCTGTCTTAAGAGTCCTGTTGTTCTACATTGAAATATCATATTAAACTGTTCCATAACTGACCAAAATAGACAGGGTAGGAAGAACTTTTATTATTTCATTATAATAGGTTTGGCATTACTATTTCATTATTATCCACTGTCATCTTTAGTCTCTGACAGGCAGCCGGACAAGTCCCAGAGTAGAGTAGAAAGTACTGCGAGAATAAATGGATACCATTTTGGTAGAGCACAGGAGCCAAAATGTAAAAAGTACTATGCAAATTAATTTTCTACAAGTACATCTGCTCAAATATGTAAACCATAAACTGCACAAATCCTGCAGGAATAGTTAAAATGTTTATAGAATTTTTAAAATTCTGCAGTCATCGCAGGGAAGTCCACAAAATGTTTAGTAACCCTTTTCCTGATTAGTTATCCACATTTCTACCGGAACAAATGGTAATTTTCACAAAAGCGCGCATCAGTTTTTCCCATATTTTTCTCAACTACTCAATAGTAAATCACCATACCACCCCAGCTTTCCCTTAATTCGATGTTAAATTCATAATTAATTGTCCAGATGATCATCAGAGATTCCTTTTGCATTACAAAACAAGACATTCTTTTGGTTGTTTATAAGGAATATAAAAAGGGCACATATGACTTACACATTATTACAGTGTTCCATTCGAAAGAATATTGCTTACTGTGCTCAGCATACTATCAGATTCTGCACAGTCTACAAATAATATTTTAACTTTACCATCTTTACAGGACAAAGTTGTGATGTCGAAGCTCTTACAGATACCAGAATAACATGCACGGCTCCCTCAAAACCAACAGGAGACTCATTTGACTTCATAACTCTGTTTCCAGGCAAGTGTGCTAAATTTTCCCTGTATTACCCTTTATAAAAATGAGACAATCCCAGAATGGATGGTATTAGTTCATTCTACAGAAAATACTTAACCTCAAACATCATATTTCAAAGTCAGGAGTAATCCTCTGATTTGTAGGTGCACATTTATAAAACAAAACAAATTAATAGTACAAATAGTTTATATGATGTCTTTATTCTTCCCCTTTCTAGGTGGCAGAGGACTCATGCTTGAATTGTGGAACAATAGCAACCCTTCTCGCTTAGAAGATGCACTCATGTACAATGAAAACACCACGGGCTATGCTGGTGCATCATGGGTCGATTCAGCTTCATACAAGTGGCCCTCAGGCCGTAATGGATTTGTTGCTCGTCTTAGTGGATTCTTTGTGCCTCCAGAGTCAGATAATTACACATTCTTCATAAAAGGAGACGACCGCTTTGCCCTCTATTTTAGCCAGACCGGACATCCTCAGGATAAGGTACACATGCCGGGCAAATTTACAATTCTTCTTTAAATACTTGTTATCTTATGATTTTAAAATATACATTTGTAGACGAAGTAGTGGTTATTCTGAAATTATACAACACACACTGATTAATTTCAAATATTTGTCTACAATATGTGCATGACAGGTTTGCAGTAAAGCAAATAGAGTTTATCAGAGAAGAAACAGAGTCATTGCAGCAAGATATATATCTATATAGCTATATCTATATCTATCTATATCTATCTATATCTATCTATATCTATATTTATATATGGCGGCTGGCTGGCTGGCTGGAGAAATAAAAACACCTTGAATTAGCACAGAAATCGGGTCTGCTTTCGTCATTTGTGGAAAGACTTTGGCTGCTCAGGGACGGAGGTTGCCCTGTATAATGTGAACTTTCACCCAGCACAGCAGCCGCTGTGCACATGCACTCCAAATTCCAGCCTTCACGCAATTCAGAGTCTTCAAGACGGCTTATTTACGGTTTCACATGTGTATTGCGGTTCCAGCATATGAAACGGAATCATTAAACAAACCCAATGCGTTTCGGCGATAAAACACTCGCCTTGGTCACGGGTTGGTAACTTGTTCACAAACAATGCATTAAATAAAGTTTCCAATTTTTTCAAAAGTGCTCATGTGATCAATTCAGTCTAACTTTAGACATAAACAAAGGACAAGGAACTAATTTGTTGGTGGCCATCTTACAGAGGAGTAAATATTCAATACGAAAATTTCCCATTTAATGTGCATAGTCACTATGTATGGCATCTGTTTCAATTTGAGTCACAGTATTAAACTTATTAAGTTTATTTAATGAATTGTTTGTGAACAAGTTACCAACCCGTGACCAAGGCGAGTGTTTTATCGCCGAAACGCGATGGGTTTGTTTAATGATTCCGTTTCATATGCTGGAACCGCAATAAACATGTGAAACCGTAAATAAGCCGTCTTGAAGACTCTGAATTGCGTGAAGGCTGGAATTTGGAGTGCATGTGCACAGCAGCTGCTGTGCTGGGTGAAAGTTCATATATATATATATATATATATATATATATATATATCCCTTCTCTCAGTCAAGAAAAATCCAGGACATTCCAAGATGCCTAATTCATTTATTGCAGAAACTGCTCTCTAACAACGCATTTCACCTTTCGGCTTGTTCACGGTTTAGCCCCTTACTACTGAACTGTGTTTGGAATATTTATATAGATATCGATATATATATAGATATATATGTAAGGACTTTAGGCTCAGATTTCACTCATACAAAACCATTGAAATTCAGCAGGTATAGTTACTTACGCCCCTGCAATGCACTGCTTAGAACCTCACATATTACATAACTTATGACATGGTCAGTGACATCACTAATAAAATCTCAAATAACATCACTGATGTCATCATCTAGTGAGTATAAGTGTTCTGTTAAGTTTCTGAGACCTAAAGATATATACTAAGCTGTTGCATGCTTTAAATTACAATTCTTTCAGTACTACTAATGAGTGTTAGTATTTCAACATATGTTTTCTGACTGACTGTGAGGCTGTCTGATTCTGTGTAAGAGTGGCTGTATGGGTGTGTGACTGGGTGTGTGAGTGGCTATATGGGTGTAATGGGTATATGGGTAGGGGTATGAGTAGCTGTGTGGGTGAGTAAGTGGCTGGGTGAGTGGCTGTATTGGTGAGTGCGTGGGTGTGTCAGAGACTGTATGGGTGAGTGAGTGGCTGTGTGAGTGGCTGTATTGGTGGGCGAGTTGGTGTGGGAGTGAGTGATCTTATGGGTGAGTGAATTGGTGTATGAATGGCTGTAAGAGTGAGTGACTGGGTGTATGAGTGAGTGAGTGAGTGACTGAGTGTGGGGTTTGGTTAAGTGAGTTGGTGTGTCAGTGGCTGAATTGGAGAGTGAGTATTATGTGAATGGCTGTATGGGTGAGTAAGTAGATGTGTGAATGGGCATGTGTGTGGGTGTGTAAGTGTGTGAGTGCTTTTATGGGTGAGTAAGTGGCTGTGTTGAGAGGCTGTATGGGTGAGTGAGTTTATATGTGAGTGGCTATATTGATGAATGACTGCTTATATAACTAGCTTTATGGATGAGTGAGTGGTAGTGTGAGTGGCTATATGAGTGAGTAACTTTGTGTGTGAGTGGCTCTATGGATGAGTGAGTGGTTGTCTGAGTACATGTATGGGTCTATGAATAGGTATGTGAGTGTTTGTGTGCATGTGTGAGTGTGAGAGGTTGTATAGGGGTGTGAGGGGTTATGTGTATGATGTCTTCAGTGATGTCATTAGTGATATCTTTTTACATGCCATCAGTGATGTCATTGACCATTTCATGAGTGATGTAATATGTGAGGTCAGAAGCAGTGCATTGCGGGGCAATATGTTATAGTTAGCTGAGATAACTATAACTGTGTGAGTATCTGAGTGGTTCTGTGAGTGGGTATGTGAGTAACTGAGTGCAGTTGTAAGTGTGTGCATGAGTCTCTGAGTAGCTCTATGAGTTGGTACGTGAGTCCCTGAGTGGGTGTGTGAGTGTCCTCTGTTTTGTCCTCTTCTGCTCTGGTTTGCCATTCCTGCTCATTTTTTCTGCCCCCTGTTTCACCTTTTCTGCTCGCTATCCCGTTTTCTGTTTGGCCTTTAGTGCTTGGTTTTCTGCCCTTTGTTTTGCTTTTCTGCTCATTTTTCTGCCCCCAGGTTTTTCCTTTTTCTGCTTGTTTTTCTGCCCTCTGTTTAGCCTTACCTGCTAATTTTTCAGGCCTATGTTTTGCCTTTCCTGCTTGGTTTTCTACCCTCCATTTTGCCTTTCTGCCCCTTTTTGTGCCCTCTTTTGTGCCCTCTTTTGTAAGGGAGGCCATGCAAGACATAGCAGGAGATGGCCCTGGGGGGTGGTCCCCATGGCCATTAAAGACTCCAGGGGGGGTCCCTTGGCCCCCCTTCTTCAGAGTACATAGGCCAGCCCGGGAGAGGGTCCGCATGCCCCCCTCATTATTATAAACATGGCCCTTGGGTGCTAGTAGACTCTGGGGCCCTTTCATGCCTCTTTTTTCTCATAAAGGCTGTGGTGGTGGTCCCTAGGGCCAAGAATGGCAAGGGAAGGTGGCCTCTCACTACCCCTTCTCCCCCTAAAATAAAAGTAGGCCCACAGGACCTGTCCCGCCCAGGATAAGTCTTCAAAGAAATGTGGAACCCCTAAGGCCAATTTTGGCCCGGGGACCTTATCCCCCAATGCCAGGACTTTATTTATCTATTTTTTTTAAAAGGGGAGGGGGGCATGTGGTCCCCCTCCTCAGGCCTATTTCACTAGACCTTCATCTTTTTTTAAAAAAAATGGAGAGGGGGCGTGCGTGCCCTCCCCCTTCCTGGGCCGCTTTTGCCCCAGGGACTCCCTCCCCGAGGCATGGCCAGATCATAGGGGACTGCAGTGGGAACCTGAGGGCCCCTGCTTCCTGCCAGCTCCCCGCCTCCTGCAGGAGCTGGAATTGCTTTTGGACTGAGGGAGCTGCTAACATGGTGCCCAGGGCCATCTAGGGCTCCTGGAGGGGGGCCACACCTCCTTTCATCTCTTTTGCACTGGGAAAGTGGTGGTCCCAGGGGCCTGGAGGTCCACAATGAACCCCCTTAGGGATTTGATTTGTGCTCTGAGGAGGTGGCGGTCCCCAGGGCAGTGGGGGGCTGGAGCCCCCATACATTATAATACAATATTGCCCCACATTTTATTTCTCTTCAGCCCCAGGGAAGTGGCCCCTATTAGTATGTTTAGTTGCCCTACCAGCGGGCCTAATTAAATAAGGCGCAGGCTTGTTTTTTTAATTTTTGGCAGGATTTGCGATTCCCACCTAAATATTTAACAAAAATGCTTTTTTGCTCCTAATGGTCCCTGTGGGACCCCCTGACGATGCCTAGGGGGTCGGGGGTTTCTACCCTGCCCCCTTTTCTTTCTTTTTATACATTATTTCTTGTGACTCAGTTCAACCGAGTCACAAGACGGCTGCCTACACTTCATGGTTGAAGTGTTGGCAGCCAATCGGAGCTGTTTATTTCCCTGCACAAGCTCATCTTTTCTCCCGAAGACTTTGCATCCAGAGACATCACTATATTTTTAAATGTACATTTCTCAAAAACTACTGAACTGATTTACACCAAATAAACAATAGGCACTTCATTAAACCAACATCTACGCCCCAGCCAAATTTGGTGCAAGTCTGTTTAACGGTTCAGCCTTTAGGTGTGGCTAAAGGTCTCTATGAGTGCACCTAAAATTATTTGTCCCCACTCCACGGATCACCCCAAAACTTTCCATGACGACCAGAACTTACCTTGACACTGTTTTGGGAAATTTCATGAAGTTTTAGGCAAGTCAAATAACTAAGTCCTAACTTTAACCACCTACTGGCAACCACCAGTAGGTTATATATATATATATATATATATATAGGAAGCGCTGTGCTGAAAATCTTGAATGAAAAGCTCCGTCTCCTGAAGTGGGCCTCTTGTGTGTCTTTCATGGAGTGTGAAATTGGCGGGCGTCTCCGTGCCCGTTTTGAAGAGGTGGCTCTGTAGGGTTGGTGGCTCCCTATTCAGAGGTGTGTGTGTGTGGATATATATATATATATATACACACACACACCTATGTATATGTATGTATATAATTATATATTTATATATGTATATATATATATAGTAATTGCTTTCCAAATGTTGTTTTACATGGGCTACTTTGTTCTAGATTGGTGCAATGCCACGGCATGCCTGTCGTAAAAGCTACTGTCTGGCTTCGATATAGCGGCACCTTATGAAAGGTGGAAGCAATCTGGCCTCTTTTTGTCTCTGCTATTTATGAGGCTATAAGTGCAAGGAAAGTGTTATTGCTTTTTGCTTTGCTTCTTTCTTGTTTCACATTCTTTCCCTTGCAACTGTAGAGCACCTGAAGGGTAGCTTGGGGTTCTCTGAGCCTGTGGATGGGTCTATGCAGAAGGACTTTTTAAGTCATTTTCATCACTTTGGTTGAATAGATGGCTATGCAACAAGTTGGCCATCATATTAGGGAATAAGTATGCTCTAGAGGGGTTTGATACCAAGACTCATTCTGTCCCTGAAGTGGAAGCCTTACTGGCTACTGTTCTGGCTTAGTATCCAGTTCTGAACTGGCTTCTGAGGATTCCACAGAACTGCAATTACTGAACCCAAAGTCGACTTAAAAGGATATATTTAGCCTCTAAATTTACTCTGCGTGATAGTGATAACACTACATATATGATCAAATTGTTTCTGAAGAATTTCAGTTTCTGTGTGAGATAATGAAAAATTGGAGAATTCTGTTCCCTTGCTGGCCCTCATGTAGGAACAGGTCTCCTTTCTCTCAGCTATTAGATTTAAAAATGAATTATGTTGCTGCTGTCTTTTCTGGGGCCTCCATCTGTGGTTGATGCTGTGTGTGGATTCAGTGTTGGAAACTGGACTGAGCCCAGCGGGTATTGTTTTTTAATCTACATTTTCTGATGTCCGAGTTGTTTGGCCCTCAATTTGAGCATTAGATGGACAGGTTGGCAGAGGACATGAGGATTATTTTGCATTTCTACCAGGGACTCTGTCTTCTCTTGTGTTTGCTTTAGTGGTAAGGGTTTGTGGTAGTCCCTGCAGCAGTTCTTTCATGGAAGATAAGACACTACTTTGCCATTTTTTTGTCAGCAGGTTCTGCACTCAACAGCTTGTCAATGTCTCCATCACTACAACTCTCCCAAGTGTTGTCTTTCTAGCTTCATTCCTTATCAAAAGTACTTGCTGGTAGGTAGAGAGGGGGAGGAAGGGTTTAGTTTTATCACATTCTCATCCATTGGTCTTTGGGTGCCTTAGTTGTGGAAATGTATCGACCATTTAGATTTCAAATAGATGACTTCCATAGACTGGTCTCATCAGACTCCTCTGCTTTGTGCCTCAGTGAAGCCAGCTACCCTACATGATGAGATTGAGACTTTGCTGGACCGAGTGTGCCTGTGTAGCTATGGTTAGGTCTGCAATAAGACTTGGCTGCTCTCTGAGTGCTGAGCGTAGGGATTGGCCAGAGGCTAGGCCATGCTTCTAAACCCTGTTGCACATGGATGAAATTAGATAAGAGAGAGAGGCCCCAAAATCCAAGGGATGGAACAACATTTCAAAAATAATATAATTCTATCCTTGGAAAAACAAATAAATCGACATATACATTTTCAAACATTCTACTATGAGCCATACATCACACCTCAAGGATCTACAATCATAGATTATACCACGTGAGTATAACATTTGCTCAGAGCTTTAATGCCGTGTTTGTTCCACGCAGACATCCGTTCTCAAAATTACTCATATATGTTATACAATAACAGATCTCCACATGGCCCTTATGTGTATGAAAACAGTATTTACATAAAACGGAGGCTTCACATTACAAAAATTCAAATATACATGTATAAATCCTTCCCCACAAATTTGGCGCAAAGGTTTTTACAATTAAATGTCCAAATTAGAATCAACATTAATTTAAAAAGGTAGAAGACAAAAGAAAGTACACATAAGTCTATTCAAGTGATGCTGGTCTGCTATAATCGAGCGCCATTTTGGAGTGGGGAGAAGGTCCTTCCACTCTGAGCGCCATCTTGGGTGAGGGAGAGACACTCGCCCTGCCAGGACCCACGCGACTCCCCGTCGGCCATTTAAGATGGCCGCTAGACAAGTGCGCAGCGACGGTGCGCAGCGGGGGCGCCGTAGGGGCGCCGGAGGTGCGCCAGAGGTAAGCCCGTTTGCGCCCGTTCGCGCAACGGACGCGCTTAGGGCCGCTACCTCTGGCCCCTCTGGCCCACTTCGATTAGTCTATACTCGGGCTGAGCTACTTAGACTCAGACCATGTCAGGAATCGGTCAGCCCTTTCATCTCCAGGCCAATTTCCTGTGGCCTGCTTAATGTCAGATCCCTCTGCAAGCACTACACGGAAATAGCATTCCTCATCGATTCTGAAAAACTCGATGTCCTCTTTCTCACAGAAACATGGACACGGGCGGATTGTGAGGTCGAGTTGGGCCTAGCCTGCCCTTCAGGCTACAAAATCAGTCACACTCCGCGCCCACTCAATCGAGGAGGGGGAATCGGGTATATCTATAGAGACTCGCTGACCCTCTCCCAGCTAATGATCCGTGAAGTACCGGGATTTGAACTAATGGGTTTTACAGTTAAACAGCAGGAGGTGTTATGCTGCTCGGGTGTTTTATGCTATCGCCCCCCGGGACCGGCACCCTCCTTATCTCTTCTTATTGACCTGATTTATGAACTCTCTAGCTCCCACTCCAAGTTATTGGTTCTTGGAGATTTTAATCTGTGGGCAGGCAGCCCGCTGGACAAGGCATTTCTTTCCCTTAGCCAAGCCTGTACAGATATCAATTTAGAACAGCTGGTGAACGCCTCCACGCATCAAAAAGGCCACATTCTGGACTTAGTGTTTGCGGACCCACAGTGGGTATCATTAGTTGATATCAAGTGCCAGTATTGGACAGACCACTCTTTGATTATGTTTTCCCTCTGTTCTGAGGACCTTACTTCACGAAAGGCCGGACTACCCCTAGCTAAGCTAGAGAGACCTTGGTCCCGAATCCTTAAAACCTCTCCATTACCGAACATCCTAGGTAAGGATTTTAAGCTTGGCAACACAGCTGAAGAGAGTTATACCATCTTCTGCCAGTCTATATCGAGTTCGCTGGATAAGTTGGCACCCCTTCGGAAGTCACGAGGAAGGGTGAACCGAGCTAGCCCATGGTACACGAGTGAACTACGCCAGCTTAAACTGGACTGTAAACGTGCAGAAAGGGGCTGGAGGAAACAGTATTTAGACTCTGAGAAAATGGTGTTTAGGTCCGCTATGCAAAAATACAAGGCTCAAATCAAGACGGCTAAAGCGTCCTTTCTTGAGTCTACCTTGAATCAGGCCCCAAACAAGGCCCAGGCCCTTTTTAAAATTGTTAGAGACCTCGCCCACCCTACCTGTGTGGCTAGTGCAGTCCCGGCATCGCAAGCTCTTTGTGACTCACTTGCTGATGCCTTTGAGGAGAAAATCCGTAAAATCTTAGCGGGTCTGCAGGATCCAGTCAATTCCACCACTGAGGCGGGAGCTCCGGAGGAGATGGCCAATCGACCCCTGCAGAGGGTCGCTCACCTCTGTTTGGTAGCTCCGGCCACGCCCTCCAGTCGACCCCGTCCAGCGGATCAGCCCTCTAGCTTGGGAGCGCCGGCGTTGGAAGCCAGTCGACCCCAGCTGAGTAGTTTTCCTTCCCTTCCTTTGGATCCGGCCCTCAGCTTGGGAGCTCCGGCGATGGAGGCCTGTCGACCCCAGCTGAGTGGTTCGCTCCCCCCAGCCTTGGATCCGGCCCTCAGCCTGGGAGCTCCAGCGAGTGAGGCCAGTCGACCCCAGCTGAGTGGCTCGCTCCCCCCAGCCTTGGATCCGGCTCTCAGCCTGGGAGCTCCAGCGAGTGAGGCCAGTCGACCCCAGCTGAGTGGCTCGCTCCCCCCAGCCTTGGATCCGGCCCTCAGCCTGGGAGCTCCGGCGAGTGAGGCCAGTCGACCCCAGCTGAGTGGTTCGCTCCCCCCAGCCTTGGATCCGGCCCTCAGCCTGGGAGCTCCGGCGAGTGAGGCCAGTCGACCCCAGCTGAGTGGTTCGCTCCCCCCAGCCTTGGATTTGACCCTCAGTCTGGGAGCTCCGGCGAGTGAGGCCAGTCGACCCCAGCTGAGTAGCTTTTTTCCTCCCTCTCTGGATTCGGCTCTCAGCTTGGGAGCTCCGGCGATCGTGGCCAGTCGACCCCAGCTGAGTAGTTTTTCTCCTCCCTTTCTGGATCCGGCTCTCAGCTTGGGAGCTCCGGCGATCGTGGCCAGTCGACCCCAGCTGAGTAGCTTTCCCCTCCCTTCTCTGGAGGAGTTTGGCAGTTTAGCCCTCACGATTTCATCTGGCTCGCCTCTGGATCCTCTTCCTCCAAAACTATGGAAGGTGTTTCAAGAGGATCTTTTCCAGCCCTTGCATGCCATCTGCTGCCAATCGTTCGAAACAGGGATTGTACCGGGCTGTTGGAAGAAGGCAGTGGTATCTCCGCTCCTAAAAAAACCTACGCTTGACCCTGTGTGCCTTTCTAACTACCGGCCAATCTCCCTGCTACCTTTTCCGGTTAAAATTTCGGAAAAGTTGGTTACCTGCACTCTGTCCAACTTCTTAGAAGGGAACACCTGGTTGGATGAGACGCAATTCGGTTTTCGCCCAGCTCACGGGACGGAATCCGCATTGGTGACCGTATTAGACAATCTGCGGGCGAGTGTCGACAGTGGTCGGGCAGCATTTTTGGTGTTGCTCGATATGTCGGCCGCGTTCGACACGGTCAGTCATCCTACCTTGATTTCGAGGTTGGAAGAATGCGGGGTCAGAGACAAGGCCATGGACTGGCTAATCTCCTACCTGGACAGCCGTCAGCAACGGGTTTCGCTACCTCCCTTCAGCTCAGAGGAGCGGAGAGTGGGACAAGGAGTACCCCAGGGCTCTGCCATCAGCCCTATACTCTTTAATATCTACCTCCGCCCTCTAGTCCAGCTCATTAAATCATTTGGTATCTCCGCATTTAATTATGCGGATGATACCCAGCTGGTCTTCTCCCTGGAGGGACAGGATGCAGTCCCACTGGAGACTTTTCACCGGTGCATGCAGGCTACAGCGGAATGGCTCCGTTTGAACTCGCTACAGTTCAATGGGACCAAGACAGAGGTCCTGCACTGCTCCACTGACCGAGTTCCCCGAGATCTCCCTGATGACTTTTGGCCTTCGTCCTTCTCAGAGACGGTGTCAGCGGCACAATCGGCGCGCAATCTGGGCGTCATGTTTGGGCCCAACCTGCAGCTGGATCTGCACGTGAATAAGACTACCGCAACGTGCATGATGCTGATCCGTATGCTGCGCAAGGTTTTACCCCTTCTCCCTGAGCAAGCCAGACCAGAAGTAGTGCGAAGTACCATCCTAAGTCGACTTGACTATTGCAACGCACTGCTTCTGGAGGCCCCGTTAACACTTATGGGCAAGCTTCAAAGGGTGCAAAATATGGCTGCCAAACTCGCCCTTTCCCGCCCCTACCACAGCTCTTCCACAGCAGCGTTGCAGGAACTCCACTGGCTGCCGGTCCATCTACGCGTGCGCTATAAAGCAGGATGTATTGTGTTCAGGGCTATCCATGGCCTGGGCCCAATCCCTCTGCAGCGAATGTTTGCCTGGTATCTTCCATCTCGAGCTTTACGCTCCGCGTCGTCCAGGCTACTTGTAGTTCCGCGCTTCCAGAGAGTGAGGATGGGTGGTCGCTCGTTCAGAGTAGCGGCGGCCAAACTCTGGAACTCCCTGCCTTTATCCCTGAGAAGTTTTGAGGATCTTTCAGCCTTTAGAAAGGCTCTGAAAACTTACCTTTTCCCTAGGACGGGTTGAGCTATTGCTTCTGCTTGGATCATGGGTCAAAGCGCCAGGATGCCCTTGGTGGTGACAGGTGCGCTATATAAGTATACCACAATACCAATACAATACAATAATCATTACAAATATTATGCGTAGTTTCACAAGGAAAATCACCTAGTAGTAGTAAGTATACTTGTAAAGCGCACTGTTACCCCATCTCGGGGTGTCCTGGCGCTGTACACCGCTGGGGAACCCGTCCTGGCTTTCCCTGTGAGATGGTTCCTACTGGGCACCCCCAAGGTGAAGCCAGGCATCCCCGGCGCTGAAGGGGCCGTTGTGGAGATTAAGCAAGCTATTGCCCACAGTTGCATAGTGGGACCCATGGTTAGCGTAGGCACCTAGGCGAGAATTATCGAGTCCGCGGACATTGACCCAAGACCTTGCCGCGTCGGGAATTGAACCCTGGTCCTGGGCCGACCTCTGCTTCAGGGTCTGCCGCTTCTAACCAGTGAGTCACACTTCTCCACCTACCATATTGCAATGTTTGGCAGATCCTGCATATATGAAATATGTCAGCACATTTCATAGAATTTATGCTACGTTGCCTCCTTCTTCAGGACAAAACTGAAAAATACACAATCTTCCACACAAATTCATAGCAAAAATTGTTTAAAAAGTTCAGTGAGGTAAGAACTCCTCAGCCCAGCCGTCTCTTTCAGATCAAAGATGGCAGTATGGTTTCTTATTATTTATTATTATTAAAGGCATGTTGTGTATTTCCAAAATTGTACATCATACAACCACTCTCCCAGTTTAAAGAGTCTAATATATAGACATTTGCATGCTTATTGTGGAAAGTTCTAACCAGGCCAGTTTTCTGAGGGAACTTGATCCTCCTCGACCTTTTAAACTCTTGCATCTCCTGCTCTTGTAAGACCATTTAAAGTCTTTTATGCTTGAATTCCAGACCCATGGGAGTACTTAACTTGAGGGATAAAGAGCCCTCACTAATCCGTCCTATTACCCAAGTGACCTTCGCAACTGAATAGGGCACCATTTACTTCTGCGATCCCGACAACGGGGTATCCAAGAGTTTAAAAGGCCGAGGAGGATCAAGTTCCCTTGCAATTTGCGTCCAGTATTTTTTTGACCAATAACACATTTTAAGAACCAACTTATGTAATGATAGGTCAGCTTTTAAAATGACATGTCATCGTGATTCCAAATCCAGCCTACCGCGTGAATATTAATGAGGAATGTTGTAAATTGCAACTCACTACGATTGGAGGCCATCACAGGGATAGGGGCTTACTTGAGTCAGCAAACCACCATGTTTGTGATTGCCTTTCAAAGGTAAACCTTTTTTTTATATGCAGCCAGAAAGCTGGGCGGCATTAGAAAAGAAAGGGCAATTTTTTCTTTGTTTGTTTGAGAGTTTGCAGCGATCTTATGAACCACTGCCTACTGCTAACTAAAAACCCCTTGACTTTTGCGAATGGGTTACCATCCCAATATGGGGGTTGGTAACTTATCAATGGTTTACCACCGCTCTTTAGGTCCGACTACTACAAGCTGTTCCAAATATCGATTTCTTATCCATTTCTAAACCCATTTTACGAAAAGTTAAAAAGTTATCACTTTCTTAAGTGTGTATAGTACATTGCTAACACCAGTTTTTGGTCTCAAACTCAGGATCGGAGCAAATGGGATCAAAAACTTGCTTTGTACATCTGGCATGTTGTCATTAAGGACAGTTTTAAACAATATTGGCCATGTGTTTATTTGCGAGACACTCCCTTGACATACAGCTCTCCAAGCAATTTTATGAGACTGAAAACCAAAATGTAATAGACTGATGAGAAAAAAGATAATTTAAATTCTGTTCAAATTCCCGAGAGACTTCTGCATGTTCTTATCAGTGACAATAGATTTGGAATTAATACTGGGTTTTTTCTCTCCGATGCCTGAGACGTGCATGATGATTTGATAGGAAATTAATCTTTCCACCCAGGTTTATCTCTTTCCTTGTGATATATCTTTTCTGGACAAACCCCAGAAAACATCATGAATGGCAAACGCTTCAAAAAAATCTTTCACAAGTCAAGTATTCATTGAAAAATACTTGATAAATGTGGTAGAAACTGCAATGCTGTGGTGATTTACACTAACAATGTCCTTGTTTCGCTGTTATCAGGTCAAGATTGCCTATGGGAATAGTGCCGCTAATCAATTTTACAACTATGACACACAGAAGTCTGCTGTTTTGTCACTTCAAGAAGGGCAAGGGTAAGTTGTAATTTTAATGATATTTATTACATTTATTTCTCAGGCTATGCACTTTACAACAGCAAGACAGTAGAAAAGAGTAGCAAATGATTTAAAAAAATCTAAAACGATACGGAAAATAATGAATAAAATATATTACAAGGCATTTAGGATAAAAATTGCAATAGAGATCAAGACAGTTAGGATTTAATTTGCAACAGGCAAATACGTTCATATTTAGCAGTTTGTTCAATCTGTTAAAAGGTAATACAACATTTAAACTGGATTATACGGCTGATGGGACAGGATTCGTTGTCTAGGTAACTAGTTATGCAGAATTTTGTGTGCACAACTGGGCTACTTTGAAATCAGAGACTGTCAGAAACATATGCGCGAACCTGTCTTTTTTGTTCCTTTCAGAGAAAATGTTAGCAAACATATTCTTTCGGGACAAATAAAATGCCATAGGAAAAGAGAACGTATATTTATGAGACACTGTTAGAAGAAGTGTGTGCAAAGGTGAAATAGGTGGAATTAACTGTATTATTTACATTGCTGTACGATATTTTGCTTGCTGAAAATAACTTGGGGAGAGGAGTTGGCCTAACGGCTAGGGCGGTCAACCTCGAAACCGGGTTTGAGTCTTGGCAATGACGCTGAACATCCTGTGATTTTGGGCAAATCACTTAGGGGCAGATTTACAAGCCCCTTGCGCCTCTTTTAAGCCGCGGTTGCGTCACTTTTGTGACGCAGCGGCGGCGCTAAATATGCGCCATGGTGCGGGGTATTTACAACGTGACGCATCTGAGAGATGCGTCACGTTGTGAAGCCTTGCGCCACATGAAACCTGCGTCAGGTTTCATGTGGGCGTTTCCACGAAGGGGGGGGGGCGTTCCGTCGCAGAAACGCCCCTGGAAAGTGACTCAGTGAAATCTACAAGATTTCAATGAGTCACTTTACTAACGCTGATGCGTCAAAACCCTGCGCCTGCTTGAAGCAGGCGTAAGGCTTGACACACCATGTTAACAGATAGGGCAAGTTGGAAAAGTGCTGGAGTTGCGTGCCGCATGCAACACAACTTCAGCACTGCGCCGAATTCACTCCCTAGATGCGACACGCATCTGTTTATGCCTGCGCCATGGTGCGCAGCATTGTAAATGTGGCGCATCATGGGTGGCGCAAGGATAAACTTGCCTGCCGTATCTTTCCTGGCGCATCTCTGCTGATTTGCAGAGATACGTCAGGCAACATAAATCTGCCCCTTAATCTCCCAGTGCCTAACAAAAATGAATGTGTCCTCGTTGTAACGCAACTGGTGCTATGTAAAGTCCTCTGATACCCGATACTGGGTCGAGTTTGCGCTATGTAAAACTCCATAAAAAAAAAAAAAATAAATAAATAACTTCTGGGCAGTATGCAAAGAGCATGCCAATAAGTATGACTACAACTTTGGAATGATACAAGGGCCTGTAGCGGTCATGTGAGAGAAAAGAGTGGTGGAAGGCGCTGAGTAGAGTTGCTGAGTGATATACGGTTATGGCATTTTTTAAATAGTGAATTTAGTGTTACATTGCCTCCAATAGTGAATTCCTGGTGCTTAAACATTTAGCACACTGCCTTCAGGGGTTTGTGAGCATATGGCCCTGATTACGAGTAAGGCGGACTCATGGTGATTGTCTAGCCGCCACCAAACTGCGGGTTGGCCCACAGTATTATGAGTGTGGCAGTTGGACCACCACGAGACTGCCGGCTCTGCCGCAATCAAAGATCTTGTGTGGCCGAGCAGAGCTGACAGGGCCAGCAATATGCAGGTGGTGCTTCTGCAGCACTGATGAGCATAGTACAAGCTGTCTGTTCACTGCGCCTTCTGTGAAATGGGAGAGGGGAAAGGAAACTTAAGGGGCCCTAACAGGGCCCCTGCTACTCCTGGGCCTGAGGGTGCATGCGGGTGGGTTGGGGGTACAACATGTGCCACCCTGGATTTGCACTCCTAGTCCTTTATTTTGCCTCTTGCTGCTCATTTCTCACCTTTATCAGATCTTTATCAGACCTTGATCTACCTTGATTCTGCCTCTTTCTGTTCACAGCTGAGCTTCACTTTGCCTATTTCTGCTTGTTTCTCACTTTATTTTGCATCTTTCTGCTCATTTCTGCTGCTTTTTACACGTTTCTCACTTTTATCATGCCTGTTTCTGCGCATTGTTGACTTTTATTCTGCCTCTTTCTACTTGTTTCTCCCTTTATCTTGCCTCTTTCTGCTCATTGCTGACCTTTTTTTTGCCTCTTTCTACTCGTTTCTGACATTTATTCTGCCTCTTTCTGCTCATTTCTTAACTTTATTCTGTTTCTTACTGTGCATTTCAGACCTCAATTTTTTTTCTTCCTGCTATTTTCTGACTTTTATTCAGCCTTTTTATGCTTGTGTCACCATTATTTTGCCTCTTTCCACTTGTCTCCCACATTTATTTTGCCTCTTTCTGCTCATACTGATCTTTCTTCTGCCTCTTTCTGCTTGTTTCTCACCTTTATTCTACCTCCCGCTGCTCTTTTCTGACCTCAAGGCCCACATGCTCTCGGCAAGGAGCCAGTATTGCTGCTGTACGCAGGGAGCTAAACAAAGGCAGCTCCCTCCGTGCAGGAACCATCATTTTGTTTGTAACCATGCCTGCTTTTAGCAGGCATAAAAAAAGACGAAATCTCTGCATCCAGCAAGCAAGAGCATTTTGACAGCTCTCGCTTGCTGGAAGCGGAGCGTTGGCTCTGACTTGGCTGGAGCTGTCAAAGCTCCCATCAAGCCACAGCAAACAACTATGTTTCGGGGCTGGGAATCCTGGGACATAACAGAAGCCAGCCATGGGGGGTGGTTTTGCCCAGAGCCATTATTGCCTCCAGGATGGGGGCCAGCCAGCTCTCACCCTCTTGTGAACATGGGCTGGCCTTGGGAAGGTGGTGGTCCCCTGGTGGTATATAGCCTGGGAGGGGGACCGCGTGGCATTCTCCACTTTTAAAAAGGTATTTTAGCCCCGGGGAGGTGGTGGTCCCCAGGGGAGGTCCACAAGATCCCACATTACCATATTGCTTGCCTTGGGGTAGTTGTGGTTCCCGAGGCGTGGGGGCCACAAGGTACCTGATTTCATTACAGTTAAACTGCCCCTGCCAGGTAGGTGGTAGTCTCTGAGGCCTGGGGGGGGGGGGGGCGCATGTACCCCGTAACACTAAGATAAGCCCCAAGGAGATATTGGCCACTGGGGCTTAAAGGAACCTCAGGAAGGGGCCCTGGGTGCCCCACTCCTTTTTTAAATTTTGCACGCCTCCAGGACCTGGCCCATCCAGGGCCTAAATGTTAGAGAAGCACAGAAGCCTTTTTGTCATTGGGAGCCCTGAATCCAACATGACTCCTTCTGGAAAATAAAAACAAAAGTGTTTTTTGCCCCAGGTGGGGTCCCCAAGAGGCCTAGTAGGTCAGGGTACTCCTGCCCTGCCTCATCTCTCTTTTTTAAAAGTTTTTGGTGGGACTCGGATGAAACCAAGCCCCAAGATGGATGCCAACACTTCCAGGTTGAAGTGTTGGCAGCCAATCACATTTCAGCACTGGGACTGTCGGATCCTCAGAGGATCTGCATCCCAATATAAACAAATTTCACAGGAGGTTTAAGCCTCCTGCCAGACTCAAACCTGGTTCTCCAGCTTCAAAGTCGACCACCCCCGGAACCGGTCCAAGGATGCTTGTTTCCGGTCCAAGGTAGACCTGGCTTGGCTGTTCCAGCTGGACTGTTCCCATGAGGCATAGGGTCAAGACTGATTTGCCTATAGCTGGGTCTGAACTGGGGTGGAGAAGTGAGCTAAAGAACGATGATGGATTCAACCCAGATCTGTTTTGTGAAGTAACAAGGGCCCCCTGGTAAGGATGAGAATCCTGGGTCAGGGAAAACATACAATGTGAAGGTAAACACCCAGGCTATCTAACAAAACACTAGCTATGTATGCAACTGCACCATTACCAAAAATAAAGAACTTAAACCATAACACAAACAATCATAATGATATCAAAAATAGTGTGTTTTAATAAAAACAGGGATACATTTTTACAATGTAGTTATACAGTTATGATGAATTGTTGATAGAAAGTGATATATTATTATATTAAAAAACATAAATTAAAAAACATTAGAAGGACAGTGATACATGTCCTATCTATTGTTGCTGTGGCTGTTGTATGTGAGTCAACGCGTTTCGACACGTCGTGGTGTCTTCCTCAGGACTTTTATAGTTTCAGACAATTTATCTGACATAGAACTCTGTTTAGACGGTTCGTCTGTAGATTTCTTCAATTAAAAACAGAATAAGTGAGGCACCGTTATTTTCTTCCTCTAAAATTGGCATGTGTATCCTCAGTGTTAAGGATCCACTGCTCCCATCTCACTTAGCCTGTATTCACACTCTCAGTGGTTTTCTTCAAGTAAACGAATGCCTCTTGGCTATAGATAAAAACATTTGAACACGTATAAAGAAGTCTTCCAAATATACAGGGCGACACACCATAGGGCAGTAACTGGTTAATTTTCAAGCTAGCCCACGTAGTGCCAGTGAAAGATTACAGCTCCCCGCGTAAAATGACAGCGTCAACATGGAACTTAATAAAATCTCTTTATAGATGAAAAAACCGTTCGGAGTCATAAATGTTGCAGACACCGCTGCCGTCGGACGGGTCTCTTCGTTTCTCCCTTTCAAACCGCGGACACCAGCAGTTTGTTTTGCTGAGCGCTCGCTTCTATCAGGGCTCTAATGTTTGGCAGAGTCCCTCTTTGGCGCTTTTTCTCCATCACGAAATGGTCCAATCAATGGGCGGCTTGTAACGGCAAAAACGAAGGCCAGATCTGTGAATGGGGGTGAGTGTCTGAAAAGTTTCAGTGCTCCGGCCATCATCTCTTTGTGTTTGCTAAGTCAGCCGTCCTAGCCATTAAGCAACACCATTTCTCTTATGACCTAACATGTTATACCACTCATGACATGGTCAGTGATCTCACTGATGACATCACTCATTACAGCTTAAATGACATAACTTATGACATCATCCAGTGAGTGTGTTTTGATAACGCTTCTGAGACTTACACATATATACTAAGCTACTGCATAAGTTAAAAAACTATTCGTTTTGTAATACTAATGAATGATAGTGATTTTAACATATGTCATCTGTGTGTCTGTCTGTATCGGTGTGGAAGTGAGTGTCTATGTGGCTGTATTGTTATGTGAGTGGGTGTGTGAGTGGCTTTATGAGTAAATAAGTGGATGTGTCAGAAGCTGTATAGGTGAGTAAGTGACTGTAAGAGTGACTGTTTTGGTGAATGAATGGGTGTGTGAATGGCTGTTAGGGTGGGTGTGGCTGTGTGAATGGCTGTATAGGTGGCTGAGTGTGTGTGTGTGCTTGAGTGGGTGTATCTGTAACTAAATGGCTATGTGAGTGGCTCAATGGGTAAATGAGTGGGTGTACGAGTGATTGTATGGGTGGCTCAGTGGCTGCATAAATGTCTATGTGGGTTAGTGACTGGGTATGTAAGTGGGTGTGGATAGGTGATTGTCTGTTTGAGTGGGGGTATCGATAAGTGAGTAGGTATATGAGTGGCTGTTTTGCAAAGTAAGTGCCAGTGTGAGTTGTATCAGTGAGTTAGTGGGGGTGACAGTGTTTGTATGGGTATGTGAATGGGTATGTAAGTAGTTTTCTGGATGAGTGAATGGATGTGTCACAGCTGTATGGGTGAGTGAGTGGCTGTGAGAGTAGCTGCATGGATGAATGAGTGCTAGTGTGAGTAGTTGTATGAGTGAGTAAATGGCTTAGCATGTGAGTTATTACTAGTGTGAGAGGCTGTATGGGTGAGTGAGTAGGTATGTGAGTGGCTGCATGCATGGGTAAGTGGCTGAATGGGTGGGTAATTGCTATATGAGTGGCTGTATGAGTAGTGAGTAGTTGTGTGGGTGTATGAGAGTTGCATGAGAGGCTGCATGGGGTGTGAGTGGGTGTGTGAGTAGTTCTGTGGATGATATCATCAGTGATGTCATTTAAGATGTCATCAGTGATGTCACTGACTATGTCAGGAGTGATGTAAAATGTGAAGTCATAAGCAGTTCATTGCAATGGCTTAAGTTATAGTTAGCTCAGGTAACTATAACTGCTGAATTTCACTGGTTTTGTATGAGTGAAATCTGAGCCTATCTATAATATCCCTGTAACCTTTGTTTTTTTGTGTGAATCTCTTTGGTTTTTAACATTATTTACTAACTATAACCTCCCTGTAATCTTTGGGCTTTTTGGTGAATTTCTTATGGATTATTTTATTTTATTTCCTAACTGTAACATGTAACCTATGAGAGTGGATGTGTGAGTGTCTATATAGGTCAATGAGTGGGTGTGTGAGTGGCTGTATTGGATTGTGAGAGGGTGTGTAGTGGCTGTATGGGTCTTTCAGTGGGTGTGTGAGTGTTTTTGTGGGTGTGTGAGTATGTGTGTGTGAGTGGCTATAGGGGTTGGTGAGTGGGTGTGTGAGTGGCTGTATGGATCCATGAGTAGATGTGAGAGTAGCAGAATACGTGTGTGATTAGTTGTCCGAGTGTCTATGTGGGTGTGTCAGTAGATGTGTGAGCGACTGTGCCAGAGTAGAACCTCACCTGCTCCCTTATCCACCAAGAGTTCACAGTTTTGCACAAAATATCTACAAAACTGGCATACTTCCTACTGGTTAAGTACTAAGTTCTACCACATTGAGTACATGTTCAGGGAATATTCTACACTACATCTGTGTAATGGACCATGATGATATGTTTCCAGTGACCTTGTGTGATTTTCAGCAAGGTGATTGTTCCTTGTGTTCAAAGAAATTAACAAAGGGTATTCTGCAAATATTCTACTGGGAATGCACATTTTTTGCATAAAGTGTACAAACAATTATTATAACGTGTACCTATTCAGTATAATTGCACATGCCCCGCAATAGTTAACACTGCATCATAATTTATCCTCTTGACTCCAAGCACCCAGAAAGGCTTCAACCATGTGTAAAGGAACCATTACACGAGGTCCCAGGAACTGGCAATACAAGAATGTCAGTATATAAAATGCTGATAACAGCCTGCATATAGTCTAAAATGACCCCATTCAACACATTCTAAGATAAAAATAGATGCTGTATGCCATTATTGTAACAGATATTCAGATAACCAAGTACTATACACTTTAGATAGCGGAAGGTTTTGGAATTAGGGTCGTCTCATATGCCGACGATACCCAGCTGGTGATCTCCCTATCACGGGCACCGGATGTGGCAGCCTCTAATTTCAGGGCATGCATGCAGGAGCTTGCCTTCTGGATGGCCAAGAACTGCCTAAAACTTAATGGCAATAAGACCGATGTGCTTATGGTAGGGGGTTCTCCGTCAGGCTGGACGTCGGCTTGGTGGCCTCCGAGTCTGGGCCCCACTCCTATACCATGCACCCAGGTGAAAAACCTTGGCGTATGGCTGGACTCCAGTCTCTCATATGAAGCCCATACCAGATGTATAGTGGGGACATGCTTTGGAGTCCTTAAAAGCTTGCGGAAAACGATGGAGCTCCTTCCTACAGAGGCTACGAAGACGTTGGTGCATGCCCTCATTACACCTTGCCTAGATTATGGCAACATACTATATCTTGGCGCCACAGCTAAATGCTTGGGAAGATTGCAGGTGGTGCAGAATGCCGCCGCACGGTTGGTACTGATGCAGCCTAGGAGGGCGGCCTCCAAAAGAGCATTAGACACCCTGCATTGGCTACCTGTAAGGAAGAGAGTGATGTTCAAGGCGCTGTGCATATGCCATCGCATCACCCAGGGCACGGGCCCTTCCTATCTGAAGGATCTTGTTACCAGCTATGTGCCCGCAAGGTCCCTGAGATCGAGTGGGATCGGCCTGTTGCTAGTGCCGAAGGTAAAGAAGGCCAGAATGGGAGGTAGGTCCTTTAGACTTCTGGCTGCTCAGAGTTGGAATAAGCTCCCTCTGAGCCTCCGGATAGAAACTTCTGAATTAAAGTTTAGGAAGGCTCTTAAAACCTACTTGTTCTCATGTTGATTAGGTGGGCTGGTCTGGACATGGCTGAGACTCTGCCAATTTCTCTCACTGTAGCGTGGGGACACACCGGTGTGGCGTAACCATGCGCTCTATAAACTCCTTATTATTAGTATTATTTAATATTAAAAGGTTTGCAGCCTCTTCACTGGTATAAAGTTGTATGAAAGGTGTACAATATTATGTATCAAGTATCAAGTTGCCTGTGTTTTGACAGAGACATCAACAAACAGAAACTGCAGAAACTGCAGTAAGAATATCACAATTGCTCTTTTTCTCACATAAACAGCAAGAAGCTTTTAGACACCTTTTAATATCATTCATCTGAAACATATTAACACCTTTCCTAACTTTCCCTCCATGAGGACATAATACATGTTGTCTGATAATGTACCTCCTGCAGAGACGCATGTAGAACTGGGATGCACAACATAGGGTCAGCTCAGAGAAGGCACGCTCCTGCCCCTACACACTCACTGTTCTGCAGCACCTCATGCTTTAATTGAGGTAGCCATTTCTGCACTATGATGGGAATCTAAGTGCTTTGCTGTAAAAGATTGGTTCAGTCTGCCTTGGTCGAAACAGGGAGTACAAGCATCACTGCTGGGTGACCACTCATGGCATGTTCAGTATTACCCACTCCGGAAGCCCCATCGCAAAATATAAAATGTTATCAATGTCATTGATTGTTCTGTGAAATTATTTGCAACGTATCATGTGACGATGAAAAGGCACTATAAAAGAAGATAAGACATTGCAGACACACAATCTGGTTTGTTTGCATCTCGACAGAGAAGAAAACAGCTTTTGAGACTCCCCAGCACACTACAAGATGTATATTCACAATGGGGTTTCCACGGCCTACCAATGAATGGCTACTGCAGCCTGCAAGCCCAGTCACTCATTAAAACCCATAATGCTTTCATGCAAATCAGGATGCCTCAGCCACAAACCAGAAAGCTATCACTAGGGCCTATTTTTATGATGCTGGTGTCACCCTATGCCACAGTCTCTTCAAAAGCACTTTAAAAAACGGATGAGACATCATATACATTCCATATTCACCCTGCTAATCTGGGGCTCACTGCCCTCCTCTCCCTCTTATGAGGAGTTTCTTATAAAACAAAGGTGGGCGAGCCATTTACACTTTTTAATTGTGAAATGGGACACATAGCTCCTCCGTAGGAAATTATGCTGCCAATATGAATCCCGAAGCAGAGTCTGTAAATGTGACAGAAATGCCAGACAGAATGGCAAAAGGTTGTAGTAGTAAATTATTCACCCCAGACCTGGCCCTCAAGGGGGCTGAAAGAGAAAGGTGCCTTTTTTTCATTTTGGCGTGAATTTATGAATCTGTCGCAAAACCGCTGCAAACAGGACCGGGCTAGAGGGTCAGGGTATTCCTACCCTGCCCCCTTTTCTTTATTTTTAACTTCACTTTTGGGAATCGGCTGAATCTGAGTCCCAAGATGGCTACCAATGCTTCCTGGTTGAAGTGTTGGCAACCAATTAGATCTTTGCACGAGATTAGGAGGATATTCAAGAGAGCACATGGTTTTCTTTTAATAACTCTAAAAGTGCTGAATGAATTTACACCAAATACCAAAAAGCACTGCTTCTGTACAAAGATCTAGATTTCTGCCAAATTTGGTGAATTCCGTCCAGCCATTGGGCTGTAGTCGTGTTCAAAATCCCTACGGGAATTAACATGGGAAACACACTGCTTTTGACCCACCTTTTTCTTGGCTCCCATTTCACAGATCACCCTGAAACTTTCTATGCACAATTAGAACGTCTGGCACCCTTTTCGGGGAACATTTGGGAAGATTCCTCAACTGGTGACAGAGATATAGGCAAGCCAAAAACACTGTTATTATGGAAACTAGGTCCTAATTATAACTACCTACCGGCGACAAGTTATAATTAGGAGCTAGTTTCCATAGGAAAAGTGTTTTGACTTGCCTATGTCTTTTCCACCGGTTTAGGATATATATATATATATATATATATATTTGTATATATATTTCACCTACTGGTTGTCACCAGTAGGTAGTTATAGTTAGGACCTAGTTTCTATCTAAAAAGTGTTTTTCAATTGCCTATATCTTTGCCACTGGTTGATGAATCTTCATGAAATGTTCCCCAAAAATGTGCTGGTTACTTCAGATGCTGTCTGAAAAGTTTTGTGGTGTTTCATGTAGCGGGGGTCGAGAAAAAGTGGGGGTTCCAAAATGTATTTTCCCCATGTTAATTCCAATAGGACGATTAGACACAACTACAGCCTGAACCACTGGACAGAATTACACGAAATTTGCAAAAGGCTAGTTGTTGGTCCACAGATCATGCTTTTAGTGATTAGGTGTAAATCTGTTCTGTAGTTTCAGAAATATTAAGGAAATCAAAATTTCTTTATATAGGGACGCAGATCCTCGACAAATCCATCAGTCCTCGTGATGAAATCTGATTGGTGGCCAACACCATCCAGGAGGAGTTGGCAGCCATATTCGGAATTGGCTTTAGCTGAGTTCCACAGAAACACTAAAAAAGAAATAAAGGGGGTCAGGGTAGGTATACCCAACCCCTTTGACTGGTGGAGGGGTGCCACCGGGACCCCGCTAGGGACTGAAAAAATTTATGTGGGGTAAATTTTGCCACAAACTGATGGTTGGATCAGCAGATTTACTGCAAAAAGGAAGCCCGCGGGTGAAATCCATGGAGCCACTGCTTTTAATTTTGCAGTGGTGCCCACGTGGCATCCCTGCGCCCTGAGAACCACCACCTCCCAGGTCAAACAATGGTAAGTTAATGCTTGGGGGCTGTGCACCCCCCACCGGCTCGGGCCACCAGCTTCCTAGATCTTTAACATGATTGAATGTAGGAGCCACACCAACCCCCCCACGCCACCTGCCCAGGGATTTAGTTGAAACCAATGCAGTTGGGACGCATGGACCACCCCACAGCCGGGAGCCGCTACTTCCCAGGGGCTTTATTTTGATTGAATGCTGGTAGGGCCAAATGGACCCCCATAACCCTGTGGACCACCACCTCCCTGGAACTTTTCTTAAATTTAATGCTGGGGCTGTACGGGCCCACCCTGCTCCGTCACTACCACCTCCCTGGTGACTTTACAATATGGATGCGGGCAGGCCTGCTTGGCCCGCCTGTGCCCCGGGGATCACCACCTGCTGTGTGCCAAATCCAAGAAAGGAGGGGGCTGTGCTGTCTCCCTCTTGGAGCCATACATTACCCTGGGTACTGCCAACACTCAAGACCAGCTCCTACTATGTCCTGGAGTCCCCACCCCCTGGAAATAGCTGTTTACTATGGCTTGGTGGGAGCTTTAACGACTCCCACCTTCCCACAGCAAACACTCTGCTTTCAGCAAGTGAGAGCAGTGAAAATGCTCTCGCTTGCTGAAAGCAGAGCATTTGTTTGTTTCTCTGCCCGCTGTCAAGCGAGCAGGGAAACAGACAAATTACTTGCACACACAGAGAGCTGCATGTTTAGCAGGTCTCTGTGGCTCCGCAGCCTTAAGGCCCCACAGTCCCTGCAGGAGACCCGGAGCTGGCAGGGACTGCAGGGCCTTGAGGCTCACCCGCAGTTCCAGTGCAGACTGGCTGGCCTGGGTGGGACCAGGGCACACAGACACATATGGCTGGACCTCGAGGGATTGGGTCCCCAGGGCCAAAACTGGCTCGGGACGGGGCGTGTGACCCATTTGGCCAAAATGCATAGCACCTCTCACACACTCAGTCGCACTTACTCACCCACTCAAAGAATGAGACTGGTATTAACACACCACTCCCAGATCGATACAGGCACTCACAGACCCACTCACAGAGACTTCTGTATGTAGTTACAGACCCGTTCAAACAATAGCGCACATACTCACAGACCTGACGCATCAAATCAAAGACCCACTCAGACATCATGCGGGGGCTTGACCACAAAGGAGCCAAATGCAGCCGCCCAAGGTGTGAAGTTGGATGCCTGGGATGGGGCTGGCGGTGCTGTGCATAGCATGGGGTTAGGTGTATGCGGGGGTTGGCTGCAGGGCCTGGCCACAGGCCAGGTCCTGCAGCCAACCCCCTGCTGTGTTACAAAATATAACACACATACTCACAGACCTAGTCAGATGACGCATCAAGTCAAAGACCCACTGATACATCATGCAGGGGGTTGACCACAAAGGATCCCAATGCAGCCGCCCAAGGCTGAAGGCTGTGTTTGGTGTGGAGTTGAATGCCTGGGGTGGGGCTGGTGGTGCTGTGCATAGCATGGGGTTAGGTGTATGCGAGGGGTTGACTGCAGGGCCTGGCCACAGGCCAGGTCCTGCAGCCAACCCCCTGCTGTGTTACAAAATATAGAAGTTCATTGAAAAATAAAAGTTACGGGGATGATATAGTCAGGAAATAGATTTGAAAAAAAAAACGAAATTCACTAAAAAAAACAAAGGTTATAGGGACGTTATAGTTAGGTTCAGATTTAACTTGTACAAAACTAGAAAAATTCAGCAGTTATATTTAGCTGGGATAACTATAACTTGCTCCCCCGTAATGCACTGCTTATGACCTAACATATTACATTACTCAAGACGTGGTCAGTAGTATCACTGATGACATCACTGGTGACATTTCACATGATATAACTGATGACATCACTTATGACATCATCCAGACAAGTACTTACACACCCACTGACACCCCCAAACTATCTGTGAAAAACCCTGTCACACACCCACATAAACAACCACTTACACACTCACTTCCAGAACCATACAATCACTCACACACCCTTTCACTCACCCATTTACTGACTTACACACCCATTCACAAACCCATAAAACTACTAACACACCCGCTCACTCATCCAGGCTGTCACTAACTCACCCACTCACTACTCCAGACACTCTCTAAGACATTCATTAACTTGGCCATACCCTTTCTCACACTACTACTCATTGATCTTTATAGTCAGTGACTAGGACACTAACTCACCCACACAGGCAATGCAACACCCAGTAAGTGAGCCATAAACACTCACTGAGAGTTACTCACTGACAGATACAGTTACTGACATACCCACTCACTCACCGATACAGCCACTCACAAAACTACACACACCCATACAATCAGACACACACTCAATCTTTCACTCACATAGCCACACAGACACACTCACACACACAGACTTTTGCACACCAACGTACTCACTCATACAGTCACTGACAGAGAAACTCAATCACATTTACAGCCACTCCCACACCCACTCATTCACCCATACAGACCATGATGCCACCACTCACTCACTGATACAGCTATTTACACAACCATAATTTCTGCCATTGAGTCTCTGACACAGTCAATCAATTATGCATACAACCACTAATATACCCACTCACTCACCAATACTGTCACTAACAAAACAGTCACTCACATATACAACCACTCACCCAATGTGGTCAATAACACACTTTCCCATATAGCTACAGACACAGCCACTTACGAAACCTAACCAGAGACTCATCTCGCCACTCACACATCCATATACTTGGAACCACTTACAACCACTGACTGATGTTATCAGTGATGTCATCAGTGATTTCACTAAACATGTCATGAGTGATGTAATATGCCAGGTTATAAGCAGTGCATTGCAGATGCACAACCTACAGTTAGCTCAGCGAAGTATAACTGCAGAATTTCTCTGGTTTTGCATGAGTGAAATCTGACTCTAACTATAGCAACCCTGTAACCTTTGTTGTTTTCAGCGAACATATATATATATATATATATAATCAAGCTCCAAAAATCCACAGGATGTTAAATCCAAAAGAATGCAGCACACGCAGGGGTGGTTCCAACCAAGATATTTAATGTTGGAACGCTCACAGCTTGTTGCTGTGAGCGTTCCAACATTAAATATCTTTGAATAGCACATTTAGTAAAAACATGGCATACAACAACATAGCATACAAAGTAACAACATAGCATAACAGAGTTCGGGGGATAAAAGCAGAGTAGAGAATTGTTCTGAGCAATAAAAATCAATTTGAGATTGTGCACGTCTTAGCTTCGAAAATTTGTATAAGAATACTTTTGTATAAGAATCCATGGTTCATGATGGATAAACACACACAATCAATCAATGATTGATCGGCAACTGGATTTGACCCTCTCTTTACCCAAGAAGGTAAGTCAGCATGTTCACACTGAGGTCTACTATGCAAGGCGGTTAAATTCCTTCTAATGCATAATCTAGCAATTGATGACATGCTGGTCAGCTTGCTGGTTAATAGTACTACAGCTTCCAATTCTGGATATTTAATTTATTCAAGTGTTATAAGTCCATTGGCTGGTTTACATAAGTTCACAAATATATGGACGGTGTAACCCGAACATTCAAGTCACCCAAACTACAGACAATGTTTTGTGGAAGTTGCACATAAATATCTTGAATAGTTTTCATTCTTGCAGAAAAAGCCCCAGATTATTTGTGCATGGGAAATGTAACCATTTAACAATAATAAATCCACATTTATTATATTGTGAGAAAGTAGAGAGTCTACGAGAGCAAGTGATTTTAAATGCTTGAGAAAGATGTTCAAACAGTTCTGAGTCGCACTGCAGCACTAAATATGTTAGTTAGTTGATATTACTTCAACTTGAAAATGTGAAATGTTGTGTAACTCAAAAACAGCCAAACTGAAACTTGGCTTGAAAGATATTGCAATATACTTTTAGCCTATGTAGGGTTAGTAATATATTATTTAGAGGTTGATATTTACTGTTCTTTTTAACTGTGCGCAAATCCATAATGACAAAATGTTTATAGGATATCGTTCCTATATGCTTAAGTAAAGTTATATATGAAAACATTACTTAGAACAAACGTGTGCAATTTTCATGGAAGATTAAAGACAACTTTAGATATGTTACATCCGGTCCAGATTTTGACTCATTTGATTACAGCCACATTTTTAAAGATCAGGATACATTAACCAGATCATGCAAAACAAAACTGGAGACACCAGTACTTTGGGGGCGGTTCACAGAAGCGACCACGAGAATGACTATGCAGTATTATGACCATGTGTATCCTCAATGGCTCAGAATTAGCCGTTCCTGGTGCAGATTGTTAAACAGACCGGGCCAGGCGTGGTTTTGTTCCCCCGGTTTGTTCCTGGACAGGCCAGACTGGACTAATTCCCTGCCACAAGGAGTTCCAAAGTCTGGCCCCTGCCAACCTATGCTCCACCTCCCATTCCTGAGCTGCACCATTCTGTTGCTACATCTACAGATGGTGCCAGCAGTCAAGTTCTCAGACAGTAGAGGTATAGCTCAACCCCAAATGCACACAAAAGACTCACATACACACAGTTGCCTAAGTAGCTCAAACCTCTGGCAGGAGTGAGAGCAGCGGTCTAGGCAGGGACAGAGCTATAGAGTGTTCTCCTGCTCTTTCTACAGGGCAATCAATCTACCCATGACACTCAATTGGCATTCTTGTTTGGGAGTTCAAAAAGGTCGCCTATTGCATGAGTAATCGCAAACATTTCCCCGGGGGGGGGGGGGGGCACAAAGTGCTGTCTAGGACATGCCCGAGGGCCGCACTTATGCCAGCAGGGTTGAAGTGATGAAAGGTGGGCGTAGGGGTAACGTGAAGCAGATGCATGGTGTGGACAACAAAATGAGGCCTGTCTGCCACCAACGCTCTATTCTCATGCACCAGAAATTAAAGTCAAAGCATTACCTTCTAATGTAAATCCTGAGAGGAAAAGAGATACTAAGCAGAGAACTTTGAATTTAGCCCGACTAAGCATGGGAAGCCCATGAAGCTTGCGAAGTCCCTGCGCGATGGAATGGAATTTTGTAAGATTAAAATTAGTCTTACTGTGGCATTTTGGACTAATTATAGTTAACTCATGTGCTTTTCTAAAATGGTTAGATAAAGACTATTGCAGTAGTCCAGACTAGGAAATACTAGAAGGGTTATTCAAGTTTTCCTGTGGCCACGGGGAATAAAGGGAAGAATTTTTCTTATAATTTTTAAGATATAGTAGGCTGAGGATGTGACAGCTGATATTTGCGCACTCATATTATGGTTGTCATCAATGATGACTCCCAAATTCTACACTTTAGTGCCGGGAAGAGGAGGCTGGGACAAATTTTCAGGCCTCCGATTGGTGGACCAGGCTTGAGAGGAGTTACCGAACTCAATGATCTCGGTTTTACCTGCATTAAGTTTCAGGCAATGCCCACTCATTCAGCCACTAACTGCATTGATGCAGTTACAGCATCTTAAGGGGCCTGACAAGCTGGTATTGGCTGCTGAAATTATCAACTGAGTATCATCCACATAAGATGTTACCTCCAAGTTGAAGCTTCCAATGAGAGGGGCCAATTTCGTTACATAAACATTCAAACATTAAAAAGAGAGGGGCTCAGAGACGACCCCTGTGGGACTCCGCATGGCAGTGACAAATGTGGGGAATTACATTTCTCTAATGCTACTGTCACTGAGAAAAGAGGAGAGAAGATCGAGCGCGACCCCCTTAACTCCTATTTCCTTTAGACAGCGAATGAGAGTAGTATGATCAAAAATATTGAAGGCAGCAGATATGTCCAGTAAAATCATAACTGCAGAATCTCCACTATCTACTGGCTTCCTGACTTCCTCCGTTGCCTTAACCAGGGCGGTTTCTGTACTATGCCCTCATCGAAAGCCATACTGCGAGGTATTAAGGAGCTGATTGTCTAAAATGTATTTAGAAAACTCCAGATTCATTATCTTCACACAGATATTTGTAGGAACATGCAATAGGACGATAATTGGAAGTGTCATTAACCTTTAGTTAGACTTTTTTTTTAAAGTGTGAGGATAGAAGCCTGTTTCAAGTCAGAAGGGAAAGTCCTAGTAGCGAACATGATATTAAAAATCTGAGATAGTTTCTTCGCGATAATGTTAGGAACCAACTTTAAGATCTTTGCAGGGCAGGGGTCATAAGGGGAACCTGATTTACTTTGCAAAGGTAAGGCACTCTCTTGTTCTGGTGTAGTGGCAGAAAAGTCTGTAAGTGAACAGTCACCTAGCATGTTCCCTTTATGGGCTACCAAAGGATGAGGGTCCCCATTGTCAAAGTCCTGAAAAATCCCATTGACTTTCTCTTTGAAGGCGGTAGCAAGGACATCACAAAAGGATTGACTATCAGACGGTTTGGTCATATTCGAGATAGTATTGAGTCTCTGAACAAATTGGAAAAGTTCTTTCGAATAATTGGAGGCCCTATCTATTACTTGGGCAAAGTAGCTACTCTTTTCCTTCTTGATGAGATCTGTGTAAGTGTATGCCTGTCTCATCTGGTCATCGTAATTTTACCTCCATATCCTTTCTTGCCTTCTACAGGCTTGTTTTTCAAGCCTCAATGCTTCTGAGAACCAAGGAGCCGTAGGCTGCTTCCTGAATGAAAGCTGATTTTTGGTGGGAACCTGCTCCCTGAAGGTGTCCAACAACCAGTTTGCATAACACGATGTAGCCGACTTGGCCTCTGCAAGTGGTGGGGGGAAATAGTGCTCAGCTAAGAACTGTTCTAATGTGGCTGGGTCTAATTTGCTACAGTCTTTGCAGCTAATGGTGACCGGCATGTTCTGCAGATGTGCCCAATCTCTGATGCTTTCCGTAGAGAACATAATCACTGAGTGATCCAACCAAATCACAGGAAAAATGCTTAAGATTTTTAAAGAAGATAATTGGAGAAGAGACCATCCAGCGTATGTCCAGCTGATTGCATAGGCATCTTGACTAACTGTTCAAGTCCTAAAGATTCCGCAATATCCAGGAGATTAGCTGTGTGATTATCTTCTGGGGCCTCCAGGTAAAAGTTAAAATGTCTGAGAATGGTAAAAAATTTGAGAGGAGACTGTTCTCTGCTAATACTTGAAATGTTTGAGAGAACGCATTTTTATTGCTTTCAGGAGGCCGATATAGAAGTATCCCAGAGAAAAAGACTTGGCTGTCCCTAGCAACTGGACTGCCTCATTGGTTTCAATACTCACATCACTGCAGATAGTAGAGAGTTCCTTGCGATAGATTAGTGCCAAACCACCACCCCTTTTAACCAGTCTATCCTGCATAAAGAGAGTGTAGTCTTTAGAGACAGCGATCACAAAATCGGGGCTGCAAGCACTATCTCCCCAGGTCTCCGTAATAAACAGACAGTCCAATCCTGATATTTCAATCTGCTCTGCAATCTCAATTTTATGTTTTGGAAGAGACCGGGCATTAAATAAGGCTCAATTGAATCTCTTAGATTTGTACATGTTGCCAGCCTTTCCTGAGTTATCCTATGAAAGGGTTTGGGTCCTTTCCCGTACTCAAAGTCGGACTTATATATTGGCAATTGCACGCTGAGCAAATAAGCTGCATTTGCAATGATAACAGCCTTGGATCCATACAATAACAGTTATCTTTACTGAGGGGCAGAGAGCCAGAAGCTCCATAGCTGAATATGTCACCTTTTGTGGTTGTCCTATGGTCGAAGAGCCAGGAGCCATGGTCCTGTGACCAGTCCAGGCGTGGACGGGTGCAGAAGAGCTTGCCTTTGGCGCGCCAGCAGCGAACCCACTGAGCACATCCGATGTGTGTCAGGCTCAGCATGTGATCCTTATTGCTGGCCAGAGGCGTCTTGTGGCCTGCACCCTGGAAGCGGAAGTGCTATGGAAGGGGGAGGGACTATACCCCTACGTAACAAATGGCAAAGCTGCTGCAGACTGGGGGCATAGAAAAGCAACCCAGCAGAAGCAGCAAAGAGTAAGTTTATTCACAATGTCTTTAAAAGGATCTTAAAAGCAGTTTAACAATGTCATAGCAAGCAAGGTTTCAAAAGCAAAGAATGCTGCTAGGCAAATATCTGGCACTAGCTGAGAAGGGCTTCCTCCTCACATTCACCCAATGTGCGTCTGGCTCAGTATGTGATTATTATTGCTGGCCAGAGGCGTCTTGTGGCCTTCACCCCGTAAGCGGAAGTGCTATGGAAGGGAGAGGGACTGCACCCCTCTGCAAAAACAGCAAAGCTGCGGCGGACCGGGGGCACAGAAAAGCACCCAAGAAGAAGCAGCAAAGAGTAAATTTACCGACAAAGTCTTTTGAAAGGGTTTTAAAAGCAGTTTAACAATGGCATAGCAAGAATCGTTTAAAAAGCAAAGAATGCCCCTACGCGGATAGCTGACACTATCTAACAAGGGCTTCCTCCTCACACTCACCCTCAATGAACTGCTACCTCACTTCTTTTAGTTCTTCAATGAGAAACAAAGGAATCCACACTACTGTTGATGAAATCTATAAATGTAAATGTATTTCGATTTATATAGCGCACGAATCACCCAGGGGTCTCAAGGCGCTTGCTTAGGGAACCCGTCCTGGTATTCCCCTGTGAGTTACCCTGGCAGCGTATTCACAAGGTGAAAGCCAGGCATCCCGCCGCGAGGGGCCGTAGTGGAGATTAAGCAAGCTATTGCCCAGAGTCACAGAGTGTGACCCCGTGAGTCAAGTAGGCACCGGAGCGAGAATTGTCGAGTCCGTGGAATTTTTGAGCCCGAGACCCGCCAAGGCAGGGAATCGAACCCTGGTCCACGGCTGATCTCAGCTTCCGGGTATGCCACCTCTAACCACTGAGCCACGCTTCTCCACATCCACTATCCAAAGAGAAGTTTAGATTTATAGAAAAAAAACTCAAATCCCGTCTCTCATTCATTTCCATTGGGGTCTGCATTTGTAATAGTCAATCCAGTAATTTTGGGCCAGATGTAGGAGCCCTAATACCGGTCGGTAACGGCCGAATTCGGCCGTTACCGACCGGTATTAGGGTTTTCTGATGTAGGGGGCCTATATTTTACCGATTCTGTAAATTTACAGAATCGGTAAATTTACAGAATCGTGAAACATATGGATTTACCGATTCGGTAAATCCATATGTAGGTGACACTCCTGAGAGTGCCACAGGCCCTTAAGAGTCGGTATTTTACCACCCAATCCTATTGGGTGGTAAAATACCGAATTCAGGTGTGCTTGCACATCTGTGCATGCACACTGTGCAATGTGACACACAGACATGCCCTTAGGGCATGTCTGTGTGCCACATGTCACACATGCCTGTACTTGGGGTGCTAGAGGGTGTCAAAGTGACACCCCCTGCACCCTTGCAGGATTCGGTATTTACCAAATCGGTAAATACCGATTCGGTATTGCCCATTGATTCCTATGGGCTTCAAGGCCCATAGGAATCAATGGGCAATACCGAATCAGTATTTACCGATTCGGTAAATACCGAATGTTACAGATTCGGTAATTCTAAATAAAAAATTACCTACATCTCCCACCTTCTAATTTACCGATTCATAAATACCGAATCGGTGAAATTCGGTATTTATAAATCGGTAAATTAGAGTTACCTACATCTGGCCCTTTGTCTTCTCAGTAATGCTGTTGAAGTGAACTCTTTTTTCGAAAACTTTAATCAACTGGAAACAAAACTAGCTCACTTAGGGCCAGATGTAGGAAGGCTATTACCGGTCGGTAACCGCCGAAATTTACACATTTCAGCCGTTACCGACTGGTAATAAGCTTTTCTGATGTAGGGGCCGAAATTAACGATTCGGTAATTTACCGATTCGGTAATTTAAGGAATCAGTAAATTACCGATTTCTTAAATACCGATTTGGTAAATTACCGAATTCCTAATGTAGGGAGCACTTAAATGAGTGCTTATCCCATGTTAGGATTCGTTATTTACCACCAACTACAAGTTGGTGGTAAATAACGAAAACACCCCAAAAAGCAATTTTATGCAAATTACTTCAGTGCCATGTTGCAGACATACAGGCCCTTAGGGCCTGTATGTCTGCAACATGTGCACCCATACACAATTGAGGGGTGCAACAGGGTGTCAAAGTGACACCCTGCCACCCTTCAATGTTTTCCCCCTTTTACCGAATCGGTATTCCCCGATTCGGTAATTGACATTCATTCCTATGGGCCTCCAGGCCCATAGGAATGAATGTCAATTACCAAATCGGTAAATACTGATTCAGTAAATACCGAATCTTAACGATTCGGTAATTTTTACCGAATGATTTGCTACATAGCATTTACCGATTTGAAAATACCGAATCTGTAAAATTCGGTATTTTCGAATCGGTGAATGCTCTTTACCTACATCTGGCCCTAAGGGTCTTATTTTGATGGGTGGTTTACTCCATCACCAGGGCAATGGATATCCTGTCTGCTGAAATATAAATCCCATAATATCCTATAGGATTTATATTTCAGCAGACAGGAGATTCATCACCTTTGTGAGGGAGTAACCCGCCCATCGAAATAAGACCCTTAGTGAGCTAGTTTTGTCTCCAGTAACCCGGTCACCAAAATCTAAATCGGGCCCTAAATGTCTGAATCCATGGAAGTGATTCATGACTGAAGACTTCTCATCAAATGTTCATTCATTGAACATGTGCTCAGAGATTCTAAGTTTTCGTTTTATTTCGCTCTTGCTACTATACAGTGAGCTGCAAGGGCATTTAATGATGCACAGAAATTAGTGTACATGTGACATAACATTTCAATGTAATATTTTTACCTGTTCTGGGGATTAACAGTTGTGATCCTTTCATGACATTATTGTAGTATATAAATCCTAGAAAGGGAGTGTTCTTTTTAGTTTGGTTGTAGCCACTGGTGGTCTTTCTACACCTCTTGTTACATATAGTTGATGTAATCCTGAATGCGGCGGTGCGTCCATTGGGGGCGTTGGGGCGTTGCCCCACTAGCCATGTGGACGACCGTAATGCTGCTCAGACGCTCGCATTTGATTAAAAAAATTATTTCTGAGAGCGCACTCGTGACTGGCCTCGCCTCTCGGAGAGAGCTCTCCCTGCCGGGACAAGCCCGACTGAAAAAGACATCGCGCTGCGGAAGGGTATGGGGGCGGGGCTGCGACAGTGAGTGACAACACAGCAGAATGGAGAAATAGCCAACAGCTGCAGCAGTGTGCGCATGTCAATTTTAGGCCTAGTAATTTTTAGTACTGGCTTGCGCTTGGGCACATGCAGTACTACTTTGTCCTCCCTAAATTTGTGACTCTGAGACTGGCAGGGACCCGGGCCCCCGGGTCTCATCATGGGCAGGCAATGACCCTGCTCTTAGCCAATCCTGGTGCAGTAGCGCTGCTAATGCTGCGCCAGGATTGGCTGAGAGTCACCAAGCAGACTGCAGTTGGTGCCGCCGTGCGTGGGTGGTGGTGGCTGCTCAGTGCCGCACTGTATGGCCAATCACACCATAGCATATGCGAAGCAATGCAGTGGATTGGCCATTTCCTCTACGCTGTTGTTGGCACGTCACCGCGCCTGGCGCGCTAGTGCCTGTGCCACGACGAGTCACGAGATGAGAGAGTGTCGTGTGTAGACTACAGTAGACCTCGTGCTTGGCTCGCCGCTGTTTAGTACACACTTGCTTCCAAGACAAGTACAGACAGTACTTTGTTCCAATGTTAGTTTTTTTTCACACAGTGTGAGTCATAGATAGTGACTGTGTGTACAGCAAGGGGGCGTGTGCGTGGGGTGGGTGGCATCTGATTGTAGTGTGTCTTGGGGGGGCCGCAATTGTCTGGTGACTGGCGCGTATAATAAGCCTGCCTGGCTGCGGCCTTCCTCGGTTAGGCCTCAGAGTTGGAGGGGAGGGTTAAGTATTAAGTGCGCATTGCGCAGACAAAAGAAAATCTGTGTGTCTAATCTATTTCGAATACGACGACAAATAGATTAGACACACAGAATTTGTTTTGTCTGCGCAATGCACACTTAACACTTAACCCGGCCTCCCCAGTAACTCCTGCGCACCGACTGCTTGCCGGCCACTGGGGCCGCGGCGATGGGCAGCTCGACTCCCATGACGCCAGGCCAGGGAGGGAGGGCTCACGCACACCTGTGGCCCCCTCACTGCACGGTTGTACCCAATATGTCACCGGAAGGGTCCGCGCCTCACGGCTCCCCCATGTTCTTTTTGCCGCTCAAATTAACACTGGGAACCACACTGCTGCCCTTAACTCTATGTACCATGGCCCGCACCAACATATGCGAAACGGCCTCATATCTCGCCTAGGTCCTAGGACCGTGATCAAGTAAAGACGTTTTTTTTCAATAGGCAATAAACACCTCGCGGCTCGCGCCCACCCGGTACAGTTCAACATATCGCCCACCCTACACCGCTCTACACGTGGGCAGGCCTGACTCTTGGTGCCAGTGTGATAGCCTCCTTGCCCAAAGTAACCAAGGTGATGAGTGGACGGTGGGAGCGAGACTAGCTCTGCAGTCGGCAACTCCGCCGGCACCACCACGCTCCGCCAGGTTCTCCTGGCTTACCATAAACAGACCAGAGGACTGCCTGCAAGGGGGGGGGGGGGGGGGGGGCAGCTGGCAACCTAGAGCTGGGGCAGCAAGTGCTGTGACCTCCCGCGCCACACCCAGGGCACACCGCCCGCGCCCGTCCTGGAATGATGCACATCGTCCCCGGCACACTACTCGCCTACAAAGCCCGGCGCAGTGCCAGGGGAGGAAGAAGACTTAACCCGGCCTTCCAGTAACTCCTGCACACCGACTGCTTGCCGGCCCCTGGGGCGAGGGGCAGCTTGACTCCCATGACGCCAGGCCAGGGAGGGCTCGCGCACACCTGTGGCCCCCTCACTGCACCCTTAACTCTATGTACCATGTCATATGCGAAACTGCCAGTCTTAGTCGGAAGAGGTGGGATGCAATGGCTGATGAGTGTAGGGGTCTGAGTGCAGGAGAGTTCGCTCCTTACTGTAGTTGGAACAAACTGGGGTGTCTGGGTTCAGGACAGGTCCATCTCCTCTTTGTGGTCCGCAGGACCTCCGTGCTGGATTATGGATCTGAGGTTACAGGATAATCCTGTACTCTATCATGGAGAGTAGGATCTTGCTGCAGGGCAGGGATCTGAGGCTACACAGGATAGTTCTGGTCTCTTTTTGCCTCTACCGGCATTGGGATCCTAGGGTACAGGATAGCTCTGGTCACTCTGCAGTCAAGTGGATCCTTGCAGAGTTACAGGTCTGAGGTTACAGGAGTATCCTGGACTCTATCACGGAGAGCAGATCAGAAAACGCGGGACACGGGAAAGGTAAGTTAAGTTTCATTTTATTTAACCCCCGCGCGACCCCCTTCCCTCGCGACCACTCACCCTTTAATCTGAGCCCCCACCCACCCCCCATAACATCCAGATGGCCGCAGATTCAGCCTCTCTCTGACTGTCATATACCTAGGCCCGAAACCCATCCGGCGTCTATTTATTTATGTATTCTTGAGTTTTGTTACCGGTGTGTTTTTAAATGTGCGAGACATGAAGGTCATAGTTCAATCGAAATAGGTGGTGTTCTCTATCATTGTTGCAGGCTGAACATGTATATGCGACGTAAAATGTTTGCTCAATTCACATGGTAAAAGATGTTCTGTTATAAAAACAAAATATGGACGAGCACCACGTTAATGAGTGTTCTGACCGAACAAGCAGCACAAGTATCATAAACTGGTTTGACAAACCCTTAGCATAACTCAGAAATAGTGTCAATATTTCGGTGGTAATGACAAGACATCACAGTATATTTGTGTTCCTTACTACTGGAAAATGTGTAATATGTTTTAATTTGACATGGAATACTTTGTGCTGATCGTATCAGTTTGTCTCTTTTTAAATCCCCAAATAAGGATTTCTCACTCTGTGTGATATGAATTCAGCTGCAGATTGTTGGGTGCACCGCTGCTTGTGTGCTTGCTAACGGTCTTATTCTCGGTTTGCATCTGACTTTATTTTGTGTGCTATGAACAGGACCAGGAATTGTGTCATCCTGCAGCGTGTGCTGCATAATTATGGCATTGGCGGTTTCTTTATTCTTCTGGCCAATTCATCCACCCCTTCCTTACTGCCTCCCTCTATTCGCCCCACAACCTCATCCATCGACCCATGGCCTACAATCCATTCATTAACCCATCCGCATATTTGCCCATTCAGCCATCCATCCTCCTCAAACACATTTATTCACTTGCCTACCCATCCATCCACATCACCAATTATCCATCCATCCATACATACATACATACCTGCATGCATGCATCCACCTATCCACAACTGGGAAATTACTGATTTCTGAACAATGAATGTATAAAACATTAAGGTATTCCATGTAAGTAGTGGCAGTAGTAGGTAAGGAGGTGACTGGGGCCTGGAATGCTGGTCAAGTATGTACCCGTGACTTACTGTGCCCCCTATACTCCGCACCGATCTTGCAATCACTTAAACCCCCGGGGAAGCCCTGCCACCATACGCGTCTGCCGGAGGCTATATTGGCTGCTCCCGATTGCCCCTGTGCGTGTAGAGAGACTAGCTTTACTCTCCCTGACCACCGCTATAAGCGGTCTAGAACAAGGAATTTCAAATCCCACTCCCCCAGTAGAGAGATCGGGTTTCTTATTAATGCTCGCTCTCTAATTAAGAATAACTTCGCCCTTAGGGACTTTGTCTCAGATAGAAAAGTTTCCTGGGCATTCATCACAGAGACCTGGGCTACGGACCATTCAGGGCCAGATCTTTTGAATGCCATCCCTGAAGGCTATTCCCTGTCGAGAATGGACAGAGAGAGACGTAGAGGAGGTGGACTGGGAATACTTTACAGGACCTCCATAGGATGTCGGATTGAGCCCCTTACCTCACCTCATGATTCTTTTCAGGCCATGTATTTCGTTCTTAATCCTTCCCCTACGGTTTCCTTCTCCGGCATTCTGATTTATAGACCCCCTGGCCCCAGATCCTCGTTTTGCCATGATCTTTTGAAACTACTGGAGCCTTATATTGGTAGATCCAATTTTATCATACTTGGAGATTTTAATTTCCACTTGGAGAGTGACCGCAGATACCGTTTATCTGCTGGACTCCCTGGCTTCCTGTGGGCTGACACAGGGAGTGATAGGGTCTACCCACTCTGCCTCCTTCAGCTCCTCTAGGAGCTCCTCTGTTTTAAATTGTTGACTCCTTATCCCTTCTTCAATCACCCGATTCCATCACAGCCACTCAGGAATTCTGTGACCAGATTTCAAACTTTTTCCATGTGAAGATAATGGATATCCACTCAGGCCTAGACGCTCTCAATCATAACCTGGGGGCTCCCCTTGCCGCAGTGGTGCCTCCACCTTTGGAGGAGGATTCTGTAAGGTCCCAGGGTGGCTTTCTTACTAACTTTCCCCCGCTTACCCTGGTGCAACTTAATCTGCACTTGGACAAATTATGCCCGGAACTTGGGCGTAATCTTCGACACCAACCTCTCTTTTGATAAACAGGTTAGCAGGACTTTATCAACCTGCTGTGGTGTCCTTAGAACCTTGAGGAAAATAGTGCATTACCTCTCCACCAAAGCTCGTAAACAGGTCACGGTGGCCCTTATATCCTCTAGGTTAGACTACTGCAATGCGCTATATTTAGGAATCAACAAACGACTTGTTCAACATCTCCAAGTAGTGCACAATGCAGCAGCAAGGTTTGTTGTTGATGCTCCGAGGCTTTCATCTTGCTCCGCCATTGAGAGCTTTAGAGCAAAGGCTGAAGGCTGTGTCAATTTCTCACAGTGCCTGTCAGTGGGTCAAAAAAGTGTTCAGAGAATTTGGCCATCCAACCCCTGACCTCTGCTGAACAATAAAAGCAAAGTACACTTATTTAAGTTGCAATTGTGATTCTGTGCCACTGTGTGTGAAGGAGGTACACAGTTGCCAAAATGTTGACAAGGTAATTGTAAAGGAAAATACACTGCTTACAGGTGAGTCAGTGCGTTGTGGTTTGGGGGTTGTAAAGTGAAGTTCTCTGATTATACTGAACAAGCGACTACCTACGTCATTATCATATGAAATCTCTACTATTGATGTCATAACACTTTTGCAAGTGCTTTATCAACCTTCCCGCTATCTCAAATTTGCTTGAAAATGCTCCATTTATCCACTCTTTTTTCAAAATTTTCTGGGTCAGGTGGGGTAAACTCACCCGAACCACCTGTAGGTTGTTCAGGCGCGCTCGCTCGCCTCAGTGCAGTACCACGATAACTTTACGCCACACCACTTTCAAATGTCATAAGCCGCCACTGATCCAGATCATTTAGTCTGCCGTGTGTTCTTAAAATTACATTAATTGAATAGTTTTACATTGAATATTTACTTCTAAATACCGTTTATTCACTTTTCATTTGATTTTTCTTGATCAGCAATAAGTGTCTATCCAATGATATGTGCATTACTGAAAATTACACAAATATGGCTCATTTCTGCTGCCTCCCTAAGCTTGTGCACTGTGTGCAGCCTAGTGCCAACACAAGCACCCTTCCGCCATGGTGAAAGGGTTCCTGCTTTCCAGGCAGGATTGTTTGTGTGCAGGAAGGAACACATACAGCATACAATCAGCTAGAGAAAATCAAACATATTTAGTCAGTCAGTCAAAACCTGAAAAATATACAATTCAAGAACTGACAATTATGGCGCATTTCTGATGTCTCCCTTTCACACAACACAGTTCAGTAATTTGCCTTGCTGTGCTGCGTTGCGTGAAACGTTGGTAAATATGGCCCACCACGTGAAATGACACATTTATTAAATGCTTGTTATGTCTTTTTCATCACCATTACGGCAGCATAACTAATAGAAAATTAATTAACTTTGCACTGACCATGTCCTGCTCATGCTTATAGACACATTTTTCAGTTAGCAATAATAAATGTTATGTATGGAAAAGTAAGATATTTACAATTCACCATTCATTTTCCATTACATTTTTTGTCTGCTTTGTAGATGGTGTGTTATTTTCAAAATAAGTCATAGATGTACATTTTTACAGTCTAATCCCTTCACTCTGCTAACCTTATATTTATTACACAGGGCCTTTGTAGCAACATGGGTTCAACCCATTTTACTACATCCAGATATTTCACTTTTGATCACCTGTTTTTTTGGACCTTTAGTGTGGGTGAGACTCCGTAACTGAGTCCCACACACTGTAATTTCATGGCAACTGGAATGAGCATATTTACCGCCAGTGTCCGCCTGAGATAAAGCTGCTGCAGTGCTGCTAGTGCTAGGGCTGGTTGCACATGAATATGAGCACAGGCCTGTGTGCACTCGTGTAGGGCAGGCCCGGACAGGCCGTTGCGGGCACCGGGCAATCCCCCGGTGCGCCGCAAGGGTGGGGGGCGGTTTAGGGCCCTGGGGGCCGTTTTTGTTACAGGTCCGTTTAAAATCGGCCCTGTAACAAAATCGGCCGAAAACCGGCCCCAGCAAAGAGTTCGGTCGCACCCCCAGGGGGCCGGCCGAGCACTTTGCCAGGGCCAGTTTTGGTTCTCAGTCCGGCCCTGGTGTAGGGTGCATGTGTGAGACTTCCATCGTGCTCAACTTGGTAATTGCACATAGGAAGCCTGGCACAGAATGGTAACTGCGAGGGTAGGTGCCGACCTCGGCTTTATGATATTAGTAGACAATCATAGGTAAGTCATTTGGGTTTTCCGGAAAATCCGTAGTGTCACTGTGCTGTTTACATGAGGTAAAATCTGCCTTAAATTACAGTTTCACTCCACTTAGGGCTACATAGTCCAGCAAGGTGTCAAAATGGAGTGAAACGTGCATAGCAAGTTTGGATATGCATCTTAATAACATACATATACATCATATGGGTCATTCTGAACTGTCATATTTTGGTGGCTCAGATAAGAATCAGATTCCAGGCCTTTTGGTCCCCCAATGACCCAGGAGAAGTTCCCATCATTATTCAAAACACCCCCGAGTTGGAGCTTTTGAACTGCAGCTCAAGAGTGCAAGGACAACTATAGGTTATTAATAAGCTGCATTTTATGTGGCCTGAAGTGATATAAGAAGGACTTGGGCACATGGGATTTTGATTTACGATGCTTTATTCAAAATATTGTATTCACAATGATTGTTGTTGACCTCTATAGTGTTTGTTATTAATAACGAATGCCTTTGAATGTCATTGGGGTTAATGGTAAAACCTAGCATGGAGGTATTATTTTATATAGGGGGTTGACCCCTTGACAAATCCAATAGGCCTGCCATATATTCTAATGTGGTGACTCCTTCACAATATAAAAGGCATGTATTGCATCTGTGCTGAGCCTGTGGCAAAAGCTAGTCCAGTAGGCCTGCCTCATATAAAACAACTCCCACGATTGTTGTCATGTTGCATCTGGTATAGGGGGGGGGGGGAGGGTGTATTGTGATTCTAGGGGTCATGATCCACTAGGGGTCAAAGGTGGTGTAAGAGGTGACTAAAGGCATTCCAATCGACCTGATGTAAATATTTGTAAATAAATGGATAGTATTTAGTAGTGTGGGTGTAATGAATGTTCTTTTCCGTTTTCAAAGAAAAAGTACTGATTGGACGACATTGATTGAGTTTTGCAATTGCATGGCAGAGGATGAGGATTACAAGCCCACACTACGTAGGCCTTAGATTCCTCTGTTCTCTCATCTGAGAGAGCACCGTGCTGCGGTGGGTTCTTGGATCTGAGTAATGAGGCAAATGTGGCCCTATTACTTACGCAGGCTGACAACCTCCAAGACTAATAACCCTATTTATTAAAGCCACGAAGATATTTACAGATATTTTCTTTCCAATAATGTGCTATTACCACACATGGAGTCTTGCTTGCAGGCCACGGATTTCTACAAATATTTACCCTTCCTGCAACACATGAATTAACAGACGTTACTATGGACACATTCCAAATGCCGACCTCATTTTTACACTTTGTCCTTGAACATGACTCAAGCAAGCACTTCAAGCTCGAATGCTGTTTTAAAACTGTGAAAGTGTAATTTTGCCTGCACTCTGTTTTTCAGGTACTATATGGAAATCTATCTCCAGCAGCACTCCTATGATGCATCTGTTACTGTAGCATTACACAGCGAGAGGTCTTCTTACACTGAAAGTCAAACTATGGATGCTGTGAATGAAGCACAAGTCCTTGATTCCAGTTCTGCTACAAACCCGGAAAAACAGGTTTGTTCTTTCGGCGCCAGCTGCGTTTTAAAGCAATGTTTAACTTTCAGTAGAAGTGCAAATTAAAATCCAATCCAATTCCACGTAGGGTTCGTCTGCATAGGCTGCAAAATCCCATAGTCTCCCTTAAATCCGTGGTCCTTCAACATTTGTGAGATACACTAAATGAGCAAAGCAAGATTGGAGGTTCCAAGCTGGACCAGTTTTCTGCTATAAATACTGTGCAGACGCCTTTGACTGTTCACACTAAACATTGCCAACTTAGAAACAATACGGGGGACTTTCATGGAACCATCGCTGAGCTTTGGGTAAAACCACTTCAAAGCATTCCTGCATCATGAGGACTGTCCCCGAAATTTGGCAGTTTCTTTTGCAGTGACCGCAGGTGGACTTTGAAAGTGAGAGGGTGCCTCGTGGCACACTGAATTGCACTGCCCAAGTGATGCAAGTAAACTCGAACCAATGCAATTTGCTTCTTACTCTTTTGTTTGGGGCTTGGATCATAGATTTGTAGAGTGCTCGGCTACTGTGAGAGTGTCCCAGTGCTGAGGTAAGTAGCCATTGGGAGTATCACAACCACCTTATCCCTTGAGCAGATGGGTTTTCAACTGTCTGCAGAACAACTTTTTATCTAATATATATTTGAGGGGAAGGGGGAGCTGATTCTAATGTTTAGCTGCCAGAACCAAACAGGCGGAACTGCCCCACTTCTTTCGTTTGGTGAATGGGATGGTCAACAGTCTGTGAGCGCAAGGATCTTTTGGGGCGGTATAGGGTCATCTTGTCATGCAGGTATTTGGGACCTGTCTTCTAGAAAGATGAATGTGCCACCTTCAAGGTTTTAGAAATCACCCTTTTCTTTACTGGGAGCCTGAGCAACTGGTCAAGATAGTAGGAGAACGCGGAGTGTTTGGAAAGACTAAACAGGAGGCGGGCTGCCATGTTTTGTACCTTTTGCGGCCTCTGGATAAGGTATTCTGGGACTCCTAGGTACCAATATTTACATTGTCCAGCCTAAATCGGATCAGTGCCTGTACCACTGTTGTATGTGCTTCCCATGGCAGGAATCTGAGGAATTTCATTGGCATCCTTAGAATCGAGCATGTGGTTTTAAACACTGCTGAAGTCTGGGGTTTAAGGGATAACTGTGTGTCGAAAAATACCGCTAGGTTCCCTGCCACCTGAGCGGGTGGAGGGTGCAGTAAAGCTTGTTTGCCAGGCCGCTGACCATCCGGGAAGGGGGTCGATACCAAACAGTAGGACCTTAGGCTTCTTCAGGGTGGCATTGTAAGAAGTTAGGTGTAAGCCATTCCATCACAGCTAAAATCCAGGCCGCAACTTTGGCCTCCAACTCATTGTTGTTATAGGTCAGCAGAAGGTGGGTATGAACTAAAGCAGGGCCGGACTGGGAACCAAAACCGGTCCTGACAAAGTGCTCGGCCGGCTCCCCCGTGCCCCACTCGGGTGGGGGAGGAGGGGTGTGGGGGGGGAGGGGCGGTTGGAGGTGCCGCCGAGCTCTTTGCCGGGGCCGTTTTTCGGCCGATTTTGTTCCAGGGCCGATTTTGCAGCTATGCTGCAAAAACGGCCCTGTAACAAAAACGGCCCCCAGGGGCCCAAAACCAGCCTCCATCCATGCAGCGCACCGGGGGATTGCCCAGTGCCCGCTACGGCCAGTTTAGCCCTGAACTAAAGGAACCCAGTCAGCTAGAGCCTTCCCCTCCATCCCAATGTGGACTAGTTGGTGTAGCAAAATCGCATGCAAATTCATGTCAAATTCCACTGAGAGTTCTAACAAAATTAATCTAGCCATGTGGCCAGCTTCCAGCATGAATTTGATGAGTCCACAATGCTTTGCTCACCAGCTTCCCAAAAGACAGAACTAAGCTTGGCTAAGGATTCTCCCTTCCTCTCCCTTTCTCTCTCAGCTCCTCCCAATGCTACTGGCATAGCACAAAGGGATGTCTCCTACAGAATTGATGAGTGGCCCTTGAGATTCCCTTATGTCACAGAAATTCATAAATAGTATCCTGAATGCAGGGGCCATGAGGTGTGTGCCTCCCATCCACTGTGGTGCGCGGAATGTAGGGGCCTGTGTTACGCCCCTGCCCATAGACATTCTATGTTGGCCCCTGCAGCATCATAGGAAAGTGCCACCTCTAGTAGGCACTTAAGGAGAAAAGCTCTTCGAGGTTTGTGAGGTCCCTTCCCTTCAAAGTAGTCAGGTCCCAGGGATTACCACTGACATGACCTGAAGCTGCAATAACAGGAGAGAAGTGAAGGGCAGGAGCCACTTTGCTCAATAGAAGCTTTGAGCAGAGTCTAGTGGCTTCTTTTTTCATGAAGGGAGTAAGTGCACAATAACATATGATCCAACCAGAGGGCCTAGCTTTAGGGAAGCAGTTGACGTCAAGAGCACTAACTGGTTATTTAGAAGGCAGTAAAACAATGCCCTTATAAGGGAAGAGGTGTGGCGCCGCGGCCAGGGCGACTGACTCCGGAATCTGGGGATCACGGTTCGATCACCGGCGGCAGATTAGCCCAGCACCATGTGACTCTGGGCAATAGCTTGCTTAATCTTCCCGACGGCCCCCAGCGCCTAGAGACCCTTACGGGTGATTGTGCGCTTTACAAATGTGGATTATTATTATACAAGTCACTGGTGCAGCATATGAAGTAAAAATCCTTGAAGACAATCATTTGCTGAAACTAGACAGGGGACAGTCATCTATCCTCGTCCTGCTGGATTTATCTGCAGCATTCGACACCATCTCCTACAGCATTCTTGAACATCGGCTTTGGGAGATTGGTGTCAGGGGAAAGGCTTTACAGTGGCTCAAAAACTATCTAACCGATCGTACTACAATAGTACAGGTAGGACATACCAGCTCCTGTAGTAGATTAAAGCGATACAAAAGGGGATGATGGACGGAGCGTTTGAACAAATCAAACACTCACTCCCAGTCAACTGATCTGGGTTTAATCCATCACCATTCTTTAGCTCATTCCGCCACCCCAGTTCAGACATGGCCATATGCAAATCAGTCTGACCCTGTGCCTCATGGGAACAGTCCAGCCCGAACTGCCAAAGCCATGTCTTCCCTGGACCGGAAACAAGCATCCTGGGACCGGTTTCTGGCATTTCAGCTGACATCAGCCAGGCTAGCTTCAATCCAGTGGCAAAGTGAGCAAGGGACTCACGTCTGAGCATACCCTGCCAACTTAGGGCGAATAAAGCGATACAAAAGGGGGATGATGGACGAAGCGTTTGAACAAATCAAACACTCACCCCCAGTCAACTGATCTGGGTTTAATCCATCACCATTCTTTAGCTCACTCCGCCACCCCAGTTCAGACATGGACATATGCAAATCAGTCTGACCCTGTGCCTCATGGGAACAGTCCAGCCCGAACTGCCAAAGCCAGTCTTCCCTGGACCGCAAACAAGCATCCTGGGACCGGTTTCTGGCATTTCAGCCGTCATCAGCCAGGCTGGCTTGAATCCAGTGGAAAAGTGAGCAGGGGACTCATGTCTGAGCATGCCTGGCCAACTTAGGGCGAACAAAGCGATACGTGATTCCCGTGCACTCCATGCCACTGGAATTAATCTATCCGGGCTGATGAGGGCTGAAAGCCCGAAACCAGTCCTTGGATGCTTGTTTCCAGTCCAGGGAGGACCTGGCTTGGCAGTTCGGGCTGGACTGTTCCCATGGGGCACAGGGTCAAGACTGATTTGCATATGGCTGGGTTCAAACTGGAATGGCATGGTGAGAAAAAAACGATGGATTGAGGCCCAGATCTCTGTACTGGGGTGAATGTATGACATTGTTCTGCATTCTGTCCATCACCTGTTGTTTTTGCACCTGTAGTAGATTAGTCAGGATGGGAGTACCACAGGGCTCTATCTTGGGTCCCACACTCTACAACCTTTATGTGACCCCTCTGGCCAATGTGATAAGATCCTATGGATTTGATGTTGTGTCGTATGCTGACGACTCTCAGATCCTGGTCACTCTTGGTCCAGACCCATTGGAAACTAAGTCCCGTTTCAAAGATTGCATGTCTCAAATCGATAATTGGATGTGCACCAACCACTTGCAGTTGAATGGAGGAAAAACCGAGATAATGCTCTGTGGCAAGGCTTATGTGCATTGGTCACCTGATTGGTGGCCCTCAAGCCTCGGCCATTGTCCTACTCCAACTCAGTCGGTGCAAAATCTGCGCTTTCAAATGGACAACAAACTGTCAATGAAAGACCATGTTAATAAGACAGTTGGCTCCTGCTTTCGTGTCACGCATAGCCTGCGCAAGGTTTTTAAGTGGATTCCGACGGAGGCAAGAAAAACCTTAGTCCAAGGACTAATTATTTGTCGTATGGACTATGGGAATGCCCTGCTAGCTTCTACCAATGAAAACCTTCTCTCAAGGATGCAGCTTCTGCAGAACACAGCAGGTAGGCTGGTACTTAATCTCCCACCAAGATCTCCATCGGCACCCAGCTTAAAACTTCTACACTGGCTGCCTGTAAGAAAACGCATACGCTTTAAGATTCTTTGCTTGGCGAATAAGAATATGTACCTAAAATGTCCAGATTTTTGGGCCAAAAAGTTAAGCTGGTATCAACCTGGTAGAACTTTGAGATCCAGCAATCAAGCACTCCTCTCATCTCCCAGAATCCATACCACTACATGTGGAGGGAGATCTTTCTCGTTCATTGCTCCGTTTCTCTGGAACTAACTGCCTTCATATCTACGCACCACAAGTGATCATAACTGTTTTCGTAGGAATTTAAAGACATGGCTGTTTGACATCTGAATACACCAAATCTAGTTCTTCTCAGAGTCATCCACCAGCGCCATGAGACTTTCGAGTGATATATGTGCTTAATAAATATTCTATGATTTGATTTGATTTGCATTCATCATGATTAGTTAAATTAGTTACATTTGTGAAAACTACAGCTTGCCATTTTATGCTCGAGATGACTACCAGAGGCCGAAGACAGGCCTTGTTGATGTGGTGCATGACCAATCCTCATTAGTGCTATTGATGTGCCTGAACTGGGACAACTCTATGAATCTGTTGTCTTGTTATGTGCATGATAGTGAGAGCATTCTGTTCAATCTTTTCTTATTCCATGTGCTATTTGGAATAAATATGTGTAACTGTTGGATATAGAGTGCAACACCTGATAGGTCCAAAATACGGGTTATTAGAAGTATGTTGGATGCCTGTGGCAAGGGCTCTCTGTAAAATTCTTATTGTGGGTTTCCATTTTGGGTGATGACGATAGTAAGGGGAAAAATAACTATTCCTCAAAAACAGACTTCCTTCACACATTGTGGGCGGTGATGCCCCAGTAGGAAAAATTATTTACAACAAGGGGTGGTGATGGACAGAGTCTCTGAATTAAGCAGAGTACTCTCACCCAGTCAAGAGATCAGGGCTAGATCCAACACCGTTTTTTAGCTCATTGCACCATCCCAGTTTCAGAACCTGGCTGTATGCAAATTAGTCTGTCCCTGGCCCAGTGCATCATGGGAACAGGGCAGACCAGACTACAAAAGCCAATTCTTACACTGGGAAGGAAACAAGCTTCCGGGGACCGGTTTCTGCCATTTCAGGCGTCTTCGGCCCGGCTTGCTTGAATCCTGATGGTGCAATGAGCAAGGGACTCACATCTGAGTATACCCTTCCACGCTTAGGGTGGACAAAATTATTTACAACAAGGGGTGGTGATGGACAGAGTCTCTGAATTAAGCAGAGTACTCTCACCCAGTCAAGAGATCAGGGCTAGATCCAACACCGTTTTTTAGCTCATTGCACCATCCCAGTTTCAGAACCTGGCTGTATGCAAATTAGTCTGTCCCTGGCCCAGTGCATCATGGGAACAGGGCAGACCAGACTACAAAAGCCAATTCTTACACTGGGAAGGAAACAAGCTTCCGGGGACCGGTTTCTGCCATTTCAGGCGTCTTCGGCCCGGCTTGCTTGAATCCTGATGGTGCAATGAGCAAGGGACTCACATCTGAGTATACCCTTCCACGCTTAGGGTGGACAAAATTATTTACAACAAGGGGTGGTGATGGACAGAGTCTCTGAATTAAGCAGAGTACTCTCACCCAGTCAAGAGATCAGGGCTAGATCCAACACCGTTTTTTAGCTCATTGCACCATCCCAGTTTCAGAACCTGGCTGTATGCAAATTAGTCTGTCCCTGGCCCAGTGCATCATGGGAACAGGGCAGACCAGACTACAAAAGCCAATTCTTACACTGGGAAGGAAACAAGCTTCCGGGGACCGGTTTCTGCCATTTCAGGCGTCTTCGGCCCGGCTTGCTTGAATCCTGATGGTGCAATGAGCAAGGGACTCACATCTGAGTATACCCTTCCACGCTTAGGGTGGACAAAATTATTTACAACTATAGGTGTGGCAGGGTATACTCAGACATGAGTCCCTTGCTCACTGCTCCATCAGGATTCAAGCAAGCCGGGCCGACGAGGCTGAAATGCCAGAAACCGGTCCCCGGTAGCTTGTCTCCTTTCTGGTGAAGAATTGGCTTGGTAGTTTGGTCTGCCCTGTTCCCATGATGCACTGGGCCAGGGACAGACTAATTTGCATATAGCCAGGTTCTGAGCTGGGATGGGGCAGTGAGCTAAATAACGGTGATGGATCAAGCCCTGATCTTTGGACTGGGTAAGAGTGGTCTGCTTAATTCAGACACTCTGTTCATCACCACCCCCTTTTCTGAACCAGTAGGAAAAAGGCACGTAGCAAGACACACATTGTTTGTATGTGCATGCATCACAGCCATCTATGATGAAGGTTCTTACATTTTTTAAACTCCATTACAAGATGTCCACCATGGGTGCATGCAAATACACAACTGCCATCATGTAATGTTTCTTATTTTCTGGAGTTCTCTTACAAGATGTTCAGAGGCAGTAATGTGGTTACAGAACAATAGAAGGGTTACCGCATAGGTCTATTTAAAACCCCATGGAGCCTCCACTGTAAAGTCAAGCTTTCAAGACAGTCTATACAGACAATGGAAACTTAAAAATATTCCAACAGTCAATGGCTAAATGGAGGTTCCTAAAAAGTATACTCTTCTGAACTGTAATTGCCTATTTATGTAAATTGGCAACATGAGGTCTTCAAAAGACAGATGTATGTGAGACCTAAATAGTACTATTTCACAAAGGTGCCTGCCATTGATGCCTTTGCAAATTCTTTTGCAAAACTGTTGAGTGGTCATCATGGATGTGGGGACTCGAGCTGTCTAAATAAGAATGCCGCTTTCCCAGTTACTCAGTAGCAGGGACACAGAACACAAGCCACCACACCTGGCCAAAGGCCCTGACATGATGCACGTAATTCTTAGCATATGGGGTGCATCCATAGGAACATGTTGGTACTGGTATTTGAGGTAATTCTTACTATAAGATTTCCTGTACTCATTATATAGAGGGTATCAATGGCAAAATTCTGACCCTTGTATACCCGAGGGAATTTTTAGAGGTACGCATGGATGTGTCTGAAGCATCCATGGTACATTTCTGGCACTGTCATATTGAATGTACTACTTGTCATAATGGGCACACCCATAAAAAATTATGACTTTGGTATAGTGGAAGTCATTTCTGACTTAAGACATTTGAAAAAAAACAAGATCTACTCCTAGAAAAGGCCAGTCTTCCCTGGTGCACCATGAAAGTACTGGAACATTTCATAAATGGCCATAAGGGTCTGCGGCGTTTTTAGCAAATTTGATCCCAAAAGTTTTTTTTTAAATCAATGGAGGAGTGTAGTCTATCTTAAATCACCTACAAAAAATCTGTTAACTTGTTTTGCTTGCTGGAATTTGGGGAAAGTATCACACCCAACCACTTACATAGATCTTTTTCCTCATATAATGGGTATGAGGTTAGCACTCCCCCCATATCTGTAAATGCTTGTCCTGCCCCTTTGCTGGGAGCAGGACAGGCTTTAGTGCGGTGCAACTGTGCAGCTGCACCTGGCGTTGACACTGGTGTGGTGTGCTGTATTTAAAAATAATATTTGGTTTAAAAGCACATGAACTTCCTTGTGCAACAGGTAGTTTTAAGGCAACAATAAAAATATCAAGATAACTCTAGTGATTTATGTTCCTACTAGCGAGATTCGGAATTTTGTCTAGTTGCAGTTTTGGCTCATCGTAAAGTAGCACGGAGGGCTAATGTCCCTGCTGCAATTAACGTGTACCATGAGGATCACAGAACTAAGTGACCGTGTGCTATGAATAGCACTATAAAAAACTGAAATGTACGTCAGAGAGAGACTATGGAGAGATGAGGTGCACTGTTGCAGAGTGTTAGTGAAGGAATATATTGAGAAGGAGGATATGGGGGAGGAAAGCGTTGAAAAAGACTGTTGTAACGGCCGCCACCAGTGCTTGAGCTAGCCCTGGCTGGGAGTCTTAGCCCCCCTGAAGTTCTGGTCTAGTTGCACCCCTGCTTTTTGTGTGTTGGTGTGCAAGAGGGGTTTTGGAAAGAAGGGATAGACAAAATTAAAGATCTGGATAATGTGCCAGGGGGGCAAAATAATTTTACATATTCATAGCTAATATCAGGAGGTTGAGACTGCATCCATAAATCAACAGAAGAAATGCATGCCGGGAAGGCCATGGTGAAAATCTTCAGGGACATAAATGCTGAGACATTTGTTCCAAAATAATTACAGAAACACAGAAAGAGGTGAACGGAGCTGTGTTTGTAACAGGTGCAGCGCCGACCAATAACCGGTCAATGCAGTGTGAAATTTATTCAGAAACGCAGAGAAAGAGACAAGAGAGAAATAGTTAAAAGACTGAAGAAACCGAAGGCGGGAAAATAATGGGGACGGGATACAGAATACATTTTCTCTAACCCTGGAGGAGATAAACCAAAGTGGGACGATGAGGGCTTATTGATGACTTCTGTTAATATTTGTTGTTTAGGTCATAACCTTGAGGAACTGGACGGAATCCAACACCACCACTGCCGAAGTTCAGACGATCACAGTTGCGTGCGGTGACTCGTGCTCCTCGCTCTCCTTCGCACTTGTCTACAATATGGAACAAACAGGTGTGTGCTTCAAGTGAATCATGGAAATTAGCAACTTTGTTTCTAAATTATGAAGAGGATCTCACAAGGTTACTGTATAATTTCCTTAATGCATTCTGCATAATGTTGACAACACAATGTCCAGTGCAGACTGCACCTGTTCATTATACTTTCTTAACGCTGGTCTTCTGTGATAAGCCCGAAAGTGTTTTGTAAAACTATTTGTGCTAATAGCCATTCTTTTGGATGTCTCGGCTGGCAAGAATTGTTCTCCCCAGATGTTCGTGGTCCAGGGAACGTCGGGAGGGGGGTATCAAAGCACTTAAGATATATGATTCATATGTTTTTTTTCGTCTGCCAAACTCCTTCCCTTTACAACCGTAGATCTGTAAAAAAGCGGCCAAATACGGCCTTGATGTGATAGTTTGAAAACCAGGAAAGTATGGATTAGAAGTTGCTAGAAATATCGAGGGTTGTTTGCCACGTGGAGGAAGAAACTTCTTAGAGCACAGATCGCGTTACTTTGAAGAACAACCTGGTTGTGTAGTTGATAAAGGGTTATTAAGAGAAGTGTGGCTCACTGGTTAGAGGAGGCAGACCTGGAAGCAGAGGTCAGCCCGGGACCAGGGTTCAATTCCCGGCTCGGCGGGGTCTTGAGTCCAAAAATGTCCACGGACTCGACACTTCTCGCTCCGGTGCCTACTCGATTCACAGGTTCACACTCTGCGACTCTGGGCAATAGCTTGCTTAATCTCCACAACGGCCCCTCGCGGCGGGATGCCTGGCTTTCACCTTGCGGATACCCTGCCGGGGTTATCTCACAGGGGAATACCAGGACGGGTTCCCTAAGCAAGCGCCTTGAGACCCCTGGGTGAAACGTGCGCTATATAAATTCCTGTACATTTACATTAATTATTTTCTACAAGTCATCTAATGTTGCATTTGTGCCCTGCAGCTCCTCTGTCAGCTGATGCTTCAAGTCTTCAAGTGCAGGCTGCTTTGAATGCCCTGTGGTCAATAAAACCCGATACAGTAGAAGTCACAAGATCTGATGACAGCGAAGTGCACAACTACACCGTGACGTTCAACTCACTGCGAGGTATGCCACATACACCACGCTCACAGGTTCACATGGCTGCGGATGGGGCCTTCAAAGGTGTCGAGATCCCTCATTCTGCTCCCACATCACAGAATAATCTGCATATGTGGACTCATTATCAGTAAAGGTCCTGTTTTAGGTTTGGTGCGTCCTCATGCCTCCTTTGCTCATCCACTCGCAGTGTTGTTGGGTACATTGTGCGTTCCTGCAGGTGCATTGTATTTAGTTTTTTAGAGCTTCCTTTCTATGATGTAGGGATTTTTTACTTTTGGTTGTGACCGTATGGAATCAATGGGCCAGTTTCTATAGGCTGCATTGATTCCTTTTTGTTAGTCCTCCTTGCAGTCCCTTCTCTGATGTTGGTGTGCCTGATGTATTTCTTTTTTTTGTTCATCTTCCAAGTAGTCTTCCAAGTGTTTGACCTGTACCTTAGCAAATGAGTTCTGCATGGGAAATGTTCGATCCTGGTTTATTATCGTCCAAGTACATAGCAATGTTTGGGTTCATTCTTACATACTGTAAATTGCATGTTCTTTCTAGGATATGCATAACATATTTTAAAACAGGTGTTATATTTGTTTGTATATGGCCTTTGTTTTTAAACCGCCAGCTGTAGGACTTGTCACTTATGTGATCTTGTCTACAGTCATTTTCTGCGACTGCCTTTTTCTTCAGTTAAATAGTTCCCTGTTAGGTTATTATGTAAAATGATGTGACCCTCACTCTGCACACGAGCAATGGGAAGCATTACCCCCGGTGAGCTCTGGTCGAATACATGTCCTTGCCTCTGGCTTGGTCCTGAGCCCACCATCCTGTGGACATTGACCACTGTGCATAGCCATGTGCAGCTGGCCCATTCTGCGTCTTCAAACCACAAAATCACAAGTCCACAGACCAACTGTGCTTCTTCTTTAGAAGTATGCAGTAGGAACTGGGCACCTAGTGTGGCCCTGGACGACACTCTGTGCCTAGCGCGCAATACTACAGATCCTGATCAGTGTTGACCCCATGAGAGATCCTAACAGTGATGTCACCATTGTCGTCACATCAGTGGTCATCACTAATGTCATGTGAGTGTATGAGCAGCACAAGGTGGTGACATGAGGTATGGTTAATGCAAATTACTATAACTAGAGAAAATCAGTGTTTTATAGGTATGACAGTGTCACCTTAACATCACAATACCTGTATTTAAGTGAATTTCTGACGTTTTTGTATTCAAACTATTATTTAACCTTATGTTTCACAGTGATATTTATAAATGATGCCCCCATACAACCCTACTGTGTCCTGCATGACCTTCAGCTGTGTGCTGCAGTCTCTGTGTCCATGACCTGACCTGACCAAAACCACATGTGCATGACCTTTTAGGCTGAATGCAGAGTGTGGACTTTCACAATGCACATCAAGCTCAGTACACAAGTCCTGTTCAAGGGCCAGGCCCTTTGCCCAGGCCCCATCCCACCAGTAAACTTCTGTGCAGCCATGTGACAGTGTACAGTGATGCCTGGATAAAAGGTCTGGCCTACAGACAAACCCTGTACCAACTACTGTGCCACTGAAATCAGCAGTGCGTAGCCTTTATCTCTTCCCAGTGGGTTGTGCGCCACATCCCAGTTCAACAGCTAATCACAGACTTTGGCTTTCAAGTGATCCCCAAACGTAGCCATACCCTAGGCGCGATCTGACCAAACCCAGCTGTGCACGGCCTTTGGTCTTGCACAGTGTGCCTCAGCATAAGGTCTGGAGTATGATCACACTGTGCCTACCTTGGGTCTTAATCAAACTAGTGATGCCCTGCACCCAAACAATGAGCCCACACTCCTAACTTCACAGAGCCTTTGGTTGTGAATGCACTGTGGATTTGCTTTTAATTTCTTATCAAGATCCTTAAATCCTAGACCAGATTCCAGGATCTGGACCCCTGCATTGACTCCAGGATCCAGGTATTGATTCCAGGATCTGGATTCTAACCTGGACTGGATATAGTGAGCTAGATTTAATGAGCCAGGCCCAAATATGATAATTTGAATTGAGGGTCTTGGCCTGAAATCACAGAAATTAGACCTGTGAATCCATAACGGTAGATGTGTAAATTCCATGACATAAATGGTATATTTTTCAATTTTAGGGGCAATATATGAACACTTGAAACCCACATAATTGTCTCTGTTGCCAGCTAATGCTCCCCTTCTTCATAATATGTGATCTTCCCTAGGGTCATCGGATATTCCTCCTTTTCCAGGATTCAAGCTCTAATGATTCACACTTGTGTTTGCTAATGTAATAAATATTTTTGGTCATGTCTAGTCAATCTGATCATTAGATCTTGAGATCCACGTCAGATCTTTAAATCCACCTTTAACCTCAGAAAAAGGCCGTGCTTCATAAATAGGTAAATACAAAGCATAGTTTAGCAAATTACAATGTATCTACAATGGCAAACAGTGCCAATGGTGTGCTTTATAAATTGTTTGTACCGCTTTGGAGACTGTAAATTGTGTGTTGGTATACAGATTGGAAGCTCCAGTATTTTAAGCCCTGCTGAACGAAAGTGAACATATCAAAAGAGTTAGCTTAAAGGTGACACATATCCCCCGCACCACTTTATATTGAAGGCCGCGCATACTGTTCTGCAAGGGTTGATTAAGAGTCAGCATGGTGAAAACAGATTGCCCAAAGGGCAAAGAGGTTTATTGACTAGAATGAGGATTAAGCTTGCATTGTCATTTAGATATATTTGTGGAGACTACAGAAGACATGCCCCTCAGTTTCTGATGAGGAGTAAGTCCACGTTTGTCTTTATGGTGGCACCAGATTATGAGTTTAAATAATTGTGAGAGTGCCACAGGAAACACATTTGGGATAGTACTCCTGGTGTACTTGAGTGTGCAGAGTTCATAACAAGTTGAGCCCACACATAGAAGCAGAGAAGCACGTATGAAAGAGAAGGTTAACCATGACCATTTTTGTAGACTTATTTGGGGAATGCTTTTTGCCTGGATATGGCTCCTGCATAGGCTGATGAAGTTGTGTCAAAGGTTTCTGTGGATGCCTACTTTGGTGTGGTCCATGTGTTGTCTGGTTGAGGCTGTAAAGGAGGTGGGGTGGCTATGAGCTGCGGATAGTGAAAAAGCAGGGCAATGCTGAAATATGTGTCCTCTGGGTGAAGTGTGCCCTTGACTGGAGAAGAAGGATGCTAAATTCAATGCTGATGGCCATGGTTGGCGAAAGGGAGAAGTTATCAGTAGATAATGGAAGACTGATAGGCTTCAGACAAACGTACCGAGCCTAACCTTGCTCAAGACTGTGCCGCCTTATAAAACACCCTACAGTGCTCATTCCTATCCTTTTCTTTCCAACACTGATAGGGTGAAATACTCAAATCTGCTACTCAACTTCTGTGCATTGAAGCATAGTATTCCCCTATAGGTTTTAATAGTGTATCCTACTTCAAATATTATTCGGTTACTAGAAGTGACTATCTGAATGAATAGTTTTTTTTAACTTGTTAACTTTCTTCCCAGGTGATTTTGAATTGCTCGAATACGAGGTTCCTATGGGAATAAATATCACCATTGACATTGTTGAGCAAACAAAGGGAATCCCCAGCATGCAGGACTACACCTTGATGTGGGACGGCATCAGCTCTCAACCTATAGCAGCACAGGCGTCGGCAGCCGAGGTTAGTGCTCTGCATGGACTGCACTTTTTAATGTTGGTTACATTACATTTTCATCATGGATGTGTTCCTACTTTAGAATAGGGGGCAATATAAGCAAATTTGCAATGCGCTAATTATTTATTATATTTTTGTTTAATAAATGTATCACTCTATTTAAACATGTTTTCCCTTTAACGATCTCTGTGACAGGCAAGATTTTGATCTATTTGCTGCAGCACTTGCATAATATTCAGTTATTGCTTCTATGCTAAACCCACCCCAGACAGGCGAGTATTTCTCCCGGGTCTCTCTCCATTTTACTTTTTTTAATAATAATAATAATAATATCAGCATTTATAAAGTGTGACAGCTACCCCAAACAGAGGTGGCCCGTCGCTTAGCGGGCAAGCAGTAGAGAGGGAATTGTCAAGGTTCTAGCTTTGATTGAACTGTGTTGTTATGTTATGTTATGTTATTTTTATGCTTCTATAGCGCACGGCCACTCCACGGAGTATCCCGGCGCTTTACTGTTTACTTTCCTTCATCTACAAAGGTGACCACATACTTTCTTTGGTGTGTAAACACCTGCAGTTTATTACTTCAGGAAAACAGTGCTGGTACATAAATCTTCATGAGCAATCGGTCAATAATGTGAACCATAAGCATGAGTTACATAGAGCATAGAACAAGCGATCCATTGTACATCAAGTCCACATGTGGTTTTAAGTAATCTACATTCAATCATTCACTCCTTGCAGTCTCATAATCAAGATAATCCAGTGCCCTGAACCATCCGGCTGACGTCACTTTATTCAAGGGCCCATTCTTGTCAAGCCCCACTGCTTTTAGGCTTCCCTTGCTACTGATATCCATTCTTTGTGGCCCTCTGGCTGTAGCTGGGCTGAAAGTGCTGTGCCTCGACAGCATTGACCCTTTGCTGGCCCTTAGTTCTTGCTGTTGAGAGTCCCTGCTGTGAGGAATCCCAAGGACCCTATTCGAGTGACTCTACTTCCTCTTCCTGGCCTACTGTGTTATCCTTGGCATTCACTGGTGCTGTCTCCGTCATGCTTCCAGTAGTTTCTCAATCATGACAGCTCTGCATTTTCCTGCTGTCATTAACCCTAACTGCTCAAGAGCCCCCACGATGTTCAAGAGGAACATGTCCATCCCTATCCCAGATAAGTGAACCTTGTCCTCTGCGCAGTTGCCAGGGTGCCTAATGTTACTGAGACTGTGCCTGCTGAATTCCCAGCCAATATCTTTACAGAACGTGCTCATTGAGATGTTCAGCTCCGGCCTGGACCTCTCAATTGCCCTGTGGTCACAGACCCCCTCCATTCACATCAGACCATACACCATCGGCAGGTCAGAACAGCCAGCCGACCACGATTAGGTCCACCTTCATGGCTTCCATGAGTTGAAGTCACCCCATTTTAGTGAGATCGTTACAACCCAAATGTATGAGGATTGCATCCTACTTCCCTCAAGACTGCAGGGCTCTGCGTACCATTCTTCTGCCTTATCTGTATACAGGCTCAACCCTGCATTGCTGCCCAGCAATAAAAAGATTTTGTTGGGTGTGAGTTCCCCGTGGAGCTCGGAGAACTACATAACTGCACTGAGGCATGTTTAGGCCAATGAATTTGTTTCACCACTCAGGAAAAGCCCAATGTATGACCTGCTCGACTTCTGCACTCCCTCTACCTCCGCAACCCTTGGTGCTGCCCAATATGTTCTTCAATAGGGTCCACCACTTAACAATACTTTACAGCGGTCCTAGATGCCAGGGCCTGGCCTACTAGTGGTGCGAGGTCAGGTCTACCAGCTCCCACAATTCTTCTGGAAAAGACACCATCTCTTGCTCTGCTCGAGGTGCCAACTTTCTGAACCTTGTCCACTAAAAGCGAGGGAGAGCATCCGCAATAAAGATCACAGCCTGGAACATGCCTGGCCAAAATTGCTATGTTAGCACCCAGCTGGCAGTCAACTAGATGGCACACCAGACCCAAAACCCTTGGGCACTGTGCTGTGCCTAGATTCAGCGATAGTACCACATGATTATCTGACCACAGCATTCCCTGAGTATTTGTAAACTTGTCTTTCCACAATGAGAAATCTGCCACAATGAGAAAGTCTTCTAGCAGCATTATATTACTTGTCTGGACTATTTTATACTATCAGTCTGGCCAGCGGGCTGCACACCAAGCCATGTCCGGAATAGGCCCGATGCCCTTGCTACCCACTGCACCTTTGAACATTTCTAACTGTTCCGCTGTTCTCCAGTGCTTGAGCCAAACTAATGTGCAGTTGAATGTGGTGAGGAAGGTAAGCCATTACTGCAGGTCCCTTTTGTCCCTGGTAGTTAGCCTAACAGTATGATGATTTTTTGCACAGGCCCAGCGTAAGCCAGGCGAAGTGCCTGGCAACATTTTGCTCATCAAGGATCACCCTGCCTGCTAAATTCAACTTGCCTAGCAGTTGCTGAATTAATCTGAGTGGCAACTTTCTCTTAGCCAGTAGCCCCTTGATTAACTGCCTAAGTTCAGCCATTTTTAGGGGTGGTAGCCCACAAACCCCTTACACTGATCCAGCTCTATGCCCAAAAATGTTAGCTTGGTCGTGGGTCCTTTGTTTTTCTCGTGTGCTAACAGTACTCCTTGTTAAGCTGCCAGAGCGATAATCTGAGCCAGCAGTGATGGTCCCTTTTAAAGAAGAAATCATTGAGGTAATGTAACCTCCAGCCTGCCTGAGGTCTCACACCATGCTCCCGCTCAAGTAAAGCACTGAATGCTTTAAAGTACACACACAAGATTGTGCAGCTCATAGGGAGACACGTGTCATAGCAAAATAGGCTATCTAGCTGGAAACCCACCAGGTGAAACCTGCAGGGGTGCAGCGAAAGGAGCCCAGAAGCCAAATCAATGTCGTCTTTGGCCATAAATGCCCTTTTCCCACCACCCCCAGCATGTCTACTGCTTCATTTATCATTGTGTAAGATATTGAGGATCGGTCCTGCTCCAACCCATCCTTCACTGACACTCCCTGGTGGTAAGGCAGATGAGGTATGAACCTAAACTGACCAGCCTCCTTCTTAGGAATCACCCCAGCAGAGAGACTAGGACGTTCTCCAATGGTGGATATTTAAATGGTCCTCCTACACTGTACAGTTGGATTTCCTTTGCCACTTTCCGTCTAGCCATCTCAATGTTTTCATTCACTGATTTCAGGTGGTTACTGAGACGGTCCACCCTCGTGCCCTTGTATGGTATGAGAATGTCTTCCTTGAACCCCACCGCTAAAAGCAGTGTGTCATCTTGTTTGTGATACCTGAAGAGCTATAGAAAGAGTTTCTTAACCATTATAGAGTTGTGCCCCCTTTCTTGTCCTTAGCCCCTCCCCCTTTCTGTGCCTCTCCAGGACTATTTCTTGGAGGATATTTTTACTCAGCAACAACATTTCCTCTCCTGCAATCACTGGCTAGATGAGAGCCCCCGCATGCGCTGCAGACGTGCCTTAATTTGCATTCACCCGTCTCAAGCTTCCAGCATGCACTGTTATGGCTCTTCCCAGCCCTCTCCCTGCTGTTTTTGCTGCTTTGATGATAACCTACTTGCTTTCCCTTGCTCGTATAGTACCCAAAAAAGAGCTCTTGCATGCCCAAACCTTTGTGGGCTTCAACAATATGAGTAGAGAAGCCTGCCACATCTTGGTAATCCAAGTCTATAATGGGCTGTTTATGCATTCTTCCCTAAAGCGATATGATGAAGCATCACCTTGGTTCTCATGCTGCATTTCATGTACAAGAGGTTGTGTTCTGCGGTTCACTGGGGGACCTTTTCTACCAACACACAAGCTAGCGTTCTAAAGGCATGAAGCCAGTAGTCTATGGACTTTTCAATTCTAGGCTTATGCCTCTCTCTCCTGTCATCCTCTTTCTTGTCCTGTGCCACTAAATACAGATCCACCTGCCTAACTTCTAATCGGGAGAAGATGTTAATGAATTCCTTGCACCCTATCTTTTCCTTCACAAATCAGGGGAACCAGACTAGCCAACCCTGTCTCACGTGTGATTATAGGAGGGTTGCCCGGGAATAGCCTGATGTATTTGCTAGCTGGTTTGCTGGTGGCTGCGCCCTCTGAGGAGGCATCTGCCCAAGCCTTTGTACTATCTTCCTCACCTGCGCGATCTGCCTTGGGCCTGGTTGCTTGGATATCTGTAGGTTTCTCGCCTGCCACTTCCCCGCTGGCATTTTCTTCAGTTCCCTGCACTGGGCGCTCTATTACTTTGTTTGCTGCATGGGTATCCCGACCTTTGGTGGCTGCTGCTGCAATGTTGCCCTGTGCTTGCCCTAATATACCCTGAGTTGGTCATTGGCCAGGCTAGTAGTCCGGCATAGGCCACACATATGAGGGAAATTATGGTAGGGCGGCACAATACGTAGAAATAGGAAAATGCCTCTGAGGATTGTTTCTGTGCAGGAAGTTGCCCCTTCCTGGACAAAACAATCCTGCCTGTAATGCAGGTACCCTTGCACCATGGAGCAAAGGCTCCTGTGTTGCCACACAGCTGCTCTGTTTGCCAGGACAGAGAGAGAGCAGGAATGCACCATATTTTAATAGATATGCTGCATTCCTGCTCTCCCTACTTGACACACCTCTGCACCGCAAGTTGTCATTCTGCCTTGTGTTCCACGAAATCTTAGTAAATCTGGGCCCTGGTTTACACGATTACTATATTGGACACTATTTCCTTAAAATAACACAGCCTCAACCATCCATTCAGTGAGGAGTCTTACACAGTTCTTGCAGTGCTGCAGGGTGCATGTAGCTAGTGCAACATTAGAGAGGTGGCTTACTATTCTCTAGCAATACTGGTCTCTCAGAGGCCTTAGACTGATAGACATTTTCTAATTTATAAGTAAGCATGATTATATTTATCATTTTTTATTCCCTGATAAAGTTCTCTTGGTTCATATTTAGACAATCTGTTGCATACATTTTTTTATGTCATTCTCTTACAATTCTTATAAATATTTTAGGTTCAAGCTGCAATCGCAGGGATGGTCAGTTCTATATGCCCAGACTCGATTGTGAAGGTCACAGAAAACTTTGCAGTGAAGTGCTTTAGAGACTATGAAACAGCAACTTTCGTGGTATGTGACCCATTTGTGTGTTTAGTAACGGAGAAATATAATTTTAAATATTCTATAAACATATCTCTTTTGTATGTTTTAATTTCACCACATCCTGGCAGTATTTGCATGCATAATTTTCTTTATTTATACATTTATTAATGATTATGTATAGCATATCTCTACGAAATAAGCTCTAATGTTTGCTTTATATTTCACTAAAGAAATACAAATAAGTAGTTGAGAGAATAAACTAAACCAGAGGGAACTACTAGGCAAACAGTATGAGTATTCATTCAGATGAAGCCAGAACAGGTGGATTTTGAGAAGACTCATGAAGATTATCAGATCCGGTTGAGTTCTGAGTGAGGGAGGAATGGAGTTCCAAAGGCTAGGAGCTGTGCCTTAGACTGATTGTTTTTGAGCAAAGGACTTGTTGAAGGCTGGTGTGTGTAAGAGTAGTGAGTTCTTGCTCCTTAGACTCCTCTTCCCCACTTAGGATGGTAAGAAGCACAGCAAATTAAAGAGCTGTTTTGAAATGGATGGCTCTGTGAATGTGGAAACCAATTTTAAATGGTATTCTAGCATTGATATGGGGCCAGGTAAACTCCTTTACAACCAAAGTGATGAGATCAGATTTTCCCATAAGGATTGTACGAAACCAGCCTTTTTTGTGTCATTACCCCATATTTATTGCCTTTTGCTGAACCCTACATTTTGCTGGTTTTAGTACTCTGTGTGCACTTTATCCCTTATATCCAGTAGTAAAGTGCCTGTGCTTTCCTGTGAACAGGGTCAAATTGACATACTCTTAATTGGTATATTTATCTTACATATAATCCTCTAGTATGTGGTACAAAATGTACCCAGGGACTGTAAGTTAAATATCACAAGTGGACTTCGACTGTAGCACATATTGTGCCGTCCACTACAGTGCCTTTAGCCCTACCCATGTAGCCTGACATACTCTTAATTGGTATATTTAACTTACATATAATCCTCTAGTATATGGTACAAAATGTACCTAGGGACTGTAAGTTAAATATCACAAGTGGACTTTGACTGTAGCACATATTGTGCCATCCACTGCAGTGCCTTTAGTCCTACCCATATAGCCTGACTGTAGCAGTGTAGAAAATGCAATTCAGCCTGTAAAAATAAATCCTTTAGACAAGTAAAAACCTCCCTTTTAAATATTTTATAGTTGAGAAAAAGAGTTGGAATGCTTACCAGGAGCAAACGACAGGCTGACTTGAATGGGCAGAAATGACTACTTTGATCTTAACAGAATATGCAGGGTATGGTTGTGTGCATCCTTTTTCACCTTACAAGCAGGATTTGACATTCAATCCCTCCTTGAATGTCAAATCCTGCTTGAAAGGTCTGCAGCATTTTTACATATAATCGGTAGGCACACTTGAAAGGAAGGGGAGCAGAATGCCAAATAATGATTGTGTATCCACTATATGGTTGTTGGAAAGCACTGCTTTGTACCAACAGATGTCTCTTTCTGGGGTTATTAGTGTATCATGGCTACTTAAAACTGGATTTTGGCGTTAGATGTGTGAGACCACTAGGATCACTATAGTGCACTCTCAATACACACCCCAGCCATCAGAGTCCCAGTTTAGTGTGTCCTAAGACTTGCCATCTTGGAAATGCCCAAAGTGGGTAGTGTTGGCACCTGGAACTTTTACCCCATTGATTAGGAGACAATCCCACCCACTAGCTCATAACATTCATAAATGTGGCATCTCCAGGAACCCACTTCAGAACTCTCAAGGACCTGAAGAAGATCCGATGAAGGCTGAACCTATTGTCTGCGACCTGAGAAGAGCCCTGAAAGGCTAGACCTGTGTTAACTTGTGCGCAGGCCAAATACATGGGCCCCAAGGGTCATAAAGGTGGCCTCCTGTAAAGCTATAGCAAGCTAAAAAAGGACTTTTCCTGCAACTACCCAGCCTACCATTGGCAACTGGACCTGGCCTGGACCCTGCTGTTTGGCCTTTGCCTGCCACCCTGTGAGTCTCTAAGTGCCTCTCTTGAGGTCCTGAGGGGCTTTTGACATGTACCTTTCTGGAATATTGGGACTCAGGGCACTAAATCAGAAAAAAAATCTTTAAACAGGACACACCTGATAGATGTATCCTATCTCCACTCCATCACAGTGAGCAATAAACTGCTCCTAGGTCCTGGCTTACCTTGATCATTCACTTTATGCTTCTTCACTCTATTCCTACTTAAACATTTTAAAATGCTTATCTCTGGTTCCCTTTATTGGATCTCTTTAAATTTTGCTGTCATTTTGTTCTTTTTAGAGAGGTAGGCCCTCAATGTGAGGATGTCCTTTGGGCATGATCTCTTAAAATATAGCTAAGTATCACTACTGTTTTGTGTATATCAATATACGCAATGACAAGATCGGAAAGGAGCTAAAGATAGTGGTTGAATACAAGAGCTGATAACATTGATCCTTAGCTACACGAGAGGTCATGCTAGATGCGGAGGAGCAGGTGTTGGCAATTTTTACCCTATGACTTTGATTGAGATGGTAAGATGAGAAAAAACTTAGGACTTAGTAATATAGGCCTAATCTCTGTTCAAGTGAATTTAGCAGTTTATCATGATCTGTGATGTCAAAAGCCCATGGGCCCTGTTCTAGCAGAAACAAGAGGAAGGGGTTACTCTCGCCCATGTTATGGTAGGCGTCATTCTTGATCTTCAGAGTCGCCATCACTGTGCTGAAGCCAGACAATTGTTTTAATTAATGCAACTGGTCATTTGTAGTGAGGCACAGTGTTCCATCGGTTTCCCATACCACAGTAGGTTTTGATTATTCTATAGTTTGAGAGGGTTGATTGAATTTAATATTTAGTATCGGAGTAATTTCACCATTAAACCTCTGCATGTGCCAGTGCATGGATCCATTTATAACACTGCATTTAATTTCATATCAAAGTCGTTGCATAGGCAGCAGCACAGCTTTTCTGCTCTTTTAGTTTTGGACTAGCAATGCCTCCACGGATCTCGATTTAGCGTCAAAGGGAGATACACTTTGGTGCGTAGAGTAGTCTCCTCTCGGTTTCAAGAGTTATGATTCTTAAGATAAATATTTATGGGGGGATACTACTTTAATGTGATTCAGTATACGCATGGCAAATTTTATTTTGAGCCCTGGTGAAGTTGAAGGCATAACGCTGGTATGACGAATCACTTTTTGGCTAGAGGCTTGAAGGCTATAATTAAAAGACACAAGATTGGACAGTTTTGTCATGGACTCTTAATTACAGTGTGTTCAAACATGCTTTCAGTAACAGAGTTAATTTTTTTATTATCCCTTTTGCATTGTGGTAAATGCGAGTGCAGGTTGTTTGTGGGTGAAAAAACGGAAGCATTTAGGGTGTAGAGCTGGGTGGAATTAGGCATGTGTGCCCGTCTGGTGCTGTCACAATGCCCCCTCCCCAGTTAATAAACACATCACAAGTGTAGAGATGGATTAAGGTTTAGCGAAACCTTCCCTCTCTCTGACAGCTCCTTGTCTCAGAGCATTTGGTATGGACAAGGAAGAGTCAATCCTATGCCCGACATAGTTCACATTCTACTGACAGCACATAGTAAGTATCTTGCCATTAGAATATTGAGATTTCATTTAAGTGTGAGACTGTGCATGACATGTGGTTGTCATTGCCCAAACCGACTAGCCTCATGTATGCTCCAGCTTGTTTGGCTGGGAGATTTGAGGGAGACACATGTCAGCCCTAGCATGGTATGTGAATGATTCTGCGTAGTGGTAAGTTGTTCGAAAGTAGGAAGGTGCACTCAGTGAGGCATTGGGCTGAGTATATATTTCAAGAAAGCCGCTACATTTGAGCTGATGCTGTCAATGGTGGCTGGTGACTTTTGGAAGTGATAGGTCATGGCACAATGCTGAAAATCTTATAGATGATGCCCTACGGCCGGTGCCTGTCTACTCTCGAGATCATGAGGGTGACGTTGTGACAACTCTGTATTCCTAGAGCGAGCAACGTCCAGCAAAGCCAATGCCATGAAGGTTAAATAGGAGGGAAAGGTAAGGAAGGTGGTGGACTTCCTACAAAAGCCAACGCAAACCTAATCATTCCCCGATCTGCTCTCATGCTGTTTTTAGCATGAGAGAAGTACCAGAATTAGTTGGAGCAGGCTAATTCACCGCTCCTTTTGAGGCTAGGGTCCAGTTCCTGCAAAGCCCTGGCTGTTTAATAACCCTGGGATTGGTGCAGTCTGACGTGAGCATGTTGGGATGGCCATCGCAAAACAGCCGGCCAATCTGACATGAGCACTCCACACTGGCACGCTGATGCCTGGCAAGTGATCCTGCTGCTGCCGCCAATTAGCATGAATCAGCCCCGCCCCATCCTTCACAATCACACTAGAACAGCACAGACCTGCGGCACAGTTGTAATAAAATGCTAATGACCAATTTAATAATTTACGTGTCCCTGCTGCACTTGCAGCGGGCAGGGCGATGCTCTTGTAGGAGGAGCAGCCACTGAATGTTGCACTTCCTGTGGGTGACTAGTACATTCGAGTTTTCTCCCAAGCTGCTTTGGCCATTTATTCTGCTGGGTTTTAAAGCAGCGCTACCTCCAGGCTCTGGCTCAATATACATTCCATGGAGTCCCTGTATCTATTCATCTTCTGATGTCCGTAAAAACTAGAGGGTGAGGAAACCCCAGAGATTATTAAAGAACATCCACTAGCTATCAGATTACAGCAGGGCTGTTGCTTGGCACTAGAACAGCTGTGATGTGGGACACAACCACTCTCAGAGTTCATTCGCCTTTCAGCGCCCATCTGTAGCTACAACAGACTTAAGTGCCTCACTTGCTGTATCTTCCTGGCACAGAATGGGCCTGAGAGCCGTCTGTACTCCCCACTCATGATATACCACTGGAGCTCCTAGATCCTGCTAGCTTTTCCCCATCTGCAGACATTCAATGCACTATGTGTTTGAGGCAATTGTCAAGGTCATATCATGCAAAGTACCCAATGTCGCCAGTATTTGGCCCCTTTCCTTCTTTGCTAGGCAACACGTCCCATGCTATGTAAACCCCACGGGTACTGAAGGGAAGGGTGTTCTCTTCAGTTGTTCTAATGTCTTCCCAAAGTAATTGATGCATTTTTGTTCACTTTAGAGGAGGCATGTTTTAAACCTAAATAAGTCTGACTTTCTCGAGAATTTTTGGGAAAAAGTCACACATACTCATTGGAAACATCTCTGTGAATCGGGGCCTGTGTCACCTGGTGGTGTCTTTCTTTCCCTCTCAGAACACTTTTGTGTTGTGTCATTCGAAAGAGTGATCCGTAAGAGGCTCCTCTGTGCTGCTCAGTGCAGGATCCCAGAAGGGATTCAGGAATCAGCATGAGGAACTCAGAGCCTACAGAATATTATTCCTGTGTTTCTGGATCCAGGGTCGGACTGGGACAGAAAATAGACCCGGGCACCAAAATCAAAGTGGTCCCCATTAGTAAATCCAATAGCCTAAAATGTGGCCCACATTCTCAAGTTGGAGACGTTTTGACCTTGTAAAGACTCGCTCTGAAGGGGTTTTCCAAGGTGCTGCGGACTCTGTATATTTGTGCATGCTACAGGCAATGATTGTAGCAACATCTAGGAAAACAACAGTAAAAACCAACCCACCCTTCTACAAAACAGGCCCACAAACAGCCAAAACATTAGGCCACACACTGCCTTGTCAGACCAGCCCATCAAGCACAGCCTGGCTGCACCTTAGGCCAGTCTGACACTGGATGCTGAGGCAATGCCCCCCATGACTCTGCGAACGAGAGGCCTCTGATCGACCATGTGCGCTTAGAGAGTCTCAACTTCTTTTGGTAGACAATCATATGATTACTGCTTAAATACATGTAGGTCCGTTATCAAATTAACAAGATTAAAGGCTGCACCCGCACAATAGAGTTATGGTCGACAGACAGCAAGTCTCTGACGCAAATTGAACGTAAACTACTGCTGCTGGTAGTCAAAAACTGGCAACATTCAAGCAAGAATCACTTCCTCTAGTCCCTCTTCTGACAAGTGACTGATACCAGAGTTTTGGCGCAGGGCTTTTGTGGATAGCAGTTTAGGAATGTCCTCATAATGATCACTACTACTACTACTACCACTGCTGCTCCTACTGCTACTTCTATTACGACTGCTACTTCTATTGCTACTTCTACTACTACTACTAATGCTTCTTCTGTTACTATTGCCACTACTGCTACTACTACTGCTTTTATTGTTTCTTCTACTACTACTGCACATACTACTGCTACCCTTGCGGCCAGGCTGCAGCAACATCACCAAGATAAAGCCTTGAGGTGCCCCATGCGCCAAGTGCTCGTCTCTCTCTATGCGGACAACATCCCCCTGTACATAAGAGACCCAGAACAAAATCTTAATCCCCTCCTTAGAGAACTCATTATTTTTGGGAAACTTTCGGTGATCCATATAAACAGGAGGAAATCGCAGATATTCCCTCTTACCTCTGCAGTCATACAGTTCCCCTTGGATTACCCGCTAGAATGGTGCCACACAGAAGTAAAGTACTTGGGGAATCGAATCTCCAGGTATAGGGAGGAATTAATGCTCCTCAATTATGGCAGGACACTAGACCACATCACTAGCTGTGTCACACGCTGGATCTCTCTGCCACTATCTATGGCAGGACGCGCCTCACTAATCAAAATGGTGGTCCTCCCACAGGTACTATAGTTATTCATGAACATTCCATACTACCGGGGAAGGCTGTTCTTCACTGCTTTTCACTCTGAAATGATTAGATTATTATGGGGGGGGGGGAACAGTCACGCCTACAATGGGATATGCTCATCCGACCTTACTCACAGGGTGGGTTTGATGTCCCTGACCTTGAACTATACTACATATGTGCACAGGCTCACTATGCCTATTATTGGTTACACTCACCTAGATACATGCCACAAGGGATGGTGGAGGGATGGCTCGCAGACCCCATTCCCTTAGCTGGCATGATAGGCAGTGTTCCCCAACCTCGGGACAAGGAAACCACGACGGTCACATGTACATTACTTGCCTGGAGACGAATCATGAAACAACTGCAGGCCCCTATGCTGTACTCTCTGTTGCTCCCACTGCTGTATCACCCTCGTGTACAATTGCTTCAGGAGACAGTGTTTAAGAAGGTCATGGCTAAGACGGGCATTACATGCTGGGGAGACCTATATCATAACGGGACGTTCTGCACCCTAGAACACATGCTTCATAACACACAGACTTCACCACTAGACGTATTTCTCTATGTGAGACTTAGACAGGGCTTGCGCGTCAATACTCCTACCTACCCACAAGAACCCCCAATATTAAGCCCACTATATGCGCTTATTCAAACCACTTCCCTAGCGCACGCTGTTACGACACTTTATCATGCCATACATACACAACACACCATGCCCGCACACAATGTAAGCCGGAACTTGGGAGCGAGATATTAGATGAGCAGTGGACATACTGCTGCCAGCAGATGGAACAGGTGTCAGCAAGTAGCAAACTGCGGAATATACATTTTAAATTCTTGCACAGCCTATACCACACACCAGCCAATATGCACAAATACAAACTGTGAGATACAGATAGATGTGATAGATGTGATATGGAGGGGGCCGACATTCTCCATTTAGCGTGAAGCTGCGCCCGTGTACATGAATACTGGTGACAAATCTTTGTGGCTTTGGAGCAGATGACTTCAGTGACCATTGTAATGACCCCACTACTGGTGCTGCTGGGTTATACTGAACTCATAGACAAACCATCTTGCACATATGTTGCTCTGGCATTATTGATGGCCAGATACCAAGTGGCGTGTAAATGGGGACGAGGGAGGGCTCCTAAATTTAAAGACTGAATTACTGATTTAATATATTGGCACGAAGAGCTGACCAATTATGCCAAACTACTCCCCATGGCTTCACGCCCTAAAGATATATGGGGCCCTTTCAAATGCTACCTATTATCTCATCCAGTAGACGTAACAGATATAAATAGGCGATCGGAGACATGACAGTAGTACCGTTCAAAATAAGAAAGAATGATAAATGTAAGGTGCTATTCGGTATGGCAATTGGCACAAGAGATTGGGTTATTGAATAAGTTATGACTGTATTTTGCCATTGTTGTATGATGGAATCTGCTGAGGAGATACCTCTCAGAGGTGCGGACATAATGTACTTTTCTCTGTACTGTACCTCTTTTATTCCAGGTTCAAGACTGAACATGTAGCAAAGAAGGGGTAAAAGGAGATGGATCAGATTACCATTCCAAAAAGGGAGAATGGAAGGTCCAACCAGAGTCAGAGCCCCGAGTAACAATGACTAACAAAAGGGACTCGGTTGTTCCTACAGATAAAAGGAGAGTGGTATGGTCAGTAGGGGAAGAAAATTAATAAGAGGGTAGTGCTCAGTGGAGGGCTACCCTGGGCATCCCATTAGTTGGAATTAATGGCCTCACACACTCTTGCGAGTGTCATGCTTCATCATCGGCCGTTGCTCCTCATTGGGCATGCGGTGCAATGTCCAACGGGCTCACCTCTATGAGGGGCTCTTTATCGGAGATCTTTTTTCCAACAGCCTGTGGGTGAAGTGCAAGTGAGGGGCCAGGTGGAGGGTGGATAGTGTAGGTGGGTGCGTTAAAATATAGCACGAGGTACCGGAGATCAATTTATTCTGGTGGTTCCCATGCTATATGTTAAAACCAGTGGGTAGCCTATGATCGCCAGAAATTAAGGTTCCGTATCACGATCGAGGACTACAATGCGTTCTGTGAGGTCGACATGTTTCTCGCTTTTGCAATTGTTCTGCGATTCTTCAGGACCTAATATAATTTTACATCTATCACAAGGGAAGACCTAGTAAAAGTGTCAACCTATAATACATATATTATCTGTTGTACCACCTTGTTTGGACTGTTCTTGCCTAGAGGAGACAAAAGAAAGAATGACCCAAATAAAGAGACAACAGTTTCCCATTCTTGACCGTGAACACACTGTGGTTGTGTGGAAAGAGTGACTCTGTGGCAGTGACATTCTGTGCGTGTAAATGGGGACGAGGGAGGGCTCCTAAATTTAAAGACTGAATTACTGATTTAATATATTGGCATGAAGAGCTGACCAATTATGCCAAACTACTCCCCATGGCTTTACGCCCTAAAGATATATGGGGCCCTTTCAAATGCTACCTATTATCTCATCCAATAGACGTAACAGATATAAATAGGCGATCGGAGACATGGCAGTAGTACCGTTCAAAATAAGAAAGAATGATAAATGTAAGGTGCTATTCGGTATGGCAATTGGCACAAGAGATTGGGTTATTGAATAAGTTATGACTGTATTTTGATTTTGGAAAAGGGGGGTGGTGATGGACAGAGTTTCTGAATGATGCAGAATACTCTTACCAAGTCAAGAGATCATGGTTTTAATCCATCACCGTTTTTTAGCTCACTGCACCATCCCAGCTCAGAACCTGGCTATATGCAAATTAGTCTGTTCCTGTCCCAGTGCATGATGGGAACAGGGCAAACCAAACTACCAAGCCAATTCTTATACTGGGAAGGAAACAAGCTCCCGGGGACCGGTTTCTGGCATCACAGCCTTCTTCGGCCCGGTTTGCTTGAATCCTGATGGTGCAATGAGCAAGGGACTCACGTCTGAATATACCCTCCCACACATAGTGTGGATAAAATCGATTTTGGAAAAGGGGGGTGGTGATGGACAGAGTTTCTGAATGATGCAGAATACTCTTACCAAGTCAAGAGATCATGGTTTTAATCCATGACTGTATTTTGCCCATTGTTGTATGATGGAATCTGCTGAGGAGATACCTCTCAGAGGTGCGGACATAATGTACTTTTCTCTGTACTGTACCTCTTTTATTCCAGGTTCAAGACTGAACATCACAAAGTAATGATCTACAATGTATTGTGCAACACAACTCTGTAAAAGATGCACATGTATCAAGAGAATGCGTATATGCGTCTGTCATGATTGTGTATTTCATGCTTGATGTTACTTATTAAAGCTCAATAAATACATTACAAAAAAACATACTACTGCTACCACTACCACAACTTCTGCAACTGCTCCTCCCTGTCCTACAAATACTACTACTACTTGTTCAATTGTTAGTTCCATTATACTGCTACTACTACTTGTAATACTACTACTGTTCCTACGACTACGAATACTACAACTGCTACTTCTACTGCTGCTTCTATCACTACTGCATATACTACTGCTATTACTATTAATTATGCTACTGCTCCTCCTTGTGCTACAACCACTACTGCTAGTAATTTTACTGCTGCCACTACTACTTCTAGTACTGCTGCTCGTCTCGACCTGATGATGATAGTGAGTGCAGAACGCAACAAGGTGCACTATTTGCAATGTAATGTAATGCCTCGACTACCCTTGCAGGGAGGTGGCGCCAGAGGACAGAGGACCACTGAAATTGAAGCCTTTTGCGGTCGCTATACCCTGAAGAATCCTAACGTGCTGTTTACTGCTGAGGATCTTAGGCCAGGAGGACAGCCCTACGGTCACCTCTCGTTGACTTCTACTAACAAGGTGCGTGTACTAAACTGCTCGTTTAGTAAAACATTCCTTTGTGTCAGTGGGTCACTGTGTAGTAAACTTCTTTATGATAATATTAATACCCATTTCGTTAATACAACTTGGGAGTATGCTTTTGATTTGGTTTGCAGGATGTTTTCACCAGATTACCTACAGTGCACCTTAGTTCATACGGTATATTTTATCTCGATTCAGAGCTTTTGTTCTCTTAATTATATGCCTTTTTCACTTCCAACTTTTCAGAACGTATGTTGTGTCTGCCTGCTGTTAATCAGACTTTCTTCTGCTCCAGAAACGCAGTGATGGCTTTTGCCTCATGCAGCATAATTTCACACTATGACATATTACGGAAGTGACGTCACATTAGGGAACTGGCATCTCTGGCCATACTGGAAACTTAAAGTAGATATGCAATGCGTCCTGGTTGTCTTTTTCAATGAACATTAAAGACTAAAGAAAAAAGCAATAACTAATTTCCAAGGTGCAATATCTTTACCCCGTATGTCTGATTTATTTGATTTGAGATTAGGTGCTCAGGAAAATAGTAAAAGTGAAACTTCTGACTTTGTAGGTCATGCATACATTTCAGGTATTAAACGCATAAAACATCTACACATGCGTAATGGAGTTTTGTGACTTGCAAATGGAAGTAAGTATTTGTTTTTGCCACAGAGCGACCCCATTGAGCAAGTCCTTGTGCCAGCTTCCCCACGACAGTTCTCCTGTCCGGCTTCCCTGCAGTACACTACCCTATACTGTCTGTCTACCTGCTGCCCTCTGTGTGTGCTTCCTCTGCTCGTTTCTTGCTCTGTTTGCCTTTTCTGCTAATTTTTCTGCCCTCTGTTTTGCCCACTTCTGCTCTGTTTTCACCTTACTTTTCATTTTTCTGCCCTTTGTTTTGCCTTTTCTGCCCTCTATTTTGGCTTTTTCTGCTCTTTTCTTCCCTCTTCCCGCCCTTTTGTATCCTCCCGTTGTTTCCCTCCTCCCCCAACCCATCTCCCTGCCCTCCCCCCAGGACTTAATTAATGGAGGCTGCAGTGCGACCCCATTGAGCAGGTCCTCGTGCCATCTCCCCCTGCAACAGTTCTCGTGTCCAGCTTTCCCTCAACCCTCTGCTGCCTGTCTATCTGCTGCCTTCTGTTTGTGCCTCCTCTGCTCTTTTCTTTCTCAGTTTGCCTTCTCTGTTCATTTTTCTGCCCACTGTTTTGCCTTTTCTGCTTGTTTCTTCCCCCTTCCCGCACTTTTCCATCCTCCTGTTGTTTCCCTCCTCCCCCCACCCAGCTCCCTGCCCTCCCCCAGGACTTAATTAATGGAGGCTGCAGTGCGGCCCTATTGAGCACGTCCTCCTGCCAGATCCCCCGCAACAGTTCTCCAGTCCAGCTTGCCCTCTGCTGCCTGTCTATCTGCTGCCCTCTGTTTGTGCCTCCTCTGCTCATTTCTCGCGCAGCTTGCCTTCTCTGCTCATTTTTCTGCCCTCTGTTTTGCCTTTTCTGCTTGTTTATCTGCCCTCTGTTTTGCCTTTTCGGCTCGATAATTTTTCTGCCCTCTGTTTTGCCTTTGCCTGCTTGTTTCTTCTTTCTTCCTGTTGTTTCATCAAGACCTAGCTTTTCAACAGAGACCCCACACCCCAGCGCCCAGATACCCCCAGGGGTAACTGTGTTGCACTTTACACCTGCCGATTGATTGATTGATAAGTCACAATTACGGGAACTAAGAATCTAGCTCATACTGAATAACTATAGTGGAACATTTGTATTAATTTGTGATGTCCATTTTATAGAATGAATTTTTATTACTAAAATCGCTTCAGAGCCCTACATCTTTTTAATTTAACATATTTAGATTTTTGCAAAATAGAATTCAAATGTTTTTAAACTCAAATATTTTCTGGACTCAAATGAATACTTTAAAGCTTCATGCTGCATTTAAATGCTGCAGCTTCCCAAATCGATGTTTTTCCTATTCGCAGCAGTGGAGGTAGAAAAGAAACAGAGTTGCCTTTAGTTTTTATCTGCACACAGGAATCCACCCACAACTGAAACAGAACCAGGATGTTCATTAGGCATATCAAGGTAGTAAACTATGACGTAAACATGTTACCCGAGAAAAATGCATTTAAAAACAGTAGCCACAAGACTATTGTAAGTGAATCTCTTGGATAACAGCCTCTTATGTGAAAATTTAATATACTTTTAAAATTGCATCTGGTGCTTAGCTAACGCAGACACATAATTTGCAAATTGTCTTTCATTTGTTTAATAGTGGCTTGTAGTGTCTAAGTAAGACGTATAAAATCTTATTTCTATGAGGTCTCTAAACGCTCCACGCTTCATCCAAACCATGTGGACAAAACGTGTTTGTAGTATAGTTGAAAACTGTCTGTCTAGACTGACATCACACTCTTTTAGTCCTAAAACAAATTATCTGAATACCTCAAGACCTCCCATCACAAGAGCATTTGCCAGGTACCCTTTGAACTGTGAAGTGGCAAACCCACAGGTGAGTGACTTACTGACAAGGTTCTACACAAACCTTGCAAACCAAGACCAATGCCACTGCTGCCTGGCAACAAACCTAAAGTTAGGTATTCATTCACTCTTTAATCTAATCAAAAGCACCACCACAAAAACCTCTTCACATATAAGACACAGTTCATTATTGAAAGAAAATCCAAAAACTCTACATAAATACAAGAAACTGTACCAAGACATCTAGCACTTGCTGAATTCCTCGTGCAGTGAATCCCACACCCTTCAGGACAAAGACCAATGCAATATTTTGAACAAATTCTCTTAACCATAGACCCGGCTGGACAAACCAAAACCAAACTTTAACTGCCCTTTTTAATTCCAACTCTTGCAATCTTCTTTAAGCCCGCATAATCACTCTTGCCACTATGAGACTCTCCCAGCAACACTCGGATGTCTATGTTTATGCATTCTTTCTGATCAACCTTAGCTGCTTCTTTGTCTCATGGTCTGGCCCCACAGCCTTCTGCATCCGACTCCTACATTTTATGTGTGAAGCATCTTATTTACATTTGTGCATTGTACTTTTATAATGCCGCCCAATCCCTTTACTATAAATAATCAGAATGTTAAAAGAGAACTATTAAAGGCTGGTATTATGTTCGCCATTTCATCCTGCATTGTTGGTTACTTGTAGTTGAAATTTGGAGACCTGTTCAGACTTTTATAGTTTACTGCATTTGGAACATGTTACACGTGTCACCAAATCTCTTTACTCTCCCCATGCACTCGTCTCTTGCCTCTTCCATGCAATTTTCTACTAGAGCAGAATGTTCAAAAAGTGTGTGTGGATGTTAGGAAGTGTCTGGAATTTACTTGATGCCGCCTAAGATAACAAAGGCAGAAGACAAGATAACTCTACCTCAGTCAACTTTTGTAACACAAATTCAATCGATATATATTTCATTCATGTTATTTTTGATATGCCAAATTGCTTGCACGTGCTACTATAATATAACTATAAAGAAATGTTTGAATAAATATATAATTAATTTTAAAAAAACATGCAGACGAAGTTGAAAGGTTTAGTTGGTGATATGATCTAAGCGATATCAAACTCCAAAATAAATGAACAAACCTATAGGTGAATAGTGCAAAATTCTCATTTTCATGTACTATTCTCTCATTTTGTTTTGGTGCACAGCTGTGTTTGGCTTACAGAGGCTTCCCGAATCAGCAGATTGGTTTGTTCTTCCAGTATCAAGATACGAGTTCCACAGTTAAGAACGTGACAGATTACTTTCAGTATAACTTTCACCAGGATGATAGGTAAACTATGACCCAGTCACCTTTTGCGTTTCAGTGTGAGATGTTTGTACTGTACATTGTTTAGTTATGCACCTAGACAAATTTGGTTTCAGAATCAGATTTATACCTGTTTGTAGTACAAAAATCAATTTGAAATGTGATATATTAAACCAATACCATCACAGCACATCACCTGCCAAAATAACCTTGTGTTGAGCGTTAACTTAAAGAGTGAAACTGACTATAAGAGATTCTCTTCAAATAAAAAATATCTATGATGCCTCCGACATGTTTGGTGTGGTGCTATCATGACCAATAATCAGCTTACTGATTGCATGGCACAAGAAAGAGAGCTAAGAACAGACTCCGAAGAAAGATCATCCAGGTATTTACCTATTGTTGACATACATACCTCAAGTTGGTGATTGAATTGCATCACATTGAGACAGGGAGCCACGAACATTACACAATGATTAATCAAAGAAATCTCTTTTTAGATTCACATGCAGATTAACAAGATACCGTTTTAGGAGGTATGTCTGACAAGCAATAGAGGGATACAATCATTCATTTATAACTTTATTCGGTTAATCAGCGATAACCATAAAAGTACACAACATAAAATCATTACAGAAAGATCTCTTACATAATATATCACAAAAAGACAGTTTTGTTCGTAGCAAGCTATTAAAGTTCGTCCATACAAATAGATTTTCTTAATTTAAAAACTTTTTTTAAAAAATTCAGAAATAGTTACAACAGTTAAAACTGTATCTAATCTCTGCAGTTCTAAAAATGCTGGGCGACATCGATTTAAGTTCATTTCCTTTAGAATCGGGACAATCAGATTTCTGCATGGCAATGTATAACATTTGCAGAAAAATAAAATATGAATATCCGATTGGGTGCAGAGTCCTCGCATGGGCACATAACTAAGTCACGAGACCAACTGTTCATGACAGGGAAACTCAAAAGTCTAAAAAATATGTTCAGCCTAAAGCGTGTCAGGACAAATCTTTCATAGTTAGAGATATACAAAGTTAAATATGGCTGTGGTTTGTCCTGAGTTAATATCAGTTGATGTAAAAATGCTGTCTTTTTCTTTACTTCTACCTTTGCTCTTTCCTCTTCGAGGAACTCCATGCATTGTTTTTTCAATATCTTTCTTGGGACATTAATAATTGAGAGAGGATCATCAAAATAGTTTTGGCAATCAATTTCAACAAGAAAACATTTCACATAGTGAAGCCATTTGATCCTGTCCACATGTTCTAATTTTAAGGCGTCCGTCAAAATTGCACAGTTTAATACACACTCGTTTGTTGTCCAAACCCTATGCCAGAGTAATATGGGCTGGATTTTGATTGTGTCTCTTATGTGGCTGGCCTAATTCCTTGTGGCAGATATAAGTCGAGACACTCTCAGGTACGGCCAGGATGTGTCTCAGAAACATATTTTCCACTAATTGGATAGAGTTTGTATTGGCATATCCCCAGAGTCCTGAGCCATAGAGAGCAACTGATATACAGGTCTCATTAAAAATTGTTAAAATTTCCCTGATCGGTTTTTTACCCATTTTCTTAATAAAATTTTTTAATGCCATAGTTGATTTTGAGAACAGAAGACTTCTTGCTTTTACAGCACTTGCCTATGTGCCATGGAACAGAATGCCTAAATAGGAAAGTTTTAGTGGAATCCAGGGGACTATTATTTATATACATCGTTTTTCTCCGGCTAATACTCCTTGTGCCGCAGTTCATGGAGAACGTTTTTGTGCAATTTATTTTTAGATCCAGGTTTGACATGAAATTATTAAAAGTTGTTATCAAACCCTGTAGGGCAATAGGTGTTCGTGCCATTATTACCGCATCATCTGCATACAGGAGTGCAGGGATTGCTCTTTTACCTATCATGGGCATGTCCCTGCACTCCTGCAGCAGAATTCTCTCGAGGTCGTTAATGTATACTAAAAATAAAAAGAGGGCCAGGACACACCCCTGGCGTACTCCACGGCCTATCCCAAATGATTAGTACATTCTCCGTCCTTCCCGTAACGGACAACTGCTGTGGCACCAGAATATAGTTCTCTTAAAAAGCAAATGATATTTTCATCTACCCCTAGTTTTTCTAAAATTTCCCAAAGTTTACTATGGGAGACGCAATCGAATGCTGACGTTAAGTCAACAAATGTAAAGTATATGCGTTCTCCCTTTGCCCTAGTGTATTTTTGGTGCAGAATAAATAGATTTAATCCCTGTTCTGTTGTTCCAACTCCCTTGTGGAATCCATATTGCAGATCACTGATTATCCCATTTTCATCTGCCCAGGTTTGGAGTCTCCCTAAAATCACTCTCCCAAGGATCTTTATGGATGCGTCAAGAATGGAAATGGGTCGATAGCATGCACAATTTTGCCTATTTCCCTTCTTAAATATTGGGACGATTGCTGAGGTAAACCAAGAGGCGTTTAGACCCCTCACAAAGGTAGCATTAAAAAATTGTACTAGCATAGGGCCCCATATTCAGTATTATCTTTAAATAAATCCGCTGGGATGCCATCTGGGCCTGCCGCTTTTCCACCCTTAGTTGCTCCAAGACTCACCATGACTTCTTTCAAGGTTACAACCAGATTTATATCCTTAACCTTTTCTACTCCAGATATATCAGATGTCAGATGATATGTCCCTTGTACAGGACAATACAGCTTGGAGAAGTGGGTGACCCATTCATCCTCAGTAATTGCTATTTCTATGCGTGCCTTGTTAACATCATAAAGAAAAGGGGCATTTACCGCTTTCCAGAAAGCGGATGAATCTCTGGAAAGCGAGGCCTCACAGAGGGATTCCCAAGCATCCCTTTTTATTGCAAGTTTCCGATTTTTGAGTGCCTCATTATAGGTTTTTCTAAGCTCTCTAACCAATAAAACCTCACGAGGATACTCGTGGAGGGAATATGTAAGATTTAAAAGTGCCTTTGTGCATGCTGAATCAAACCATCTTCTATTTGTTTTTCCCCGGTTGTTTGACTCAACCCAGAGAGTTTCCCTGATAGAGGATGCAATATAGTTAAAATGTTTAATTATGGACAAACTATCTGCTTGCTCATCCAAACAAATCAAAAAACTTTCCATACATTTAGTTACCAAGTTATTCAAGAATTTTTCTGGGACCAATTTGCTCCATTTAAGTGAGTAACCATTTTGCCTTCCGAGTATCACATCTGGGACTAGCTGTCTAACCGAACATTCCCTATTTAAATCACGAAAGGGGTTTTCAATCTCCAAAGTTAGCGGTCGGTGATCACTTAATGCCACATCAAAGGACTCGGATTTTTTTATCTGACCACCATACCTGGTGGGGCATAGTATAAAGTCAATTCTAGTGGCCCCTCCCCTGCCAATAAAGGTAGGGACAAAGGGGGTTCCTATCTGGCCAATTTCATTTACATACCCCAAGTCACAAGAAAACAGAATTTAGTTGAACAAATCCCCACATGTGGTATGCTCAAAATGAGTGAGGCTAATGTCCTGGTGCAACATAAGACCACAAATACCTTGTCAGCCCCGTTTACAAAGAGCACAGTTAAACTCCCCCCCCCAAATGACCATTTCATCTTTTGAGTTTGTATCTATTTCGTGCCTTAAATCATCGCCCAACATTTTTATAGTCTGAACAATATCTGTCATTACAATGTTGTTATAAAAGTTTATGATGATTACACTGGCGACCTTATTGATACCTATCTTCACCAGCTGATAATAACTATTATGAGATAGCAATTTAACTTTCTCATATTTAAGGTGGTTAGAAATGTACATACACAAACCACCCTTAGCTCTACCATGTGTACCCTGTACTGCCGATATAAAGAAGGTTTTATATCCAGGGATATGCACAGGCTCTATTACCCAAGTTTCCTGTAGGCACATGATTTCATACCCATTTACAATACTTCCCCATGTGATATTTATTTTAGATTTTAATCCTGCCACATTCCAGAAAATGAGGCGACATGTTTCCTTTTTTTCAGTATTGGTAATAGTATTCCGGGGCGAGATGCTCGATACTGAGATTTCTAACCTCACCATAGCGCCCGTTTCATATGGTCCACTAAGTGTTGTACAATCTCCTGCCTTAGCTGTTTTAATTTCGGAGATGTACTTTGTCAATTCACACTCTTGATGGGTGACTCTTTCTGGTGGGGGAGAATCTACACAATTTAAAACGTCCATCCCGGCACAGGGCGAAAGTACTTCTCGGTTCGCCTTGTCTATCACATTGCCTATCGAAATAGATTTTACAGGGAAGCTGAGGGTATCACTAATAAGTCAATCGACCGCTTCTAAGCTTGAGAATAGGTCAAACCTGTTTGATGTAGGAATATTACAGCCATTTAATGCAGGAACTAAGGTACTCCCAACTTGAGGGTTTCCTATTTGACATCTTTCAAAGGACCAGTGTGGTGGTCTGGGATAAAAATCACCTAGTTCCCACGTGACTATTCCTCCATCACCGATCTGAGAGTGCCAACTCTGGAGATCGGGAATCACCCGTTTGTCCCTAAAATTCACTATAACCAGGTCTTCCTCTATATCCTTGGTCATATGTCCCAACCACCCAACCCTTCTGACGTTTAAAATGTTCCCATCGATGTTAGGTGGAAGCAGTCTATTTTTACTTAGCCAAAAGGCTACTTTATTTTTTAGTTCATAATACCCTTCAGTTTTCCCAATAGGAAGCTCAGGCACTCCTGACAGGACACTTACAAAAGGGGCTGCCTCTGGTGGTAAATCGATACGGGTAGTAGTTCTCTTTAATCTACCCTGATCGGCGCCGTGTCTATCTGAGGTTCTCTGTTTATTGGTCTGCCCTTCTTGGGCGCACGGTATGGGCTGCGTTCTCAGCTCCGTACCTACCACCAGGCCCTTATCCCTGGTGGTACCTAAAAGGTTTTTGGGTGTAGGGTGCTTCTCTATGTCTTTTTGCCCAGATTGAATGTTAGCCTTATCAATGGTAGCTTGTTGGGCCTCCCTGGGGTCATTTCCAATCTCCACACCTTGCCGATGGACAGCCAGGTGCTTTGAATTATCCATTCCTTTTGCAAAATTATCCAGCGTACTGGAGTTTTCTTTAACTAGCTTCTCTATCTGGTCCAATTTAGAATTTATCACCCTGGTTCGCTCCAACAAGGGTAACATCAGAGATTTGACTAGTGTTTCTATTTTACCCAGCAACCCAGCATCGTCTATACCACAATTAGGGAAGTGTAAGGTGGGCTCCAAAGTAGCCCTATGTGGGCTATGGGGTTGCAGAGTGGCGTCAAGAACAGGAATGTTACTATTTTTCTTTTGAATTTTAGTCAAACCACCCTTCTGAGGGCCACCCCCTCTTTTCCGTTTATTTTGTATAGTTTTCACTGGTGGTCCCTGATTTTTAACTGTTAAGGGCGGACTATGTTGCAAGGGGGAATTTAAAACCTTATTATTGGCAGTACTAGAAGCCCTGCTAGTTGAGGATATATTTAAGATAGGGGACCCTTCTACATTATCTGTATCTTCCAAGATAAGGCTAGTACTAGGGCCCAGGGTAGTTGAAGAATCTAATGGTCTTGATGTTTTGGGAGAGAGCACCAAACCAATTTGACCTAAGTACGAGCGCTTTCCCGTTATGAGATCTAGGGACAAGCGTTTCTCGGTAAGGGCTATTTCTTTGTCTAAAATTACAGTTGCCCTTTTGAAAAATTGATCCAAAGTTCCCGTGGCCACCCCCGTAGATGTACATTTCTGTCCTTTCCAGTCCGTAGAGACATATCAGATGCTTCTTACGTATATAAACACAATAACTGGGTCATCAATAATGGGAACTAACGGACTAGTAAAAAATCATAAACACTCATTACCATATCACAATTTTCAGGGGGGTGGCCCAGCCCGGCCTTGTACGACCTTGGATGGCCTTAGACGGCCCGCCCTTTGCCCGGGCTTCGCTCGCGGTAGGCCCGAAGCGGGAAGAGGACCAGCTGCGGCAGATGACAAGGCGCACTGCAGGCTGGTCCTCGCTGTCCCGCGATGAGGCTGTGGGTGGAGAACACCTAGTCCCAGTCCAGTACTCTTTTCCCAGCTAACCAGCACCCGCACACTCCACCACGAGCGGCTCCTGCACAGCAGGGGCCGCGAGGAGTAATGTCCTTTGGGAGAAGCAAATCAGGAATCCCCGGCGTCACCAGCTCGCACTTCGAGCACTGCAGAAAGAACACCAGGTAGGCAGCAGCAACTGAGAGATTTATCCAGGCGGTAGGCGGAAGCGGGAAGAGGACCAGCTGCGGCACATGACAAGCCGCACTGCAGGCTGGTCCTCGCAGTCCCGCGATGAGGCTGTGGGCGGAGAACGCCTAGTCCCAGTCCAGTACTCTTTTCCCAGTTAACCAGCACCGCACACTCCACCACGAGTGGCTCCTGCGCAGCGGGGGCCGCGAGGAGCAATGTCCTTTGGGAGAAGCAAATCAGGAATCCCCGGCGTCACCAGCTCGCACTCCGAGCACTGGAGAAAGAACAGCAGGTAGGCAGCAGCAACTGAGAGATTTATCCAGGCGGTAGGCGGAAGCGGGAAGAGGACCAGCTGCGGCAGATGACAAGCCGCACTGAAGGCTGGTCCTCGCAGTCCCGCGATGAGGCTGTGGGCGGAGAACGCCTAGTCCCAGTCCAGTACTCTTTTCCCAGTTAAGCAGCACTCGCACACTCCACCACGAGGAGTAATGTCCTTTGGGAGAAGCAAATCAGGAATCCCCGGCGTCACTAGCTCGCACTCCGAGCACTGCAGAAAGATACAATCAAGAGTTAAGACATACCTGAGCCTTTAGATTACTGCTTCTGTAGGGAAAATGGTCATATTTTCATATGCTAAACATGATCTCACGTCCATTTCCATTTCACTCCAAAGAGTGTTGGAACTCCTTGTCATGAACATGATCACTCAAAACCTCAGAGGTGTTTCTAACAGGCAGAAGCTGCTGTGTGAATGTGAAAATAAAGTACTTGAAATAACTCTAAACAGTTTTCAAACCCCCAACACAAATCGTATCTGTAGCACTATGCGAATATCTTTCTCTGGGTCAAAATAAAGTCAATATTCAGAGTGATTATTTTTACATTGCAATTAGCAATGCACCAAAATGCTCCAGTACTTTATGGGGCTACGTTATGACCAAGTAACAGGAAGTTGCTACTCAACTAAGGTGTTATCATATCCACAATAACACTGAAGTCTATAGACATGTTATCCTGTGCAACAGAGATGAAAAGTCCTTGGCAATCACCATATCTCTTGTATGTCAGTCACATTACTATAGACAATGGTTTTCAATGACTCTAGCGGCCAGAAAGTTAAAAATGTATGAAGTACCATATTGCATTTACCTTTTATCATAGTTTCACTTCTACCTTAGTTATAAACCTCAGAGGCTTGAGAAACAAGTGATTGCTTTTGAGTCAAATGGAATGAATTCTCATAAAAAATATTAGAATTGCAAAAAGCCACCACCCAATGGTGAGCTGTGATTTCATGCTACAAAAATGGTGTTTTTGTTTGAGCTAGTTGAAAGTCAAATTGGCGGTTTTCAGTTCAGAGCCTACTAGCAAGCTGGCAGTTGATGACAGTGGCACTGAACAGAAATTAGGATAACCAATTAGTTCACCAACTGGCTTCAAATGTTGTGTTCGATCCATAGTAACTAATGCTGCGAATGGACTTCACACACGACGTAGGGTCCCACATACTGATATGTGAGCTGGTTACAGTCAAAATCTTTCAGAAGTTGTGGCACTAAAGGGCCTAAGTGTGTCTATTAGATCGTTGGCACACACTGCTGCAACTCACACACTGATTTACAGGTATATGAAGATAATGGATTTAAACCATAATATCTCAGAACACCAGACCTTTGGATAGAGTTCAAACAGTTGTAGGCACAGTACAAAGAGTCTCTGTGAATAAAACACATCCAAAAGAAATAGAGTGAAAAAAATCCTAAAATTGTTATTTGGTTTAGGGAAAATTATACAAGCACCTACAAAGCAACATAGATTAATGACTGTTTTACCAACAAGCACTGCCCTTCAATGGTCCCTGTGGTATATAGTAAGGTGTGTTTAAAGCGAGCTATTGTCACACTTTTATGGCTACTGACAGTCTTGGATCTTTGAATCATCCTCGTGGCAGATCCCACTGAGCTGAACCATATGCTCTGTAGTAAGGACAATCCTCAAGAATTCCTATTTCTTATGGGTGAGTATCATTTCAAACGACACACCATATTTAATTAAAATCCATGTTATTGCATGCATGCAGAGCTTTTTCATACCAGGTATAGATACAAAATCATCTCTTTTCTTCAGTATGTTACATTGGGTGACATAGACGAAGAGTGAATAACTGCATTTTGCATTACAATAGAATTTGCTTCATCAGATAAATCTAGTTCTATAGAAAGTATTGACACACTTTGCTTGTGATACCTAATTCTATATTTCATATGTCCCAAACAACTAATCAAGGGTTTTACCTACTTGAGCTAAATGAGTTCACCAGCTTGTGCTGTACCAGTAAAGGTGATTGACTGAAAGTCACAAACTATGCCGGCAAAAGATCATAATGAGCATGAAGGCACCAATGCTTGCAATGTGCAGACCTTTGTCCTTACACCCATACTCAACTCTTTTTGCACCCAAAAATGGTATGATATATTAACTGTAAACAACTGTCTTTGTTCTTACTGTGTTGCAGCTGGTCATACACATGCATAAATCTACTGGACCTTATAAAAACAACATATTCGGTACCAAAATATGTGTATGGAATTTATTTGTCACCAAGTGATCCTGTGCATGCATTCTATGTTGATGTCATGTACATTGGACAGACAGATACCAGTGATGGACAGAATGGTGAGTTTTGTACTCGTAGAGTACCCATTTACACTCTTTGTATTATTAGTTTTACTAAAACAAACACATTCCATAACGTTTTCAAAGTGTAATGCTCTTACATTCAGTCCCTTAATGTTCCAGTCCAGCCAGACCCTCCATTTTGGATTTGAACTCCCACCATAGGCGTATTTATTAAAATCATGCCTTTAGTTTCTAAGACCCTTGGGCTCTTTATAGCCATTTAATATCCAAGACTGTACGTGAGTCTATGACCTCAACTCCAGCTCCAACCATCTAAAGAAAGCACATGATTGTGACTTTTGGAACATCTTCCATAGCAGTGCTTTCACAAACATTTTAGAACTATGACTCAATTTCGGATCTTGCTTAAATGAACACTGGCAATTTTGTAATGTAACCAAAGCATCATGTGCTAGCGCACTATCATTTACTGACAACATATTTTTCATTTAAATGACCACGAAATTTGCACATATGTACTGTTTCACTGATAAAATTATATTGCACACAAATAATAATGTGTGGAAATTGGATTTTTGTGTGGATATTTATCATTTGTGCTTCACTAAGTAGAGTGTCTTTATTTGTTTTGATCCTAGTGAAATCTTTATTTTAATCACACTTCAGAATTACAAACAATGTGGTTCATTTTTGCTTTCCTAACTGCTGAATTTGTTAATTTACAGGTATTTACATTTTGTAAAGTGCCGAGCAAGATTGTTGCATAATTCACTTTACTTTTCTTTCTCTGTCTGCACAGTAAGAGGAGTTGCTGAACACCAATCCCCTTGTTAAAACAATAAGCAGCTATTTGCCAGACGACATATCTGCCATTTGGCCCCTGTGTTTGAAGGGCAGCAAATGTGACAAGATAAATACTGAATTTAAAGGCATCTTTATTTATTGCTAGTACTTTTGTGACCCACCAGAAATCAGCTCACGACCAACCAGTGGGTTGTAACCCAGAGTTTGGGAAATGCCAAACTAAGATATTCAATTTGTGTGTACATTTGTTACCCACAGCTGTAAATTATACTTCACATTAAAATGTTGCAAGGCTGTAAAAATATTAAAATCAAATATCAGCATGATAGTTCTTTGAGAACACCTTACAATAGTTTGAAATATATCTAAAATAAATATTTTTATCCAGTATTATTTCAAGATTTCTATGTAGAAAAGTTTGCTCGTTTTATTAAGAGGTGCTGTTCAGAGGTACAACATATTTCCCCCTAAAATGTCCAGACTGAAAATAGCAGGTGTCCTATTTTACCACTACATACTTGTAATACAGAAGCCTCCGGTAACTCCTGTTACCAAACAAATTGGGCTTCACTGCCAACTCCAAATTAGGGTTTTTGCTTGGTGAATTCATAATCTATGGATTTTGTACAGATAGGAGTAAATGGAAGAGAACAAAAATTGGGTCCCACTTTAGTGTATAATTATTAAGAGGACTTGACTGGCACCAGAAACCTGAACTGTTTGGAGGCTCCATAAAACATGACTCAACAACCTCCTTTCTGCAAACCTAATATAAATTGGATTCACAGGACGTAGAGACAAACGTCTGGGACCTCCTGAGAGGTTGTCACTGTTAGACCTGTCAGTCTTAGGGTGGGCTTCCCCCAAATGTTTTGCCTACTCCCCTTCTATGTTTGCTGGATTTGTTTTTATTGGCCTTAGGACTCTGTGCACTTTACCAATCCTAACCAGTAATAAAGGCCTTGTGCTCTCTCAATTAAGCATGGTACAATTTGCGTACACCGAATTAGCATGTTTATTTTTCCTTGTAAGTCCTTAGTAACGTGGTTTATCAAATATTCAGAGCTTGTAAATTAAATATAACAACAAGGAGGGGAGGGGGATCAAGTATGATCCACTAGGGCTTAATTTACCACTCAAGAGGAAAAGAGTGGAAGGTCCTGCCACAGTCGTAGCCCTTAGCAAAGAGTACAACAGAGAGGAGACTGGGCTGTTCCTAGGAGACGGGGTGAAAGACAGTCACTGTGGTGAAGGGGGTGTTGCTCGAAGGTGAGTTAGCCCTGGGTATCCATTATGTTGGATATAATGGCCTCACACACCCTTGCGAGTGTCATGCTTCATCATAGGCAATGCTCCTAGTTGGGCAGGCGGTGCACTACCCAACGGGCACACCTTGTCGGAGATCTTCTATCCAACTGCCTATGGGTGAAGTGGGGGTGGGGGTCCAGAGCAGAGTAGATGGTGTGGGTGAAGTTAAAATGAGGCACAAGGTACCGGAAAGCAATTTTATTCTGGTGGTCCTCTGCCGCACGTAAAATCAAGTGTAGTCTGTAGTCGCTGGAACCTATGTTTCCAAAAGCGTTACAGTACTAGGGTGTGAGGGATGTGGTCAACATGTTTCTCGCTTCAAGTATATTAACTGCGATTCTTCAGGACCTAATATTTAAAATAACTACTATCTACAGAAGCTTGACCTCATAGAGTGTCAGTTCAAAAAAAGCAAACAAGTTGTACTACCTGTTGTAGACCTATTCTTTGCCTAAATTGGGAGACAAAAGAGAACGTTACCACAGGTAAGTGACAATCTAGAATCTCTGTGGTGATGGTGAGCACACTGTGACAACATAACATACTAGTGAATTGTGTGGCTAGTATGTGGCTTAAAACCAAAGTGACTGATAATTGGTAGAAATGAGTAAGGAACAGTTGTGAGATATAGATAAAGTTAAAATTAAAATTAAAATAGCAGCGCCAATCTAATCTGGCTAAGTGTCCAAACAAGTCGGTGTACGTTACTCACCTACTAGCTAAAGTACATAGGTGTCAACAGAACCCGGCAGGTATGACATCAGGGGGGAGCCTTAGTGAGTGAGGCTGGGAAGAGGAAGATGAATGATGGCAATTATTAGGGTTTGCAGAGGTGATGTAGTGTTAGCATTTAAGCTAGAATGCACACTGGTGTATTGCTGAGGCCACATGGGTACAGGACTAGTGGACAGTGCTGTCGAGTTCCGTCAGGCATCATACATTTAGAACAGTTGTAAATTAAATGCCACCACTTATTGTGCCACCAATTTAAGAAGACCTTTATAGACATGTCTCAGGCTTGCCATTTTGTGCAGTTTTAAACTGCCTTTGTGAAATGGCAAAATAAACTGTTTGCAAGGCCTAAATCTTCCTTTTTCATACAAATAAGTCACCACTAGGGTAGACCCTAAACAGTCCATAGGGTGAACAGCGTAATGGGCAGGGTGCATTGCATTTAAAAAGTTGGACATGTTTTACATGTCCTGGCAGTGGAAAACTCTCAGATCATTTTTTTAGTATTGCAAGGCCTACCTCTCCCATAGAATAACATTGGGTTACATTATTACATTTATTACTTAATAACCTTTGCTTGGGAGCAGGTAGGAATATCATGTTTAGTGTCTACTGAATTGCAATTTAAAAATATCTATAATCCTAAAGTTAGTTTTTAAGTCACCATCGTAAAAATGCTACTTTTAGAAAGTTACAATATACCAGAGGTCTTCAAACTGTGGGGCATGCCCCCTCGGTGGGCCATAGATGGGTTCCCAGGGGGCACAGATTGGTCTGTAGTTCCTTGTACATAAAGATAGCTTAGAAGCGTGAAACGTTTGTTCTGGTCTTCATTTACATGCAGCAGTTAAAGCCTATCAAAACAGTGTGAGGATGGTACAATTCAGTGAGATGGGGGCAGGGTCAGTAAGTGTGAAATAGGGATCAAATACATAGCTAAAAAGAAGAAATATTCAGCATTTTATTGTTTTTTGTTCACTTTCCGGTAACTGCATATAAAAACATTCACAGCCTCATATGAAAAAGAAATGCAAATTAACATAATCAAAGAAAATATAAATGTTTACCTCAGTTGGCTAATGTGATCACTGCAGATGTCTTTTGTATTTTACAACTGTATTATGCTGTATAAAACAGGCTGCTGCAATCGAAAAACAAGTTGTTTAAAAATACACATTTTAGTGCTAAGCATTCAGACTATGTCTAGTGTAAATATTTTTTTAGGTGTCCATTAAAAGGATGCTCTCCTTTTAATCAACACATTTATCACCTCTCAAAAATACTATTTGTCACCATGAGGTTGAGTGACTCCATTAATTAAAAGCTACACTGGCTCCAAAGCAGCCTTTAACCATTGCACACATTTACATTTGTTTCAGTTAGCAGGCACCTTGGTTTTTATTTTTTATTTATTTTTATTTAATGCGATTTTATATAGCGCAAACTTTACCAGAAGGTGTCAGAGCGCTTTACATAAGAACCAGTTGCAAAACATAAGGACTAAGAATTACAAGCGTTACATAAAAGATACAAACAGAAAAAAATGTGCAAATGTACAAAATGTAAAGTCACACAAAGAAGAGACTGGTGATTAGAGTTATCTCTATATACATAGGGAAGGGCTACGAATGGATATACTCTAAGAGTCACATAGGAATGGCAGATAGTACAAAGGTCTACTGCATATACTAGTGATTAGAGTTATCTCTATATACATAGGGAAGGGATACGAATGGATATACTCTAAGAGTCACATAGGAATGGTGGAGAGTACAAAGGTCTACTGCATATACTAGTGATTAGAGTTATCTCTATATACATAAGGAAGGGATACGAATGGGGATGGCATGTTTCTTCTTTAGTTCTCTACTATTCATTTCACAACACAGGAGCTCTCCCCCCCCCCCCCCACCCTGTGTGAGTGGGCAGCAGAACCCAGTAATAGCAGCCTTACTATGAAAAAGAATAAGGGGTGCATTTTCCTTGCTAGCATTTGGACCCAAGTAACCATTGTTGTGCATGGAAAAGGTCCACAGCAACTGGGGGGTGGGGTTGGGGGGCGCTAAGGGGCTTTTTTGTTGTTTTTTTACACAAAGCAGGCGAAAACCTGCTTTGGGCATCAGGCCTAGATGTAATGGCACAACTGTGGGTATCATTGGTGCTGCAGCTGTATTAGAGGCCCAGGAAATACTTGGCGTGCCAATGTTTCTTTAAGCCTCGAAGCAATGGCCCAAGGGAGGGGAAAAATGAAGCAGAGGAGACACCTTGATTTGGGCATCAGAGAGATGGGAGCGAGAGGGATTGCGTGAGATGTGAGCCCATGTTGCTAACAAATGTCAGAAGTGACAGTAAGGCAATAGCTATCATTAGTGAAACAGGTGCAGTGACACTTTTGCTCTGGGAAAAGTAGCATTGTGGCACATGGTACCCTTGGTGCAGAAAAGGGGGCAGCATGCAGTAGGTCATTTTCTTTCAGAATGAGACCGGACTAGTTTTGATATTGAAGTGATCATCAGACATGATGGGGAAGGAGTGAAAGAAGGGGTGATAGCCTGCTTCTCAGGGCTACACCCATCATTAGTGCAGCAAGTGGAGTGTAAAGGGGTCCACAGCACCCAAATTATTGGCTGTCGGGTTTTTGGTCAATTCTGTTCTTGTTCAATGCTGCTGCTTTTTATAAGTCCCACATTTAGTGTGGATTACGAGCAACAGAAAAGCACCACTGAAATGATATCATGATCCCCGTCCCTGTGAAAAATCCCTCCTTTTCCCACCCCCCAATCCTTGCCATATAGTTATGGAGGGGGGCCCAACTTGAAAATATTTTGCTTGGGGAGGCTCAGAGCAAAAACGTTTAAGGACATCTGCAACATACACCACAGGAGTCACCTATAAACCTAAAAGAAGCTGAGTATAACTGATATAAAACAAACTGTTTCCTAAAGGTTTTATTTAAAGAACCAATAATACATTTAATACCATATTTAAGAAAGTCTATTATATAATCCAGGAAAACAGAGAAAGAGATACGGCCTAGGTATGCCTAAAAGATATATTAAATGACAATTAAGGATCAAGCAGCATCAAAAATACAAAAGTGAAAAGTGCCCCAAGTGCAATGTGCATAAATGTGCTCAGAATTGTGTCAATGCAAAAAAACAAATGATGGACGGAATGCTGAACAATGTCAAACACTCACCCCACGTACAGAGATTTCAGCCTAAATACATTGTTTTTTTGCTCACCATGCCATTCCAGTCTGGACCCAGCCATATGCAAATCAGTCTTGACCCTGCTTCCAATGGGAACAGTCCAACTTGAACTGCCAGGTCCTTCCTGGACTAGAAACAAGAATCCTGGGACCAGTTTCAGAGTTTCACACCTCATCAGCCAGGATAGCTTGACTCTGGCGGCATGGTGAGCATGGGACCTCTGGCTGTTCATACTCAACCCACTTAGGGGGATAAATGCAAAAAGAACAAATTATGGACGGAATGCTGAACAATGTCAAACACTCACTCCCTGCAAAGAGATCTGGGCCTAAGTCCGTAATTTTTTTTTTCCCATAGGGAGTGATCCGGCGGAAACGGCATACATTTTTTAATCATTCACTTTATCCCTAATTTATTACAATCAGGAACTTTTCTATAACCAAGGGGGTGGGCCTATATAAACTCAAGAACCACTTACACATATCAGGTCCTCCAATTGATCTTTGGTAGAGCTAATAGGGACTCAATAATAAGAGGCGGATGCTATTTCCCTCATCAGGACCTATAAGGAAGGAATAGCTTGTCCAACAATTGTAATCACAATACACATTATGACCAATAACTCAATAATAAAGATAAATTCTGGATACTTATCAAGTTACTTTTTTCTAAATATTTCAAATATGAATGGTCAAGTACATAAGAAATCTTAAATTCTATGTTATTTCAATATTACAGGTAAATTCACAACAAGGATATTCAGTTCATTAACAAATACATCATATAATCAATAACAGCATGAGAGTGAAAAGAGAGAGAGAGAGAGAAAAAGAATAAACCATTGTAAATCAGTATGCAATTTAGAATTTCATACACACCTATATCAGAGAATACTAATGCACAGCGTGCAATAGTCAGAAATAGCTAACCCTTCGACCGAAAAGGTATAGCTTAATCAACATCACCAGCTGATGAAGTGCAAGATTGTCCAGATAGTCTCACCCAGGATTTTCAAGGTTAATAGCCAGCCAGAGTAGCATAGAGAGTACAGCAGCAAATGCTTTCTTCTCATAGAAACAGCTACTGCCAAGTTCTTTTCTCACGGTAATAATTATACCCCAAATGCTAAAAAGTTAAATCTCCCTAAAGTTGTGATTTCACAGTTCCACGTGATTCCACTGGTCAGGCTTATGGGGTGATCATTGTATCAGTCAGTTCATCTGGATTTCTTTTTTAAAGTTCTTTATTTAAAAATGAATGTCATCATTGCTCTTCAGAAGCAGGAAAATAAATTTTGATAACTCCATGCCCTCGCTCTCGCTTCTACATCAACTTGCAACATTAGTTGACAGAATTATTTATAGAAAGAAATACTCTAACCGTAAGAAGAAAATCCTAGTGATATGCTAAGCACAACTAAACAAATAAATCAGCTTTTTTTTAGAAATAGTGAAGGACAAAATACATTCTTCTGTGGCCTACATTAGGGAAAGGAACATTACTCTAGCAGGGTTTGAGGCCCTCATAGAAAAAGCATAAATCGTCGCTTTTTTCTGAGAAATAAAACACACACATTAATATTTTAGAAAAAGAAAGAAACACATAAAGAAATAGAAATTAAAGATTAATTTTCCTAATTAAATCCATAAGTATAATCTAACTTTTCAATAATCAAGCTATGATTGATAGTTGCTTTTCTCGTGTTATGAAGATAGGAAAAACATTTCATGAAACATTTTCTGTAAGAGTTTATTAGTATTTTTTATATTTCTACGTGCATGATTCTCAATGCATATTTATTCAAGTCCCTCTCATAACATCTTAGTTCATGTAAAAACACTTCATTATTTCTCCATGCTTCCAGTATGTAAAATGTTGCACTTTCTAGTTTGCTAAACATATCGTGCCCTTCTTGCATATTTTCACGTTGTACTTTCGAATATCCCCATGTACATAAATGTTAAAAACTAACAACATTAGTCATTGTTTTTGTTAATAAAATAGTTAGATTAGGCAGATTTGATCAAGCAAGATTATTTAGAGAATATCATGCTTCATCAGGGGCCTGGTCAAGACTGATTTGCATTAGGCTGGTTCCAAACTGAGGTGGCTGGGTGCAAACTGGGATGGCGTGATCAGCAAAAAACAATGGATTGAACCCAGATCTGTAACTGGGTGTGAATGTTCAACATGTTCAGCATTCCTTCCATCATTTTTTCTTTTTGCCTTTGTCACCCTAAGTGTGAAGTTTGCCCAGACATGGGTCCCGTGCTCACTGTGCCACTAGATTCAATCTAGCCTGGCTGATGAGGGGTGATACCCCGAAACCCTTCCGAGGATGCTTGTTTCTGGTCCAAGGCGGTACTGGCTGGGCAGTTCGGGCTGGACTGTTCCCATGGGGCACAGGGTCATGACTGATTAGAATATAGCTGGGTCCAAACTGGGGTGGCATGATGAGCTAAAAAAACAATGGATTAAATACAGATCTGTGACTTGGGGTGAACGTTTGATTTGTTCAGCATTACGTTCATCATTTGTTGTTTCAGAAATATGCAGGTGGCGCAAGAAATTAAACAAAAAAACAAAAGGTGACAAGAAATAGCAATTTCATCGATGTGCATGGAATGATAGATAATTCATAGTAATTCCATTGCTCTTATAAGTATATAGTAGTCCACTTTTTTCCAACTGGTATAATGTCAATGGCATATTGACCTTCCATGATTCAATGGGTCATCATCAGGATAAAATGACTGAGGAAAAACCAAAAGAAAGAAGACAATGTTCTCATGCCCCTCGGTCCGGCATTGCTTCTGGATACAAGAGTTACACCATGCAGGCTTTATTTCTACATTGGGCCACCTCGGGGCCTCAACTTCTTTTTCATCTCAAATAGAACGCTTGGTTACTTACCGAATATAAGCCTGACTACCGATTTTGCAGCAATCCTTCTTCCTTTGAATGAAGCTTGAGTACTATACTTTCCCTAGAATGCAGCGTGTTTCTGATTTTGTAATTGCCAAATACTGCCAGAGCTTTTTTACAAAATCTCTCTGCTTCACATGCGTGGTTAGAAATTGGAGCAAAACGTATTTTTCCACTTTATCCAGAGAACCTCCCTTTGAAAGGAAACATATCTGTCCTACTACATTAATTGATTTCAGCAGCAACTCTCAAGGTTAACAAGACTACCATGGGCCCAATCAGATATTGTGAGTAATGAATTGATGCAGAAAATCTCTGAATCAAACAAATGAACTGAAGATTTGACCAGCATTAAGAAAATTATGTCAGTCTCTTTTACCATCTCCAGTAGTGATGCTCAAGCACGTTGTTTTACAACAAATTAAAGAATATCTGAAAGAACCAACCAAAACTTGGAACAATTGAGAGGAATATCTTGTTTAAAGACATTGATTATATTAGTAAAAAAGACCACTTTCAAACAAAGACTCCAGGGCAAAAATCTTTCACTGATCCTCTTTAAAGCACATTTTCTTGTCTACTTCTACCTACCCTTCTGTGTGGTTGAGTTTGGGTTGCACTGAATTCTGGAAAAATATGTGGCTCTTGCCCTGCTTTATCCACATAAGCTGTAGCACTGGTCATGTTTTTAATTATGCACAAGCAAATTTATGAGCCCAATTAATTTATGAGGATTGATTTTCTGTGTCTCATATCTTTTTAAATCTTCAGCCATTGCAGAGAGAAGACCACCAGCACTGGCCAACAGAGGGATATATATTAGTAACATTCAAGTGGATGAAACCCAGCCTACCCCACCACTTGCCGACAAGCAGTATACTGTGACCATCTCCACATTTGACTGTGCTTTTAATATACCACTGATAGCAGTTGCATTTGCTCAGGTTAGTAGACACACTCTACATTTTTATAAATGCAACATAATTTGAGGTTGGGGCTTTGAGATTACTATAATCTATATAATATTAGTCTAAACCTACAAATTTGAATCTCTTGATTTACTCATTTCAACTACCCAATATCGCTCTACAGTTTTTAACAACATGTCGAAGGAGTGAGAAGGGTACACAGAAAGTGTTAACAATGCCATAAGGTATTTACATAATGGAACATTTTGTGTATAACAAACGAGAGAAACGATTGCTTAAACAATTATCCTCCTGTTTGGTATCACTGAAACAAAGTTGTTTCCTTTCCCCAGTCATGACACTCCTTGGCCAATATAGAACCCGTTAAGTTAAGGCACACGGCTAGAGTGCCTTTATGGCCCAGCCAGTATCAACATGTGCTATATACCGTCTCCAGATATGTACTGCAACACATAAGGTTTAACCAATGTGACTGTCTGTAGGAGCATGACTCTTGAATATGCCATTAAGTGCATGCCCCTTACAGATTTCCTTTTTACTTTAATTCTGTTTCACACATTGTTAATTTAGAAATTCTGCATGTATTGGCCATGTCACTACTAGCAATTCAACGGTGAGCACTGTTTGCACTTTTTTGACATCGAAGACAGAGAGGATCTAAATGTCTACCTGTGTCCACACTTTACATTTACTTCATTTCTGAAGAGGAATCAGTGGGATAGAAAATATATGCTGTGATAATAAAACATTCCATATGATCTTCTAGGCACCGTACTTCCCTATACAGTCCTTCCTTAGATCCCTGGCACTTTATCTAAGGGTTTCAGCACACAGTTAACACATGGATATTAGCTGTAGATTGAGGAGTCATTGATCAGTATTGTGCAGTAATGAGGTGATGACAAGAGATCCATATGACGGCCTTGGAGTTGTAAACCTCAATTGATTCACAGCATTACACAAAAGCCTTTACATACATTCATGTATCAATTATGCTCACTACATTAAACTATTTTTACTTTAAAGGATGAAGCTGTTGACAGGGGAAGCATTGTGGAGTACAGAGGGTCTACATGGCCTGGAGATTCAGTGATTGTTGTTGAAAGAACTCAGGCTGCATCTCCTCCACTCAATGGAACCTTTGATATTGAAGCTTATGGAACAAATATCAGAGGTGAGTCACCTCTGCTTGAATAACTTTCATTTATATGCTTGATGTCTATCAAATATTTCTGAACTAAGACATGGCAAGTACAACATATTACGGAAGGCTGTTAGCATTGTATTTTAAAAAATAATATATGTTATTATTACATGAACTCCATACTTTTAAAAGGAGGTCATATTGTCATGGCATTAAATAAAGATGATTTTATCTCATCATCCTTTGTTGTACTTACAATACCATTTCATGATTAACTCTCTCCTCCCCTGCACTTTCATGAAGCTCTTGCAGACATGGATTTTACAGAAGGCCACAGCACTAGGCAAACACAGGAAGGTGTTTAATATTTAATACATACAAGCACATACTGTCGTTATATTTACACGAATGGACCTGTACTGGTTGACATACTATAATTTTGTATGTTCACAAACTCAGCAATGTCTCTGTGATCCAACGAGTTTCAAGGTAAACTCGTGGCTTATTGAAGGGTGCTTTTATGTGTCAAAAGCCTAACTAAACTCCTCAAATCACATCATTGATTGCCGTAGAAACTAATTGCTTGTTTAATCAGGGAAGAATCCTGTAGGTATGCGTATCTCATTACATATGGTTAAATCCAATGAACTTATGATAGTGCTGCTATTGAAAACTGACCATCTCATTGTAGAAGTAAGGCAAATAGTAGGAAGGGGAAGAATTGTTAAGAGTGTTTCCTTTGCTTGGAATGTGTCAGTGGGCCATGTGTAGTATCCTATACATCACTTTTGCCTGCATGTCTTAGATGGTGTGTGGAATGCTGAGAGGGAATGATTTAAAATAATTTAGTATTGCTGTGTGGAGTGGAACCTATAAGGGAAACAGTTTGGGCAGTCGCCGCGGGTGCAGGTAAGAGTGGTGGGCCGGGTGGGGTAGGGCGAAGTCGACAGGCGACGGAATAGGGAAAATAAAATAAAAAAGAAATAAAACCACTTATCTTGCACTCGCTGCATCGCTGACTCAGTGATGTGGTGAGCGCAAGGTAAGTGGTTTATTATAATTTTAATTTTATTTGACCTATTCTGTCATCTGTTGACTTTGCCCCACTGCTCCTACCTGCGACGGCCGTGCCTGAGTTTGAGGGAGGTTGGAGCACTGACAAGACCTACTCGCTGTTGCTGTAACCTAATGATCTAACATGAAATAAAGAACTTACTTCCTGCCTGAGTAGCTTCAGACTCTTGAATGGAGATACTGCACTCTAACTTCAACACCGGGTAGTGCTAGGCCTGTCCACTAGAGAAACTTCAGTAGACTCCATGGCTATACATAACTGTAGGAGAAAGCCCAGTTCCTGTCACAATCAGATACAATTTACTTTTGTTTTTTGGATGGAAACTGTTGGGTTCCTGGTACATAAATCTGAAGAAGCCCAATGCATTCCCTTAACTAACATGTGGATGGGTAAAAGTAATACATTGTGCAATATAGAAACAGTGATAGGGAAAGCAGGGATAGTAACTAATTCAGGATTGGGTATCATTATTCTATAAGATTCTTCAGAGGTGGTGAGCTGCACTGGGAGATCTCATTGGTAAGAGTTTGGAAAGTCACTCTGGCTGTAATGTACATTGGATGTCAAGAGGTGAGTACCTAATGCAGCCCTATTTGAAATAGACATAGTACAGTGGAGACATGGGATTAACAGTTTTGGCAGTGGCTTTTGATCTGATGAGTTCAGAATATTATGACAGGACCAGAAAACGCATTCACAAATCAGACTAGACCAGAGCTGAGTAAGCTAGATAGAGGATACCTATAGGTATCATGATCAATCAAAAAATACAGGCGGTAAGAAACTATAAGGGAATATCTAACCATGAGCGATCCAAAAGGGAACACAACAACAAATGCGAGGGATGCATAAACACGTGCAAACTAATATGAAGCAGCAAGCCACAATAACTAAACACAAATGTCAGGTATTAATTCCATTTCTGATTGACCCTTAAATCCTAACTCTGGCCCATTTTTCCTGAAACTGGCTTCAGACCCAGGATGTAGGAATGACCTGATAAAAAAGTTGAGGAAGAGGTCTAGTGTTTGAGTTCATTCAGTTTCCACCATTATGTTCTCCACTTTCTCGACCCCCAAACCACCATATGCCTGACATCACGTGTGCAGAGACTGAACCCTGACTTATAAATTTGGCTTCTGACCTTCGTTTTCCTTTAGTGGTGGTCTCCAGCACCTGAGAAGCATAATTAATACTATGTTTATGAGTAGTTATGCATGATATCTCCAATTAATAGTCAATGATTATGACTATCCATTAACAGGTTTAAGAGTTGACATCTCGGAAGCAGATTTGCAGTATGCACTGCAAAGCATTCCTGAAATGGGACAGGTGAAAGTGACTGACACGCATAGGAGCTGTGATGAATACGACAGGAAAATCCAGTGGTTAACTGCGACTGGCAAACAGCCTTTGTTACAGGTAAGAAACATATAAATTGAGCACATACCTCGCTGGGGGAAGGAGCAGCAGAGCCCTTTAGACACAGGAGAATAGCTCTTGAACATGTAAGACTGACGTGACCTCAGTTCAGAAGACACACCAGCACATTAAAATGAGCCATACAAGCATCATGGTGGTTACCCAATTCATAGGTTAGTAGTCAAAGCGGGCAGATTTGAGTTGCACTTTTGTCCTAGGTGTTCGAGGGAGAGCTCTTGGTGAGTTGGGATGAGCGTTTGGGTAGCTGGTAGCTTGCATGTGGTAAGTGTAACTGGCAACTCTCAATTACATCTTGATAATGCTACACTTACTTTCTTTGTCACCCCACTATTAGGTTGACGATTTTGGACTAACAGGAGAAAGCGCCACACTGGGTGGTATAGAACTGACAAAAGGGGGCCTGTTTCGGCAGAATATCTTAGGAGACCTGCTTCGTACCCCACAGAAACAGCCACAGGTATTAGAAGATTGCTGTTTTCAATGAGTGCGCCTGTAAGGCAGGATGCCTCATGTTGGTACGAATGGAATGATGAGAAAACTAAGCGTAATGAGAAGTGACTCCTGTAATCCAAACAGCATGTTTGCCTTACCATTTGCACTCTGCCTTTCCTTTAAGAATGATGGTTTCATTTGACTCCTTGTGAAATTCAGAGTATGACTCAAACTCGCTCTATGCTGGACGCCACTGGACGCCACTTTGAGAGTGTCCCATCTTTGATATGTCATTGGTAATGTTTGTAGTGCTTTGTTAACTATGCATTTCATATAAGTTTCACCTCCTAATCGCACTTCTCAGGTCCATACAGTAACACTTAAAGTTCCTTAATGCTTCTTCTGTTTGTTCTTCAGTCTCTATTTTGTACTGCTGCCCAAGGTGATGCATAATAAATACATGGCTTTGAACTTACCTGCATTAGATCAAAGAGCTTGGTCAAACAAAGAAGGTATCTGGGGAAAGAGTCGTGACAGGTGATCACACTCTCAAATACCAATGCAATTAAAGTTTTGTTGAGAATGCCCTCTGCATAGGGCCAGTGAGATCCATTTTGGATCCCCCTGATTTAACGTGTTGCAAGACGTAGGTACAAGATGTTACAACTGCCAGTGGAGATAGGGTCTTAGAAATACACAGAAAACCTTCTTCACAAAGGATTGCTCATAAAGTTCTTTCAGAACACTAGGAGCCTGATACTCAAAGGGCCACCGCACTCTTAGTGGAGGCCCTGCAGTCCTGGGGAGTCTCCACATTCAGGACGGATTGAGCATTCTCACTGTGGAGATTTCACCCTCAGTGAGGAGAGCCCCCCACAACTGTGGTACCTCCGCCGCAAGTGCAGAGGCCCTTTGTGAATCAGATCCTCATATGATAGAGAGTAGAGAATGGGTTTGGACTACATTTTGAGTTATTTGAGGTGAGAATGTTTCTTAGCAGGGCTTTACCTTATGTTTGTGTGATTACTGCTTAGGGAAGGCTGAATTGTTTTTCTTGTACGAGGATAACTCAGGCTCTGCTGACTGCCCTTTGGAGTAAAGTCATAGCTGATCTGTGATGTGAGGGGTGTCCTGGCAGCCCCTGTAGCATATTGCTTACTGAAATCAAGCCTAGAAGTCATCCGGTGCTGTTTGCTACACCTACAGTGCTTGGACGTTTGATACTGCTATTACTCGACACCCAGCAAATGCTGAGGAGTAGATGCTGTCAATGAAGAAGCTCATCCCGGTCTGGAGGAGTCAATTTTCAGAAGAGGAACACTCACCCCATGTGAAGCTTACCCCGGGGACTACAAATGAGCACTAGTTGGATCTGAGCCCAGAGGCTGCATCTTCCAGAATGGACACCTGCAGAGCAGGCCTGCTTGATTGTTCCCAATCTGCGGCTCCTTTTCCAAGTGCAATCGCCATCTTTATTTCTTGTCAGCAGAGACACCACAGAGAGCCCCAGCCAAAGGGGCACCTTCCACTACCGGCCTACCACAATATAGTGAACAAGAAACAGGCTCTTACATGAAAAACTGAACTAGATGCCCAGACCATGTTCTTAAACAGGAGGATTGGCTGCCGTCTGAGCGATCCCTTTATTTGTAAATGAAGTATTGAGCAGAAGTGTGAACTATTCCAAGTGAATGGAGACCTAGTGAACTGCACCTTTTCCTAGTCAATGCTTATGACTACATTAAACAAGTAGATCTATAGACACTATAGCAATGGGGAGAGGGTACAATGGCAGGTGGTTCACTTTACTACGCATCGTAGATAAAATTACCACACTGCACATGAGACCCTTTAGATTGCGTCATATTACATTTTGGTGAAATATGAAAGTAAAAGTACTTGTTTTGTAATAAGATAAGACCTGGACTAGACAACGTAATTGTTGTGCCTGATGTTTCACTGTTGAGTACTGAGCACTTTCCCCCATGCTTCCTCCCGAAAAAGCCTTTAACAGCTCACTCTCGATACCCTGACAGTGAAATGTAGAAAGGGTGTACTTGGCCTACTTTCTAGAGTGGGTCCAAGGACACCAATGATAAAAGACCTCACCCACCACAGTTGGTACCCAATAGTTTACGTCTATCCTGAGGCCTCACAAACGTGGTCTGACACATCACAGCCCTAATTTCGGGTTGGAAATGTATAAGTGAACACATAGGTACTCATTATGGGTGTTCTGGGAAATACATCAAACTTTCCAAACCCCCAGATTTAATGATAACAGAAGAGCCAGTAAATCCGGGGATGAGGAAAGTCCATCCCATTACAAGTCAGACCCTGAGGATTCCCCAAGGAATGAGGAATTACCTGGAGAATTAATTTCGGATCCAATTCCATCAGTAAGTCCTTATTTTTCCATGTATTTTTACACAAAGTTGTGGACTGTTTTCATCTGCAAAATTGTTCAGTTGAAGGTAACGAGATAAATATTGTTCCCACGGATTTCATAATTGAAAAAGGGTTGATAACTGTTGTTTGCTCCCTTAGAACTAAGAGGTCACTTATAATGAGCCCTTAGGAGTTGATGTGAATATGTGGATGAGACCCTGCAGACATCATCAGGTTCTGTACCATACCTAATGCGTCTCCTGGAGATAGTGCATGAAAGAGCATAAGCATGCTACTGCTGCTTTGTATGTAGGGAGAAACTAGCCAAAAAAATGCAATTCCATCAAAATGCAATTACACATTTGCAACTCAGATTTCGATGCTTACAAATAGGCGGTCTCATTTTTATGGCTGTAAACCTTATTGTGATATTGGGATTACTCACCAGCACTTCCATCTACACTATGCTAAAATGCCTAATGAACATTTCAATGTAAGGGAGGGGTGTTAGTTTACAGTCCAGAAAGGGCACAATAGTGGAAGTGGTATTCCTCTGCTAGACATTCATTTAAAAAGGATGTATTTTTCTTTACTACTACTACTTCTTTTACTACTGCTAGTACTAGTACTGCTAGTACGACTAGTAGTCTCACTATAGCTTTTCATCCAACATTCTAGAGTCTCTATTTTACACATTTAAACTAATTAAATTACTGAATGACACCAAGTTGGAATAGATTGAATTTACAAGTTGGTGAAGCTTCGGCAAATATTTTGGTCATTTTGTCACCCTGCAAATAACTTTGTGGGAATTGTTCTTTCAATTCTGCAGGACTCCTTGCATAGTTTAACCCTGGACACTGTTTGCATAGATACATGTATCTGCAACTATGGTGATTTTGGAGTTGCAAACTTTCCACACCCAGTTTTTGCTGCTGACTTGTAGAGCAAGATACCTTAAACAAGTGGCAAGAAGCCTAAATTAGTCACACACAGTAAAATTGCTTACATAAAGCGTAATTTATGAATAGTACAAGTTGGGCTTGATATGTGTCAAACCAATGGTTTTTTTTTTTGCGCTCGACTGGTTTGTAACACCAACTTGAACTTGCGATGCTACTGATGCAGTGATCAGTCTTATTGTAAAACGCCCATTTGCAGGCATACTTTTAAAGCCCAGTTCAAGTAGCTGCAAATGCTTGGAGAGAGGTTTCCGAGCAACAGCAGACCTCTTGTTGTGCATTTACATTCACTAAATGCAGACTTTTTGTTAGAAAGCAGCCGCTGTCCCATGAAATGATAACGCTGCTTACAAAATTAAAGTTATCATTCAGTGAAAGTCAGTTGAGGAGGCGCGCACTTGTCTCGTGGACAAATAACATTTCCTATACACTGATTTACACACGTATGATTGATTGTGGGCTAAGCTCTGCTGCCCAATGACTTTGTTCCTACTTCAATGGTACCATCATTTATTACTATGCTTCTTTATGACATATTATGCTCCTCCTTCGCTACCCTTGTACAATTGTTTAATCTAACCTCCATGTGGAATTTGTTGTGTAATCTGTGATCATGCTTGTTTTGATCCCTACCTCTTGATGTGTTTGCATTATTGTCCTTCCTTTCCTTCCTAATGTAAAGTGCTGTGATATCCTAAGGGATCTAGTTTGCGCTATATAAAAATGTATAAATAGATAAATAAATAAATATCTGCTCCTTTTAAGTAGGCCTGGGTGGTAAATTCCGTTCCGCTCACGGAATTTGGGTAATTTCACGTTCCACGGAGAACGCGAAATTGCCCAAAATTCTGCGTTCCTCGACTTCGCGAAATGTTTTGCTTGTTCGTGTTCTCAAATGCTTGTTCGCAAGATATTTCCCCCGAGCAAGCAAACAGCGATTGCGAACAGTAAAAAAGCATCGCGAACATGCAATTCCGCGTGTTCACGGAATTTCTGCGTGTTCGTGGAGATTTTTTACCGTTTCGCAGAGATTTGCTTAACGCGATTACGCAAATTCCACCCACCCCTACTTTTGAGATCAAACACACACATTCACAAGTTTGGAATCTGTCCCATGGAGATACCTTCCACTTTGGGAATGGGATAGCATCCCCTTTCGAAGGTCGATATTAGTTTCATTTTTTACAACAATTACCATCGCAACCCATTGATTCATTCCATTTCGATTTGGTAATTGGAGATTCATGTCAGTTTCACACCAGCAACTTTTGCCTAATCACAAACATTCTCAAAAGGCATTTCATGAATCTGAAAGTAATTTTCGACTTGCAGTGTCTACTTTGCTACTTGCATTTTAGTGTTGCAAATTATGTGATTTTGTGAATTACAGGCTTTGCAACTTAAAAAATACGACATGTCCCTCATTTTTTTTTTGGGTGAATCATATGTACTTTTCCATGTAATGATACGCAATATATATTCTTCAGGAAAAAGCCCAAATGCCACTACAAAAAGATTATGAAATGGCCCAGTTGTAGCAGTGTGCGCAATCGTTAAGCCTACTGTTTCCAGATGTTATATTCTTCTGAGGGGTTTCTATGATTATACATACAATCAACAAATCATAAACGCTATTACATATACGACATTATCCTATGATTTCAAGTTTGGAGAAATGTATAATACATACAGAAGACAAACTGAACTGAGGTTATTTGCAAATAACAATCCGACAAGAACGCAACAGTTCTAAACTGCACTAACGTCTCTTGCCTGAACTGATGTGCTTCTCCCTATACAAACGCTTTCCAAAATATCCCTGAAATAGAGAAAAGAACTGTATTTCAGGTTAAAATATTGTACACCCTTAATGTCAATGGGACTGATATACAAGACATCCATTGGATTGTGTACATGATGGGTATGTGCATATTTATTTGACTTTCATGAAAATAGCTAAGTATTCCAGAAGTATCCCAAGGAATCCATGACTATCAGAGATTCCCAAGAATTGTAGCACACCATGCCATTTGCAGTGCATGTATTTCCAGGTGCAGAAAAGGAATTTACAAGTGTTGTTGCATTTTGAAACTGTTGCACATGGTCTTTTCTGCAAGGACATCCCCTAACATTTTGCTGTCACCCTCCTTTTTTCTTAACCCTTTTTTTTGCTTTCAGGACTGTGCACACTTTACCACTGCCAATCAGTGCTAATGTGTTTGTGTCCTCTCCTTTATATATGGTAAAATAGTTTACACCCAATTGGCACATTTAATTTACTTGAAAGTCTCTAGTAAATCAGTACTATGTGTACCCAGGGCCTATAAACTAAATATTACTAGTGGGCAGTAGCAGCTGATGTGAAGGCGGAGTGGCGGGGCGGGGTGGGTGGACAACGTATGATGAAGAAAACACAATAAAAGGGAAAAAATAACTTACCTGCCACCCGCCACTCTTCTGCTCCAACTCCTCGCTGCAGCACAGGCTCCCAGACTTCCATACGCCCATTCCTGATGCTGCTCTCCTTCTCGTGTGTTTGCCTATTTTGACCCTCTACTCAATAGTCCAAAAGGTTTGTTTTGCCTTTCCTGTGGTAGTTGGAGCACTTTAACTATTTCTATGTCTGGGTAAGGTCGTTATTCAGATCACCAATATTGCATAAATTGATTTGTGCTCTTTGCAGTTGACTATGACTCTAGGCCACACCAATGGATACGCCGACTCGTTTCGACCTACGTGTAGGGCCTTATATGTTTTGTGAATGAAGGTTTTTAGAGGGACACTATGTGAAAACATCAAAAAGACAGAATTACATTGGGATCCCTTGTGTTCTCTGGGAAACATAGACATAAAACTGATCACAGGAAGGATGTCATATACGGGGACATACCATTCGCAAGAGAAAATCCAGCATCTTCATGAGGTGCAAGAGATCTAGAACTTTGTCGGTCTGTATCGTACACTAATTAAAATTTGACAATCGGGTTCTAGATATGAATCCCCAGGGCAACCACCTCCAGATATGCACAATTAAACACGGGTCTCTCTCCTCCTTACCTTATGAGCCACGGGGGAGATGAACAACACAACGTGCACTTTTTAATTATGCATTTCCTTAAACACCCGGGGAGTCCTTTCTGTCGCAACACCCGGTTTGGCATAAACTATCTGGCTGTACGGTAAGGGACGGTAGTGTGAGACAATTTCATTTACCACTAACATCACTCCACAAGACCAGGTCTTAATATGTTATGTCACGGATCTCGGGATGCTAACACCATGAGGATTTGTCAAGATCAGTCAAGGAGACAAACTCGGTCAGCTCAGCCGCCGCGCCTCTCCTCTGCCCGAGCCAAAGGCTTGCACGCTCCCACACTCAAAGATGGCAGTAATGTTCCCTACTGACGACAGGGGTCACACACGCATGCCCATCCGCTGTGACCTCTTCACTGCCACACAGGTTCTCCACACCTAGACAATACACAACATTCGCACGTGCCAATCCCCGAACGCGGGCTCCCTATCCTCCACATGTTCAACACTGGGGTGCAGCAGAAGGACTTTGGCCGCAGCTGTACCAAGCTCAGTAAGTACGGGCTGTAACACTCTTCATTGCCTCTTTTTTGCACGCAATTGTGACAATCCCCGACCTGAATCACTAGACTGGGAGCAACAAGTGAGAATGAACTCACTCCCTTCTTTAATCCCACGCGCAGGCCCGCAACAAAACATATGAATCAATAGGTTAAAAAGCTCCGCGCAACGCCGGCCGGCAAAAATCCAGAAACTACATGCACGCTATTGTGGTTATTGTGACACTCCTCGAATCACTAGACTAAGAGCAACAAGAGAGAATGAACTCGCACCATTCTTTAACCCCACGTACACGCTCGAAACAACTGCCCACATATCAATAGTTTAAAGCGCTCCGCGCAACGCCAGCCGGCAAAATTCTGGAAAACTACAAAACTACCACTCACATTTCAATAGAAGCCCTAGCTTAGGGTAAAAACGCCACGCCAGGACCCCTCCAACTCAGCCCGACAGGAAGCTCACTCCATCGACGACGCTCTCGACGACGCTCCTTTAATCCAGGCTGTACACCAAGGGGACAAGGAGAACACCACCCCCCCCCCGCCCTCCTCCCTCCCCCTCCCCTGGCACAGCCTTAAATAGCCTTCTAGGTTTCATTTCTTGCAAGTTTCATTTCTACGTCACCCTGGCCAGCCAACCCCCTTTTATGTCCAGGACCCTGGAGGAGGCTCAGCCCTGTGGCGCTACTAAGGGCGCCCCTTCCCTAGGCGTAGGGGCGCCTGTCATTCTGGCCTTTTACATGCGTTAGCACTGCCATTTGATCTTGGAGAATCCATTGTTCATTTGTATGAAATGTTAAACCATTTTGGCATTTTATACTTTGCATTTTAGGCATGATCAGTCTTGTGTGATTCTTTTTCTCATCGCCTATGATATTGTTCCCATATATGCCAAGTCACATGGGCATACCAGACAGTATACCACATTTGTTGTATTGCAGTTTGTAAATTCAGAATGTTTGATTGTTGTACCTTGATAGAGAAATTCTTCCCCTGCCATTGTACTTTCACACGGCGTACATTTGCCACATTTGTGTGTCCTTTTATAGGAGGTAAATGAAACATTGTGCGCAAGGACACTGTTTCCATTTGAGGGGCTGTATTTGCTCTCATCAAGTTATCCCAATGATTGTTATTCCTTTTTAAAGCAAAGAGGAACGGCTTTCAATTTTTCAAGACTGTTGACAATTGTCCAATTTTTTATGTTTGATCTTTTTTACATCATTGGTGGCACCAGAGAATGTAATCACGCATAATAATGACTTGTTGCTGTTGCGGTCCTTAGGTTCCAGCAGGGTTTCTCAGGGCATGTACCAAGCTTGTGTGAGTGCTCTTTTGAGTAGTTTTTCAGATAATTGCTTTGCTCTAGTTTACTTAGAGCAAGAGCATTAATTAGGTAATCCTTTCATCTGGAACAATTCCTTCCAATCCTCAGGAATTGGCTGTATGGTAAATTGTCTTGCCGATTTCTTTGGTGGAAACTCGAATAGTTAAGAAATGTGTTTCTATCCTCTTCTTGGTATGTGACACATGGTTTATTCAGTGTTCAGTTTGTATGATTTATAAAATTCATCAGTAGTCATTGACTGACGTTCAGTGAAATAATGGTGAGACATTTTTGTCTGTCATTTATTCCAAGATAGATGATATAAAGGGTTTTCCCAGATACATAGTATACTTTTATAAAGCTGGCATTTTCCTGCCCTAACTATTTGGTGCTTGCAGCCTGTTCCTGGCCACATGACTGGGTGTCGTTGGTAGTTCGACTTTGTGTATTCCTCCCAGACAGTCACACAATACTGGGGTTAGGTGTGCCTGGGTGGGCCGACAATGGCAGGATAGGGGTGTTAAGCTGGGCACAGCAAAACTAGCAACTGAATAGGCTGTGCCCTGCCTTCACACAAACGACCTAGCACCACTGCATTGTTCATGCAGCCAGCTTGGAATTAGGCAGGAGGGCAAGAAACTTTGAGGACATCAAAGGGAATTCTTTAGAAACTTCTCCTTCTTTCACGAAGGCACAAGTTATTAAAATGGACCCTCAGACCCATTCTTCAGTACACCCCTGGGCCTGTGGCTACTACAAAAAAAGGACTGCTGTGCTATTTTGTTGCCAGAATTACTTCCACTCTGCTGCCCTTCCACTCTTCTGCTTCTCTGCCTGCTGCCCTGCTTGCTGAGAAGGAGGAATGGACCTGCACCTTCCATCCCAGGCTGAAGTGACTCCAAGGTCAGCTGACTGACCACCTGTTCTGAAATATAACAAGCTCCAGAGGCTCCCTGATACCATCCAGATGACCTGCTGCCTGGACCTGCAACTGGACTTGCCTGAGCACTGCTGACTGCTGAGTTACCGATCCCCAAGAGCTGCCCCTCAGGTCCTGGACCCTTGGTGTGGCATCAGTTGAGCTCACTCCTCAAGAAAAGGAGAAATCCTGAAGTTTTGAGCTCTTAGCCAATGCAAATGGCTAGTTTGCACCAAGAGCTTGCCGCCCTACCTAGCCAGCCTAGCCAGCCAATGAAGAAGCTTCGGGGGAAACTGAGTCTCTGAGCCACAGGGACAGCCACAGACTCCTGATAATTCTAGATTTGAACTTGACCGCCTATGCGAAGCTCCAGCAATGTCTATTTGTGATGCTCGACAGGATCCATCTGCTACAGAGACAACCATCTGGAATGCCCAGCCTGTTCTTCCCCCTACATCGACGCCAATCTGTGACACGCTTATTGCTCAGCAAAGCTCCTTCCAGTGCAAATGGAACTCTTTGTACTGGACTTTGAAGGTACCTCTTTTAGCTGGACTATCCTGGTCCCTGTATCCAGCCTCAGCTCCATTGCGTCAGCCTGAACTAGTGACTTTCACCTTGGTCTCCCACAATGAGATAACTGTGAGTGGCGCTTTGTGATTTTTTTAACGCTATACTTACCTGAAATATTAAAAATTGCATATTTCTGTTTCTAGTGATTTTTTTTTTTTAAATCATTACGGTGTCGAATAATGTATTTCATTTTACTCCATTTATCTAAATTGGTGTGGAATTTTTCTTGTGTTGTGTTTTAACTTACTGTTTGAAGTGCACCTTGAATAATTTACACATTGCCTTTAAGTTAAGCCTGACTGCTTTGTGCCAAGCTACCACAGGGTTAATCAAAGGTTAATTTGGGTGTGCTTGTGATTCACCCTGACAGAGATTGTGGTTGGTGTTTGAGTAGGGTTTCCCCTCCCTCAACCAGTAACCCAATTTCAATCAATAAAGTTTTTTGTTTTCATATTAGGGGCTTATAGCCTGTTGTTCAGGCTTATACTGGTAGTTAAAGGCCCTGAACTGAGTTATAGGTACAAGCCACAAGTGATGATCTATAACAAGGGAGGTGGCCTTTAATTTAACAACCAATATTCCTTGTCATTGACTTCAATGGGGCTTCCAGCATTTCAGTGTTCTAATGTTGCCTTACAGTCAGCTTCTGAGGACTATACTGTTTTTTAATGTTCTGGAACACACGTTATAGGCCCATGCTGAAGGTGTCGGACTTTAACAAGAGAGAGGGTCTAGGGCTATACCTAGGCTACAACCGGTATAGCCCTAGGCACGAGGGCTTTAAGGCTATTAAAACATTCCACCTGCTGAAAGTATAATGGTCTAAATTAAATAGGGAGAGACAGAAAGACAAACAATGGAATCTTGCAACTGCAGGCTTATACCAGTAATTATTAAACCAGAGCCACTTCTTTGTCTTCAATGGAGATCCCACCCTTCCATTGATCTAATATAGAGTGAAAACATTATCTGAGGGGTAAATATTGTTGCCCATGGATTATAGCATCTCACTTGTTTTGTCAAGGTACGTTACCCAAACCCACCCTAATAGTGAAAGTTTCCATAGTGGAAAACTACATAAATGGTTTGTGAATACCCACAAGCATACATGTTTAGTTTATTGGTGCTTTCCAATATTCACAGGTGGATCTACCTTGGATTGGCCACAAAACTGTTTCTGACACAGAGATAACACTGTACTAGTGGTATTTATGTACGTGAAAACCAATTTACTAGGGGAAAATTCCAATAATCCTGATTCTAGGAATCACAAAACTATTTTGTCCTCAAAAAATGAAATTCCATATGCACTGAACTTTCACTTAGGTGCAATTGCATTGCAAATTATCCCCATCATGATTACCAAAATGTGTATGTTGAAAATAAGGCATCCGTAAATGTAATTTTACGCAGTAATATGTGTTGTTGAGATTTCTACAGTCACTGTGTTTTTTGCCTTTTACAGCTCACAGTTTTTATCAATGGAATACCATCTCAGTGCACTGGAAATTGTGCATATTCTTGGGATGCTGCAAAAACTCCTGTTATCTCTGGCATTGATCCAACTGAAGGTAAGTATTCAGAAGTTTGAATACTTGTTTGGGATATGGGCGAATTCCGAAATCTTAGAACAACGTATTAGACTTCTGTCCATGATGATTTGATTTGGATTAATACAGTAGATATTTGTTACTACTGTACTGTACTGCAAAACACTTGCTGTTTAGGGGACATCAGACATCATGTATGAAAGAGAAGGCATTCCCCGCTAAGAGGAGACTCCTGGGAAATAAACATCTCTTAAAGAAGGCACTCTCATAAATGTTTAGCTACATTAAAAGATCGGAATTTACTCTGTTTTGGGAAAATAGTTAATCCTTGTGTATTTGTCTCTGTGGTTTCTGCCGTTAGTCAAATACTACTACTGCTACTGCTACTACTAATAATAATTATTATAATAACAATAATAGTTATTATTATGATATTAACAATAATACTATTAAAAATTAATAACATCCACAACAGCACATGGCAAAGTGATGATAATAATATTGAAATATTTAAACTAATAACCAGGGGCTGAGAAAAAAGGGGCTAAAAAAATTGTCTCCCCTAGAAATTCCCACAGGGATTTTAGACACGACTACAGTTCGAACCCCTGGATGGAATTACACCAAATCTGGCAGAAAGGTAGTTCTTGGTCCAGAAACCACCTTTTCAGTTATTTGGTGTAAATCTATTCAGTACTTTTGGAGATATTAAAGAAAAAACTAATTTGTTTATATAGGGACACAACCCCTCAGCGAATCCTCCTTACCTCGTGCAGAGATCTAATTGGCTGCCAACACTTTCAACCAGGAAGTGTTTGCGACTATCTTGGGACTCAGACTTAGCCAAGTCCCAAAAAATAGGTTAATAAAAAGAAAAGGGGGCAGGGTGGGAATACCCTGACCTCCTAGGCCTGGTCTTGGGTTCCCATGGAGACCCCGGCAGGGCCAAAAAGCTTTTTGTTAAAGAAACATTTTGCTGCGAAATTGCGACAGAGTTGCAAATTTGCAACAAGAAAAAACAAGCTCTTGTTTGCAGTATAGCCAAGGGTGGGCCATTTCCCATGTGTATGTGGGAGTATATTAAAAAAGAGGGGGGCGGATGGGGCCCCCTCTTAAGGCTCTTTTGACCCCCACCTACATAGGACTTTATTTAATATATTGAAGGGGGCAGCGCAGACCCCCTTGCATGAGCTCTTTTGAGCCCCCGTGACCACCACCTTCCCGGGGCTTAAAAACTATAATTAGCGGTGGCCACCTGGGCCACCTGGACTCCCAGTGCCACCAACTCATTGGGACCGCCCATGAAAATGAAAGGAGGGCCTGTGCGACCGCCCCCCCTCCTGGAGCCATTAATGGGCCTGTGGACCGCTAGCCCCTAGAGCTGGCTCCTCTTATCTCCCAAGGTGTCCACACTCGAGAGATAGCTGTTTGCTTTCGCTAAGCAGGAGCTGTGACAGCTACCACCAAGTGAGAGCAAGTACTAAATCCACTCCCAGAAAGCCTGAACTGTCAAACTAATCCTGCTACATCAACAAAGATGTAACTGCAGCCATTTTAGGACTCTGGGACCCAGGACATTTTCCTGTAAAAAGTATTAAAAAATAAGGGGTGTTTATACTATGTATAATGTAGAGATACTCTGTTCCTCAGCTGTCAAACACCTCTCCCCAAACCATGTGGGGGCCCTAAGGACCCCACCCATGAGGCCAACCTCATTAAAGTGATGGGGGGCATAACATGGCCCACCAGGTAATTCAATTGACAATATCTTGGACCCAAAAGTAACCATAATGTGCACCCTCGCCTTGCACTGCTAATTACCTCACGTAATATATCACTCATTACATGCTCTATGGTATCATTGATAACACCACCAAAACATCTGGAATTACATCATTGAGGGCAACACTGTGCATGGCGTTGGCTCAAGTTATTTGTGGCATGAGTTATAGTTGCTGGAGATAACTATAACTAGAGAATTTCAGTGGTTTTGTCAGTTTAAAACAGTATGTTTTAACTGACAATTTCACCAAACTATGATGTAAATTCAACCTTTGTTTTTTCAAAGAAGAAATATATAAATCAAAACAAGGTTTGTTTTAATTTGGCAGTGCCCCCTTTAAGATGCCTTAATTCACACAAATGTATAGAATACATTCTTACATAATAAAGACAGCTAGTGTGAGTCATTGTGTAGTATTAAGCAAAATGGCGAATATCATTGGATTCTGGTCCTGACAGCTGATTGGTGCCCTGCCTGCATCTGCAAGGTACATTGACACACTTCAGTGACCTCTGCCTCAAGACAGGAAAATGCTTCAGCATAAATACAGTGGATAATAACTTTTAGACTTCATGGAATGAAGTAGCAGAACTCACACATAATGTGTGTTTTAAATTATGACTTTTAAATTAAACCAGTATAAGACAACTGTTGTGACTCATTACCATGATAAACAATACACGGATGACTTGCCCTCCATGCGTGATGCTTCTCAACACAAAGTGAGGACAAAAACACTGGACACAGAGGCCCTGATTATGACTGGGCTGAAAGTAAGTGAGGTATTTCCTACACCTGATAAATAGTGATACCCTTTGTTGGAATATTTACTGGGTACCACACCATGGTGTAAATGCCGATTTATTAGCAAACTGAGTGTGCAAAGGGATCTGATTTTAGTACCTAGGTCCTAATCATAATCTGTGGCCACTGTGTAGTTATAGTTCAGATGCACTTTCAATTAAAAGCCATTTTTCGATTTGCCTATAGCGTTATACACCATCAATGCATTTACATGAAATTTGGCAAATCATCCTACCTTAGTCAGTTAAACGTCATCATGTCATGTTTTGTAAAGCGATACAAAAGGGGATGATGGATGGAGCGTTTGAACAAATCAAACACTCACCCCCAGTCAACTGATCTGGGTTTAATCCATCACCATTCTTTAGTTCACTCAGCCACCCCAGTTCAGACATGGCTATATGCAAATCAGTCTGACCCTGTGCCTTATGGGAACAGTCCAGCCCGAACTGCCAAGCCATGTCTTCCCTGGACCGGAAACAAGCATCCTGGGACCGGTTTCGGATTCATAATCCTCATCAGCCAGGCTATCTTGAATCCAGTGGCCAAGTGAACAAGGGACTCACGTCTGAGTATACCCTGCCACACTTAGGGCGAACAAAGCGATACAAAAGGGGATGATGGATGGAGCGTTTGAACAAATCAAACACTCACCCCCAGTCAACTGATCTGGGTTTAAGCCATCACCATTCTTTAGTTCACTCAGCCACCCCAGTTCAGATATGGCTATATGCAAATCAGTCTGACCCTGTGCCTTAGGGGAACAGTCCAGCCCGAACTGCCAAGCCATGTCTTCCCTGGACCGGAAACAAGCATCCTGGGACCGGTTTCGGATTCATAATCCTCATCAGCCAGGCTATCTTGAATCCAGTGGCCAAGTGAACAAGGGACTCACGTCAGATCTTTTGACTGTGTGTGAGGGTTTGATTGGTTCAGATGCTCCGTCCATTACCACCCCCTTTTGTACCACTTTTGGCCGCCATAAGTGTGGCAGGGTATGCTCAGACGTGAGTCCCTTGCCCACTTTGCCACTGGATTCAAGCAAGCCGGGCTGAAGACGGCTGTAATGCCAGAAACCGGTCCTCGGAAGCTTGTTTCCGATCCAGGGAATGCATGGCTTGGCAGTTCGGGCTGGACTGTTCCCATGAGGCACAGGGTCAGACTGATTTGCATATAGCCATGTCTGAACTGGGGTGGCAGAGTGGGCTAAAGAACGGTGATGGATTAAACCCAGATCTTTTGACTGGGTGTGAGTGTTTGATTGGTTCAGATGCCCCGTCCATTACCACCCCCTTTTGTACCACTTTTGGCCGCCATAAGTGTGGCAGGGTATGCTCAGACGTGAGTCCCTTGCCCTCTTTGCCACTGGATTCAAGCAAGCCGGGCTGAAGACGGCTGTAATGCCAGAAACCGGTCCTCGGAAGCTTGTTTTCGGTCCAGGGAAGGCATGGCTTGGCAGTTCGGGCTGGACTGTTCCCATGAGGCACAGGGTCAGACTGATTTGCATATAGCCATGTCTGAACTGGGGTGGCAGAGTGGGCTAAAGAACGGTGATGGATTAAACCCAGATCTTTTGACTGGGTGTGAGTGTTTGATTGGTTCAGATGCTCCGTCCATTACCACCCCCTTTTGTACCACTTTTGGCCGCCATAAGTGTGGCAGGGTATGCTCAGACGTGAGTCCCTTGCCCACTTCGCCACTGGATTCAAGCAAGCCGGGCTGAAGACGGCTGTAATGCCAGAAACCGGTCCTCGTAAGCTTTTTTCCGGTCCAGGGAAGGCATGGCTTGGCAGTTCGGGCTGGACTGTTCCCATGAGGCACAGGGTCAGACTGATTTGCATATAGCCATGTCTGAACTGGGGTGGCAGAGTGGGCTAAAGAACGGTGATGGATTAAACCCAGATCTTTTGACTGGGTGTGAGTGTTTGATTGGTTCAGATGCTCCGTCCATTACCACCCCCTTTTGTACCACATGTTTTGTAAAGCTGCATGCAGGGGATAAAGGAAGATGGGGATATGGTGAGAAAAAATACATTTTGCTGACCCTTAGAACCCGAACAGCTGAAAATAGAACTGTAATCAGAAAGCATGCTTTTATTGCTTTGCTTTAAATCTGTTCAGTGGTTTTTGACATATTATCATTTAAAAAAGTTTCCGAGTAAGCTTTAATGCTATTTTGTAAATCTCTGCCATTTTAACACACTTCACAACTCACAGCTCTTGTCAATCACAATTTGAATACTTTTTTTGACAAATGTGATCATCAGGAGAAGGTATCTAAAAATGTTTTTTGGGACTTTGAGTTTGTCACTGAGAGAAACCCTGGGACATGGACATATTAAGTGTTTTAAAACAATAACATTCTGAAAATAGCATGTGAATTGTAACTCAGAAGATGATCGCATGAGCGGCCGTTTCAGATAGTGGATTCAACCACCATTTTGTAAAAAAACATAAGTCACATGTGATGTAATTTTTTTTACAGAGGGTGAAAAGAAATGAAAGCCTGGATGTTCGGCAGGCATTGTACCCAACCCCCACTGTGCACGGCCAAAGGCTGTGCCTAACCCCTGTAGCTAAAGACCTTCAGAAAGTACATGCATCATAAAAAAAGACAATCACTGAAACAAACATTAAAAAATTGGGTTATGGTTCTTGTTTAAGCATGCCGAAACACTGAAATTGGCCAGTTATGGTTATTAACAAATAAACTATAACTCATATCATGCACCATAACTTGTGCCCTCCACCTTGCTCATAACACTAGTTTGCCAATGGCACAGACACATAAAAACTAGACAACAACATGGTGCACCATGCGAGTTATGCTATGTGTTTTGTGAGTTGAAAAGTTGGAGTTGGACTTTACCCAGTCTGTAAGATGGCACCTATTACAATTTTCCTCCGTAAAATGATAAATTCATGTACCCCACCCATATTGTAATTTTTTTTTTAAAACAAATTGGGCACATGGACTGTTTTTATGGTCTGGCTTGACAGCCCAGCTGTCGCCAGACATTTGTGTGAGAACCACCAGGAGAGGGGTATTAGCTCCAACCACATGTTGGGAGCCAGGTGTACATGTTTTGATTGGGCAGAAGTTGTGCGCTTGCCCTCCACACAGCTGTGATCATTTTGCTTATCTATCTGGCTGTGTGAGCTTGAACTTTAAGGGGCACACATATGCCATTGTAATGCTATTAAAGTGTCTTAGATAACACGATAATGTGTGGTGTTTCTCTCTGGCAGCAGCACAGATAGGAGGAGGCAGTCAGTAATGTGCCTGGATTTTTAGGTCTGGCTTGACTGTGCATTCATTAACCAGACCTATTGACATTGCAAATATTGTTTTTTCTTTACTAGTGCATACCCATTAAGAATCGACCCACTTGTCATTGGTTTTCTTCAACTAATACGAGGCAGATTAAGAACTTCCATAAAGATTAGCTCCTACATAGTTGCAGTTCTTTTACCAATATTGCATTTACCAGTCTGCCTTGTGAAGTGGGTTTCTGATCTCAAGAGTGATCCAAAGTGGACCTCTGTGTTATCTTATCCAATGTACCGCTGTGACTGTTAATCCATCTCACGCATTATGAGCAATATTACACCCTTATCAGTGGGTATACACCAGAAACACTGTATCCCACTCATACTCTATTTATGTCGGTCATTTTTTTACCCAGACTGTGAGCATTTTTTCCACATTTGCTTGCAACCTTTGCTCTATGTGATTAACACAATTTTCCATTGACTGTAATGTTCTTTCATTCAACACAGAAACGGTAACAAGTGATACAGAAGGAAGTGCTGATGGCATCGTAGGTATGTGACCTCCACATTGTGGTCTATATTTGTGTTTCCATATAATAATTGTGGTGCTAGTTTATAGCCCACAAATGTGTTTAACTTCATAACTGAATTTTAGAATAATTTGATTAACAAAATATTCAGTGATTGCTGGGGGGATTTTATTAGGTAAAGGATTCTATCAGGATCATTCCCAAGCCACAGCAGACCTTCAGAGTGCAGACTATTATATTTTCATGTGTAGCAAACATATGTTCAAGGGGTTTGTGTCACTCTGTTTTGAACAACACGAAGCAACGGTTATTAAGGCAAGCAGGTTGTTGCTGTAAAGTTCCGTGCCTTCTCTTTTTGAGATCTAGGACCTGAGTCACAAAGGTAAACTTACACTTGGTGTAATTTACACTTTAAGTGAAATTTGCAAACTACTACGGAGTTTTATGACTCTGAGGGCCTGATTCGCAAAGGCAAAAACTTTTTTGTGTAAGTTTATGATTGGTTTCTATTCAACAAATATGTTTTACTAGTAACATCTTTACGGCTGTCCTATCTTTGTATGTGCTTAGACTCTTTAGTCGTAAAGATGCTACTCTTTAAAAACCTTTGGGAGTAGCAAATATTCATCGGCTTACACAAAACTGTAAGTTTACCTTTGTGAATCAGGACCTGAATGTCCTATATTTTTTTATTCAGAGACTTCCATATACTTATGTATGTGGAGACTTTGCAGTCTAGGTTGTGAATTTCACTAAGTATGTAAACTTACACAAAGTGTATCTAAGTTTACTTTTGTGAACTAGACCTTTAGGGCCCCCATTAGGATGACGGGAGGCGGTGAAAGAGACCGCCTGCCATAAAGGCGGGGGTCCCGTGGGTGATATTAGGATGCGCCCGCCTATGTAGTGGGCGCATCCCGTATTTTTAGCATTGTGGCACCGCCGGCCGCAATGCTAAAAATACATGTTGTGCATTTCAAAGTACAACGTGACAGGCACCGCGCGGTGCCTGCCACGTCATACTTTCAAATGCAGGGGGGTACCATAGGTATCCCCCATGTGCACTCCTCATCCCCCGGAGTCCATGGGGGCCCAGACTCCGCATGCCTTTCCGTGGCGAAAGCATTTGAAAATGCCCATCCTAATATGGCTGGCGGTGTCTGATAGACAACGCCACCATATAAACCCTTTTCCGCCCCGGTCGCAAGGCGACCGGGTGGAAAAGCGTCAGACGGTCTTTCCGTCCGCCGCGGACCCGCCAGCCATTCTAATATGGCGGGGGGGGTCATTCCGGCATGGATGCCCGGCAGATCGCCTCCGCCAGGCCGGGGGTGGTTACCGCCGGCCTGGCGGGGGCGATCCGCCCGCCATCCTAATGGGGCCCTTAGTCTTTTATATGAAAATGCCATCATTTTAATGTATGAAGGATTGTTTTCATTGTCTCGTTTCACTCTCAGCGAACTCCATATGCCATACTTCAAGATACATTTTAAATATAAATATAACCCTTTTAAGTTTATTTGAGCGTTCTATAAAACTACTACCAACAATTAATATAAGAAAAATAACAAATTTAATAATAACATTTAACAACTATATCACACAGAAATAGTTAAGGAAACTATCCATATTTTGCAAATGTAGAGGGACATTTTAATTAGATTGGGCGAAAGATTTCAGACATATGCCTACAAAATAGAAAGAAAGAGAGAACAATGAAACTGAGAGAAATAGTGAGAAAGAGAAATTGGAACCTAGCAACATCAAATCGTCAAACCAAACCAAACCAAAAAACGTACCTGGGATCCCATTATATCTAGGGCGCATATTTCCTGTTTGCTCCATGTCAAACCTTCAAACAGGTGCGCAGTGTGCAAATAGGGACAATGCCACCTATTATGTTGAATGCTCTTCCCTCAGGTCAGCCTAAAACTCATGAAGTGGCATACTGATCAACTGTGTCAATGCTGCTCCAGGTTTCAAATGCAATTGGTAGGTGTTTGCACTTTCAAAAGGGATTCGAGATCCCTGTGCAGGCGGGCGCAGTGAGTGCCGGCAAGGCCTGCAAGCGGACCCATGGCACACCTTTTCAGCCTTCAAGAGGGCTGGCTTCAGGGGGCACACTGAGAGCATGCCACCTTTTTGTGGAGCACTTTCAGTGCACCCCCTAAAAGCTTCTTTGACTTTGCGCCCATATTCATTATACAGCGCTGGCACAGGGTTAAAGAGATTCACTCATTAGCATGGGTCCATGCCCCCATGCAAACGCGGGAGTGCCTTCTTGAGATAGCAATGGTGCTACATGTGAGACAGCACTATTAGTATTACGGAAGGGGCCGCACAAGAGTCTGCAGCCCCTTCTGTACTACCAAAGTTGACGAACATGCCCTTTTTGCCCCTGGGGCACTTTCTATAGTATGGCCCCTGGTGTACTGCCACACTTCCTGATCATAGTTAGCACCCATCCCGGTCAATCTTATTAAAACTATAATACAGAAACTTGCTCCCCTCCAAAATCTCCCATGGAAATCACTCTCCAATCCTGCTCAAATATCTTTAAAAAAAAAAATACATGGAAACCTGCTACCTTTCCCTCCTATCCAATGAGTCTTCCTTCCCTTACCCACTGGATAACCATACTTAGTGATCTCAATGTGAGGGTGTGATGGCCAGCAGCAGTCTGATAGTGGTTTAGCAGGTTCAGCATGATTAACCTTTCAGGACTCTCTTTAGATGAGCAGCTGACATTCGAGATGGCCATTAGTAAATCAAAAGCACCAGTCTTATTCCCAGATCTTCCTTAGGATTGCAGACACCTGAGAGGAGCAGGCGTGATGGTGGAACAGCATCTGCCACACTCCTGTTTTAGTGCCTGTTTCTTCACTGCTCTAGTGTAAAAGCAGTAAAAAGCAACACTTGTAGATACTAATCTTACAAAAGCACAGTGTACAATCAGTTTTTTAATTAGGTGCATAGATGCTGAGAATGGAAGTCATACACAATGTTACTACATAGTGCAGACACAACCTTGCTGTCTGCTTAGATGCTAAGGACCCAATTCTCAAAGGTACTTACATGTAGTAACGTTACGAGTGCCGAGCCCATGCACTCATAGCGAAATCTCTGCAGAGAGTGCATAATGCTGAAATTATGCCCTGAGTGTGGAGATTTCATCACGACTACGGAGACTCCTCACTCATTACTTTACAACACATAAGTACCTTTGTGAATCAGTCCCTAAGTAGCAAAGTTTCAGTTTGACTGTGTGGTGGAAGTTATGATTTGCACATGCCCCTTTTCCCTATTCTTCTCACAATGAATTGTTTATCCAATATCATCGCTCTGTGTAAATTCAAAATAGAGACATTTACTACTAGTAGCCATTGATAGATGCTGCTGGATAATAGGCACCTGTGTGAAACTGATACAGATTAATTGATTGCAGTTGTTATTGGTGTTCATAGTTGTGCTTATATGCTTCACAGATCCATTTGTGGAAGGAAGGAATTTAACAATTTCGGGTTCTGGGTTTGCTGGAAGCATAGGCAATGACAGCACTTCAGTATTCATTGGCCCATTCAGTTGCCCAATCATCTCTATATCTGGTAGGTTTATTTTTTGGAAAACTACTATTTAAACATTGTTCAACATGATTTAGTAAAAGACTAACCTTTGACATGTATAATGTGAAACAATGTGATAAAGTGTATTTGATAACAAAGTTGACATTGTTTGTAGGCTTGTATGTGGTCTTTCTATAGGCCAAACAAAGTTAAGCTGCACTGGAACGCTATACATGGTCAAGTGAAAGAGAGATAGGTGAGGTAGCTGGTTTATTGGCAGTTAATGCACTTTGATGAAGTGTTCTTTAAAGAGGTGATCTTCAGCTCATCCAACATTGAAGCACCATTTGGGAAGTTGTGATAGACACTGGTGTTGTTTCAGATTCTGGATGCATGGGTGGAAAAGACCTGCTGCCACGTTTTTTCTTTTTTACTCTTCATGGTCTGCAGTCTAATGGTGTCCAGTCTGTGGGTCTGCTGAGAACCACCAGAAATGGTGAGCTTGTATGCAAGATCAGCAGGGGTGCTGTTCATTATGTCTTTGTATATAATGCAGCTGGTTTTGGTCTGGCTTGGAAGCACAGCTGTTGCCAAAAACTTACGTGAACATCCTTAGAGAGGGGTTTTGTCTCTGCCCACATTTTGGAAGCCAAGAGTACATGTTTTGTTTGGGCAAAAGTTGTGTGCTTCCACAAAAAAAGTGTGTGCCTTCCTCACAGCTGTGATCATTTTGTTTATGTTTTCAGCTACCTGAGCATGAACTTTCAGGGTCACACACATGACATTGTAATGCTATTAAAGTATCTTAGATAACTAGATAATTTATGGGAGGAGGGCAGTCATTAACCTACATGGATGTTTATGTCTGATTTGATAGTGTAACCGTTACCTGACCTTTTAACCTACAGCAATATTATTCTACATTTCTCTGCTTCCACACAAATACATATAATTTCCCATGCAATGTTTTACATTACCTACAACACTCCTTTAAAGCTAGAACTATTGGTGTTGCCAATGCATGTTTTGGAGATGTTGTAGGATGGCACGGGGCGCGAATGGCGTTCATTCATGATGGAGGTGATCTGATTATATTTCTTCAGGTGCTTTGTGAAATGTGCAGTAGTGTGTAGGAGGCATTAAGGGTGCCAGTGTGGAGTCTGGGAGGCCATGGAGCAGGGTGTTACAACTATCCTGAATGCAAGAATATGAGGAACCTAAAATCAGTGCAGAAGTCACTTTCTAGAGGGAATTGTTTCATTTTCTTTAGAAGAGAGTGCAGGTACCAGATGGTCTTTGTATTTTAGAAAATTATTTTTTAGGGTAAGGTTGGTCTCCACAATAAATTCAAGTGACTTAGAATTCAGTGAAAGTTGAGGTTCAAAACCATCAATGTTCACATCATTGAGCCAGGTTTGTACTGTCTCTTGCTTATTGTTTTAGCAAATAACAGAAATGTTGTCTTTATTGCGTTGAGCTTCATTTGACGCTGAACATCCAGTTCTAGATTATGAGCAGGCACTGTTTAAATAATTGGATGTCTGAAGCAGAGTAGACTTTTAGGAAGAGGTGTCCATATGAACAAATTGGTGTAGGTTGGAAAAGTAGGAGGAGAGCCAGTGAAGGGCAATACTGATCAATCCTATTGGAGACTCCAGTGTGTGCATAAGTGTGGGATGGTCAGAGGCAACTGAGAGGTCCAGCAACATCAGAACCCCAAGGTCATCTTCATCTGTGTTCAAACTGCATCTTCTGCAATGTGCATGATAGCAGTGTCCTTACTGAAGCGTACTTATGTGATCTTGGAGTTGAACATAGACTGTTTTTTCAATGATCTTATCAGTGAATGGTAGGTGAATTATGAGCTGGTACTTGGCAAGTACATCAGGGACTAGTTTAGATTTCTTTAGGAGTGGGAGAATTTGGGCTGTCTTTTCTGGGAAGATGCATTGAGTGAGGAATGCATTGACAATGGTAAGTAGGGATCAGAGAGTGTCCCCAGATAAAGTTTTAATGAAGTATGAGGATAAGGGTTCATATTCATAAGAAGTGTCTTTGAGGTAGTCGACTTTGCTGTGTCTAGCTGTGAGAGATAGGGCTTTGAAGGATGCCCCTTGTGGCATTCTATGTGAAGGGGGTGGGCATAAGGGATGAAGTAGGCTTAGTGTTGTCAATGTTCTGTTGGATCTTCTGTAGCATCAAGAGGTTGATGGCATTGCACTTTTCAGTTGAGTGATAAATAGGTGGGTCTGGCAGGGGTTGGAGAAGTGCTTGATTGTCTTAAAGTGCTGTGCCTTTGTTGGCTTTTACTGATGTGATGAACTGTCTACATGTTGAGTGGAGAAATCTATTTCAAAGATCTGAAGGTATAGCTTTTTCTTTTGTATTCAACCTGGGGAGTTTTAGGATGTTGGGTAGTGGGCTAGTGATATTGAAGTGGTTGATCCCGTCGAGGAATATTGGTGGTTTGCATTGCATTGTAGATTGGATGTTGAGAGGACAAGGTTGAGGATGTGTCCTTTGGAGTCTGTTGGGTGTGTGACATGCTATACTGTATGAAGTGTGTAAATGAGGTTGAGTATGGTGTCACTAGTGGTTTGTGAGATTGTGTTGTCTGGGGGGTTAGAAGTCACACAAGAGGGCATTATGGGCATGGTGGATAAACAAGATGATGAAGAGATCTGCAAATTTATCAGTGAAGTCTTTGTTCTGCCTGGGAAGCATGTCGATGAGATGGAAGATGGTGATCGAAGTTGCTCTGAATTGGTTATGGATTGCTAATAGTGCCATGGTGTTGAGTGTTACTTGCTTTCCTATGGTGCTCTATCAGGAGGACGAATGGATGACAGTGAGACTTCCTTCCATCTTATGTGCTTTGCTTTCTTTGAGATCAAGGAATTGACAACAGTGAATCAGTTTAAATGTGATCTTCCCTGTCTTTTGTCCCCAGATTCTGCTTTTCATTGATCTGTGCCCTTTGACCTTAACCTCTGCTAGCACTTTTTGGAAAGCAAACTACCCAATTGGATAGCTAACCAAACAGCAAGTTATTCAAGAGTTGCATACACTTTCATTAATCAACATCTAAGCACAATATCTAAATTGGAAAAAATAAAAATGTTTTGTGACTTACCCAAACACAAGAGAGTACTCCACTTATTAAATAAACCGAAGTTTTAAATTAGAGCCATATTAGATTCAGTATTTTTCCTGGAAATGTTTTCGCCCAATTATATTATTCCTCTGCTACATTATATAGTCCTTGATGTGTTTCTGCTGGTAACTCCCTACATGTTCTTGCTTTTGTGCAATCTGGCAATATGTGAATGTTATACATTGATGAACAAAACAGTAGAAGGCAGAGCCTGAGCTGTGAACATCTACTGTTTCTGAAGGGATATCAATACCTTTGAGCCTCCTAACGAATACACCTATGTGTAATGGGATCGATCTCACATTTGTTCTTTGTGTTACTGATTTCCCCTTGCTTCTTTGTGTCACACGAGAGCATGCTCTTCAGACCACTGCATTCACTTACTTATTTAATTATGAACAGGCACGCAGTGGGCACCTATGACTCTCAGACTATATTACTTCACCCCCATAAAGAGACTATATGTGGCTTGGCTTTTCCATCTAAGCGGCCAAGACCTAGCAGTCAATCCTCAAGCAATTTCGCAAGGAAGCCAAAAAAGCTTTATTTAAAATGCAAAGCTGCAGCAGCGCAATCAATTGTGCTTTGCAACATGTCATTAGAGCTAGCCATTAGAAAATGGCAAAATCTGGAAGGCAAGCAAAGTCAGTCATATGGCAGTGATCCACTCATGTGTGACTTACTGGCAGTTCTCTGAGGTTAACATAGTTGTTGCATGTATGTGCTGAACCTCTGTAAAATATGCTCACTTTCATATCATTTAATGTCATCTAGATGATATGAGGTGAACACCAATACTGTCAAAACTATTTGATTATTCAAAAATATTTTAAATGCAACTCTTGCATGCATTTGAACTGTCAAACTTCTACTTAAATAGTCCAACTGTGATTGAAGAGGTCCAAAGTCCTGAAAGTGTGCAAAAGTAGGGCAATGTTTCTGTAGGATTGTATGAAAGAATGACAGTTCAAGAACAATATATTCAATGTAAATAAATGAGGAAAGTTATAGATATTCCAGCAGTATCTTAGATTCTTACCCTAAACCATGGCTTAGTAGAAAGATGGTCTGTCCCAAGGCAATTCCTTGCTGAAGTAGAATTCGCTGAGAGTCCTTATACGGTGAATATAATCTTGCTGTTCTTACAGGATGTGTGTCTAAATCATTCAAAAGCCTTGTTGTATTTCCTGGGGCTACAAATGGTTTACAAAGGACACAATGGAAATCCTGAAAAAGAAAGTTCCCATATAGGCTGGTGACACACAAGCTGAACATTAAATAATAAAATCATTCTGAGGAGCTGAATCTCCCAAAACATTGGCAACATTCGAAATCTTTGAATTGTTCCAACAAAAATGTATTTTGGATACATTTAGGCCATGCACCTGTAATTATTTCACATTTACAATATTTTTTGAAAATTACAGTGGTGAGCTGGGTGCTGCTACACACCTTACTGTGAATAGAGCTCAGAGAGACTTGGTCAGACAGAAAAATCACTCAAAATTAAATTACGGCATGTTTTTGCATATTTATAGGAAGCTAAGACATTGATGAGAAGTTGTGACAAAAGTGCATCCTCAAAACATAAATGTTGAATGTAGTATAATTTGAAAACCAAATACAATGTTCTTAATTTTAGACAGCTATTCCTATGACTTTCATAGTTTGTCTTCTGATGTTGCCTCCAGAATGGATCTGTGAAGTCAAATTTTGTTAGTGTGATGCATGCTTTCATTTATACATGCAGTCCTGACTTTTCGGTATAACCTCCCTAAATGTTTTTTTAAAAGGTTTTATTAAGCGCAATCATGGCCTGAGCACCAGTTACATTTCACAAGGTCACATTTATTTTGTAGGCATGGTGATATAGTGATTTTCCCAGCACTGAGACTCAAACCAGATTCCCCAGTTGCAAAGCCAGCAGCTCTGGCTGTAACACCACATCCTCTTTGATAAATCATGCAGCTAATAATTAGTATTCTTTATTATTTCTTAATAATTATTCTACCATTACCATGGGCTAAGTTAATTATGAGCAGATGCTCCTCTAATACATAATATGCAAAGCACAAGCAAATGGCTGAGCACAGTGATTGCTGGAGCAACTGAAGTTGTAATTTAGCAGATGGAAACTAAATGTGGTTATAAAACATGGGAAGTGGTAGAAATTCAGCCCAGTATTCTATAGATTGGAAATAATTGCAACACAGTCTTTACAAGTACGTGTGGAATAGTTAAAATATCTTTTAAGCAGTAGTAAAAGAAAAAATGAAGTTTCAAAATTCGTTGTGAATCCTAGCTGTAACTAACCTGTTAAAAAGTAAGGTTAAATTGTAATGATGGTTTAATATGACAATTTTCACAACGCATCAGCCCTCTCCCTCCTGTGACCCTTAGTCTCTTCCATCTAATCCAAATGTGGTTTTCTTATCATCCTGAGAAAAAGATGGCTGCTCACAGTGCACCTATGAAAGTTTTCTTTCTACAGCTGGAGATTCTGTAGTGTATTTCCTATATTCCCAATAGGTTCTGCGCATTGGAATATTAAATCCTGTAGTTTAGACGTAGGACTGAGGTCAACTAGGTCTCTACCGAATCTATTAGACTTAATTGTGAGTGCCAGCTAGCTCAGAGGTCACTAGAAACTTTCTCGAATTCACAAGAAGGGATTAGGTCCTGACAACCGCATAAACATGACAACTTTGTTTCCCAAGAATAAGAAATCAATCTCTAGAGTCGCGGAAACAATAGATAGCTATTTTACTCAGTCAATCGTGCATGCTTCGTTTCACCAGAGGTGCTGAGAAAATAGAGACGGGCGTTTTCAATAAAAAGTATTTATTGAACAGTCTTCTTTCTCAAGCATAAGAAATGTACTGCTACAATCGTAATACTGGTTATAAAGTACAAGGTATATAATACGAAAAGTATTATAAAGAAGTACTGTAAAAGCATGATATGGTTTCTAAGCCATAAGTTGCCTAAAACATAAAATACATACAGTGATAAAATAATGATGAAAAGTACTCAACTGGTGCTTCTAAAATACGCCTACCCAGGTGTACCTAACCTAAGTCTAGTACAGGGGAAGAAGTAAGTGAGGAGTAGCTTAAGTTTAGTATTTCTCTGCCAAGAGTCTGTCTAAGAATTCTCTAAGGGTCTAATCAGCTCCGTACCTTGGTTTAGAATGAAGGATGTCTTGTATCTCTCTCTCAGGACTCGATTTCCCAGCAACCTGCAAGGGTAGCCTGGAAACACTGGAGCTGGATTTCTCTGCAGGAGAAAAGACAGCGTCACTCAGTGCGTCTGCTGCAGGGTCGGCTTCCTTCGGCACTTGCTGCTGCAGGGCGCCGGGCAAGTAGTTAGTTGATCTGCTCTAAACAACTGTGTGTTTGTCTGAGCAAATCTAGGCATATTTATACTTTGAAGGTGCTGAGTTTTACGTGTGATTGGACTTAATAACGTCATCAAAGACTCAGTTCTTCGAAAACTCCATGATTTCCTAGATAAATTAGTATTCAGGCAAGGGGAAGTCCCTAGCTGCTGAAGGCGAGTTTCTCTAAGAAATCGTTGTTGATTCTTGGAACTTAGTGGAAGTAGCCATGCCGTATCTGGGCTGCATAGGCTCAGTCTAAATATGGTAATGATTTCTATGCCTATATAAGGATCGGATAATCTATACCTATATAAGGGCATGAAGCGGGAAAATTTACACTAGGGTCCTAGATTCATTCTCTAGCTGTGTCTCTCAGAATCAAGTCAGTGCCACCCTACCCTGCTCTAAATGGACATGAACACCACAATTGCACAGCCAGATAGCACCCATCATCTGAAACCCACGAGACAGAGGGTACTCGAGAGCCAAGCTTGCACAATGAGACCAGAAGGGTAGTGATCTCACTCATTGTGCCTAGCCCAATGGATTTTTAGATCGCTTGACCTTTCCTGGTATGCACTGAACACATTTGCTATAGAGTCTATATTTCCTTTCACTTGGTCAGAGTTTTTCTACTGCCTGTTGGTCACACCTCACTTTAATTCGTTTTCATGTTGTCTTTAGAAGATTTCACCCACACTGAAAGTCTACTTATAAATAAATAGATATTCAGAAAATACAAATCTTCTAAAAAACGTTATATGCTGTTTGCAAACTATGTTCTTCCTGGCAGTTCTAAGCAAACCTTTAAGAGTAATGTATATGTAGCATATTACATGTTACTGCTGGACTGTGCTAATTTGATTTTTATGCCCTTTCAGTATGCAAATAAATCTATGCAGCAAAGACTTTTTCAAGTTTCTAGCTCTTAAGATCTGAGTATCATTTTATGAATACAAAATAATTTGCGTGAAATTTTTCTCTCTCCTACACTTTGTCCTGAAAAGAAAATGAAATAATCTGCCGGATACTTAACGGAACTGCAGGGCCCTTCCCTGTAGTTGTTTACATAGCTGAACGTGGATTTGCACAGCCGGAGTCGAGTGTACCATTCAATTTCACATACAAGATACATGTTTCCAACATTTCACCTTCTACAGGAAGTGCTGCAGGTAAACCTCAGAATAGTTACTGTTTTTAAATTAATTGATATTGTCAACGTTTTTAGAGCAATGTGAGCATACATAGCAAAATCCACCATGGCAAAAAGCAAACTTTGAATGTATCTTTTATTAACACTGTAATTAATGATGCAATTTTCACAAAGCTCACTTATTACTTTAAGCCAACAACTTTTAGTCACTGACACGTGGCATGAAGATATTGAGCACACATGAGATCTGGGTGTACAAAGTTTGGATTAGAAAAATAAACGACTTTGTGAAAAATGCCTCTACATTTCCACATTAAAGTGGTCCTGCACAACAGATACAATAAAAACAAATTGATTTGGATGACTTTACAAGCAGGCACTGGGCCTCCAAAGAAATAAAATAAAAAATCAACATAAAAAATTTAAATCACAGGCAAAGAGAAAAGATAATGGGAGGCCATTTTAGTGCCTATAGGAAGGCATGCAAAGTCTTATTGTAACTGCTGCAGAGACAACCTGAAAACCCTCATTCCGGACGCACAAAGATATAAGGCAGATATCGACAAGTGCAGAATTCCAAAGGCAGTTTGCTGCATCTGAGAAGGCTCAGTTTGGTATTATAACTTGCATTAATGTTGCTGCCTATGATTGTGGCCTCATACTTCAAGGTATACAACCTTCACTCAAAGCAGTTTATGTAAGTTATAACTCTTGCCTCATCAGTCACACATCTCAAAGTGAACATTTAGTGGTGCAAGAAAGAAAGATATGGTTGAATGTATAGGCACCGACCACCAAAGCACACATAATTTGAGAGGTTAAGAAATGTGAGGTTGAATATATGTAGGTTACATAGATATACACTATCTTGCCTTAAACATTTGTTTTAGATTGGAGACACATATGAACACATTTAGGAATATAGCACTCAAAGTTGAGAGAACATTAGGTAATAATCCCAGTGAATGAACCATTGGAACACTAGGAGGTGATCCCAAGATACTTTGCTTGGTAAGGAGTAATGGTATCTAGACTTTAATAGCAATAAGGCAGTCCTCCAATGACAAAAAACAGCCATGATGACACATACATACACAGTTAGGTGTCTTCAGCATATTAGTTAATGGAGATGCTGAAGCCCTGCAGCAGATCTCACACCTGCTCTCTGTAGAAGTAAATAGCTAGGCAAACTAGATCAACTTTGCAGACGTTATGCATCTTGAAAGGGTCCAGCCTGGAATGCTCCTTCTCTAGAAAGTGATTTATGCTAGACAGGAAATATTTAAATAACACTTCTAGACATGCATATAGTTAAATTGGAGATGACTCACTGATGGTTGACTCTGTCAAACAAAAAAAGACATCTTCAGCATGTAGCATGTAATATTATCCTTGCGCATCCTAAACGAGGCTGTACTAGTGCCGTGTTTGGTTAAAATATGCTTTCTAATATTTAACAGAATTGGTGCCCCCATCCCGTGGGTGACACCTACTTTCCATATTAGACCAGTTGTTTTTATTCAAAATTGTCAATAATGATATTGAGTGCATGGCTGTATAATGAAGTCAACATGGTCAAGAAAAACATCTTAATTGTAATGGGTAGCCTGCTTTAAGGCATACGTTTAGCACGAATACATTTACATATGGGTACAATTTTGTGTCAATTATCTTCATCATATTTATCTTCAATTACAAAATGAACTGAGTCATCTATTTAATAAGACATGCATAATATATTCTATAGTTTTCCAATAATATTTACAGTAAATATATCTCATATAATATAAGACAATAAAGTATATAGCAATTCGATATGATGGAATATAACTGTGATAACAATCATTAACATATTTTTACAAACATCTACCACGTTTTAACATAAGTAGGTAAATGAAACAAAACAATGAATAATAAATGCATTTACAATTAAAAATAACGTTTTCCAATGCAAGTATTTTACAAATATTTATGAAGTTATAGTGTTATTTATCTCATTTGCTAATTAAATATCATGCTTCACTTGATGTTAACTGCCACATCTGGCATTTCTACACCATTTTCACAGCAGCAGAGAATTTATATTTTTAATGGTTAGTTAGTATGCATTGGAAGTGTTTCTGTGATAGATATTGTGCTTTATTAGAGACAGATAAATAAAGTATATGAAAATGATCATTCATTCACTTTTGTAATGCATTGTGCCACAACTGTAGTACATTGGAGGAACATTGAAATTACAGTAAGCATGTGATAACCATTACATCATTTACCTAATTTTGTACATAGGGGGAACTCTGTTGACCATTACTGGTAGTAACTTTGATAAACAATCCCAGGTGTTTGTGGATGGCAACACATGTGATGTTAAAAGAACAACTCCGACTGAAATACAGTGCAGAACTCCACCTGTAAGTGAATCATGTTTTATCCAGTTCAATCACACATTGGTACTTTTCATGATGCATAAATGTATTATGTTATGATATAGTAAAAAAAATGTATCAGTGAAGTTTAGTATTTAATTATAACACATATTTGTTTGTTTTTTCGCTGGAATGCATATCTCCATGTCTTTCTCAGTGTTTTACATGGAAGTAATATGGTTTAATAAACATTACTACCCATTGGCATTGAGTTTCCATAGCCTCTGCTTTCCAAATTCTTTATATATGTTTCTAGAGCTTTTTAATTTAGCTTGACAGGGGTCTTTATTTTCATACATTCAGTCATCTACAGTAGCTCTCCCCAGTGAGGCAACTGGGGCTGCGAGCTGCATTGATCCCTGACAAAATTGTGGTGAATTATTGCACCTTTTAAAACGGCGAAAAGCGTTTGTGTACTTTTTTAAAACTTACTCATTTTACTGTTTCTATATTTGGGGGACTTGCCTGCAGTTAAGGGGAATTACTTTGTTAGGCACACTGACACCTCTGACACTGAAAAACTCCGCATTTCGGCATTGCCGCTTTTCTCCAATACCGGCGACGGTGGGCGCCATCTTGAGGGAGGCAGGGAGAGCGCTCTAGTCGCGCTATACTCCCGCCCCCCTGGAATACTTAACTCGAGTCTTCCTCGCGCTCGGTGCCCTACAGTAGCTCTCCCCAGTGAGGCAACTGGGGCTGCGAGCTGCATTGATCCCTGACAAAATTGTGGTGAATTATTGCACCTTTTAAAACGGCGAAAAGCGTTTGTGTACTTTTTTAAAACTTACTCATTTTACTGTTTCTATATTTGGGGGACTTGCCTGCAGTTAAGGGGAATTACTTTGTTAGGCACACTGACACCTCTGACACTGAAAAACTCCGCATTTCGGCATTGCCGCTTTTCTCCAATACCGGCGACGGTGGGCGCCATCTTGAGGGAGGCAGGGAGAGCGCTCTAGTCGCGCTATACTCCCGCCCCCTTTTCTCCCTATATTATGTGTAAACCGGCCAGACGGCGCAGCGGGCTGGCGCAGCGGGCGCGCCGGATGCGCGCCCAAGCCGCGCCTAAGCCAAGCCCGTCTGCGCCCGTCCGCGACCGGATCGCGCAGGGCGCAGGGCACGCTGTCGGTCTAAAACCCGCCATCAGGTATGATAACAATTATTTACTGTCCCTACGCCCTCCACTCGCCTGCCCTCATATTGACCCCCTTTCCAGCCCCCTGTTATGTCCTTGCTGTGAATGGACTCCCCTTATACCTACAAATGGCGTCGCCGACACGCACGACTCTCCAAAGAACCGCCTCACCCTTTTTAAGGGAGGTCTGGTGAATGCCAGGTCTTTAGCCCGCCATTGCCAAGATGTGCACGATTTAATATTAAACCAAGAGCTTGATGCCTTGTTCATCACTGAAAGTTGGCTCAATGAATCCTCCAACCCTGATCTTGCTATTGCCCTCCCCCCTGGTTTCACCATTTTTAGGAGGGACAGACCCTCAGGCCGAGGTGGTGGGATAGCACTAATTATCAAGGATACTTTTCCATGTCACACATTTGACCTATACCACCTTAAAGACGCTGAAAGCTTGGGCTTCTCAATTAAAATCACTGCCTCGTTCTCCCTCTCGGCCGGACTCCTCTACCGTCCTCCGGGCAGCCCTTCCTCATTTCTCAACTCCTTGGATGAGGCCCTCGGCGCACTCATGTTACAATACCCTAATTTCATGCTCCTTGGCGATATGAACTTACACATGGAATCATCCACTGACCCCCACACTATCTCCTTCCTACAGTCCTTGAACATCTTTGGACTCTTCCAACATATCAACATGGCCACCCACAGTGCTGGACATACCATTGACGGCATCTGTTCTAATATTTCTACCCTTTCCACCTCCCCTCCATTGCCCCAAATCTGGACCGACCATTTTTTTATCCCCTTTGACCTCACGACACCTACTGCTACCCTAGTTAGCCCTAGACATACCCAAGCCACCTTCACAGTCAACTTGAAGAAAGTGGCTGAACGTATAAAGCTTGAGTCAAAACCATTGCCCCTACCCCCCACGCTAACTGGAGATGTCGAAGTTGACTCATGCAACTTCCACACCTGGATGCACCAAATAGTCGCGGTAAACACCGAACCCAAAAACAATCAAGGAAAGGGACCCAAGAAGAAAAAACCCAATGCCCCATGGTACACCAAGACCCTGGCAGATAGTCACCTCCATTGTCGGAGACTAGAAAGACACTGGAGACAAACATATGACACGACCTCCAAAACACGCTATGCCCAACAGAGGAAAGTATATCTCTCTGACATTAAAGCAGCTAAAAAAGACTATTTTACTAATCTTATAATGGAAGCGCGCCAAAATCAAAAAACCATCTTCACCATAGTCAAGTCCTTCACCCATCCGAAAGCTCTCACCACCGATATACCTCCCTCAGAGAGTCTTTGCAACCAAATTGCAGACTACTTCGTTGACAAAATTGTCAACATTCAGAAAGACTTTCCTCCACCCCCGACAACCATCGTACAAGTAACAGTTAACTACCCTCCTCTCTCCAGTTTTAAACCAGTATCCTTGCAACAGACAAGCAAGGCAATCCGGGCCTGTAAATCAGGAGCACCCACGGATTCCTGTCCCCCAATCATTCTTCACCATCTGATTGACACAGTCAACCCTTACATTAATGGAATCATTAATGAATCCCTTGAATCCGGAATTGTACCTGCCGAATGGAAGAAGGCTACTGTCAAACCCCTGTTGAAAAAACAGAACAAACCATCCACAGACTTGACTAACATGCGCCCCATCTCCTTACTTCCTTTTCTGGGCAAAGTCACGGAGCACTTAGTGCACGAGGAGCTTAAAACCTTCACAGAAGCCCATAACATCTTGCACCCACAGCAATCGGGCTTCCGCTCCGGTCACTCCACCGAAACAGCTTTGATCGAGCTTGCTGACTCTATCAAATTCCTACAGGATGAGGGCAAGCAAGCTGTCCTCATCCTGCTGGACCTCACAGCAGCATTCGACACTATCTCGCATGTTATTCTAATCAATCGAATGCGAGAGATTGGCGTGACAGACTCAGCCCTGGCCTGGATTTCTTCATTCCTATCAAATAGGTCCCAGACTGTGGCACTAGGACCACACCTTTCCTGCGAAAAGCCAATCACATCTGGAGTGCCCCAGGGGTCCATATTGAGCCCTCTTTTTTTCAATATCTACATGGCACCCCTCTTAGCTGTGATAGAATCACATGGGATTCTGGTCACGTCTTACGCTGACGACACTCAATTGGTCGTCACCATTGACAAACAGCGTACTGACGCAGAGCTCCGGTTTAAAAACTGCCTCTCTGACGTCTTTGAGTGGCTAAATACTAATCATCTTAGATGCAATAGCGCAAAGACAGAGATCATCCCAATAGGTAAGAACCCTTCTTTTTCCCCTAAAGATTGGTGGCCCACAGGATCCGAGGCCCCTCCTAGTGCAGTTACATCAGCTAGAAACCTGGGCGTACAATTCGATTCTTCCCTTACTTTTGACGACCATGTTAAGATCACTGCCGGTCGATGCTTTGGATTAATAAAATCTCTGAGGAAATTTTTTGATTTCCTCCCAATTGCAGCCAGAAAGTCAGTCGCGGTAGCCCTTTTACTTTCCCGACTTGACTACTGCAACGGCCTTATGGCCGGAGTGAAAAAATCTACCCTCAGAAAGTTGCAGAGCTTACAACATGCTGCAGCTCGACTGGTTTTACAACTCCCCAGAAGGTCATCTGTGTCTGCAGCCCTGAATTCACTTCACTGGATGCCACTGCACAAAAGAATCTTTTTCAAATTGCTTCTCACAGTTCATAAAACCATGCAAAACACAGGACCCCGTTACTTTGTAAACCGTTTCAAGCGCTATAACCCTTCGCGCTGCTTGAGATCCTCTGGGACCAACCTTGTTCAAATCCCCAGATTTAAATATAAGACCAGAGGAGGAAAATCCTTCAATGTTCTGGCAGCCAAAGCCTGGAACACCTTACCCGCCGACCTTAGAGCCATTGACAATGAGAACAATTTCAGAAAACTTCTCAAGACATGGGTCTACAAACTACCAGACTCCTCTGTCTTGGCAGCCATTTAGTTCTCTCTTCCATTCACCCCACTTTTTCAGTTATTCCTTGCAACTCGCCCAGCGCCATGATGCTCCCCTGGGAGCGAACGCCTGCGCTTTACAAATGTCCATAAATATCAAATATCTGTGAATTGCTCTGAATTGTGAATTCTGATCTTGAGAATTCCCAATCAGAGTCTATATCACTGAAGGAAGTGACCTGAATCTGGCCACCCGGGTCACTCGCGACCACCTCTCTGCCTTCCAAGAAAAGAAGAGTCGGGAAGACAGTAGAGAATACGAACAAAGTGGCATATATCTATATATATATATATATGGATATATCTTTACTTTGTGTGACATATATATATATATATATATATATATATATATATATATATATATATATATATATATGCTCTCCGATCCGGCCCAGCACCGGAGGTAAGGAGGCACACAAACAGGCAGGTATGAAGCTTAGACCAACAGCTTTATTTTTAGCTCAATCGTCACTAGCCCAACGCGTTTCGCCTTCAGCCGAAGGCTTGATCACGGGTATATATATATATATATATATATATATATATATCCACTTTGTCTCTCCTCACCACAACTCTAATGGACGGAGTCACGGCACTGCAACAGGTTAGTTTTCAAGATATTTTATTCACACACCATGTGAAATATAAAGTGCATCAGATGACGGTCTACGCGTTTCGGCTACTCCTAGCCTTCTACTGGACCATCATATATATATATATGTTACTCAAAGGAAAGAGGTATCCGCACTCTCAGGAGGTGCAAAAGTGGAATTTATTACACAAGGTATATATATTTCTTTTCCCACCAACTCCGCAAGACTCGTGCCAAACTCTTAGACGGGTGCCTCCGTTGTGAGCTTGTGGTGCTCACGCATTAATGTTCCACCAAAAACTCTTTACAGAGCAAGCGGAGCATTATCTTGCTTTACCATCCTGTACCACTTCCTGTGGAATCAATGTCTGGGTTAGCTGGGTTGTTGATGCATTCACTGTAGACAGGCTCACAAAGGGAGCTGAGGTGTTCTCTGCATATCCTGATAGCCCATCACCAGGCTGATGGGCCTTCCATGAGCTTGAGTGGTGGGAAGAGTTGTCACTGACACCTGAATAGGGCTATGCCTGGCCACTCAAAATGCTTTCTCTACCCCTTTAGTGAGTCTAGAGCCAAAGTAGGGCAAGGCATACTCTTGTGGACAACAAAGACGTTCCTTTGAAGTATGCCTACTTCAAGGACCAAAAGGGGTATAAGTATTTGATCTATAAACCCACATCTTAGGACACTCCTGGACTGAGGACCATGCCAAGAAGGACAGGTGAAAAGCTGTCAGGAAGGGTCCTGCCCCTTTGCCGTGTGTTGCTTTCCTGGGTTGACCTGCAGTTGCTGCTTCTATCTGTGGGCAGTGAAAGAATTGGACTTTGCTTTCTTCTATATTGCTTTTCCAAGTTTCTCCAAGGGTGTGAGCATGCTTGCCTCCAGTTGGAAGTCTCAGGGCCAGCAAAGACTTCATCTGCAGCATCTCTGAACTCCACTGCTGGGAGTTCTGACCCGCCAAGTGGTGCCAATTCCAGTTCTGGGTCCTTGGAGTTGGGTCAGCTGTTTCAAGACTTGAAAATCCACACATCATCCTTTTAGTGCCACAAGCATGCCATGCGGTTGAAAAACCAACGTATCACCATGGTGTGACTGAACATTTTACGCTGCTCCTGCTCACTGTCCGAAGAACCGCTGGCGCCAGAGCACAAGTCTTCGATGTCCGAGACCCACACTCTGACATCGATGCAGGCCCTACTGTGCCGCTGAAAGAATCGTCACATCCCTTGTCTGCGGGAGTGGAAATCGATGCAGTGCCTGTTTCACCACCGCATTGACCTGCAGTGGCTAGGTTTTCTCACACATCGCACCTGTGTGGCACATTTCCAATGCATCGCCCCTCGAAAGTAGTCACCTCTGGCAATTGACTCATTGCTTCTCCACGCAGTAAGGAATCAACGCAACACTTCTCCTGTGTGCAGCAGAACTGATGCATCCATTCCCCTGGGACTCAAGAACCAATGTATCACTGTTTTTGCTGACACTTCCTCCTTTGCAGCTGTATTTCGTCGTGGATTTTGATGCATCGATAGAGTTCTATAGACAGAATTTCTTAAACCTTTTAAAAGTAATTCCTAAGTTATGTATGTGGGATTTTTGTCGTTTTGATCTAGTTTGGTTTAGAGAAAGATTGGTTATTTTTCTATGCTGGTGTGGTGTCCATTTGAATTGGTTTCACTGGGTTACTGTGTGTTTTATGTACAAATGCTTTACACATTGTCTCGGGGATAGGCATGACTTCTCGTGCCAAGCTACCAAGGGGATTAGGAGGGGTTATCTTGGGTGTGGTACTCCCTTACCATGACTAGAAGGAAGGGTCCCTACTTGGACAAGGTGCATAAGACTGCCAACTAGTGACCCCCATTTCTAACAGTGTGACTCCATGACTGTACTCTCAGTAATTCCATTTTCCGGGCATAGTGTCCCGAAGCCTATCAAGCTGAATGAAAGTGATAAATTTACCAAACAACAAAGGTGCACCTTACACACATATAAGATACACCCTTTACATCTTTTTTACTTCTTAATCCAACTGGTTCTTTGTGCAGTGCCTTTTTGCTATTAAGTTGTGCTGTGAGCTTTCTTTAAATAAAATATGAATAAAAATACTCATGCATAAAAAAAGCCTAAATTGAGCCTCTAATTTGTCCCTGTTGATTTTAGACCCTGTGAAATTGATAACATCTATGCTCAGTTCACAGTGCGCAGCTTCATGTTCTCTCTACATTGTCTTTCATATTCTTTATATTTTATTATCTTCTATTCTTGCAATCTCAAAGATGGATTTGCTTTTCAATTAATTCAAGAAAAATAGGCTATCACACTTCATATGTTGTATTATCAGCATGTTTTTGGAGTTGAATGCATTTAGCTTTCGCTCTACATGGTAGTATCATATATTTGTTTACAAGGAGTCACCACTGACAGAAATGCAAAATAAGTATGCTGAACCAGAAAACATATTTATGAAATGATTATGTGTTGCTGTGTGCCATGTGTATACCTTGAGTGTGATAGGATAATAACAACTATATTGATGTATGTTATTGAAGCTGCTCACAAAACAAGGGTGCTTTGCTATTTTCAGCAGTTTTAGGAAAGCAACGTAATAGAACAAAACCCATGATTTATGGTCTTACCATTGGTCAAAGGTAAAGTAATCCAGTGACCCCCCCCCCCAAAGTAGGCTCCGTTCATCTTCCATGTAAGACCACGGTACACGTTACATGTACCTTTCGTTAGTTTCTTTTTTATGGAGGCTTTTGCTATGTTTTTCTGGTATTTTGACATTAGAGGCCAGATTCACTAATCCCTTGTGTTTCCAATGCACCACACAAGGAAGCACAAGGAAACACAAGGGCTTCAGTGGGATTTACCAAGCCGTGGAAAGCCACCTTGCATGGCTCAGCATGGCTTAGTAAATCTGGAGTAATGCAAGACAGAGCAAGTCACTGCCTTGAGTTACTCTGCCCTGAGAAGGTGCTCCATGGGTGGATGCGGGGGTGTTCCCATGCATCCACCCATGGTTTTTGGTGCATTCCCTGATTTACTAAGACTGGGAATGCACCAAAAAGGTACACCTTCCCAGGTGAGGCATATTGAGGCGAAATATCTTCAGTTCTCCTCGTTTTTATTCTCTTTCTACTTGAGCTGCATTTTGAAGTGCTCCTAGAAAGAAGAAAAAACTTTAGAGTATTCTGTCTGTGCAGGAAGCTGTCCGTCCCTGCACAACTACATTCTGCCTGTAATGCAGGCACCCTTGCACTATGTACAAGAGTACCACTGTTAGCCCTAAGTTGCACTCAGTGTGCCCGCATACGGATAGAGCAGGAATGACTCATATTTTAGTAGATAGGGCGCAGTCCTGCTCTCTCCCTGCCACGCAGTGCAGCTCAGCAAGTTGTCTTGCTGCGTTGCGTGACCTCTTAGTAAACCGGCCCCAACATCTGTAATTGCCCACCTGTAAAATAGCCAAGATATAACTTCTTGTTCTTTCAGCAAAAAAAGAAATCGAGCTATATCAGCAAAATGCCTTCTTTCTTATGGTTTATAAATGCAAAATATCCACAATCTGTTTTCTCTTTTGCAGGGACAATCTCGATTTGCCGATGTAGAAGTTTTGGTCAATGAACTGAGTGTTATTTTAACAGGCCATTTTAGCTACATATCTACAGGTACTCCGGTAATTACAGATGTAACTCCAACTACAAGCAGTGTCTTAGGTAAGACTTTATGCATAGACAGTCGTAATAAGCATATATATTTGTGTGTTTTGAAGAATTTGTTTGTAAAAATGCCTGATTCAAACATATTTATTGATTTCAAATATTTCCACCCCTTGTGGTCAAAACATGTTTACTGATTCCATTGTCTACAAAAAACCACTTATACAGTGTCAGAGAACACAGGACTCTTGCTCTGGATTTGGCAGAGCAGGGCATCTATGCCTTGATTTCTGAGGTCTGGTAAGTAAATGGTAACCACACATCCAATCTCACGTCAGAGTGCTTGATGTCATCAATAGGTGCGTCAAAAATTAAAAGGAGAGTTGAGTATGAAGACTTTAATCGGTGTGTGAAACATAGCTATACATAGTTAGTCAGTCATAATCCTTTTATTCGATTTATCAGAAAATAAATCATAATGGTATAATAATTACGCAACACAGACAATACAATCATTTAATAACCGTAAACTGCAACCGGCTAAAAACAAAATAAGCAAAATGCATTACAAATCTTGTAAGAATAATGACTACTGTCACCACCAATAGATTCAGCTAAAGTTAAAACTCTTGCTGCAAAAGTAGTAGAACACTTAGATCAGGGCTATTAAATGTTCATTGTAAGCCTCAGTTAGGAAGGCTCTTTTAATATACCTGTAACAAAAAAACAAACATGCTCAGAAGGGAGTAATTGTAAGAACATAAGGGCTGTTCTTGATATGAAGATGAATCAGATGGACAAGGAACCAAACACCCAGCATTATGTCATTCTCTCTGGACCTCAAGTAAAAACTGTAACATACTTAAACTAAACCTAGTTACTAGGAAATGGGTGTTAATGGTGTGAACCATAACCAGGTAAGGCTACATGTGTAGAGTGGATTTCACAAGCGCATGTGTGAGGACAGTAGGTTTCACTATTGAGCAGGCTCCCTCAGCTTGCTTTAGGGCATAACAGCAATGGTCGGATAAGCCACATTCAACTTAAAACAATCCATTATGATGACCTTGTTGAGGGATGGCCACTGAGTAGCCAAACCAATGTCCATCTCAGAAGAAGGCGAAGGGTAAGGACATTGGAGAAATAACTCATACCAAGTTCTTCATGGGCTATGTAAGACAGTGTGGACTGAGGGAGGGCCAAAATACATCTAGAGAAAGAGTTCTCTAATGCCTGTAAGACAGATGTATACTCAGAACCTCAAATGCCACTCCCATAAGCCGCAGAAGAGAGGCACTTAGATTGAAAAGTTTTAGTGCAAAGTGCCTTTTACCCAGTCTGGTGGCAAATTCACGGATTTCCGAGATAGAACTGGCCATGGAATATTTCCTAATAGTTAAAGTGGTAAAACGGGAACCCCTTTGACCAAACTATACCCCTAGGTACAGAAACGCAGACACTTTTGTAATTTCATTACCAGCAATGAAGTGATCACAGGATTTGGTGGTTTTTGGGCCAGTCACCAAAAGAGACTTTACCAAATGTATTGACAGGTCCAGAGACATCATGATATCTTCAAAGGGGTGCAGAAGATGTTTTAAACCAACGGATGCACGGCTAGCAGAACCCCATCATTAGCATACAGGAGAGCAGGGATGGACCTACGCCCGCTGTGGGCAAATCTCTGGCAAACCAGAGAAGGACAGATGTTAGCAGACCTAAAACCATACTGTACATCAGAGATTATCCTATTGCTTTCAGCCGAAGAGGTAAGTTTAGTGAGAACCACCCACACAATGACCCTGACTACTGAGTCAAATAACGAAATTGGGTGATAACATCTGGGGCACCCTTTAACTCCTGTGTTAAAAATTGACACAATAACAGATTAAGACCAGGAGCTAGGCAGGCTTTTTCTTACGACTTCAATAAGAACCTTTGTGAACATGGGGCCCAAAGGTTGGGTTACAGCAAACACAAATTGGCAGGCACCCTGTCTGGACCCCGTGCCTTAATTTTGGCTCAGCCAATGAACGCTTCATGTATTTAAGCTAAGCAAAATACAATATTAAAGAAACCAACAAGGTGTACCATATCTGGCTCAGAAGTGGCCAAATAGTTGGAACTATAGACCCATAATAAAGTAATTGACCCAACCATTGGATGAATTATAGGAACAAACAATATTCCCTTTGCCCAAGTCAAACACAATACAGTTCCAAATTTCCCAGAAAAGGGTATTCTGAGAAAGGGCAAATGTCTAAACAAAGTTTAACCCAAGCATCCTCTTTCAAGGCCCCATTCCTGTCCTGCATGGCTTTTCTCTAAAGTTGCTGACAGGATGCAACCAAGTCTCTGTCCCTGGAGTGTTGGAGCTTTGAGATGCTGATAGGTTCGTATTTGTCTTTAGTTTTTGTGCACAATTGGGTTTGTTGTGCAATGTTGGCTTTGTCGACTATTCTGTTATCTGTTGTAGGTAGGACCTGGTTTTTAGGTGGTTCTTGATTGAAGTGCGTGTCGAGATAGTATGCCCATGTTTCCTCTGTAATGTTTGATGAGACCCCCAAGTTTGCCGGATGTATCAGCAAGTTGATGGTTTTCCAGAACCTCGCCCCATCATTCTGTTTAATATCCGAGTGAAGTTTTGCCCACAAGTCCTCCTCTGTTGATTTGGTTGCTTCCCATTTCAATTTTTTAAATTTGGATTTTAATGTCCGGAGATGAGTTTGCTTTGCTATTTCTTTAGGGTCCAGCTGTATTTCCCTCAATAAGTGGTATATCATGTTTTTCACTTCCTTAATTTTTTCTCTGTACTCCCGTGATAGGATTTCAATTTTGCCGATCTTTGCAACTGCATTGGGCTGTGTTGCGTAGTTTGACATCGTGATTGTGAATTGTTCCCATTTTGTAACCTCATTTAGTCCTGTGCGCTCCAAAAAGTGTTGTTGTGCACTTCCTATTAACATTTCACCCATTGCTACTGAATACTTGATTTTTTTAAAGTTAACGGTATGAATGGACTCTTTTGGGGCGTTTGATCGCTCGAGTGTAGGTTTCACTATATTCAAAACCATTTCCTGAGGGCAATGGTCACTGTCGATTTTTTTTCCTATCTGGAACGAGGTTATATAATGAAGAAGAGGTAGTGATATAAAAGTATAATCTAATATGCTATTTGACCTTGTAGAGTGGTAAGTTCGGGCTGGCGGACTATCTCCCGTGAACCTACCGTTTAGGGCTCTGATATTAAAATGTTCCAACTCTTCGAGTGTCTGTGCTCCTAATTTTGTTTGTTTGGTTGTATGAAATTTCTCTTGTAGTGGTAGGTCCCAAAGTATGTTTTGAGCTAAGTTTGCCTCTTCTTGTGGCGTACCCATAAGGTTAAGGTTGAAATCCCCTGTGAGCACAATATTCGTTGTTGACCTTCCCATAAAACATTCTTCCAAGAAGTTGTATAATTCCTTAACTGCTTTTTTTTCCCTTTTGGATGGATGTAGACATTGATGAACATGCAGTCACTAATGGCTTCCTACTCACCTTGGGGTGCTACGACCAGCTTAATTGCAAGATTGGCTTCTGAGGAAGAGCCTATTTCTTCTATCCTTACAAAACTAGTGACTGCTACGTAAATCGCTAGTCCGCCTTTGAGGTGCCCGTATTTAGCTGACCTTTTGGCCTCAGTGGAAAAACGTAGGTATCCTTGAAGATGTGGAGGTTCGACTAGCCATGTCTCCTGCAGGGCCACTATGTCGAAAGATCTTATGTAGGCTGTAAATTCAAAATCCAGCATTTTGTTTGATAGACCATTGATGTTCCAGGAGCATATGCGCAGTTGGTTTAGCGTGTGCTCCCGGGGGTTTTGGTTGGATTGTCAGTTGCTGATTTTTATAGTTCTCACAATCCGGCTTGGATCTTTCATCTCAGTTGAGACTACCCTGTCCACTCCTAACCAGCAGGTGATTTCGGTGTTCTCATTGCTACCTGTTCTACATGGCCCTGCCGCGCCTCTAAGAACCGAGGTTCTGTGGCTAGAGGCGTTATCTCTGGGCTCCAGCTTTGCTTCTGGGTACAGAATGTCCGGGTATCTTGGCTTTGTGTGTGGTTTTATCGTAATGCCCCAGTTCTTAAATACCTCGGCTTCGGATACGATTTTCTGCGTTATTTTTCCCGAGGCCCAAGTCGCCTTTGTTGCTTCCCTTCCTGTACCTTCTAAGTCTATAAATTCAATGGATAGCAGGTCTGTGCTTAATACGTTTGCCAATGAGGGGATGTGGGATAGTAGTCGTAGTATATTTGTTCTGTTTAGGATATCATGTCGTCCTTTGGAGATGTAGTCTGGGTTAAACCATATAGCCTCTGGGGTATTCCCTTGTTCGTTTCTGCACCGCCCTCTATTGTAGATGTCTATGGGAGTTTCTAGATCCACATATTCTGTTGATCTTGTTTTTACCATGTAAGTTTCAGTGTTGATTGTCCCGCCTGTGGCTTGGTCAATTGCGCTTTGGTGGGGTACAAGAATTTCGGGATCTGTATGTCTCCCTCTTCCCCCCAATAGATGCACGTTGCTTGTCCAGTTTGCTTATGCCGATTCTATAGTTGTTGGGTTTCCCCGCGTGTGTAATATCGCAGTAGCTTGATTGATAGCGTGTAATTGACTTTCCGTCAGTCCTATGCCTGTTCCTTGACTTTCTACTCTTTTGTCAATTCTATCTGGGGTAAGGCCTCGTTCTGTATTTTGCAGGAGGTTATGGCTAATCTTTGAGGTTTTTTTTGCGCATTTGCCAGGCCGATATCAACAGGCGTTGGGGTGATCCTTGTTGGTTGTGCAAGTGCTAATTGGCCGAGTTGCAGGTGGGCTTTTTGTTCATCTGATCCGTTGTTAACTGGATTCTCCAGGATTTCAGGTATTTGGCGTGTTTCATTGGACTTTTGGCTTGAAGATTTCTCTTCCCCAGATTGTGTTTTGTTTTGCTCTGTGGTATTAAATCGACCAAAGAGTTGCCTAAATCCTTCGCGTTTTGAGCAGAGCTTATGTTTTCTGCCATTACGTTTTTTTGCTCGTCTCTGTTTCGCGTTAGGTTTTGTGTCGCTGACATCTTCATCTATGATATCCGTTGGTAAATGGCTCTTTGGACCCATGTCTTTGACCGCTATGCAGTGACTTGGATCATTCTTTCTAGGTTGTGCCTGAGTACCTATGCTCGTCAATTCAGACTTTCTTACGGCATCTGTGTCTTCACCAGATTTTTCTTTAGTGACCACTTCTGTTTGTATATGAAGAACAGTTTTGGGGTCTTTTTTTGACGGGTGACCCCGTATCTCATTGTGCGGCATGTTGTTTTGCTGGGGAGGTCTTTTGAGTTGTGAGCACAGGTCTGTTAGTAATGTTGGAAGGGTGGATAGCTTGTCAATAATTGGGCCGCATTCGCACCCACTACTGGTGCTCCTCTTTGTTTCTTGTAGATGACCCAATTTACTCTGGAGAAGCGTGTTTAGTGCACCCATTTTCCCATCTATGGCAACCACAAACACAGCTAGAGTGTCTAATAGCGTTAGTTGGGCGTCCATTTTCTCCGATTGGTAGTGTAATGCGTCCACCAAGAGTTGTACTGTGTTTAGGAGACTGGGCTAGGCGCTTTCCTGCCCATGATGTTTGGGTGTTTTTTCTTGACATCCAGATGGTCCCTTAAAGTTTGCTGCTGCTTCTGGCAAGCTTGATTCCACTTGTTTTTCCTGTACACCTTCAGTTCTCATGGACCGTGTGTGTTTAATCGTCCCGCCGCTATTCTGTTCTTGAGGATATGCAGCTACGAGTTCTTCCCACTCTTCCTTCCCCAAGTAAGAGGATATCTCTATTACATCTGACACTGAGATTGTTTGTCTTTCCTTTTTGCTAGAAGTCCTTCCCGTCTTTTTGTCGCCAAGCTCTTGTTGTTTGTAAGTAGTATCCAGGACTATCATGGACAAGTCCTTCTCTTCATCACGCTCGTTTCCACTTCCAGTTTCCTTCTTGTTTGTAGGTTCCTCTAAGAGGCTTGTGACCTCTGACCTTTTATCGTTCATCATGTTATCATCCTTAGCGTTGTCGCTGATGTTAAGTATGCTATTGTCAGGTGTTCCTAGTGACCTATCCATTGCTTTATTAGGCCAATGTACTTGAACTAAGTTGGTATCTATGGTCAGTTTTTTCCCGGTTCTGGGTCCCTCAGATCCGATCTTACGCTTAGCCTCCAAGTTCTGAGGCTGGGGTGTTGATGTTTTTTGAGGTAAGGAAATAGACATTGTGCTGTTTTTTCCTTTGCTCTTATCCTTGTCCTTATCCTGTAAAAACTGTGTGCCCCTAAACTGGAAGGGCGGAGGTATCTGAGTTGGCTCCAGGGGCGATTGTAATTCTAATTCCTCGTTTATCTTTGAAAATAGGGTGTCCCCTGCGTTTTTTAGGAAACAGAATTTTGTATAGATTTTGGGTTGGAATGAATATTGGTTTGTTTTTTTGCTCCTTTCTGAGTTAACCGTAGTGTCACTTCTTAAGTTGTTGGAGATGGATTTGTCCGACGTTATGTCTATTAAGGAGCTCTGTTTGGCCGGCGGAGACCCTTTAGTTTTCTCGGGTGTCTTAGTCGTTTGTTTGCGTTTTTTTCCTTTACTTGTTGGGCCTCCTCGTGTCCTTCCTGATTTCATTTTATGGGCACAGTTCCTTAGTTGCGAGTTAGTGGATAGTTTTAATGGTGTCAGGAAGGCCCTAATAGGCTAATCTCCTTATCGGCCCAGCCCTGCCTGTGCCGTTTGCGCTGGTTTATTTATTTATTATTATTTTTCAGGTTGCTCCAACTTTAACCCCTGTCAGTGCAACAAGCACAAGCCAGCCCACGTAACGCAGGTAACACACCTATCAGTAATCATTGGCTAGAGTAGTTGGTGTTAGTGTTGGGTAACCTAGGGCTTGGTAGGGCTTGGTAGCAACTGAGCCTGAAACCACTGTTGGAGGTGGTACGACCACAAAATAGCGCTGGAGGCTCACCTCTGATTCACCAATCGCTGGTCGGACAACCGAGTGCTGCGGGCGGCAGGTCCTCTCCTCCCCTCCTCCTTTCAGTCTCCCTCAGGCTCGGCTCCGCCACCCTCTACAGCCGCCACTGCACGGCCGCTCAGTTTCTCTGTGGCTCGCTGCAGCTGCAGCCTCTGTTGCGGTATGATGCAAAGCCAAGGTCGAGGCGGGGACAGGTACTCCCCCGCGGACCGCAGCTCCCGCCGTCACCGTCTCAGCAGGGTCTCAGCAGCAAGAGGCCCGCAGCGTATCGGCAAATCGGCAAACGGCCACGGAGCTCCCGGCTCACCGCGCTCCGCTCAACTGACCAGCGCCGACCAACGGCTCCCCGCAGCAAATTTGCAAAAACACCCAGGGTTAGGGGAGACACAAGAGACGAGATTTTTCCCACCCGTAGGGAATGCAGTATCCAGAGCAAGAGCCAGAGCCAGCCAGGAGCAATGCCAGAAGTGGTGCAGGGCGTAGAGGCCTGGTGCGTGCAGAAAGCAGAAAGCAGGACGTCTGTAGCTGGGAGGGGCACCCAGAGACTGCGTGGGCTACACGGGCGTGGGCTACACGGGCTGCACCACACAGGTGCCGCCCTCTCCCCCGCGGCTCTGCTCGCCCCACTCACCACGCTAGTTGTTCTGCTCGGCTCCCGTGGCCCTCCCGCAGCTCCGTGCAGCTCCGTGCGGCTCCTGTAAATTCTTGCACCAATTCGAGCTTTTCTGGGCAGAACGCAGGTTCGCAGGCCTCTTTCCGTTCGCGGGCTGCAGTCCCAATCACCAGCGGTCCGCCGCTGCCTGCCTGCCTCTGCCGCTCTGTTCGCGCGCACCAAAGATCCTCTGCAAAACCCGGACCGGACCGGTTGCGAAGGGACAGAAAGAAGGTCTGTCCCTGGAGTGAGTTTTAAGAGACTTTTCTACATCCCTGTGTGATCTGGAGCACCTGTTGTCAAACCATTGAGGATGGCAAGGGAAGAATTACAAATGTGGGCCATTAGGGAGGAACTCATTGAACGACGGCTAACCCCAAAGGTAACAAGTATATAAGCATCAGTGGATCCCTCCCCAAAGCACTTGTCAGTGGAACATTGATGTATTTTTGATTATTTCAGTACCAGGTGATCCAATTTTAGGTCTGGCCTTGAGCTAGTATTAGCTGTCTAACCAGCTTAATTTTTCCCAAACATGTCAAAGTAAAATGCAGATATATACATGCAGGGGCTTTCTGTCACACCTCTTTATCAATTGGCTCGTTCAATGTCATTCACGTTTTACTTCTATCCACCACAACATGCATCAAGGAGCAGTGGAAAAGCCCACTGCATTCATTTGCTGTTTTGCATTTGAGTGATGGCATTTAAAGAGGTGAGCACTTTAGTAGGGTGTGAAGCGAGGAGGTCATCAGTGAGCCGGATGCTGTGGTGGGGGTTCAGGTGACGGGCAAGCAGCACCTCAGCCTTCAGACCCTGCGATGTTCAGGAGTGGGTTTACGTGGTACAAATACGCACATGGTTAAACTGGGTTTGGTGCCCCATAACCAGATAATCCCAGCTTTGGAAACACTAGGAAATGCACAGCCTGGTGGAGCAGTGTTCCCATCCCCTTCACCCAGGACACCACTTTGTGGGAATTGTAATGAGGACCTGAGTCACTGGACTGCCTTGAGCTCTAGTGGTCCTACCAATGAGTTGACACCCTATGGATAAACTGGTGTTAGAGGAATGTGTAGGGGGCAGAGTGGGGAAATGTATGGCAGTCTTAACTGGGCTTGTTGCTGGCATCCCTGTGAGCCCTCTGACCAATGGAAGGTAACTATTCCTGCAGCCCTGGATTTTGACACACTACAATTTTACAAAAGATAACAGTATCATGAGCTTTAAGGTAGGCTTGTTACTGTGATAAACATTTTATCGGTTGTTATTGGAATTGATGGGTGATTTCTTTTATGCAGGTTAAATTAATGTATGTTTTTTTATACTCATTCAGGAAACACAACCCTAACATTGGTTGGGTCCAACTTTGGAATTGCGGCTGTTGATACTATAGTACACATTGGTTCACGTCTTTGTCCTACAGTCGAACATAATTCTACTTATGTTGTCTGCGTTTTGCCAAGTCTCCCACCGGGTGTGTACCCTGTTCAGCTGCAAGTTGGAAACGTGGGTTTTGCTTCATTCAGGTATAAACTCTGGCTATTTGTCCATGTATTTAATTAACTACATAATGGTTTCTTTGAGGATATTGGAGCATTTATTTAGCTAGGTTCCTAACTAGTGATGACTAGCATTAGACAGAGCGATACCAAAGGGGATGATGGACAGAGCGTTTTAGCAAATCAAACACTCACCCCCAGTCAACTGATCTGGGTTTAATCCATCATCATTCTTTAGCTCACTCCACCACCCCAGTTCAGACATGGCCATATGCAAATCAGTCTGACCCTGTGCCTCAAGGGAACAGTCCAGCCCGAATTGCCAAGCCATGTCTAACCTGGACCGGAAACAAGCATCCTGGGACCAGTTTCGGGTTCATAACCCTCATCAGCCAGGCTATATTGAATACAGTGGCAGAGTGAGCAAGGGACCCACGTCTGGGCATACCCTGCCAACTTAGGGCGAACAAAGCGATACCAAAGGGGATGATGGACGGAGCGTTTTAGCAAATCAAACACTCACCCCCAGTCAACTGATCTGGGTTTAATCCATCATCATTCTTTAGCTCACTCCACCACCCCAGTTCAGACATGGCCATATGCAAATCAGTCTGACCCTGTGCCTCATGGGAACAGTCCAGCTCGAACTGCCAAGCCATGTCTTCCCTGGACCGGAAACAAGCATCCTGGGACCGGTTTCGGGTTCATAACCCTCATCAGCCAGGCTATCTTGAAACCAGTGGCATTAGACAGTGGCATTCAAAATTCATTTAATTTGCTTTTGCATAATTATGCAAAATTATAGGATAGTTACACAAAATGTGGATTGGTCTTTTAGTGGTGTATTTTAATGCAAAATGTGTTCTTGCATCAATTTTTGACCCAATGAAACTTTGCAATAAATAAAACGCAATTGTTGTGAACAATAGTGCCTTGCATTTTGGTTGTTTGTGTTGTTTATGTGCTCCCATGCAATAATGTTGTTGTGAATAATGGCATAATTACAGGTCTAATAGTGCAATTTCATGTTACAAGCCATTACACAGATATTTTACACATCCCAAATTCTACACATCCCAAATTATCTTGGGGTTCTGGGGGTCCCAATATGTTGATGTAGAACTCAAATGTTTGTGCACACCCACAAGCATGTGATCTTGTGGGTGTTCGCAAACATTTTCTCAGATCATTCACCTCTATATTATCATCTTGTTTTTGTCTTTGCCTTTCTACCTATATTCTTCCTATTTATTCTCACTACAAAAGATCACTAAACTGTTACATTAAAATCTCCTTAAGACATTTACTAAATATATTTGTGTGGGCCAAGCCCAAACAAATAAGATGAAATCCTAATATTTGAATAGAATATTCCTGTTCAGGGAAGGTCCCGTGTTTTAAAAGACATGCACTGAACAAATTATTGCATGATTTGTGGATTATTGTAGGTTTTTCTTTTTCGTGCATGGTACAGCCGCGGCCCTGGTAGGTAAGAACAGTGGGGCCGGGAGGAGAGGTATTTCGAGAAACAACCATGAGGGTAAATTAAATTAAAAAAATGTTTTCCTTATGGTCGTCTCTCGAATCCCCCGCCATCAGGCACCTCCACCCCACCACTCTTACCAGCAGGGGTCACAGCTGGCATGGTATAACCTTAAAAGATGGAAGATGCACATCACCACATTATTTGGCTGTTCCTTCAGTTTACTTTTTGCAAGTTTGGCTGTGAATAGTTTTAATAAATTACAGCCTATAGTGTTACAAGCCATTTACATTTTCACTGACATATGAGTTAGTGGTACTTCTCAGTTCTATGTAAAGAATTCATTCTACGGGCACAGTCGAGGCAAACTCATGAATGCTCTGATGGTACAGACTTACTTGTCATCCTCTCCACATTGACATTCTGAACTATTATGCGCAGAGAACTAGAGGGCTCACAAACATGCCAGTGTAATGCAACACAATGAAAAGTCATGCTTTCACATGTCTCAAAAGCACAAGGCACAAGCTAATATGATTGTTGTTTCATCCTAAAAACCACTCATGTGTTTCCTTTTCCTCAGCACCCCTGCTCAAGCAAATATCACGTACATTTTGGAGGTGACCGGTGTCTCCCCTCAGCGTGGATCAGTGTATGGTGGCACCAAAATCACTATAACTGGTTCTGGTTTCAGCACAGACCTCGAGAACAATCAAGTATGGCTAGGTAAGTTCTTTTTGCCATTTTCAGATTTGTGGTTCACAGTGAATTTTTAGTTATACCAGGTCCTCATCTAAAATATCATTAGAAGGAGAGAGGACCTGACGGTCTGTACCTCAACCACATCTCAATGGAGAAATTCTCTGGCCTAGACTACAATGGATAGGCGGTAGGAGTCTGGTGGCAGCTCACTCCCCGCTGGGCGCCGAGCCTTGTTACACTGAAAGCGTGTAAAATCTCTGTGGCACACTTGACAGTTTCGTGAATTTTACCCTGTGTTCTCGAGTTGTAACTCGATTTTTTAATTACATTTTTAATCATTGTAGTGACTTTACTGTGTCTTAGTATTCACCCTGTCAATTTGAGCACTCACTCGCACTCACCAGGGACTTGCATCTTCTTCTGGGGGCTGCTCTCGCTCCGTTTGAAACAGCCGGCACCCCAGCCAATCGCGGCTGTGAAGGGCGGGACAGGGGCGGCACCTAACGGAGTCTCGAGCGGTTAGCGCTCTAGACCTCCGCTTCCTGAAGGGTATTTAGGTTGCGAGGAGGCTGGCGCTTTCGCGGTAGGAGTCTGGTGGCAGCTCACTCCCCGCTGGGCGCCGAGCCTTGTTACACTGAAAGCGTGTAAAATCTCTGTGGCACACTTGACAGTTTCGTGAATTTTACCCTGTGTTCTCGAGTTGTAACTCGATTTTTTAATTACATTTTTAATCATTGTAGTGACTTTACTGTGTCTTAGTATTCACCCTGTCAATTTGAGCACTCACTCGCACTCACCAGGGACTTGCATCTTCTTCTGGGGGCTGCTCTCGTTCCGTTTGAAACAGCCGGCACCCCAGCCAATCGCGGCTGTGAAGGGCGGGACAGGGGCGGCACCTAACGGAGTCTCGAGCGGTTAGCGCTCTAGACCTCCGCTTCCTGAAGGGTATTTAGGTTGCGAGGAGGCTGGCGCTTTCGCGGTAGGAGTCTGGTGGCAGCTCACTCCCCGCTGGGCGCCGAGCCTTGTTACACTGAAAGCGTGTAAAATCTCTGTGGCACACTTGACAGTTTCGTGAATTTTACCCTGTGTTCTCGAGTTGTAACTCGATTTTTTAATTACATTTTTAATCATTGTAGTGACTTTACTGTGTCTTAGTATTCACCCTGTCAATTTGAGCACTCACTCGCACTCACCAGGGACTTGCATCTTCTTCTGGGGGCTGCTCTCGCTCCGTTTGAAACAGCCGGCACCCCAGCCAATCGCGGCTGTGAAGGGCGGGACAGGGGCGGCACCTAACGGAGTCTCGAGCGGTTAGCGCTCTAGACCTCCGCTTCCTGAAGGGTATTTAGCTACTCGTCGGCCCCAGCGCGCAGCGATGGCGCGCAGGGTAGGCGCCTCGGACTGCGCCAAAGACGAGCCTAAGACCAGCCCGTCTGTGCCCGTCCGTGGCAGGCCGGGTCACGGGGCACGAAATTCTGAGGCAGGTAGGATCACAGTGGACCAGATACGGTCATTGCGCCCTACTATTATCAATAACTGTTCCATTTTAAAGCCTTCCCTGAAAGGTACTCATGTGTGCCCTCATTGTGCTTTTGCACTTACAAATATTCAACCTTATCCAGAGGTCTTATATAAGCCTAGGCCACCTACTCCAGCCTCTGTTGTAAATTCTCGTACGTTTACTTTTTACACTGTGAATTGTAGATCACTGCCCCAACACAAAGCTGATATTCACCACCTCCTCATGGAGGAAAAACCCTGCGCGATATTTCTAACAGAGACCTGGTTGCACGACGGCTCAGGCCCCGATGTAGCCGCTGCTCTGCCCTCTAACTATGCTATTGTTAGAGCAGACAGAGAAAGACAGGTTGGCGGGGGTATTGCTGTGATCTTCGATAGGGATTTTAACTGTGACTTTGAACCGGTCAATATCCCTGGATGCGAAGCTGCATTTTTTAAAATATCCTTGAACCCTAATTTTATGTTTTCCGGCTTCTTAATTTACCGCCCCCCGGGTAATGGCAATGTATGGGCTGCAAATTTGGTTAACCTTATTTCCCCGTACTTCCTAAATGCCCAAAATCTGACCATATTGGGGGATTTAAACCTCCATTTTGAGGATAAATCTAATTGCATCGCTTCCAACCTTCTGGAAGATTTTAACACTTTGAATATGTCCCTGAGAAATGAGGTCCCCACGCATAAAGCTGGCCACCTGTTGGACCCCATTATCTCCAATATACAGGAGCTGAAATGGCTAAAAACCAACCCTATTTGTTGGTCGGACCATTTCCTAACGCTTTTTAGTATTACGCTTATACAACCTGAGAAGCTAGGTTCTGCCCGGCCCCCAATTTCCATGAGAAACTGGAAAAAGATAGATATGACCAAATTGCAGAATGCTCTACGGGTATCCCCCCCAGCTTTAGGTGATGATATGGAGATCAATGCGCTGGAAGCCCACACCTGGCTACAAAGTGCAGTGGATATTTGCCTACCCGTTACAAGGTGCAGAGGGAATGTCCATCGGCCCCCGGCTCCTTGGTATACGGAAGAACTGAAGCTGGAAAAAACTAAGTGTAAGGGACTTGAGAGGAAGTGGCGCAAGCACTATGATCCTCAATCTAAGGAACTGTACCGTAGGGCTAGAAACCTCTATCACACGGCCTGTTCCAGAGCTAAGGCATTTTATGTAACGGAGACCATTAATATGGCTGCCAATAAAGCACGGACCCTTTTCAGTACTGTAAAAGACTTAGCCGGAGCAAATTCGGCGGTGGTCGCGCGCCCCCTGACCCCTCAAAAATGCCAAGATCTTGCTACGTATTTTGTGGGAAAGGTCGAAACTATTCTTGCAAACATCAACCCCCCGGTGAGGGAGGACAGGGAAGCCCTTCCTTCAGAAAGCCCACTAGGAAATCGGCTGGATGCCTGGCCTTACATTTCCGCGGGCACCTTAAAACTTTTGGCGACCTCCATCAAATCAGGCTCTCCGTGCGATCCCCTCCCTATTAACATTCTGTGCCAACTGGATGACGGTGCCTTAGGAACTATTGCCGAGACACTTAATGCTTCCATCCGTCTGGCAACTGTTCCGTCATCGTGGAAGCACGCTATGGTCAGCCCTTTGCTGAAGAAGCCATCTGCCGACCCAGAGGTTCTTGCAAACTATCGCCCGATATCTCTGCTGCCTGCTTTCTCAAAAATTTTAGAGAAACATATCCATGGCGTGCTCTCATTGTACACGGAGAATAACAACTTGCTCCACTATTCCCAGTCGGGCTTCAGGGCAGGCCACTCCACCGAATCTGCCCTCCTGGGAGTCACGGAGAAGATCAGGGGACTTTTGGACGACGGGCAAACGGTTGCTCTCGTCCTGCTCGATTTGAGCGCGGCTTTCGACACCATCTCGCACAACAGACTGCTTGCCAGGCTGAGTGGGGATGGTGTCGGAGGGGCCGCATTGGACTGGATTAGATCTTATCTGAGCAACCGGACGTTTCAGATCTCGTCCTCACATGCCCAGTCGGATATTTTTCCGTCATCCCATGGCGTGCCTCAGGGCTCAATTCTAAGCCCACTATTTTTCAATCTTTATCTCCGCCCCCTCGCTGATTTAGCAGAGCGAGTAGGTCTTGAACTCATGACCTATGCGGATGACTCACAGATTATTTTTTCCCTCACCAACGCAGAGTCTTCATCCCCTTCAGCTCTGAAACTTGGTCTTCAGGAGGTCTTCAGCTGGATGTCAACTAACCAGCTGAAGCTCAACGGGGAGAAGACGGAGATTCTTCTCCTGGGAAAAAATCGTGATCTGTGGCAGGAGAGGCACTGGCCGCCATCCCTGGGAGCTTTTCCCAGTCCATCTACCCAGGTTAGAAATTTAGGGGTGTGCATCGATGATTCTTTATCGATGAAACAACAGGCTAATAAAGTGGCTGGCATTTGTTTCACGATTATTAAATGGCTGCGGAAGATTATCTGGATGCTGCCTGTGGATACCCAGAAGACCGTAGTCAATGCGCTAATAACATCTAGGCTTGACTACGGTAACATTCTATATCTGGGCTCCAACTTAGCTGTAACCAGGCGGTTGCAGCTTGTCCAGAACTCCGCAGCCAGGCTGTTGTGTAAGATCCCTAGGACAGCAAGGATCTCGAGCCACCTTAGAGACCTACACTGGTTGAAAGTTGAGAACCGGGTCCGGTTTAAGGCCTTGACCTACATGTTCAAGATTAGAGCGGGAACCGCACCACGGTATCTGCAGAAACTGGTTAAGCCTCATGTACCTGTACGCAATCTTCGCTCTTTAAATGGAGCAACCTTCACAGTACCCAGATTCAAACTGGCCCGAATGGGAGGTAAATCTTTTTCCCGCCTGGGACCAGTTCTTTGGAATTCCCTTCCTTTAGCCCTGCGTAAAGAGGAGAACTATGCCAGTTTTAAGAAACAAGTTAAAACCTGGCTGTTTAATAAATAATTGTTTAAACAATAGCGGTCAATGTGTTGGCAACAGTTGCTTTCTGTGCCTTGTTCTTTCAGCCATGGCGCCGGGAAACCCTTTGTGGGTATCTGTGCGCATTACAAATGCAAAAAATAAATAAATAAATAAATAAATAAATGGATACTTTGGCACTCATTGGGAGGTTATACAATGTGCATATATGTCCAACTTACTCCGAAAGAAAATGTCACAGGAAAAGTCAGAATTCCTTTTCAGTTTTACGCATTGATGGACTGGTATGGCTTGCCAGCCATTCGGGGTGCCCATGTGCTTACCGTTACCATTGAACCCATAGGATCCAGCCCGAAAGCCTTTTCTGCATACTTCACACTATGCAGGCTTCAAACGCTACATGCACCACAGGATGCAGTCTCTCCTGCTATCCCATAGGAAACAATAGTTAAAATGTATTGGGAGGAACAATGACACTAACCATTGGATTTTAGGACTGATTAAGTCTTTTACTTAAGCAGTGTCCCAAAGAATGAGATTTTATTTTTCCCAAAGACAGATTTCAACTAGTTTAGGCAGAGATGCCCCTCCATATACCAGTCTTTCATAATGAACTGATGATGTGATGTTGATACGCATATATTCTATTACAAAATTCTGCTATGCAACATCTATCCAGAATTATATCTCCCCACGTCATATTGCGCATTCATTAATTTCATTATTTCTGTTTATTATTTGAGAGGTATTAAATTTACCCTCAAACAGACACGCGCACACTAGAAACCCTGGTAAAGAGTCAACTAAAGTTACTCATGATAACAACATTATAAGTAGCTTAACTTGAGAAATTAATACCAGAGATGGCAACAACTACCTACATTTCTGATCATAATATTAGGATCACTCGTATTACTACTAAACCAATGTTAACAATTATTTATATTTTGTGCCAACAAAATTAAAATTGACCATGGTCCATGCTACATATGCCTTTGATTTATTAGATGCTAAATATATAAGACAATATGGAGACATGGTTTTCATACTTCTCAGCTCCTGATGTATCATTAATGTTAGAACTCACCAAACGAGAAAGATTAAGAACAAATGAAAAGATCAAACAATCCCTATAAGGTACTCAGAGTGTAAAGAACAGAAAGTATATATATGTGGAGGAAGAATCTACTAAAAAACCCATAGGGTTAATAAAATTGCCTTCGCCCACTTGGTAGTGGCATGCTTCATCATAGGGCTGCTGACCAACACTCAGGGTGGAGCACATGTGTTTTTTGTTGAAATATTACAAAAACTGTTTAAGTGGATGCCTCTATCCTTATTTATTCTGGGCCACCATTGACTGTATTAAAAGATTTTAAGTGGGAATATCGGAGATACTATGTCTCTATTACCCTATCTGCTGGTATCATCATGTTTCAGCCTCTTACAACCGCCCTAATTTCACCTCGTAAATTATACTATTTGGTTGGGATACATTTTTGGCAATACTTGCCGAAGGGTGCCAAGTGGCACGGATGGCTATGTCACTCCTTGGCGAAAGTGTGACTACAGGAGGATGTTCCAATTCTGACCCCGAGTTAAGAGCATCAATTGTGAAACTCGGGTACACGTTCTGAGTGTGTCCACAAATAGGCAAGTATTGCCAAAAATGCATCCCTACCACTTAGTATAACTTACGAACTAAAATAAGGAATCTGTATCCTGAAGAAGGCCTGTGACCCGTTAGGGCGGTTGTAAGAGGCTGAAAAATGTTGATACCGCAGATAGGGTAATGGAGACAATATTTCTCTAATATACCTATTTAATAATCTTAATCCTGTCAGTGGTGGACCAGAATAAACAAGGATAGGGGCATTCACTTAGACAGTTTTATATAATCTTTCTTTCTCTGCATTTGGGATCCCTTTCATGAAAAACTCTTTCAACAAAAAAAAATGCGCTCCTCCCTTAGCGTTGGTCTGCGCCGGGGTTTGGGCCCTTTGATAAAGCATGTCAGTACCTAGTGGGTGAGGGCAACTTTAATAACCCTATGAGTAGTTTTTCAGTAGGTTCTTTTGCCACATATATATACATTCTGTTCTTTACACCCTGTGTACCTTATTGGAGCTGTTGGAGTTTTTCATTTGATCTTAGTCATTCGCGTTTGGTGAATTCTAGAATTCGTTTTTGAAAAGCAGGGGGAGGCTCAATCTCGAGTCCCCTCTATTTTGTGTTTGATGTATCAATAATGTTGCCAGGCAAATGTTTTCTGAATAATTGTTGAGAAAGTTCACTACAGAGTAATCCGCAAGAGCAGGGGTAGCAGTGTGTATAAAAAATCAAATCCTGCCTTCTTTTTCCCCATATTTCTTGATATATTTAGTTAGATGGCATCATATACCTAAGTGTCAGTACACTTTTCAATTACAGTGGAAAAATTAGATCAGAAATCAATTTAAACATAGAAGAATATTAACTGAGTGCATCTACAATTCAAAAAAGATGGGAAACTGTCAGGCAAGATTTCGGAGAAATGGTATTCTTTGGGTTTAGCTTTTTGATAAGGCCAATTGTCACCACTACACACACTCCTAAAATAGCCCATGGTCACCACTACACATTCAAATACTCATCACACAATAGAAACTATAAACCATACAGGATACAGAAAGGGGCAGTAACCCCCCTTCAGACTTAACTTGATTGGCTGTCCTTTGGGTTTTGTATCAGCCCGCTGCATATCGCAGATGGTTACATTAACAATTGCCTCCAGCCACTAGTGTGGTGGATGAATAGACAAAACAAATACTACTTCCACATAAAAGTCCATTTGGAACATCTGTGAGTCCAAGCATATTTTGGAAAACAAGTGAAGACACACGAATGCACGTGCAACTCCCTTCTCTACATACTGTTGCTCCTGCTTCTCTTCGAACAGTGGATGAAGCAGTCGTGTGCTAAGTGATTCACAAGAGCGACAGCACAGTTTTGGTGACTATCCAAAATGGCCTACAGAAATGTGCACTGTATGAGCCTGGCAATCTGCATGTCTCTGGGCTATTTTGGAATGTTAATGGCACCAGAGCAGTACAACTGCTACTGAATCAGGACAGCTATTCCACAATCTACCTCTGTATGCCACCCTTAGGAATGCTATTGAGGGTAAACATACTTTGAAATGACAACGAGGCTATAGGAACATCCAAGTGCCAAGTGCCTCATAGGACCCCTCCACATTATCTTCCTCCTGCTTATGTTCATGCAGAGTAGGAAGCTCTCTTAGGTGCAGTCACTCTTAAGAATGGCAATCCGGCTTTGGCCACTATTCCAAAATGATCACCTGACACGTTCACTGTGAGAACACTGCGAGAGCCTAGTAAAGTCCATGTATGGCAACCATTTAAAAATTAATAGGAGGCCATGTGTTGGAAAACGAGGCATTGTGAGGGCTGCACAAGTAATGGGTCAACATTTGTCCTTCATTAGGATCAAAATACACCATAGTAGCACTTGACTCTCAGAGGGTAGCTTAGCAGAGCAATCCAAGGCTTACTCAAGCCAGGTGGTGTAGGCTAGTAATCACCATTGATGGATACGCAAGAATAACACTCAATAATTGATTGTCCAGTCTGTGCTTTTCTTTATAAAAAAGAAAAGTACATTTATTACACACACACTACTTAACAATATACAACAATTTACAAATATGCATAAGCTGATGGAAATACTTCTTGACATTGCATAAACCTTCGCACCCCTCTAGAAGGAGGGGGTACAGTACCACCACTCACATGTATGAACAACAACTTGACCCCAAATGCTACGTGTTGACGCTAACATGGAGTGAGGGCCCTTACCACTGGCTCCAAGCAAGTGCCCACCACAGCCTTTCAACACGCATTTTGTAATGGGAACACCTGCCATTGTGAAATATATCCCTGGCAGAGAGCACCTCATACTGACAATAAAGTATACACACTAAAATCACAGTGGCTGACAGTCTGGTTGTTCAACTAACACAGTAGCAAGAATACATGTCTAAGCATGACTGGGGAGCATGGTATACTTATCACAACTGATAACCTACATAACACAATTCCATCACAGCCCGAAAGGGCACCACAAGAATCATATCATTGCTGTGCTTTTATAATTCCTACACCCCTTAAAAGGTGCTTACCACAGGGAGAAATCACATTAAACCATGTTGCATACAGGTTAACTTAGTTTGGAACTGCACACCTGTGCATTTAAAACCTTCCACACCTCTCAGTGGACTAACTTTGGCCATCAACCGTGCCACCATAATCCTTGTTCCTGGTAGGAAAGATTTTCCCCGCTGTCGAACAAAAGTTTCAGCACCCAGGAAGCCTGACAAATTAACGAAGCCCTTGAGAAGGTATTCTTTTATGATCCTCAGAGACTAATGGTGGGGACTTTCTCATTCTTCTGCAGAGAGTCTGCGCTGCTCCTGCAGGTCCTCCCACACTGTTGTTTCATGAGGGGGTGACACCACCTTCGTGGGTTCACCACAAGCCCAAAATGAGCAATTCTTCCCCACAAATTCAGCCAGGCCCTGCGGGGCATTATGGGGCGCTCCCTCGGTAGCGTGCATCTTTGAGAAGCAATTCCCCACTGCTCTGGGAAAAGCTACCCTGTACATCCTGGTGGCCTCGCATCACATTCCACCTTTTCTCAGGGGCCCAGTCCCATCTTGCATGCAGGTATGACGTTGTAGAGCAGCTGGGGAGCCCACCCCCGACTGCTCCCACCGGTTCCTCTGGACAGCCACCACATTTTTGTGCTGCCCTGAGAGCCAGCCCCTCCTCTTCTGGGGATGCCTCACGGGGAGCGCAACAGTGCTCCCCGGCTTCTTTCCCAACTCTTGGGCCCAGGGTGGGGATCCTAGAGCCCGCAGTCATCTTCGCATGGAGCGCAATGGCGTTCCTCGACTTCCTCTTGGTTGGGGCCAAGAGTTGGGATCCTGGGCCCTCAGGTACCTTAACGGGGGCCGCGATGGCGCTACCTGACATTCTCTTGGTTGGGTCCAAGTGTTGGGATCCTGGGCCTCCAGGCACCTTCACAGTCATGCGCATTGAACTCCAGGGGGTGTAAGAAAATCCACTAGTGATTTTTGATATCCAATCTAAGGGATTAAAGTTATCCAGGTCAACAGCAACCAGGAGAGAGACCATGAGCTGAAACTGAAATTTGGATTACAGCTGATGCCAAACTAATACAAATTAACGAATGGGGGCACATAGATGATCCTCATCTATAAAGAGATTTTTTGGTCAAGCTCCATCCGGGCTCGGAGGAGTAGATTAATGATCTAACAAACAAGGGCTGTCGCTAGTCTACGTTGACCTGAGGAAGACCCTATCTGATGTATCTACAGACACACGTATCTACAGGGCCGAAACATCTTTTTTAATACATTTTTTATTGAGCAGAGCATAGTTAAGGTACAATACATATATGGACAATTTGAACAATTTGAACAATGGAAATGAATATAAAAAAATGTAAAAGCTTCTTCTATTAAAAGCGGAATAAAAGGGAGGATTTTTGAATACATAAAAGTGATAAGCAGTCAAAGTTGATAAAACTATATATATAAATTTACAAATACAAGCAATGTGCAACATCCGCAAAATTCGATCATAAAGTGCCAATGCAATACAGTACAATTCAACCTGAAATAAAGTGCTAGTGCTTAAAAATCACTAATAGTACAAATACCACAGAAGAAAAAGTGCGCTTGTGACTTATTGATAAAACCTACCAACACTTCAAGACTGCTTAAGAATAATATAGACCTTTTATCAGTATTCAATCTAATTTCTAGCTTAACCCCCCTTATTTCCTGCAGATTCTCAAAATACTTCCAGTTCCTATCAAATCTCCTAACTGCTCCCACTCTACTAGCATAAGCTTTTTCAAAATTCCATGACCTCCTCATTTTATTAAGCCATTTCAAATGGGATGAAACTTCTTTTGATTTACAATTTTGGAGTATTAGGGAGCGTGCAAAGCACAAGAAATAAATACAAACATTTCCTCAGCATCTTTGAGCAACCCTCTGTCATTACATATACCAAATAGGGCCAATTCGGCTGAGGGCATAAGGGTTTTCCCTGTAGCCGCCTCAATATCTGAGAGAATGGCCTCCCAAAAAGATTTCAATTGAGGACAAGTGAAAAATATATGAAGCCAACCACCCTGGCCATCAGCTTGGCATCTAAAGCACTTGTTCCCAACCTCCGGGAAGCTTTTCGCCAGTGCCTCTGGAGTCCAATACGCTAGCCAGCGGGACAAGAAAGCCATCCTTTGAAATTAGCAGCCCGCATTGATTTATAGCCCAGCAAGCTTACGGTTTCCCAATCTTTGCGTGTTAAATTACATTGTGTTAGGCTACTTATTTTATCTAGATGGCGATCTATCATAACTAATTGCCCGTCACAATGAAGCCTCTTGTACCAATTCCCTATTCCGCTAATTTTAGCTTCATATAGAAGTGTTACCATCTCACTTGTCAAGTCAAGAAGTCCACCTATATCTCTTTTTAAAAAGTGGACAATTTGTAAGTATTCAAAGAACGTTGGTTGCCAGGGAGTAGTTACTCTAGCCAACACTTCTTGCCACGTGATAATTCTATTCTGAACAACAAAGTGCCTTAACTCCCTAAATCCCAAATTCTCCCAATTTATGATATGGCTGTTTCTAATTTGGAGGCCGAGACCAAAATATTCTCGTAAGCTTAAAAACTGAGAAGCTGAGGAGCAAGGATTTTTCTTAAAAAAGGACTGCAATCTAGATAAATATTCTTTCAAAGTCTTATATCTTGTCCTTTTTGGGAGCTTTGCAATCTTTAAAAATACCTGGATTTGAGAATCAGACTCTTGCATCATTTTTACTAAGAAGAAGCTATCACGATTGTTTTTTTAACCTATCAGACCTGCCACCATATCAAGAAAGGCTGCCTCATAATATGTTTTTAAATGTGGCAGAGCCAGTCCCACCTGTTCACCTTGGTGTTGGATCACGGACAACTTGACCCTAGGTGCTTCCCTCCCCCCCAAACAAAACTTCTGATCATAGTTTCCATGTCTTTAAAAAAAAATAGAATTCAGGGCCGAAACATCGACGTGAAATTGTCTCATGTCCAGACTCATTATAGCTAGATATTTAAAAGACAGTGCATGCTATAGTGAAAGACCGGAGAAGGACAGAGAATTTATGTTATTGTTTTGTTTGTGTTTGAATCTGAAATGTCACTCATTTCACTTTTTGTCAGCACAGACACCCATCTATTTCACTAATGGTGGAAATTTATTTGTGCTCTGACCTATTTTCTGTCCCAGTCTGACCTTGCTGAGAAGAGCAAATCAGTGCCTCTGTGTGTCAAATGCTTTATAGCAAGTCAGATGGACTCCTTCACACAGCGTGAGCTAGAGATCTTGTCAGTAGACCTCTTAACTGTACACTCAACGAATAATTCTACCCAGACTAACGTTCATATCTGTAACTTTATGACATGTTTCAATAATTGTGACAACACATTGCCCTCCATTCAGCCATCTTTCACTGTACATTATCTTCTCTTGCACTCCCTCACAGATATATGATTAACCCCCGCACATAAAAATACATAAACATGCTCTATGCCAACAGTTCTTCACATGTAATATCCATCTAGACACTCAATGTAATAATATAAATAATGGTGTGTTATTCAGCCTCAGGGAAGCTAACAGGTACTGTAGATTTAAACACAGTTTATTTCTCTACATCTCTGCCCCAGGTGAAAAGCATCATTATGTGCAAGAAAGGTGGTTAATGAAATTCCCATAAATGCTATGCCATGGATGTCCAACGTAGGTCCAGATACAATCACGACTACCACTGACCATGCTAATGAACTTCATTGAGAGTCATTGCTTGTATATAACCTTATGTGGCACCAATCAGACCCTGCTAGACCTATGTTGGATACGCCTAACTTGTACATTTTTGTTGTGACTGCTTTAATTTCTTCTAATGGAGTGTAAAGTTTGGCTCATTGAAATGTTTCATTTTTTTGTGGTTTGCTCATTGACTCTATAATTGCTTTTCTCGAATATTTCATTCTGTAATTGCAGGTCAAATGGCTCAGTGTGTGGATTTTGTCCATCAGAAGAAGTACAACAATTATGTTTTGCTCTTAAGCAAGCACGTGTTTTTGTGCATTTGTGCTTCATAATCATTGTTACTTTTGCAGGTTCGCTGCCTTGCCAGGTTACTTCATCAACAGAAGAGGAAATGGAATGTGTCATTCGTTCAAGTGATACAACACACTTGGTCAGCAATAATGGCTCAGACATACGTAAGTGCTATTTCACCGTATAGAAAGAACAGGTATCAATATAGTGCATTTCCATTGAATTTGTGGTGTATTATACTTTACCATTTATCAGAATCTCATCATTTAAGTCGAAAATGATGGTTTAGAATGACATGCCTTGCTTTGCTAATCGGTCCTTCCTTCAGGGATGCTTATCCACCTGTCAGAGACTGATTGCATGAACAGTTTGCAACTTCCAAATATTTAATTATTAGTAACATTCTAATATTATAACGAATGCCATCATAATGCATAAGAAAATGCTTACACAGGAGTCCTGTAATGACACTAAATGCCCTCGCAATAAGACTCCCAAACTCAGCATTCATTTTCACTCACAAATTAAAATGTTTAAAAATGTGTGATGTATATTTTTAAATCCAAACATTTTCTTTCCCAGATATTGGCTGAAAATACATGTTGCCATAAAATACAAACTTTTCATTTTGGATGACTTAACTAAGTTCCCCAAACAGAAGCTTGTAAACATTGTAGAAATGACATGTTTACAACTCAAAAACGTGCTTTATATATTCACCAACAACTCACATGCAGTGTCCTCACATAAAGGGAGATTCTCCCTTCGTATCATCGTAATTCAATGTTATGGTTGACCATCATATGGCAGGGATTTTCACCAAAGTGATGTCAGGGTAGCTAGCATTACACCAAGAATGCATAGACTAAATGATGTGAGCGCAGCTTTATGCCATGGAAAGGCATCATTTTGTCAAGTACACCTGCAATATGTCATTAATTGGCACAATTAGGCCTAGACCATCATTCTGCTGCGATAGCACCAATTACATCAAGAATCCCCATAATCTGTGAAGGATTGGCACAGCTATGCCTGCACCAGTAATATAGCAGCCACAGCCACACTTATGTCTAGAGTGCCCGCAAGATGTCAATGGTGGATGTCCATTATGCCAGTTATAGCCGTATTAATGACAGAAACTCCCACATTATGGCAAGGATGAGCTGCCATAATGCTATAGGTAACCACAAGTATGTCAAAAGGCATAATCTTACAAATCAAAAACAGACATGCATTTACAGATCCAATCACTCACAGACAGAGGCACGTGACCAGCACTTGGGTGCAAGGGGGCATTTCACACAGTAACCCTAACACTTGTGAACGGAAGAAGATGTGGCTAAGTGTCACCGAACTGGAAGTCACTCCTGTATATTTTTTATCATTTATTTTAACAAATTGACAGTGATTCAAAACATGATTTTGCACTGGGAAGTGCTGCTTCGATCTTTAGTCGCCACCTTTAATTTTCAGATATTCCGTTCTTTATTGCAGAAAATCTCTATTATTAGGAGTTGGAAAGTATTTAGTTTCGTGTGCAGTAAATGCGGGTGTCCACAACAGGTTTCAGGAAAGGTGATGTTTGAGGATTTCACAAAAGTGTAGGTACTAAAATGGTGTGTTTTTTGTTGGCACAGACTTTGGGCCTGGATATGCCTGGTCTCCAGCATACCTGGATATCGCAGTAGGAGACACAGTGGTATGGCAGTGGAAAGCCCCAGCTTTGGTCCAAAATGTGGGTTACCGAGTGTTCTCTGTGTCCAGCCCCGGAAGCAGCGACTACGACGGGGAAGGATTTCAAAGTCCCAATGGCAGGCAAGCATCTGGTAAGTTGTGTCGTTTTATGAAGAGTTCTATACTCAGTAAAATGAAGAGAGGATGAAATGAGAAAGTACCCCTCAATTAAATTGAGATGCCCGTCTTAGTTTGCTAAATGAATTAAACCGATGCCAGCAGAGTCAACAAGAAAGACATAATTGACTTTGTTTTTGAGGGTGGCATCAGCTGATATTGGAAGAAAGTGCTGAAAAGAACAGGCTGAAAGTACCTGAAATGCCTCGGCTTACATCATTTCACACATAACTCGATGTGTGTTAATTAACTTCAATTTATTTCATGTGAAATATGCGTTTTAAGTAGCAGATTTAGTTGGTAAGATGCAAGATTAGAACTAGAAGCTCCTGGTTGCATGACTATCTCCTCCTTCTTGCACCAAACATTATGTAGATTCCTCGTGCAAAACAAAAAACACAAGCATTGTCAAAAGCCCAAAAGTTTGACTGACGCAATGGAGAACTGACAAAAGTAATAGAAAATACCTGCTTCGCTACAAAACACTCTAGATAAAGGATTATATAGTATATAAAACGCACGGATAATATAAATGTTTACATGTTTCATGACAGCGTGTACTTTTCAGATTTAAAATAGTAAAAAGCATTGGCTAAACGAATAGGTATGGTTTTAAAGTGACAAAGCATACAAACACAAGTTTGTAAAACAGTTTGCATGCATTATTACTATAAAGCCTTACCTATTGGCTTTGCTAATTTGAATATCTGCTAGTCAATTCTGGGAGCTTTCTAATCTTCCCGCTGAGAGTGTCATTGCCAGTTTGGGAGCGACTTTTATAACATTTCCAAGAACTTTGTTCCCGGTGAAGAAGGAAACACTCAACACGAGCCTGGAGGACTCATTAAAACATTAAATAAAGATATTTAATCTCTGCACGGAGGGAAGCTTCAATATAAGATTACACCCCGGCCATCTTTAGAAGTATCCTCAATTAGTGTGGTCCTGAAAAAGGTGTGTGGACAAAAGCAATTTTCACACCGAAACATGGGTTGACCATTTTTAGAAGTGGTCTCAGCCCACAACACATTAACGGTTGAAAAAGAAACACCTTCCCCATTATTTTATTGTTTTGTGTATGTGTGTTTGTACTGGGATGTGGTATGCAAGGATGGTATGGTTTTTTGTAGTATGTATGAGAGAGTGTAGCATGGGGGTTATATATTTCATCTTTTGTTTGTTTTGTACAGTATTTTTCATGTACAGGTTTTGTTAAATAAGTGCTACATGTTGATGTAATCATATGACAAACATTTTAAAATCAATGGATATATGAGAGTAATACATGTATTGATATTACGTAGTAGAATCCAAAAAATGTTTAAGAAATGTTAAATAAAAAATATTTTTTACAAAGCATGTATATTGTGTAGTGCTTCTCCAGATCAGAACACACAGTTCTTTTCAGACATATTAGAAGAAATATAGGCTAGGTGAGATTTTTTTCTCTTGCTTCAGCGGTGAAGGCAATGCCATGTACACATTTCACTTTCTACTCATTGTGTCTCAATGTGTCTCAATAAATATTCATACTTCAGCAAGATGAGTGTTTGTAATGAGCATGGATTGTTAAGTAGAGGCTTTAATGCTACTAGCAGCAAAGGTGAGGGTGCCACATGTACAGATTTTGTATAAATCACATTGTTTATGAAACACCTTCTTGAAAAACGGGGTTTAGGAGAACCAACTTGAAAAGGTTGGTGCTGTATAAGTGAGTTCTAAGGAATTCAAGAACAGCTTCAAAGGAGCTGAAGAACAGTTGGAAATTTCACCCTGTAATCAAAGTTCCGAAATGTTTAATTGCAATATCCTGGAAATTGTACACACTACTTCTCCACTGGAAAAACTGTTTCTTTTTAGTTTATTTTCCACCTACTCCTCAACAAATGTACACTATTGACTATATGGAATATAGTACCCTCTAACACACATTATAAGGATACTGCAAGTCAACCAAGGAGTTCCGTGACCATATTGAAGCTGAGGTCAGATCTGCCCATGTCTGCACAATGATTGGCATACCACAGCATAGCTAAATATGCCAAGCAAATGATACGTTTGGCATTGGTCCATGGGGGTCAACAGCTTTAAGCAAACCAAAAATATATTTTCAATGAAAAGTGCAAATAACCTTAATTACACATTGGCGTATGTCCCTCTGTCTGTCCATATATATATATGTATATATATATAAACATATTAGATCACTTTCATGTAATACAGTTTTAGAAAAACAGGTGGAAGGTCAGAATGAGTAATAACTTGCAGAAAGATAATTCCTTCCTGTAAGGGCATACAAAAATAAATGCTGCTATAAATCTCTCCTTTGTGGTCATCACTGTTCATTTTCATTTGTTCATGAAAACAAAATTTTATAAGAACTAAAAGTGTTTGAATTGTAGTTGTAATTTTGCTCCGTGACCTGCATTTAACCTTGGCTGCTGGCTGTGTCAGCAGGAATTTTGATGTCTCCTGTGCTTCACACCTCTAGTGCCTCAAATACTACCTGCACATATCTTGTTCTGGATGTCCAGCAGCTACCTGAAGCTCAATCCAACCAAGACAGATTTCCTGTTTGCCAAAAACAATAAGAAAGTATACAAACCTGATTCAATGACATGAAATGTGATGCTTCGAACTCCAACTTCACTGAGTTTCAAGTCATTTAGATTCACCCTGGACACCAACCTCACCATTGAGGAACATATTGTTTTGTTAGAAATCAAAGACAATCCGGTGCCAACTTTCTCTTCTATACGCGACTTCAGAAATGCTGTTCAAGTCTTGTACTCTGACATCTGGATGGTGATAAATCCCTTAAAGGGCATCTTACATGCTATATCCTGTCTCCCTTGAACATGATGGAGCTCCATTGGATCCTCTTGCCAGCCCACACCATCTTCAAAACCAGCTGCATCATTTGCAAAGCTATCACGACCAGCATTCCCCACTTATCTTGCAGACAAACTAACCAACAACTCTAGTAGTTCTCCGCACACCCACAGTCAGGACACCATCAGACTGCAGACTAAGAAGTGTAAAAAGGTAAAAACAAAGCAGCAGTCCTTTATCATTTAGGCACCCAGTATCTAAAACCACAACCTTGCACCCATCAGGACTACCATAAAAGTGCTCTAATTTTGGAAAGAGATAAAGAAACATCTCTTTAGAGAACACTAAAAAAAGAATAAATTAACAGTCCAAAAACAAGCTACCTCTCCTATCAGCCATTGATGTTATGCTTATCTTTGACCCTGCACAGCACTCTCATGCATTTTAGCTATGTTTGCTGTAGAGAAATACCACATACATATATGACTTCACAAGTCAACTGTAATAAGCTAATACGGTTTAGTAGGTATGTGTTAGGAACTGGGATTCTTTGCAGATGTCTCACTCACTTTGTGCCCTCATTAGAACTGCTAGATGCTAGTTTTTGACTGTGATAGTGCTCTGGGACTGCTAACCACACTCCAGTGCCCACGCTCTTTTCCCTAAAGGAATGTTAAATTGGTACATCCAATTGGCAAGGTACTTTTCCCCTTAAAAGTCCCTGGTAGAAGATATGAAAGGTACCCAAAGTAAGGGCAGTAAAGGGGTCCCCAGGCCTGCAGCACTGTATTATGCCACCCTGTGTAGCCCAAGTAAATGTATGTCTGAGGGTCTGTCATTTCAGCCCTACACGAACTGCCTATCTGCTCGAGACTGACTCTACACACACACTGAATTAATATAAATAAGCTCTTTAAGGGGTTCTCCTAGTCCCAGGTGATAGAGTGCATTATATTAAAGGTATGGATGTATATGTTTATACATATATATACCTACAGTAACTCTATAAAGAAAAGTTTTGCTGTAAGTGACCGGCACTCCATAGAGTAACATGGGCTGGCTACCAAGGAAACTGGAGCTAGCCAGCTCCATTACGGAGCGACCGAATTATGTTGTGTTTGGGGGCGAATACCATGCTTTTTCACCCCGACACGGTTCTCGTGTCAAAAGTGAGCTGGCATGCACAGGGATGCCACACTACATGGGTGCCCCCCAAGGACACAAAGCTCTAGTGCCTTGACGGATTTCCCTGTGATGTTTGCAACCAAGACAAGAGTCTACCCTCCTGGGTGTGCTAGCCCTTCCCCAGGACAGAGACAAAGGCCTGTGCAGGAAGTAGGCCACACTTTCTCCCTCGCAGGAAGGCTAGTGTTTACAGCCATCTTGGTGGTGAGACTCAAAGGCTTCTCAGACCTTTATATGCAAGAGTACTTGAGCCCCACTCGAAGACAAAGCCATTCCTGCCCTTTCCAGCCTGGCAGGTGGGAACAGTAGTTATGCAGGTGGCATGCACCTCCAAAAGGCTAGCCACTCTTGTAGTGTGGGCTAGGAGGTCTGAACAACAATGTAAAATTCGGCCATGTCGGAAGACCCTAGGTTAGAGAACTCTAGGTAGGACAGTGTCGTACACCCAAAGGATGTTGTCACTACAGGAGCGGGTTAGCTGCAGGGACCAGTAACCCTTTGGCCACTGCCCCTCATGCTCCTAACGATGGATGTTAGGGCTCCCCTGACACCAAATCCTCAGTTCTGACTTTGATTCCGAGTAAAGGCACAAAGAAGATGCCATCAGCAAAGCCAGGACTTGGACTCTACTACCGTGCGAAGATGGGACACTTAAGTGTCCTGAAGAGACCATATACTGAGCCCTGGCGATGACATGTGTCCGTGGTGAAAGATTTTTGCTCTCAGGAAGAGGGACCCCAGTGGACGCCAGAAACCAAAGCAGGCCGAACTAGAATTCCAACCTGCTGGGCCTGTCGAGAGTGAGCCTGAAGAGTAGTGGTGTCCTGCAAGTCCAGAGTAGTAGCCAAACTTTCACCAAGTTTCAAACTGCTACTCCACTCATGTTGCCTTTCAGCTGCCGAAGGAACCAGGGATTACATTTGCCGCAGCCCAGGCTTTGTGATTGCCAGTCGGGTGGTTGTCCCCTTGAACGACATCTCCAGGTAGAGAACAGCTCACAGCGACTGGCTACAGAGCCATGTCAAAGTTTCAGAAGAATCAGAGACCAGTTAAAAGAGTAGCATTAGGATTCATGCATGCATTTTGTTTGTTATGGTAGAAATCTGAAACTCTGGGAAGGATCCAACCATTCTGGACATTCTTTGCACACCTCATGCCCTATTCACAAAGGTCGGTTTGGTCATTAATGTATGTTTATCGCCAGAAACAAAACATACTTCCTTAACGCCTGACAGGAAATCTTTGAAGGATTCCGACAGGGGATAATGGATGAAAGCATCTTCAGCCAAGATTTCAAGGGCGTGAAGGGAAGAGATGGCACTCCGCTTTTGGTGGGAGTTTAGGGAAATAGTTTCTCCACAAACAAATGTTTTCCCAGTGAAGAAAACACAAGACAAAAATGTACTTCTGCACAGCAGGGTTTATTGCATCTGTGCTGAAATCTACTCTATTTAGATTTCAAAATAAAGGGAATAGGAGCCTGTGGGAGATGTCGCATGACAATGCCAGTAGTGCACTAAGAAACCAGTCCTACTTCTGTGAATGTTTGAGAACTGAAATGAAAAACTTCGAAGAACGTTCAGGCAGAGATGGGAATCTACGTCCTTACTTTTATGTTTTTTAATCCCTTCCACCTCCACTTCTAATTGAAAATAAGCCTACAGACAGGCTGCAGGATGTTTTGCAGGATTTTATGATAAAAAAAACGTTTCATTCATAGTATGGATATGAGTTAAGAGCGATTTCCCCTTCATTATACATCAAGTTGGTTTTAGTCCTGTATTTATGGCCTTAGCACTCTGCTATCTTTTGAGCATGTATGTTGGGATTAAGTATAAATTAACTAGAGCAGAGTCCATTACAGATTTTCAGTGTATCCTTATACAATAAATGTGCATATAATTAATGCACTTCGAAATCATTTACAATTTCAGTAGTTAAGCTGAAAACCTGGTCTGGCAGTCAGCACTCTTTAAAAACCTGTAAAAACCCTTTAATATATAAAGTGACTAACCTGGTTTAAGCTTCACTTCCGTGGTACTGTTAGGCGGCAAGAGGGTAAGAAGACAGAGAAACTAAAGTGGGCCCAGGCAGGTCGCTTAGTTCAGTTACCGGCTGGAATTTAAATTCTTTTTTTACTACCTTAGAAGCATGATCAGACTGCTTACCTAGCAACTGGTAGATTAAATAGACAATAACTCCATCCGGCGTGTGATTATCACACCATCAGTAAATGAAGCCTTATACATGTCAATATTACTTTAATGTGGACACGTACTCCATTTTAACCTCACCATCATATTTCAGGCTCTTTTAGATACCAGTTCACATCCCCCGGCGACTACTACTACAGCAGCGGCAGTGTCGGTTATTCCAACAGCTTTTCTCTACAGGGGAAAGTCCGCGTACTTCCGGTGCCTGACAAAGAAGCTGAACTGCATCTTCTTGTTGGGGGACATGAGGCTCAGCACAATCCAGGTATTTCTGTTTTCAGAACGGTCTATCATCATCGCAAGATGTCTATTTTTAAGGTGGTGAACATTATTGCAATTGCATCTGTACATTAGGAGTGAGCTTCTTCAGGCACAGTAAATACAAATAATATAACTGTGTCTACCATCTTAGTGCACGTTTTAATGCTGTCAGATAATGCTACAATATAAAGAAATAAAAAAATGTTACGGTTCATCCTTGTTTTTTAATGTAAAAAAGGCAGGTATTATTTCTTACAGGGTTTTGTAAATAAATAAGCCGAAAATCACTTGATGCAAAACTGATTTAGAATCAGCATGAGTGACAGTATTATACTTTGTCCCCAGTAGTGCAAGGGCCTATGAGCACGCTTTGTTTGCCCCCCGGGGCACAATGGTATTACAGAAGGGGTCGCAGAGGCTTGTGCACCCCTTTCTGTAATACTGATAGTGCTGAGGCACATGTATCACCAGCGCTGTCATGATAGGGTGGTCCCTCATTTACATGGGGGGGTGGCCCTACGTAAATGATGGAATGTCTATGCCTCTGCACACGTGGTGTATTATTGATGGGGTGCAGATGCAAACAGGCCCTTAAGAGGTACCTTCACTGTGTACCACAAAAAGGTGGTGCACTGTCAGTGCCTCTCTTGAGGGCAGCCCACTTGATGACGGTTAAGTGGGTCCCATCAACTCCCAGTGATCCCCCCTACAGGTGGTTGCAGTCACTCACTACACCTGCCTACCGGGGGATCTCTTTTCCTTTAAAATGCAGGCAACATTCCGCCTAAGCCTGGTGGCAGGGCAATCATTTTATTAGGGTGCACTGTCCCTGTTTGCATCTAGCAGATGCCCTTAAAGATAAACAAGGACAATGCACCCTTTCCATAGTATGGCTCCTGGTGGAGAAAGGAATATGGGTGAATCAACTTATGAACAGTAGGAGGATACTATAGGATACAATATATTTTAAATAGCATAGTATACCATTCTTGGCTGTGGGCATATAAAAAGATTAACTGGATACTAAAGGCAATGGAATTATGTCTTGAGTAAAAAACAATAGAACGTATGACAGAATGAGTGGCATGAAGATAGCTGGGAAAGTAGCTCAGTGAGACTTATCATTTAGAGGTAACAAATGTGCTTGTTCTAGAGGCTATAAATTAGAATACCACAGAGACTTACTCATCTTTCATTATTCTAAGTTTGCTGAATTGAGAAACCAAACAAAAACCGTGTCAACCTTGTGGAATGTTTGATATATACTCATTGTCTAGGCTTTCTACTTGGAGAGGATACTTTGATCTAATTTGCATAAAAGGATGCAGTCATCTCACCCACATTAAGTGACATGGCTCATCATAGGAGCAACAAAGCTAGTTGGGCTCACCCAGAAGTCTTACTGTGAGAGATGTAGATGAATATGTCCTACAGAGACCACTGCAGTCAAAATTGCATTGAGTGTGAAAACTAATGGGTGATGTATTAGTTACCCTGCCTCACATTTGCAAGATTAAAAATAATTAAGTATAGGGAGTAAGTGGATTATGACACCTCTATCATCTCTTAACTTGTGGTCAACCTGTGTCTTCCCTGTAATCTGCAACCTTGCAGTCAAAGGGCTTTCATCAGAATCAAAGGGACCCGCCCACGCGGTGAACCTAAATCTAACAACTGAGCGTGTGTTTCGTGTATAGAAATCATACGGTTAACCTGAATGCCAAGGAATAAGAGTATACTGAAGTTTGTCAGGGAATTACCTTACGCTAACTTAGGGCATGATTTAGATCTCCGCCGATGGAATACTCTGTCAGAGACGTGACTGATATCCCGTCATCTGTATTACGATCTCCATAGGATATAATGGGATTGTAATGCAGCGGACGGAATGTCTGTATTCCACTCCTCCAAGATCTAAATTAAGCCCTGTATCATTGTTCATAGAGACTAGGAGCAGGAGGCCTCTTAACAGTCTGGAGATCCAATGAGTAATCTCTTATTTAAAGACACCTGCAATAAGTACACCTGGTGCCACCCATTAGCTTTCAGCAAAATTGAGTGCCATATTATTATCTGATATTTGCAGTGCTTACAAATGGCATTCCTGTGGTATGAAGCCATATGCAAAGCATTTTTTATTAAATAGCACCATCTGTTCTTGCCATGCATTACTGGCTGTAAAACATCTGACCACTGCAGAAGAGAAGATAGTGCTCGGAGGTCCCTAGAAAACTGGAAGTACAAGGCAATCAGCTATTCTGATTACAGGGAAAATACTGAGCATAATTGGAATACTGAAGTATCAAATTGTTAATGGTGGTGGTCTCTTTTCATGGTTAGAGGTACATTTGTATTGATGTCGCTGCTCAAACTGTAAGAAATCACATTTTTGTCTAATTTAGCCTTTAAGTGCTGCTGGCAGCATTTAGGACTTTTGGTAAACCCATGCCGCTATATGTGATGCACACGTGCAGCAATCTGAGTATTAAATCTGGGTTATTTAATAAGTAATGCCGCTCAATGATCAGTAAACCCTGCAGTTTTCATAATCAATTTATTTAAGGCTCAGAAATACAGAAATGAAACATGCTTGTCTTCTCTCTTGTTGCCCAATAACTACCACCTCTATTGAACTTATTGATTATCACCCAGGTTTGTATTTATGCACATCTCAATTATTTTAAGTGTTAGTGACTCCTCCTCCCATAAACTTTAGTTCCAGAATCCTATTCTAAGATAAATGACTAACCTTAAATGTTGTATGCTCTTCAGGACCTGTCCCTTTCCGCAGGAGAAGATCCCCTGCAGAGTGTGTAGCAGATGAACCTGTCTGCAGCCAGGTCATGAGTGCAACTTCAAGTCCACATCCCATCGTGTTCGAGTTTTCCAATTGCTACTCCGCTTCCATAACAGCAATCACTCCATCCAATGGCACCGTCTTGGATCCAATAACACTTACTGGAACCGGCTTCAGCAACATTTCATGTGCCAACAAGGTATAGGATTTCGAAATAATCCCACTTTGTTAAATGTGGGTTTAAGAAGTTAACAAATTTATCCAAGAACATAAATAGTCCCCAATTCGTATTTCATATTTTACTTTTGTTATAATGAAAAGTTGGGTCCATAAAATTGTGGTTGGTTTAACTGGCTGTTTTCCTGCAGGGATGTATAGGAGTCAAAATAATGCACATTCAGTGGAATTTCAGCAATAGTTTGAAAGCTTTGATCACATTTTCGCATGGAAATAGAAGATTTATTCAAAATGCAATTCCTGTCTACAAAGGGGAAAGTATAGGCATGGTATCGCCGTATAGAACTCAGAAACCTGTGTTTACTATGGAGAAAAATAGTTACAACAAATAACACAGGCGGTAGAATGAAAGATGTTATGGGAAAATAGAGGAGACAGTACCCGTGAAGGGGGCGGGATCAGTAAGGTTTAAGGATGAAAGCATAGGACAACAGAAACCAGATACTTTAGTCTAGGACAGCAAAGACAGTTTATTTTTTCTCAGCATTATTATAAGAAGATTTTGGAAGAAATTACAATGTGCAAGTTATTATGCATGTTCTGATTTTGTACATTATGGACCCAGGCATGGTGGGCTTCAAGACACTACTTACAGATGAATTGGTTAATGTCGGATGTAGACTTTTAAGCACGTCACACGATTTCCTTTGATGTGTGCCTGCTGGAGCTTTGCAGACAGCTGTTCGGGGCTGTGTTGAAAGCCACGCTTTTACAGCAACGTTCGGTGCAAGTTTAAACTTCAACCAATTGGTCACAGTATATATGTGAGAGACAAGTGCATTGCACAATATTACAAATAGGTTTCTTAGACATTTAACATGCCAGTTGGGGTTAGCAAATTTATCACCATGTTTGGTGGGTTTTGGTACATATGCTAAGAAAGGTTTTGCAGTATGACAGTGCCCAGAGTCATAATTGGTAAGGAATACATCAAACATTGTGGCGGGACCTCACAGAATTGTGAATTTCCCTACACCATCCATTCTCTTTTGTGAAATCGTATAGGCGGGAAAGCCTATATTTAACTTTGAGACATTATCATAAGGTCACAAATACTGCTCCAAAAAAAAGATACTGGATGAGACATCAGCAGCAGATGAAGGTAGTCACATCCAGCCATATTTAAAGCGCTACAGAGCAGTGACCTTGATACTGATTGTTGGCTGAAGTCTGGAAGAGCAATGACACAGTAAGTGAGGAAAGGTAAATGTCATTAGCACCAGTCCCTGTGAATGTGCATCTATTACACATAAACACAGGTCATTTATTGGCAACTGACCTTTGCCACTTTAACAAGTGTAAAGCTGTCAAGTGGAAAATCATCTCACAAAGACGCAAGTGCACCTGGCAGCAAGTAGTGCTTTAAAAGAAAAGGGTGGGACGCTGCTGATTTGTTCGACACCTTTAGTTTTTATTCCAAATTTACTTCACCGACACTCATAAATAAATGTATTTGGGTCGTCTAATAATGGCATACAAGCCATAACTTCCCGATAATTACCCCAGCCCTTTGTTTGTTAAACTGTAGGCTGTGGTTGGTGGTCGCATCCGAACTGACCTCCAATTTACCCATGTAAAGTGGTCAATGAGCAGCACTGAGCCATTTATGAGCACAATGTTTCTTGCCATGCAGGGATCATGAATGGCAGCTGACATTTTCTGAGAGTCATTTACTGGTCTAAATCCTAGAATCCTGCCAAATACACAGTTGTTCACCAGATAGGGTCAGTTGTTCGAAATAGGAAATTAGCTATTTTGATATGAAACTATATTTTGTTTAAAGTTTAAGGGGCTTACTATGAGTCTGGTCATCCACTGACTGCCAGGCTCTCAGGCATGGTGGTCTTACAATTGCCATATCTCGACCAGGGCCACCATGGGACCACCGCAACTGCAAAGGATCAGAGATCCCTGGCGGTGGCGCGCCGGTCTTGAGGTCACAATATGCTTGTCGGGCTGCAGCATATTACGAGTTTCCCCCACTGCCACACTTTTCATGGCAGTGCATTTCATGGCGGTGCCATGAAAAGTGTGGCAGCGAGGAAACAAAGGGGGCCCTGTGCCTTTGCGACATTGGGTGCATGGAGGGGGCACAAGTTGTGCCCTCTGAGTGCAGGTACTGATGTTGGCGTTCCCATTGAGGTGCCTGTAGGCACCACCGTGGGAACATCAAAGGACCACCTGCTAGACTGGAGAATACTTCTAATCTGGCAGGCAGTTCAAACACGGGTTTAGTTGCAGGGCTGTCCCGCTCCTGCACTGCCAAACTCATAATAATGCCCTAGGTCTTTAAAAGTGTAAGAATTCAGCTAGAGCGTTGTAAAGGTCCAAAGGCGGATCCAATGAGAGTGGAAATTTAGGAGCTCATTGGCCTGGAACACTTTTAAATACTTCGTGAGCTAAGTTTAAAGAATCAAATTTCTTCTCGGTGTAGCAGGTGTGTTTTGCTACCTTAATAGGCTGTTTATTGGGTCTTGCTTATTGAACCCAATCCGTTTTGTTTCCAGTTTAAAGTCTTTGTGATATAATCTTTCTAATTGATGCATTTCTATTTGAGATAACTGGAGATCCTTTGGGACCATTTATTTCAAGATATTTTAATTCCATAAAACATCCAGGTTGTGCTCCTAGAACATTTTCTTTCTCTATTCATGATTTGTGTATTTATGCTTTAGAAATCGAGGCCAATATGTTTTCCATGGAGACTACCAAAAGATTTTAGCTGAAACTACCTCTCTGGGCAAGGCGTAAAATTTGTGTAAAATAGCTTTAGCCTCAGTTTGCATTTCATGGGATCACTCACGATCGATTAGCCACACAAATAAAATGTCTTGTCTCAACTAGAATTTGTAACTCAAATATGATTACAGAATTTAATACTATTAGGGCCAAATTACACGTAACATATCTTTGATGTCAAGTGTGTTTTCTAAACGAGGGATCCATATTAATGTGAAGTAACATGTTATTTTCAACGGGACAAGGGTTTTTAGCCAAAGGTTCTCAATGCTGGTGTGAGACAAAATCTGGAATGGGTGATATATTGTGTACTATGCCTTCATAACTGCCCCTCCGCAGCAGGGTGTTCTTTCCCATACTCTCACTGCTGATTCCCAGGGGTTTATTATTGTTGATTGACGAGTCAAGTACAGTGCCTTGACTATGTCCAGGCACACCAGCTAGCTAGCTACAGTGGGCGCTAGATAAAAAAAGTAAAACTAATCATACTTTTAACGAGTACACTTAAGGCAGTGGACAGTTTGTGAGGCCACAGGTACAAAACATTTTTGTACCTTTATCTTTTTACAAAGGTATGTATTCGATTTCTTTTGTCTTGTTTCCTTATACAAAAGGCACATCCAATATGTCTAGCTTTGCAAATGATTTTTACATTTCCCCATTACTTTTCTAATATTTGTCTGTTGAAGGAGCTGCTAGGCCCTTGACAATATAAAAAAGTATTTAAAAGAAAAAATGTGTTTTGTTTTCAGAGCGCACACATTGCCATAGTAGGCTCTTGCGTAATGGAATTAATTTCTGTGGGAATGCGCTCCTTGCTAAAGAGCAGTGTGCAGTCACTCTCAGTGTAGTAACTCAGTGGCTGAAGTGGGCTGACCAATTGCCCCATACTGTACAGTGTAGAGTGGAAGAACAAATGTGAATGCACTACAACAGATCTATAAGAGAAATGGGTTGGTTAAGCCCCCTACCAGTATGTGTAATATGCATGTAAAATCAAAAGGTCTTCTTGGCTACACCAGACAGAAAAATTAAGAAAGAAACATTTTGTTTGCAAGCACACTCTTCCCCGTGACAATTATAAAGTGTTGTCTCCTGCCCAGTGGTTAATTTGTAAAAAGAAAAATGCCAGGGCTCTCGTTGGGAGGCAGCTGGCACCAGTCCTGTTAGCGCCGCCTAAACGCCTAAAACAGAACCAACTACTAACCATGAAAGTGGGGAGAGGATGTGACGTAATGGCCAGAGCTGCTGACTTCACCACTGGGAAACAAGGTTCAAGTCCCGGCATCAACTCAACATCCTGTGGTTCTGGGCAAATCCATTTATCTCCCTGTAATTTAATGTGTCATTAACTGGTGCTCATGAAAAGCAATGTGTTGATTATTAAGTGCCAGTGAGGAGCCCTGGAAACCACTGTCTCAAATTAAGCACTACTCCAATTTCTAATAGAGCTGAAGCGCTTTAAGAAAGCCCTGACCATCACAGTGTAAAAACTATATTAAAGAGTAATGTAAAATAACCTGACATTAGACTGTTCTGTTAATGACATTTATTAGTCTGGCTACATTAACTTTTATGAATCTTAGGTCAATCAATCCATTTTGTGGCACTGAAATTCAGGGCAGCCAGTTCTCGAGAAAATAATTTATTGTTGTTTATGGTACAGAACATCAGCGGCACACTGCTGAAATAATTCACAGTAGTCGCTTTTAAAACTCGTAAAAAAATAATGTTATATTGATGGCTCATTTTGTAGGCAGGTTTCACTTGTCAAGTGGATAAGTACACAGTCATCTTTCAATAAGATGTTTCAAGCAACCGCAGCCATATTGCAGACTGGGGTGTTCCAGATGGCCTGTTCTGTGCCACATTTTCAGGCTTACCTTTGACTGGATGTTTTCCTGTTAAATTGCTTGTTTGTAAATGTACCTTTTAGGGATACCCTGATAATTTGGTATAAATGTGTCCCTCCGGAATACACGCTGAACACTCATCGTGAAGACGTCTGCACGGGCTTGGCCGTTGTACTTTTCTGGATTTTGTATTTTCAAAGGGTTTATATCTTCCTGTGTACCTCTCTAAATCGACAAATCAGTACTGAAGAACAGTTATATGTGTGCACTATAACTCAGTGTGTTTTACATGTATTTCTTATGCATGTTTTTTAGGTAAACATTGGAAGCTATCCGTGCGTGGTACTGTCGAGCAGTGGGCACGAACTGACATGCACTGTGGACCCAGAGAACACAATGGACATTGGAATAGCAGAAATGGTCTCCCTAAATGTGCATAACCTTGGTACAGCCATCAACACCTTGAGCAGGGAGTTTGATCGACGCTTCGTCCTCCTCCCACATATGGACTCTGTGACCCCAAGCATTGGATCACTCACAGGGAAGACCAGACTGACCATCCACGGGTCAGGGTTTGCAGCTCCGCAGAGTGGGATAATGGTTACAATGGCCGGATATCCATGTGCCATTGTATCTGTGAGTTACACAGACATCGAATGTGACACCTCAAGTGCTGATGCTGAACAAAGTGTGGATCTAAAAGTCAGTGTACTTGATATCCCAGTTCAGTGCAGGGGGTCGTGCAGCTTTTCGTACTACGCCAACATCACATCAAACATATTGAGCGTTGCGCCCACCATCTTGCACAATGTATCTACTGAAATTGTGATTGAAGGCGAAGGATTTGGGTCCAGAGTTGATGACATCCTTGTGTACATTGGAGATGAGGCATTTCAGCCAACCAGCGTCACTGAAAACAACATTACTTGCCTTGTGACCCCACTTCCTGCTGGAGACTACACACTCACAGTTGTGGTGTTAAGTAAAGGCCTGGCTACAGGTACCCTCACCCTCAACAGTCCTGCGGAGGCCTCTCTCTCGCCGCACTCTGGAAGCATTATGGGCGGCACCACTTTGTTCATCACCGGGAATGGATTTGAAGCAAACAGTACTAGTGTGACCATAGGTGGTAATTTGTGTAAAGTTATATCTGTCACTCCTGGGGAAATTCAGTGTATCACACCACCACACTCTGCTGCAGAAGAAACAGTTCAAATTGTTGTTAATTCAGTTGTATACGACCCGCTGAGCTTCACTTATTCACTGAGTGATACGCCAAGCATCACGTCTGTTCTTCCTGACACAGGTATTTATATTTTTTATTTGTTCCTTTGTTTTACTTTTCATATTGAGAGAAATGCTTGTCTTAAACCTTACCACCTGGGTTGCCTTTTTTCTGCGATCTGGTGCCTTTAGTCTCATCCCTTTGACCCCCACAGCAGTAACAGAGAGTGAAACACTCTAAGGAACGCTGGAGGCATCACCCATTGCCTGTATTTAGAAAGTCCTTGCCGTGTCCAATGGCTGGATCTTCTCATTTCATGGATATTAGGTATTTAAGCAGCCTGTAGAGTTGGAGTCCCATGTAAAAGCTCACTTCAGTGTACCCTTCCGGTTGAGGTGACCAAGAGCCTGTGATTCTGGTATACGTTCTCTGCTGCCGTGCTGTGTTGAAGAGTATAACTATGTCCCTGATCTGGAACAGCCATCAAATGTTGCTCTTTGAATTTGGGCTTCACAATGATTATCATCCAGACTCAGAGCAGAAAGCTTTGTCTTTTGATTCAGAATTTCAGAACGCCTTTTGGGTAACTACCTCGTTGTAGATTGAGGTGACGACCCATTTGATAGCCTGTGTCAATATAAAAATATTAAAGGTAACAATCTTTTATTTTTGTTTCAAAAGAGTAAGTTTATAGAGCATAAAAGGGAGAAAAAAACATTGCTACAATTTATATAGCAAAGTCCAAAATTTCACATTGTAAAAAGGATAAGATGACAATGATGATATGTTAGAGAGCATCAAGTGGCAAAGAAAAAAATTTGAGTGTGTAGCTAGAAGTAAAACCTAAGAGGTAAGTCTAAAAACATAAATTAGTACAAAGCTAGAACATGTATGGCAAAAGAAGATATGTCAATAAATCAAAAATAACAGTCAGAGAGAGTTCAACGAGGTTGGGCAACTTCCTGTATGTAAGAAGGGGGAGCACAATATTTCATTGCACAATCGTCTAAAAACTGCGTGATAGGGGATCAAATTGTAGGCGTTTTTTGCCAAGGGACATAGAAAATACAAAAGTTGTGTCCAGGCTATGGTTATGACAAACAGAATACCACCAAGCTAGGTACCAATCACAATATAACATTGGGAGAGGACATAAATGTGTGACATGTGTTGCTCATCCATTCCTATTCCATCTCCCTTCTTAAAGGCATATACGATAGCGTGCACAGGTAGCCGCTATGTGTGGTTACAGCAGGTGCGAACAGCTGTGACACTATTAGTGTATTACGATTCAGCCTTGTGAAAGCACAAAGCAGGACACTCTACGTCTCATTGCTTTAGTTCCAATCCAAATTCTGCATACTGGTGGGGCTGAATTTAAGAAAAAAAATGCAATAATGTTGGCCCATTTATGCGTAAATGAGAAAAAATTGTACTGAAATGGGTCATTTTAAATTGTTTTGTTTTCTTCAAAACCTTTAGATTACAAAATGTTATACTATACTGATATTGATTCTTGCAAAATAAGAGTAATGTAATGTATTGTCATGTTAATGAAATTACAATACTTTTAATTGAACTAATCAATTGTGGAAGAAAAACACTGTGCGTACAAGTTAACATTTAAATTGTACATGGTTCAGCCCTGGTATAAAAAAATAAGCAAGTCAGTCAAAGAAGCCAGTTTTCATCCAAGCGCTGATGATGACATCAGCAAAAGGAACAAGTAATGGACGGGATTGGGAACAATGCAAACATTCACCCCAGTCATAAGGACCTGGGTTTAATCCATCGTTCTTTTTCCCACTATGCCACCCCAGTTTAGACCCAGCCAAATGCAAATCAGTCTTGACCCTGTTCCTCATGAGAAAAGTCCAGCCCAAACTGCCAAGCCAGGTCCACCTGGACTGGAAACAAGCATCCTATGACTGGTTTTGCTCTTTCAGCACTCATCAGCCAGGATAGCTTGACTCCAGTGGCATGGAGAGCATGGGACCCACGTCTGGGCATACCCGTCCCACTCGGGGTGACAAATGCAAAAACAACAATTAATGGACAGAATGCAGAACAACCTCATACATTCACCCCAGTACAGAGATCTGGGCCTAAATTGATTGTTTTTTTGCTCACCATGCCACCCCAGTTTAGACCCAGCCATATGCAATTCAGTATTGACCCTGTTCCTCATGAGAACAGTACAGCCCAAACTGCCAAGCCAGGTCCTCCTTAGACTGAAAATAAGCATCCTGGGATTGGTTTCGGGGCATCGCCCCCCCATCATGAAATCACGACATCAGCATGTAACTTTTGTTTTAAATATGGCAGTGTACTGTTTTCTTCCCTTCACACAATGCAGGACAGCTATTTCCCATGCTCTGCTCCGCTGTGAAAAAATAGTAATTAAACCCAGGTCCTTGTGACTGGGGTGAGTGTTTGCAGTGTTCCCCATTCCATCCATTACTTGTTCCTTTTGCTGATGTCATCATCAGTGCTCGCATGAAAAATGGCTTCTTTGACTTATGCATGCGCTCATACAACTCCAAAGGTGAGTCTGTGCTGTCTAATTTAGGCCTTGTATTTACATATACATATAAAGTCCAAGTCTTTTAACTCTATGAAGCAATTCATTGATACAAGAAGCACAAGACCATTCACAGACTTGATTGGTAAACAGGCAGGTTTTTAGAGATGTCCTAAATTCAAGCAGATTATTCCACAGCTTTGTGCCTTGGGTAATGATGGCCATTGCACTCCATTTCATATATTTGGGTTGTGGTTACAAAATATTGTGATCTTCGAAAGGGATGGAAGATGCTTTATAAACATTTTTGTGAGAAACTGTGGTCCTGCTTCATGAAAAATGGTATGCACAATGGGGAGTAACAAAGTGTCCTGCAGCCTCTGCGCAGCAGGTGGCCCTCAGCCCTCCAGGAGATCCACTCCTTTCAATGGGGCTCTCAGCCCGAGGCCAATGAATATCTGTGAGATATGGGAGACTCACTGGCCCTCATCCCATTCTGGAGGGAGGTTCACTGTTTTATGTTTTGTGCTTATACATGATTCAGATTGCACACCCTCCAGCCCTCATTCTTATGCGTAACCAAGAGTAAAGCTGGCATTCATGAAAGATGAGTGCTTCAGGGTAAAGCGCACATGTTACATGTAGGGCTCATCAAGTAAAATTCCGCTTGACCAACTTTCTTGCGCCTACTTTCATTTAGTGTTACGATTTTGTAGAAAGTCAAGTTTTGGTAATTCAGAAGATATGGCTTTGTTTTAGATTCTGAGGTTTTTGCCCTGCCCACCCCAGACATGTTCTCTTGCATACATGAAATGGGGCATGGCGCTGAGTGGCTTGGCACAGCACATGACTGCACTTTCACTACAAAATAGCTTTTGCGTGTGAAAGGTAATCCGTCACTCCTATCGGCACCGCATTGCAACATTGAGTGTTGCGCAAGCACCAGCTAAAACCCCCTTGTAAATGTGGTCTAAAGCGTGGCCCATTTCATACTGGCGTAAAGGGATTGCTACTTATATCTAGGATCCCATTTCGTCGACGACATATGCTATCCAGGTACTAGTAGAATAATGCAACTTGATATTAAAGCAAGTAAAGATGGAAAAAAGCGAGATAATTACATGCAGAGTATGATCACCTGTGATGGGCTACAAAACACCATATGAATGCTGTTAGTTTACTGTAGCTGGAGCGAGAGGCTATAAGATCTCTCGGTTATGGAGTGGGATTTGTACAATGAGTTTGGTCCCTTTCTAATAAAATGGTGGAAATACCCAGATGCCAGTTAAGACTATTCTGCCATCAGTTTGGGATATGATTGTCATTTTTTTCTTGCCAATAGAAACATGTTGCTGAATGTAGTTGACCTTTTAGGCAGGCTCGGACCGGCCCCACAGGGCACCAGGCGTTTCCAGGTAGGCATTCTGGATGCTGTGATCATGGAAAGGGCTCCTTCGAGATGTCTGTCCTGGACTACTCTGCCAGGCAGTCTTGGCCTGGGTGAGGGGAGGCTTGTAATTTTACTTAGATACAGCTAGACTTCTGTGAAAAAATACCTAATGCGAAGCAGTTACAGAGTCACAGCAGACAAAATGAATAAGTGCAAATAAACTATACACGATGCACCTGTTGGATCCTTCATTTGTACTGGTGCCACACTGTTCCAGTTGTCTGTCATGAATACTGTATCCTTCTGACATTCCTTGCTTGCACAAGGGACATGCCAAAGCAGCCTGCTCACTGTAGCAGCCTCTTCCTTGGACTGAGCCAGGCTGAATGGCTGCAGACTTGGAAGTGAGTGCAATTGCTTTAGCTGGCCTATCCCACCTGGGACCATATGATACATATTGCTCATTTTCCTTGTTTGCGCTGGGCACATCTTTTAAAAGATGCACCCGATGCAAATAAGTAAAATGCGCCATATCAGGATGAATGCACTGCCTCCAGGGAAGTTGCGAACTTGTGCTGACCTATGGGCAGCGCATTCTTGTGAAAAACGGAGCGGCTGCTCACTTTTAAGGGGGATTAGAGATCCCCCTGCGGGTGCGTGCCGTTTGTGACTGCACCTGCCTGCAAGGGGATGTCTGGGGGCTCAATGGGACCCCCTTTCCCCGCTCCAGAGGGCTGCCATTAGGGGTACACTGACAGTGCACCACCTTTTCAGTGCACCTCGTGACAATTCTTTGCTCTGTGCCAGCATCTGTAATACGGAATGGGGGGAGCATGCAGGCTGTGCAAATACCACTCCGAATCATGGCTGCATCTCCTGTGCTGCTGCCCAGCACTAGCAGCCCCCAGGAGGTCCCTTTTGAAACCCTTGTTCCTAAAATGGGGCGCCAGGACGTGTTGGGAGGCCTCGGCCTTGTGCTTTACATCTACTGACATTCAAGCACTTGCTAGGTTTGGAAAATTTGTGAGACTTTTGGACAAGCTTTTATTACCCCCCTTGGTTGCCATGCTTCCTCCCCCTCCCCCTCAAAGACTCATTACAGACTTTTTCCGTCCCTTGGCCCAGTACCCTCTGTATTAACTATTTTATCCGGCCAAGTATAGCAAAACGTTCACATAGGCAACCATAATACTGCTTCTCAATAAGCATATTGGCCACTCAGCCTTGTAAATTGCTTTTTAGCCTTGTTCTTATTTGATAAATGTGCTAAAAACTAAATTTTATATTCATGCAAAAGTAGACTTTGTACAGCAATAGTTTTAAGTAACTGTGCTAAACTAATAAAAACTTGAAACTTGAAACTTAATACGGAATGGGTGCAGAGGCAAAGGAATTTCTAAATTTGCTGGGGCCATCCTCCCATGCAAATGAGGGAATGCCCTCTGATGATATCACTGGCGCTTAATGTGTGCCAGCGCCATATGTATGACAGAAGGGGCCCGTTGCCCCCGGGGCACTTCTGTAATAAGGCCCCTAGTTGCTGAGTCCTGGTTCGGACATTTTGCTGAGGTTGCAGCTGCCAGTGCACTGCAAACAATAAAGCAGCTCTCTTTCCCCCCACCATGCCCTGCCCCAAGTCCACCAAACTGACAGGTGAGATTAAGCATAGGTCTCGGCAGCCAGTTCAGGCGCTGACTGTGGAGAAGGGAGACCAGGCGGCATATCACTAGCTCAGATATTGTCAGATATTGTTACTGACATGCAGGTTGATTTGATGTTGGTTCTTGGTTATTACACATTTCCTCCCTCTTCAGGAACCAGTTCATCAAACTACCTGAACAGCCTCCACGCTTTCATTTTTAAACATTCAATTTTGGCGGGCAGGACCCCTGCCTCTCTAAATGCTTTCCCAGGTTTAAGCCTTTGTTAAAAACAAAATGTGGGTTCTTCTTAATAGTGCAATCAAGCAGATGCAATATTTTGTCCCTAAAATTATATATTTTGTAGCTGGGAAAAACATAAAAAATGCTTTAAGTACCTAACACAGTTGTGCCTTTAGGACAGAAGCAGTTGTGTTTTTACTTCTTTTCCTGAAAAAAAACTACACTGGGCACCTAATCCTCAGATTACGAATATGCAGAAGTGCAGTCCATGTACTGCAGCTGATTCAATGTACTGTAAATAACAAGATTTTCAGAGTTGAATAAACATGGTTAAAGCTTCAGTCCTTGTAGGGGATGTGAATAGACGATAGGAATGGATGGACCTGTTATCTCCTCACCATAAGAACACTTTGGTTTTGGTCCCAAAAATGGCAAACCATGTTACATTGTCTGAAAATAGGTATGGTAAATGTCAATATTACAGAAAAGCATTCCACTGTTGAAGCTGAATCGGTTCATTGACATGTGAAGCTGAGACTTGTAGGTCATAAGCAAATGTCAGCAGCAGGTGCTGACAGTGGCGTAGCAAGGGAGGGGAGTTTTTGGGGGCGGCGCACCCCCACCCCACTATTACCTGTAGCTGTCGTGGGCCGCAAAAGGTCTAGCTGTGCCACTGGGTGCTGAACCCCCTGCACTGTCTCATGTTTGTTAATCTGCCTGCCTGAATGTAAATTTGGTCACTGCTAAGTGTCTGTAATCTTCCACTAGTGAGGACTGATGTTAGTACCTCCTACCTTTGTTCCATATACACATAATTGAAATGCTTAAGCTTAGCCACTTAAATACACAATACATTCAAATACCAAAATTTCTAGCTGAAGTCCTCCCAGCATGCTGAATGCAGGTGGTGTCCAGGTAATCCTTTTACCGAACTCCAAGTATGGTTAGTACTTTCACTTCCGGGATACACAGCCGTCGCTGCAGGGAATGCATAAACCTACATTGCTATAACAATTGTTTGTGTCAGTGAAGGATAATCATTTTCACAGATTCCTAAAGGCAGCGTTGGATTTGGTAAAGGGAACACATATATATTACCGTAGACTAGCCAATTGGTTTGTTTGTGTGTTTACGTGGTACGTATGCACCAAGAAGGGAACCCTTGGAATGCCCGAGCGCTCGTCCTCCCTTCAACCTGGACCACTTGCAGCGGGGTGGAGCCAGCCCTAATACCAGCGGGTGTCTACCAAACCTAGAAGTGGGCCGCCCGAATGGTAATGTGCCCGGTGGTTGGGCAGCATCTTCGCAAAACATGTTGGTCCCTGGAACACTTTTTTTTATTTTATATGTAGGAGTGAGGATGGATGAGTAGAAAGGATACGAGAGAAGGGAAGACGAGGAAGGAAATAAGACGGGAAAGTGAGAGAAGCAGGGACATTCAGATGATCGGAGGGATACACGGACGGAGATGCAGTAAGAACACGGGTCACGCAGTATGAAGAAGAGTTGAGGAGGAGGTTGGGTACGTTATGGATCGAGACAGGAGTAGAGGGATTCCAAGAAAGGACGAGAACGGAGAAGAATTGATGAGTGAGGAAAGGAGATGACTAAAAGGCGCAAATATTTGTGAGGCAACATGACTATTGCAAAACCTCCTTGAGGGAGCTCTGCTAACTCGCTCCTTAGAGTGCGAGGGCAGGTATGGTTTGCCGGGGCTGCTCCTGGGTCATAATCCGGGCCTCGTCCCATCGGGTTCATGTTTATTCACCTCATAAGCACACACTCCAAAACTAAAAGTTACTACGAGCTTGGCAGTATATACTCTCAGTATATACAATCACGTAACAGAAAAATGTGTAATATATTCCATCTAAACACCTAAATAAAACAATTCAGGCGTAAAAGTATGAAACAGACGATCACATAAACACTTAAATACACCAAGACGACTTGAGGCCAGTCAACACTGAATAACGATGAGGAGAATTACATAAAACGATGAAGGTGCAAACACCATTACAGCACTATAAACACAAAAGTACCTCTGGTGTGCAAATGACGCATACTGCTTTGTAAAGTACTTCACAACAGAGCCAGTGTTATTCCACTTGCCAGTCTTAAAGACAATTTCCATAGTTGGGGACTTTCGCTGCAAGAAAAGCTAATTTCTTCCTGCAGACTGCTGGTTCAGATTGGCTTTGAAACACTAAGGAACTATGTTGTTCACTCATTTCAGAGGTTTGGTGTAGGATTCTCTTTAAGTTCTCTCTCACTGGTTGAGTCAGCACCAAAGTTCCAGCCTTCATATTGAAATGAAATCCACATTCCCGAATGCCGCTTTTTCATAGGTATATCGGCCACATGTACAACCGCTTCATTTTGCAAATTCCTAATTGCAACTTTTTGCGGCTCGAAATTTGGATGTCGCAAAATGTGATGTACTAATGCGTCTCGGACACATTTAGTGATTCCTAATGACATCACAATTGACCTACCTCATCAATGATCATGAGGGAAGTCGCAATTTGCGACCCATTGGGTATTCCTAAAAACACAGGGATGAAGGCCTGCTTGGGACAGCAGACAACCATGGGTGTGTCTGCTTTTAAATTAAGCAACCTTTTTTTTAATGCAGCCCATTGTCCTTATAGGAAACCCGGAAGCATTTTTAAGAAGGAAAATTAAACGTTTCAGTTTCATTTTTTAAGAGTAGATAGGGGTACTGGAGACCACTGCCTGCTCTTAAAAATATTCTTTGCAACTATTTACAAAGGGGAAGGGGTCCCCAGAGGAACCCTCCCTATTTGCGACTAGCTTACCACCTTTTTGAAGTTAGCGGAAAACTGTGAATGTTTTCAGACTGCATTCCGATCACAAAACATTCATACATCCACCTGCGACTCGCTATTAGGAAGGAACACCCTTGACATGTCCCTTCCTAATGCCGACTCTCAAACCCTGATTTGCGAGTTGGTAATAGGTTACTGACTCGCAAAATAGGGTTAGTACATGTCAAAAGACTATTTAGCTGTCGCTAATTGTCAGATTCTCCATTTGAAACTGCTAAAACCATTCTGTGCATGTGGCCCTACTTAACTATGACAGATGCCAACAAGCATTGGTGAAGCATTGACAAAGTCAAAAGGTCTCCCCTGCCATTGCCAGTCGTTTACAGATTCTGATGCATGACATCCATGTCATGCCGACTCATCATGAATCCTGATGCATGAATCCTAACACATGCTCATACAGTGACCAACATGTAGACTATTCTAATATGATGCCATGTATTTACATGTTTATGAACGTGTTGTGGTGTATGCATCATGATGCATGCGCTATCGTGACATACTGGCAGTCATTTTACTTCATCATTGGAATTGACATGCCTAAAAGTAATATTTAAAAAAGTGTGCAGGAGTTCATAAAAATAAAGTGATCTGTCAAGCAGCACTTCGCAGCTTCTGAGCCGTGAATTGGGGCCATGTATAGCAGCAAAAAATAAAAATCACACAAAGGGACACCAGAGAGAGCCTGGCGATCGGAGGCAGTTGGGTGTCGTGTTACCACCATTTAGTGGGTGAGGTGGAGGCCCTTGGAATAAAATGAAGCCCCCACCCTCAAAGAAAGGACTAGCTCATATCACAGATGTGAACCATTTCTTCAAGTGGTTCACATCCATGATATGCCATGGTCTGATGCAAAGCCTTGTGGACAACCCTTTACACACACAACGTGCTTGGGTATTATAGATGATTAGACGGGCAAATGTATTTTCCTATGTACTAGATACTTCCTCACCTATTTGATCAAAATAGATACGTAAGGGGTTGCGTCACTCACAACATGTCATGGCATGCTTAATCTAGGTCTCCAGTACATAGGTAAACACATTTGCCCTCTAATCATCAATAATACCCAAGCTCCTTGTGTGTGTGTGTGTGTGTGTATAAGTTATGATGGGAGGAAGTTTGTGGGATATCTTTTCCTCCAACTCTCACATTGTGTGCATATCATAGACAACCCTGTCAGCCAATGTTTAAAGTTAGCTGTTCTACAGGAATCTATGTCTTTATCCCGTAGTCTTTTTCCCCGCAGGGAATCACAACGCGGTTGTTACAACGACCATGTTGTGATTACGCATACCATTACTCCGCAAGTCGGAACAACGACTTTCGGAGGGGGGGCACTGGATGTTGGAATAGTAACATTTACTATTCGAACTCCAGTCTGTGCGGACACTAGGAAAGGTGTTGGATTTAAAATCACCTCCCCCCTCCGCAAGTCGTTGTTTTGACTTGCGGAGTAATGGTATGCGAAATCATCGTAATGACCGCGTTGTGATTTCCTGCGGGGAAAACTTTTTGTGGTGACTGTTGTTCACCGTTCTACAGTGGTATTGGACTTGGCTCTTTCCTCAGGGTCATCCACAAACTTTTTGCCTTCATTCCTCCTATTTTTGCTGAAATAGTTTTTGTTGGCCTTAGGACTAAACATGATAACATTGGCCTATACCCAACTGGCATATTTAATTTACTTATAAGTCCCTAGTAAAGGGGAGCTACATGCACCTGTGTGCCCAGGACTGGTAAATCAAATGCTACTTACTAGTGAACCCGCAGCACTGATTTTAATTGTCTGTAGAAATTTTAATTTGTCCTGTAGTTAAACAATTGTCAAGCTCCACTCACCACGAACTGGAGAGACTGGAGCTGAATAAGTGGTACGGAGGGTAGGGACCCGTGACAACTGTTTGACTACAGGGCCAACCCCCTGCCCCTGAGGGGTAAGAGTTACCCAATGAGAGGTTTGAATAGGCAAGTATAACACTGCTTTGTGCATACCTTGACTTAGAATGCATGCCACATGAACATTTCTAGATAAACAATGTATGCCACTAAGGGAGTACTTGAAAAATGAACCCACCTTGACGAAAGCCCAGGATCTAAATAGGTCAGTGGCATAGGGCTTAAACATGTTGGCAAATTAAAAGGTCATAGGACTATAATATCCTAAATGCCCTTTATATTTAGTTGTAATCTTTCCCACCCACCCCGCTAATAAAGGGATGCCTTGGCAGTGGATGAGGAATTTATATTTAATTGTTATCCCCCGCCCCCCTAGATAGCAATATAAAAAGAGCTCCTTCAAACATGGTCGAGACATACTGACTTTTAGGGGTCAGCGTGAACCCCAATGATGAAGCATGCCACTACTAGAGAGGAGGAGTGTTATTTATAAAAAATGATTTTTCCCCTTTTTTCCCACCCCTTTGGAAGTTGTGCATAGGTGTCAAATGTAACACCCCCTTCTTAAAAATGGCGTTTCTAGCAGATTGATGTTGATGTTTTCTTGCCTTAGGCATTTAGTGAATGTAACCTGCCTCTGGTCACATGACTGGGTGTAGGTGACAGTTGTTCTTTGTGTAGTCCTCCTAGACAGCTAAACACAATAGGGAGCTTAGGTATGCATGGATGCGCCATCAGTGGCAGGATGGAAGGGAGGAGCTGGACACAGCTGCACTTACATCTGAAAAAGCTGTGTGTTGCCTCCACACAAAAGGCTGCATACCCCCTGTAGAAAGTTTGGAGTCAGGGCAGGAAAGGAAGGCGTTTTGTGGACTTCAAAGGGAAACCCCTAGAAGCTTCTCCCTCACTTCAAAGGCACAACTGCATATAGATACTGGACCTAAGACACCAACTCTTTAGTACATATCTGGAGCTCTGGATACTCTGCCAGGAAGAAGGACTGCTGTGCTGCTACTAGGACAGCCACTCTGATGGACTGCTGCTCAAAAAGAAATGCAGCCCTGTTGTGCTGAACTGCTGGCTGCTGCCCTCTTGCCTGGTCAAGAAGATCAGGACCTGCAACTTAATCTTTATATTTGTAAAAAAATAAACAAAGTACATAGAAAAAGGGTAATGGGTTAGAGAGTTGGACAGGAGTGCAGCAGGGAACACTGGCGAGCAGTGGATGGGAAATTATTACAGTACAGAGAGAACTCTGAGAAAGAAATGTTCCTGGTCTGGACAAACACAAGAATAAGGAGAAAAGCCATCGAGCCAAGATCAGGCAATTGAGATAGACAACAAAGACATCCAATACTGAGGAAGAGGATGCCCAAAGTCCAACTAATATAGGTGTAAGCATTAGAATCTACATGTCTTGCCAAAACACTGAGTCTGCAGGCCACCTGATCTGAGCCTCAGGAATCTAAAGGTACCCCCAACCAATTCAGGAAACGAGCTGCAGTGAGGTCTTCACCCACCCCCCAAGTGGTGCCCCTCAAATTCTGGAAATACATAGTGTGGCTCAGTGCTCTTAAAATCAAGCTTTTGGGCTCTTTGCAACTGCAAATGGGCCCGTTGGCACCGAGACCCTACAGCTCGCACTGAAATTCAACATAAGCTTTTGCCACCCCATCTCTTTGAGCAGCAATCATCGATCGCCAGTGGAAGACCGCCAACGCGAAGCACTAGCTTGCCCATCCGCTGCCTGACCTATTCTTTCGTGCCACACTGACACCCACCTGTGACGCTCTTCTTGCTACTTGCAACCCTCTCCCACACCAATGGGACTCTTGGCACAAAACTTCAAAAGGTAAAACTTCAAGAAAACTAATCTGGGACTGTATCTAACCCATGCTCCTTGGCAGTCGACCTGAACTTTGTGACTTTGACCCAGTTCAGTGCAATCAGATAGCCGCAGTTGGCACTTTAAGTTTTTGGGTGCTATTTTATAGGTTATGCTTTAAAAATGCGTAACTCCGGTTCTACTAAGTGCTCTTTTGATCATGTTTTATTTATTATATGTTGTTCTATTTTCTAACTTGGTGTAGGATTCTTTTTGTGTGGTGTTTTCACTGTTTCACAGTTTGAAGAGTTGCACAAATACTTTAAACATTGCCTTTGAGTTAAACCTGATTGCTCTGTGCCAAGCTACCAGGGGGCTGAGTACAGGTTAATTTGGTGTTTGCTTGTGCCTTAGTATGACTGACCGAGCTGTTTGACAGGGTCAGTTTTGGCCAATTTTGTTACAGGGGCCGATTTTGCAGATATTTCTCCTGGGCCGTACTACTCAAGGATATTGAAGGAAATGATTGGGCAGGTGCTACTGTTGGGTGTTTGCTCCATTTTACCACTTTCCATGGTTGGAGTTGCTTCCAGTCATACCTTATTGGAAGCATTGACCATCCAGGTCATGAGCCGTAAACACTTATAAGGAAGGGTTGATCTCATCAGGCTCTACCACCATGGTCACAGTGCATATGTCGTAGGCAGTTTTAGCAGTGACGTAGCATGAGTTCCATGAGACCTAGTGCAAGCAATAAGCATGCCCCCTAAGTTCTGGCTGGGAGTACACTACGGCCATAGTCAGGGTTCTGTGGGCCACTACACCTGCTGTACCATTGCTAGCTATGCTTTTGACTAAGATATGACAATTACTGCCACCTCGCGCTGCTGAACTCTACATTTGATGTCAAGCGACTACCAGCGAACAATTGTACACTTTCATTTTGCAAAGCCTAATTATGAAGGTTAAATATTGAAACTCAGCTTCTACAAGAGTTCCCTGGGATGAAACTTTGTTTATTGCCTTTGTGTTTTAGGGCCGGCCGGAACAAGGGTGACGATCAGTGGATCCGGCCTGGGGACTAACAGTTTAGATGTAGCAGTGGCAATCGGCAATGTAGAATGTGCTGTGGAGTCAGTCACCGACAGCGAGCTGCAGTGCACCGTTGGGAACCACGCGGGGGGAAACTTTTCTGTTGTTTTCCGCAGTGCTGCGAAGGGCTTTGCGGAGACCAGCGCATTCTTCAAGTACGCATTCAGCATCACCTCCGTCGCCCCCAGAGAAGGTATGTACAGTCCGCAACTGAAGACGCGATTATTAGGTTTATGATTGTAATTGTAAGTAGGCTGTTTGCACACAAGTAGTACACTGCTAATACTTTTTTGTGTGACGCTGAATTAGCTATAAGCATTTATAATGTCGCACATTGCTTCAATGTCATAGTGTTGGATTTCAGCCCCATTCAGCGTGTCGAGCGTAGCTGTGAAAGGACAGCAGACGTGCGATCTCTCTTTTAGTTAAGAGGGCATGACCCTTAGGGGGAGCATACTGGCATATTGTAGTCTTTGCCTTTGTGTATTCTTCAATGTGGATTTTTATAACATATTGGCAATGTCCATATCCAGTGCAACAGAAACACTTGTGCAAGAATCTTTCACTCACTTCAAGCCATCCAGCATGTGTGGTCAGAAGATACTACCCTCAAACCAAGACCCTAGGCCATGGGTACTCACAAACTTTCTCTCGGTGGCCAAATTTACAGTGTGGTTTGTGGCCGGGGGCCGCACCTGTGGGGGCAGGATCAGTGGCGAGGGGGTGGGGCTAGAGCACTAAAAAAACTGTAACCATGAGGTTGAACACAGGCCCCTGCAGAGGACGCCTTCGTCCACTGAGCCACCAGACCTGGCATACTCTCTCTCTCTCTCTGTCTCTCTCTCTCTGTGTCTCTGTCTCTCTCTCTCTCTCTGTCTCCCTCCCTCTTTCTATCTCTGCCTCTCTCTCTCCATCTCTCCTTCCCTCTCTCCCTGTCTCCCTCCCTCCCTCCCTCTCTCTCTCTCTCTCTCTCTCTCTCTCTCTCTCACTCCTCTCTCTCCCTCCCTCTCTCTCTGTCTGCTTTTGTCTCACTTACTCTGTCTCCCTCTCTCTTTGTCTACCTCCTTCTCTCTCTCTCTCTCTGTCTTCCTCTCTCTGTCTCCCTCCCTCTGTCTCCCTCTGTCTGTCTCAGTCTGTCCGTCTCTGTCTGTCTCCCTCTGTCTGTCTCCCTCCCTCTGCCTCCTTCTATCTGTCTCCCTCTCTCTGTCTGTTGCCCTCCTCCCTCTGTCTGTCTCCCTCGGTCTCCCTCTGTCTGTCTCCCTCTGTCTGTCTTCCTCTCTCTCTCTCCCTCTGTCTCCCTCCCTCTGTCTCCATCTCTGTCTCTCTCCCTCTGTCCGTCTTCCTCTTACTCCCTCTGTCTGTCTCTGTCCCCCTCCCTCTGTTGCCCTCCCTCTGTCTCCCTCCCTCTGTATCTCTCTCTCTCTGTCGGTCTCCCCCTGTCTCCCTCTGACTGTCTCCCTCTCCCTCCCTCTGTCTCCCTCTGTCTCCCAATGTCTCCCTCCGTCTCCCCCTCCCTCTCCCTCTCCATCTCTCTGTCACTCTTCCTCCCTGTCTCTGTCTGTCGCTGTCTCCCTCTGTCTGTCTCCCTCTGTCTCCCTCTCTCTGTCTCCCTCTCTCCCTGTCTCCCTCTCTGTCTACCTCCCTCTGTCTGTCTCCCTCTGTCTGTCTCCCTCTGTCTCCCTCTGTCTGTGTCTCCCTCCCTCCCTCTGCCTCCCTGCCTCTGTCTCCCTCCCTCTATCTCTGTCTGTCTCGGCCTCTATCTATCTCTGCCTCTATCTGTCCCTGCCTCTATCTCTGTCTCTCTCTCTGTCTTTCTCTCTGTCTCTATCGCTGTCTGTCTCTGTCCTGTCTCTACCTCTATCTGTCTTTGCCTCTATCTGTCTCTGCCTCTGTCAGTCTGTCCCTGTCTCTGCCTCTATCTAGCTCTTTCTGCCCCTGCCTCTATCTGTCTCTGCCTCTATCTCTATATGTCTCTATCTGTGTCTGTCACTATCTGTCTCTGCCTCTATCTATCTCTGTCTGTCAGTCTGTCCCTGTCTCTGTCTAGCGATTTCTCTATCTCTATCTGTCTCTGTCTGTTTCCGTCTCTATCTGTCTCTGTGCCTCAGGCAGTGCACACCTCTACACGTCCCCGCCACCAGCCCAGAGATAGCCCCCCCACTCCCTGTGTAATGTAAAAGCCAGCTCGTTTTCTCTCTGAATTTGCTGCTTCGCTGGGTTTCCCACCACTGGGCCTGGGTCACATATGTTGCTGGCTTTAATTATGACTCTCACCCCTGAGCTGTCAGATCAAAGCCCCCCTTTGACGCCAGTCACCCGTCCGTATAGGTATGCATGCATTAATTATATATAGCGCCAACCTAGTGGCGAGCATATGTGTGTGGTGTGCTGCGAGAGCTAGACCAGGCTTGCACACCCTGGCCTTGGCTCAACCCTCTGACTACAGGCTGGCGGGAAACATCACATCACAGGCTCTTAAAATACACCTCACCCGGCTCTAACTCCCTGCTGCCCGCTGTCACCTCACCCGGCTCCTACTCCCAGCTGCCCTCTGTCACCTCACCTGGCTCGCACACCCTGCTGTCCTCTGTCACCCTCTGTCACCTCACCCCGCATGTGTGGCAGCTCGAGCTGAGACAGCTTGCTGGGCACACACCCGAGTACTTCTCAGGTCTTTAAAATACCATTTACTTGTTAATGAGATTTTGTAAGCACCAAACTGCGTGACTCACCAGGTATGGGAACACATGGAGAGAAATATTGCCTTTCAGCGGGAAATGGTATAATCCAAAGCTCTGCTTTTAATAGAAAATCATGGCCTTCGGTGGTCATATCACTGAAAATACAAGATTTGAAAAAAATATTGTCCACGGGTGCTCGTGGAAGACAATTGCTATGGGCTGGAATCTAGAGAATCCTAAAGTGATTCTGGTATTTTAATGACATCTGTTTGCCGTTTTCTATCAAGAAAGTTAAATAGAGGCAGTTGCCAGAAAAATTTAAAAAAGAAAGTCCCTCAGCAGAATGCATTTCTGATATTTTACTGACCTCTACTGGTCGTTTTCTATCACAACAGTTAAATAGAGGCAGTTGAACAGAAGAAAAAGTGCCTAAGCGGAAGCAGACAAGTCCTAGGGCTGATCTCCAGAGCCCACAAAGTACATACACATATAAGTATAAACTAAAGTATAAACAAGAGGAAGTATATAAGAGAGGTCTTGAATGCTCAACCTAAAACCAGGGCTGGTCTGACAAAACTGCCAAGGCTGTTTTGAGTTCCCAGTCTGGCCCTGCCTACAAGATTTGAACATAACTTTTAGAAAAAGTTCTTTCTCTTTCTGTCGACTTCCCTGTGTCTGCTGTGATATCCCCAAGTCTTATTTTCTATTTGCTAATTGCAGGTTTGCGGTCTTCATTTATGTATATGTCTCTTTATTTCTTTTGAGGCAAGATACTGATTAGTAATTTATGTTGGCATAAAGTTAAACATTGAAGAGAACAACCATTGCCAGGCATTCAGTGGTTCACCAGCTGAATGTGCTTTATAGAGGTGAAATACTCCGCAGTAAAGTGCCACTCAACTAAGAATACCGCTGTTCCAGGCACTAACCTCAGCAGCGGTGATGTTGCATATTACATCCAGTGGTATACGTTTGTCGCTGGCACTACATACCACGAGTGATAATTAGCACTGCAGATAAATAAGGCCAGGGAGTACATTGCATGGAATCACCATCATCTCCAAGGGCTACAAGCCACCGCATGGTGTAAATATTTACAGCTAGTGGGAAATATATTGTTTTCCAGAAATTAACTATGATTGCCAGAGGCTGCCTAGCCGGAACCCTCCACAGTCATCACTGGCTGTAGTTGAGCGCTGGTGATAACACATCACATAAAATGGAGTTTAAGGGAGAGGCAGGTTCTTCTGGTTTTGCCCATTCTGAGTGCAAACTAGTTTCCACCGGATAAGTGACAGAATATCAGAAACACAAATCTCGTGTGGACAGAATATCGTGTCAAAAATATTGAGGACGAGAATATGGAGAACATAAGTGCAAATAGGAAACTATAAAATTATTATTATTGACTCTAGGTCTACCTACCTTGAAGATTTATATATCATCAAGGTACATATGTGTGGAGTTATATATAGAACAAATTTATGTACCCATAGAAAATGACCTTCACAATATATTTTTCCTAATGTTTTTGACACAATAGTCAGACCCATGATATTTCCATTTCCGATATTATGTCCGAACACCATCCTTAATAATAGCATTAGTTGCTGTCTGCAAATAATATCTTCTGCAGAACTATTTATTAGCCTCAAACAAGGTGACATACATTGTGACAAACTTCAAGATGTGTATGCCTACTCCTGGAAATGAGAATCTTTCCATAGTATACAGAGCTATAGAGGGATAAAGACTTTACAGTTTCATGCACCCCTAGGTTTAAGGTCAACTTGGAGCTCTTTCAATTTCGAATGTTAATATTCAGAATGTTCTGTCAATGTTTCTTCTGCTTATTGTGTATTTTGGATGTAGTGCAACTACTGTGCTTTCTATGGAATGTACAGCCAACAGAAATATTACCTCTTTCTGTAACCCAGCAAAGTGGATTTAGCACCAAGGCAAATCTTCCCATTTTCAATAGGTCTTTTGTACAGAGACAATTTCAGGAGGGAATGTGGTTTGGTGCGCACCAATCTGTGTTATTCCTCAACCAATAATACAGCACTGGGCCACTCTCAAACTGCTTGACAAACCTTGACCTACAGCTTAGTTACTGAAATATGTGACTATTTTTAAGGTTTTTGTTTTTATACAAGTTATTGGCTTTCTTCCCTTTCAGGGAGCTTTGGTGGTGGTCAGACTTTGACAGTGGCTGGCACAGGCTTTGACAGAAATATCTCCCAAGTGTTCATCTGCAGCTCAGAATGCATTGTAAACAGCAATCAATCTGATCCAAGTACCCTCATTTGTGAAGTGCCTCCCAGTAATGGTAAGTAGACAAGACACTTAAGTCATTTGGAAAAATCCTAGAACTGCTTTTGACTCTTTTTTTTCTTCCTTTGTGACTTGCTGCTTTGACTCAGCTCAAGCAATGAAAAGTTATGCTGTACATCAGCTCATGAAATGCATCACAGCTCTGGTATCCAGTGCAGAATGGGTACTTTATGTCTACATATTGTTGGTATCTATTGCTGAATCTCCCAAGGTATCTAACAAATGTCCTTTCACTAACAATCTAATCAAATATGTTAACAATTAGCAACTGCCTGTTGGATTCTGTGTTACTTTCGAGCAGAGATAAACATGTTTTCCTTTCCTCACTTTGGCAAACTCTTGTAAGCAAAAAAGTAAATACCCAAAGAAACCGCATGTAGTCTTCTGTGTACCAGCACAAAAGAATAACAATGCCATCAAGAAAGGACATACATGTCCACATCAGTTTTAGTCTTGACTGAGTTTTGACTGAGCCAAATTCTTTAACCTACAAAAAAAATACAATCAAGGATTCAAGAGGTCATAGCAAACTGAAGCACAAATAAGGGAGATAATTGTAATCCCAGAAAAACAAGCAAACACAAAATAGCTTGTTACTCCTAAACATTCACCCAATGGCAGCAGTTCATTGAAGTTACTCATTGAATGGGAAGCAGCCAGCCATAAACATTCCTTGACAGGCAAGATGGACACTGCTAGCAGCCTTAATATGATGTACAGATTCTTCCAGGGTGACATCCTGAGGATTTTTCAGAAATGTCAACATTGTATCAATCTTCAGACACTTCAGGATACGTTCTTCCTGTTCTACTTCAAAGGAGTTCAAGTACTCTCTACCAGCACTATCTGTAAAGCATTACTGAGCATTGAAGTCTCTTGACATGGAAAGGTCCCATGTATTAAATGAAGCAGGTTTGACCGCCTTTTTTTCAGACAAAAATATCTAAGCCACCTCTTCATCCATTTTCTGGGCTATTTATCTGGGTTCCTATGTGGAAGCTAAAAATGTCTTCCACATAGACTGACAATGTGTGAGCTGAAACTGAGTTTTACAAGCAGGGTTCAAAGGTAAGTGTAAACTAACCATAGCTAAAGTGTGCATCACATTAAACACTTATAGTCGGCTTAGACAGAAATGAGAACTATCCTATTCTCCTTAAGTCACAATTAAAATAATTCCCTGGAATCCGATTATTTGCTGATTATTAGACTAACTTATCTATACATATAAATATGGGTGTTGAGTGCTTTAACCAAACCTGCAATCCAATTTAAAGTGAAGTAATATGTATATTAATCTGGTGAATAGGGTCTGCAGCATAATGTTGAAATGGCCCAGCTCAGCAGGCAGCTGACCGAAAGGGAGAAACAAGGCAAAACATCCTTTGTCCTAGTTTTCATAACCGCCCCTCTGCACTAGGCTAGGCTACATAATACTAATACATCTGTCTTTGGAGGTGTGAGATATTACTTGTACTACTGAAAGAATAAAAGCATGATGTTTAGATAGCACATCATACTGTTTCAGGCCTCCTCCCACAGTGGAATTACAAAAACCTGTGTTCGAAATAGAACAAAAAGAGGGGGGTACATAAAGTAGATGGGCCTCCTTACAAATATACTAGGATAAGGAGTTTTACAATTATATGTAAAGCAGTTATAGGTATGATCAATATTGACAAAAAAAGGAAATATGTAATTTAGTTAACATAAGAAATTAACTGAACATAGATATCTATTAATTCTTTAGGGACTGCCAAGAGAAAATGGTCTCAGAATCCTAGAATAATCTGTGTCTTAAGTATTCAGAAAAGATAGATAAACAGAGAAATACAGAGGCACTCAAAGAAGTCCAACCATTATATAGTGTGACCAATAAAGAATTGTTGAATGCTCAGAGTTTTGTTGGTCTGGATTTGATGCTTTCACAGTTTTTCACATTTCTTGCATAAAAATCTGTTACAAACAGACACATGTTTCGTCATCTAGATTTTTTCAAGGCTGAAGTCTGTACTCAGTGCCAGTATTCTAATTTTGAAAAGGCAATAGTGTACAATTTATAACCATTATTTTTGCAACCAGTGTAATAATTTGCTAAGCAACTTACGTAATAATATGTCGGTTAGCAAATTACCAATTCATAGTAGGTCTTAATTTGACCTACCTCATCAATATTACTGAGGTAGATCTCAAATTGTGACCCACTAGGAATCACAGCCATCACAGTGATGATGACCTGGTGGCAGGTCAGGAGACAACCATGTCTATGATTGCTTTTAAATAAAATAATTTTTTCCTCAAATGCAACTTGCTTTCCTTAAAGGAAAACGGGGTACATTTAAACAAAATAATGAAAAGTGTAATTTTTATTTTTTAAGAGTAGGCAGTGAATCATATGACCTCTGACTACTCTTAAAAATACTGTTGTCAACATTCACAAAGGCAAAGGGGTCCATTGGGGACCCCTTTCCATTTGTGAATGGGTTACCACTTCCTTTGAGGTGTTGGTAAAACATGAATCTTTTCTTTTTTTTATTAAGCCAGTATACACTTAAAGAGAGCATCAAAATATAAAAAACATCGGCCAGAAAAGCACTAGCGAGAGATTAGTCCAGTAAAAGAATATACAAGATAAATAACATACACGACCACCTTCTACAAAACGTTCCTAACACTGCTACAGCCAACCATGAAAAAAGTGTTCAACCAATGCGCGGGGGAGGCTGTAGTCTCACAATCCATGTCAGAAGCTAACATAATAGTTATCCCGAAGGAAGGCAAAGCTGCACAAATTTCTTTCTCAAAAAGAACTTTCACAACTATAGCAATCATATTTCATGAAGGAGTTAATATAACCTCTGGACACTACATAATATATTTAAGATGTCAAACAGGATGGACAGAGTGCAATGACATACAAGTGACATTCAAATCAAGACTACCCAAAAAGTTACCAAACTCATATCTGCAAATTCTACAACCAAAGTTCTAAGTGGAATCTGGGATAAGAAAATGTGGTATTGCATTGACACACCGGCCTTTCCCCAGTGGACCTGCAAACAAATTTAATATAAAACCAATACAAAATTAAATCTGTTTGAACAGGGAAAGATTAGAGTGAGGGTGGACTCTTCACATTTATGTTGTTCTTAACAACAGTTCACAAGCCTACCCTAAGGAATGTTTAAAACTGCAGTATTGAGCCAGAAGATAAAATTAATGTTGCCTCCAAGTTACAAACACGTTTCAGCATTGGTGCTGTCGTGCCCACTCTTACCCAGAAACCGCAACTAATGCTTAGTAGACAATGTCACATGTTTTTCTTAAATAGCTGCCCAAGTTATACAGGAGTAAGTCTACAGATAGACGGAGAAGAAAATTGCCAATGGGGCACTGCAGATTACATTGAATATGGTACTGAACGCCACAAACTATTCACAGTAATAGAAGATACATATATAGGCCCACACATGGTAATTTCAGCCCCTAACACATTAATTAAGTTCTAAATGCGGATAAGCAAGTATCAAAAAGGATCAGCTAAAGAAAGTAATTAGTGGCTTGTAACTAACCTTTGACAACATTAACCGAGGGGGCATGCGATTTTTACCACCAGGTAGACTAAGAACCTTTCAAACCCTTGAGATCTACTTGTGATCTTATATGGCGGGCGTCATAAATTCAATTAAAGCCCCCCAAATTTTAGCGCCCATTCTACGCTTCTGTAGCCCTTTAATATCATATAGGTTGGTTTCGAGTTTGCATATAGCGAATAGTCTTCCTCTCCACATCTCAAATTTATGGGGTTCCTTCTGTTGCCACAGAGAAGCTATACATTATCTTGCCACAGCAACAGCAATATATATTAAATATCTAAATGTGTACATTCCCTGTGTATGCATATCCTCCTCTAGTATCCCTAGCAACATAACTATTGGGGTTATTTCAATCTGTACCCCTGTGGCTTCCGTTAAAAAAGTCTACATCCTATTAATCAATGATCTTAGATCAGGCCATGTGGCAAACGTGAACTATATCTGCCTGATCCTTCCCACACCTGGTGCATTTATCCTCATTTATCCCCCCAGCGTGCAATTTTCGCCGGCGTATAGTATAAGTTAAACATAGTGAACATTAATGAAGTATATGTCATGGTACCACTACTGTCAACTAGGATCCCTAAAGTCAGAATTCCTTTGCTTCTCCATCTGCTCATAATGCCATCCGAAAAAATAGCTGGCAATAAATGTGTGGCATCGGTAGGGGTATAGTAATTAATCCTACCAATCTTCATATGTCGCCTGATCTGAAGCCAGGCCTTATGGGCGGCAGGAAGCACATTAAAACGGTTATTTTTAATAGTAGCTGGGTTCGAGGATTTTAAAGAAAGTTCTGTCTACCATAGAGCCTAGTAACAGCTGAAAAATATGAGGAGTATTCTCTGTATATTCCTCATTTGCCCCAACAAATTAAATTCGCACATACTACAATAGGCAAGCCCAGTAATACAACTGGAAGTTAGGAACTGCCCAACCTCCTTGTTCACGCGGAAGGGTCATAAATGTCCATGCTCGACGAGGTTTGCCCTGTGCCCATAAAAAACAACTACAGATAGACTGTAGTCTTTGAATCTGCTTTCTTGAAATTTCAAGTGGACTGCCCTAAATAAATAAAGAACCTTTGGCAAGATGTTCATTTTTAGAACATTGCATCTTCCCAAGATTGATAAATGAAGACATTCCATCCTGTCCAAATCTTTTTTGATCTTACAGAGCAGAGGCTCCCAATTAGACATGACCATCGTGTCAAGGGATGCGTTCAAGTGGACTCCCAAATATATTGCCTTCTTCACAACTTTTGGGTTCTTAAAATGTGCCTGATCAGTGCATATAACTTGTGTCTTTTCTAGGTTTAGTTTGTACCCGGAGCTCATCCCAAAAATTGATGCAAGTTGTTCGGTCTCCACCAGCCTGATGGCGGGATCCGGTGAGACTATCGCTATGTCATCTGCATATGCAAATATTTTAACCCGTTCTTGCCTAGGGCCTAGTAATGATATGTTTAGCCTTTGTTCCAATAGGTTCAAGAAGGGGTTAATATATAGTGCGAATAGCAGGTGAGAGCAGGGGCAACCCTGTCGGGTACCTCTTAGTACAGACACAGGGTTCAATTCTAACCCTAGCGCACACACTCGTGCTTTTGGTGATCTGTACATTGTTTTAATTGCCTGAATAAACCCAGCACCGAACCCATACTACCTCATTGTTGCCCAAAGAAATTCCCAGGAGACACGGTCCAACACTTTTTTTGCGTCCAATAGTATCATCCCGCATGGCAATTTACGTGTATTGGCGATATCTAGCATTGTCGTAACTCTACTTATATGATTGACCGTGCCTCTACCTGTTATGCATCTGTGTTGATGGACTGAAACTAGGGGTGTAATCACACGAGAAAGTCGTGATGCTAATATCTTTGCATAGATTTTCCCATCGCAATTTATAAGCGAGATCAGTCTAAATGACCCTAGCAGTGTGGGAGGTTTATCTTTTTTAAGAAAAATAATGATACTGGCTTCATCCCAAGATGCAGGGGCAGCGCCCTCTTGTGCCTCCCGAAAAACAGCTAGCCTGTCTGATTGTATTTCTGGCAATAAAAGTTCATATAGTTCTAATGGAAGCCTATCGGGGCCAGCAGCATTCCCTGTAGCTAATGAACCAACAGCGTCTATCAGCTCTTGCATTGAGATAGGCTCCTCTAGCACTCTCTGATCTTCTTCCTTCACAGTTTCCCCAATAGGATCTCTATATAAATCCTCCCCTCCTCTTTGAGTGTCAGTGTCTGCTGAGTACAGTTCCTCGTAAAAAACCCTAACTACCGCTAGAATCCCCTCCGATGTTTCTACTATGCTCCCTGCGGAATCCTGAATTGCTGCAATAGAGTTTTCGCAAGGCATCTCCCTGTTGCCGTCCCAAACTCATAACGCTCGCTCTTAAAAAGCTGGTATTTCTTTGCAATATCTTTGGCCCATTCCTCATTTATCTTAGCTTTGCACCATGCCACCTCTGTTTGTGCCTGTGCAATATCTAGCTTTCCCTGTACTGCTTCTATCAAATTGCACTCAGAGTGTCGTAGTTCCTCATATACCACTATTTGGTGCTGTCTAAATTGTTTCTGCGCGTGTAGTCCAAAGCTTAGTATCTCTTCCCTATGTCCTGCTTTCATTGCATCCCAGACTATACCGTATTTAGTGGAGTTATGATTTATGGCTAGAAATTGTGTTACCCATTTTCGTGCATGACTAATAAATTCTTCGTTTAGTAGTAGCTTTCTGTCAAAGGAGAGTGTACTTCTGGCTCATATTAAGCCATGCATTACAAGTTTCAAAAGTACTGGGTTGTGGTCTGAGGTTATTCAGGGAAAAATCAGTATATTTGTATCTTTTAGGTAAGTTTTCGTTACAAAAAATTAATCTAACCTAGATAACTTTTGATGAAGGCAGGAATAATGTGTGTACTGTGGTACTGGATGTTTTAACCTGAGCCAATCATCGGCTAGGCCATGTTCGTCAAGAAGCTGCTGTAAGGCTTTGTGTACCTTAGGTTTCTTGCCAATGTATTTATCTCCCCCCAACCTAGAGTCATTTCTCCTAATTGGATATTAAAATCCCCGTAAGTATTAGAGGGGTTGCCCAGTTGGCCAATTCTATATTTAAGTATTCAATGATTTGTGATTCATCATGATTCGAACCATATACAGAACAGATTGCACACTTCTCATTAGCTGTGATACATTCGATTATGGCCCATCACCCATATTTATCTGCTGCCCTTTTTGTGATTTTTAAAAGGCTTTTTTTCGCAAGTATAAACACCTCTAGTGGTAGTCCCTTGAGAAGTAAACACCTGTAGCTCATAACCTAGCTTCTTCAATATAATGTGTTTGCTCCAAGGGATATGTGTCTTTCGGATACAGATTACATCGGGTGACATATTCCTTATTTCAAGTGCCACTCTTTGCCATTTCCCCCTCTTGTTGAGTCCCCGCACATTAAATGTACATACAGTTAGAAAATGCCATTTTATCCTGGTTTAAACAAACAGACATAGTTTCCTGTCTCTCTTAACATCATCTCTCTTTCCTTCATAAATCTTGAGTTACTACTGGTTTTTTTAATACTTTTTACCCTCCCGTCCCTGCCCCTCTTGGTACCCACCCTACTCCCCACATTGGCCTCCTCTACCCCTGAAGGGGACCCCCCTGCCCTCCCCAGCAAAGAGGCTGATAGACCCAACGGTCTACAGTTATGGAGAGCCTCATACCCAGCCCTGTACCCCCATGTCCCCCCGAGTGCCTATTACCCCTATCTTCACCATAAAGCAAACAGTAAAAAAAAGTTTAAACAGTGTAGGGGGAGAAGAAAAAAAGACAAGGAATTCACTAGCATGCGGATCACCATAAATCTTCAACAATCTGCAGAGACTACACACATTATTCCAGCCGGCGTTTAGCTAGGGTTTCCCTTACATATGTATTATTTGTCCTAAGGATTAATCTCTTGCAAATACTCTTTTGCTTTCAGCTCGGATGTAAAAAATCTTGTTTTTTCTTTATATATTATTTTCAACTTACCTGGGCTTAAGAGGAATACATGTGCATCCTTATCTTGGAACGGCGTGATTAACTGCCGTCGTTGACACCTTTTTTCCACAGTAGTAGGACAGAAATCATGACAAACAAAAAACTCTACACCAACCGCTTTTCATTATAGCTCTGGGACTCAAATTGTCCCATGCCCACTGAGCCAGTTCCGGGAAAGCCTCTGTAAAAAGTTTCACAACAAATTTACAGGGGTCTGAACCTTCGACCCCTTCAGGTACACCAAGAATTTTTAAATTATTCTGCCGTAGGCGATTTTCCAGGTCCTCAATCTCCCCGAATAGGTCATCCCTGTGCGTTGTGAGCACGTCAGTGGCTATTTTTTTGTGCTGCCATCTCATCCTCAAGAGTAGAGATTCAATTCTCGGCTTCGGATATCCTTTCCACAATTTCTGAACAGGATTTGGCCACCCTCCGAATCGAATTCTGCAATTTCCTGCATGCGCCTTGAGTTTTCTGGCTTTCTGCGCGGCTTTCTTCTCTATGTGCCATCATTGTCTCGAATATGACTGTCTATGAAATACCCTCTAGGAGCTCAAGTGAACAGTGTTGGTCTTGCCCTCCCAGTAAAGGCACATTATTGGGTCCATATCCCAATTTCTCCTTTGAGGTTTGACCTAGAGTGACCTGTGTATCAATCCACTGTGGTGCGTGTGGTATAGTTTTCTTGTATACAGTCCCAGAGCTAGATGCCTTGTTATCATTCTCGGGGTCTCCTCCTCCTGAGATATACTGCTGGTTTTGCTCCACCGCCCACGTGCTAATCCGGAAGATCTTCAGGCATCTGTTGGGTATCAAAGCGATACAACAGGGGATGATGGACGGAGCGTTTGAGCAAATCAAACACTCACCCCCAGTCAAGTGATCTGGGTTTAATCCATCACCATTCTTTAGCCCACTCAGCCACCCCAGTTCAGACATGGCCATTTGCAAATCAGTCTGACCCTGTGCCTCATGGCAACAGTCCAGCCCGAACTGCCAAGCCATGTCTTCCCTGGACCGGAAACAAGCATCCTGGGACCGGTTTCGGATTCACAATCTGTTGGGTATCGTCACCAGATGAACTGGAGTGGTCTGTGAGCGAGAAAAAGGGCCCCTCCGTATCTATCTCCATCAAATTTACACCCTCAGTTTCTACACCGCCATTGAAGCTATCTATTTTGTTTGCACACACCCTGCTGCCAGAAGACAACAGAGCTTCTATTTCCAGGCTTATAGGTGTTTCTGAAGTCACCTCAGCTGGTGAGGCCCCCCTCCTAGCATCAGGCAGTGAGACCTGTCTTTGCACTGCAGGACTGTACCAGAGCTCGGAGTCCCCCTCTCTCGCTAACATTGTGTTAGTCTTAGTAGATCCCGTGATCCCACAGTCTCCCTCGCTCACCTTGGCAGAGTCTCTTGATGCGGCAGCTTCCTCTGGTGTGTCCTGTCCCAAAGTCGTCTTTTTGCCTTTCCTGGATGCCATGAAGATCGCGGGAGTCATTCTTTTCCCGCTATTGGTGTTACTGACCGGGGCTGCTTTTGCAATCTTCAGCCACTCCACGTCGTTGTTTGTTTGAGGCGTTTTCCGGAGGCATGCTCAGTGTGACACTTCCTCCTGTACCTCAGGTCTTTCCGCCCCTTGCACTCTTCGGCGGCATCCCGGACTGGCCAATAATCCTGCCTTGTCCCACTGACACCTGCCAGAAAACTCCCCTGCAGCCACAGAGGCGCAGCAATCTTGGGCAGCGCGCTACAAAGTATTTTGACAGAAGTAAGTCCCACAGCATTCCTGGTAGCAGTTAGTGTCTCGTAGCAGTTAGCAGTTCGCTAGTATTTTTTCACACAGTCCATGCAGATCCGGTGTCTCACATCGGGGGGGATCAGGGAGGTCAGGCTACAAGTGCTCACTCGGCTGAGAGACTAGCCGCCATCTTGCCTGAGCCAAAATTAATGTTTTCAATTGCCAATCCATTCCTAAAAGTCCTCAAAAGATGTGGGTGGTCGGTCTAAGTTAGAGTTTAGGACATACAGGCAAAGACACTGCCCAGCCTTTTCTGGTTTTTAAAAGAAGACACAACGAACCGTTTTGTTATTGTGCCATATTTTTCTCTTTTTCTTGAAACATTATTGTTTAAAATCAACATCTGTCATTATCAAAATCATCAGATCACAGATACACAACAAAATCAGATCTCAGCTGTGCTTGATTTTACAGGGACTGGTTCTACGGAAGTCTGCAGTGTACGTGTGATCAATGGCGGAGACTTAGCCACGCTTGAAGACGCTTATACCTACCGGTCTTCTTTGACCCCCATAGTCAATGATGTGACTCCAAGAAGAGGAGGTACAGGAGGAGGCGTGCTCCTCACCATAACTGGAACAGGATTCAGGTATCAGCTTCAGAAAGACCCCATGGGACAATAGTTCAGTAGATGGTGAAGCATTTTAAGTACAAGGGACACTAATTTATGTTGAAGCATGCGCATTCTACAACTGGGCAGGGTAACCATAAATAAGATAACTGTTAGTTAGAAAGACTAAGAAATTCCTCTGCAAAACAACAAAGTAGATGTTCATGAACACAAGAGACAAACTTTTTTAACTTTCACATAAAAGCCTTTCACATTATGGACATAAACAGATTCCAGTGCGTCATGCAATACATTGGATATATTCCCCCTTGTCCTTGATAACATTGCATTTTTGACTAGTCTCACTCACATCCTCGCATCAGATCACATTTTTAAAAGTTAAGCAATGTAACCATGCCAAATTCACAAAATAAGATTTCAGTTTAAGAAAACCCATAGCAAATTCATTTACTCTGGTTGTCATTAGATTATGTACAAATGTTTCCATTTGTGGCCACTTTCAAAACAACAGGCCTAATTTATACCATGGAGAACGGGCTTTATGCCATAATGGTGACAGAGTAAATACTCCATAACCCTGATGGAGTACCTGTCCTCCAAATCTAGAAATGGCTGCCAGCTCAGTGGATCTCTCTTACATTGACAGGGACCCCCATCATGGAGGTTCCTGTCAATGTATTAAACGTTTGGCAGAGGGAGCTCACAAGATGATGGTACCGTTCTTTAAACTTTTAGCATGTTTTTTTAATTTTCAAAAACAAAATCCTAAAGCAGGATTTTGTTTTTTGCAAATCAAAAACGCAAATTACCCCTGCAACATGGGAGTTGTGTCCCATTGTGCGGGGGTCATTCTCTAGTTTTCAGTGCCCCTTAACGGACACTGAAAACTGGCCATTTGACTGCAGATTGGGCAGGTGGTCAAATGGCCGAACCTCCGACTCCATTGTGGAGTTGGAAGTGTTTGTTAGCGGTGGAGACAGAATAGTTTCTGTCGCTGACATGCTGAAGTTCTACACAACTGTAAATGAGGTGGGCTGGACTTCAGTTAGGCGGAAAGATTTCTTCGCTGCAACAGAGTACGCTCTCCACAAAATTCTAAGTCAGGGTTAAAGTTTTGTAATAAGGAGTTTGAGCCAGAATAACTCCACAATGTTTCTAATAATATTATACTATATACCACCCCGTTGTAAGGTTTAATAAGGACAATAAGGACTTAAGGATGCTATATGCAGCAAAGAAAACATTTACCTGTAAATTCAAGTTATGCACATTTAAATTCTGAGTGCTTTCCTTGTTTTCCACAGCTCAATTATTACAGATGTTGAAGTCACCATTGCAGGAGATGCATGTGTAGTTATTTCTTCAAACAGTACAAGCATCATATGCATAACAGCTGCACATTCTCCCTCAGAGCGGACAAAAGTGAAGGTCAACATTGGGGGCCACGGAATTGCAAAGCTGGTAATGACAATACAACTCCTCCTCACCCTCTTCCCTTTCTATTGTCGCAAGAGATACAGTTTATAAGAAACAAGCGTCTTCATTCTAATCTCGTTCGTAGAAGTTAAAACAATACTAGCCCCTGTGTGTACTCAGTACTCTGTCGCAAAAAGTGTGGTCATCACTACAGTATCCAAAGAGTGCCATCATCGTGGTGTGTTTGCAAACTCACTTGTAACTCAGCACCAGTCCACCTTCCTGACAGTGTGGACAAATGAGGCCCAATTATGGCTAATATGGGTACTCATTGCCAGTATAATTATGTGACAGGCATAGAATATATGTAAACATCCATAAAAAATGTGACTATACTCTTATGCTACTACTAATGGAAAAATCCCATTTTTGCTGCGGTGGTGTTGAAAAAATAAAATGCCCAAATTATGGCTGTCTCTACATTGATACATGCAGACCTAGCAAGCAGCTGTTTTATAGTATCCAGTGACGTGGTCGTAATGCTTTGAATTTCAAAGCCTTAACCAGCAGGGGCTGCTAAAATGTTCTGTCATTTGTTTTAGAAATTATAGGCTATATTTATGGCAAAGTCATGCAGCGCATTAAGCCAACTTGCGGTGCTGCGTGACAGAGAAATGGCAGGAATGTGCTGTATTTAGAAGAATACATTTTATTCCTGCCTATGTCCCTTCACTGGCGCCATTTTGGCTCGCTAGCGCCAACACAAGCAACATTGCACCGAGGGGCCTGCATTGCAAGGATGATTGTTTTTGTGCAGGAAGGGGGCCCTTCCTACATAAAAACAATCCCCTGGGGCATTTCCCTCTTTCTATGTGTGCTGCAAAATGCAGCACAGATTGAAAGAAGTAACACGGAGAAATAAAGATATTTCTTACCTCACCTGCGAAGGCGTTTCAATTTTGGTGCATTCCCAGCTCTACAAGCAATGGTAATTCTGGTAATGTGTAAACATCCATGGTAGTGACTAGAATGTTTTCCAAGGTCAGAGTAATATAACGCAGCGATGTGCACTCTTTTGCATTACTCTGCTTTTATGAAGCCACTCAGGGTCACGCAAGGTATCCTTGCATGACTTCATGAACCACATTTTGGGCTTGTGTAGTGCATGCACAACGTTCTGTGGTGCAAGCACGAGTCAACCCCACTCACAAATTTGCCCGTCTAGTTTTTTTTCTCAAGCATGAGCAACTACTGCCCATGTGCCCCTAACTGACAAAAAAAGACATTTGAATGTAAAATGGTGCTGCATTGATGTAGCCCCTGCTATAACCTGGGTCCTTCTGATTGAGCAGTGGTTGGGCAAGGTGGGGCAGCAAGAGAAGAACGGGCTTTGTGACTTGTAAACAGGCCCAATATTCCTCATGTTTCTTCATGTGTGTGTGTGTGTTTGTGGATAGTGCTGACTAGCTGTGAAAAAAGTAAGCACTTAAAAATGGGCACCTGAAGCTGAACATTAAGGAGGCTTTGTGCTTTCTCTAACGTCCCTTTCTTCCACTATATAACCTGAGCATACTCAATTCAAATCAACCAAGACCTCTTTCCGCACTGTGGTGTTTGATGACGAGAAACGCGCGGAGGCAAACTCTGATTGGAGAGTTACTGTAAGAAATGGACCTCAACAAACAACTGGCAGTTAATGCAAACTCTTTATTTATAACTTAAAACATTTATATGCACGATTTAGCATGTTGAGACAAGGTCCCTCCCAGCTGTGGTAGGTCTAGTCTTTTTTTAATATCTGAATGTTCTTCATCATTGATTGGTGAGATTGTGTGGGTGGTTGTGTGAATGCACAAATGAGTCAATAGATGGATAAATGCTCACCTGCTCAACATTCCAACCCACCATGCATATAGGAGCTCTTATCAACGAGAAAGCACTCCATTGCTTATCTGCAGTTTGTCGGTAGTTTTCTGGACACTCCTGTGCTGCCATTTACATTTGTATTACCAATTTGATTGGGTTGTCCATCAAGCACATTGAATACCTTAAGGTGTGCCTTTTAAAATAACAAGTACTAACTTTTCAATACGTTTGTGTGAGAAAATGTTCTTTTATTTAGTTCTTCGACCAGCAACAGCAAGGTTATATTCTTATTAATATGACTATATTGCTTGTATTGCAGGACCACGCTGACTTCTTCTATATCGATGTTTGGTCCTCCATATACACTTGGGGAGGTAAATCACCCCCTGATGACGGCTCATTGGCTGTTATCACCGAGGGACAAACAATCCTGCTGGATGAAAACACCGCTGTACTCAAGATGCTTTTCATTCAAGGTAAATCTGGAGTCTTTTTTTAAATTTACATATCAAGTTTAGTGAACAAAATAATCATGGAGAACATCAATGATATGAGACAAAGGGATGAATTTGGAATGCATGGATTCACTCACGGGAATGACCTCAATAGAGACTGTGTTACAACTGCATGAAAGGCAACATAGCTATCTGATCACATGTGAAACCAAAAAGCTTTGAAAAAGAGTATGCTTAGAAATTATTAACGATTCGGAATCTGGGGCACATATAGTGTATAATATGAGACCATAAATTAGAACATTTGAATTAAAACCCGCCTGAAAGCTTACAGACTGACCTGTTCTCCTATTTCTCTCTGGCAGCATCAACAAATATCACCATTAAGTCTGTCTTTAGGTTCCAAGCCAGCAGCTTGTAAACAAAAAAAGAAAATAATAATCAGTATACATATATATCTACATAGAGGCAAATTTGCGTCAGACCTCGTCATCCATTGTTCTGTTCACCTGTTATTCACATGTTGATTCTGCCCACCACAATATACTGAATGGAGCAATGGCTCAGCCCACTTTTGCCATTGGCACACTAGCGCTGTAATTGACAGTTTCTTGTCTGATTATGTGATTACTGTAGCCAAACAAAAGAGCGCCCTTATTTTACGCCTGCTTTTTTTCTTTTCATTCTTTTCCTCTTTTGTGGTCATCTTTGTGTGGGTAAACTATATCTTCGGGTAACAGTAATTCAAAGTCATTTGTGCATTTACTTTCCACCAAAAATAATCTTATTATGCTATGATGTCCATTAACCCCTTCCGTGCTCCCGTCGGTCGTTGGCAGATGGAACCACTCCCTCCCCAGTGCTGCCGTCGGCCAACGGCCTACGCAGCCCCGTCCACCCTTTAGAATGCCCGCACCGCGGCGGAAAAAACACCGCGGTTAAGGCGTTAAAACTAACAAGCATTTCCAGACTTTTTCTAAATATGCCTTTCTGCTAGGAAGCTCCCAGACATTTATATAAGTTAGTATTTCATTTATGTTTTTATAATATGGTTCTATATTGTTATTGAGAGGGCCTTGTAATCTCATGAACTATGAGGTGAAAGATGAGTGGTTTGTAAATGTCACTAGGAACCTAAGGTGGAAAAGTAGGACTATATTACACCTCCCCTGTTATGTATTTTTGTATAATATGTGCATTTTGGGGGTCTTTACATTGAAAAAGCTGTTTTCTTCAAAGTACAGCTACCAATATGCATTAATCAGAATTAGAATGTTTAAGGTTACTATGTAAAAATAAATTACTTATAGAGCAATCAATAATGGTTAGGCCCAGTGGGTATATGCAATTCTGGGGCTGTGGCATTTACCACAGATGTATGGATTTTAATCATTTTTGCCACATAATGAGCCACCTAATTTCAGATCTCACAAAAATATTAATTTAGATAACCTGTGAATAAACGTAGCAGCTTTGACAAAGGTAAATCTCTGCAGAGTTTTTTGGGGCTGTTAATAATATGATGAAACACATATTTTAAAGGAAGCAATGAAATCTATAATATATTTCACCATTCCTGGTTAAACTGATGTCATGGTTAGGTGTTGGCATGAGACACAAGCTAACGTTAAAAAAACAAAAACCTGTGAAATACACTAGTACTAGTTTAGTGTAGTAAATATAACTTAGCCCCCTATCCTGCACAGTTTATACCTCAAATATTACATAATCATTACGTTAAATTACAATATTTGATGACATCATTGATTGTATTTAAATAATAACTGTTAAAGTTGCTAATGAGATCAATCAATGATTCTGACACAGATGACAGTGTGCTATAGGTTTTGTGTACGAGGAGTAATACAACAACCTACATAGATGATTGGACTTTTATGACATTGCATGTACATTTGCAAATGATGTAAAAGAAATTTGATATTTCAGAAGTGAAGAACTTTTGAGGATGCCTTTACTTTGTTTGTATTTAAATAAAAAATGGGTACAGTGGCAACCGGTAGGTTGTGGAGCACTGGCCACAGAACATCAACTTTTGCTCTGTAGGAATTAAGATTTTTAAAGTAGGGAGTTAGGCAGTCTTGGAGGGGGTGGGTGCAGGGCCTGGCCACAAGTGAGACCCTGTATATAACCCCTGCTTCACTTAAGCCTGTGTCAAACTTGTCCTACATATGACTGAAGATCGTGTGCAGTGGATGTTTGATGTTTTCAGAGGGTTGGGAGCAGGGCCTTGCTGGAGCCTATGCACTGAATCCATGTCCTGATGCAAATTGAATGCAGGGTCAGGTGGGAGGCGGTGACTGAGATATCATGAGTGATGTCATCAGTATTGTCATTTACCATGCCATGATTGATGTGCATGTATAAGAAGAGCATGATGGAGACACAATTTATAGTTAGTTCACTTACTGAAAGAAAGGTCAAGAATCCTCGACTCCGGGAACTCCTGCCTATTGGTCCTCTTAGACTTGTCCGCGGCATTCAACACTGTCAAACATCTGGACCTCCTTCACCCTCATGAACATTTCATGGGCTGTGGAGGTGCCGTTCTATTCTTACCTAACCAACCGCTCCCAAATTGCGAAAATGTATAACACATGTTCTAGACCAGTCAATGAACATCAAGGGGTCTCTCAAGGCTTGATCCTCTCCTCAACCCTCTTTAACCTGTACCTAGAACCACTATGTTGCGATTCTCAGAAACGCTAGGATTCTCTTCCACCTCTATGCTGACGACACTCAAATATGCATGAAAATCTCTTCCCCTGATGATCTTGCCCTCCTTTCAATCACGCTCCTACAAATTCAAAACTGGATGTCTAACCATCATCTAAAGCTCAACCCAACTAAAACAGAATTTTCTTTTGACCTCACCTCCGAAAGCAAAAACCACAGTTCAGGAATTGATGGCCAACTTTCCCATCCTGGATGGCTGCTCTGCAGTACTAGATCCCTTGGTATCACCCTTGACAAATCTTCACAGTCACATCACCCTCATGGGCAAAAGTGCACAACGCCAACTCAAGCAGCTATGGGGTGTCAAACAGCTGATCCCAGAACAAGACCTCAAAACAGTGGTGCAGTCTCTTGTCCTCTCCAGACTAGATTCCGGAATCGTGCTTCTCTCAATCATTTCTAAAGATCATCTTGGCCCACTGAGAGCAACTCTACATACAGCAGCGTGCTTGTTTTAGGTCTCAAGATATGGGATCACATTTCCCCGGCCCTGCTAACCCTCTAATGGCTTCCAGTTGAAGCTAAGGCCCAATTCAAAACCGCCTGCATTCGTCTCAGAGTACTGCACTCCTCTTCACCCTCCTATCTAAGTGATAAACTGAAAATCTCTGGAGCAAATACGGGTTTGCAGAAATGCCTAATTCCTGCTCCGGGAACCCCCACCTTCAGTGGAGAACGTTACATGAGCCAGTCATTCTCTGGTAGTGCCACAAGAATCTGGAACTCCTTACCTCCCTCCCTTTGCCTTACAACCTGCATAGTCACCTCCAAAAAGGACATCAAGCTCCTCCTATTTGAGAGACACCTGAATTAATCACCCTCAGCTATATCTAAGTACTCTATCCTGGAGACAAACTATCCACATTGTGTGTCCCCACCACCTTAAACATGCGTGAACCATGTACATCCCTGTCCAATGGCAGCTTTTGTCCTGGTCACAGCTACTGATACAATATGTCTGAATGTAATTATTGTAACATTAACTTGCTGTACCCTTTTATCATGCTACTGTTGTACGGCGCTCAGATGCCTTCAGGCCATGTCCACGCTATATGAAATTACAAACAGTCAAAAAATACCATAGCATAACAAAGACATTTCTCACTGTTATTGTCAATTTTAGCTGTTTAGATTCCTTTCTGTGTGCAAAAGTTGATGGGTGCTGCAGTTTGCACCACTGATCCATTGTGCATCTGGGCCTATGGCAGCAACTCAGAAAGATTTTTAAGTGAGAAGTTAAGTTTTACTTTCGATGAAGGTGTCTCTTTACTGCCTAATCCCCACATACATACTTTTTAATGTTGTCCTAAATTCTTGGAGAGCTGCGAGACAAATAAAAAATTAAATATGAGTAAAATTAAGTTGAAATATTTATGCCAGTTAGCAACTTTGAGTGAGATAATAAAATTCCAGTTTAATATAAATTTGAGGATGTAAATTGTGTTAAGTGTTTTGACAACCTTGTTTTAATTTTGCTTCTAATCATACGATAGCTTCTGTTCTCAAATGTAAGAGAGATTTTTCTACATTTTGCAGAACCTTTGGCGCTTTCCTTATCATGTGAAACTTGTCTAATTTTTTAGTTATAAATGTTGATATTCTGCAGTAGGCTGTGCTTCAGATTGGGTGCAAAAAAGATTTCCCGCAACAATAAATAGGCATCAGGCGTTTCCCCGCGAGGCTGGGAGGATGGAGAACCTTTTTTGTTACTGGGGACAGTTTTGAAAACACCCTCTGTAGAGTTCCTTGTATGTCCAGTAGTTTTCATGCAACAATTAAAGTGTCAATATAACTGTGTCTAGTGCTAGTTTTGACCCATCTAAGGTAGCACAGGCAGTTAATATGCCTGCTCCAAAGGACGTTAACTATGCAGGTCACAGAACAGTATTTTATGTGCAGAGCTTAGTAGGCTACTGCTTTTGTCACAGAGACCCTTTTGTTACTGTGCAGTTCATAAGTTACAATCGTAATATAGCGCAGAGAGCTATGAAGTGCCATTATAGAGCTGCATGCAAACTACATGGTACAGGGTAGAAAGTTATTTTTGAGGGGTCTTTCATTATCCTAAGGGTGCTAAATAGGGTATGTTTGGGCAGATATAATATTCTTATTAGTATAGCCAATCCTAATCACTGTGTTTTATTCTAAATCATGTTTGTGCTTCCCAAGACCATGAACTCTTAAAAAATGCCTTCCTACACCTTATACTCCCCTTTGTCTTATGTAACATTTTCAATACACTGATTTATACATGTATGATTCATTGTGCCTGTATGTTTGTGTGACGTAAGGTGCTCCAACACCCTACACTGGTATGTGACGCACTACAAAACAAATGAAATACATGCGAGAAAGGGGCTATAGAGAGATGAGGGGCACTGTTGGAGGCTGATAGTAAGGGAATCATTGAAAAGCCACAATAAAGATAGTATTACCCTGTTGCACTATAAGGTCATCATTTACTATGCTTTAAAAGGAAATATGTGTTGTAGAATGTGCCATTTTTGCAAACATTTTCTTGGGGCGAGAAACCCACCCCCATAAACTCTGCGCCTAGTGGTCAGGCTTGCTCGCTGCACTCACCGTAATGGGGCTGATCGGACAAAGGTTTCCAGGGCTGCCTTAGGTTCGCAGTCCGGCCGTGAATAGAGTGGGGGCTCGGTAGACAAGTGAATATTCACTCCTTGTTGATCTCAAAATTACTTGTGTAATCACAAGTCAGTGGTTCTAACTCAAACTCCCATCCCCCGTATGTGATTGCAGAATTATCTCCCAGTCAAATGCTAGTTGGTCACTTTGCCATATGCTACTTACTCATTATACTCCTACATAATTGTAGCAACCACAGAGTTCCTTCGTAGGAGCAATGCATGAAGCGTAGATTCTCCAAGATTGTGGGAAGCAAAGTCCTATGTTAAAATGTGTTTAGTTAGTCTTCAAGATCTATAGGAATTCCTTGCATGAATGAATTTGCATGGTAGCTAAATTGACCAAGGTGCATGAGATGCGTGGGATTTCAGTGGACCATAGCTTAATGATTTTACCACCACAGCTGTGGTATATAGATAGATGGAATGTATAACGAAATATGGATTCTTGCCTTATTTGCACACTACTAATCCAACAGAACCACAAAAGCTTTTTTTGTGGGATTAGCTCTTTTCAACTTTGTTTGATATTTGGAAGATTCATGCCAGGAAAGACCCCATATGTTGCTTCTGCCAGTGTGTAAATTATTGTCATATGTTTGTGACTGTTAGATGTATTAGACCATTGTGAGTTAAGTTTTGTTCTCAGAGAAGGACCAGAAACGGGTATGATTTATTCCTCAGAAGAGCTATGGGCTATTGAGGATGAGGGTAATATGACAGAAAAGAGCATTTTCGATGTCTTTCCAACATGCGAAACTGTCATGGACTGCCAGATCTTTTTACAATCTCAGGGAAGCAGCTAGAAGTGACACTGTACTTCCCAGTTTCTTTGACAGGCCATGTGCAATCTGTGAAGTTATGTCACTATAAATCAAAGTGCTCCCCTGTCTCTTTACGAGTCCTTTCAGCATCCTCAAAGTCTCCAATGATTTTCAATGTATATGTGCATATTCTAACCCCACAATAAGGCTGCTTGGTTGTAGAGCACTAGTCTATGGGGACAACTCTCAATTCATCACCCGATGGATAGCCGGTCTCCAGGCTTACTTAGCAACCTTCCTACAGGCATGGAGACAGTGCAACAATGATTTTGCACAAACCCTTGAAATAAAATGTCAATAAGACAACAATAATGAGCGTGAGGAAAGGGCATTCTAACCTGCTAGTTGGGTGATGCTCCCCTGTCACTCCTCAAATTCAAGTCCCTGGAGCGTGACTGTTGATCAAACACACTGAAGAGTATTTGACATTTCCAACAGTTTCCACGTTGGTCGCGGCCTTCTTTTTTGACGGCTTTATTGTAACAGTCTACACATACAACATATTCCAGTGCACAAATGATGCAAGTGCTAGATGCCGATGTTCTTTCCATTCTCCATCTCAAACACAAGATCATAGTTCTCAGACATGCAGAGATCTACACTTGCCTTCAGTAAAGTAGCAAATCCACTTCAAGTGCATTTTCTTCATTCACAAATCACTTTATTCTTCTGAACTCTCATGGGTGACCTCTTAGTTCTGCCTTTAAATGATGGGTTCCAAACGCTGCAACATGCTTCCCCTGCTACTAGCAAAGACACTGACAGGGCAGGTGCACAGCTAATTTTGACAATGTAATACGTTTCTCAAATTTGTGGGTGCTGCATAAGTGACGTCGAGTGTCCTACGGCGTCTGTACCAATGTGATTCAACTGTGGGACCAGTGGAACACTGGTTCCATCCTTATGTGCACACCATCATTCCTCCCACAGAACAGAGGATTTGTTGTCGGTTGTATTTTTCCAAGTATTTGTTGTTTTTATTCAGTGAATACTTTGCAAAGAAATAATATATTCCACATTTAGCATTCGATAATCAGTCTTTTTTTTATCATATTCAGCATGTAGCAAAGTCCTTTAATCAAATACAAAGCATTTCGGGCCAATAGTTGTGCCCTTCATCATGGAAAAGACACTATAAAAATAAAACATACATAAACAAACTGTCAATAAATCTCCTATATGGATTAAGAGTAAAAAGGGTGTGTGTGATGGTCTCATCATGGTGGGTCGTGATAATGATGTGTGGATAGTTAAGGTGTCACCTTAAGTAACCTCAATGCCCATGTGTATAAAGTGAGAAGTTAAGTGGAATCTCTCACATGTCACGTTTGCTGAGTTAGCGCGGTTATCACTATAGGTCAAAAATCTAAAAGAAAAGTGACTCCAGTAACGTCATATATGCCCTTAAATGCTCATGTGGCAAACTATACATTGGAAAAACGGAGCGAAAAATTAAAATCAGACTTACCGGACATAAATCTAACATCCGTCTTAAAAATATGAAATCCTCAGTGGCAACCCACTTCATAGAAGAACAACATAACATTTCCCAAATGAAGTTCATCATACTGGAAACCATCCTGAAAATCGAAGGCAGAGATAACACCAAATTTTTACTCCAGAGAGAAAACGCCTGGATACAAAAACTTTCAACCCACAAGCCGTTTGGCTTAAATGACAGAATTGAACTCTCATGTTACCTTTAAAAAATGCTCCAAAGTCGTATTAGTAACTCCTGTGAGATTTCACATTGATATGTTATGTCTTTTTGATGTTTGTTTATAAATATGTATCTCCTATGCACTATTCCAATACCCTTCCAAACATCCCACAGCATTATTCACAAATCCTCTAGCTCATCCGTTTAATACATAGGTGACTGATGCTAACCTCACTGGGTTCCAACCCCCGTACCACCCCCACCTGTTTTCCATTTTCTACTCCTTTAATTTTTTCTAAATCTACTTTTTATTTCGTTTTCCGTTTACAAACATGCAGTGATATATCCGTTAAAGGACTGCATAACATACACGTATTTATGCCAGCCCGTCTGGTCCATCGCATACCTGAACATGAGTCTATCCTCAGTTTGAGTCTATCCTCAATTTCAGTCGTCACGTGATCGTAACCTTGTAACTTTATCAAACGCGGTCTATGGCGGATACGTCCTGACCGCCGTTCATGAACCGAGCAAAATGGATGGACACCATGACGAACCATCAGGTTAGTTTCCTGGCAACATTGGCCTGGATGCGGGAGTAAAGCTGCAACCGTATCCAAAACACTTTCCTACTAGTTTTTCTTTTCTTTTAGATTTTTGACCTATAGTGATAACCGCGCTAACTCAGCAAACGTGACATGTGAGAGATTCCACTTAACTTCTCACTTTATACACATGGGCATTGAGGTTACTTAAGGTGACACCTTAACTATCCACACATCATTATCACGACCCACCATGATCAGACCATCACACACACCCTTTTTACTCTTAATCCATATAGGAGATTTATTGACAGTTTGTTTATGTATGTTTTATTTTTATAGTGTCTTTTCCCTGATGAAGGGCACAACTATTGGCCCGAAATGCATTGGATTTGATTAAAGGACTTTGCTACATGCTGAAAATGATTAAAAAAAGACTGATTATCGAATGCTAAATGTGGAATATATTATTTCTTTGCAAAGTATTCACTGAATAAAAACAACAAATACTTGGAAAAATACAACAGACAACGAATCCTCTGTTCTGTGGGAGGAATGATGGTGTGCACATAAGGATGGAACCAGTGTTCCACTGGTCCCACAGTTGAATCCCCTGCTACTAGGACATACAGAGTGTCATGTTTGTATAGAAGATTGGAAAACTCAAGTATTCTCCTAGCCCCTCTTTCTCTGGCGTTTTACCACTCTACCTTGGTTTTGTTCTTAGTGCCAATAAACCTCCGAATGTCTGAGCTCCACAAACAAAATGTAATAAAATCATAATGAGATTAGAAGTTTGATCCTAAAACAGATCCCCAATGAGGGCCCAAAATCAGAAATAGGGAAGCAGCTTTACCCAGGTTATATATATTGAACTAGTAATAGTACCAATGCAGGTGTAATTGAAAGCCATAAATATCACCAATCTACTGGCATAAAAATGATAGGTGTATCAGCCATGCATTGTAAAATGTTGATATTGACATTGCAAAGATATTTCTGCAGTGATAGGTTGGTGCCAATAACTGCGTAATTGCATCACATTACTCAGTAATCTAGTACTGTATGTTTTATAATAGTCACAGAAACATAATCAATAATAGTGATGACTACTTTCTATATGGGAAAGGCTTGTCTTTTTGGAGTCTGGCTTGACTGTGCACGGTCACAGGCCAATTATGTGATCATTGTCGCCAGAAAATAATGTGAGCATCACAAGAGAGGGGATTTGCCTCCACCCACATGTTTTGAGCCAGGAGTACATGTTTTTATTGGACAGTTGTGTGCTTCCACAAAAAACGTGTTTTCCCTCTGCCGCAGCTGTGATTTTGTTGCTTATGTATCCAGCTGCATGAGCTTGAACTTTCAGGGGCACAAAGGACATTAAAATGCTATTTAAGTGTCATAGATAACTAGATAATGTATGTTGTTTTTCTCTGGCAGCAGCACAGATGGGAGGAGGGCAGTCATTCACCTTCACGGATTTTTAGGTCTGGCTTGACAGTGCAATTGTCACCTGACCCTTTAAGCAACCCAACATTTTTCTTTGGTTTTTTGCTTCTGCAGAGATACATATCTATTTCCATGCTATTTACTTGTAATACTTCACACTACTGTACAATATTCCTTTAAAGCCAGACCTGTTGCCATTGCCAGTGCTTGTTTTCATTGCAACTGCAGTAAAGAGTTGTTTCTTCTCTCCTTTTTTGGTCTTGCCTACAGACAGCTTCAGGTGTCTTCTGGCAATCAGACCTATACTATCCAATACAGAATTAGAATGGGCTTTGTATTCACCCCTTGCTTAGGATTTGATGACTTTCAGGTCTGTCTCATTTCTCTGCTCCAATTTCAATGGCTTTCCACCCATGGAGCACTGCGGTCTCACTGCTGACTTTAGACTTTGCATCACAGGAGGCACCGTTTTTCTCCCTCTCTTTGTGTCTTTCTGATCCCCCCTGCTTCTTTCCGCACCTGTGCTTTCCTTCATAACAAATAAGACCCACTCCTGCCTCTTTGTGCTTACTTTGCCACCTGCAGTTCTATCAGTGGACGGCCATCTTACAATAGTTTTGTAAGGATTCCAAGATGGCAGCATATGTGCGTGCATGCACACTCAACCACGGAGACCATCTCCAAATAGTGTTTCTTAAACTAAAAGAAAAACAAACCCATTAGGGCCAACATGTGTGTCAACGCATGTGTTGTGACCGTTTAGAATGACTTTTATTTTAGTGAAAGAAAAAATCATTATACGATGGTGACACACTTATAAACATATGTAGGTACTGCTAACTTGAAATAATTTTACTAAAACAAAACCATTCTAAGATGACCAATGTGCATACCTGTGCACTTATAATGGTCTCTGAGGGGTGATTATTGATAAGACTAATTGGAGTCAAGGGTAAGAACTATTGGCTTTGCCATTGCTTGTCTTTCATTGTCATATATTCTGTTGTGTTTTCCCTAGTTGATACATTTCTGTTCTCATTAAAAAAGTATATATATCAAACATTGATGATTCTTTTCTGGTTTTGACTTGCCCACAGGAGGAACTCTGGTGTTTGATGAAGCTGACATCGAATTACAGGCAGAGAATATTCTGATTACAGATGGCGGAGCTCTTCAGGTACATAATTATACTGCAAGTGGTGTAGGTCCTATGTATACAATGTTGTTTAAAATGAATCTTTACCACACGTGCTGTTGAATAAAGATGCAACATGAGAAGCTGACTGTTGAAATATACCCAGGCCTTAATCAGAAACTTACTTTGGCTCGTGCAGAACATCGCGCATATATTTGGACTTGTATGACATTAAAATACCTCTGGAAACCTATTTTCATAGCTTCAAGCCAGGTTGTGGTTGTGGATATGTTTTCAAATATTTGCTTGGCCAGAGTGAACAGATGCTGATCATGGTTTATCATCATGGAGAAGTGTGGCTCAATGGTTAGAGCAGGCAGACCTTGATGCAGACCTCTGGCCAGGGCCCAGGGTTTGATTCCCGCCTCGGCGGGTCTCCGGCTTATTAATTCCCCTGACTGGATATTCTCGCCCCAGTGCCTGTTCTGATCATGGGTCCCACGCTGCAACTCTGGGCAATAGCTTGCTTAGTCTCCACAACGGCCCCAAAAGCGCTGGGATCCCTGGCTGCACCTGGGGGGTGCCCAGGAGTGGACATTTCCCAGGAAAGCCAGGAAGGGTTCCTAAGCGGTATACGGATAGCGCCGGGACACCTCCGGTGGAGGTAGCTGTGCGCTTTACAAATTCCGACATTTACATTTACATTTACATCATGTTTATGTGCAGGAAGGTCACATAAAAAAACAATCAATGGTGTTTTGCTGTTCTATGTGTGCTGCACAATTCAGCACACAAAGACACAGCGAAAATGAGGAGAAATAAAGCATTTCTCCTCATTTTACCATGTTAAGACCAGATTTTACCTAGTCTTCATTTTGGCACTGGCCTATTTGTACGCCACCCTTACAAATGTGGGGCAACGTCAAAATCAATGGGTGCTGTGGTGAAACGCCCACCGCATCAGCCATTGCCCACCCTATTCACGCTAAGTATAGTGTGAAAGGGTGCTTTATTTACAAAGCGGGGTTAGGCCACATTAAGTGGTTCAGCGCTGCCTTATAAATAAGGTGCAGCCCGTATCGTCACAGGAAAGTCACTAAAAGTGATGTTCCTGTGGCGACAGGGACTTGTAAATATGCCCCACTGTGTTTTATGCTGTCTGGTGTGGCTCAAAGGTGACGCTTCATTTTGCCACGTGTTTCCTCATTTAGATTGGAACAGAAGACGCCCCCTTCCAGCACAAGGCAATCATCACACTCCATGGACATCTGCGCTCCCCGGAACTTCCGCTGTATGGCGCAAAGACCTTGGCAGTGAGACAAGGCATCCTCGACCTTCATGGTAAGACTTTTAGGTCTGAACCCCATTCTAGATGCTAGCACGGTTTATCAAACAAGGTTTTAAAAGAAATAAAATAAAGGTCTGGCAACATCTGCGCTGTTCCATAGGGCCAAGGTGGTGGATTCTTATCTGGCTGTCAACTCTACTTTTAAAACATTCTGCGGAAATGGAGATGTGAAGGCTCCCACCTGAGAAATCCAACTCTGGTATTGAGACCCACGCACAGCTCTACCACTGCCCCTCTGTCCTGCCCTCCGGCACCCTGGCTACTCTAGCATTGAGACCCACGCAAAGCTCTGCCAATGCCCCTCTGTCCTGCCCTTCGGCACCCTGGCTACTCTAGCATTGAGACCCACGCACAGCTCTGCCAATGCCCCTCATTCCTGCCCTTCGGCACCCTGGCTACTCTAGCATTGAGACCCACGCACAGCTCTGCCAATGCCCCTCTCTCCTGCCCTTCGGCACCCTGGCTACTCTAGCATTGAGACCCAAGCACAGCTCTGCCAATGCCCCTCTGTCCTGCCCTTCGGCACCCTGGCTACTCTAGTATTGAGACCCACGCACAGCTCTGCCAATGCCCCTCTGTCCTGCCCTTCGGCACCCTGGCTTCTCTAGCATTGAGACCCACGCACAGCTCTGCCAATACCCCTCTGTCCTGCCCTTCGGCACCCTGGCTACTCTAGCATTGAGACCCACGCACAGCTCTGCCAATGCCCCTCCGTCCTGCCCTTCGGCACCCTGGCTACTCTAGCATTGAGACCCACGCACAGCTCTGCCAATGCCCCTCTTTCCTGCCCTTCGGCACCCTGGCTACTCTAGCATTGAGACCCACGCACAGCTCTGCCAATGCCCCTCTGTCCTGCCCTTCGGCACCCTGGCTACTCTAGCATTGAGACCCACGCACAGCTCTGCCAATGCCCCTCTCTCCTGCCCTTCGGCACCCTGGCTACTCTAGCATTGAGACCCAAGCACAGCTCTGCCAATGCCCCTCTGTCCTGCCCTTCGGCACCCTGGCTACTCTAGTATTGAGACCCACGCACAGCTCTGCCAATGCCCCTCTGTCCTGCCCTTCGGCACCCTGGCTTCTCTAGCATTGAGACCCACGCACAGCTCTGCCAATACCCCTCTGTCCTGCCCTTCGGCACCCTGGCTACTCTAGCATTGAGACCCACGCACAGCTCTGCCAATGCCCCTCTGTCCTGCCCTTCGGCACCCTGGCTACTCTAGCATTGAGACCCACGCACAGCTCTGCCAATGCCCCTCTTTCCTGCCCTTCGGCACCCTGGCTACTCTAGCATTGAGACCCACGCACAGCTCTGCCAATGCCCCTCTGTCCTGCCCTTCGGCACCCTGGCTACTCTAGCATTGAGACCCACACACAGCTCTGCGATTGCACCTCTATCCTATCCTTGAGCACCCTGGCTACTCTTGCATTGAGACCCACGCACAGCTCTGCCAATGCCCCTCTGTCCTGCCCTTCGGCACCCTGGCTACTCTTGCATTGAGACCCACGCACAGCTCTGCCAATGCCCCTCTGTCCTGCCCTTCGGCACCCTGGCTACTCTTGCATTGAGACCCACGCACAGCTCTGCCAATGCCCCTCTTTCCTGCCCTTCGGCACCCTGGCTACTCTAGCATTGAGACCCACGCACAGCTCTGCCAATGCCCCTCTGTCCTGCCCTTCGGCACCCTGGCTTCTCTAGCATTGAGACCCACGCACAGCTCTGCCAATGCCCCTCTGTCCTGCCCTTCGGCACCCTGGCTTCTCTAGCATTGAGACCCACGCACAGCTCTGCCAATACCCCTCTGTCCTGCCCTTCGGCACCCTGGCTACTCTAGCATTGAGACCCACGCACAGCTCTGCCAATGCCCCTCTGTCCTGCCCTTCGGCACCCTGGCTACTCTAGCATTGAGACCCACGCACAGCTCTGCCAATGCCCCTCTGTCCTGCCCTTCGGCACCCTGGCTTCTCTAGCATTGAGACCCACGCACAGCTCTGCCAATGCCCCTCTGTCCTGCCCTTCGGCACCCTGGCTTCTCTAGCATTGAGACCCACGCACAGCTCTGCCAATACCCCTCTGTCCTGCCCTTCGGCACCCTGGCTACTCTAGCATTGAGACCCACGCACAGCTCTGCCAATGCCCCTCTGTCCTGCCCTTCGGCACCCTGGCTACTCTAGCATTGAGACCCACGCACAGCTCTGCCAATGCCCCTCTTTCCTGCCCTTCGGCACCCTGGCTACTCTAGCATTGAGACCCACGCACAGCTCTTCCAATGCCCCTCTGTCCTGCCCTTCGGCACCCTGGCTACTCTAGCATTGAGACCCACGCACAGCTCTGCCAATGCCCCTCTGTCCTGCCCTTCGGCACCCTGGCTACTCTAGCATTGAGACCCACGCACAGCTCTGCCAATGCCCCTCTGTCCTGCCCTTCGGCACCCTGGCTACTCTTGCATTGAGACCCACGCACAGCTCTGCCAATGCCCCTCTGTCCTGCCCTTCGGCACCCTGGCTTCTCTAGCATTGAGACCCACGCACAGCTCTGCCAATGCCCCTCTGTCCTGCCCTTCGGCACCCTGGCTACTCTAGCATTGAGACCCACACACAGCTCTGCGATTGCACCTCTATCCTATCCTTGAGCACCCTGGCTACTCTTGCATTGAGACCCACGCACAGCTCTGCCAATGCCCCTCTGTCCTGCCCTTCGGCACCCTGGCTACTCTTGCATTGAGACCCACGCACAGCTCTGCCAATGCCCCTCTGTCCTGCCCTTCGGCACCCTGGCTTCTCTAGCATTGAGACCCACGCACAGCTCTGCCAATGCCCCTCTGTCCTGCCCTTCGGCACCCTGGCTACTCTAGCATTGAGACCCACACACAGCTCTGCGATTGCACCTCTATCCTATCCTTGAGCACCCTGGCTACTCTTGCATTGAGACCCACACACAGCTCAGGCAATGCACTTCTATCCTACTGGTGAGCACCCTGGATACTCTAGCATTGAGAACCACGTGCAGCTTCATCAACTATGTCATTCTAGTATTGATGTCCATACAACTCTGCTAATGCTCCTCTGTTAAGTCCTTCAACACCCTGCTACTCTAGTAGTGTCACCCACGCACAGCTCTGATAATGCACCTCTGTCCTGATCAGCTGTACCTTGTTATTTTACTATTGAAACCACAACTTTGCAATTCTATGCTAGCCTTCTGCACCCTTGCTCTTCGAGTACTTAAGCTCATTCACAGCTTAGACAAAGAACATCTCTCCAGGCTCATACAAAGCTCCAACATTGCACCAGTATTTTGATCTGCTGCACTGTTACTTGAGCTTTGCCAATGCACCTGTATCCTGCCCTTCACCATCCTTGCACCTCCATTATTGGAGCCCAGACACAGCTCTACCACTCTAGTATTGGGACCTATAAAAGGACTCAGGCAGTCTGTTCTCCTGAACTGCTTCTCTGTCTACCAATACCAGGGCTAGCAGCCTGTGCACTCACACGCAGCTCTGCAGAAGCACCTCAGTCGTGCTCCAGGTCTTTTGGAACCAATCACCCTGAATGAAAAAAAGACACCGCAGGAATCAAACAATTTAAATTCACATTTCTTCCAGCATTAAAAGCTTAAAAGCTAAAAGGGGGAGGATTAAAAATGCACACTCTGAGCTTCCTGGAAGACTTGGGGAGATTTCTTCAATAAAATGTCGCAGCGCAGTGTCACTCCAAAATTGGTATTGCTGGCGCCAGCGCAAAGTCACCTATGGTCCAGGTTGCAAAGGTGCCTGGGCTGCAGGAGTGATTGTTTATGTTCAGGAAGGGGCACCTTCCTGCACATAATCAATCTTTATGGGCAGTTTGCTGTTTCTATGTGTGTTACAGAATGCAGCACACATAGAAAGAGCAAAATATGAGGAGAAATTAATAATTTCTCCTTGTATCGCTAACCAAAGACCAGGTTTTACCTGGCCTTAGTTTTTGGTGTTGCCCCTTTCTTGTAAATATGGGGCAGCGTCAAAAAGCATTGGGTTTTGCAATGGAACACCCACAGCAACACCCATTGCCTGCCCCTTTGCCGCAGCGGACTGCTGCTGTAAAGGACATATTTACAGGGTGGTGTTAAGCCACGATAAATGGCTTAATGACGCCTTGAAAATATGGGGTAGAGAGCAATGCCACTGGAGCGTCGGGAAAAGCGATTCTCCAGTGGCAATAGGGGCTTGCACATATGCCCCTTGCAATTTAGCTTAACTTCTGAGTGAGTGAGAAGAAAAAGAAAAACTTGTGAATACAAATCGCAGTTTTTCCTCATATTTTCGGTGTGTTTTCCACAGCACTTCAGCCATTTCTAAGTTTATAGGTTTTCTGCAAAAAAGGTAAGTATAAATGAGGGTGGGAGAGTTTTTGCTAGGCTTCCAATTATGTTTATTAAAACAAATGAAACCGAATTAATTTGTGGAATCCACACATAGCGGTTCTGTATGGTGCTTCTGAAGTGCCTTGATTACTTACTATACATGTCAATATCAATGGAAGTGTACAAACAAGGGCATTATTTGGTCCTTAATTGTTGGCTGGACTTCTACTAATTTAAAGGAGTCCAGCAAGTTATTTAGAATTTCCTCAAGGCTAACCCATAAGTGCTAGAGTACATTCCTCTCTCCTTGACCTTAGCAAACTTGCTCAATTCTTCAACCTGCCCCAGGTGGGCTACCTGCGCCCCTTTACCCCCCATCCCCCCGGGCCTCTTGGCCACCGCTCAAACACCAGTAATTAATGACACTTCCAGACTTTGTGGTGGTGTAAATCTTGACCACAGTTTATTAGCAGTTGTTCATAATCCACATGATCGGTCATACATTATCACAGCAATCATTAAATAATCAATCATCTCTACACAATCACAAAATGGAATCTGCTATATATCACTTTGCCCATTTGCAAATCATTGATCCCCAGTCTTAAGTGGGTGGGTGGTCACCATAATCATCTTCGACAGCACTCTCCGGCTCAGTTCCAGTCCATGCCGTGGAAACGAAGGCCCACTGAAGTTATGCTCTGTGGCTTCTAGGCTTCCCTTGCTTCCAGTGTGTGACATTTGCGACACTCTCTGGCCATGCCTGGGCTGCAAGTGCCGTGTCCGCTCTGCAATTATCCTTTTTGGCTCTTCCATTGCCCCACGGTGTCCCTGCCGCAAGGCATCCTAAAGACACCGCTATGGCACTTCTTCTCATCCGACAGCCTACCTACCTCCCTACTGTGTTATTGATGCCTGTTATTGGTGCTGCCTCCACCACACTGTTGGTGGTTTTACGCCTGCCGACAGCTCCCCCCTTTCTACCAGGTGAACCTTTGTCTGTGCACAAGTTCACTAGCCCGGCGATGTTCAGGAGTGACACATCCAGCACCCCCGAGAGGATAAATACTGTGTTCTTGCTGTATGTATAGACAGATATTAATTGCTACCCAACTCAATATTACTGAAATTATTGACTTCAGAAGGATGAAAAGGCCAGGATTTGAACCTGTGACCATGAGGCCAAACACAGTCCCCTACAGTGGACACATTAGTCCACCAAGCCACCAGACCCAGCTACGTACTCACCCAAAGGCATTTTAGCACCAGTTGCACTATCGAAGGGCACGTTCCTGTTTTATGTATGCCCAGGAGATTACCATATTTGCCCAGAACCATGGGATGTTGATCCGGCCTTGAGACTCAACACTGATTGCCCGGGCAGCAAGTTGCCACATCCTCATCCTTTATTTGGGGTTAACTCCCTCTTTTCAAGAGGTACCTCCTTCTCCGCCAGAGTTGACGAGCTCAGGCGATGTTCTGGACATGCTCGTGTTAACAATTAAGCGCCAGTGTGGCATACCATAAACCACACACTCGCACTAAGCACTGCACATAGAGCTTCTAGCATCTGCCCTCACCTACCAATCCTCCTTTCCTGCCTCAGGGTGAAGCCCTGCTCCTTTGTGAGATGTCACTGTCAGCAGTCTGCCCTCTCTGGTCTCCACTTTTGGCTTTGCAGGGGGACACGCCTTCTCTTCCGCATTGGTCAGTTCAAACCACTCTGACCAATGCCATGAGTGGCTTTAATGGGACATCGTCGTGCACCAGTCTGTGCTTTCCTGGCGCCCTTCCAGGCAAATTTGCCCCGGTCCCTCTATGGTCCACCTACACCTCCCCGGCCCACTCTTCATGCAACATCACTGCAACTTACATGCAACATCACTGCAACTTACATGCAACATCACTGCAACTTACATGCAACATCACTGCAACTTACATGCAACATCACTGCAACTTACATGCAACATCACTGCAACTTACATGCAACATCACTGCAACTTACATGCAACATCACTGCAACTTACATGCAATATCACTGCAACTTACATGCAACATCACTGCAACTTACATTTAGAGGTCAAACAATCCGGATACTTTTTAATGCGATTTAAAAACGTCTAATATGTTCTTGTAACCCCAGGTTTGCCGGTTCCTGTGACTTGGACTCGATTGGCCCAGACAGCAGAAGCAAATTCATCTACTTTGGTTTTAGCAGATGCTGTAACGTGGAAGGTCGGAGATGAAATCGTTATTGCATCCACAGGAGACAGGTACTTTACAGAATATCAGACAATCAGAGGCGTTTCTCTAGAGAAAGGACTTGTGTGAATGCGACATATCATGGCATTTTTGTATTTGTCATTGTATCAGGAATGACGGATGATGGTTGAGTGAGTGATTGGCCTATTGGGAATGATTGAGGATTAGGTTCTCTAGGCATTTATTTGTATGTACTTTTATTTGAATTTTATGTTTCGTTTTAACATAGTCAGCGGCAAAGGTCGCTAAGACCGTAGATGTACTGAAAGGTGTATGGTACCTTTTGAAAATACATGCACGAGAAAACAATCATTACAAGAAGGCAACTTTGTCTGCTTTGGTCTTCGTGGCTCCAGGTTCGGTATGTTTACAGGCCGACAGAGCCATGTTCATTGTGTCATGGCACTGCTCGCCAAACCCCTTCCATGCTGCAGCGATTTTCCCCCTGTGCTGCAAAATCGCGAGTGGATGGGTATATGACGGCCCCCAGCCGTCATCAGCACACGAGCACCGTAGTGCATGACGGATGGGGGCCGTCATCAGCATGCAAGTACCGTCAGCCCCTTGAATCCCCCTTGCAACCACATTACAGATTCAAAACTAATGGCTTTTGTGACTTTACATTTTTATGTATTGCCGATGGTGCAGCACCCCTGATGGGATTTTTAGTGGACTAACACTTCAACAGAACAGTGTCTATTTTATGAGGTTTGCCTCTTTTTCACCTATCTAATCCCAAACAACAGAAGGTGGAAGGAACTCAGTTGTGTGTGAAGTAGCATGTCAGAGAGCATGTCTGTCTTCTACCAGGGATACCACTGACTATAAGCATATTAAAGGTAATAAGATCAGAAAGTGGTCCTGGGGACATTAGTCATCCCTTTTCTAATCATGACCTGTTAATATTCGATTATTTATGCTCTTTACTATAGATATAACTAAACGGGGTAAGAATGCCTAAAGTTCCTAAACTGAGTAAGAATGTCAAACATGTAATATTACTTCTTCATTGAGAAAGTGTAAAACGGACATCAGACAAAGCAGCAGTATTAGCCACTCTACAAATGTTTATGTCTACCAAATATGATACATTTTGCACAAAAATGCAAGAACAAATAAGAACTCATGGTTCAACAGAAGTCACAGAACCTGATTTCTGTTCCCCTATCATGTCAGTTTATTTTGAATTCAAGCATGAGCAAAATACATTTTTTGAATATCATGCAGGCAGAGGAGAGAGTGGCCTGGGAAACGTAACACCAGATTCTGGACTTAAACAGCTGCCAATATGAGGCATTTTTATTTGGCAGAACGAGGCACAATAGTGTTCCTTAAAGTCGCACTTGTTAAGGGCAGCATGCCAATCAGAACATAATTCTTCAGATGAAAAGGTGAGTGTTGGGTAGAGTTAAATCAACAACGTTATTCAAACAGCTAAGAAATAAAATAAACTCTGCCCAGACATATAGATGCACCAAAATAAAAGTTTAATAATGAAGAAGGTATTGAAAATTAAATTGACTTAATCGGGTCCTAATAAAAGTACCTTCTTTATGATAACCATTTGGGGGCACTTAAGTCGTGAACCATGGAGAAGTATGCAAAAGTGTGATGCAATAAGGATGACGAGAATACTTGATTTATGTCTGAAAGAGGGAAGTAAGGAGGTTACAATTTAACAGACAGGGTGGAGTGATAGGAAAGGAGAAGGAAGAAGCAAAAGGTAATATCACGAGGATGGGCAAGTGGAGAAGAGAACGAGAGTGGAAGAGTGCAGGGTCGTGGTGGAGCGATTGTAAAGGGCACTTTCCTTGGTTCATGTGGCAACACATTGGTTATTTGCTCGCAAGGAGAAAAAATGCTTTGGTTGGTCCCAAAGTGTTGGTCTCTAAGGTGGCACAATGAGCCAGCCAATTCAAGGATTTAATCTGCAACCTTTTTAGGTTGAGCCTAGACAGCGCTTGCACTGTCTGGAAGATCTGTTGCATGTACTTTGTGTTGGCATTGCAGCATTGCCCAAGGACTTGTCTGCTGGCGCGTTTGCTTACGGACTGCTGTTTTTGTAGTAACTGCTTCTATTTAACTGTCTTGATAGAAAATGACCGGCAGAGGTCAGTAAAATACTAGAATCGCTTTCTGCTTAGAGGCTTTTTATTATTTCAGTAGCAACTGCCTTTATTTAACTGTCCTGACATAAAGCAGAGGTCAGTAGAATGCCAGAATCTCTTTACACAGGATAATGTGCTTTATAGCTAAAAATGTAGAAGGCCCCAATTGCGAGACCTACTGCACTGTAAATGTTTGTTCTTTTTACCCGAAGGCTGGGTCTATGGCATCTAAAATTGATGATTTCACTGCAAAGAAGATCATACTGGACTGTGTGTGGGCTGTGACAGCATACACATTTCTGTCAGTGTATTGAGGTCAACCACTGCAACTAAAAATAGGAATATTTGTTTAAAGTACTAGAAATTAGCGCCAGCTGAATTACACTTACAGTAAAAAATAGATTTGAAATGTCTTCTTGATTAGAAACTCATTATGAAGTCAATTGAAGAAAAGAAGCTAAACCACATAACTGCTTGATCATGAACTTATTTTTGGTCTGTTTCAGACTTGCTCAACGCCAAAATGAAAAGAGATCTATAACTGCTGTGTCCGACGATGGCAGGACCTTGACTATCGACACCCCACTTACTAACAAACATTTGGGGGTATCCGTTACACTGCCTGATGGTAGAGTGTTTGAAGCAAGAGCAGAAGTTGGTCTCCTCACCAGAAATATCCTTATTCGTGGCAGTAACAATGTGGAGTGGAATGATACCATTGCGGCCTGCCCTGATGGATTTGATCCAGGTACTTTGAGGATACTCTTTTAGCTTTTGCTTACAGAGTATTGATTTTTTTTTTTAGCTAATTAAGCTATACTGCATATGGTTTGAGTGTGTGCCTTGCTCCGTTTTATTCAAAACAGAACTCACAAATTGGTGGTTGAGTTTCGGGTGTTTGACATATGCCGAAATGAGGACAGCGCACATATTTTAGACAAATTCTAAAAGTGAACTGGGCTTTCTTTATGAAGAATAATTGTTTTTCTTTGAGTCTTAGTCTTGTTATTGCTTGAGGTGAAACTCCAGCTAGGACGTGGGCAGTGTTGCCTCTATCCATACAAAATGTGTTTTCTTTTTTTTAATAACTCATTTTCATTATAATACAGCATTGTCAATCACAAACATCATTACATTTCACATTTACTCGTAATCACAAAATGTGTTTTCTTCAATATTTTGAATAGCTACTCCATCCCCTCCTGTATTGCATAGCTAACAGAAACTGGCGCTTATGCAGCACAAATAAAGAGAACATTATGCACGTAATCTGCATTTGCACTAAAATGGCAGAGGATTACGAAAGGACAAAGGGATCCACACATGAGGCAGGCCGTCATTTCCTGTCTAGAGCTTGATGACCCCATCCTGAATTGTTGCTGTTCGAACAAATAATCTCTCCAAAAAGCAACTGAGTGCATTAAGGAGTAGCTGGGCTTCACTGTCTAAAATAACTTTCTCGGGGATCAGTCAGAAACCTGGGTCATGATGCCAGTCACAGTGGAACCACCATCACCACAAACTCGATGCTATCCTGGCCGGCCGGGTTTGTTGACTACCTTCAGACTGCACACAAGCACTTTTAAGGGCACTAATTTGCACTGTAATCTGCTGTTTACACAACCTTCCTTGTGGAACAGCCAGAACCCTAGGCTAAGTTGCTAGCCAGAGTGGAAACAGCAGCCTAACTATGACCTATCCTGGTACCTTGTGATTTTCGGACAACCTCCAGGCAGCGCACATTGCACTTTAAAGTTGTTAATTGGCAGGTTTAACTTGTGCTTCGTCGATTTTCTATATCCAAGCCTTTTACATGATTTTGACTACTGCCATTTCTTTTATACGATTTTAATTAATTGAAACACATTAAGTTATTTATCATCAAAAGTGTGGGGGGGGAGCGGGGGGATTAAATGATACAAGGCAGTAGAGTCAGAAACTGGAAAGAGGAAAGTACAGGAGTGACTCCTGATGAAAAAATATAAACCAAAGGGAGAGATGGGGGACAGGTGGTGCTACTACAGAAGATCTGGGTTCCAGAGAGGACGCTGAGGAAGGGCGGGCAGCTGAGCCGAGTTCAGACCTGCCAACCTGAGCCTAAATCTCACTGTGTGATAAGGGGTGGGGCGTTGGAGTGGATGGGGCCTCGTGCCAAGAAGTACCTGAGTGGCACCTTTGCCAATCCAGCCCCCAAACCCCTCTCCCCCAAAAAAGCTTACTGAAGCTGGTGCTGAAGCCCTGGGTGGTTTTCACACCCCTTAATGGACGCCGGCAGTTCGAAGCGTCAGGAAACGAGCTGGAAATCCACTATTTACAGTTGGTTTGAGCTTGTTTCCCTTTCCATCGTGTGATATCAGGATGTATGACGTTTCAATGCATGCTTTTACTCCGCATGCCTTTACAACGCAGGTATTACAACGCAAGTCGTTACAACGACTTGCGTTGGATGGCGCTGGATAGTGGAATAGTTTAATTTTCGATTCCAACTCCAGTCCCCGTGGATAGTAGGGAAGGTGTTGGATAGAAAAATAAACTATTCCCTATCCAACAGCGCCCTCCAGCGAAAGTCGTTGTAATGACTTTCGTTGTAATTCCTGAGTTGTAATGGTAGTGCGTGGTAAAAGTTTCGTTGTAAACGATGTTCCCCGTGTGTCACACGGTGGCTCCATCAAAGCTGGCAGGTCTGCGAATGTCCTGACAAACACCAATTGTGCGAGTTATGTCAGTGGGAATCCTGGTAGTAGCAGCTGGTACAGGGGGGTGGTACAGAAGCCAGGGGTCGGGGAAACAAATGCGTGAGAGAGAGAGGCCGAAAAGACACTTTCAAACACTATTCAGATTTAGAAAGTTCTTCAGAAACAACGTCTTCTACATTTTAACTCTGTTCATCTTCACCTGACAAAAGACAAACCGCACCTCTTCAGGACAGAACATGCCTTTTCTTAACAAGTTGTTATGCTTTTTCACAGGTGAATTTGCCACTCAGACGTGCTTCCAGGGGCGTTTTGGGGAAGAAATCGGTAGTGACCAGTTTGGTGGTTGCATCATGTTCCACGCACCGCAGCCAAACATGCAACTTGCGACCGGGAGGATTGAATACGTGGAGGTATTTTTCATTCTCGCTTGTTTATAACACAATTTTATGTCTGATGGTGACGAACAATCCTCCTTCTCAAAGAAACATCCTTGATAAAGTATAAAGGGGCAAAGGCAGAAAATGTTGTTTGGTCATCTCTGTGGCATTACCTGAATGGATTAATAATTATTCACCTAGGCATCAAAATGCATTATTACATGTGTCAATACAACTGGCTATTTCTTTCACACGTCCAATGATTAATAAATAAGAGATGTGCTCTTCTACACACGGCTGGGAAGGATCTGTCTATTTGATCTAATGATCTTTTTAGTACTCTCTTTTATTGTTCTGCTTTTCTTGATTTAGGTGTTTATTGAAGAGTTTGTGAAGTTCTCCACGTCTCATAGGTCCTATTAGAGCATTGTGATGGCCTCATAAGAAAAAATAATTAAAAACTCTGATAATGTGCAAGGTAGAGTCCAGCTGGATGTGAAGATGACCCCAGACGAGGCATTTTTCACACACTCCTACTAAGATCCAAGGGGGTGATGACGATGGTAGACAGACCTCAATCTGTCCGCCATCGTGTCGGGGAGTGGAACGCCCGCTCCAACCCCTGGGGGACCTCAACGGGCCCCAAATACAATCCCCACCAGCCTGTGAATGGCGGTTCCACCACCATACACCGGCTGGCAGTGATGCAGCATTGTAATTTGGCGGACGGTGTCTGCTAGGCAGCGCCACCATTTTACGGATGCTGCCCGCTCCGCCAGGCAATCGGACCATATTGACTGTGGCGGTTCCATGACGGGCGGTCTTTGTGCCTGCCATGGTTGCAGTCAGATTTCCCCCATCATCCTAATTTAACGGGGAAAAATCGCCCGCCACCGCATGGCTGGCGGTGGTGGGCCTTCCGCCATCGGAAACAGCCCCTAAGTCTTTAATTTAACACCTGTTTGGATATGATGGTTTTTGGTGTTCTCTAAACTGCCTTTCAGTGGGAAATGGGTGCTTAGTCTGTCCAACTGTTGTGGACGAGGACCATCTGCAGCCTTTAGCTCCTTAAAGTAGTGTATGGTCGGGTTAGTCGAGGAGGATCACAGGACCCTTGATGGAGTGTAGCAGCGAGTGAGTTTCCAAAGGGAGCCAGGAGCTTTGCCCCAATGTGCTTCCTACATAATGTATAGTTTTGAATTCGAGCCTAATTTCCCCCAATATAGCTGTTTCAAAGATGGATTAATGTGTTCCTGGTTAGAAGGGTGAAGACTGTCTGACTGAGTATCCCTTGTAGCCTGGTGATGAGATTTTTGGAAGCAAAAAAGAGATGCATGCTGTTTATAATACATCGGGAGAGGTGTGGCGCATCGAACAGAGCAGCTGACTCCAGAGCGCGGGGTTCACAGTTCAAATCCAGGGGCAGCTCCGCTCAGTATAATGTGACTCTGGGCAATAGCTCACTTAATATCCCCAACGGCCATGGCGCTTTGAGACCCTTAGGGGTGATTACTTTGCGCTTTACAAATACCAGATTATTATTATTATTATTGGTTAAAGAGTCAAACGGGCAATGTGCCCATTATCGTTGCCGATCACAAGTTGCATTGTAATGGGTAGGTGTTAAATTTGCCACCAGACTCTTTCATTGTGGAATCACCCCCCATTACAGCTGTATTACGAGGTAATAACTCAGTAATGTGAAGTATTATTCAGAATGCAAAATGATACTGCTATGTCTCTGCATGCCCTCCCCATTACGGTTCCATCAACGGGCAGGAATTCCACTTGCTTTTGATAGGAGAAACTGTGCTTGTGTTTTACCATACCTGATACTACCAGGTGCAGCAACACCTAGAAACATGTAATACACTTTTAGCCAAAAAAGATAGTTTAAGACTGGAATGGGATTACCATTTCACTTGTAATTTGGATTTTTGTGTCTCAAGTTTACCATTGACTTCATGAGCAAATATTTCATTGCATAGCTTACTGACAACAATGCCTCTTGGCATATCACTAATGCATATTGTTTTTTCATTTCCTAGGTTTTTCACGCTGGTCAAGCATTTAGATTGGGACGGTACCCCATACACTGGCATCTGATGGGTGATATGCAGTTTAAGTCCTATGTGAGAGGCTGTGCAATTCATCAGACGTACAACAGGGCTGTGACCATTCATAACACCCACCATCTTCTTGTAGAGAATAATGTGATATATGATATCATGGGAGGAGCATTTTTCATAGAAGATGGGATAGAACATGGCAATGTTTTGCAGTACAACCTTGCAGTATTTGTCAAGCAGAGCACCAGTCTTCTGAATGATGACATTACTCCAGCTGCATTTTGGGTGACCAATCCAAACAACACAATTAGGCACAATGCTGCAGCGGGGGGAACCCATTTTGGTTTCTGGTACAGAATGCATGACCACCCAGATGGGCCTTCCTATGATCCAAATATTTGCCAGAAGCGGGTCCCTCTGGGAGAGTTCCATAACAACACTGTACATTCGCAAGGTTGGTTTGGGATCTGGATCTTTGAGTCCTATTTCCCCACACAGGGAGGCAGCTGCAATACCTATACTCCACAGCCTGCCATATTTGATTCATTGACAACCTGGAATTGCCAAAAAGGAGCAGAATGGGTGAATGGTGGAGCTCTTCATTTTCAGAATTTTCTAATGGTAAACAATGAGAATGCTGGCATAGAGACTAAGAGAATATTCCTCGACTATGTTGCAGGATGGGGGGAGGCCAACGGAGCTGTCATAAAGAATGCCACCATTGTTGGGTATTTGGATGAACTTGGACTTGGTTCTTCATATTGCTCTTCCAGAGGCATTGTCCTTCCTTTCGATGAAGGACTTACTGTTTCTTCAACAAAGTTCATAAATTTTGATCGCAGCTGTGCTGCCATTGGTGTGACATCTGTAGCTGGGTTGTGTACAGACAGATGCGGCGGCTGGAGTGCAAAGTTTGATGGGATCCAGTTTGTTAACTCAAGTAACAAGGCTGGCTTCAGATGGGAGCATGAAGTTGTTCTGATTGATGTTGATGGATCGCTTACAGGTAATTATCTATTGATTTAATTCTAAATCTGGATTGGAATTTTCACCTCCCATCATGATTACCATGAGTACCTGTGATCACTAGAGGTGCGGAAAAATATTCTGTGAGTTCAGTCCTAAATATATAGGAAACCGAGAAAAGGAAACATTATTAGTGCCATCCATATTTTTTTCATTCTTCAAAAGAGAACAGACATATTGAATACTTTGAGTTCAGTTGGCATGCATTGTCCAATACGGATATTTTGCTCTGATTAGCACAATTATAGAACCATTACTGTAAGTAAAAATACATTTAGCATTAGTTCTGAATTGGTATTTTAGTTGTATATTTACTAGTAACAGACAACATGATAATGTAGGTAGAGATACACACGATTTTCTCTGTTTCTAATGAAACAAGATCTAAGGTTGCCATGTATTTTTAATATGTACTGGAGAACAGAATAAAGTCAGACAGCAATCCTCCAGAAAAATCTTTACTCTGTGGAAAAACTATTATCAACAGACAAGAGATAGAACACAGACACAAACACAAGGACAGACATAGAACGACATACACACATTGTTTTAGACAGCCAACCCTAAGACCACTATAGAGTGCTTAGGAATAGGTGTAGTCTACGAGAAATAATTCCCATTCTTGGAAGAACAAGCATTATCTGTAACCACAGATATCATCCCGTGAGGTGACTCCTCAGACTTAAGGTTACCAGCACAGCACTATTCTCACCATACAGAAATTGGCAACATATATACAAAGTTGCATCACCCTGGTGTAGCTTGTACAAAGCAAGTAGACCCCAAACTGGTAGAGAGTACACATTCAACATAGGGTTGTTAAAAGAAACAAATGCAGGAAGTGAATTTGAATGAGGATTCTCCGAACATACATCTGTATATATTCCTCTCGTTAGACCCTGTCTATATTTTAACTTCTGAAGTAATCATGCCTAATCCATTGAAGGTAAGCAGGTTTGAATAAGCAGTAATTTATCAAACATGCCTAATATTAAATAGACTCCCCAAAAATTGACCCTGAGTATCAGGACACAAACACAATGTTCAAAAGGCTCTCTCACACATTCAAGGGACTATCCAGCATAGGCTCTGCCTACCTGAACAAACGCCTTCCTTCCATCAAACATCCAGATACCTCCCCTCTACTGGACTCCTCCTCCCACACATCTATGCGTGGGAAAAAGCGTTTACAATGCTGTTTTTACAACAAAATACTATAACAACACGGTTGTTAGTAAGACCGCGTTTAGTACACAATACCTTTCCATCGCAAGACATAAGAACGACTTGCTGTAGGGGGCGCTAAGGTATTGGATATGAAATCCAAAACCTTCCCTGCTGTTGCACAAACTGGAGTAGGAATAGTAAATAATACTATTCCTAAGTCCAGCACCCCCCCTACAGCAAGTTGTTGTAATGACTTGCGATGTAAGGGTATTGCAACTGTAACAACCGTGTTGTAAAAGTACACGTTGTAATAGAATGCGATGTAACATGCTATATTCCTAGGCATCCACAGAAACACGTCCAGGAGCTGGACCTTCTCATACATTGCCCCTAAAGTGTAGAAACCCTCCTACTAATCAGCATAGCCTACTCCTCCCTTCGTGAGTTCTGCACGAAGCTGAAGACCTGACTTTTCTAATAATTTCCTGCCCATGGCAAGGTTAGGCAGACACACCTGCTCAGTGTCAGGAAACCCTCACCCCTCGCTTTACAACATACCTTAACAGTTTTACTTGTTTGAACTAAATATGTGATCAGTATGTTTGTGCTTTAAGAGTCTTTTCTGTGCAGTCCGGATGTATGACATTACAACGCATGCTTTTACATCGCATGCCTTTACAATGCGGTTTTTACATCGCAAACCTTTACAACGCATATCGCTTTGGGGTGCTGGATAGTGAATAGTTTAATTTACCATTCCAACTCCAGTCCCCGTAGACACTAGGGAAGGTGTTGGATAGTAAATTAAACGTATTCCCTACCCTAGAGCGCCCCCCAGCGCAATGCGTTGTAATGGTTTGCGTTGTAAAAGTTGCGTCGTAAAGGCACTGCGTGGTAAAAGTTGCTTTGTAAAGGATGTTTCCCGTGCAGTCCCCACAAACCAAACTTAAAAAACGAAGAATTTCATTGTCTACCATTCACTACATAATGCACACGACTTTGCCTAGCTTAAACACTATGAAATTGATTACATATTTTCATATGTAGTCACAGTAACAGTGGTATTGTGTGGTTGTAGGCATTGAATGACTGACTATTGTAATGAATATTTTGTTTCCAACAGGAACTGCAGGGCGTAAAGTAGTTCCAAGAAGCGCCCTTCTGAATCCCTCAGAGTGCAGCCGTAGTGCAGAGTGGAGTTTTGGTTTTGATGGTTTTATCTGCAATTCATCAGTCAGTTTCCATCGTTTGGCCTTCAACCATCCTTCACCATCATCGCTTTCTGGACAGGATGTAATTCTTTCCAATGCTTATGGTAATATATTTTGTATTAAACATTGGTAATATTTTAAACAATAATTAATTCCTTGCCAAGGAGGATCCTAATCTGAAAAAAACAGAATGCCTTTCATGAAACATCATGAAAAACAGATGTATTTCTAGTGGGTCCGTGTAGTACAAAAAGGGATACCAATTGGTCCTTTTGGCAGATTTACCCTGCTTGTGTCACAAGTGATGATATGATATAGGTCTCCAGGACCATCTGATTCTGAAGTTTAATTTGCATATCAGTACATGAGCCTTCAATCCCAAGAGGACAACATGCTTAGAATGTATTGCACCCAAAGGGAACCACTGGTGGTTAGACATAGTTTTATTCAGCCACATAACTAAGTTTATTGACCCCCCGTCAAAAAAAATAAAGTATGGTTTGAACTTCCTCCAAGCACAGTCAGTGGTCCTTTCAAGTTAGGTGCAACAACTAACTACTCGAGAAACACTGGCTAACTCTGCTATCTGGACAGTTTGTTAATAGAGGGAAGTTTCCCAAAAATGCTAGTCTTTTAATATGTATATAGTATTAGTGGTCCCCCGCCTCTTGATGGTAGGGACACGTGTTCAGCAAAATCCACATCCATTTAAATCGCCTCCAGTTTACAGAAATACCTTTTAGGCTATTCTTTGTAAAGCTTTTTGATATGTGGCGTTAATGGCTGCAAGATCAATTACATTCAAGGTAGATATGTACAAGACAGAACAGTAAACCCCACGTACAACAGTACAGCATTAAAAATTGTAAATTGTAAATTTCCAAATTCCATTATATACTTGCGATTGTAAATCATGTAAAATCAATGCAGCTAAAGTAATAGATCGCCTTGCCATCTTGAAAAAGGGGCTGAACATATTAACAGATCACAGGTGGGCAGTTCCCTCCCACCACATTCCTTCCTAACTTTGTGCATCAACATCTGGGTGCACAATGTGGGATCCGTTGACATGATCGTTAAAGGTGTAATGCTTAGAAAATAGCCTGGGCCAGTTGAGGAATGTCTTTCCATATCACACATGGCCCTACAAGATTAATCTGTGTATCCAATATTAGCCCACCATTATCCTGCTTCCGACTAAATTCATGGTCAGACTAACCAAGGACAAATACAACTGGCATCACTAGCATGAGCCCTTTAAAGTGTAGCTGGGCTAAGGCATTATCCAAAGACTACTTTGACATAGCCTATACCTCATGGCAAAACACTGGAATGGTTCCTCCATATCTTTTCCTTTGTTTCCCACAACACCTATGTCTTGTTTTTGAGAGTAGTAATGTAGGTGTCTACACTGACACCACGAAACATGGGGCCTCATTTATGAGGCTATGCGTCACTTTGTACACCGCTTTTGCGTCACTTTTTGTGACGCACCAGTGGCATAAAAAAATGCGCCTTGTTCCGCCATATTTACAAAGTGACGCATCTAGGTAGATGCGTCACTTTGTAAACCCCCGCGTCACATTATACCTGCGTCAGGTATAATGTATGCATGGGGGGGGTTTTGATGCAAGAAAGGGTCGTAGAAGTGACGCAGTGAAATCTATGTGATTTCACTGCGCCACTTCTAGAACACAAATGCGTCAAATTCTTACGCCTGCCTCACAGCAGGCGTAAGACTGACACAGGCCCTTTCACATGGGGCTTGCCCCATGTGAAAGGATACATTGCTGGAGTTGCGTCACTTTTGTGACACACTACAGCAATGCGTCACTTTTGCGCCATACAGATACGTCAGAAATACTGACGTATCTGTAACTTCTTGCACAATGATGCGTCATACTGTAAATATGACGCATCATTGGTGTTGCAAGGAGGGCGCCGTGAAAAGTGACGCATCGCTGTTTTCACGCAGCGATGCGTCACTTTTCACGGATGAGGCCCATGAACTATTGTATAACGCTTAACCTACTTGTAGGCTTAATAACGTATCAGTACAAGTCACATGTCGTCGTTTGTTGTGTGTTGCAGGTGTCAGCACTGTTCCTTTTCTGAAGAAACGCCTGACTCATAAACCAGGCTGGATGGCTTTGCTCCCAAATGCAGATTCTTTCAATTGGTATTTTCATGATGCAGAGTTCATCACAAACATATCATACTCTTCAGTATTCTATGGATTTAAGGTAACAGACTAAAGCATGTATTTACTTTATTATTTTGCATCTTTATTTGCTCTTAAACAAACAATAATTATCTATGTGGGTATATGCTTAAATGAAACTAAACTGAGCAGGGTAAATGAACAGATTCAGGTGGAGGGTGGATGTTTTTAATGGATCAGGATAAATACTGGCACACCTTACCATCCCTCTGTGCACTCTGACGGCAGGGAGGACAAGGATTGGATTAGCATGTATGCAGAACCCGATTATGACTCATTGCTGGGCACAGTGAGAAATGTGCTCTGCCTTCCGACGGAACTTGGCAGCTCTCAGTTGTGATTCGATGCAAAAGTGTGTGAAGGAGGTACACACCTGTCGAAATAGTGACAGAGTCAAATACTATGCATGTGAGTGGGGTGCATTGTGTGTGTTGAAGGGTGGGGAAGTGAATGAGATACAAAGAAGTACGTGCAGGTTAGAGTGAAAAAGTGTGCACAAAAGGAGAGAAATTAGTTATTAGGTATGCAGATGAAAAGTTTCAGAAAGTTATGAGTAGAAAAATTGCATGTCTAACCACAGACTGCAGAAGAAAGTGGTGTGTAGAATGGGAGTGACTGTGAGTGACACTCAAAAGGCCACTATCCTTTCCACAGACCATCGTAAGATTGTATTCATAATCTGCCTAAAATGTTTAAATGAATTCTGATGGGATTTTTGTCTTTTTACTGAGTTAAACAAAGGTTGATGTGACGTGATAGCTAGGTGCTAAAATAAGGTAGAAGCTATTGTTTAACAACCAAAATATCAATGAAATTCACCAGCACAAAGTTTCATGCAGGTTCATCAAAGTTATTAGCAGCTCTCTCCCTATTAAAACTGTGACTAAATTGTACACAGTGGTGACACGCACAAACACACGTGTGTGTGTGTGCGTGGGTGTGTGCGTGTGTTTGTGTGTGTGTGAGTGTGTGTGTATGTATATGTATGAAAAACCCAAAGGTTAATGTAACGTTACAACTAGGTGAATTTGTCAATGACAACATTAACATTTTTAACTTTAAAAAAAACTTCGAAATTTACCATTCATAGTTAGCTGCACTAACTATAGCTCATGCCTCCGTCATGCACTGCTCATGACCTGACTCATGGCATATTCTATGACATAATTTATTGGGAGTGGGCAAATTCGCCTAACTATAAATTTACTTTACCCTTTGTTTCTTTTCAGTAATTTTCTATGTTTATTGTTAAACTAATACAGATCATTTTATCCCACCTAACTATAATGTTACTTTAACCTTTTTTCAGTGAATTTCTTTTTTTTTTTGCATAAAGTAATAGTTAATTATCATACATAAATGCCTGCATCCAAGCCCCCTCCGTCAGCAAACCCCAAACTGAGCACAGCCTTCCCCAGGGCCGTTTGTTTTTCACTTAGCAAGGGGCGGGGTGTGCGCCCCCCCTCTCTGAACCTTGTTAGACCCTAGGGACCCCACCCGAGCCATTTCTAAAAAATAAAGGGGGGGGAGGGCAGCACAGCCCCCCTCCCCGAGCCCCTTTAGCCCCTGGGGACCCCATCCACCAAGGCCATGTATTTAAACAAAGGGGACTGGGGCCACGTGCCCTCCTTCTCTTCGAGCCTTATTAGGCCCTCGGTACCCTATCCCCGAGGGCCACTCTTCTAAATAGAGTGGAGAAGATCCTCTGTGGCCCCCTACAGGGGCCGATTTCAGCCCTAGGGACCCCATTCCCAGGCCCACCATTAGGGCCTCTCCATATAAAGTCATTTCTGGAGGCTCTGGCAGGGGCGCGCCCACTCTCTACCCCCTTCCTGGGCCTCTGCTGCCTCTGGGAGGGTGGATGCATGGCCCCTTTGGATATAAACTATTTTTGGCCCCGTGGGTGGGCTCCCCTGGACCTCTGCAGGCTCTGGGAGTTGGTCGCGCAGCCCCCTTTCCTATGAAAACACAGCCCAGGGTTAGGCTCCCTTATTGGTATTAAATGTGGTCCAGCCCTCATTTTTTTCTCTGTTTTTTTCTGATCCTGCAAGAGTTTTGCGGGATTGCAGCATTTTTGTGTTTTCTTTTTCTTTTTGGCCCCAGGGTGGGACCCTAAGGAGTCAGGGTATCTGTACCCTGCCCCAAATATTATTATTGTTTTTGAAATTTCAGGTCAGGAGACTAAGTCTTCTAGTCCTCTAATGCTTTCCAGCAACACTTTTGTCCGGCTATTACAAATTTATGAAACACAGTGTGTGCCAGCATGCTATGGTGCAGGACTATAAGTATAGTTAGTAGTACAACTATTCAGGTGGAAGAGAACTGCTTATGCACAAGGACTCAGCCCTCCCCCACAAAATTTCTCACGATGTCTACCACGAAGAGCTAGGACTCAACTGAATCAAAGACTGCATTTGATTTTGCCCTGCCTTAGTATGGATCACTGTGTTGCAGAATCAGAAATCCAGTTTGTAAAGAATCGTCATCAACCATTGTCTTAAGGGTCTCAGTATCCCCTGGCTCGCGTATGTTATGAAAACTCTTTATGAGCTGTGGGAGCCTACTTTCTTCGATGATCCAATGACCAGTCAATGGGCAAACAAAAAGCTGTTAATGGCTCAGTTCTGAGAATCAGCAAAGCTGGAATGGATTAAAGCAGAAAATAAAAAATCTACCACTCTTGCCTGTATGCAACTAAAGCATAGTAGCAGCCTGTAGCAGTACTTAATTAATACACAGGGATGCTTGGAAAGACTTTTACTGTTTCGCTTCAGGGCAGGCACAGCCATCCTCCTGTTTTGCTTTCCATCTAAAAATGTCACAGCTCGCCCATGCCTTTGTGACTACATCTCCTCCCAATCAATGCTGCCTTTTTTGATTTTTTTTAAAAGATTTTATGCATTTTACAGCAAAGAACTTTTACTTCTGCTGCTAACAAAAGTACAACATCCAGCAGTATAGGGCAGCATTTCAATACCTTCAACATTCGCCAGATTTGGATTGCGGTTATCATGAGGGGCCCTTTTTGAAGTTAGCTATTTGCTCTAGGAGTAGCATACACTTTCACTTGTATCTCCAGGTAATCAAGTGCTTGAATTGTAATGGCTGCACACATTTTTATCTCAATTTTGAAGTGATATGAAGTTCCATAAGGTTTTAGTTTTAGTGTTCATATTTTTTATATGAATTAATGAATCTTTAATTTTAAGGTATTTAATGGATGTACCACTATGGATGTTTCACCATTCAACAAAGATAACTTGAGAGCACCCCACATGACTGAGGTTGGCTGGCAACGAAAGTTAGATTCCAACCCCAGATGTTTTTGAAAACTAGACTACTTTGATGGATGCTCCATCATCCAATGAAGATGAATTAACTTGACGGCATCCCACAAGTAGATTTATCACATTCAACAAGAACAGCCAAAAACACACAATAACAAGTTCACAACCTTTGATTCAAAATGTGACCTTCCAACCCTAGACGTTTTTTTTTTAAATCAAGACATCCACGGAAGTACAGGGACCAATAGCTTGCATGGATCCCTTGCTTGTTCTTACAAGCAAGGAATGCCCTTCGAATGTCAAAGTTTAGCAAAAATCACTGAATTTCCTCTCATCTCTGTGAGGAAAAGTTTGAGAAGATGTGTGAGTCAACAGAAAATGGAACCCCACATATGTGAATGAGACTTTCATCTGTAACAAGAAAAATCCAGGAACCCACTGGGGAAATGTCAAAATATTTCAGTCATTCTGTGGTTATGGATAGCAGTAATAATTGGACACTGAGTCAGCAGACATTCAGGAAAACCTACTAACCCCAAATATTTCGGATGTATGACATTACAACGCATACTTTTACAATGCATAACATTACAACGCATACTTTTACAATGCATAACATTACAACACATTTTTTACAACGCAACATCCATTACAACAGCATTCCATTACAACGCATGCCATTACAACGAATTTTTAAAAACTACCTTTACAACGCATTCCGTTACAACGCATACTACCTTTAAAACTAATACCATTACAACGCATAACATTACATTGCATGTATGGCAAGTATTGGATAGTGTAGGGTTAAAATTACTAATCTAACTCCAGGGGGGTGCAACAGTAGGGTAAGTGTTGGATAGTGTAGGGGGAAAACCTACTAACCCCAAATATTTCAGATGTATGACATTACAACGCATACTTTTACAATGCATAACATTACAACACATTTTTTACAACGCAACATCCATTACAACGCATTCCATTACAACGCATGCCATAACAACGAATTTTTAAAAACTACCTTTACAATGCATTCCATTACAACGCATACTACCTTTACAACTAATACCATTACAATGCATAACATTACATTGCATGTATGGCAAGTATTGGATAGTGTAGGGTTAAAATTACTAATCTAACTCCAGGGGGGTGCAACAGTAGGGTAAGTGTTGGATAGTGTAAGGGTAAAAATTACTATTCTAACTCCAGGGGGGTGCAACAGTAAGGTAAGTGTTGGATAGTGTAAGGGTAGTATGCGTTGTAATGTTATGCGTTGTAATTGTATGCGTTGTAATGACATGCGTTGTAGTGGTATACGTTATAGTGTCATGCGTTGTAATGGTTGCGTTGTAATGGCATGCGATGTAATGGATGTTGTGTTGTAAAAGTTTTGTTGTAACGGTAGTGCGTTGTAAAAGTTGCGTTGTAAAGGTTGTTTCCCAATATTTCTAAAACCTACTGGCTTTGGATAGACTGTAAACACATGGTCAACAAAATATAACCAGTCTCTGAATAATACACATTCTACCACAGTGGTACTACAAATATACACTTATTTTTGCTTTCAATATTAAGGTGTAATTGTTTGTTGTTTTTTCATATACCTGCAATAGTAAACATTATTAAAATAACAAATACTTCATTGGGAGTCCTATTTCTCCCATTAACCAGGATACCTAGCAGCCGCAGAGGACCCAGATTTCAATGTGTTTAAACATTCCAAAGCAACATAGCAAAATCTAGGCTAGCTGCTTGAAACAAAATACATTATCCAGAGGTCACTCTTTACATGACACAGTGGACTTGAGTGCCACATTGACAAATAAGAGAGGCTCCAGTAGTGAGCATGCTGCTGTTCTGGTAACCTCTAAGCACACTCTAATCCTTTTGGTGGTGCCACAGCCCTTCTCGAGCACCACAAGGACAAATATTCATATAAGGCAGTACCACAACATAATGCAGCACGTGTCCAACTAGTAGTGACCCAGTAGAAGCAGATGTCGGTTGTTTTTTTCCCTTGTTTGTTTGATACACGCGCTTGCAGCAGGTTATTGTGTGCTGTTGCCTCTACCTCCCAGACACCCATGAACTCAAGCAGTAAACCATGTGGCACTATGTTTAGCCACATGGTCTTTTTCTCTGCTCACTGGTCTGGCACACTAACGATGCTGACTGACTGGGAATTCAGTCAGCTCCTGTTCTCCTACTCAACTGCGGTGAGCATAGTGCGAGCAGAAGCAGGGTGCAGTTGGATTCCTGAGACTGGAGGAGCCTTAGTCTTCATGGGCAAATGTGGTCAGGCTCAGCGGCTCTCTAGGTCCACGAAGAGATGGTTACCCCACCTCTAATGGGAAAGTGAAAGGGAAGTGTGCCGTTATTATGGCTAATGGTATGGCGAGACCCAACTGCCATTGGGCTCCCCTTGTTTATATTGGAAATCAGCTGTTTGTGAAAGAGATATTCTTGACCTGGCTGTTACCCCTGCCCTTAAGGGACCCACATAGTTGATGAAGACTGCCTTCCACAAGTGGCTCGGTAAACTGCACCTATCTCTACCATAATTGGAAAAATTGTCACACAGTTTGTTTCTTCTTGCTTTACTGATGGCATACTGATTTTAATCACTCCTTGGCACTGCTGCTTCTTTTTTTGCACTTGCAATAGGTTGTAAGGTTTGGGGCCTACTATTCTAGCCCTTTGATAATCACCTGACCTTGGATCTTCCTGAAGTAGCACCCCATAGTCCTCAGGCAGATCATTCTCTCTGCCTGCATTCTTCAAGCACTTACAGCCTTTTACGTCTAGCAGGGTGCCTGCAGTAACATAGGGCACCCCTCCTATTACATCTCCAGTCTGGACCAGTCCACAGATGTCTAAGAGAGCCACCATCCTTCAAGGTACCCAGAAAGTATACCCTCTATCCAAGAGGAAGGTGAGAAGTCCAACAAAAGTCCAATTAGTACTAGTCTAGTCTTTCCACTCCAGGGAGGAGACATGGATATGCTGTAAATACTTCTTTCTCCTATTCTTTTCATAGTTTCTTCTCTTTTTTTCTGGGGTTTATGGGCCATATGTATCAAAATGATGTTTTGCGATTCTCAAATTGCGATTTTCAGCGAATCGCAATTTGAGAATCGCAAAATGCTATGTATGTGGGATTTGCTAATAATTTTGCGAATCCCACATATTCCTTATTTGCGAATTGCAAATTGAGATTCGGAATAAAGGAATACCTTCCCATTCATTACTATTGGCTTAGAGGCCCATAGGAATGAATGGGAAGGCATGCTCAATTTGCGATTTCGCTAATTGAGAATGCAATTTCAAGTGTGGCAGGGTATCCAAAGGACACCATGTTGCACCCCTGAAATGTGAATGAGTGCACATGTGGCACACATACATGCCCTAATGGTATGTATGTGCGCCACATGGCACTTTAAAAAATGCAAAATAGTGCATTATTAAGTGAAATCGCAAGTTACCACCAACTTGAAGTTGGTGGTAATTTGCGATTCCTTATGGCCAAATCGCAATTTCTTTTGTGCTTCTTACATTGCATTTAAGGAATCGCAATTTGTGATTCCTTAAATGCAATCGCAAAATAAGGAATCACAACATTTGCGATTCCTTATTTTGCCAGGGGGGTTTTGTGTGCTACATTGCACACTGCTATTTTGCGTTCGCAAACGCTAAAATTCTGTGAATTTCAGCATTTGCAATCTAAAATTGGCTTCATACATATGGCCCTATGTGTTTAATGGGAGAGTTTTAGAAGGTAGACCTTCCTTCCCCAAGATAGAGATGCCACATCACCTCCCCAGTCCTAACTGAGCTGTCCAATACCCTGAGAATTTCCAAGATGGCAATTTCACTGAAAGTTGAAAAAGACCTCTCAAGTATCACTTCTCTCAGCCAGAACTTGTTTCTTCCCTCCAAGCCTTCAAAGGGAACCCATGTGGTGACAGGTGGCGGGTTGTGTCTGCTCTCCTTATGTCTCTCTAAGAACAATATTCCCGGTACTGTTAGATAAAAACAACTAATCACCTTATGGAGATTTGTACCTCTGTTCCTTTCTCTTAGAAGAAAAGGCTAATCCTTTCAAATGGGCTTACTGTTTGGGGAAGACTTTGAACTGCCAGTTGCAAAAGTGTATAATTAAATTGCTACAGAATGGCCCTGAATTTCCTTATAGCTTGCTCAGGGGAATATTGACAATTTTAAAATTCATAAATACATATAGGTCCAAACTGACTGTGAATATTTAGTTTGGTACCTGGTAAAAAAGAGGAAAATTCATTGCCATGGATTTTTTCTATGTTATGGCACCTTTTACGTAAAAAGCAAGAACAAGGTGCCGATGAAGGCAAGATACAGCTTGCGCGCAGTCCGTATTGGTAATGGTTTAGCTCTCTGCTGCTACTTTGCTTTTAGTGCTTTTAAATTGTAGTTTATTGATTGTTTTTTATAAGACTTTACTTAATCCCTTAACGGGGAGTGTGCTAGAGGATCGCTGACTCCCGTCACTGCCTCTGCAGCTGTCCTGCATTCACGCTGTGTCTCCGGGCTGCCATGGCATCCCCGATTGAGCAGAGAGACACAGCCCCTCCCCTTGCCACTTCAATTTCGGCTTCCGCACAGAAATAAAAACAAATGCAGAACAGGACACGCCGATGATAATGCCGGTGCAGGCAAGATACAGCTTGCGTGCAGTCCTTATTTTTTATGGTCTAGCTCTCTGCTGCTACTTTGCTTTTAGTCCTTTTAAATGGTAGTTTATTGATTGTTTTCATAAAACGTTATGTAATCCCTTCCGGGAGAGTGTGCTGGAGGATTGCTGACTCCCATCACTGCCTCTACAGCTGTCCTGCATTCACGCTGTGTCTCCGGTCTGCCACGGCATCGCCGATTGAGCGGAAAGACACAGCCCTTCCGCACAGCAAGAGCACCACCAGCCTGCCAAATCCAAGCCCGTCTGCGCCCGTCCGCGCCTGACTGGGACCAGGGGCCACAAACTTTTCCCCGTAAGCAACAGGCCACAAAAAAATTACTAGGAAGCAACTCCTTGCACTTAGGGCCTCAGACACACCGTCGAATGAACCAGGACTGGATCCCACCAGTCCACTTGGTGCTAGAGGGAACAGTCAGACGAGTGGGCTGTTGACTCCTCCTTTCAAGGATGGACACATACGAACTCTTAAAAACCAAAACTCCGTTTGGTAGTTTAGACTGATTAATGACCGGTCAATACCAAAACACTCCTTGGACATCAGGAACCTCTTAGAAGAGGATTCCCTGGATGCACTCTTTATTAAGGAAACCTGGCTCAAGGGTAGCTCAGGACCGGACATTCTTCTTGCTCTTCCTCCAGGATTTCACATTCACAGGTTAGACAGAGAGACCCAACTTGGGGGTGGGATTGCTATTATATTAAAATAAATCTTTTAGCTGCACCATGAGGCCACTTTCACTACCAGGATGTGAAAGCGCTCAGTTCCACATTACTCTCTCTCCATCCAGCACTTATTCCGGCATCCTCATTTAAAGACGGCCGGGCCCTTGCTCCACCTTTTTAGAGGCATTGACTGACACTTTAGCTTGCCTGGCCTTAGTGAAAACTCTATCATAAGGAGTTATTCCATTTCCTTCACACCACCAGAATAAAAAGATCCAGATGGGGAGGCAGATCTTTCTCACATCTGGTTCCTAAGATGTGGAATGAGCTGCCCCTGGAATTAAAAAGTCGACAAAATTAGCTGACTTTTAGGAAGGGACTGAAGACCTGGCTGTTTCCTGGAAACCACTAGTTGGCTCCTCTCTCGATCACAGCTCCTATCGTCAGCACGGGGAAGCCTCCGGGCAGCCATGCGCTTTAGAAATCCCCAAATCAAATCAAATCAAATCACATCAAACATTTACTTTACCACTGAGCTACACTTCAAACATGAATGAAGAGGAACATTTCTTTTTTCAATTCACAATTGTATATTAGGTCTGAGCATGCCACAATAAATTTATTCTGGGACCCAACTTTGACACTGTAACCTGAGTGCTGATACCAGGCTGAGTTAGACAACATCATTCCAAGTTCAGCCTGCCGATGTCAGTGCCTGCTTGCATGTGCACATGTGCTCATTTGTCAGTAGAGCAGAGCCTTTCAAACCCAGCTGCATGGCAGCAAAGCCTATTGTAAAAGGTAGCCACTGGCAGTCACAGATCAAACCCATTTTAACAAAAGCTTACAGTGCATCAGACTTAATTATGAAGACTTGGAAAAGAGATCCATATACCTGGAGGTCCAAAACACAAAAACAAAACTTTGGGCAGGGGTTTTTGGAGTCAGAACCCACTTCTTTACAGCTGGTTTACCAAATAGACTGATTTGCATTAAGGGCCTAATTACAAGTCCGGGAGTCCAAGGCCCACCAGACTCACGGGAGCGAGGCAGTGGCGGTCCAGCCACCGCCGCACTAATGTTCCAACTGCCCTATTACAACTAGGGAGGTCGGACGGCCATTGCACCGCTGCAACTGCCATGAATCAGAAATCCCTGGTGGTAGCACAATAGTGCAATTTGCTTGCTGGGACCGCCGCGGTTTCACATAGCATATTGCGAGTTTCCTCTCTGCCAAGGTTTTCATGTTGGTTCCTATGCCATGAAACCATGGCGGAGAGGAAACAAAGGGGGGCAACATGGCCCCCTTGTGCCTCAGGGCCATGGGGTGTATTAAGGGGGGGGAACTTTTGTGCCCCCTATGTGCATGCACCCCAGTACCTGCACTGCATGGACTTCACCAGCTCATGCCTTGCAAGTACTGTCCTTGACATTACCATTGCAGTGCGTATTTCATAGTACCGCTATGGGACCGCCAGGAATCCTCTGCCAGTAACAAAAAGAGACATAATCTGGTGGGCAGTGTGCACACAGGTATGGCTGTATGGGAGCGGGCCACCGGACTGGCGGTTCCGCAGAGCCAAACTCATTCCCAAACCTAATAAATGATCTGAATGGTTAAACATATGAGGCAGATGATAGAATGATCAACAGTAAAAATGTCATAGACTGAAAGAACACCTTGGTCAGAATCATGGTATGCTTTGCAATTGAAGCAATGCAGGGCATTTGACATCAAACTAATATATATGATGTCTCATCTCCAGTAAATATCCACCAAAGAATCAAGTTTTAATTTATCAGCGTTCTTCACATACCCTCTCCTATCCAAATAAAGTATACAGGCATTAGTATTTCCCCTATTCTACTTAAATGCTCAGATTGCTTGCGCCACCCATCATTTATATGGTATTGTATTGTCAGTGTTGTTTTGCAAGTGCATTATCCCATGTTGTACATATATGATCCAAATTGATACAATCCTATAAAGGTACTGTTCTTGTTACATGATGTTAAGCAAGGTTGGTGACTCGTCTCTCTTAAATGAAATGCATAGCACTTACATTGAACTCAGATAAATGTCTTTTATCAGCTACTCCTGTTTACAAAATCAAACTCCTTTCAAATTGCAACTTGCATACTCTGGGGTGCTAGAGCTCAGAACTACTCTTTTTATTTTATATTAGTAAAGATATTACATGCTGCATCTCTGTTCCTATTTTCTTTTAAAGTGAGTGCTTCTTGCCTACCTACCTTGTCAACCTAGATACTATGTTACTCTCAAAGAATTGTGTTGTTTTTTACTCTGCGGTAATGTATGTCCTATTAATAAAAGGTCATTTACTGCAAGTATCTACAGGTAAATAAAATAGTTGTGTGTAACACTCAATCTGGTCTATACAAGAAAAGGTGATATTCATACTACTGAGGGCAATTGAGACATGCTTCCAGTATTAGAACACCACCCATTCAAGAAGGGCACAAACTCACCAGATGACAAACTTCACTCCTCACATTGTCTGTTAGAATACCACCAAATTAGCACTGGTGGGGAAATTACTACTGTAAATGTGTTGCCATGGGTTCCCATTTCAAGAAAAGTGCCATCTAGAAATGACAGCAATTACCATCAAAAATAGAACTGGTCTAACCTGTTCCTAAATAATTTCGAAACCAACTTGATCAGCCACTGTCTGAAACATAGGCCAGATATGGTATGCGATTCTTATCATGTTAATGGATCTTTTTTAACACACACTTTCTTGGATTACACTTTCAATTTACACATATATTGTTAAGCACTTTAATACTATTGTAACACAGGTGGTCAACAATACCACGGCCATCTGATCTGAATAGTAGAACATGGTGTGTGCAGCCAGTGTTTAGTTTACCACTGATATTAATAACCATCAGCAGAATATGCGTTCAGTCTCAATATCATGCCACCATCAGCATGCTGCTAGCAGTGCTACAGAAACCTCTTTCCTGCAAAGAAGAAATTCTGATTGGGTGAATGTTTTATTAATGGTGCTGATGATAGTTAAAATGATGGGACCAATATAGTCTTTAATGTGTTCTTTGCCTATTAGCTAACTGTGCTATTAGTAACATTGCAAAGTCCTTGTTCAACTTATGCCTAACGGGCCGTTTTCTGGCAAACTATCTCCTATGTATTCTGACCCACGTGTTTACTGACATTAAGGATATGTACCCTTCATCCATATTATTGATTATTGTGAATTATCAATCAATTTTCTGTGGTAATACATTTGATAATGACAATTTGTATAGCATTAAAAAGTTGCTAACAGTCATTTCCAGTCCATAAAGTATTTTCTTGGGTCTGTCCTGCAGCCTGAAGACTATGTCATTATATCTCACAACCTCACCCAGAAGCCAGACATGTTTAACATCATTGACCAGAGGAACAGATCTGAACTTCCGCTCACTTACAGTTCAAACATCAACGGAGACTGGTACTTTGACAATGGCACGACTACATTGAGCTATTTAGGTACCTTGTGAAATGATTCCTAATGTTAGAAAAAGCCAATGTAAATGATCAATGTTCTGTTTAAAAGCAGTTACCTTGTTAGACCACTATTTGTGTGATCCTTAATTAGGAATTTTAATGTGAAAACACCTTTCATCATACAGTCTGCCTTCTTCACAAAAGTCCGTCCCTTTTTATTTACATGTGAGACTGCTTTAGTTTCCATTTGACTGTGTGCACTATACCAAAATGTTTTCGGAGTTCAATATAGATCTTGCATGTTTGAGAAGAAAGGAAACATTTAATATGAACATGCAGCCAATATCCTGCCCAGACAGAGATGAACTTACACTTTTGTGTAAGTTTACTACTTTTCGGTATTCAAAAAGGCAAACTTAGACCAATGGTCTAACTTTACAACTTTTTGGTATTCACAATGGTAAACTTAGACAAAAAGTCTAACTTTACTATTTTTTGGTATTCACAAAGGTAAGTTACTACTAGCAAAGTTAGACTTTTGGTCTTAGTTTACCTTTGTGAACCCCGAAAAATATAATGTTAGATGTTTGGTCATAGTTTACCTTCGTGAACACTAAAAAATAGTAATGTTAGATTTTTGTTCTAAGTTTACCTTTGTGAATATCAGCAAATAAAAAAGTTAGACTTTTGGTCTGTTTACTTTTGTGAAAGTAGTAAACTTACAAAAAAGTGTAAGTTTACCTTGACGAATCAGGCCCATTGTCTTTTGACAGTGAATTAGATTCCAAGTGTAAGGCACAGTATAAATGTGGAGGCTATCCACATAGGTGAATTTACACAAGAGTTAATCTACACATTTAAATTTACTGTTTTCATACTTTCAGATATTCACAATTTATAAGTTTACTGCAAATTATAGACTTCCATGTTTCCACTCTCTGAATTAATTTACAAATGTTGAGTTACTCCAGGTAACTTTTAAATCTCTGCCATCAAGGCTGAGAGCTCCCTATAGCAGAGTAAAGAGAAAGTATAACGTTTCTTGAACGTTAAAAAAATATATAGATATTAATGTAAATTAACTTTCATGTTTATTTTAATTGTAGAACAAAATTAAAGTGCTACAGCACTATTAACTTACATTTGAATTAAATGTTTAAGTCACTTAAAAATATTAAATTAAAATTATGTTTTAAAGATTTACAATAAAGGCCCACCTAAAGTTAAATGATGTTTAAATGTATTTATAATGCATTAATATATATTAAGCATTGCAAAAGAAATCCTTCCCCAAAAGAAAAAGGCGGAGGCCTGCACGGGAACGGATATGGAAGCCTTTATTGCAACAATTCCATCAAGGCGAATGCATTTCGGCGTTTGAGCCTTCGTCAGCGCCATGGAGTAATGATGAGCCAGGAAGCAGTCCACACTCAAAATGTCTTGCCGCTCTAGGGATTGGTAGCGGCTGTTCCTCCCCCATATGGGGCTCCGCCTGGTGTAGTTAGTACTGTAGGTACTCTAACTACGGGACCCAGAATGCAGCAGTCCGAATCCGGGTCCCAAGGCAGTGATGACCAAAGGAAAGTTGCCGTATTCAGCACAGTGTGCAATGAAAGTTCCGTGTGCCCTTAATTAGTTGCGTGTCAAAGCCTCCTTCCGTTCCCACCGCATCAGCCACATTGCCAAGTGTAATTTTCACGGGGGTTTGCCGCAATGCAACTTAACCCAATGCGAGGCATAATATCCTCGTCACCGTGTCTCTTTCACCCGGGTTCTGTGGCGGGTCTGACTGTGTCACTACCGTGACGGAGAGAAATTGCCGAAGCGTTGCCAGCTGCAGATCAGGCCTCTTGTGATGCGGGGACCTCCTTACACGTTACTGGCAAACGTGTGTAGAAATGCAAAAGAAATCCTTCCCCAAAAGAAAAAGGCGGAGGCCTGCACGGGAACGGATATGGAAGCCTTTATTGCAACAATTCCATCAAGGCGAATGCATTTCGGCGTTTGAGCCTTCGTCAGCACCATGGAGTAATGATGAGCCAGGAAGCAGTCCACACTCAAAATGTCTTGCCGCTCTAGGGATTGGTAGCGGCTGTTCCTCCCCCATATGTGGCTCCGCCTGGTGTAGTTAGTACTGTAGGTACTCTAACTACGGGACCCAGAATGCAGCAGTCCGAATCCGGGTCCCAAGGCGGTGATGACCAAAGGAAAGTTGCCGTATTCAGCACAGTGTGCAATGAAAGTTCCGTGTGCCCTTAATTAGTTGCGTGTCAATGCCTCCTTCCGTTCCCACCGCATCAGCCACATTGCCAAGTGTAATTTTCACGGGGGTTTGCCGCAATGCAACTTAACCCAAAGTGAGGCATAATATCCTCGTCACCGTGTCTCTTTCACCCGGGTTCTGTGGCGGGTCTGACTGTGTCACTACCGTGACGGAGAGAAATTGCCGAAGCGTTGCCAGCTGCAGATCAGGCCTCTTGTGATGCGGGGACCTCCTTACACGTATTAAGCATTATGCATAAAAACATTTACATTAATTATTGTATCCACAATTAAAGTTACATTTATTTATAAACTAAAAAAACTATTAAAATGTTGTAATAAAATAAAAGATTTTTTTTTAATTAAACATTTATTAATATCTTTAACATTATATCCTATGGGGTGTTGTTTTAAGTCGCTGCCACCATTGTTTTTTCTTTGGGAGGATATTACAGTGCCAATGGTTGTCCATGTGTGATGCTAGACTTTCCCCAGGTCTGAGCTGAATACATTTACAACTGTAATTTTCGAAGTGCAGTATGTGAATAGGAATTTGCTTTGTCTTTTGTGGGTGGGTCCATGTCCTTCCATTACTCCCCCTTGCACTCTTTAATCCCCTCGAGACTCTGTCCCAAAAGCCCTCATATTTGATAGTAAACTCAATTTTTCACCCACTCCCCCATCCCTTTACATTTAACACTAAAATATAGGCATACATATATGGAGATCAGAACCCATATCTCCACACAGAAAATATATGAGAGGCAGACGCGATGACTTATGTCGTAGGAGAGTGAATCACAGTTTTTAGTATGTGAGTAATACTACTAAACATATTAGAAAATATAGTATATAAAGAGGTCCCTGTGAGTTTGCTCATCGAAACCCAATGTAAGAATTTGCAGAGCTGCAGCTACTCCCCAATGTTGGAGGAGCATTGCCCCACTGGCTCAGAGCCAGCATCAGAAAAATAAAACAATATGTTACTTTTGTTTTATTGTCAGCTGCTGGATTTGAGCCAGCGTGTGCAGGGAGCAGTAGGTCAGGCCACGGGAGGGGCAAGGAGGAGTGGTAAATGTGCACTTTTAAGTGCACGTGTCAGTTTGGCCGGCCGTCTTAGGCCATCAAACTGACATGTGCACTTAGGTTTCTCCAACCCGGCTGTTTTGCACAGAAGAATTAGCGCAGACTCCCTGTCCCTGAGCGAGCGTGTATCATGCCTGCTAAGGTCAACTCCCATGCTGCTCGTATGCTTGAGAGCAGGACAGGAATTGGATGGGGAGTCTGAAGCTGCCCCAGGGACTGCTCCGACCAGGAACAGAGGAGCACGAGGTGTCCGGCAGCTCCAGGTAAGTCTTTCTTTTTTTACTATTAACCCCCCACTGCTTTCTCCTCCCCACCGTTCCTGCTGTACCCCACACCCCCGATGCTACTGATGCAGTACAAAAGCAAATAATGAGACTGTATTCTGCTGCCCCTTGCAGGCTTTTGACTCTTTGTTTGCTGCTACTCTCAATAGGGTGGAGTTAGCCAAGGCCTTTTGATTTTATTAAAATATGTATAAAATACTACCTATTGGGGCTTTCAGCCACCTCTCTTCAGCCATTTGTCTGTTGTTGTGTCATTCACATTTCGCATCTGCCGACTACAGCATAGAGCATGGGACAGTGGGTTGGCCTACTTAAGCTGCTGGTTAACTTCACTTTGAGTAACTGCATTTTGCTGTCTCACACGGAGCACATATGCACACAAGCTAGTTCCCTTAAGTGCCAGCGTTTTTGTTTTCGCTTTATAATGATTTTAGTGGTTTGTGTTTAGAGTCTGATGGCAGGTAATAGGAGGACACTTCTGACGCACATTCGACCTTTATCCGATCCAGTCTCTTGCCAAAGCTGGTATAAATTCCTTTTGGAATGTTTTGCTGTTATGGCTGCTGCTATTTCACAGCATACTAGGTTGTGCCCATTTGAAGCTGTTCTGTATTAAGTTCTCCTCTATTTACTTTTTTCTTTCTCTCCTCCTTTCTTTTTTCCTTCTTTTTTCCTTTCCTTCTCCTCTTCCCTAACTTTTTCTTGTTTCTCTTTCTTCCTATCCTTCCTTCCTTCCTTGTTTGTTTGTTTGTTTCTTTCTTTCTTTCTTTCTTTCTCCTTTTTTCATTATTGCCTTCTTTTGTCCCTTTTTCCTTCTCTCTTTCCGTCTTTCCTTCTTTCTCTTTTCTTCTTTCTTTTTCCTTCCCTCATCTCTTTCTTTAACTCTCTCTTTTCTTCCTTCTCTTTCAATGTCTTTTTCCTTCTTTCTTTATATCCTCCTATCTTTCCTTCATTCTTTCTCTTGCTTTCTGTCATCCATTATTGATGTCCTTTTTTCCATTCTCTCTTCCCTTCCTTCCTTCTCTTCCTTTCTATCCTTCGTTTTTCATTCTCTATTTCTTTTCTTCTCTCTTTTCTTCTCTCTTTTCTTCTCTTTCATTCCTTCTCTTTCTTTCTCTTTCCCTCCTTCTTTCTTCCCTTCCATCCTTCTTACTTTCCTTCTTCATTTCTTCCTTTCACTATCAAAGGCAGGAGGCTGGTACCCAATCCCAGACTGATTAACTTTTTTGAGCCTGTGTCTGTCAAAATATTTTGACTTTACTAAAATGGTATGTACATGAACGCAATACTTATAGGGGTTTCAGGCAGACTTTATCCTTCAGTCTGTTGTCATTTAAAATGTTCTTCCACCCACTGCAGTATGCATTAAGGGGCAATGTATCAGCCCACTTCAGTCAAAAGCTGACTTCACTATGAGTAGCCGCATGCCACTCTTTCACCAAGAACACATCCACACACACAGCAGTTCCCGTAGGTGCAAGGGAGTCCTCTGGTAAAGTGTGTTTTTTTAGATATTTTTTTTTCCCGCAGCAAATGATTTATTTAGATTGAGGGCCGGGAATATTCCTAGACAATAAGGTTGTGCAATACCATGAAAAAACAAAACAATAATTACCTGAAGATACACCATTGCAAGCTCTACACCCTCGACCCCAGACACCACAACAAACCCTGCCACCATACTAACCCATGCTCCACAGTAGTACCTTTCACCTACACACACTAGCACTTCACCTGTCATTGCACACACACCAGCCCACCGACCAGCCTCACCCTGAACACACATCAGACACTACCTGAACAAAAACACCAACTGGCATGTGAACTTCTCAAAACATGCTTCATCTGAAAGCATTCCACTGAATTATGGGGCCTTATCGCAATCCTTGCACCCAACATTGTCTTCCTGAGCAGCCTCAACCCCACATCTCACCCAGACATTGCCACAGCGAACCCTGATAGATATAAAATCACTCACCAGGATTGCACCAATGAGAGGAGGATAAATAGCCATCAACCACAAAATGACCATACAGTGTACCACCACCACCTACAACACCACCACCCATGGATCATCTCAACTTCAAGCTCCACACGGACCACAAAACAAACATCAGAGGCTCCCTTGAATACTGACTCTCATGCCCACACTCCAGCTTCTGCAACATAATCACAGACTTCATTGCTCCCCCTAGCCTTAGACTCTAAGGTCAACATATTCCTCGGCAACCTAAATGTCCACTTTGACGTCCCCAATGACAAAAGCGCTGCCTCAAATTGACCCAGATCGTCCACTACCTTACACTCACCGCAGAACACATGCTGGACCCAATATCCACCTCCAGCAACCACATCAAATACAGCCATGTAACATTACTCACAAGGACCAATCACTCAATCATTCACTTCAGCATCTCCAGCCCCCGCACCGTCACCCCTAAGTGGACCAACACCCCTCATTTGAGGTGAAACAAAATCTCAGAGACCAGCTGGACGAATGCCCTCAACACCTCCAACGCTGCTACCACCACCAGCCTCAAACAGGGAGTGAAAAACTTCAACACCTGGATCACCAATTGCACAGACAGGAATGTCTCCATCAAGAGCAATATCCAGTGAAAATTTCCCATAAAGGCCAGCTGGTACATCAAAGAACTCTGAACCACAAAATGAGACAGGAAACAGTTGGAGAGGCAGCAACACCACCCAGGGAACTTTTCAAAATTGTTAAGGAATTCTTCCACCCCGCTACCAGCGAAAACAATGTCACACCCTCACAGAAGCTGTGCGACAACCTCGCCCACTTCTTCCACGAAACGATCTCTACCATCTTAAACACATATCTATGGACTTCCTCAACAGATATGCCACCACTCTAACCGACACGAAGCTCGCACTGATCACCTAAAACATGCTCTCCACCCAGTACACCCCCATCACCATGAAATCCAACCACCCAGGAGCTCTCACAGACCCATGCCCACACCACATCTTCAACCTCAGAAACCAAAGGATTGGCCAGGAACTCACCACCCTACTCATCACCTCTAACACCTCAGCAATATTTCCTGATGCCTGGAAACACGCTGAAGACAGACCACTACTCGAAAACCCTTTGCCGACCCCAGTGAACTCAAAAACTACCAGCCAATCTCACTGCTCCAGTTTCCAGAGAAGGTACTGGAAAATATCATGATCAATCAACTCATGACATACCTGGAGAAGAACCAACTACTCAATGCCTCCCAATCTGGCTTCCTCAGCAATCACAGCACCGAAACCACCCTGATCCTAGACACTGACAACATCCTAAACCTCCTCATCGAGGACAAACAGCCGCTTTGATCCTCCTCGACTTCTCGGTAGCTGTGACACCAATCCAAAGACTCCACCACATCAGCATCTAAGGGAAAGCACTTAGAGGGATCACCTCTTTCCTCACAAGAAGAACCCAGAGGATCCATCTCTCACCTTTCACCTCTGAACCCGAGGAGATCACCTGATGTTTCCTCCAGAACTCATCCCGCGGTCCCATGCCCATCAATGCATATATGACCCCGCTGGCCAACATCGTCAGATTCCACACTCTCAACATAATTTCCTATGCAGACGACACCCAAATCATCCTGTAACTCACCGACTATGCCACTACCACCATAACCAACTTCCACAGATGCATAATAAACATCGCAGACTTGATGAAGAACAACCTATAGCTGAACACAGACAAGACGGAAGTACTGATTTTTGGCAATAGCAGCAACACATGGAATGATCATCACCCCTAAAAAAATTCTGTGCCCCTTTCACAGCAACATATTTGACTCTCACAAGTAAAGTACTTGGGTGTTATTGCCTGTAGACGATAATTACCCGCTCCTGCAATTACGGGTCCGAGTCCATGGTAAGGGCGCCTAAAGAGTGAAGTGGCTATTAGCAGTAATTATTGTTCCACAATTATAGTTAATGGACCAGATGTGCAAAACTTTTTTGAGGTTGCAAACAGGCCTATTTGCAGAATAGGCCTGTTTGTGAACCTAAAAAATCATTTTGGGATTTGGAAAGCCCAAATTGTGATTTAGTTAAATATTGCTGAATCCCAATTTGGAATTGCAAATACATGCAGATTCAGTATTTGGAAGGCGCGTGTTTAGGGCATCGCTTCCAAAATTGGAATCTGAATGGGATGTTTTAATGTTTTGTGACTAAATTCTGGTTGTAAATATTAATATTTTACAAACCCCTTGAAGGAGGTGGTAACCCGTTCATAAATAGGAAGGGGTTTCCTACAAGACCTCTTGCCCTTTGAGAATGTTAAAATAAATATTTTTAAAGAGCAGCCAGAAGCCTGCTCTTGAATCATATAGCTTAACCATTTCATTTTCTTTCTTGAAACAATGTGCTGTATTTAAAAACAAAAGATTGCTTTATTCAAAATCAATCACAGACATGGTGGTATCCTAGCAAGCCACTATCCCTGTGATGGCTGTAATTTTAAGGGGTTGCAAACTGCGACCCGTCTCATTAATTAATATTCATGAGGTAGGTCGCTGTTTAAGGCCTGTAAGTTCCCTTACATCAGGAATTGCGATTTCCTAATTGCTATTTGCTAAGAATCACAATTAGGAAATCACAATCGCAATTCCTACAGTTTGGGAATCTGACCCCCAGTCCATAGTTCTGGAGTTCTTCACATACACATGCACAAGTGCACATGTTCAGAACCAAGTTCTTTGACAGCCTACACTAAATCATGCTTATATTATGGAGGATCTTCAGGTATGAAGACCCCTGCCCCATCCCATCTAGCCCCCAATACCAGGAAGTTCTTTTAAGCACCAAATGTAAATCAACACTCCTAAAAGCACTCACTAACCTGTTCTATGTCACTGCTCTACAACCTCCCATACCGGCTGCCAAATAAAAAAAATATTAATACTGCTACCACCATAGAAATGTATGCCTTCTAGATAATGCACACACCCATGCCCTGCATAAATGCACGTTTGTGACACGGGCCGGGTCCCATCTTTATTAATATTAGTGAGGCCTGCTCCCAACTCTTTTGTTCTGTGGCTTATCAATTCTCAGTCCCAGGGCAAGGGAATAACCTTCATGCTTGGTTGTACAGTACAGGAAGATGACGAGTTGGAATTTGTGATCCCTTGACTATGCATTTCTCACTTTTCTAGAGTGGGGAGGGAGAATTGTGTAATGTGTATATTTTGAATCACAAATGCACATTTGCCACAACTCACATTGATGGCTCTTTCCCATTTATTTACCCACTATGTAAGGCCTTCACTAATTGGAGATCCTATAGCTGTTTTTATAAACTGTGCTAATATGTTAAAATATCATTTTTATTTAATGTGCCTATGTTTTTGTCATTTGTCTAATACATTCTTTCATTATCATGCAATGTTGCTTTGATAGAGTGATTGTGCTAATGTGTTCAATGTTGCAATTCCAGTGTCTGGCAAAATCCGACGCTCGCGCCGAGCTGATCCCGGAATGGTGGATCCAACCATGTCCAATGTCAATGTTAACCTGAGAGTGTATCAGTGCTTTTTCAAGGACTGCCTCGTCCCACCACCGCCGACCAGTGTACCAGTTTCCGAAGATCGTCCTAACGCTTATGAGTATGTACTCTAGCTATTTTCACATTAATGTAATAATGTAAAAATGGAGCATTACTGTTGGTTTCTTTCACACATGAAACGCATAGAGAAGTTTAAATTATCACTGGTGCATGTGGGGCCAGATTCGGACAAATCTTTGAGGGAATAGAATCCTACAAGTAGACGGATGGCTTTACGCAACTGGCTCCTTTGGGCTCTGCACTCTCATAATGGCTCAAACCTCTTTCCAACCAAACAACAGAGTACCTTTTTTGTACTTACCCTACCAACTAGAGTGGGCAGACACAGTTATTGTAGCCCCTTTCATGACATTGTATAAATTGCAGCATTTGTGCCTGTGACCTCTGAATGACCGACCCTTGACAGGAAGGTACTCGCAGTCATGTACTTCTCCCACTTTCTAGGGACAGAGTGCAATTAAAATGAGATCAGATGCCATGGAGAAGAAGTAAGAAAGATTAAGAGGTATGCTTTAAGAGGTAGGCTAAAGACAAGAAGTACAGTACAACATTGAAAAGACAGGGGCTGGACTGCTGGACAGATGGAACAGAAGAAACACAAGAAGCATGTACAAGAAGAGCAGGCTAATTGCCTATGAGATACAATCAAGAAATCATAGTGAAAATAAACAGACATAGGGCCCACATTGCAAGAATAAAGATGTACAAGCGCCAAGGACTGGGCTTGCAACTAGAAAGGAATTCACAAAGGTGACCTTTCAATCGTTAATACTCCTGCAAAATATTACCTCACAGACATGTAATATTAGGCGTTCGTACATCTCGCACAAGGGGTTAGGATTGGGTGCTTTAAGGCCCTGTAAGAGAGTAAGATTGTGTCTATTAAAAAAAGCTCATCTCTGACGCTCGGAATGGGTTTGAGTATATTCTCTTACAGGGTTGTATGTCGTTACAATGCATTCCGTTGCAACGCATGCCTTTACCTCACACGCGTTACAAAGGAATGCTTTTTTACGCATAACCTTTCCCACGAATATTCCTTTACCACGCATAGATTATCAACGATTTTTGTTGTTCATTTATGCATGATAAGGGCATACTCTTTTTGAAAGGTTAATCCCCTCCCCTGTAGCCTTACGTGTCCCGCAACCCCCAAACCTTCGTCTATTTACCCCTGCCCTTAACCCTCAATGTTTTTTTTTTACATTTTTAATTCCCCTTGACTCTTCGCGTCGTCATCTATTCTCCTTCATCTTCATTGATGACGTCCTACGTCGTAAAGAGGAAGCGGACGTTTCTTTCCGTTTCCTCTCAAACTACACCTGTTGACGATTTTCTCCACCTTGCTTCGTCATTTCATTTTCTTTTTTTGGGGGGGAGTCCCTCCCAACCCGCCTTTTTATTCTCACTTTTTTTGTTTTTGAGGGGGGAGCCCCCGTTGCCCCCTTTTTTTTTCTTTAGCACACATGCCTTTACTATGCATCTTGTAGTAAAGGTATGCAGTGTAATGGCTTTCGTGGTAACCATACATGTGTTCTAATGCATGAGTAGTAAAGCCTTTCGTGGAAAAGGCTGCGTTGTATTGGCCCTTTCCCCTCTTACAGAGTGGGGAATGGTAGACCCCCAAACCTTTAGATCTTTAAAAAAATATTTTCACCATGCAGAAAAAAAACAAAAAGCATTGGCTTTCTACAATGCAGAATTGTACTGTGCATTCAATTTTGCATTCTGGAAATCCCAAAAAGCTATTACAGCAAGTTGAAAATCATAAAACTAAACCCTGTGGATGTAGACTTACCTTTTTGTGAATCACACCACAGATGTGGACTGTGGAGATAAGTGGTTAAGATGCATTCTGTTGGAATAGGTGCTACTGCTAGACACCTACCTTTATAACCAGGAGACCTCTTGTAACAAATATTTGTGGTTCTGGAAGGCCACGCACCTAAAACCCATGCATCCGGGCAGAGCAGCTTACCATCTTCAGTTCAAACACCACGTTAGACAGGATGCCCCACACACCGCTCAATCTCTGGGCTAACCTGTACTGCGTAATTACTGAAACCTCTGCTCTCATGCTAAATCATAATACCGCCTGCACATCAAATTCCAACATTAAGCCTGGACTTTTGATTGCAGAAATTTGTCCAGTTAGACAATGTTGGAAATGGCCCTTTTTGCAGGGTTATCCCCAAACTTTTTGCTTTTCCTCCTATTTTTCCCTGACCTGTTTGTGTTGGTTTTAGGACTCTGGGCACTTTACCACTGCTAATCAGTGCTAAAGTGCATATGTTCTCTGTGTAAAATGTGTTATGGATTGGTGTTTCCATGATTGGCTTATTTAATTTATTTGTCAGTCCGTAGTAAAGTGCACTGCGAGTGCCAGGGTCTATAAATCAAATGCTGTTGGTGGGCTGCAGCACTGGATTGTGTCACCCACGCAAACAGCCAATAAAGTGTAAACTCTGGCCTGCCATGGCAGAGCATGTGCCCAGCCTGGGGCTGCCATGTCGACTTGACAAGTGAACACACTTGCAAGTCCCTAAACCTTCCCTTTTCTACATGTGAGTCGACCCTAAGGTAGGCCCAAGGTACTCCCATGGGCAGGATGCATTGTATGTAAAAGGTAGGACATGCCCTGGTGTGTGTGGCATGTCCTGATAGTGAATTACAGCCTACTTCGTTTTTCACTATTGCAAGGCTACTTGTTCTCCATAGGCCAGAATGGGCAGTTTGAGTATTACATTCTATAATCCTAACTCACTCAGGAAACAGGTAGAAACTCGAGTTTAGTATGCCTGAACTCAGAATGATAAAATGCATCTTATAGTGAAGCTAGTTTTAACATTCTGGGTATAAAAATACCTCTTTAAGACAGTAGGTATTTTCTGACCTAACCATCCAGCCCTCCCCTGCTAGAGTGTGTATTGTCTGTCTGGTTGGTGAGTGACAGTGGCTGGGGGAGACTCCAGGAGACAGGGTGAGTCAAGAGTACTGAATAGGCACATCTACACATAGATGGGTGGGAGGAGTCGCAACTGGGTCTCGCCTTCCACAATGCTGGCTCCACCTCCTGTGGTGCGTCTGATTACCCTGGCCTACACTGACAAAGGAAGAAGGTGCACACTGGCAGAATGCACCCAAAACTGGTTTGAACTAGGTACAGGCCCCCCTGCCTTCGGAGGACAAAGGATTTGCTGGTATAAATACTGGGGCCCAGACCCCAGAGATTTAGATTACTTCTGAACTAAGGAGCCTGCCAGGAAGAAGGACCGGGAAAGCTGGAGGAGGAGTACTGCCCCTATGCTGCGTGTTCAGGGGTTGGCCTGCAGTGGTTGCTTCTGTCTTGAGCAGGGAAAGGACTGGACTGTGCTTTCATCATCCTGCTGTTAGAATTTTCTCCATGGGCTTGAAGTAGAGCTTGCCTCCTGTTGGAAGTCTCAGGGATAGAAAAGACTTCAGAGAATTCACTTGAATCAAGGAATCTGCCATGAGGAAGAGCTGGAAGAGCTGCTAGGAGGAGGAATGCCCCTTTGCTGTGTTGTTGCTTTGTTGGGTTGGCCTGCAGCTGCTGTTTCAGCCTTTGGCAGGGAAAGCACTGGACTGAACTTTCTCTACTTAGGCTGAGTATCTCCAAGGGCTTGAGGTAGAGCTTGCCCCCTGTTCACGAAATCTCAAGAACATCAAAGACTTCAAGCCCGACGCCGTCTACGACGCCGCTGTCGACCCCGTGTCCTGAAGGCACCGCAGAGAGCACCGCGGCAATCCGCACCGCGACCCTGGTCTCACTGACAACGCCAGGTGATGCCGCCACCGAGCCGCTGCTCACACCGCGACCTGTGGGTACCGCACTCCGCACCCCCTCACTTCACGACGACGCCTTGGTATCCTCGACGACGACGCTCCATGCCGGACTCACCGCCGCTGCTTGCACCATGGTTTGGGGGCACCGCTCGTAAAGTTCTACGATGCACCGCCCTCAATCCGCACCACAGCCATGGCCTACTGACGCCAGTGCCATCGACTTCAGTTGTCAGACGACTACAGCTCTTCAAGCGACAGCGACGCCACTGCTGCACCGTGACCTGCCAGCACCATGACGAGCACCGCCTTCATCTCACACCGCGACCCGGGTCTCACCGATGACGCCATCTGACGCTGCCACTGAACCGCTGCTCGCACCGTGACCAGAGGGCACCGCACGCCGCACCACTGCACTACACTCTGCACCGTAGCACCCGACGCCTGTTAACGGCAGTGCTCCTGATCCCATCAGAGAGGAGATCGACCTGCAACGGGCGTGACAACGAGAGGTCATTGACGACGTGCATCTCTGAAAGGTACTGTTGGCGGGCCTTCCCGACACCGCAGCTGACTCATGATGCCACAGTCCACCAGAACTGCTTGGAGTTGTTTGTTCACGACACCGTGATAGCCTGGACGGAGCTATCGACATCAAGGAACTGTGTTTTCAAGACATCTTGCAACGCAACTATTTTAAAAGTACTGTTCTGTGGATTCTCATCATATTTGGTCTTGTTTAAGTATATAAAAATATTGGATATTTTTCCAAACTCTTGTGGTGTCTGTATTGCTTCTAAGTAACACCTGACTTTTGTGTTAAGCTACCAGAGGGCTGAGCAGAGATTAATTTGTGGTTTGTTTGTGTTTCACCCTGACAAGAATTGTGGTTTCTGCTTGAATAGGGTTTTATTCCTCTCAACCATTACCCTAATTTCCTTCATCCCTAAACACATCAGTGTGTGTAGCATGATCAACATTGTCTTCAGAATTAAACATTAGCAAAATATATTGACTTACTTGCTTCCAAACACTTGTTCTAGGTGCCTGATGCCCTCTCCCCTGACAAATGCAAAAACAACAGTTGATGCCCTCTCCCTTGAAGCACACATTAAAAATCCCTAGCCTCCTCTTTTATGCATAACAAATGTACAGCATCCAACACAGGTCAATTATCCAGCCGTGGCCTGCGCAGGTAAGAGCGGTGGGGCCTGTTTCGACAGACGACGAGGGAAAATTAATTATTTCTGTTATTTTCCATCATGGTCGTCTCTCGAATACCCCCAACCGCCCCCCTCACCACCGCCCCCCCGCACTGCTCTTACCTGCCCGGGCTGCGGCTGCAATTATATCACTCTTTATGTATGTAAAGTAAAAGAAAGGTTAACGTAACCGCAAACTGCAGAACCAGGCCCTCGATAACCGTATTGGGCATATTCCAAAAGAGCTTCTTGATTGAAAACCACACCAGACTGTCCTTCATATTCACCCTAGTTGACTGTCCTAGGTGGATGGATAAGGGTGATAGCACAGCCTGGTTGTGATATTGAGATAGCTTTGTGAATTTAACACTAGGGAGCCAGGGTGCCTCTCAAAAGTCTAAACGGCTGTGAAGGCTTCTCTTAGAAGTAAATCCTGTCATTTTTACATTCAAACCACCAATAATCAGTACATAGGCGGGATTTTATAGTCACACAAATTCATGGCCCAAGGCATCTGGTTAAATAGCACTCTCACTCTTCCCCAGATTTGAACTTGTGTCTTTCCTTATCGTTCAGCACTGCTTACACTAACAGGCAGCATGTATAAATCCAAAGCATCGAATCATTCATTCAATATAGCTTTCATGCAGCTCTTTCTCATTTTGGAATAAGACACTCTTCATTTTCACTCCCTTTTGTCTTTTTGGCCATAATTATTTCCATAGCTAACACATAATGCCTGATTTACTTATTTACTTTAACAAACTTTTACAATATTAAGTATTTTTCTGCAATACACTGACATTTGAAGTTAAACAATTTCACACGAGATGTATGTACAAAATTACGAGCATATAGGGTAGTGCTTTCATCCATAGATTATCTTTAGATTTGATAGTAGTTTCATTCACTGACAAAAACACAGGACCAAAAACAGACAACCAGCTGGGAGCAGATATAGAGTGCTTAGTAGCACACTTGCTTTCGGTGTGAAAGGTGATGCTCTTCCAACACCTGGTCAGTAGCCGCAGCAACCAGAATGGTCAAATCACCTTGGGAGACCAATCGATATACTGCAGTGCTTTCACTAATCAAATCCCCTCCTCGATTAGTCTTGGTACATTTATTTGCTTAACAGCTTCTCACCTGTTTCCCAAATCTGAATTACGCTTTGTTCTTTTAGTATTAGTAATTTCATTAGTCGCATTCAGTGAAGATACATACGCGGCACCTTTTTTGAATGACACAGACACGTCCTCAACACACTTTTGATCACCCTGGCAGAATCCTTCCTCAGCATAGGATCCTGTCTTTTCTTGCTCAGAAGAAAAACAGCAAACAAGATGTTGGAAGTGATCATGTTCTGGACTCTGAAATACCATGTATACCGTGTTGTGTCACTGATTGCTGTATCAGTGCTGCACCATAGTTAAGCAACGATATGGGATTTATGGTAGAGCATTCTAAGAAAAAAGCTAGGCTGATATCTTCAAGTTGCACACTGGTTGCCCTTCCAGTAGCATGGGGGCGGCCCCCAATATCACTGAACTCTCATGAGGACTCATTTCAGGAACTCAGAAAGATGCAAGTTTGAAATAAAGAATTTGAATACAAGAAAAAAAAAATCAAATGTGCTTCTCTTTCTTTCTCTTCAGCCTATGGTCAAATCACTCTTTCTGGTTGGAAAACGGCATGCAAGTTCCAAGAAATGGATCAAATGTGGTGATTCCTACAGGTACTGTACATTAGTATGTCATACTGTTTTCATAAAATACACCTTATGTTAATGGGAATCTTGGATTGTTGATTCCTTGTTCAGTTTAGCCAAATAAACAATGGGTAGCTCTCTTATCTGAGCAATGATTGCAAATGTTAGAAATATATCTGAAGTGAGTATGAGCCAGCATATGTTTTAACTTAGAAGAAAATTTGATCACACAATTAAGGTAATTTTAGGTGGGATCATCAATTTAAAATGCATAGAAAAAAAGTTCTTCTAATTTCGAAATGATTATTCAACTACACAATAATATGACATAAATAGATTCATTGGTACCATATGGCAGCGAATGAATAATGGAGATTTCAATATTTTTCACCCAATAAATCAAGAAATACTTTGAAAACATGAAGGATTGATGTCGTGGGTCCTGAGATTTGTGTATTGACTATGTTGATGCCAGTAGGTGTAGCTATCTGTTCAGTTTGCAAGGTGAGACTTATCAGGTGGTACATATGTACATAGAACCAGTGCATCTAGTACTGGTGCAGTGGGATTGAGTCCCTAAGACAGAGAGGAGTGATGGGAATGTATTCCGTATCTATTTGCATCAGCCAATGCAGGACTTAAGACACCGATTGATGCTACATATATCAGAGTTGGAGGAATTTATATAGCAGAGGATGCTGAGAGGAATTAGAAAGTTCAATACCACCTGTGGAGATAGCTAACTGGCTAAATTGTATTGTAAGCCTCAGCTTGAAGTTGCTACTGTAGACTTGCCACACCTGCGTATGAAGTTCGAGGGACAGTTTGACCAACCCTGGCCATGCATCACACAAATTGTAGATAGATTCCTTTGAAAGTAACAATATACCCTAGCAATTTGTGAGTGAACAGAGGTAGTCTGAGTTGGGGGATAGGGAAATCAAAGATATTTTACTTGGTGTGGGAACGCATAGCTCACTTGGCTGCGCTTTTTCTGGCACAGCCATCTGACTAATCATCACATATGGGCAAGCATGGTGACTATCACCTAGCAACACCAGTCACACGGCCTCAGAGTACTGCCATCTGTGGGTGGGATCACCTCATTCACCCCATACCTGTTGGCCATTTTAGACTGGACTCTGAAGCCCCAACCACACATCTGCTCACAAGTTGAAAGGACATACACATTTTGCAGTACAGGGCAGTATGTGAGCGTACAAAGGTATTTGCTTAGGGCCCCTCATGTGCTTTGAATTTCTGGAGCTGACCACCCACTAGCAAACAAACCCATGTTTCAAAACCAAAACAAGATATAATGGTTTTATATTTAAAAAAATGTTTTTACACCCAATGACGAGCACCATTGCCCCAGTGCTCTGTGATTGTTCTTTGAGTGTTAACAGCCTGTGTATCCATTCCAGCCTGCGTCATGAGCAATGAGTGTTCTTGTGCAACCCCTGCATGCTTAGACCTGGATCCTGTGTAATCAATGCCCTACTGTGTCCGTCGTACACTGGGAACTGTACCATGCATGATTAATGTCTCTATGACTAGAAGTGATCAGAGCCCCATTGTGCCCCTTACACCATTCGACCTGTGCCCTGAGTGAACTGTGCAGTGCAAATTGCACCTTCATTGTCCAGTGACGTAGTATGGCTTTTGAACCATGAGAATTGGACAAAAAATCATCATTTAAACTATCAGTGTGACAGTAGATACATCCATCATATTCAATTGTATATTATAATTATCTTTGTAGGCAAATGGGTTGTAGCAGACATAGACCTGCCATCTCTTGAGAAACTCACAATCTACGGGGTTCTAGAGCTACAAAATCTCACTGCACCTTCTTCAGGATACAAGACAGTGGTTCTAACAGCTACCTACATCTCTATACAGGTAAGGAAAATATTTAAAAAACCCAGTCTAGGTATATTTTGGATGTGAAACCCATGTTGTGAAACAGACCTAACATCCCTACTAGATCAATAGTTACAGTAATATTTTATCAATTAAAGGTTATTGAACGTCAAGTCTGTGTAGGCTTGGGGTCACAGTATTGTTTCTTCCTCCATGGAGCGCTACATTGCCTGCTGATGTGGGTATTGCATTCTGTATAGCCACACACTGAAAAATAAACTAGAAACCTGGAAAGTGTTGTCTGGGAGGCGGAAGCTTGGGTTTATTGCCATCAACTGCTCCCACAGCCATCCTACCGATCACAACTGGATTGGAAGAGAGATTTAGAGTTCCCCAGAAAAGAGAAAGACCCAGAGTTACCTTCATTAATGAACATGGCTAAATATTTAACAATATGATTGAATTTCAAGTGGGTTAATGGAAGGGTACTGAGAACAGCAGAGAAATAGTATTGATGTAGCTGCACATATCACCAGTGAACTCTCGCAGAGTACATTGTGGGATGTTCCGCAGGATACCTGGAGATATTACTAACTGGTTTGTGAAAATGGTAAATAACAGAAATGTTACGTGTGAGTCTCATTAATTTAAATGTGGAGGTAAAGAGAGTGGGGCTTGGATGAAACATGCCTAAGTGAAAAGTACAAAACAGAAGAGCAAGCAGTTTTCAGCAGATGTATAGGTGGAGACCTATGCAGATCAAAAATCTGGAGTTGCATTAGAAAATTGTTTTACCAAGGAAGGACAGAGAAGGTATACATAAATAATCAGTCAGAGGAGGTGGTGACAAAACGAGTACAAAAGCTAGCAAACACCTGAGGCAGAGGCAGGCAAACAGTGGAACTCTTTTTATAATGATGTACTGGTAGACCTTATGATAGTTCTGAATGTGTGCTAGTACTATATGGAAGTGAGCAATGTCACTCATTTTTGGAACATGTAGTGTCTGCATGGGACATGCAGGAACATCCCCTGGTGAGGCACTCCAGAAGAGGATCAAATGAATGATTCCAAAGTTTCTGAGGAGATTTGTAAAGTTTTTTTTAATGTTCAAAAGGTAGTATGGTCGCAGTTTCTCACTGATATTACATCATATCAATGATGAAGGTTAGATGCATACATATCAATTTGTAGGATGCGAACTCCAATGCATTTCGGGCGTGAACGCCCTTTATCAAGGAGAGCTGAAAGAATAAACACGAGCCCGAATTAGGATAGGGAAAACGAGTGAACTGGAATGATGAAGAAAAATAAATAATAAGGAACGGTAAAAAACGAGTGTGCGCGGGTGACACAGTACAATAAATAAGTATGGATGGTTATATGCGGGTGAGATATATGTGATGAGGTGCTTGACTAGGGAAGGTGAGGGGTGAACGAGAGAGGAGGTGCCGGAGGTGAAATACATTTATTACCGCGTGGTGACTGGCAAGTGCAAGGATGCGTTAAGGAAGCGTGGTGCATAAGCGCTAAACAAACAGCTAAACAAACAAGTCTGACTTCAGAGGAGTCGCGAAGCGAAAGGTGAACGAAAAAGAAGGTGAAGGGGGTGTGAGACATTAACTGCTGCGTCGTGGCAGGCGAGTGCTAGAAACGCGTTAAAGAAGCGTGGTGCTCAAACGCTAAACAAGCGAAACTTACTGCAGCAGAGTCGCGAAAGGGCTCGCTGTTCCAATCCGTCGGTCTGTGGTTGTCAAAGAGAATACACTCGTGTGGTAAGACGCGTGGGTAACATAGACGGTGTGAGAAAGGAAGGTAAACATAAAGAGAGGCAGAACGTGATGAGTTCAGCAGAGACGTTATAAAAAGAGAACTATTTGGAAGGGGAAAAGAGTATGGAGGACATCTTGGAGAGGTGAAATGCCCAATGTGACAACCACAGACCGACGGATTGGAACAGCGAGCGCTTTCGCGACTCTGCTGCAGTAAGTTTCGCTTGTTTAGCGTTTGAGCACCACGCTTCTTTAACGCGTTTCTAGCACTCGCCTGCCACGACGCAGCAGTTAATGTCTCACACCCCCTTCACCTTCTTTTTCGTTCACCTTTCGCTTCGCGACTCCTCTGAAGTCAGACTTGTTTGTTTAGCTGTTTGTTTAGCGCTTATGCACCACGCTTCCTTAACGCATCCTTGCACTTGCCAGTCACCACGCGGTAATAAATGTCTTTCACCTCCGGCACCTCCTCTCTTGTTTACCCCTCACCTTCCCTAGTCAAGCACCTCATCACATATATCTCACCCGCATATAACCATCCATACTTATTTATTGTACTGTGTCACCCGCGCACACTCGTTTTTTACCGTTCCTTATTATTTATTTTTCTTCATCATTCCAGTTCACTCGTTTTCCCTATCCTAATTCGGGCTCGTGTTTATTCTTTCAGCTCTCCTTGATAAAGGGCGTTCACGCCCGAAATTCATTGGAGTTCGCATCCTACAAATTGATATGTATGCATCTACCCTTCATCATTGATATGATGTAATATCAGTGAGAAACTGCGACCATACTACCTTTTGAACATTAAAAAAAACTTTACAAATCTCCTCAGAAACTTTGGAATCATTCATTTGATCCTCTTCTGGAGTGCCTCACCAGGGGATGTTCCTGCATGTCCCATGCAGACACTACATGTTCGCATTTGTCAAGCGTTGACGGTAACGCTACCCTTGAGTGCACCCACACTCTTTACCCACATATACAAGTGATTACGCTAGCAGTGCACCACCTAGTCCTTCTTCTTGTCAACTCATTTTTGGAAACCACACTATGTTTCTGCAGTGAGTTCACTTACAATTGCAAATGCAAATCAGATGTTCTCATGTGATAAAGGTTAAGGGCGTTTAATGCCTACCTCGGTTAATATACCATTTGATTCAGTACTACTAGGGGCTCTTATCCCTAATTGACGACAATAATATGTTTGAAGTACTGCTTATGCCACCATGTTGTTATTTGCTACATGGTCCATCTGATCACTCAATGTACTGACAGCAATGTATTGAACTTGGAGGGAACAATGGCTGTATTGGTCTTGACCTGATTCAAACTTGTGACCTGCCGGTACTCTCACATGCGAGCAGCAAATGATTATCTCTCCAAGACAACTTCCCATGGGTCTTCATTCCTGGTGGAGGGAGGATTTATCCAAGGATTTGTATCTGGGGTGGGGGTTGTTCCTTTTTACTCTTTTGAGAGCCTTTCCCATACAACCTCATTATTAGTCTTCCTGTAACTCTTTGGTGAAATGAGGCATTACCAAGGTAATTAGGTACAGAACTTCTTGGTACTGATCACTCATACCCCTGGTATTGCTAGCCCTGGGGCTAAGCGCAGACTGAAGTGATTGTAATGAGTCCCTAAGTCTTTAAACCACACCTTGCAATCAATGCGGCTCACTTTCAAAGAACTAGGACAAAGAAAGCGGAATCAGCACCCATCAATTTGAATTATTGATAAAAGTTCAAATAGCATCAAGTGTCCATGATGACTTGAAGAAATTTGCAAGATCCAAATGTTGTCTTTATATACAAAAAAAGTGTTTTCTTGATTGGTAAATGGTCATTAAAAATCCAATATTAACAAATTTCATCAACCCATGTAGCCAACGAATTGGTTTGATTTGTTTCGCGAACATACGCTGAGTTTATTGCCGTTGGCCACTTTTCGATGATGTATATTCAGCCAACGTCATTCTAAGATGATGTATATTTAGTCATCTTCATGCTAAGACCAATAGTGTGTCATTAGAACTTCATTTGATCTTATAAAATTCATTTTGAACAAAATTGGATTCTGAAAAGAACACAATTTAGAGCCCTGAAGAAGTCTCCTATGAGACGAAATGCGTTGGCTACATGGGTTAATGAAATTTGTTAATATTGGATTTTAAATGACCATTGACCAATAAAGAAAACGCTTTTTTGAATACAAAGACAACGCTTGGATCTTGCAAAGTTCTTCAAATCATCATGGACACTTGATGCTATGTGAACTTTTATCAATAATTCAAATTGATGGGTACTGATTCCGCTTTCTTTGTCCTTTTTTGGGGGGTTCTTCCCCAATAGGAAGTGTAGGGGGGTGCACTTCCTGGTCTCTTAGCACCATCACAAATACCAGTTAGCCATGTGTAGTGACAGGTGCAGACCATTGCCTCAACCCTCTTTTTGTGCTTTTTCATTCTCTGTCAAAGAACTATTGAATGTGGGCCAACCACTCCATTTCCATTTCAAAAACTTTATTTCGATTTCATGCAGAAACCATAAAAGTATACATAGTCGATATTAAAAGACAATAGAATTAATCAACTATAAAATCACAATACATGTTTGCATAATTTTTCTTAAGACCAAATTCCATCAATATCTATTTCTAATCACCAAAGCTGATCTAATAAAGTTTAAAACGGCATTACAAATATGTGCAGTTGACAAAGATAACAAGCAATCGTACGCTTCTTTATAATAACGTGTTTCAAATGATTTTAATAGTGGTTTAAGGAAAGTGTTTCTTGGCACTTTGTACAAAGTGCAAAAAAGCAAAAGGTGGAGAGTATTTTGTGAAACCCTATTGTTACAAGGGCAGTAGGGTAACTTCTCCCACCATCCCCCCTGCTTTGGGAAAGCGAACAAAAAGTGTAAGGTGCCAAGGCGAAATCTTGTAAGATAAAAACGCCATTGCGTGTTCATAATATATGACAAATAAAACTGGCGAACTGGTTTTCCCCGTACACTTAATACATGGTCATTTGTCTTAGAAGAACCTAAACTAAGGCTGTAAGCATTTTTAATAATCTCCTTGGCATCCCTACCGAGCAGTTCGGGATTTGTAAACATCTTACCTAAACCTATATTATAAAAAGTCTCTTTAACATATCGTAGCCACGGGATTTGGGTGGAATAATCAAGCTTAAGACAATCTTGAATGATATCTTTTGTTAATTTCAGTTCTTCGGATTGCCATACCTTAGCCCATAATGTTAAAGGGGCAACGTGAATAATATCACTTATAAACTCGATTCCAACTTCTCCATGGCAAAATTTGTTCGATGTGCCCTTTGGGACAAATAATAAGCGTTTAACAAACTTGTTTTCCACAATTTGTATTTTTTCGCAATTATACGAACCCCAAACCCCTGCACCATAGATCATAGCAGAAACACACTTGGCTTTATATAATGATGTAATTTCTGCTACCCGTCGCTGACCTAATTTGCTAGCAAATCGAAAAAGGGCTTCAATTAACTGTGCAACCTTCTGAACCCGTGTTGTCAGCAAAGGTTCCCAGCTTAGTTTTTTATTAAAGAGGTTACCCAGATGACAGAAGTTATCCACTTTCTCAATAGTAGCATTCTTCACCACATATTTCCGTGTTTTAACATTTTTTTGACCACAGGTCATGGCAAAAGATTTGGTAAAATTTACACCTAATTCTAAGTTACCCATAAATGTATCAAAAGCATTCAGGGAGATCTGCATGCTATTAGGGGTAAGTGCCATTAAAACAGTGTCATCTGCATAGGACAACATTGGGATTCTTCTTCCATTTATCTTTGGAAAATCAGCAGATGTTTCTAACAAGAAACCCTCTAAACCGTTTGTATAGACCAAAAATAAAAAAGGTGCTAAAATGCATCCTTGTCGGACACCTTCAGTGGATAAAATAGGTTTTGATTTCTCTCCACCACGGCCGTATCTAACCCTGACCGTTGTGGCAGAATGTAACCTGCGGAGCAGGGTGATTAGTGGTTCTTCAAAACCCATAAAGTCCATCATACGCCATAATTTGTCCCTACATACTGTATCAAAGGCGCTGGACAAGTCCATGAATGCCAAGTGTATAGAACCATTCTTGGCACCCATGTACTTGCCCATAATCAAAGCGAGGTTCAGGCACTGCTCATTAGTTCCTTTCCCTTTCCTAAAACCGTATTGCGATTCTACAATTACCCCTGATGACTCAGCCCATGTTTCCAGCCGTGCCAATATCACCCTACCCATCAACTTACATGTTGAGTCTATTAGTGATATTGGCCTGTAACATTTTGGATCGTACTTGTCACCCTTTTTAAAAATTGGAACCAAAACGGCCTCTTTCCATGAGGTCGGAATAGGGCCAAGTATTAATGCCTTAAAAACATTCATAAGTAAGGGGGACCAAAATTCTCGATTACATTTAAAAAGGTCTAAAGGTATTGAGTCAGGGCCTGGGGCCTTTGAGGATGCCCCCTTAGTCAGAGCTAGCTCTACTTCTGCAAGCGTTATTGATTCACTAAGCTTCTTAGCCGAATCCACATCAACATAACGGGAATCATCCTCCTCAAAGGTAGCAGTATATAATATCTCTTTGGGATTAAAAATTTTGTTGTAATGAGTTACCCAGGTTTCCTCTGGTAAATGAACTCGGATGGTATTTTCATCCCCTGATTTTAAAAAGGGCCTATTTATTACTTCCCAAAAGAGTCTATTGTCCCTTAAATCAACTGCCTTATCTAAATCTTCCCATGCTTTGGACTTCAGTTCATTTTTCCTTTTTCTAATTGCCTGCCTATATTGTTTCCTAGCTAGTATAACCATATTTCTATCTCTAGGATTTTGGCGCAAAGCTTTAGTTAAAATAGTTTGGGCTGCAGAGCATTCAGTGTTGAACCATTTGGGCCCCTGATCTTGATTCTTCCCCCCTACCTTTACTAATAAATGTGTATTAACATTTTCCATTAACTTCTCGAAGCTAGTGATTATATGGACTGGGTCAGGATTAAATGATAGGCAGGTATCTATCTGAGCCACATTATCCTTAAAAATATCCATCTCCAGTTGCCTCACCGCTACTTTATTCCATTTCACAGTAATACCCTGATTCTTAGTATATACTATGGGTTGTTCCTGATACAATTTTGGATCTGAAGCAATAGTAAAACTCAGGGTCAGGGGGTTATGGTCGCTAGCCGGATTCACCTCAATTTTAAAATCCTTTAGATAATTTAAAAAATCCATGGATACTATTGCAAAATCAATTGTGCTTGTTCTGCCCCTTGTGCCCTGAAAAGTGGGTATATTCACATTACCCGAAAAGCTATTCACCTCGAGAATGCATAAATTATTATTTATTAGAATACTGTTTAAGGCCTCACCTTGTTTTGTATGGGAAAAATGGGCCATAGGATGGTCATTTAAGTCCATCATCCCACAGGCTTTGGACCCACTAAATTTGCACAGCTCACAATTAAAATCACCTAACCACATAATGAGGAGGGGGAAGACTCTATCTCTCACTTTAGCTATCTCTTCCTGCAAATTATCTATAATTTCCGTTACATTAGGGTCAAATATATTGTAATACCAATTAATAAGAAGAACAGTTTCTATGAAAAGGTTCTTAATAGTAAATAATTGGTACCAAGGTCTTTCCACCACTAAGTTAACGATTCTTAGATTATGTTTTACAGAGATTGCTGTCATAAGTCCACCCTTAGCTCGCCCTGAATTTGATGGTATTGCTGGAGTGTTAAAAGCTTGAAAACCATCCAAACTCAAATCCACTATGCTCCAGGTCTCCTGTAAACAGACTAAATCAAAGGAATCTACAAATTCTACCCAGGCCGGATCATCCACTCTTTGAGCAAAACCCGCTATATTCCAAGAAAGTACACAGAAATTACTAACCTTCTCACAAGTATTGCAAACCTTCTCACAATTACCCTCTTTTTCCACTTGCAATCCATCTGGGAAAAGGGCTTGGGCACATTGATCTGCCTTAGTTCCTATGCTATTAGTTCCCAGGTCAGCAGCCTCATGTACCTCACTTATGTGGGTATCCTTATCAACATTTCCCACATCCAATTCCTTGCCCGTGTTTGTAGGTCTACAGATAATTCTGCTATCCCCCCACCTTGAATCAAAATCGTTTGTTCGATATTTAGTTAAAAGGAGTCAATCATTTAAATTTAATGGAGTCAAAGGGTAGAACATATTTGACAGTGGAATATTCCAAAATTCCCTAGGATCAGTCGGATAATGATTATTTGGATCAGAGTGCAAATTTGGGTAATTTACTCTAGGGTGGAATCTAGAATTTCTATTTGAATAGTTGAAAATTGGTTTGTCTGTGGGTGGTTTATGATGTTGGTTAAAATTTAAACCATATCTCTGCCGATGTTTATTTGATGGAAACATCATATTTTCTGGGTAGAAATATGTCAGGCTTTGTGTGGAAACTCCACCCTCATTGCTACCAACAAACCAATCATTTAAATAAGGTACCACCCTATGGTCCTTAAAATTCACTATAATCAAGTCACCATCTATATCCTTAGGGCGTATCCCTACCCATTGGCATCTCCTAACCAATGTAATATCCCCATTCAAATGTGCAGGTAATGGTCTGTTCGTGCGCAACCAATGAATCACTTTGTTTTTTAAACTTGTATTTGATTCAGTATCCCCCTCCCCTACTACTGGGACTCCCGTTAGAACAATAACAAAGCCAAAGGATTCTGGGGGTAATTGTACCGTATTTTTGTATTGTAATTTGGCCTAGTTAATGTACGTTGTTTTTGGAGTGGTTGCTTTATCAATTTGGGTAGGCTTCAAGACCATAGCAGACGCTTTTTCTTTTTCCATATTTTTTGCAGCTGAAGTTACTTGTATATTTGATGAAGGGGGAGGGTTTTTAATTGCAGCTGAATTCTTTAATTTATGAGGGCAATTATGTTGACTAGAGGGTTTACTAGTATTTTGTTCCCTCGGCTTAATAGCCGGGGTAGTTGGTGTTACATTCCCTCGAGATATAGATTGGGGAAGGAGACAGTCTAACTTTTCCTCCAGCCTTTTTAACCTTTCTACAACTGGAAGGAAAAGAGCCTTTAACATTTTTTCAAGCGCTACCAGGAGCTCAGCATTAGAGATATTTTTGTCCTCCCCATCTACCTTCCTTTGTGTTATTTCTCCTCCCTCTGATACCTTATCCCCCACATCCGCTAGCGGAGTTGCTCTAGGAGATGCCATCTCAGAGGGTTTCCATGGATTGAGAAAGCTACTTTTATTTTTATTTTTGCCTCCCTTCCTCCTTCTTTTTCTGACTGGGGAGGATACACCGTTTTTACGCTTTTGACCATGGTGTACCTTAATCGTTTCAGCGGAAGGGGGAGAAGGAAGCAACGAAATAACCTCTGTTTGTATCTTCAATGGGGGAGGAATAGCATTAGTGTGACAATGCATTTCAATTTCCTGGGGTAACGGGGTGTTAAGATCTATAAGATTATTTGATATTACAGTGGACAAGTCGCTCAAACTTTCCGCTGTCATACTTTCCGCTGTCATACCTCGGGCCCCCAGAGGTGGCTGACTATCCAGAAAAATTAAAGGTATGCTATCTGTATTAAAAAGCTCTGCATCCATATCAGCCTGTTCTACTATGGATGCAGAAAGTATCCCTTTATTAATGGGAGAAGCCTGTCTTTTAAATGCCTCGACAGATAAACGCCGTTCGGCCCTTTTTTCCGCCAATAACAGTTCACGGTCAATATCTTTAGTGACTTTAGAAAAGAATTTATCTAAGGGGCCGAGTATAGAAATACTCACACGGTCAGGAAGGGAATTAGGGGTAGAAGCAGACATCCTTTAACAGACTATAAAAGTAAATGCAGGAAAAATTAAAATAACAGTATATTAATTAAAAACAAGAAGTATCAGTGAGGGTAACAGATATGCGGGACAACAATTTACCCGCATAGGATTCTAGTCCACTTATCAGAGCGGTGGCCCAGCCCGGCCTCCTTCGGCCTCCGACGGCCACAGACGGTCCCGCCCTTGTCCCGGGCTTCTCCCGGGCGCACACCCGCGCGCTCCCGCGCAGCGGAATCCTAGTGCAAAAATAAAGGAGGAGGAGGTGGGGCAGGGGGCGTGGCAGTCAGGGAGAGCGACCCAGGTGTTGTGGGTTGACCTCACGCAGGGGCTCCTGGAACTTAGAGTCCCTGCGGGTCCGCTCGCAGCCCTGTACTTGCCTGCCAAAGCCCAAAAGTCCAGAGTCCAAGAACAGAGCCCCACTCTGTGCTCAAGGCGCCTCTCTCCACACCGCGAAGCGGGACCCGCGGAGCGGGTCCGGCGAGGAGCTGCGGCAGAAGAGAAACACCGCAGGTGCAGGGAACAGCCCACAGCAAAGTCCAGGCAAACAAGGTATCCCACGTAGATCAGGCGGGAAGCTGCTTTCAAGTGCTAGGGCGGGGTCGTGGCAGTCAGGGAGAGCGACCCAGGTGTTGTGGGTTGACCTCACGCAGGGGCTCCTGGAACTTAGAGTCCCTGCGGGTCCGCTCGCAGCCCTGTACTTGCCTGCCAAAGCCCAAAAGTCCGGAGTCCAAGAACAGAGCCCCACTCTGTGCTCAAGGCGCCCCTCTCCACACCGCGAAGCGGGACCCGCGGAGCGGGTCCGGCGAGGAGCTGCGGCAGAAGAGAAACACCGCAGGTGCAGGGAACAGCCCACAGCAAAGTCCAGGCAAACAAGGTATCCCACGTAGATCAGGCGGGAAGCTGCTTTCAAGTGCTAGGGCGGGGGGCGTGGCAGTCAGGGAGAGCGACCCAGGTGTTGTGGGTTGACCTCACGCAGGGGCTCCTGGAACTTAGAGTCCCTGCGGGTCTGCTCGCAGCCCTGTACTTGCCTGCCAAAGCCCAAAAGTCCGGAGTCCAAGAACAGAGCCCCACTCTGTGCTCAAGGCGCCTCTCTCCACACCGCGAAGCGGGTCCGGCGAGGAGCTGCGGTAGAAGAGAAACACCGCAGGTGCAGGGAACAGCCCACAGCAAAGTCCAGGCAAACAAGGTATGCCACGTAGATCAGGCGGGAAGCTGCTTTCAAGTGCTAGGGCGGGGGGCGTGGCAGTCAGGGAGAGCGACCCAGGTGTTGTGGGTTGACCTCACGCAGGGGCTCCTGGAACTTAGAGTCCCTGCGGGTCCGCTCGCAGCCCTGTACTTGCCTGCCAAAGCCCAAAAGTCCGGAGTCCAAGAACAGAGCCCCACTCTGTGCTCAAGGCGCCTCTCTCCACACCGCGAAGCGGGACCCGCGGAGCGGGTCCGGCGAGGAGCTGCGGCAGAAGAGAAACACCGCAGGTGCAGGGAACAGCCCACAGCAAAGTCCAGGCAAACAAGGTATCAACCACTCACATCCTTACAAGCAATAAAATGGACCTAAATATCCTATCTAACTGCGTATCAATTTCACCCTTATCATTGCTAGCAAAACCAAAAAACAGATGTGTATCTCTGCAATTAACAGCTTACATAAAATCTCTCATTAGGCACTCAGTCAGGTTCCCGAAAAGCTTGCTGTTTCAAGGTGGGTATCATAAATATCCAGGGCAATGTTAATCTGATACTAGAACAAAGTGATTCCTGTCTCCAGGCATTCTTTCATCCTTCGATATTGTGGATCGTGTGTGGCTATTGTTAGTTCTTTAGTACCACATTGGTTTTCGAGGCATGGTGCTGACCTGTTTTGTTTCCTTGGTCTCAAAAAACGTATAAAGATTGCATGTCGCACTTCAGCCTCCCCTGTAGCTTTATGTGGTGTACTGCAGGACTCCATACTGTCTACCTCGTTTTTCAATCTATACTTGATCCACTAAGTTCTCTGTGTAAGGGTACAGAGTCACGTTTCATCTGGTGGCACCAGGGTCAGACTGGCTGTAGCGGGCATCAGGCGATTTCCCAGGAGGCTGGAAGGGTGGGGGCCGGTTTTGCAGGGATGGGGGTTGCTTTTGTTGCTGGGGGCCAGTTTTGGAGTGGTGCTGCAATATCGGTCCCCTGAAACAAATGTAGAAGTGCTTCACACTTGCAAAACACCCCTGACCTTGGAGGTTGGTCCGACACAATTGCCAGGGCCGCTTTGGGTTCCCAGTATGGCCCTGGATGGCAAACAGGTTTACAATAAAATATCATTGATAAAGGATATCTTTGGATTGTGCTATAGATGTCATCGAGCCAACATTTTTTCTGGTCTCATCAAGACTAAATAAAATGGATTCTGATCTATTTAAAGAACTGGCAACAGCAGATTTCTTTCCTTCTTACTCATTTGTCTCTTTAGGATTCATATTTGAAATTGCCTTTTATTGGTACCCCCTATTAAAAAGACACCAAAACTGTAAACTTCGCCTTTAATAAATTAAGCATTTATTTACTCCTTACTGGCAAACGTTTGTTGTGCACAGTTTGATTTTATCACAGTTAGACTTTGGCATGCCACAATCATCCTCTGAAAGCCAACGTCCATGCTACAACCAGTCCCTTAACATTATCATCACCTTACCATCATCCACTGATTGATCTATTAAGATGAGAGCTAAGTTCAGGCTGGGTTGTCCTGAAAACAAAGACCAACATCATCACAATCCCTCCCACTTCCTAAACTTGCTCAACACTTCCATGCATAGCAAGAACACACTACTAAAATAAACTCATCTCTTTAGACCCACCCAAAAACAAGGCCAGTGGGTTTCAGGAGTGGCCACAACCTTCTTGAAAAGTGTAAATCAGAACCAAAGGGCATCAGAGCTCATTACAGGAAGACTGTTACAATAGATGAACCCTTACTGTTTGTTACATTGGAACGGCGCTACTGGGAACAGGTTATAGACGGCAATCAGGCAACACTCGTGTCTAGCTAAGGACATGCATGCATGATTCACTCAGTTATAAGTTTTATTTTGTGCTTCGTTGTGGTACAACGAGCGAATTGCCACATCACCAGTAGGTGGTAATGTGGACCTGATTCTTTAAGGAAGCACCATCCAGACATGTTGTCGGTTCCTTAGCTAGGTATCTCACCCGTCTGCTCGTCTCTTCGTCTTTGTTCTGCTTCAAGGGTTGTCTAGTGAATGCCCTCCCTCTGCTTGGAGGCGTAACTGACAAGAGGTGTAGGTAAGGAATAATGCTCAAGGGGGTGTCAAAGACATGCTGAGAAGAGATGTTTCTATCAGACATGCAATGGATTGTAACTGATGTCCCAACAAATTAACTGCGCTTTGCTGTAGAGACCAACTAGGAATGTAGTGGCATGTAGAGACTGTCCCAACAATCAAGCTGTCCTATTCTGTAGAAATGAACTAGGAATGCAATACTGGTATAAACCAACGCCCCAAGTGAATAATGATGCTGACTTTCAATGTTCACAGCCAGTTTCACGTCCAATCGTCATTGCCCAGTGGAGTTTGTTTTGTCAAAAAAATGTAGTAATCCTTACTGTTGTTAAAGAATGTCTGCAATTTATAGCATATCAGCAATAAGTATGAAACATTTCTCTGTATGTATTTTCTACTCACTCATGCCCACATGCTTAAGTTGACTCCATGTGTACTCTTGCTCCCAATAGGGCGGCCGGTTAATAGGAGGCTGGGAGAATGACCCATTCCAAGGAGAACTGCACATCATCCTGAAAGGAAACCACTCGACGCCTGAATCAGTCTTGCCAGATGGACCCATTGAAGGGTCAAAAGTATTAGGTAAACAATGGGAGTTTTTACGAAAGCGGTAAAACATTTGTGCTCAGAAAGGGTACCTTATTTCTCTCGACTGTTTAAAGTAGAGAGAAATAATGAACCGCAGGGATCCTGGTTGTAACATGCTATTCGGAGACTAGTGCAGCCGTCATCACCACATTAGTATTTCAGGAAATCATTTCGAATAAAGGCATTTTTTTAGAAACACTGCTTCTCATTCCTATACAGTCAGAAATATGCACCCACAGATTTCCGACCTCACATTAATGCATATTTACAACTCTGGAGTTCACAAACCTTTACTAGCTTGGACGTAAACACCTGCACAGGAAGCAGCTTTCCATGTGTAAACTAAAGAGATTTGAGAATTCCTTTTTTGCATGCAGAAATATTCATTGTGTCAACTGTTTTTCTTTTTTTCTTAGAGGGAAAAAAATCCCTTTTCAGAAATGTCCATCCCCTGCCTCACAACTAATTAGGGAGTATTTTTTTTCGGAGTTTTTTATATAGCACGAAATTGACCCAAAGGAATAAGGAATCAGAGCGCTTTACACGAGCACCAGTTGCGTTACATAAGGGTATTCATGTACCCCTTTCCTCCTGGATTTAATCCATATCATGACAAGAGTACAACTCTGACCATGTTCTAGGTGGGAGGGAGTCAGGAAATGATTTGTAAATACCCACAAATGGGATAGGTTGCGTCTGTTCACAAACGTTCAGCATCTCATGGGCTGCGGAGGCTATTTTTACGCCACTGATTTTCCTCACTGATGGGGGCTGCTTAATCATCCAAAACGTGGTGCAGAGCTAAGAGCAGGCAGCAGATACCGAAGTGAACATTTTCAAGGGAGACTGGAGAGTGGGGCCTCTTGCCATCCGTGCATCAAACCTCACCCGAGCATCATAAGTAGGTAAGCACCCAGCTGCCTCCGCTGCGCCAGGTACTTGACCCCTCTAAGATTAATGTAAATTATTTTACTCCATTCATTTGACACACATTATATCCGTCAAGCACGTCATTGCCGGTTCCTTTGGGGTTCTTTCATCTGACACGAAATCCTATAGGGAGGGGACCGTTTATTTTTTATGACTTGTGGACTACACTCCTCGCATTTTCTCTGGGAAACAATTCAGGTAGTTGGAGCTACGCACACTAAATGTTAATTATTTAGGAGGCTGTAGTGCATACCGGCCTCGATTTTGAGGGTATTTATGACTCCATGAAAAAGAGCACATGCTTATTATAATCCCACCTCATCGGGTCAATTCACCAAACCAGCTTTCCATAGGATTTTGTTCTTCAATGAGGGTTTCTTGTTGATGTTTTTAATTTGTTGAAAGATAAAACATTGGAAGTATTGTGAGGCGGGAAAGCTGAAGTCTGAAAATATTGCAGTGTGGCTACTACTGGGTGAGATCATGAGGGCAAATACCCAGGCAGGACAGATGGCACATGCAGAGAGTGTTTCCACACACATATTGAGAAGGAAAGGCATTCACCAGCTACTGCATGAGGATGCACACAGGGATACTCATCACGCGCACAAATCAAGTATAATGTTTGCTACGCCTTGAATAGTTAGTGAGAATAGTCTGTACATGAAATTCACCTGGGACGATGGGTCAGTGAATGTCCCCTCGGTTATCCACAAATGCGGTTAAGTGAAGGCTTCAAGTTTCAATCCCAACAAGGCGGCTCTGCTTTACATTCTCCTGAGGGCGGTGAATAACTACCGTACATTGGGTAATAGTTACTCATTGGGTGGCACCTCAAATAATGGTTGTCTTTTTTGCCTCCGTGGGTGTTATTTGTTTCACAAATTCTAAGGGATACCTACCTTCAGTTTCCATGTAACTGGCGAATTAGGAAGTTTATTAGCAGGTCTCTTCGTAAGATTGGTATACGATCAATGATGGTTTAGAAATCCGCAGCTGTGCATTTTCGATAATGGTTTGTCTTTTTTTTTTTTTGGTATGTGGGTGTGCTAGTGCTCATGCAGAAATCTTGACAGAGTTCCCACACCTGCCCACACTTTGGAAGGTCCCCAAATCTCCAAAGCATTTTACTCCCTCCCAGTTAGTGGAATGCTAGGGGTCTGCCACCTCAGGAATGGCTCACTTCTGCATACTTCCACCAAATAAAATCCCCTCAGTCACACGGGGCAAATGATTCAGTAATCATATAAAATAATATACATATTTACATTTGTCGAAAGAAAAATGGCTAAATTAGCAAACGTCTTGGGATACCTGCTTCAGAACTCTGAATCACCACAGCAGGAAAAAGTAACTATATGTGGTGATAAATTGTGTTACCGTGCAGCATACGATGATCAGCCCCTTGGGTAATGTATAGGGTATGGAACCTTCGAATACAAGCATAATAATTACTGGGTACGGGGACTTACAGCCAGTGTTACGCTGGAGCATAACCCTCTATTTTCTGATCTGCAGGGGTGTTTGGTGGACTGGATCTTCATGGAATTCCCCGCTCTGTGTACAAAACAAAATTGTCAGAAACAGCCTTGGCCGGATCAATAAACATATCTTTGGTGGATGAAGTGGACTGGAAGGTGGGTAACTGATAACTGCACAGTCGCGCTTTGTATACGTGGGGGGGTTTTGATGTTCACTTTCAGTCCAGGATGGCTATGTTCTATAGAATATTTTCTTGCAAAGTTCATCGTGCTTCCTTTACCACCTAGCTACATGGCCACTATCTTTTTTCAGTATACACATCATGCCTCTTTACATCCACTTTAACCATTTTAGTATGGTTTTCCATCCCTCATTACATAAAAAATTATAAATCTTTTATCAAGTCAGCAATGCTGTCATAAATGAAGCTCATCACCGCCAGCCCTGGTGCTACCCGAGTGCATGGCTGTAATTCTTGCTGATCCTCCTTGGCCTCTCCCACAGAACATGACTTCATCCCTCAAGTCCACTCCCATATGGAGAACAGCCATGCACCTAACAAATACACTGCTCAATATTTGCCTAACAATGTGCTGTTTGTATTCTGTGTAATTTCGGCCTTACTGCATGAGCTTCTAAATATTGCAATGGATCCCACTAAGGGTGGAGTCAGGGGGGCGAGACATATTTATGTAGGATTTGAAAACATAAATATGGGCCTTGCAATCTGTATGCCATTCTTCTATGAGTAATGCAGTGTCACTGGTGGTAACCTCCATTACACCTGACAGTTCAAAAACCCCTGCATATGTTGAGCACTGTTAGAAATGGAATTTCTGGTTGGCTAGGGTATACACCTAAGCCAGGCAGAACACACCACTCTATCAGGATAAGGGAGTTACACATATTAGATAACCCCGGCTCACTCCCTTGGTAGCATGGCAGAGCAGTTAGACTTATCCCAGAGGCAATGTGTAAAGCATTTGCGAAACACACACACACACACATACTGGTGACCCACTAGGCACACCACAAAAGAGACTCCACACAAGGTTATATAAAAATATCTCATTTATTGTATATAAAACACATAGACCACAATCACATAAATCCCTTTGCCAACCAGGCAATTGTCATAACATCACAATTAATGCATAAAGTAAATACTTGTAGATAGCACAGCATACAAATACCCTTACTGCCCATATAAGGTGAATCCTGAAATAATGCTTGTTATCCTGACAGGCCAAGGCGAAACCGACATACATTAGAACACTTCAGGGCCTAACATGCAGGTTAGGTCATACATAAATCATGGCTACTGGGCATACTATACCAGTCTTGGAAATGTGAGTAAACATAACCTACAGCACAACATCAGGACATAAATTTGAAGCAATTAGGTAATGAAGAGAACAGTAGCGGTCGGCAGTAGGAGTTACTGCAGGGCGGTGACGTGGGCAGGGGGAGGGGCAGGGTGGGGGTTAGTAATGTATGGAATACAGAGTTTTACAGGTAAGTAAGCATTAAAAAAAATAATACGAATTTCGTTGCGCGCACTGCATCACATTTGATGATGCATTGCGCGCATTGCAATTTGTTTAATTTATTTAAATGTTTACTTACCTGTAAAACTCCGTAATCCATACATTACTACCCCCCACCCTGCCCCTCCCCCTGCCCACATCACCGCCCTGCAGTAACTCTTACTGCCGACCGCTACTGGAAAAGAAAACATGCATCAACATACATCGCTAGAATAGAAATCACCAACTCAATTACAGGGCGCCAATACACATGTGCTCCTATCAGGCATTATATGGTAATTCGTGCACCCCAAATGTAGGTTACTGGGCCATATGCCTACCTACAACAGTGAATATGGTAATTCTCCTCCTTCAAGAAAGTGGGGAGCTGCCATCAATGTCTCACCCCTTACTGTCACAGCCAACAGGTTCTGCTCCCCACGTGAGGATTGCATCTATAGCAGGCGTGGGAGACCTCCCTTGGTCTGTCCTGCTGCCCGTGTTCAGAATAAACAAAGTCAGCTACCAGTGAGAGCCAGTGCAGCTGCCAACACTGTGAGGACCCAGCTCCTCTCTGGCCGACCGGGACGCCCGTGATCCGGGCAAAGACAAACACGGCCGCCCTGTCAATGACAGTGAGGCGACCTCTCTGGGTCCCCCATGGCAGGATTTTAATGAGTGCAGCTGCTACGATTTAGCTCTGTGTGAGAGCTGGGCTGTCCATGAGGTCACGTCTGACCTGGGCGTCAGCTGTGGTGAAGCAATCTACATGGGAGTGGGTGATCCTGCACCAGGGAGCTCCTCACAAAAATTAAGCAACATGCTGGATGTCCTGTCAGGAGATCTGGCGGCGTCTCCTCCACAGTGGCTCCGGTAAGACAATGCTGGCATCTCTCTTCCACTGATTTAGGGCCCTGTGTGGGCCTTGCAGGTATGCCAGCAACACAGGGAACGATAGAGCGCTTCACACTCTCCGACAACAAAGGAGAGTGCTCACCATGTGCTGGTGGGACCACAACGCCAGCACCTCTGACTTTCAATCGGAGCACAAGTTCTCGTGGAGAGAAGAGCACTTCCGATCGTGTGGCAAGGCTCTCTGTTAGGAAGAGCATTTCTCCTTGGGTGCTCCAGCAGCCAAGGGATTATGATGGCCGGACTCACGAGTCCCAAGGCTGTTTCTAGGCTGGGTCCAGAATTTCTGCAGTCCTACAGGATAGGGGGCGAGCCGACAAGCCCCTAGAGAGCACTGGGGTATCAAGGAAAGTAAGCAGGCAGTCCAAATGGCGGTTCCTCCTGGCAGCACAGCACTCCCTTGGTGCAATATGTAGAGGCGGCAGCATCTGGCTACAAGTTCCACACAGTGTGTAAAATCATGGGGTCACAGCCCTTGTACTTATAACCACAAAGTCTTTGCTCTGGGGGCACTTCAAACAATTTTAGAAGTGCACAACTCTCACATTCAATCTGCTTTCACCAATAAGCAGGATTTATCACCACTATACCAAACATGGCCATGCTACCACTTTCATATCAGAAATTACCACTGAAACACACATTAGGGAATTTCCAATGCAAACCTATGAGAGGAGCAGCCTCACAACAGTGAGAAGCCAAATAGGCTATTTGTCACTACCAGGACATCCCACACAACAAAGGCACATGTCCTGCCTTTTACCTACACAGCACCCTGCCCACAAGGCTACTTAGGGCCTAGCTTAGGGGTGACCTATATGCAGTAGATGCCCGTGGAGGGAGGTCTGCGGGGCGGTGGGGATGGGCACCCAGGGTGGTGGGTAGTAAACTATGGAATACGGGCAAACACAGGTAAGTAAACAAACAAATGAATAAAACAAATGTAATTGCATGCTCTCCATTGTCAAATGTGATGCAGCGCATGCAACGAAATGTTTTATTTATTTATTTGTTTACTTACCTCTGTTCGGCCCTATTCCGTCGTTTACTACCACCCACCCTGCCCCTCCCCCGCCCCACCGTCCCGCGGAACTCCCTCCACGGGCCGCTACTGCCTCTATGCCTATTTGTAGTAAAAGGGGAGTTTCAGACTTGACAAACACTTTAAATGCCACTACACTGTGACAGTAAACTGCGCACACCGGGCCTGGTGCGGCACAGGGCTGAGACAGGTTTGAAAGTATACTACTGTGGGTGGCGCAAGCATTTTATTTTACAGGTCCTTGGTATATCGGATACCACTGTCCATGGGACTTCCAGGTAAATTAAATATGCCAAACAGGTCTAGGACAATCTTACCAAGTTACAGGAGAGAGCATGTGCACTTTAGCACCGATCTGCAGTGGTAAATTGCCCAGAGTCATAAAACCAATAAAAACAGGTAAGAGAAAATACAGGAGGAAGGCAACAATTTCTGGGATAACCCTGCAAAACGGCCTGCCAACAAGCAGAAATGTGCAAACTCAGATTTGCTCATGCTGCTTTACAGGCAATGCATTTTTATAATTGATAATTGGAAAACAAGCCATTGGCCTTTTGCAAAGTTGTTCTGACTAGCAAAAGCACTGCATGTGGGAAATTCATATCTGCTTCACGCATCAAAACAAATCTTCATATTTGTTCAATGCACATTCAGTTGCATAAGTTGTGCTTGCATATTGCAAATGTTTGTGGAATCTACTAAGCTTTTTAAAAACTTATATGGAGTTAGGAGTAATTCAAATGCCAAATAGACACATTTAGGAATGTCCTTTTCAAATAAGCTATCAAACTTCAAGTACATCTGTTTTCAAATCTGATTTTAAAATGTTTCCTCAGGTGGGAGAGGACATTCTGATCACCACCACCAGCTATGATGCTTGGCAGACAGAAACTAGAAGGATTGTTAGTGTCTCACCCGACAGAAGAATCCTCACTCTAAATCAGTCTCTTTCTTTCCGCCACATTGGTAAGTGCCAACCACTGTAATGTATTTGTGTAGCTACTAGCGTGAGATGTAATGTAAGGCTTCGTACAAGTAGTCATGGTTGCATAGATGGCAGAAAAGTTTTGTAAAATTGAAAAGTCTTGTTTTACACAGACCTGGGTGGAGTTTGCTGAGTTCCGCTGCTATGCGTAACTCCGTGAAGTGACCAAAAAAAATTAAAGTTGGCGAGTGCGAGCCGGATTTCACGCCCAGGACTTTTAAGACCCATCGCCAGCATGCTTAGTAGGACAGGGCGAGCGCGCATATTATAAGCCAATCCTTTCAACAAGCCATGAATTCACATCAATATCATCTACTGGTGTTCATATAATTTTCATATAATTTTTAATTTCATTGTAATTGTTACTAATGGCCTCTTTGTGTTGCAACATTTAAACTAGAAACTAGATAAAAATAATACCAACAATGTATTCATTTAAGTAGATAGGCACTTTACTGAAAGATGGTGGCGAGCATTTTTCCTCGTACCTGTAGGGCTGTTACATGTAGTGCAGCCATCTACTGTGGTCTGGGCCACACACTTGTACAGCCGGTTAGATCTGTGTGAGTGGGTATCTCGAGATAGTCACAAGTTGCTCTAGCACCCATTTTAATTAGCTCATGGGATGGCATCAAGGTACTGAGTGGTTGGTTGTGCATAGCTGCTGATGCACAGGTTTTAATAAAAAATGAGTCAACACTCACTGCCTATATTTCTGCCCCTGTACCACAAAAGAATGTGCCTGATGAAATATGCTTGAATGTCCATACTACCAAAGGGGGCATTATTTAGTTCCGTAACACCTATACGCGTCACATAAAACAGCATTAAACCGTAGCATGGGATTGCACACACAGTACAATCACGGAATTCAGGTTTTGTATATACGTTTATTGTGTATAGCCCCAAGTAGCTGAGTGACTTACACGTCTTGAAAGACATGAGATATAAAATGAGCATAAAGGTGATATTTCTACCAACCCTCACCGGGTGTATTTTGTTTTCTGAAACAGGAAAGAGTGAATAGGGTATTAGACATGAATAGGGTATTTGACAGTCCCCAAAATAATATCCAACTCATACAAAACAATTTAACTAGAATTATGCGTTGCGTACAGGTAAATAATAAACGGAGAAAATACCAACCAGATCATCAGCAACAATCATGAGGTAAAACCACAGTATTTGTAGTGGCTGCTGAGTAAGCATTCTCGGCCACATGCATCAACGGTTCCGTTTGCGATTCCTGAATTGCGAAAATAAAGGAATCGCAATTTAGAAATCGCAAAGGGCAATGCATGAAAAAAACGCAATTTGTTTTGCGAATCGGTATTTTTCCTTAATTGCGATTCACAATTTGCGAATCGCAATTAAGGAAAACCCTTCCCATTGATTCCTATGGGCCAAGAGGCCCTTAGGAATCAATGGGAAGGCAAGTACAATTTGCGATTTTCAATTTGCGAATCGCAGATTGAAAATGCAATTTCAAGGGTGCAGGGGGGGATCCAAAGAACCCCTCCCTGCACCCCTGAAATTAAACTTAAGTGCAATTTACACACACACATGTCCCAAGGACATGTGTGTGTGTAAAATGCAACTTTCTCAAATGCATTTTTGTGCAGGTTTGAAGGTTTTCGGTAAATTAGCATGAGGTCCAACCTCATGCTAATTTACCGCTTCCAAATTGCTAATTCGCAATTTAAAAATGATCATGCATTGCAGTTAAGAAATCTGAAATTGCGATTTCTTAAATGCAATCGCAATTTTAGAAATCGCAACATGTTTGCGATTCCTAAAATTGCGAAATACATGATGCATTCCAATTTTGATAATTGCATTCGCAAACGGCCGAACATTGCGATTCGCACCGTTTGCGAATGCAATTATCGTTGATGCATGTGCCCGTTGGCCTTTTAGTCAGAACTATGCGCCCCTTCAGAACAGCATTATGCTTTCTCTGCACAGTTTGAAGTATCCACAAATACATACTTGGAAGTTTATTTTATATTTGACACTTTTCTGTATTTCCTTTCATGTGCAGTAATGCGATAGTTATCCTGTTCTCAGAGAAAAAGGAAACAAGTTGCACAATAAGTATACACAGCAGTGAAAACGTCTAATGAAGTGAAGGCAGTGTAGTTCTGTGCCAAGGAGTGAACATGCTCTCAATGGAGAGGATTAGCTGCAGTCTCTTAGCCAAAATAATAATTTAAGGAGAAGGACTTTCAGTTCAGTTTAGAAGGCGAGTGAACATGTTGTCAATAAAAGCGATTGGCTGTAATGTCTTAACTAATGTATTGTTGAAGGAGGATTTTCAGTTCCATTTTGAAGGTCGCCGGGAGGTGGTGCTTTGAGGTGGTGAGTTTCTAATTCTGGTTGCGCTACCTGAGAGACTGTGCCAGCAATAGTTACTTTTTAAATGTTGGGGGGTCTAGTAACAATGCTTTGGAGTTTTGCGATGGTCTAGAACATCCTGAAAGTTTGAATATGTCAGCCATGTAATGGGGAACGGATGTGTGTAGGGCCTTTGGGTGATGCAAGCGGTCTCTTATACAGGCCTGCCTCAATGGGCAACCAACAGAGAGAGACCAGCATAGATGTGATAAGGTCATTCCTTTTGGCCCCCTAGATAAAGTGTGCTGCAGAGTGTGGTCGGTTTCAGGGAGGTGAGCTGGGAGACCAGCCAAGAGAGACTTACAATAGTTGTTCAGGAGAGCACCAATGTGTGAGCATTAGATTTCAGATCTTGCTCTGGAATGTAGCGGTGGATTCCCCATAGAAGACACCTTTCATAGAGATGATTTCTATTGATTCTTTTCAACCTAGCTTGCTGGGAGATGTAAATTTTGATATTGCTTCTCTTTGCTGTAAGAACTAAAGGTAGAAAAATGCGTAAGACGACCCTGTCTATTTTGTGAATAAAATGCAAATACTCCAATAATAAAACAAACCTTGAACCTTAGTCCTTAGATCAAAAATTCCCAAATGTATATGATGAAGTGATAATGCACTCTATTTTAATTCTTTCCTCTGATTGTTTTTTAAATATTGTATTCTTATTCTAATAAATTAAAATGATAATGCTTTGGAGTTATGAGTGAATCACTGAACATGATCTTTCATCAAAGTAGGCAATCTATCAATATGTTCAAACAAAATCTACAATTCCTCTTCTTCCAGCTGAAACTCACCAGGTGCCGCATACCAATGTCAGCTACACTCTGGCTGCAGATGTGGGCCTGCTCAGCAGAAACATCAAAATAATCGGTCAAGATTATCCCGGATGGTACAAGGAGTCCTTCGGCGCCCGCGTGCTGGTCAGCAAGTTTACATATAACAACTATGAATATCGAGGTAATAAAATAATTGCTATTCTCTATTTATAGCGTTTTCTGCCATTTGTTGGTCTAGTCGACATATAGCCTTTGTTCTGATAAAGTTGCTGATAGGCTTTGGTGAAATGAATTCGACATATAATGTGCCAAATGTGGGCTTTATTCAGTTGTTTGAACAAGGACCCTAGGAATTTAAGCTTTCTTCATCTTTCAATCATCTGCCAATGGGAGAATGAAGAACTCCTGCAGATGAGGGAATATACATTCATCAGGAATCGTGCAAAGGTGTAGGGACAAATGCACACTGAAAAACCAAGGGGCATATTTACAATTTGTGGCGCATCCCTGCATATCAGCAGGGATGCGCCACTTATTGTGCGCCATGCCTCCGCCACAATGGATGCTCCACATTTACAATGCGGCGCACCATGAGGCATAAAACAGCACAGATGCGTCACGCATCTGTGCCGTAAAAGTGGCACATTGCTGGAGTTGCGTCGCAAGCGCGACGCAGCTCCAGCAAGGCTCTAGGGTGCCCTATCCTTCAAATGCTGCGTCAATCCTTACGCCTGCTTCAAGCAGGCGCAGGGTTTTGACGCAGCATGGGCCCCAAAGTGACTGGGTGAAATCTTGTAGATTTCACTCAGCCACTTTTAGGAGACGTTCCTGCGCCGGAACGGCCCCCCCTGTGCAGGAACGCCTCTTTCTGGCGCAGGGCGTTACAACATGGCGCATCTCCCAGATGCGTCACGTTGTAAATACCCCGCACCATGGCACCTCTTTTGCGCCGCCATTGCGTCACCAAAGTAACGCAACGGCGGCGTAAAGGAGGCGCAAGGGGCTTGAAAATCTGCCCCCAAATATACAGTCGCCTTTGCTCTCAGGCAACACATACAGGATTCCATGCACGTAATGAACCCACAAACATGTTTGCAGATTGTCTTGCAGTGCAAATAGTCACAGATAAAGTAAGATATGATCAACTGACGTAGAGGCGCACAACTACACCTGTGCATTGGCAAATTACCTTTGATGTTGTGTGCCACCGTCCGTCTGTCTTGTATTTTCAGTCAACTGCGCGTGATGTGCTGGGATTTTTAGGCCACTGCTGGTGTTAACCCATATTACATATTCCTGTATCCATATTATTGCATTTATGAGTGCTTATTTATATAGTTGTGCTCTTATAGAGTAAATACCATTGATTAGATAATTCAAGATACTCACTCATAAATTGATGCATAGGAAGTTTTTGGGAATGATATACATTTGCCCAAGTTTGACTTTGTCTCTGTCCTGTAATGAAGGTCAGACGTTCTATGAATGTTCATATGACACATTTTGATTTACTTCCATTCTGAATATGGCCATCATTTTGAAACCGTCGCTAAAGCTGTTCTCTCTTTCTCCTTAGGGAGCGCACGGATCAGCAATGTTGAATTTTACCACAGCGGCCAGGAGGGCTACAGGGATGATTATGATCCCAGATATTCAGTCGCCTTCCTCAACTTGGACGAGGTATGACACAGTATTATTTCTTATACATCTTTTATTTCGAAAGCTACATTTTGATTAGAATCATGTTCTGTACCTAACTAATACACCTTTGCTTACAGTTTGGAGCAGAGGAAATGGGCCCGAATACAAACACACTGGGGGGGGGGGCAGGGGGCGGGGGCTGTCCACATGCTAAGTGGTGTGCTGTGGGAGACAGTGACACTGGAGCTTTGGCTTTTGCTCAGTCGCAGTGCATTGTGGTCCTAAGGCCACATTAACCCTCTATCTTCTGCATCTAGTCAAAGGATGCCTCTAAATACCAAAGATCATCTTCATATTCACAATACTGAGGTGCGATGCACTCAGTGCTTACTTTGTAAAAGAGTAAGCGCCAGGGCCCGCGTCAGGAGTAACCCCAGCTTGCACCACTCAGGGCCACTTCGGTTGCTGCCAATAACAGTACTTACAAAACTAGCCTTCCCACAGGTACAAGTATAACAATTCAGAGAGTTTGAGGCCCCCAAAGCTGTGAAGAATGCCTTGGGAGGCAGGCATTAGTTGCTTTAATGTTTACTCACTTAATAAACAACTGCTGTTGTGGTCCTCTCTATATTACACAAACAGCGCCACCATGTGATAGCTGTCATAAGTCCTGATGTTGTCAATTAAGTGCCGGTGCCGAGCACCGGAAACCACCAGCTCAAATTAAGCACTGCACACCTCACTCTTCTGAGAGAATTTATGTAATAATTAGTAACAAGGAAAATGAATTCCAATATTAATGAATGCCTTCTGTTGAAACTAAGCCCGCTCAGCTGCAAACTGCTTTCGCTGCCATAGACAAGAACACACTGACGTGACATAACCACTACTGATCCTGGTCGCACTGTGGTGACTCGTTGTGTGCACTGTGTGTATTAGTAATACAGTTCATCCAGTTTTGAGTAGTGTGCGAAAAGAATGTGTCCTGCTCCCACCATCTCCAACTTATTTACAAATTACTTTAATTAGCTTTTTTTGCAATGTGGAAAACGCATCCCAGGCCTGGGTATTGCTTATTATGTAAGAGCCATCCATTCTCCACCATAGAAGGGGCTGCAATAAATTGTGACCTACTTTTCTCTGTTTTTCCGAAATTCCACCCCATTCAGAAAAACGGATATTGTCCCATGTTTCCCAGTGCAGTGAAGAATGACACATCTGTATTGACATCAGCACAAACCTCACAGTTCCAGGTGGACTTACCTCATGTCCTTTGGCTGCTTAGGGACTGGAGCTATCTCATGTGCTGCCAGAAGTCTTCACTATGTAACATAACCCGTGTTATTAACTATAAACAAACGTGTCAGATAAAATTGTATAGAAGTAACATAAACAATGAGCGTTTCATACAGGCAAGAGTAGCAAAACCCTCTTATAATCATTAGGTTATTTAAAATATTTCTGTCAAAGTTGATAATGCTATTATATTTAATACTTTGCATGACATTTCCATGACCTTCCTGACTCAATAAACTTGACGCACCCTGACTTGATTTCCGAGGCCATTGTTAGACCTGGCATCATTGGCTTGAGTCTCCCTTCCATTTTGACGGATTGCCTCCTCTGTTCTGATATGTTTTTGCTGGTTTTATGCTTTGGGCACTGAGCCACTGCTAATCAGTGCCACATTGCAAGTGCTTGGAACGGAACCGACGCATCACCCCTTTTGTGAGCCTTTTGTTTACTTTGCGTTACGCATCCAGGTACTTTGTTGAGAGCTTTGTCGCATTTACCATCAACTTGAACTAAGCAACTTTAATCATCTTTTAAGTAATCTTCAACGTAGTATTGTGGATTTTTATTGTTTGTGGTCTTGTGTTTAAGTCTATATAAAGAATACTTATTTTGATAAAACCTGTGTTGTGTCCATCTGTAGTGTTTTTACTGTGTTACTGTGTATATTCACAAATGCTTAACACACTGCCTCTGAGATAAGCCTGTCTGCTCGTGCCAAGCAACCAAGGGGGTGAGCAGGAGTGATCTAGGAGTGTAATCCCCCATCCTGACTTAGAAGTAAGGGTCCCTATTTGGACAAAGGTGAATACCATTGCCAACTAGAGACCCCCAAATCTAACATTGCTGGTCAGCGGTGATGATTTGGATTTTGCATTTGGGTTTCATATACAGTGATTGGTGTACACTACTAGTGAGTGCAGACCAAACGTGACCACATACTTTTTTTTAGAATCTTTTTTCCTTGGAACTGTTATTTTTCCTGAAGACTGCCAATTCTTACTATCATGAGTAAACCAGAATCTGTTGCGTCTATGGATCTTGATTTTGAGGAAGAGAGGGTGGAAACCTACACTGTGAAATTGCTCAAGTATCTCTGCAGGAAATTGAAAGTTGCTACCCCAGGCATTTCTAAAAAGGAAGACTACCAAAAGGTGCTGAGGGCCTGGGTAGAAGCCAGAAATGTTCCCAGATCTTGTGGTGGAGCCAGTTGGGGATGCAGATGGGCAAATTGATAGGCCAGTGTTTCCAGCCAGGGGAGGGGTGCCGTCCTCGCCTGGCAGCAGCATCTCTTCCAAAGACCTGTCCCCAGAGAGTTGGAAGAGAGGGAGAGAAGTAGGGCACACAAGCTGGAGATGGCTAAGCTTAAGATGGAGAGTTAGAGGGAAACAGAAAATAACAGGTTGTCTTTGGAAAGAGAGAGAATGAGAATGGAGCATGAGAGGATGTTGAGGGAGTCAGAGATCAAGGCGAAGGGCTTAGAGATCGAATCCCTCTGGTGGCAGCGCACCATCTGTGCCTTCAGAAGGCAGGGTACATATTCCCATGGATGTCATCAAAGATTTCCACAAAAGGTGAAGATATTGGTCAGTGGTTTGCAGCCTATGAGATAGCAATGTTGGCCCACCGGGTCCCTGAGAAGGATTGGAGAGCGGGGTTGTGGGGCCGCTTTCTGAGGGGAGGGATACTTTGTTCGACTTACCCAGTGAGTATAGGATGTCTTATCACCACATGAAAGGAGCACTGATGACAAGGTATGGGTTAACTCCAGAGCTCTATAGACAGAGGTTCAGGAATTGTAAGAAACTGGAGGGAACCACTTGGGTAGAATATGTATCTTTCTTTTGCAGAGCTATGGATGGTTGGGTGAGGGATAGCAATGTGAATAATTTTCAAGCTCTCTATGATTTGATTGCCAGGGAGCACTTATCTGCTAATTGTTTTCCAGAGCTGTGCCAGCATCTTATTGATAGCACATTGACTAACCCTAGAAACTTGTTGAGGAGGAGGACCGCTGGGTCAGTACCAGGGTCCACAAGGGTATTGTGGGAGACTCCGCTAAGGGTGGGCAGGGTCCCCAGCAGAAGAGTGGGGGGGACAAGGGTAAGCAGAGGGAGTTCCAGAAAGGGCCCCAAAGTAATTCCCAAGGGAACGAGGTTAAGGGTTCCCAGCCTCCCCCTGAGAAGAAGTCAGGACCCCGACAGGTAAACCTGTTTGTAGGGGGCCTGTTACCTGCTTTCAGTGTAAGCAGGTGGGACACCGTTGGTATGATTCCCAGTGTCCCCAAAAGGGTCAGTATGTGCCACCCTGTGCACCACCCCGTCAGAAGGCCAGTGTAGCTCTGGGTGGGGAGGAGATGGGTGCCCAAGGTGGGTGGGGTCCCGCAGAAATGTCCCTTGTCTCATTAGGAGACTTTGAGATGGTCCCTAGAACTCAGCTACCTGATAACACTAAGAAATACAGGCAGTGGGTGACCTTCAATGGCCATAGAGTGGAGGCTCTGAGAGGGCAAAACCTGGAATTGGTTGTGCCCATCTGGTGTGGAGAATGCTGACCTCTCCTTAGCCCCAACAGTCAAGGTGATCTGCCAGTATCCAGACTTCAAATCAGACGTACTGAGGTACCGGGCAGCCCCTAACCGATCAATTAGCTCATCAGCTCTGGGGTTGGGGTGTGCATCAGTCCTGGTGACTGAATTGAGCCCTCTGTAGTCCACACAGAACCGGAGTTCGGGTGTGGCACCCGGCGAGGCAGCCTTTGGGACCAAGACCTCTGGGCTGACCCAAGGACTGTTTGAGGACTCAATGACCCCTAAAGCAAACATCTTGGAGATTTCCTCCTTAATGTAAGCCCTAACCTTGTCTGTCACTCTGTAAGCTTTGTGCTTCACAGGAGTACTGTCTCCAGTGTCCACATCATGGACGCACCACACTGTGACACCAGGAACCAAGGAAAATAGATCAGAGAATTGCCCCAATAGCTGGCGACAATCTTGCTGATGATCAGGGGTCAGTGTGGCAGAGAGGCTGACACCATCCACTGACCCATCTTGCTCTGTTGCAGACAGGAGGTCAGAAAGAGGCTAGGTCTCCTCTTCCATTCCATCATATGTCCCTAGGAGCATGCCCACTTCGGACCTTTCTAAGTGGGGCTTTAGGTGGTTCACATGTAGGACCCACAAGGGGTTCCTGGGAGACTGCGAGTTCACCAGATAAATGGCATCACTCTTGCGCTCCACCACCTCATATGGACCGGTCCACCTGCACTGGAACCACAAGGCTCCACAGGGGCCATGACCCAAACTTTCAGTCCAGGTTGAAGCTCAATCAGAGTGGCATTCTGATCGTACCACCGCTTCATTTCCTCCTGGCTGGCTTCCATATTCGCCTGAGCGAGATCTCTGAAATGTCTAGTCTGGTTCCTAAAGGCCAGCATGTAGCTATATACATCCTGGGAAGGTTTCCTGGTAGATTGATCCCAGCTTTCCTTGACCAAACTCAAAGATCCTCGTACCGGGTGACCATACAAAAGCTCAAAGTGGCTGCACCCTAGAGACTTTTGTGGCACCTCTCAGTAAGCAAACAGAAGGCATGGCAAGAGGACGTCCCGCTTATGCCTCATTGGTTCTTCAAGACCCATGATCATGCCCTTAAGGGTCGGGTTGAATCTTTCAACCAGCCGATTACCTTGGGGGTGGTAAGAAGTGGTGAACTTGCAGGTAACACCACACTCCTTCCACAGAGACTTCATATAATCGGAAATGAAGTTTGTACCTCGGTCAAACACAACCTCTCTGGGGAACCCCACACGGAAGAAGATCCCCATTAGTGCACATCCCACCACGGGGGCCGTCCCTGTCCTGAGCGGAATGGCTTCCGGGTACTGGGAAGCATGGTCCACCAAGACCAGGATAAACCTGTTGCCTATGGCTGTCTTGGGGTCCAGTGGCCCCACAATGTCAATGCCCACCCGTTCAAAGGGGGTACTGACGACAGGGAAAGGTTGGAGAGGGGCCTTGTGCCTCCTCCCTTTTTTCCCATTGCCTGGCAAGTTTGACAGGTCCTACAATGAGTATCTGAACTCTTCCGCATCTGGGGCCAACAATCAGTGCCACAGTGCAAGTGTTCCCTATGTTAAATTGATGTACTAATTGGTTATTCCATGATTGGGTTATTTGATTTATCTGTCAGCCCCTAGTACAGTGCACCATGGGTGCCCAGGGCTTGAAAATCAAATGCTGCTGGTGGGCTTGCAGCACTTGTTGTGCCACCCACAGAAGCAGCTTGTAAAGTGTGTCTCCGGCCTGCCATTGCAAGGCCTATGTGCAGTCTAGCACTGCCATGTCGACTTGGCCAAGTGCACCCACTTGCCAGTCCCTAAACCTTTCCTTTGCTTCATATTAGACACCCCTATGGTAGGTCCAAGGGCAGGATGCATTGTAAGTATAAGGTAGGACATGCTCTGATGTGTGTAGCATGTTCTAATAGTGAATTACAGCCATTTTCGTTTTTCAATATTGAAGGCTACCTGTTCTCATAGGCCAGAATGGGCAGTTAGATTATTTCCTTTTTATAATCCTAACTGACTCAGGGAACATGGTAGACATTCGAATTTAGTATGCCTGAACTCAGAATAATAAAAATACATATTTTAGTAAAGTTGGTTTTGATATTCTGTGTTTGAAAATACCACTTTTAGAAAGTAGGTATTTTCTTGCCTAACTATCCAGGCCTGCCTCTGCCGGGTTGTGTATTCCTTGTCTGGGTTTGTGAGTGACAGGGCTGGGGGATTCCAGGAGACAAGCTGGGGCAGCCCAGTGGTGAATAGAGAGATCTGCATCTAGATGGGAGGGAGGAGTTGCACCTGGGACCTGAATAGGGCTGGGCATTCCCTCTACAATGCTGGCTCCACCCCCTGTGGCTTGTCTGATGTCTCTGCCCTGCACTGTGAAAGGAGAGGAGGAATCATGTCAACAGAGTGCTCCAGAGCTGTATCTTCCCTCCCCTGTGCTGGCTCCACCTCCTGTGGGGCGGCTGATGTCTCTACCCTGCACAGTGAAAGGAAGAAGAGAGTAATGTAAACAAAGTGCTCAGGAACTGGTTTGGACTAGGCAGAGGCCTCCCTGCCTACAGAGAATAAAGGATTTTGGGGTATAAATATTGGGACCCTGATCCCAAGAAATTAGATCTCTTCTGGAACAAGAAACCTTTCTGCCAACGAGAAGAACCAAGGAAGTTGCAGGAGTTTGGACTGCCCCTCTGCCTGTGTGCTGTTTGCTGGGTTGGCCTGCAGTGGTTGCTTCATTGCCAAGGGAAAGGAGAAGGAACATTTTAAGGACTTTCATCATCTACAGAATATTCTCCAAGGGCTTGAACTGTGCTTGCCTCCTGCTGAGCTCACAGCGACAAAAGACTTCACCTCCAGCTCCCCCTGTGATTTTCCTTCCTGGGAATTCTATCTACAGGCATTTGCGTGTCGCTGGGAGCTGGAAGCGCAACGCATCGAGAAGAAGCGTGTCGCCGCTGCAGCTGTAATCGTCGCATTGCCAGAGAAGCGAGCCTTCGCCGCATCTCCCTGGAAGCGTGTGTTCATCAAAGCTGCCTGTTGTCGCATCACCGGAGAAGTGTGACGCCATCCTGAGAGTCGCCATCGCTTTCACCGGAGAAGCGTGTCACAGGGCCTGTTGCGGCTTCAAAGTACAGAGTCGTCGCAAGGCTGCCAGGGCTTCAGCGCATCGCCGCACCAAGGGCGCCATCTTCTAGCATCGCAACCGGATCGTTGTATCGCAACCACGCGCCATCTTGCGCACTGCAACGGGCCTGCAGGCCGAGAATCTACGCATCACCTCCGCACCGGTAAGGCTCACGACGGGTCCCCAACTCTGCGCAAGCATTGAGGCAGGACGCAACCGTCCCCCAGATCACGGAACCGACGCATCACCCCTTTTGCAAGCCTTTTGTTTACTTTGCATTACGCATCCAGGTACTTTGTTGAGAACTTTGTCGCATTTACCATCAACTTGAACTAAGCAACTTTAATCATCTTTTAAGTAATCTTAAGTGTTAGTATTGTGGATTTTTGTCGTTTGTGGACTTGTGTTTAAGTCTATATAAAGAATACTTATTTTTATAAAACCTGTGTTGTGTCCATCTGTAGTGTTTTCACTGTGTTACTGTGTATATTCACAAATGCTTAACACACTGCCTCTGAGATAAGCCTGTCTATTCGTGCCAAGCTACCAAGGGGGTGAGCAGGGGTTATCTAGGAGTGTAAGACCCTTATCCTGAATTAGAAGTAAGGGTTCCTATTTGGACAAAGGTGAATACCATTGCCAACTAGAGACCCCCAGATCTAACAGCCATCAAATATGTTATTTATAAGATCACATTTAAATGTTCACTGACCATGGACACGGTATTAAGGTGCTGTGGTACGCGTGCACCTCCGCATTATCACTTTATTCCTTTTGTGAGGATTTGTAGAGTTTCACCAATGTCACAGAAAAGGTCAGTGCTGCCAGTACATTGATCACCAGCTTCCTGTTCACACAACCAGTGTTGTGTTTCTATGTGCTTCTGTGGCATTGCAGAATGAGTACTCACAGTAGATTGTCAAGGCAACACGGTCCAGGGAGCAGGTGGAGAAGAGGACAGTTACATTGTTTCTTTTGTTTTTAATAAATTGATGCGTGAGACATTTCAACGAACCTATTATATCAAGAAGCATTATACAGCCCAGTAAATATCACCACTCATTGAGACTATTGGGTGAAGGCAAAATCTGATTCATGCACAACATGGCTTTCAAAAGGCTTCTTGTATTGCTGAATGAACGAGAGCGGAAGTCAGCAAAGAAATGGCTGCCGGAGGGATGCCAGCTTGTTAATCCATTTGCAATCCAGCCTTCACTTTCCAGATGGCCGCTTAGAGTACCTTTACTCAGGGAGGAGGCAGACAGCTGGCATCTAGCTGGATCCAGCAGGCCCAGCCCTACCAGAGTTGCCAATGATGGTGTCTTGCAAAAAAAAAAGAGGCGTACTGAGGAACACACAGGCAGTTAGGGGGCAGGGTGTACAGGTTAGGAGCAATATGCCTTTATCCAGTTTGCTGTGGAAACTAGCGAGAAGGTGCGGCCACCATTTCTCGTCCAAGATCAAGAAATTTCATTTCACTGCCAGGTCCTCAAATATACTACCTTTGCCCATTTGATTTGGGCCGTGTTCCATATAAATGCTGTGCTCTTAGCATCATGGCCTATGGTAAGACATTTAGTATGCTACACCACCTAGCAGAGCACCCCAGGGGCACAATTGGAAGTGTTGATGTTTTTGATGTCTAGGGATGCCTTTATCTTAATGACCTCCTCCACCGCTGTGTACAGTGTTGACCCACAATAAAGAAATAAGAATGTGCACATGTAAATATGCTTAAGCAAATATATGTTTTTAAAATTGTCGAGCACTCAGAAGTCGCTTTTGTATTAGGGTATTACTAAATTAACTTATATTTTTCAGATTAACTCCAATGAGTCATATGTCCAGGGCTGTGCTTTCCACAATGGATTTTCCCCAGCAATTGGAGTTTTTGGAACAAACGGGCTAAACGTTGATGACAACATCATCCATTTTACTGTTGGAGAAGGTAATATGCAAAAATAAATTGTACATCTTAATCATGAGTGAGGGTTCATCTCATTGCTGGAACAGGGAAAGGGAGTTTAGAGCCAGTTAACCTAAGTGATTGGTGAATTTAGAACATTGGAATGCTGCAAGCTTCTTGAAAGACAATGAAGTGGCAGGGGGCGTATAATGACTGGTATAATACTTCTACTCCAGCATTCTAAGGCTTATCTTTCTGTTTTTCCCTTTTTAATTCAGAACAATCTACTCTCATTGGTGAGCCCTCTGCCTCAGGCTATATCAGTTGTTAAAGCTCATCTTCCTTGTTCTAGGCCCTTGCTTGTGTCAGGCCTATTATTTGGGTTCAGGGCCTTTAACAACTGGTATAGCCCTCGGCAGCGGGCTATAAGGCTGTGTTAAAGTATGCAGAATTCAGTGTGTATCTGTTTATTTCCATAGCAAATAGAGCCATGCAAAAGTAGTTAATTTAATATCACACAATCTTTTGTCCATGATGTTGTCTTCACTGCTAAGAACCGAGGCTCTAAAACTTTTTAATGTTCTACGTAAAATGTATTTAAAAAAAGCCCTAGTGCCTATGAGTTCGACCTGAGAGACCCCACCAGCTAGGCACCGGCTCCCAATATTGACACTCACACAATGGACGCTGGTTATTACTGACCACGGGAAACCCTGTGCAGCCTTTTATTCCACCCCTATGCCACGGTAAATGGTCAAAATATCGATTCCAAAATATAGACAAACCAAAATATCGAGTCCAAAATATAGAATGGACAAAATATCGAATGGACAGAATATAGACATCAAAAATATTGTTTTGAAGGTAAGTAATGTAATATCGATTTTAAAAATATAGACAGTCAAAATATCAAAGTACATAATATAGTTTATTAAAAATATCGAATTTTTTAAAGGTTTTTTTATGTTAGTATGTGTGAAAAGTGTATATATTTTTTTATTTATTTTAAGTAATTAATTTTATGTTATTTAATTATTGTGTAATTTAATTCTGTAGCGGGTTGTGGGTTTATAGGGGAATAGGGTGGGAAGTAATTTAATTATAATTAATTAAATATGTTAATTAATTAATTGGTATTTATTTAGAATAAATTGTGAATTAATTTTTAATTGGTAATTAATTAATTCTTGATTGACAATTATTTTTTATTAATTGATTAATTGATAATTATGTGAATTAAATTAATTTATTTTCTGTAGCGGGTTGTAGGTTTATAGGGGAATAGGGTGGGAAGGAATTTATTTATAAATAATTAAATATGTTAATAATTTATTGGTATTTATTTTGAACAAATTGTTAATTCATTTTTAATTGATGATTAATTAATTCTTAATTGATAATTAATTTTTATTAATTGATTAATTGATAATTATGTGAATTATATTAATTTATTTTCACTAGAGTGGGAATAGTAAAATGTACCCCTATGCTATCTAACGCTTTCCCTACTGTTGCACTCTCTGGAGTAGGAATAGTAATTTTTACCCCTACGCTATCCAACGCTTTCCCTACTGTTGCACTCTCTGGAGTGGGAATAGTAAATTTTACCCCTACGCTATCCAACGCTTTCCCTACTGTTGCACTCTCTGGAGTGGGAATTGTAATTTTTACCTCTACGCTATCCAACGCTTTCCCTACTGTTGCACTCTCTGGAGTGGGAATAGTAAACTTTACCCCTACGCTATCCAACGCTTTCCCTACTGTTGCACTCTCTGGAGTGGGAATAGTAATTTTTACCCCTGCGCTATCCAACTCTTTCCCTACTGATGCACTCTCTGGAGTGGGAATAGTAATTTTTACCCCTACGCTATCCAACGCTTTCCCTACTGTTGCACTCTCTGGAGTGGGAATAGTAATTTTTACCCCTACGCTATCCAACGCTTTCCCTACTGTTGCACTCTCTGGAGTGGGAATTGTAATTTTTACCCCTACGCTATCCAACGCTTTCCCTACTGTTGCACTCTCTGGAGTGGGAATAGTAAATTTTACCCCTACGCTATCCAACGCTTTCCCTACTGTTGCACTCTCTGGAGTGGGAATAGTAATTTTTACCCCTGCGCTATCCAACTCTTTCCCTACTGTTGCACTCTCTGGAGTGGGAATAGTAATTTTTACCCCTACGCTATCCAACGCTTTCCCTACTGTTGCACTCTCTGGAGTGGGAATAGTAATTTTTACCCCTACGCTATCCAACGCTTTCCCTACTGTTGCACTCTCTGGAGTGGGAATTGTAATTTTTACCTCTACGCTATCCAACGCTTTCCCTACTGTTGCACTCTCTGGAGTGGGAATAGTAAATTTTACCCCTACGCTATCCAACGCTTTCCCTACCGTTGCACTCTCTGGAGTGGGAATAGTAATTTTTACCCCTACGCTATCCAACGCTTTCCCCACTGCTGCAATCTGTGGAGTGGGAATAGTAATTTTTACCCCTACGCTATCCAACGTTTTCCCTACTGTTGCACTCTCTGGAGTGGGAATAGTAATTTTTACCCCTACGCTATCCAACGTTTTCCCTACTGGTGCACTATCTGGAGTGGGAATAGTAATTTTTACCACTGCGCTATTCAACGCTTTCCCTACTGCTGCACTCTCTGGAGTGGGAATAGTAATTTTTACCCCTGCGCTATCCAACGCTTTCCCTACTGTTGCACTCTCTGGAGTGGGAATAATAATTTTTACCCCTACGCTATCCAACGCTTTCCCTACTGTTGCACTCTCTGGAGTGGGAATAGTAATTTTTACCCCTACGCTATCCAACGCTTTCCCTACTGTTGCACTCTTTGGAGTGGGAATAGTAATTTTTACACCTCCGCTATCCTACGGTAATAATATTGTGTATTTTTTATTAATATTATGTTAATATATATATATATATATATATATATATATATATATATATATATATATATATATATATATATATATATATATATATATATATATATTTTAACAGACATGATTGTATTTTTTTATATAAGTTAAATTAGTTATTTAATAATGTTAAGGTAATGTAAGTAGTTTTAAGTATATTTGAGCTATTTATTTTTAATATTTTTTTAATTTTACACTAATTTTAGGAAATTCGATATTTTTATAATGTATATATATATGTATATATAAACGATATTTGGGGGTCGATATTTTGGTACTTACCTGTTTGTAGATAGGAATTCGATATTTTGTCTGTCGATATTTTGGAATCTATATTTTGGGTAGTCTATATTTTGTCCCTCCATATTTAGTCAGTGATCCGTCACCTGGAGCACTCCCTTCACTCTGTAAGTGCTCCTTTAGACATTACATTGCCTTCTACTAGTACAATTATGAATTCCAGAGATGAATGATTCCAATTGTGACACAAATATATCGAACAAAAACTTTGAACCCAGACACTTTTCCTTTTTCTTATGCTGTACAATGTTTCAAGTTAACGAGGGTACGATGTGTGTTGTAATGTGGTTCAGTTTCTTCACGACATTGTCATTTTGAAATAACACTCAGTACATATGAAGCTGCCAGCCACCTAGATGGTAACAATGTGGGCACAGTTCCCGAGATGTATACCCAGATGGTAGAAACCTAAAAAAAAAAACAGTATATATTGTTAATTTGAAGAAGTGTGCTTGCTACGCAATTGAGATTATCTTCGAAATATTTATGAAAATAAATGCCATTTGATATGCAGCCACTTTTAAATGAATCGTTTCACTTCAGTTGACAATAAAAGCGCAGAGGAGGGGGTAACCAACCTTTGAAATAAAATCCGCATGAAGCACTATTTTGTGCAACGATGTAACAAATCACATTTCCAAAAACAGCAGTCTTTTGAACCGATATGTTTGGTTTCTTTGGTAGGTATTCGACTTTGGGGAGAGCGGAACAAGGCTCGAAGGAACTTAGTTACCCTAGCCATTTGGCCCTCAACTTATCAAGACCGAAAAGAGATAAATAACCTTATCTTGTGGCACGCTGGCATTGAGGTAAATTAATTTGGCGTTCTCTCTCTGTCTCCAGACTCCATGATTGTTTTCGTTAACGTATATAGTTGTAATTCTTTGCATTTCTCTTTTTAATTGTATGCAACATATCATAAAGCTACAAGGCCGAATATTGTTGTAACTTACAGTGTGAGTTGGTCTGAAGTGTCCCTTTCGAAATAAGCAAATTGGTACAAATTCAAGAGTATGCATTGCTGTGCAATGCCAAACTTCCTGGAAAGCATCTGTTAATGTCATCACTGCTATGTCTTTATATCCCTGAAAACACAGAGTTAGGCAGATGTCTGCAGCAAAGTTTAGTTTGCATTCTTCCAAATCACACAGACTTCACAAAACATATTTAATCTAAAAAGCAGGTCCAAATGTATAAATGAGACAAGAAAATTAAATAATAGATGAATTTGCTAAAAGTAGTGGACAGAACTAAAGTGATCAGTATTGAAAAAAGACAAAGAAGCTATAGGCAATGATGATCAGTGGGGCAAATTGACATAGACACCTAATAACACAACATGAATAAAGGAGAAAAACGCAACAAGTGTATACACATAATTGCACAATGACCTGTACTGTGGCAGAGAAAAGTTCTTGGATGTAAGCCTATAATTGCCAGATGATGTCTGCATCTTTTTTGTATAACCTCAGTGTGTTTATACATTTTTTGTCTGTTTCTTTCTTTGTCTGAAAAATGAGTGTGTGTGTTATGTGAGTGTGTGTGTGTGCCTATCCCCTAGTCCTAGGTCAGAACATTGATAGTCAATCTGCAAACAAGGAACATGACGGAAGTGAGATCTTTTGGAGGACCTCCACAAAGTGCAACCCGTGAACCCTCTCTTCCCCCCCTAACACTGCAGTGCTCTTCATTTTATTTGGCATGTCCCGTAGGGCAGGGTGAATCCCTGCAGTGCAGCATTCTTTTCTGTTTAGCCCTTAGGGCAAAGTACTTTTCCATTTAAGTTGACAAAGAGAAGAAGTCTTTTTAAGTGTATTTATAATATACCCACAGGGTTACATATATATTACTTCTTTCAGTTTCAGCTGACCCAGCCAGTGCCTTACACTCCCCTGCTCATTTGCCTCTCCTAAAACTACTATTAGGGCCCTTTCATGATCTTATTTCTGTAATGGAGAGATTATATCCTAAGAGGAGGTTTCCCACCAGAGTAAAAAGATGATGACGTTCATTTTAACGCTGTATTTGTATTTCGAGTGGCCCATCCTTTAAGGCTTTGGTCTCCCCCAATGGGGACCCAGGGGGAACATGGCGTGAGCCGGTGCCCCCCTGTGTTTTTTCACGCGGTGGAACAATTCACGCGGTGCGATAGGTACAGGTAGGTTTGGGGGCGGGCTTAGCGGGTAAGTTATAAATAGATGCGCTTTTGGAGGGAGGGCACTCTTGAAGGCTAGTTAGCGGTTTGTTGCTGTGACCCACCTACCCACCCTTTATAAAAAAAAAAGAAAAATGTGTTCTATGTCACGATAGCACAGGTAACAGTTTTTCCTTGTTCTAGTTTTTCCTTCCTAGTAGGCGTTTTCTGTTGTCTATCAAAATTGTAACCCTTCGTAAATCTAGGGCATTTTACATTTGAATAAATAAACAGCCCAAACCTTTTTCTCAGGCCCTGGAGTAGCTGTAAGAGCAAGTCAAACATTCAACGATTATGTAGAAGGAATAGTGACCAAAACTGAGCAGCAGTCTTTGACACATAATGCCAGTCCATACACCATTGATTATTGATTGAAAATACACCAAATATTCTAAATAACGTAAAATATTTTGGATGAACTCTTTCTGAGCTCTGTGCTTCTTTCTGAAAGTACTCCCTCAACCTCAAGTTTAACTGTCACTTATTTTAATTTGTGTGTTCAATTAGCTGGTTTTTACGCCTTTGTTCCTAAATATGGTCACAGTTAATCTTATTTTTATGTTTAATGTGCTTTTAGGTAAATAAAGGCAGCCAGATTGTCCTGCAGGACAATATTGTTGCAGGATTTGAAAGAGTTGCATATCGAATTAATGGTGAACCATGCTCAGGTAAGTTGGCCATGATTTTGATCCAAGAGTTATGTTGACAACATGGTTTTAAACAGCCTTGTGGTCATTCTCTACAATACACTTAACATAGGAAGCATGCCAACTTCATAGACTGTAAGGGAACAATATCTGAAACTCCATAGGGTATTTATTTATCCACATACATTTTATCTTCTAAAAATGTCCTTGCAGAATCGGTAACCACCCTAAACATACCTGATGAAGGTATTCAGATTGTGGAACTTTGTTTATTAAATCAAAAATAAACGAGCATTGCAAGCCTTAAAAAAGCCAATGGTTAGGTGACAGAATTGTTGGTTCTCCTTGTACTGCACAGAACAACACTACCTTAGATCGATCTTTCTCAGTAGGAGAGTTAAAATACCAATTTCTGAATTTTATCTTTTTGCTACATATTCATAATTCAACTATAGGAAATACACCAGTTCTTCTCTTCCCCCCAAAATATGCTGGTATTAAATGTATATGATTTCCGTATTTGCTGAAGGTTTGTGCCTGTGGTCAGACCTCAAGCCTCATTAACTATCTTTGAAATGAATGTGCGTAACACAGTCTCTACTATCATGGGTGTCTTTGTCTTTAGCATTCGATATGCCCAAAGGCACAATCCAGGTAAAGACTCTTACCTTTAATCTAAAACATGGGGGTGAATTTGCTAAGCGATCAAACAATCCAGCGGCACAGCCGAAGCTGCTGCACTGTTCTGTGTGGAAAGAAGACGGTAGGGCAGGGTCATATCGATGTATATGGTGCTGCAGCTGTCATGCTCTGCACCTGCGCTCATTATGCTGCCTTGGGCCACGCACACACCATAGTGAAAGGGCGTGTGGAAGAGTATCTCTCCAGTACAAAAGACTATGCTTCTCAACATTTTCTAACTTTGAATGTCTGCTGTTCATTATAGCACATATGCAAAGTTAAAACATTTTGAAAAAAGAAAACCTTTCTCAAACATACTTGCCTCACAGAGGCGCACATTTTGGTGCAAAACTCTGTCCACCTTTTTTAGAAGACAGGACTTTACTTGAAAAGCAATGGAGGTTGCATGTGACCACGCACGCCCCCCTCAGGCAAAGAAGCACAAAGTGCTACTTTGCATTACTTAAGGGCTACTTTCCAGTAAGAAACACGTTTTTAGCTCTAAAGTAATGTTCAAACCCCACTTTGCTCTGGTTTGCGTCACTTTGCCTGACACTGCACTGGAGGAAAGTGAAAGTAAGTTTGGGTGTAGTTCCCAAACTACTATGACTACGTTTGAAAAAAGATCAGAAACTTGTGTCCATCCCTGTTTCAAACATCTAGGTAATATTAGATGTCTGTATTTCATGCATGATGAGAGAGTTTCTGTTAGACCAGGCATCCATGGTATGGGTTCCCCAGACTTTCTGCCTTACGACTTCCTGTTTTTGCTGACTTCAGTTGTGCTGGCTTTAGGACTGAGGGCACTTTTCCACTGCTAACCAGTGCTAAAGTGCATGCACTCTCAGCATGAAACATGGTAACATTAGCTTATCCACAACTGGCATATTTAATTTACATATAAGTCCTGAGTACAGTGCACTGCATGTGTCCAGGGCTAGCAAATTAACCGCATGCGTGCGGCATGATTTCCGCCCGTGCGCTGGATTTTGCGAAAGCGCACTTTACGTGACGAGCTGGGCTCGTCATGAGCGTGCGAGGAGGCTACCTCATGACGAGCCCAGCTCGTCATGAGCGTCGAAGGGGTTAAATGCTATTAGTAGGACTACAGTACTAATTGAGCTAACCTACTTAAGCAGCTGTTTAAACATGTCTCAGGCCTGACATTGCAGAGCTGATGTTTGCAGTTATAAACTGCCATGTCGATCTGGCAAGTTTAACCCTCTTGTCAGGCCCAAACCTTCCTTTTTAATAAATATAGGTCTCTCCTAAGTAGGCTCTGGGGTGCCCTAGGGCAGGTGCAGGGTAAATAAAAAGTAGGACTTTTTTACATGTCCTAGTAGTGAAAAACTCTTACATTTGTTTTTCACAACTGCAAGGCCTATCTCCCCCATAGAATAACATTGGGATTATCTTTTTACATTTTACTTTTACAATTGGGAAGTGATTGGACCCTCAAGTTAGGTCTCTCTGGGATCATAATTCATGGTGAAGTCAGATTTTAAATTGTAATTCTGAAATATTCACTTTTAGAACGTTGGCATTTTCTTACTTTACTCATTTGGTGCCTACTGCCTGTCTCTGAATATGTCTGGGGCGGGTGACAGCAGGGCTATGTGCATTCACTCTAGACTGCCACATGAAGGGAGCTTAGGTGTTACTTGATTGGTCATCCATTTCCTGATGGGCAGTCCTGGGCAGAATGGGAGGGAGTAACTGGATGAAGCCTCACACTTACACCTGCATAGGCTGTGTCCTGTCCCCACATAAAGGAATGTGTACCCCCTGTAGTTAGTCTGGAGCCAGGGCAGGAAGGGCAGGGACTCTGTATACTTCAAAGTCATCTCTTTGAAGTCTCCCCCACTTCAAAGGCCCAACTGTGTATAGGTACTTGACCTCAGACACCACCACTTCAGTACACTGGACCCACATCACTTGAACTCAGAACCAGAGTGACTCCAAGAGCTTGCTGTCTTGCCTCCTGATTGAAGAGTCAGGGACATAAAAGGCTTCCATCTCACCTTCTATGGCACCAGGACTCTGCTATTAGTGAGGCTGCTCTGCCAAGTGGTGCCAGCCCAGTCCTCAACACTTGGAAGTGGGCTTGAAGTGCTGCTCCAGCAGAAACCACACATCGCCTTTGACGCAAAGGACTCAGAACCAGCACATCTCCTCCACTGTGGATGCATCTTTGGCATTGCAAGGAACAACTCTGATGCGTTGTTGACTGCACGCCGCATAGCGACTCAATTTTCGAAGCATCATCATTGCCATTTTATGCGGCTTGGAACAGACTCTTTGTCTACCTGTGTAGACCTACGCCAATGCATTGCCTCATCTTCACCCTTCATTGCATCTTCAATGACAACGTTATCACCTCTTCTGTACCCTGCATCTCATCTTCGACTAACTTGCAATCAAGGTACTGTTTAACAGGTCGAGGATGGCTCCTGTAGCGACCCTTGCTCCATTGCAGTTTGCGTGAACTTTTGCATTTGACCCTTTCTAGTATGAAAAGATGTCCCAGGTGAATTTAAAGGTGAATAATATTTTGTAAGACAGGCAAACGTATGAAAAAAACCATGAAGGGTGCCTCATCATCAAGTTCCGCAAATGAGATACAAGGTATTCGTCACTCAAATATGGGGCTAAGAATTATCGTGCTCCATCTCCCCTGCTACTTGGCTGATAGTCGCTGATCAAAGTTCTGCTTAGACCCATACTGCATAGGATAATATTGATTTATTTGATTATTATGTAACTCATGATCCCAGCATCTCATTTCTGTCCTGTTAGTGTCTTTTAAATTAAATCTGACTGAATTGGTTTGAGACTTTTCATTAATTTACTTCTTCACTGTGATATTTATTGTGTATTGCTGTACCTGAAACACAGACAAGCTGCTTGTGCCAAGGTACTCTGTGATTTCCGCATACCAGTCTTTCTTTAATATTAAGACCTAGATGGTTTGATTGTGTTGGTGCTCAACCACAGCTCAAATCAAGATTGAAAACTCTTTCTCGCATTGTCTAGCAATTTGCTTCTGTACAAGGAAGATATGTGTGATGTTCAAAAACGGTCTCGGTAATGACAGCGTACCCCTGAATAGCAGGAATTGTGACAGGCTCTTAAATATTCATTTAGTTAAAATATCTAGGGTGCTTTGATTTCTAATAACATTACTTGAGTGAATGAAGTCATAAACTATACAGTTATCTTGTACTGAAAGAGCTAAAAAATCACAATAGATTAGACATAACACAAAGCTGGTTTGATAAAAAAATTCTATTCTGAACATAAAACCATGAGACAACTCATGATAGTCAAATGGCAAATTATTCCTGTATTTAATTAGACTTTCAGGTTAATTAAAAATATAGGGCAACAGGTTAGAAAATAATCAAATAAAAAACGAAAAATGCATAGAAAATATTGGGAGGCTATGAATAAGGCTGTCAGATTGTCGAATTTAAAAGTATTTTAGAGCTTATTTGAATCATGCACCGTGATTTGAAATCAGGGCTCTCAGGTAAGACTTGGGTTAACCATATACGTTGAGTTTACAGGGTTACTAATTTGGAGGGTTCTGAAGGGGCTATTACAAAGTTTGAACTAACACAAATTGAGATCTCAGTGAATAAGGCCAGGACACTTGTAAAATGTACTAAGTAATCCAACATTCAAGTAGCTGATGAATTATTGTTTAATACTTTGAAGGAACATACATATTGGCAGTCCAACATTTCTGCCACTGTTTAATGCTACTCTTTGTGGTTCCTCTATTCCCTGTGAAGTGGGTTGGTGCACAGGTTCTGCACAGCAAGAAAAGTGTTCAATTATCTTAGACTTATTGAGTAAGGGGCACGGTGTGATTGTCTGCAGTATGGCACAATAGAACTGCTGCAATACTGGGTAGGATAACCTCTGAGAACTTTATTCCTACTGGTTAGGGAAGGTCTACCTAAAAGATAGTTCTGGGCATACTGTCGCACCCTCGGGCACCCTCTTCAGAAAACTCTGAACCTGTAAAAGAACACAAGAAGGATTGCACCTTCTCTTTGAGACGTGTGAGAAGACCTGAAGGATTGGACTTGCTCCAACTTGTACTTGTACACATGACAATGAAGTGGACACCAAAGGTCAGTTGGCTGACCTCTTGTATAAGCTACAGGGCCACAGTAAGCTGCAAGAATTCTTTCTCTGAAGAGTCCAACTGACCTGCTCCATATGAATCTGACCTGGACCATGCTAGAGGACGCTTCCGTAGTGAGCCTTGACACCCAAGTGCTGTTCCTGATGTACTGGGACACTTTATTTTGTTCAGTGTACTCCTCCAAACATCCTTGCAAAACCTGGAACTTAGAAGATTTTTGGATTTAAGGCCTTTGGAAGACTGGGACAAGCCTGCCAAGGCAATCCATTTGAAGTGCATTGTGGCTGGCCTGAAGAAACAGATTTTCTCTACAACAGCAAATCCAATTCCGATGGCCCTGTCTGTGAAGGTATCCAGCCTGTTGTAACCCTCTTTGAATACAGCCCGCCTCCTTACCCAGCTGTGGAATTCGAAAAGGAGACTAAGTGCCTCATGTACTAAAATGCATTTGGTAAAAGTGGTCACAATTTCCACACTGACTTTTACTGAATGGTTTTCTAAACCCGTTTAACAATATGGAAAATCGTTTCCAAATCATTAAATGGGCTTTGTACATTTTAAAAAAGTTTTAACATTTCCAAACCCTCTGAATTACTGAGTCAGATGGTTTGCAAATTCTTAAAACCTTTAGGGAAGCTCCTACTCAAAAGGTAAAAATCTTGACAAGGTGAAGGTGTCAGAAGTATCCAGAAAGTGAGAAAAGTTTCCTGAGCATGGAGTTAGAATTTCTCCTGCTCTGACCTTTTTTCCTGACAAAACCTACAACTTCACTGGGACCTTGTCCATTGTCTAGCCGATGTCATGGAGCTCTGATACAGCCTGCTTCCTCTCTCTGCTGGAGGATTTTAAGTCCATGAAATTAAAACTAAGTACAAAGCTAAAAAACTGATGTAAAAAATGATTGGTGTATCTCACCTACGCTCATTCATGAACGGCATAAAATCATCCCTACGTCCCACTCAACCACAACCATTGATTACCATTGGAGCTTTGAGCTCTTTGGTACCATGTTTACTTAAAGCTTTAAAAATTCACATTTCCAGTTCCCATTGTTGGATTTTTGTAGTTTCTGTATAATTTTTCTTCTTGGATTACTCTCCATGTTTATAATGTGGAGTAGGGTTTTTATAGTGTTGTGTTTTTGACTTTTTATGTGTATGATACTTCTAAATGCTTTACACATTTTCTTAAGTTAATCCCTCTACCAAGGGTTGAGCACATATTTAAATTACTGAAATCTTTAACTCGACGTATAAGATCATGTCCTACTTGTGGTGGACTACCTTCCACCCCAAATTAAAAATTCACTTTCTCAAAGCGGCATTGCATGATTTATTTTGCTGCTCATTCGAATGAGGAATCACCATCATTGATTGTTTGATTTTTTAAACCAAAACTATAATTTACATGAAATAGCAAAGGTTGATAAGAGAAGCCGATGTCTGTATATGAGGGGAACATCGTTTACAACGCGGTGTTTACACCGCAGTACCTTAACAATGGTGCCAATACAACGCACGTCGTTACTACGACTTGCGCTGGATGGCGCTGTTGTATAAGGAATATTGTAATTTTATATTCCAACACCTTCCCTACTGTTACCTGGGCTGGTGTTAGAATATAAAATTATAATAATCCACAATCCACGAACATCAACGCAAGTAGTTTTAACGACTCGCGTTGTAAAGGCAGCGTTGTAAAGTACCGCAATCTAAAAGATCGCGTTGTACTAACGTACATCCCTGTATATGATGGTTCAGTGGAAAATGTAAAAGGTTTCAGGGCTGAAATTTTGTCGAGCTCCATTAATATTAGAGGGGGTACAAAATGTGGTTAAATGTGACAATATCAGGGTGATTTTGATTTTTGACAATATGCAAGATGCAAAGTCTCTTGCCAATAGGTTATATCTGACATACCTGGGTCATAGAAGGAAATTTTGTGATTTGTATATATGTTAGGATACTAGTTATATTAGGTTTTATTAATACATTGATTTTTACATGTCAGTGGACGAATTCAGGGCACCGAGTGTCTGCTTGTAAGTATCCTGGTGCTTCAGAGTACAGTACGACCTCCAATTGCAGAGGTCAGTGCACTTATGAATCCGGATTGAGTTGATCAGGGCTTAGGGTAGGCATGGGACAAATTGGATGAACGTGTAGAGGGGCTTGTCAGAGTAAACAACTGACAGAAGTTCACAGTTGAAGGTATAATAAGAAGTTGAGTTGAATAGAGTCAAACGCTTATGGAATATATATTCCAACGAGGAGAAAACAAAGTCACCTATGACTTTATAAATGGTTTATTCAATGTATATAATATAAAATGAAGGTTTTGAAGCTTTGCAGATGACCTTGAGCAGGTAGCCAATCGGGGTAAGAATTGATCACTGTCTGATGTTGCATTTCCCGTTTATCCGCCTAAGTTCCTGCAGAAGAAGAAATCTATGGGAGTAAATATTGGCAATGTATGTCTTAGTGTATGGTAGATGTGGTGCATGTGAAGCATTCCACTCCACAGGCCTACTGCTCTGTGAGTAACTATGTAAGTGGCAGAATCACTACACTTGCTACTGCATATCTGGGGATATATTCCACATTGCTGTAATATATTCTTTTGTTCTCAGGTGTAAGTAATTTAGCAGAAGAGTGGTCCAACAATGAAGCTCATGGTGGATTGTATGGAGTGTACATGCAACAAGATGGCCTACCAGGATGTTCTCTCATTCAAGGTTTTACCATTTGGAGATGTTGGGACTATGGCATCTATTTCCAGGTAACATTTTATTGTGTACTTTTTTAACTTACCTAATATTGTAGAATAATTGAAACCAGTATATTATTACAGGGATGCAACCATTAATGCACCTAACCATTGGGTGAATTGGTGCCTGATCCTCATAAGTTAAGGAGAGTATTTGTGTATTTGGTCCTTATAAATGTGTGAGTTATCCTCATAAATTTGGCTCTCAATAGGACACCTGATTCGGGGGTTTCCAGCTACAATCAGCGGCAGTGAAAATATTTGCACAGAAGGGATTGGGCAAACATGATAAGTAGGCAAAGGCCAACAATTCAGATGTGAAAGGAATCACTGTAATTGGTAGAATAAAAGTATATTTGAAGAAGGAAATAATCTAGGATTACAAAGGCATGTACAAGTCTACACTGCTAAGATCAAGCAGCATGGAGATACAACATTTTCAGTATATTAATGATGATATGGAACGTAGGGGAATTATACATTGGTTGAATGTAGCAAGCAATTAAAGTAGAAGGTGTCCATGAAAATTTCATAGCACTATAGTTGATCAGTCTATACAAGAGAAACTTGTAGGTTTCTGCCCAAGCTCCTCACCCTTATATAAAAAAGGCTCCAGTTTGCGGCATAATAATTATATTTTTCTATTTTGGCCCCAGGGAATCCTCTGGTACTCGCCCACATGGGCTAAGGGGCAGGGTATGGCTACCCTGCCCCCATAAATATTTTTTCTTAAACAAACTCAGAACAGTGGACTGGGTCCCCAAGTCCTGCTGTAATAGCTGCCCGCACATTTTTTCTCATGTTGCAGCCAGCTATCCAAAGCGCTCCCACTATAGTGAGGAGGCCCTAGAGAAAACAAAACCCTAACCAGTCCAAATGCTCTCTTTTTGAAGCTGGGTTTGAGGGGCTCACAAAAGTCCTTCAAACACAGCTGTCCAGATATACACATGTGTTTGATCCTTAATTTCTCAAAAACCACTGAATGGATAAACAGAAAATCACAAAAGCATGCCTCCTGCCAAATTTAGCGTAATAACCTTCACCAGTTTTTGTGGTATCTGTTTCTAAAAAAGTCCATGGAAAATGCTTAGGGATTTGTGTTTAAGGACCTCTCCTTTTTTCTTGGCCCCCGCTTGACAGATCGCCCCGAATCTTTCCATGAAAAAGCTAGTGGAGACATAACTATAAATACCCAGTGGGGGCTGCCACTGGGTGATATACATAAGCGGAGCTAACTATAACTTGCGACACACCATCCACTGCTTATAACCTCACTTTTGACATCACTCGTGACATGCTTAATGTCTATGGTCTAAAGATGTCCACTCCTCTTCCCCGGCAATGCTTACAGGAGTGGACATCTTTAGGTGGACAGCGAGTGACGCACCTTGACGTAAGTGTGATTACAGGGGTCCCTTTACCCTCCTCCCATGAGGCAATTAGGACCCTATGTTGGGTTATAAAAGAACACCAGTTTTAGTTAGAGGATGACACAGGTCACCCTAACACAGTGGTAATATCTGGCACCAATTGGAAAGATAAGAGCCCAAATTCTGCCCTGATGAATGCTACTGAGCCATTTTGCGATCGGCTGAAACCTGTTGACGACAAGGATGGTGATGGGGCAATAGTTCCCCTAATTTCCACATTCCATTTTTATTTTGTAAAATAACTTTATTGAAGTTTTATAGTCAATAAATAAAGCATAGCGTCACTGTGCCATATTATTCATGTCGGTACAAAAGGGGGTGGTCAGCATAATCGCATAACCATCTCCTTCCAGAGCACGCCCTGAGAAGGACTGATGTTCCCCCATCCCCCACCTTCTAGTTTTTAACACCAAGTGATACCCTGCGATTAAATGTAATTTGGGGTAACACATTGGTTTTTAAGTCACTATTGCATGGGCCCCCATTTAGATTATTAGAAATGCCTCCCTGTCTCGAGGTGCAGACCCGCTCTCTATAAAACCTTGTTTTTAGAGAGCGAAGACTGCCTATGAATAAGCTTGACTGCCTATGAGGAAGCATGGCACTCTACTATCTTAGTGCTTTGTAGGGATAAGGTTACATTATATAAAGTGACCAATATTTCAGGGTGGCTTCTATTGTGTATATTTGATAGGTTGGAGACCAGCTCACCCTGAAAACTCTTTAGCCTCTAGTTCCCTGCCTCGGATAATTCCAAAGGTTTTCGTGTTCATATAAAATGTTCCAGTGTACACATCATGGGCTAGCCGAACCCAGGGGTAATATGCCATGTCATAGAGTCCAGCTCTATAGTAAGATGCAGACAGGCCTGATGTAGTCTAAACATGAGCTACTAAATTTGAGAATTTGCTAAAATATATATATAAGAGATTAAACAACATATAACCATCAAGTGTCTTCACTACAACACTTATTTAACAAGCAGAGATAAGAGTATGACATTGGTGGCCGGAGGTTGAGAATCAACAACAGTAAATCAATTTTCAGAACAAAACATATTTTTTTCATGAAGCACATGTACACTCAAAATAGCAAAAGTATTACATCCATAACAATTAGGACAAAGTAAAAGTACATTTTATGTATTTAGTTTCTTTGGCAGCACCTACCAGGTCAATTGAGGTATTAGTGCATTGCACAAGGTATGACAACCAGAAGTGAAACTACTTTGTTTAGTATACAAATCACACGTGACACTGACCAGCATATTCCACTCCTGGATTCTCATTTGATGATGTGTTGCACTATAATCTTGTTTTGGCTTAATTGAACCAATCGGACTAGCACAGACGAAAAAAATGTATATAAAATAGGGTTGGGTGTTGTGGAGTAGTTGGTAGTCGTAAGTATCATCATCAGATAGAATGGCTTCCTTCCGGCCTTCAATGTGTTGTGACTGGCAATGAATGATCACATACTAAGTAATGTGTGTGCTCAAGAGAATCATGCAGTATTTGTTTAGAGTAGGCAGGGGATGGTGAACTGGCTAGCCAAACCTTTTGTGAAGATCTAATTGTAATTGTATTTATATAGCACTTACTACCATTGATGAGGCCTTGAAGCACTGTTTGGCGGGTAGCAAGCTACTCCAGAACTCAAATGATTAAATGTGAATTAGTATAGGAAATATAAATTGTTATTTTGAGCTGTGACCATATGAGTCTGATAGTATGATTGAATTGGATAGGAAGGTTAGAGACGGGATGAGTCTAGATAGTGTTATTTGGGAGATCATATCATTAAGATGAGGTGTGGGATGAGTCAAACGAGGGATAGATAGAGGAGAGAAGTGCCTGGCAAAAGGTATTTGGGAGAAAATAATAGTAGAATGAGGTTTAAGGTGAGTCAAAGGAGAGATACAGGAGGGAAGAGTCTAGGAAGTGTTATTTTGGGGATCATAGTAGTAAAATGAGTTCTGGGAGGAGTAAATGAGGGCTAGATGAGGGAAGAATTTAAAAAGTGATATATGAGAGATCATAGTAGTAGAATGTGTTTCAGGGTGAGTCGTAGTGGGATGGGAATAGTCAAGGAAGAGTCTTAGTGAAATCGTAATAGTAGAATGAGGATTGGGATGAGTCAGAATGGAAATGCCGGATAATATTGACAGACACTCGCTATCTGCTGCCAATTTGCCTACCTGAACCACAAGCCAGCGGGGGCTAACGGAGACAGCTTGCCCCTCCCACAACCACCGGAAGCATTTAAATACTTCTCGTGTCTCTCCGCGGGAGACACTCGCTATCTGCTGCCAATTTGCCTACCTGAACCACAAGCCAGCGGGGGCTAACGGAGACAGCTTGCCCCTCCCACAACGACCGGAGGCATTTAAATACTTCTCGTGTCTCCCGCTCTGCGGGAGACACTCGCTATCTGCTGCCAATTTGCCTACCTGAACCACAAGCCAGCGGGGGCTAATGGAGACAGCTTGCCCCTCCCACCAACCACCCGAAGGATAAATCCGGACTCATTTGACCACTGCGCGGGTCACGCGCGGGAGTGCGCCGGGCGAAGCCCAGGCCAAGGGCGTGCCCATTTTAGCCCGTTGGAGACTGTGAGAGGCCGGCTGGGCCACCTCCCTTAATTCTTTCCATCTGAAACGACGAGGACATTTCGCTCTCCCAGTAAGTGCTCTTTTTGTTATACTCTGGTTGGCTGATCTAGTAAACACTAATATAACAAATTAAGTTATGGCGACACGAGAGTGGCGAAACAGAAAAGTTATGGGAACAGGCTACGTTGTGGGAACTCTGGATCAGTTTATCACAAGGGCATCATCTGTTTTGGCCCATGAGATAGAAATTACTGAGCGTAGACTCTCCCTGGACCCTGCATTTACAAAGAGATCGTCTTTGGGGAAGATTATGAATGCTCGCTCACCAATAAGAGTTTCTAAACCCCCACCCGTTCCTATACCACAGATGACGAATTCGGACCATAGTCAGAATGACTGCTTAGCAATGGATAAGACGTGGGAGGCAAAGATTCACTATGCCCTTCTAAAAAGATCGTTATATGTAATGCCCAGGTTCATAAGGAGCCCACTCCGCCGAAGGACCATAAACAAGGATCAATCAATAAAAGAAAGAGAGGGGGAGTTACGCAGAAGGGGAAGAACCCTAAAGTCCTAAAATTAAGCAAGCCAGAAGAAGACAAATCAGTTGCTTCAGTTAACATCGGGGATGAACGGCAAATTCTGGAATCTGCAAATAAAGAGAAGCCAGATGGAAGTGGTAATGGACTGCCAGTGTCTATTGATGATTTTTTATCCAAAATAGACACTATAATGAATTCCTCCCTGGAACCCATTTTACTGAGACTTTTTGCAATCGAGAATAGACTGGTGGAACTTGAAAGCTCAATGACTCTTGCTGTAAGTGCTATGAGGATTGGTACTGGGGGTGGTGGGCACGATAGAGACTCCTCAAGGGCGGGGAGTGGAGGGGGCTCTGCAGTGCCTATAGTAGCAGCAGGCCCCAAACCCCCTGTAACTGTGGGCGCGGGACCCGGTCCCACAGCTACAAATTCTTTGATACATGGAAAATCAATCACCAGTATGGATATGACTATAGAGCCACAGGTTGATCTCTGTTCTGGTGCCTGTAATCCCCAGGGACTTTTTGTCCACGAGGCAACGGGATCTGTCCATAGTGGAAGACAGAAGGGGAGTGAGACAGAAATAGTACAGCAACATCTAGACCTCCCCCCGGAGTGCTCGCCCTATGTCGTTGTCCTGACAGGTGTACCAAGACTCAAATCAGGACAATCTGAAAACTATGAGCAACTGAAAGATAAAACAATGCACTGGTTAAACACCAACAGACCGCTCCCTCGTGACACCCAGTCCAAAATATTATTTGTAAGAAGGGTGGTCCCAAGAAGAAAAGTATTATAGGGGATTGCTTTGTCGTTAATTTTAATGATCCAAGGGTAGTTGATCATGTTTGTTGGGGTGCATTGGAACATTCACAAACCCATATCCAGGTCAGGGAGTTGAGCTACTTCTACATCCCCCAGGCCCTATGGTTGATACAGGGAACTTTGAATTAGTGAGAGGCAGGGGTGGTCATCCCGCTAGGATGGCTACTCGTTCATATGGGAACCAACAATTTTTAATCCCATTGTATAATAGATTTGCGTGTCTGGATTCAGTAGATTGACTGAGTTCTGCTGGCACTGATTCACCCCCAACCATGGACAGACAGAAGGTTGTAAACAATGAAGGGCACCCATATAGGTCAACGTATGAACCATCTAGACAAGGGGAAAAAAGGAACAGAAACATCGAAATACAACCTATATCTGATAGCAGAAGAATTAATGTGACTATTATGGGCAACAAATAGTGTTTTAAAGAGAGTAATCTACAGGGGCAGGATAATAATACCCAGACCAATGCTGCCATCATATTTAGATCCCCAAGAAATAGGGAAAAGACAAATACTATTGGCCAGACAAACATCATACAGGGAAGATTTGAAAATGCAAAAGAAGGGGAGGGTGAGGCAAATGCATGTAAACTGCTGAGCTGGAATATCGCAGGCTTAACCGCGAAAGTACATGATCCCGAGCAGTAGCGGTCGGCAGTAGGTGTTTCTGTAGGGCGGTGACGTGGGCAGGGGAAGGGGCAGGGTGGGGGGAAATAATGTATGGATTACGGAGTTTTACAGGTAAGCAAACATTTCAATAAATAAAACTAATTTTGTTGCGCACACCGCATCACCAAATGTGATGCAGTGCGCGCAACGAAATTCGTTTTATTTTTTTAAATGTTTACTTACCTGTAAAACTCCGTAATCCATACATTATTTCCCCCACCCTGCCCCTTCCCCTGCCCACGTCACCGCCCTACAGAAACACCTACTGCCGACCGCTACTGATCCCGAGTGGTTGTCTTTTGTAGATAGGTACGATATATTATGTTTCCAAGGAACATGGTTAGAAAGGGCAGTGCACATCCAGGGCTATAGTACATTTAACAGCCCCGCAATTGTTACTAAACAAGGGGGGTCTGTGCACATATATCTCAGTAAAGGCTGGGGTATAAAATGTAAGATTTAATCATGAGTCTGAGTTTGATCAAATCTTGAATATGAAGTTAAGAGGGAACAAGGAAGTGGTCCTAGTGAACTTTTATAATAATGTTCCAACAAATCTAAAACAGTCTGTTATGGGGGAACTGGGCAGCGTCTTAAAAACTATAGAGGAAAATATGGCAGAAGATATGCCTTTAATTTGGGTAGGGGATCTTAATTGCCCTCTTTGTCCGCACAGCAAACATGATATCTGCGGCCTAGGCGAAGATAATGAGATCACCTCTTCACATTTTATACACAATAAAAGTGGGGAACTGTTTAATGATATATTACATCAATTCGACCTAGGTTTTACTAATGAGCTGTGTACTCACCCTATGCCTCTCCAGACAACTTTTAATGGGAGAAGCTGTAATTCTATAATTGATTTCATTATATTGTCTAAAAGATATGCCTCTAGCATTCTGGAATGTAAAACAGAGGAAATCTCTATGAGTGATCACTACCCAATTAGTCTAATGTTCCATGTCTTGAAAAATCGAAAAAATAGGAACAGGCAGTCCACCTACGAGTTTAAGGTTCGACTTGCTGCCACAAATGGTTATTCCCTAAAATGGGATAGAGTCGACCCAGAGGTCTTTTTGCATGATTTGATTAGCAAAACCCAGCCGGAAATAGAAACATGTCTTACACAAGGAAGTGCTACTGAGGAAATTTATTTTGCTTTCTTAAAGATACTACACGAGGCACATAAACTCCTAAGGAGGGAAAATAGTGGGGCAAGAACTAAAGTAAAGTACGCTGCATACTAACCCAACATGTAAGGAAGATAATTGACAGGTGAGGATAACTTATCGCCTGGCTCTGAAGAAGCGGAAAAAACAGCTAAAGAATGAAGCCTGGGAAGCCCTACATCAGGCATGTGTAATGAGGGACAATAGCGGCTTTTGGAAAGCCGTAAATGCTCCTTTTTACCAAGATAAAGAGCAAGATATCATAGACGTGGCTATCACGGGAGAAAGGTGGGTGGAATTCTTTGGGGACTTGTATAAATCAAGGGGACCAGCCACAGACACGCGAGTAGTAACTGAGCAGGGACTCCCCCCCTTGATTTAAATATCACTCTAGAGGAGGTGACACAGGCAATTAGTGAGAGTGCGGCAGGGAAAGCACCGGGCCCGGATGGGGTCCCAGTGGATGTCTACAGATTAAACATAGACCTGTGGGCCCCACTGCTAATAATGGTACTAAACTAGCACTTGTAAGTTTAACTTTATCCCTACCTGGTCAGACGCGATAGTCGTACCTATTTTTAAGAAAGGTAACAGGAATGACCCCAGTTGTTACCGGCCCATCTCCCTTTTGGATGCCCTAATGAAAATAGTGGGGAGAATAATCTTAAATAGACTTCAAAGCTGGGCTATGGAGTTGGGTTTTTTAACAAAATTTCAATATGGTTTTCGCTCAGGTATGGGAACTATAGAGCAGGGACTGAATTTGGTTTTAATTAGTGACAAATACACTAAGGCAAAGAGGGGGAAACTTTTTCTTATGTTTGACTTGAGCTCAGCGTTCGATTGTGTGGACCATGGCATGTTATGGAACATATTAGAAGAGCTTAAGATGGACCCGGTTTTATTATTGTTTATAAGGGAACTGTATAAGAATGCATGGGCAAGGGTGAGTGGAGAGTGTTTTGCTAAATTCCCTATTGAAAAGGGTGTCAGACAGGGGAGTATATTGGTCCCTTTTCTTTTTAACCTTTATATAAACAGTCTGGACCAACACCTCAGTATAGAACAAAATGACTACCCATCTATAGGGGGCCCCCCGTCCCTCTTCTATTATACGCCGACGACGCAGTGGTTATGTCAAGGACCCAACGGGGCCTTCAAAGGGCAGTGAATAGCTTTGTCATTTAAAAGGAAGATAGGGGCCTAAGAGTGAACACAACTAAGACATTAACCATGGGTTGTGGCAAGAATAGAGACACAACATGTAACATCTTTATTGATAATAATAAGGTAGCAACCACTGACACTTTTAGTTACTTAGGTATTACCTTTGACAAGAAAGGCACATAGAAATCAGCAATTAAGGCCAGAAAACTGACCTTTACTGGAGCCGTGGAAGCCGTTTTAGATTTTGCTAAAAAGGTAGGGGATAGACCGGTAAAAGAGCTACTGGAAGTTTATAAGATGAAATGCATTTCTACTGGGTCATACGGGGCAGGTCTATGGGGTATCGAAGGATCAGACATAATACAAGTGTGTGAAAATGGCTTTTTCCGTTTTCTCCTGGGCGTCCCTAATTCTTCCGCTACTTACAGCTGCCACCAGGAACTGGGCATTTCTTATATATCTGATACCATCAAGATAGCCCCGTTGCTATTGTGGCATAAGGTCTGGGTAACGGATGAAACAGGCTTTAATAGGGACGTAATCAGGGATTGCCTTCAACTAAACGGGCCAAAAATATGGTATGGCTTACCTATATAAAAAAGATAACTAACGCCATCGGTCATCCCGATATTTCATGGATCCTAGTAGTCTAGAAGATATATCCAGAAAAGATCTGAAAGCTCGCTGCCTGGAATATATTGAGGAAGATAGATGGCGTAAAGAGAGAGTAAAACATACCGTAATGGCAAACCAACTGATCATGGGTGGTGAGGGCAGTCAACAATAGCTATTGACGGTACAGAATAGCTTTAGCCGTATGATCTTGGCCCGTTTTCGTCTTGGCTATTTTTTTAGAATGGTTTTATTTCCAGTGGCATATGTCTGGTCAGAGGATATTCTTACCTGTCCTTGTGATGATGTTTCATTACAATCAACTTCGTATTGTACTCTGTTCTGTAAATTTTTCACGGTCCCTAGAAAGAAATATCTGAGACCAATTCTCAGAGCCTGGAATATTAGATAATGTAGGGCTGCTTTTCTAAGACTACAGCTGTTAGAAACTCCAGCAACTATTCTGGCTGTAACTACGTATTTAAAGGCGATTATCAGGTCCTGGGGAACAATGTAATGTTTTTTTAACGTTTTAATTATATTTTTTAATATTTCTTTGTTAAAAACCTTGCCTCAGTCATTATAATGTATTCTTTTAATATTTTAGATTATGGGCTACACTATAAATGAATTCTGATCTCTGCAATGAAATGTTTTTTGTGTAATTTTATGAGATTGTCCCTCCCCGCAGCCATATATTCTGTATTTGTCCTTTTTGTGTAAATGTTTCTATACAAGTTTTTTATGCTGTTGTACTTTTATGATTTCACAAGTAATGAAATCGAATAAAGTTTCAAATTGAATTGAATTGACAGAGGTACAGAATGAGTCATACGTACAGCTAATTTATTTATGTATTTCTATATCTTGTATTTTCTTTTCTTTTTCTTTTCTTCTTTTGTTATATTTATTTTATTTTGATATTTTCCTCAATATTTCAATAGTTAAGCACTTATAGATGCAATTGTGATGATTATATTTACATATTGTGAGAGATAAATAAAATAAAAAGAGACCCATAAAAAAATTAAAGGTTAGAGGGACTTCATAGTTAGGTTCTGAAAATAATCACACAAAACCATAGAAATCCAGCAGTTATAGCTACACTAATAGTTACGATAATGTTAAGAAACTATGACTTGTTGCCTTCAGTTACTTAATGTCACTAGTTATAGCCACGTGGGGCCCAAGAGACCACCACACCTCCCTGTGGCGGCCCGTGAACATAAAAGGAGGGAGGGCATGCAGCCCCCCCCCCCCCCTCTGGAGCCATACATGACCCTGGGGACTGCCATCCCCCAGGGCTGGCTCCTGCTATGTCCTGGGGTGCCCACCTTGGGGCATAGCTTTTTGCTGTTTGCTTTTGCTTGGCAGGAGCTGGTTAAAGTGCTCCTGCCCGCTGCAAGCAGAGGTTTTCAATGTGTTGGAAGTGGAGGTTTCAGACGTGGGGGCAGGGAAAGAGATGAAACTATTGTTCTTGAAAAGTGGGAACTGCCTTTCCAGCTGCCGCCTGCGTGCAGCAGCAATGCCAGCTACCGCAGGAGGCGGGGAGCTGGAAGGCGGCGATCCCCATGATTCCAGGGCACCGAGGAGACATGGCTGGGCCTTGGGGGATGGGGACCACCTGAAATTAGCCTGGGGAGGGGTCCGGGCATCTACCCTCCCCATCAAATTTTAGCCAAGCCCAGGGGGATGGGGTCCCTGGGGCCGAAATCAGCCTGGGGATAGGGGGCATGTGATTCCCTCCCCTTTAGAACATAAATATAATTAAGCTAGGCCCTGGGGGATGGGTCCTAATGACCAAAATCATCCCAGGCAGGGGGGGTCACGCAGCCCCCTCCCCTATTCAATTGATGGCCAGGCCCCAGGGAATGGGGTCCCCGGGTCAAATTGGCCTCATGGCCCTCCCCCCTGTCTGTGAAAAATAGAGAAAAGTAGATGAATACAAAACAGAGGGCAGACAAACTAGCAGAAAAGGCAAAACAGAGGGCAGAAAAACAGGCAGACTTATGCATCCGCTAACAAACGCACACAGATACTCACACAGCCACTCACCGACCTGCTCAGAGACTCACGCACCTACTCACAGACCAACTGAGACACTCACGTACCCACTCACTGACCCACTCACAGACTCATGCACTCACTCACAGACCCACTGAGAGACTCACACACCCCCTTACAAACCCACTCAGAGAGCCATGCATGCTCTCACAGTGCCACTTAGGCACTCACACCCCCACTCACAACCCCACTCTGAGACTCAGACATCCACTCACAGACCCACTGAGAGACTTGCACATCCACATCAAACTTTTTTGGTACACTTGCGCTCTATAAATTCACTTAACTTCAACTTCAACTAACTTAACTTCAACTTCATCCACTCAGACCCACTGAAACACTCATACCCCCACTCAGAATTTCATGCACCTACTCAAAGACCCATACAGACACTCACAAACCAACTAACAGACCCACTTCGACACTCACAAACCCACTCAGACTCACACACCCACTCACAAATCCACTCAGAAACTTACGCACTCACTCACAGACCCACTCAGAGACTCATGCACTCATTCAGAGAACCACTGAGAGACTCATGCACTCACTCACAGACCCACTCTGAGACTTATTCACCCACTCACACACCTACTCAGAGACTCACACACCCACTCACTCTAAATCCGAAATAGTCTCTTAGAACATAACATAAAATAGATGGAATCAGTCACATTTTTAAGAGGTCGATGCTATCCAGGAGTTGTCAGAGGCTAGTATTTGCAGACAACTAACTTTTGATTTGGGACACATAAATAAAGGTCAATGTGTACAAATTTTCGCTTTTCAATATTCCCTTAATGCAGATAGGTTTATGTCAAGCACTGAACATTTTCGACATAGGTTCTTAAGCTCTGCATGCATCATGTCTTACATTACAATTTACTGAAACTGGGCAATCACTACAGAGTGATTATGTTATAGTGATACGGAGTCTCAAATTGTTGGGGGGTATGCCCAGGACTAGTGAAAGAAAATTATAGTTACACTAAACTTTCTTTGATGCTAATGTGAGGGCAGATAAATGAGGTTTTCATTACTGTATTGAGTACTCGAGTAATCCAAAGAATTAAATCTTACTTTCCATAAATTTTTCTCTGTAGCCTTGTATCTTGAACGCTCACTTTTTAGATCAAGATCTAGCTTTTTGCCAAATCTGGTATAATTTTGTTCAACTATTTTGGTTATAGCTTTTGTCTAATTTTTCAATAGGAAATTGCATGGGGAAAACAAGTTTTGGGACCTTCCCCTTTTGTCTGTGCCCCTGTTTGACTGATCTTTGATTTTACCTTGCACATCTTACTATGTCCAAGATGTACTCTTTCTTCTCATTTAGTATACCAGATGTCTAATTTTGTACATGAACTCCCACATTACAGACCACAGAGAGTGTACAGATAAACAACGTGAGACTGGTGGACAATGGAATGGGAATTTTCTCCATAATCTACACTCCCACGGCAACTTCCCATGAACTTTCAACCAAATCAGTAACAATTAAGGTAAGGTGTACTTCTTGCCATTTATTTGATTAATGTGTTGTGTCTGCCTATGAGGGATCACACACAGAGAAATATGTGTACACTGAGCATTCTGTCAAAGCAACAGATCCTAGAGTATAAAACTAGAGACTGTGCAGTATGCATTACTAATAGTCTGGGGAATTGTGAATTGGATAGGTATAACTGTTGTGAAGTTGTTTTGCCTTTTCTTCAAGTTTAGCATATCGCATGTCTAATTTTGTCCATGAAACACCCCAAAGTATGCGGATAAACAATTTGAGTCTGTGTCAGTCTTCTCCCTGCCTAAACACGGACTGCTCAGACCAAACTACTAGAACACATCCTGTGTGTAAGGGAAGGCAAACAACCCCAAGTTTGTAGAAACCTTGTTGAGCCTCATCACTGAGGAGCAACGTGAGTCCTACTGCACAGAAATGTTGGTCCCACTTCCTGGCATTCTTAGGATGACAGCAAACCATGATGGTTGGAAATGTTTGCAGCAGTTTGAACCACCGGCTGCTCTAGGGCCAGACCATTTCTTATGTTTATTTAAATTGTGGGATTATAGTCAGAGATAAACATACAAAACCTTCCTGTCCACCTCAAAACAGGCAGCAACCTCCATTCTGAAAAATAGCACATGCATCTCCAAGCCTGATTCAACCTTCTTGTGTCTCATTAATGAGTGTAATTTGATTCATGTGACTTACTAAACCCAATATCACCATCTGGAGATCCTACACTTTCCACTATGGGAGTACCACGTTAAGAACATAGAGTGATAGCTGGCTATGTTTTAATCATTCTGGGTCACTGCAACTTACTCTGTTTACATGTCATCTCATATCCATTTTGCTTGTCTGTACCATTCCATAGGGAGAGCAATGTAAAGTAATCAGCCTCAACCATAGCCCCAGAGGCAAAGTTCAGTGAGAACTGAAAACCCACATTTATTCTGAATGGGAAGACAAGAAACCATCTTTATCTTCTGGCTTTGCTAGTTCTGATTAATGGCATGCAGATTGAGTAAGAAAGCACATGTATTGTGGCAGCCTTACCCATAATTCCTTAGAGAGCCACCAAAAAATCCTGGTTGTCAACACTTCAATCAGTCTCAATCATGGCTAATTAGCTGGGTGTATTGCATTTTATAGTTTCTTTGGCTAATCTGTGCCAACACAGGCAGGGAGCCATCATATGAAAATTAGAATTGTTAACCCCAAAAACAACACCCTAACTAAAACTCATAATTTGCATCCCTTCTGAATAGAAACACTAACAACCCCAAAGCTTTTGTGCCATGTAGCACAGCAATCTTTGGACCCATGTCTAGGAATACCCCTATCACTTAGAGAGCCCTAAAACATTGAAAATGCTTGGACCTATCTGACCACTGTTAATTACTTTGAGCTAATTGCACCCCAAGAAGATTTTCAGTGCCTTGATAGGTATGTGCCACCATAAGCATATTAGTCTTAGCCCCACCCAAAGGGACAGTTTGGCGCTAACTGCTTGGCCACTCTAATTCTGCATCTGCCACAAAACAGGCCAAGACATCTTTCAGACTTTTTCAGCCTCTGTAGTGATGTGAAGCTTGAGTTCTATGAATCTCTGATTAGGATCCCACCCCTAAGAACACAGCTCCTTACTTAAACAACAGGAATGATATGATTAGAAATCATTGGATCAATGTTTTCCACCCTTCACTACCCCTCTGCGATTGAACTGTTTCTTTTAATACTGTTTTGCTGAAAACCTCTGATTTTGAATATTTTCTAAGGGCCATTGAGGTCTTCAACCTCATTACCTTCACCAAATGAACCTTCAAAGATAAGTCGGTGTTCTGGCCACTATCATTAATGTACTTCGTGATGAGACCTGTGTTAAAGATATAAATGCCTCAGGGTGGGAGGTTTAAACCACTCATTGGATTTCTTGCATCAAAGCTTAATATGATGTTATCAATCAAAGCAATATGAAACCAAATAGATGCCATCAGAGACTGTCAAGTAATGACAAATGATTGCACTGTATTAAAGTTATGGGTAGGGGAACAAACTGAGATCAACTTGAAGTGGCGTAAGATATGTGAAATCTTGTACACTGTTGCAAGTTTCTGCCTGGACATATAGGTAGTCCTTCCTTGCTCTTGGAGAGGGTTTTGCTTTACATACATACTGAGTGGAATTACTTTCTCCTCAGTATTTATAAGCTTCATGTATGACATTCCTGACAGCAATAAGCCCCAACATAGCAATTCCAGCAGTTACCCATTAATTGAGCAAACTTAAAACATCAGTTAAAGGTAATAGTTTGGGGTTTGGCATACATGAGTAAGCATTCCCTCCATGGTCATGCTAAGGAAAGGTGAGGTGAGGTAAAGAACATTATTTGTCATTGTGTGTCAGAACACATCATTATGAGAAACAATTTCCAGTCCGTAAACACCCCTCAAGGACACCATAACTCCACCCTCAACTTTCTGACTCTAAACTAACCACTCCTGAAATGGCCAGCTACCTAGTAGACACTTCTTTAGAGCTATAGTGCGTGGGATTCTCCTTCTGGATGCAGCCTAAAAACATTAAAGGGGCAGTATGCACCTCCTGTCACTTCCAGAGATTGGAAGCTCGACTTGTTCTTGCACCCAGGGGCTCGACACAAAGGTTTACTGATCATAGCAAGAAAGTGAAACAAGATATCACTGTTCAACACCAGACTTGCCTACTCACATGAGGCCTCTGTGTGTCACACGATTTTGACTTCCTTCACACAGTCACCAGGTGAGGAGGCAAAGTCACATGGTGGCAGGCAAGGCGAGTTGTAACCCACTGCAGAGAGTGGATTTCCAGCTCACCTGTTGAGGCTTTGAACAGTCACTGTCAATTAAGGGGTGTGAAAACACCCCAGCACATCGGTGACAACCTCAGTGACCCATTGATTTTGGGGGAAGGAGGGGTGGTGAGCTTGGTCGAGGGCAGAATGCCTCTTAGGTAGGTCTCGGCACGCAGCACCACCCCTTACAAGGTCCCAACCCCTCCTCACACGGTAAAATGTATACAGGTTGACAGGTCTGCAAAACCCACCAAACCTCCACCCCACACATGAAAGCATCCAAAAAGCTTCATCCTCTCTGCGTGTGCATGCGTTTGCTACTTTCCAACACAAGGAATTGGGACATGTATGCACTTTTTAAACCCCCTGTTATTGAAAACTTGAAATTAATCTGACCATAAACTATAATTACATATTTGCACCACCAGTAAAAGAGCTAAGGATTATGTCAGCAGGTGGATGATATCATTCACCATCCACACTCACATAAGAGGTGTGAGAAGAATAGCCCAGTAAGGCTTCCCTGCTTGTGTTGTCCCTTACTCTGGATGTGCATGGAAGAGTTCTAGGTTAGACATGAGAGGTAAAGGAGATGAGTGTGAATGAGAGAGAGTGTGAGTTAGGAAGTGGGTGTAAGCAGTGAGGAGTGAGCGAAGAGGTTTCTACCAGCCAGCACTATAGACTCAACTAAATGATTTCTGGCCAAGGAAGCAGTGGTAAAAAGTGATTAGTGAAGAATGTGGCACAATAGTTAAAAAATGTGCCAAAGATGTCCTAGCAGTCTGTTAAAACGGAGAATGAGGCGCAGGCAAGTCTTGTAGGTAAAGGTAGTAGATTTATTCTTGTAGTTACATCACAGGTTCTTAGTTACAGGAAGATGTTCTGATCCATAAAAGTGGCCCACCAGGAGCAGCCTCCTCGCTGCTCAGCCCTTCCACTCCAACTGATTCTCTCTTACATACAAACCCACTCAACATTCTATATGACCTCCTCATAGGCTGAGCAGCAAGGCAGAGAACCACTGTAGGGAGAGTGCATTGGGTAATTAGAACATCACAACACAGTCCTTGCTGTAGTTCAGGAGTTGGTAGAAACCTTTGAAAAAAGCCAGAGGCACTCTCTAATAATTACTGAGTCTCACTGCCCTCTGCCAAATCAGCTTCTTGTCCTACTCGCTCAGATTTACAACACTCAAAACTGGCTTTTCTCTCTATCCGATTATTCCCGAAGGCCTCTGACTGACTGATTTCAAGGTTTTACTTTACTTCCTTCGGATTGTAATACTGTACTATGGTCTTCTGTGTCAGCAGAAGCTTTACTTTGTTTGCTGCTGAGCTCCGTATTGAATGCACTTAATAAATATTTCCTGTCATATCACATCACATCCGATCACATCAATCATATCATATCATTTCACTAACTGTTACAAGCAGTCCCAGCCCTCTATCAAAGCATTCACTATTACTACGAATCACAGCCCTCTGTCAAAGCATTCACTATGTTTTGGGATTCACTGCTCTCTGCCAAAGCAGTCACTATTACTTGGAAGCATAGCCCTCTGTCAAAACATTCACTGTTACAAGATGCCCCTGCAGCCTGTCAAATTGCTAGGAATCAAAGCCCTCTGTCAAAGCATTCACTATTACAAGGTGCCCCCGGCCTCCCGGTAAAGCATTCACGACTATAAGGTTCCCATGCCCTATGTCAAAGAATTCACTATTAAAAGGTGTCCCTGCTCTCCATCAGAGCATTCACTATGACAAGGTGCCCCTGACCTCTGCCAAAGCTTTCACGATTAGAAGGTGTCCCTGCCCTCTTTCAAAGCATTCACTTTTACTAGGAATCACAGCCCTCTGTCATAACATTCACTATTACAAGTTGTCCATGCCCTCTGCCATGGCATTTACTATTACTACAAATGACAGACTTCTGTCAAAGCACTTACGATTACAAGCTGTCTCCGCCCTCTGCCAAGACATTTACTATTACTACAAATAACAATCTTCTATCAAAGCACTTACTATTACAAGGTGTCTCTGCCCTCCGACAAAGCATTTACTATTACAAGGTGTCCCTGCCCTCTGCCAAAGCATGCACTATTGCCAAATGCCCCTGACCTGTGTCAAAGCATTCACGAATACCAGGTCTATCTGTCCTTTGTCAAAGCATTCACTAATGGTTAACTGGTGCCCTAACTCCCTGCTGAAGCAATCACCAGCTATTACTAGATATCACTGCCCTATGTAAAATAGTCACTGACTACTACAATGTGTTACTGCCCTCCTTGGAAACATACACTAACTGCTATTATATGTCACTTCTCACTTTCCAAGCCTACACCCATACTCATTTCTCTGGCCTCTGTTGACTAATACACGGAATGTTACCAGTTGCCACTGTCCTATGTCAAAACATACTCTAACAGCTTGCAGGTAAACCATTCACTGACTCACTAGATGTCACTTTTGCTAGGGCGGAAACTTGTCTCCCCAATTCTAGGTCAATGGGTCACTATTGCTAGGGCGGAAACTTGTCTCCCTAATTCTAGGTCGATGGTTCTTGTTAAGTGGCACGAGAGGTAAGGAACTCTTCTATTCACCCACACAGAAATAGAATTGCCTCAGTAACTCAAGTCCTCTACTAGGTAGTTGTTAATCAAGTTGTTGTAGATTTTGAAATAGGCTCAGATATATCAGTCCTAGAATAATAGTTTAGAAATACAGAAAACATAGGATGAAGCCAAAAAAGCCTATATAACAAAATACTACAAGTTCAATTATGCCACGTTGGTTATTAGAAGGCAACCATGTAAATTAGATTGCATTGAAGTTCTTAGGAAAATTAAGCCCTACATACCCAAGCTATCCCTACAGTAAAGAGAGGGGAAAAATACTAAATACGGATCAAGGGAAGCATAAAATGTGTCAGTCGTCAGAGCCCTTCTGAGAGAAACTCTGACAGTGGGTCATGTAGCCTATTGCCACAAGCCGTCGGAGAGGTCTGTACCTCGAAAGATCTGCAAGAAGAGTGTCAGTAGTCCCTAACTTCATAATTATAATGCAGCCATCCAGCACTGGCATCGCGCAACTGTAAAATAATTTTCCATCATCCCAGAAGCCTCATTGGCTCCTTTCTCCACCTTCTGCTTCACACGGTAAATTCCCCTCCTATCCTTAGTGCCATCTCTGTCTCCCAAAAGAATTTGTTCAGTCTTCACAATTGCATTCCTTACCAGTCCTAACTATCAGCTGAACAATTGGCCCTTCTCTAAACTAATGATGTCTTGTCCACCTGCAGTGGGAACACAAATACATTCATCCTTTCACAGTGCAAGCAAAATAACTTCAAATGCTAGTCAGGAAAAAGAAGTTGGAATACAATTCAGGTCTTCTGCTCTGGCTAAAAAAGCTTTACAGAGATTTCAAAGCAGCTTCTATGTGACCCATAAAACATGTTATTTTACTATCCACAATATCATGAATACCCAAGTTTTACTACATTGTTATGCCAATTTTATTATAAATAGTTCAAAACACTTTCAATGTTAAACTGTTCTTGGGTGTTAATGTGAAGTCCGAAGTTGTCAGATATGTCTCTAATACACACAACAAACATTATAAGATGAAAGAGTCTATAGCATCTTGAATATAAACCCTCTTAGTTACAAAATGAGTCACACAACGTGTACGTGAGTGCAAAATACTCATGGCTTTTATGCACTCCTCTATCACAAGAAAGCTGAAACAAACATAAAGTGCTTATCTAATCACCCTCTGATGGTGTATCGAGCCATCAGCAATCTCTACATTCTATCAGATGTGCTCATTGATGGGCCAATCTAAACCGTTGTGGTTGTATGCCATTTTCTTATAAAATTCTCCAATTTCTTCAGATCATTGTAATACTTATATCTGGCACTCTCCAAATGCATTTCACCCCTTCTCAGGCTCTCAGGCTCTCGATTTTCCTTTCTCAATAGTGTTGGCATCCCTTCACTAAAAGGAAAAACTTAGGCACACAAAGGCCAATTATGAACAGTGGTTTCAGAATAGACCCAACTAGGCCGCTATCCAAATGTGCAAACCACATGTTAATGGCACTAAATCCATTTCCAACTAAATCCCAAACTCATTCAGTGGCCAACCCATGTAGGTTCTGGTGAAGGTCCGCGATGTTCGTTATATATTTTTGTAGGTCTCTACTCTTCAGGGATATAAGTACAGCACTGTTGGACCTCAACATTCGGCAGACCCCGACCTCTTTGGTGAGCAACACATCAAAAGCACGACGATTCTGCAAAACCATTCACCTAGTAGCAATCATTTCCGCATTGACTAGTAATAGCAATCCAGCTGTGTTAGTCGATTTAGCAACTACAGTAGAAAGCTTTCTAATCTAGATATCATTCAGTATCACTCCAACACTCCAACACTCGGTATGATTGCTCCGAAAATATCTCCCACAATTTCTCCAGCACTCAGGCCATGCTTATGTCTTGAAGTCTCCCCCCAAACTGGATGATCAAAAGCATTCACATGACAATTCTTTGGAAATACCACACCTAGATAACCGGTTCCATACAATCTACTGGGTAACTTGAAGTAAGCATTCTTCCCACATGTGTAATAAATTCCAGGAATCACTGGGTCTCTCCCATCCACATTCAATTTCCATGACCCACCGACTTCCAAGGTATGATCGCATACACTCTTCCCTATAGATAAAGAACTATGGTCTGTCTGTTTGTGGGATATATACACAATCTCCCTTCATGTTGCCAATCTAGAGAAAAAGCTGTTTTCTGATCCTTTTCCTCTTGTGTCCACTCCTCGGTAAAATTTCAACAGTATCCACCCCTGCCCTAAACCTATATTCCACCTGGTCAATAATTTTCTTTTCAATCCCTATGAGTGCACAATTAGATTGTGTCAGTGTGCTTAAGCGATATCTATGGACCGGGGTGAAATGAAGAATCTGACAACAAATTCAGCAGTCTTAGCATCTGTATGCGTATTCAGATGCCTAAATGAGGGCACGTCTGAAAGCACTGAATCAACATTCGAAAAGTAGTACTCAAAATGATTTTTGTTGTAAAATATACTAAGAAGCGGAGTTCAACTAATACCATATGTTAAAGGAAGTGGTGGTAAGTGATGCCCCCAGCTGCTGAAGCGGGTAACTGCAAGCAGACATAACAATCCCTAGCTTCCATGGAATCTACATACTGATAAAGCAACCTAGCATCAGTGGAAATATCTCCCCTAGAAAGGTTAGTATGTATGTTTTGGTCTTCTAACATTACTATCTGTTCCCTGGGCCTAAAGGTAAGGTGCAGTTATAGACACAATACTACAACTAACACTATTAATCCAATCACTAAAAATAATATGGAAGTGCATAGGATGCATCCAGTTCTACGATTAGAACGATTGGTTTCCATACTACTTTAGATTCAGACCAAGTTCAGCAGAGAAATAGCAGCGACAGAGTCCTCTCTGTGGTCCTCCACCTGTGCAAAAGCAAAACAGTATTTGTTATGAAGCTCAGTTCATACACATGTATATACAGTTCATTGTGAGACTTCCCTAACACTATTCCATGTTCTTCTAAAGGACTGAATCCCTAAGATTATTCTTCTTTCACTTGGACATAAGTATTTTCTTCAGTTTTATAGGAAGTATAATCAAAGTTCATTCAACATCTCTTATAAATTCAGACCCGAAGTCATGTCTGAGCAACTGCAGCAAATCAGCTTTTCATTCAGCAATCTCCTCAGAGGACTCTTCTGGATTCAGATGAGGATAAACAGTGTGATTCAATATTAGGTTTCGCAAGCCACTCAATCTTGGTTGAAAAGGAATGGCAAATGAGAGATTAATAAACAATTCAGTCTCCAGAATCCTCAGCAAAACATCAATGATCAGCACTGATCTTCCAGAGTTCATTCTCTTCGGCATTGGCAGTGAGGTAGGTCCGCTCAGGAGAAGTGTACCTCCGACAATGCACATTCAGTCTCTTGCACCTCCTTTTACCAGATTTGTCTACTTCGCTCTCACTTTTTTTTTTTTTTGACAGAGTTTTATATAGCGCGAACTAGACCCGAACCGAATCAGGTATCAGAGCGCTTTACAAAGCACCAGTTACGTTACATGAGGACACACTTTCATTTTAGGCACGGGGAAATTAAGTGATTTGCACAGAATCACAGGAGGTTTTTGGTGTCGTTACGAGGCTCGAACCCAGATCCCCAGGTCCGAGGTCGAGCGCCTTAGCCGTTAGGGCAACTCCTCTCCATTTAATCGAAGGTGTGCCAAAGGCAAGCCCGTCTGTGCCCATCCGCTACCCCACCGCGACCATCTCCCGGCACCATGGTCCTCTGACCACCCGCCGCTACGACTCTAGCACTCTCCATGCACTCAACCCTGGATGCACCAACAACTGCCTGCTCTCGATGCCGAGCAACTCCCAAGACCCGTCCTCCTGCCATCACTGCCACCGCACCTTCAACCACCTCCGGACCCAGACAACTACAGTCAACTCACCGGACGCCAACGCACCCAAACCCCTGAGCTGCATCCTTCTCAATGCACGTTTCCTGCACAGACACGCAGTAGAAGTCTGGGACCTCCTCAACACCCTCATGCCCGACCGCGCCTTCCTCACAGAAACCTGGACCAATGCAAGCTCCGCTCCCGACATCGCAACCACCATCCCTGACGGGTACATGATCCTGAGGAAAGACCGCCGCAGCCACCCTGAATGAAGCCTCGCCTTCATTCATAAAAGCTCCCTCTGACTAACAACCTCAATCTCGAACAAAACCCCAGAAGCACGCACCTACAGGGCCACCACCACGACACACCACCAACTCATCAGATCTACGAAGAGAAACTTCATTCAGGACAGAATCCTCTCCAACTCCCACAACTCCAAGGAACTCTTCAACATCACACAAGATTCAACAGACCCCAAAGCAAAGCCACCGACGTCCCTACCTCCCAGGACCTCTGCAACAAACTCAGCTCCTTCTTCCACCACAAGATCAGGACACTCTACGGCAACTTCGACGACCAAGACCAAGACCAAGACACCGACCCAACTCCATCCACCAGCAATGCCACCTAGCCAACCCTCCTCACCTGGACCCCTGTCACCACAGAAGACACCGCAAAGACTATGAGGAGCATCCACTCCAGAGCACCCACTGACCCTTGCCTGCCACACATCTTCCACAGAGCCTCCTCCGTCATCGCTCCAGGACTACGACGGACAATCAACCGCACCCTCGAAACAAACATGTGCCCTGATGACTGGAAATGAGCCAAAGTCAAACCCCTCCTCAAGAAACACTCCGCTGACCCACCAGACCTTAAGAGCTACAGGTTCCTCTCTCTCCTCCCCTTCGGTGCCAAAGTCACTGAGAAAATCCTCAACACCCAGCTAATGCAGTTCATAGAATCAAACAACATCCTCAACTCATACCAATCCGGATTCTGCAGCAACTACAGCACCGAGATTGCCCTCCTAGCTGCCACTGACAACATCTGTGCACTCCTCGATCAAGGCCACACTCCAACCCTCATCCTACTAGACCTCTCAGCAGCTTTCAACACTGTCTCCCACCGCACACTAGCCGCCAGACTCCATGACGCCGGCATACAGGGAACTGCCTTACACTGGATCCACACCTTCATCTCCGTCAGAACACAAAGAATAAGACTACCACCCTTCTTCTCCGATATCAGATGTGGAGTGCTTCAAGGATCCTTCCTCAGCCCCACAGTCTTCAATATCTACATGGCCCCCCTCGCTACCATCGTCAGAAAACATGGACTCAGCATAGTATCCTTGCCAACGACACCCTGCTCATCCTCTCCCTCACCAAGGAACCCAACGTCACCAGGCACAGTTTCCAGGAAGGAATGAAGGACGTAGCATCCTGAGTAAGCAGCAACTGCCTGAAGTTCAACTCGGTGAAAACGATAGTCCTCATCCTTGGATCCACCCCCACTGTGTGGGACAACACATGGTGGCCCGCCGCCCTCGGAAACCCTCCCACTCCACAGACCACGCCTGCAATCTTTGCATCATTCTAGACTCCTCTCTCACCATGAACTAACAGATCAATGCCATATCCTCCACATGCTTCAACACCCTCTGCATACTCCACAAGACCTTCAAATTGATCCCCCCTGAATCCAGGCAAACCATCACCCACAGACTCATCACCAGCAGGCTGGACTACGGGAACGCTCTTTATGCCAGAATCAACAAATCTCTCCTTCACAAACCTCAGACCGTCCAGAATGCCACAGCCAGACTCGTCCTCAGTATCCCATGACACGACCACATCACCGAGCACCTCTGAGACCTCCACTGGCTCCCTGTCGGGAAAAGACTGACCTTTAAGCTGCACATGGACTACAAAGCTCTCCACAACACCGGACCCCAATACCTCAATGAAAGAATCTCCTTCCACGCCTCCATAGAAACCTCTGCTCTGCTGAATTAGCCTTGGCCGAATTACCCCGCATCCGCAGAGCCAGAACAGTAGGCCAATCCTTCTCCTACATCGCGGCCAAGACCTGGATCATACTCCCCCTCAGCATCAGATGAAGCTCGATACTGCAAGCATTCAGCAAGGTCCTCAAGACCTGACTCTTTAGATGAGCTCGGAGCTGGCCGAACCCCCTCCCCCAGCACGTTGAGACACCCACGGGTGAGTAGTGCACTATAAAAATTCCTGATTGATTGATTGATTGACTTTGCTCAGACTCAGGCATTACCTTCACAGATGCGAGCTCTGCATAAGGGGGTAACCGCAGAATTCTCCTTGGCAGCCCCGACAGCCAGCTTTCTTTCATCTCCTGTTGACCAATAGCACTAATTTCTTCTTCCGAGATAGGACCTGTCTTGCTCACGGCTTAGATATTAGCTGTTCTCGAGCCACTTGCTACTCGTCAACTTCCTTGTACCGGTTCACTGACACAATATAATCCCTAAAATATCCCCATACCAAAAATTTGTGACAAAAATATTGATGTCAAATATATTGTATCCTATACTTGCAATAGTAAGTATAAAAATATTGGGAAAAAATATTGGTATATTAAATATAATTGTATTAAATACTGTGTTTTAAATATAAATACATTGACATAATAAATATCAAATATATTAAATAGTAATATCAATAATAAAAAACAAATAGATTTAATAATTACCAAATAACCCGAATTAAATAAGGTTAACACACATATAATAATTAATATAGATTTTTGCAATATATTTACTTAAAAACAATTATTAAACAAATACTTTAAATTTATAATATAATTCACTTTTTTTAATTAATATAAAAAATATAACAAATACATATATATATAAATATACATATACCAATAACATAACAACTTTAAAAAACAAACCATTCTAACTAAATTAGAAAAGTAAACTACTTAAAATTTAGTGAAAATATTTTATACATTAAAAACAATATTTCCAAATATCATAATTTTAAATAAACAAAAAAATATATAAATTATAACTATATAAAATAAATTATTAACTTTAAAACATCAAACTATTATAATAAATATATAAAAGGTTCACTACTCCGAATCACACAATGCAAAAATAACAAAATGTGGTAAACTTTACAAATCTCCCTCCAGTAAATGCAAATGTAGTGAAAGTGTTGGATTGTGGATAGGCAAAAATGTACTATTCCCACTCCGGTAAGTGCAAAAGTAGGAAAAGTTTTGGATTGCAGAGGGGTAAAATGTACTGAAAGCAGCCTCACCAGTATTTCGATCTTTCCTGGTCACCATAGGCGCCAAGATGCTCCCTGGAGTGATAGTTGCGCTGCATAAATGCCAGCTTACATTACATTACATTACTATTCCCACTCGGAAAGCGTCGGATTGTGGAGGGGTAAAATTTACTATTCCCACTCCAGTCAATACAAAAGTAGGCAAAATGTTGGATTGTGGAGGGGTAAAATTTACTATTCCTACTCCATTCAATACAACAGTAGAGAAAGTGTTGGATAGCGGGGCGGTAAACTTAAAGATAGGTTAGGATAGGACAGGGTATATGTTCATAAAGCGCTCGATTGCAGTGGCGTCTTGGTGCTAGTGTATGTCAGAGGAAAGGCAATTATATCACCAAAAGGACTAGATAGATGAGAAAAGCAATGTTTTCAAATCTTTCCTAAAATGCTGCCGATTTGCTTGGATTCTCATGGCCGTTGGCAGTTTGTTCCATAATTTTGCTGCTCCATTTGATAAAGTCCTTCCTCCCCATCTTACCCGCCTAATCTTAGCAGTGTGAAGTAGGCCTAAGTTGGCAGATCTAAGGGTATGCAAAGAGATATAAGGTAAAAGCATTCTTGAAATGTCATCGGCAGCACCACCGTAAAGTGCTTTGTGCACCAGGCACAGAGCCTTAAATTCCACACTCTGCTGGATAGGAAGCCAGTGCAATGATTTAATACCCGCCGAGGTTGGTTGTCCGTTGGGGATATTCAGAAGCAGTCTTGCTGCTGCATTCTGTAAAGACTGGAGCTTCCCCATCTGTGTCTTGTCAATGCGCAAAAAGAGGGCATTGTAGTAGTCTAATTTAGACAAGAAAAGACTCACCATCACTGTCTTTTGTAGTTCCTGCGAGATGAACGGAAAAATCTTTATCAGGGTTTTTAAGAGGAAGAAACAGGAAGAAGTAAGACTGTTCACTTGTGCAGAGAAGTTCAACTTGTCATCAAAGATGACCCCGAGATTCCTGACTTTGGAAACGGGACGAGGATAATTCCTGGTCTCAATTGGCCACCAGGAGTCATTCCACAGGGACGGACCATAACCGTTTTGTCTGTGTTAATTTTCAGGAAGCTATGGTTCATCCAGGTCATGATCTCTGAGAGACAAGCATGAAATTTGGCAGCTGTGACTTCAGGTTGCTTGCAGATGGAAAAATCAAGCTGAGAGTCATCAGCGTATGAAACGAGTGCGAAACCATGACTCCTGATAAGTCTGGCCAACGGAGTGACGTAGATGTTGAACAATGTCAGGGATATGGCCGATCCCTGTAGGACCCCATATGGAAGGTGGAAACTGTCAGATTTCAACCCATCCCACAACAGACTTTGCTCCCTTTCCTCGAAAAAGGATGAGAGATGAGCCGGGGCAGTATTCTCAACCCCCAGATCCTTCAGCCGCTGCACTAGCACCATGTGATTCACGGTGTCAAATGCTGCTGATAAGTCTAGGAGTATGAGGACCGCCCTGCCTCCCCCGTCCACGATCTTCCGTATCTCCTCTGTTGCAGTGATCAGGGCAGATTCAGTAGAATGGTAGGACCGAAAACCATGTTGCGTAGAGTCCAACAGGTTATTTGTATCAAGATAATCACTCAGCACCTTGTTTAATGATTTCTTCAAAGTTTTTGCCACTATTGGTAGCCCGGCAATCAGGCGATATTTCTTCGATTCGTTTGGGTCCAGTGTGGGCTTTTTAAGCAGTGGCCTAATGGCCATTTTTTTCCAGATTGTAGGATAAATACCCAATTCAAGGACTTGGTTGATAAGGGGAGTGAGCTTCTCACAGATCTTCCTGGTAGCCTGATGCATAATGGCAGGGGGGCATGGGTCCATAGGTGATCCAGATTTTATGGAGAGGAGAAGTTTTTGCACCTCCTCATTAGAAATGTCCGGGAAACAAGGTAATCTGCAGGTAATTGATCGAGCATCTTCAAAGAATTGCCATTGCTCATCATGAGTCCCCTGAATATTCAAAAGATCATTATAGATTACTTGCACCTTGCTCTGAAAATAGAGAGCCAATTTATTGCACATTTCTTGGTCTGTCTTAAATGCATTATTCTGCTGTGGTTTTGTCAACAATTTGACTGATTTAAATAATTCTTTAGTAGAGTTTTCAGCCTCCTCAATCTTAGTTGTAAAGTATAATTTTTCAGCAGCAATAATAGTTTTTTTATATTGTTAGAGGGCTTCATTATAGATTACTTTCTTCTCATTGCTATAATCTTGTCTCCAAGAATGTTCTGCTCTCCTACAGCTTACTTTTAAGCATTTAAGATCAGGACTTTACTAAGGTTAGGATATCCTTGATCTTTTTACTGTCACCAGTTTTAGGGGCAACATGGTTGGCAGCTGCCAGAAGCCATTCATTAAACTGGGAGGCTGCTTCGTTATTGTCAGACGATGGCGGGGTAGGAAACAGACCTAATGCAAGCTCACAGTCATAATGCTAAAGTGGATAGCCTTGTGGTCTGTCCATGGGAGAGTTAGTGTATCAATCAACGTAATGTCCAGGTTGTTAGAAAATATGCCATCCAAAGTATGGCCTGCCCAATAGGTGGATTCCATTACTAGTTGGGGAAGACCAAAACCCGCCAGATTGTCCAGCAGCCTAGCTGATTCTGGGTTATTTATTAATTCTAAATGGTAGTTGAAATTGCCCAGAATTGTAAGGGAATGAGAGTCAGTGAAGGACTCCAGAAGCGTCAATAAGGCTTGGGGGAAAGCCGCCTTAGGTCCCGGTGGGCGACATATAAGAAGCCCCTGGAAGGAAGTGAGGTTATTTAATTTTATGCAAAAATGCAATGACTCTGCTGGTAAAACTGATATGGCTTCCACCCGCACCTTTAAGTGCTCTCGAAGTATAATAGCTATGCCACCTTCTCTACCTTCTACTCTGTCTTGTGACATGACTGCATAGCCCTCTGGTACAGCAATATTCCAGTCAGGACCTGAAGTATTGTCCGTCCAGGTTTCCGTCAGCAGAAGTATGTCTGGGGTGGATGCCTGAATCAGATCAGGAACATTAATTAACCCCTTTCTGGTAATATTCTTTGATGTCTCCCACTTTACTCTATCCTTGCCTGCCTCTATATTTGCTGCCGCAAGTCCTCTCCCTGTCCTATTTTTATGCTCTGAGGTGTTGTTAATGCCAGGAGTCAATCGAAAGGGGCAATCGGCGCAAAGGAGCTTTGCGAGTTCTGATTTTGGAAAGACATTGTGATTCCTGCAGATACCACTCTCTAAAGCCAGATGCTGTGTTCTATTCTATATATATGGGGCTTTAACCGGCCCGGGGTTCTGGCGCTGGCCGCGCTCCGGGTGCCGATGAGCGCAGACAGGCTTGCCTTTGGCGCGCCTTCGGCGCGCCCGCTGCGTGGTCGTCTCGGCGTGGCTTAAGTAGTGGAGAGAATAACAACTAGACCGCCAACCCCCAGTGCAATGCAGGGGTCGCCTAACATTCGGGTACCGCTGGGGGCGGGCAGGAAGTAAAACATACAACAGGAATGGGCAGCAGCGTAACAACAGCTACCAATGAGTAGTAGAAATATTAAAAGTTAATATATTGAAAAGTTCTGTACAAAAACGCTATTTCATTTAAAATAGTAAGCAGCAGAGCAGCGCAGTGATAAACTCCTGCGTCCACCTACACACTTTACTATTTCTACTCCGGTTAGTACAACAATTGGGGAAGTGTTTGATAGCAGAGGGCTAAAATTTACTATTTCCACCCCAGTCAGTACAACAGTAGGTAAAGTGTTGGGTTGCAGAAGGATAATATTTGCTATTCCCACTCCAATAAATGCAATATTAGGGAAAGTGATGGATTGCAGAGGGGTGAAATTTAATATCCCCACTCTAGTCATTACAGCAGTGGGAAGTGTTGGATTGTGGATGTGTAAAATTTGCTATTCCCACTCTAGTTAGAGCAACATTAAAAACAAACATAATTTCTTGAACAAAATAAAATTATTTCAAAAACAAAGTAAATAAAGACAAATATAAATATGTACAAAAAAAACCTGCAAATATATTTAATATTAAAAGAAACATATTACAATTTTAAATACATATCACAAATAACTACAAATAGTATTATAAATAAAATACAAAAACTTTCATACTAATAAATATTTTGATTTAAAAATTATTTATGAACAAAAAATATTTATTCCATAAATTTAATTTAATTACTTCTCACACTTGAATACCACAAACCTCACAACCTGCACTTAAAAATTAACTTTAGAAAGCAAAATATTTACACAGTTATTATAAATATTTATCAACAAATGAATTATCATGAATTAAATACCAATTATTAATTAATTCTAACTAATTTACTGCCCACAATATACCCCTACAAAGCACACAGCACACTCATAACATTTTACAAAAACTTCATTAACACAATTAACATAATTATTAATCAATTTCATGGTTAATATTAATTTGAACATTAAATATCATTGACTTAAAATTAATTTATTGCCCACCCCACACCCCTTCAAAACCCACAACCCACAACTAAAATCTTTAAACAAAATGCACAATTAACATAGTTAATTATCAATTAAACAAATATTTATTACAAACTAAAATAATAAATAAAAATATTTAACTTCCCACACTTTTCCCCTATAAACCCCACAACCCACACTTCAAATAAAACTTTAAAAAATATACTCAATAAATATAATTAATTGTCAATTAAATAATTAATATTATGTAACAACTAACTATTAATACAAATATATAAATATTCTCCCCATCCTTTATCTCTATAAACCCCCAACCTGCACCTAAAAGAAAATACACAATTAGCATAATTAATGATCAATTAATTAAATAATATTAATTAACAATTAATTAATTAAAACAAATTGTATCCCACCCTATACCGCTATACCCCCACAACCCACACATCAAATTTGCATTAAATAAAATATTAGCACAATTAACATAATTAAATATCAATTAAATAAATATTATTAAATGAAGGATAATCAGTATATGCATATATTTATACCCTTATAAACCCAGATCCCGCTACGTCACTAATAATCACAAAAATGTATTACATTACATTTGATAACTACTAAAAATTCAACAAATATATTAAAAAACATAAGCAATATTCATACAAAACATTTACATCATATACATTTAAAATATATACTAAAATACGTAATACTTAAAAAACAATATTTTAAACAACTATGGGGGTGATTCGGATGGCAGACGGACTTCAGTTCATCCGCCACTGTGTCGGGGAGTGGGACCGCCCGCCTACAAGGAGGCGGCCCCACAGGTGGTATTACGATGCCACCGTGGAGGTCGCATCTGCTATCTTTAACATTGCAGTGGGTGCTGCTAGCTGCAGCACCTACCGCAATGTTAAAGATGCACTGTTTACATTTCCCTGCACCACTTGGCAGGCACCACGCGGTGCCTGCCACATGGTGCAGGGAAATGTGGTGCCCCCAAGTGCAAAACGAATGTGCCCCAGCACAGGTGGGGCCGCAAAAAGCCCCGAAGTCATTCTCCGCCAGCCTTCCGATGGCGGGGATACAGCATCCAAATCTGGCAGGCAGTACCACCACCATTCTGTGGATGCGGAGCAGGTCTGACAGGCAATCGTTTGCCACTGTCAGACCCATGGCGGACGAGCTTTCTGTCTGCCAGGCACACCACCCGCAATCCTGATCTAGTGGGAGGAAGAAGGCGTTACGATGGCGGTGAACCCGCCACCGGCAGCCTGCCAGTGACGGGTACACCGCCATCGTAATCAGGTCCTATAATTTTCCAAATTATAATAATGACTTTGACATTTTTAAAATCTATATTACTTACCTTAAAATCGATATTCTTGACAGCGATATTCTTGCTGATGATATTTCCATATCACGATATTTTGAACACCATATTTTGGTATGGCAATATTTTTATTCCTATATTTTGCCTGAATAACCCTGGTCGCAACTTGGGTTGCTCTACTGCATTTTCAGACCCAGTGTGTTCCCTCACAGCTTGGCTAACCCTTTCCCGAGGTCTTGCAACCACTGCTATCATTTCTTCTGGAAGAGGAGCTGTTTCATCAAGGGGACACAGGGCTCTGTGGGTATGAGAGGCATGTACCCAGTTTGTGGAGAAGTGTGGCTCAATGGTTAGAGCGGCAGACCCTGATGCAGAGGTCTAGCCCGGGACCAGGGTTCAATTCCCCGCCTCGGCGGGTCTTGGGCTCAAAAATTCCATGGACCTGATAATTCTCGTCTCAGTGCCTATTCCAATCATGGAGTCCCACTCTGCAACTCTGGGCAATAGCTTGCTTAATCTCCACAACGGCCCCCACAACGCTAAGGATGCCTGGCCTCCACCTTGGGGGTGCCCAGGAGTGGACACCTCACAGGGAAAGCCAGGATGGGTTCCACAGCGGTATTCGTACAAGCGCCTTGAGACCCTTGCGGGTGAGTAGTGCGCTATACAAGTATCAATTTACATTTACATTTACCACACTTCACAGCTGTTGTAGTCACTAGGATCATCTGGAAGGTGCCACGCCAAAAACGTTAAAGACAGCTCTTCCTCACATGTTTTTTAATGAGGACCCATTCTACGGGGGCAAGATTGGACACTGCTCCTGGTGAGGCTGTGCAATTGCGGCGTCAACCTTGTGAGACACAGAAGAAACCACATCAGCCAATTCCTTGCAATAGTTGAGCACTAGCTCATCCAAAATATTAACAAGAATGTTGGCATGTACTGTGGGTAGCCTCACAGTGCACTCCATGAGGATCTTTTGTGGTGACAGGCCAGTGTTTCTGTCAGGAATGCTACGGAGGCCTATCAGTACACGCGGCAAGGCATCAGGCCACTTTAGAGAGGTAGAAGCAAACACCTAGGCTAGCCTGGACTTCAAGGTACCCTTAATCTGGTCCACAATGCCAGAAACCTCTGGCCGATAACTGCAATGTAGCCTCTTCTCCACTTGTAAAGCTGCACACAACAGTTTTATTATCTAATTATTAAAATGAGATTCTCGATCAGACTCCAAAGTAGTTAGAAATCTGAATTTTGGAATGAGCTCCCTCAATACCAATTTTGCCATGGTCAGACTATCTCTTCTCCCAGTTAGGTAAGCCTCCACCCACCGAGAGAATATGCGCACCACTACCAAGACGTACCGTTGCCCATTACAGACATGCATTCTCTTAAAAGGTACCTCTGACTTTCCAATATGACTCAGGGTAACTGCTGTCCCTTTCCCAAAATGTATCTGTTGACACTTCACACGCCGGTGGCACAGAGCTTCAGCAATCACTCAGAACTAAGGGGCCTATTACGATGGCTGGCTGTCTTTGTCCGCCCGCCACCGCAACGGAGCACGGGACCGTCCACCGTTAGGATGCGCCCACCAACCTGTGGCGGGCGCATTCTTGACTTTAACATTGCGGCAGATGGTGCTTTAAGCAGCACGCGCCGCAATGGTAAAGCCCATGTTGTGCATTGCCATGCACATCGTGGCAGGCACCGTGCGGTGCCTGCCACCTTGCGCATGGCAATGATGGGGGGTACCATGGGTACCCCCCAGCGCAGCCACCCACACACCCCCAGCAGGAGTCCGCAATGGGACCCGTGGTGAATTCCCGCATGCCTTTCCATGGCGGAGTCTCCGCCATGGAAAGGCATGCATCCTAATATGGATGGGGGTGCCTGCAAGGCACCACCACCATATTAAGTCCCTTTTCCACCCAGCTGGCAATCCGACCGGCGGAAAAGCGGCGGATGGTCTTTCCATCTGCCGAGGTGCCCCTTACCATGCTAATATGGTGGGGGGTGAACCAGGGACATTTTGCGGGCAGATCGCCGCCACCGGCCCGGCAGTGGCAATTTGCCCGATATCATATTGGGCTCCTCAGTGTTAAACCAGGTCTATCTGAACACTCTCATCATTGCATCCTTCCCCACATGTGTTGCTCCGTGGATGTGTCTTGCCATAGGACGTAACAAGCTCTTTGGCAACATTGGTCTCCCATCATTAGAAACCCATATGTCATCTTCTCTTTTCACACATCCAGACCTTACCCATCCAGCTTCCTCTTCCTCAGAAATTTCCCCTTGCAACAGTTTCACCTCATCCCAAGTTTTGGCAACTGTCAACAGCAGATTGAGGTCAGTCTCTTCAACTTGCTCATTTGCATATTCTCAATTGAAGATACAGGCGTTCAGAGCACAGTACTGTGCGACCTCATCGCAGTACCTGTTTCCGATGGTAAAAAAGTAATTTCCCTTACAGTGAGTAGGCATTTGACCATGGCCACCTCTCGGGGCAATTGAAGTGCTTCCAACAACCTTCTTACCTCCTTCCCATTCCTGATGGGTGATCCGACAAGGTCATGAAACCCCTTTGAGACCACAACTGTCCAAAGTCATGCACCACACTGAAGCTATACTGGCTGTGGTAAAGATGGTCACCTTCAGTTGGTCAGAGACACAGCATGCATGTGTCAAAGCAATCAGCTCAGCTACCTGGAAGAGCAATTGAAGGAGTTGTGGCGCCGCGGCCAGGGCGACTGACGCCGGACGCTGGGGATCACGGTTCGATCCCCAGCTCTGGTGGCAGGGGTCTGCCCAGCACCATGCGACTCTGGGCAATAACTCGTTTAATCTTTCCAACGGCCTCCATTGCCGAGATACCCCAATGGGGTGAGCCGTGCACTATACAAGTACTGGATTTACATTTTACATTTTACCTGTGTGGAGAATACTCCTTGAAAACAGGAAGCTTCCACCACCCGTGACAGTGCAGACAGCATAGGCCGCACTCAGATTACCTTCATGGTCCCTTAAGTATGAACCATCTATAAACAGGGTTTGATCAGCATTTAGTAGTGGTTTTTCAACAATATCAGGATGGGGCTTTGTGCATAATTCCGTGACACCAAGACGGTCATGTTCTCTGTCTGGATCACCCCATCACCTTCTGGCAAAGGCAACAAATTAGCAGAGTTCAGTATAGTGCAGGGCTTTAGGGTGATGTTCTCAGTATCCTGTATAACCTGCTAATAACAAGTAAGTCTACTGTTTGTGAGATGCTGCATGCCTGTTCTAGTAAACAGTAACTCTACAGAGTGGACAAGTACACCGTTAGTGGACAACCCATTACAATGCTTTCACACTTCTCCAAACTGACACCTGTTGCAACAACGTACTTGAGACATCCGGGCAATGCAGATGCTACTGGATCTAGAGTAATAGAAAAGTAGGCAACTGGTCTACAGACTCCTCCATGAGTCTGAGTTAACACTGAGAGAGTGCAGCCCTCTCTTTCATAGCAAAAGATCAAAAACGCTTTGTTGTAATCTGGCATTCCCAAGACTGGAGCATGGCAAAGGCATTCGCTCAGCTCCAGGAATGCACTCAAGCAGTCATTGACCCAAGGTACCGGTTCACACACATTATTCTGTGTCAGCTTCTGTAGGTGATAGGCCATTAGAGAAAAACCAGGTATCCACTGACGACAGTAGCCCATTATTCCCAGGAACATCCTAACCTCTTTCTGCATACGCCACAGGTTCATTTGCATGATCGCCGTGATCCTCTCTTGTGACACCTTGCTTACACTTTTTGCACTCTTGTGCCCTAGATAGAGAACTTCCTTCAGACAGTACTGTAACTTGTTTGGGAATACCTTATGTCCCTTCTCAGCTAGATGGTTCAGTAAAGCAATGGTATCAGTGTGGCCCTCATCCTGAGTATTCGAAGCAACCAGGAGGTAGTCAATATTCTGTATCAGGACTGAATTGCAGGGCATGACTAAAGATTCAAGGTTTGTAATCAAGATTTGGTTGAAGATAGAATAACTTTCTGTATACCCATGTGGGACATGACACAACGTTAAGATGCGGTTGCCCAGCGTAAAGGTGAACTCAAATTGACTTGATTCATGCTGAGGGACCGAAAAGATCACCCGACAGAGGTCGATGACAGTGAACCATTCAGCTTCACATGGAATCTGAAACAGTATCACAGATGGCTTTAGTACCATGCAACAACAAGGAAGCACAATATTGTTGATTTTTTGGAGATCCTGCACAATACGGTGCTTGCCGTTGGGATTTTGTAAACCCAAAATGGGCGAGATACATGGGCTCCCCAGGATCTCCTTCAAAATCCCCTGATCAATCATGGACTCAATCACAGGCATTATCCCAGCAGTCATATGGTATGGTGGCATTCTGGGATATTCCGCAGCAGTTTTACTCTATATGTGAACAGGTTTGACTCCTTTATTGAGTCTGATGTCCTTCCCTGTGAAATCCCAATCTTCTTTCGATACGGCCTCCTGGAGGTCTGATGGCAGATCTTCTATGGTTAACAAAGGGAATAATGAAACACCTTCTTCTGATTCACCAGTTTGAATGCTACATTCTCATCGTTTGTCTGGATATCAATACCCTCAGAGGTATAGTATATGGTACAATTGAGCTTACACAGCAAGTCTCATCCCAATAAACTTACAGGACTTGAGTCACACACCACAAACTGGTGCTTGTCTTCAAAGGTCCCTATTCTCCCAGGGACCTCCTCAGTAAGAGGTTTGGGCATTCTCTTATTAGTTGCGCCTACAACTTGGATTGTTTTTCCCAAGAGGGGTAGGTTAGAAACCTCTGCTATCCTCACATTAGAGCAGGTAGCACCCGTATCAACTAGAAAAGTAACGTTGTGACCATCGACATCCACATTGACATAGGGTCCACTGCTGTCTACCTCCAAGACTGCTCCAAGGGTACAGTATTCCTTCCCCCTCAGGGCACCGTCATAAAGTCGGGTTTGTCTCTGAACCAAGGCTTCGAATGTGGGGTACTGTTGGACTGAGGCATTCCCAAACGCGACATTATGGAAAGCCTGCATGGCACGAGAGTTTGAGGCACCTGAATTACAGGCCTCTGCATTCCTCCCATATTCTAGGATCTGGTTTGAGTCATGTTCTGCGATGGTACAAAGATACCCTGGGGAGGATTGGATTGCCCCACTCTGATCCTGGTTTGCAGTATTTAAATGACACTTGTTCTTCCAATGCAGTATCCTGTTGCAAGAGTGACACAGGCTGGTTTTCTTAAGCATTGCAATGTCTATTTCTGTTTTTGGGTCTACCGGGCCACACCTTCCCCTGCCTTGACCTTGCACTCCTCCCCCCTGAGGCACCTGTACTCCTTGTGGGTAGGTTTTTGGCATAGGAGCCAAGTTTCCCTTGTAAGTCTGACCCAGCCCTCCCCTCTGCACAACTTTCAATTGGACTAGCATCAACGTCTCCTTCATCTTCTTATGCCTCACCTCAATTTCATCACTACAATATTTGGCATAGCGCAAAATTTAATCTATAGTCGTATTCTGCCAACAAACCAAATGCTGCTGAATTATTAGACTAATTTCAGTTTGCAACCCAGTCACAAATTTAGACACAAACTGTCTCATGTCCTTAGCTTCTAGTGTATCAATTCCGCTGTAGTTCTTAAAGGCTTGCAACTGCCGCTCATAGTAAGCATGTACTGTCTTTTTAGGTTCCTGAGCAGTTTTATCTATCTTGACCCAGTCCACATACTGTGGAGCCTTCTTGGCCTTTAACCATGTAATCATCTGATCATATTTCTTCACCACCAACGCGGGCGGACCATGAGTCACTAAATCTCTTTCAGAATCACAGTTGGGCCATTCTATAGCTATTATATTTTATTATTTCTAAGTCTCTCGGGACCACAATTTCAAACAATGTGTTAAGATCAACCAACAAAACCTTTGTTATCTTTACAAAACGATCAACCTGCTTGTACCACTCCAAAGACTTCTCTCTCAATCTCGGGAAGTCATTTGTAAAAGCGGCCAGATCACCCCTACTCCAGGGTCCATGTACGAATCCTCCCCTCGGTACCTTTCTCAAAGGAAATACCTGAACACTCCCTCCCCTTTTCTATGCAGCTTCCCGTTCCACCCATCTATTGCCCACTTCTCTAAGAAACTCAAAAGTTGGATACAAAATATGAGCTCTCGAATTTGTGTTTTAAGTCCTGGTGTCCTCAAATTCTCCAGATCCTGGTCACTGTACTCAAGTCGATGATTTTCCTGCAGCCCATTCATCCTATCCATATCGACTTCAAATTCAGTAGCCATTTCAGCTCATTTTCCATGTGCCTCCCTCGCCCCTCTAGTCACATCCTTACTAAGGAGCAACAATTCATTTGGCTGATAGGAATCTATTGAATAGAGCTCTAAGATACCACTTATCAAGGCATCTAATTCAGTTTTCAGCTTAAGCACATCCAACAAATCCACCTTCACCACTGACTTGAGTGTCCCTGAACTCACATCTGTGCTCTCTCATTAGTATGACTGTGCTCCCTCAACCATTTCTCTAAGTCCTAAACATCAAACATACTCCGTCTTTCAGGCATTTTTGGGGTATTAATCTGCTCTCTGGGGGTGCTATTACACACTCTGGGTCTCCCATATAGGCAAACCTGCCACTATGAACTCTGAGAGCATCCTAACAAGCCCCAGCACGATTTGGACTACAGATGAATCCGCGGTAGCAGAACCGTGGGTGTTTGCATTCATTGGAGTCAACTGAACAAATTTCATCTGGGGGCCCTCCACTATTTCCTGTGTGGCATCCCCACCTGGCACCACCGTGGCCAATGGTGACAGGTACCGTAAGGGCATCCGGGATCCTCAAGTCAAGGCCAGGATTAATAATGTATGGATGCTTCTGAAACACCATCTGAGCTTTCTCTGTCGATAGAGTCCCTACAACATGCAGATTGACAGCTGCAAGTGCCGGGGTACTCGCAGGGTCATTAGGATTTCCCCCACTCCCTGAGTACTATGGAGTATATGGGGGTGAATGCTCCGCCAACAACCCTTCGAGCAAACTATCCGCGACATCACTGTCACTATCCTCCTCCCCTTTGTCCGCCTGCTCTTTCTTCCCATCCTCCCGTGCCATCCTCTACTCCGTCACTAGTGCCGAGTACAATCTCACTCGTTCAATCATGTCTACTCCACATCTTTTTTGTTTCGTGTCCTACTGTGCCTCCTGGTATGCGTGCATTTCTGCATCATTCCCTGATAACAATCTCTCTGTTTGGCATGTGCAGCATGCATCCTTGCATCAAGTGCTTCAAACTGTGTGGGTCTAGGTAAAGGTGTCATAGCATACAACATTCCCCTCAAATGAATTTGTTGTATATTGATTCTTCTTGTAATATGGCTGACAGTAGTCATTAGCCCTTCCTTAGTGTTTTCACCTTCTCAGTCTCCCAGAATACCTGTGCGTGTTCTAACTTGTACCAGAGTGTTCTACCTGTGTCAGTTGAAAGTCTGGTCAGCTGGCGAGGTTTGTACTCAGCTGTGACCTACAATAAATCTACATGTAATCAACTAGAAGCATCCTATTTACAACATTTTGGCGACGAGGGTGGGATAAAATGTTGTAAATAGGATGGTGATAGATGACAGGATGCTTCTAGTTGATTACATGTAGATTTATTGTAGGACACAGCTGAGTACAAATCTCACCAGCTGACCAGACCTTCAACTGACACAGGTAGAACACTCTGGTACAAGTTAGAACACGCACAGGTATTCTGGGAGACTGAGAAGGTGAAAACACTAAGGAAGGGCTAATGACTACTGTCAGCCATATTACAAGAAGAATCAATATACAACAGAATTATTATCCTCAAACGACAGAATGAAGCCGTATAGTTAGCAGGCATATCCTCTGGGTATTCTCTTCCCCCACAATAGTCAGAACAGGCGCATCTCCTCTAAACAGTTCTCTGATCGCTTTAAAACACTTCATATTCCTTTTCTCTTGCAATATGTGTAATTGACCTTCAAATTGTAAAACGTCAGGGTTCACACAAGAGTAGACTTACAGTTCCCAATCCACCTATCACAGCGCAGTACCTTCTGATGTCACTCCTCACTCTTTGCAGCGGCTCACCCTCTGTCACAATTTCTCTTCGCACACACACATTTTCTTTAAACAACAATTGTCAGTCACTCCAAAAATGCACTCTCTTATAAATTAAACCTTGGCCTGCGGGGAATCACCTGACTCAGCGTAGTTTCTCTACTGCACAAAAGGTCCATTACACTATTCAAACTGTCCCATTCACACAAAGTTCCCTATCTCAATTGGGCTGATGATGTCTGACAACAAACCCCCACAAAACACAGCAGACAAATATATCACAGTGTCTTCTGCACCTTACTATATATCCTGGGATCTTAGATCACGTCAAACTCAGTAACAACTTCAACAACTTATCACCACATTCACACAACTCTCACAAGACATCCTACTGCCGACTCTTTACCGCAAAATCGAACAACCATCACTGTCATCTACCTGTTAACACTCATTTCCTCTACACTACTGGTTTCTTTGTACGTCAGCGGAACTCCACTTGTTCCCCTCTCGCGATTCGGTTCCTTGCAGGGGACACTATAATCGGGCTCTAGAACTGACCTAGATCTCATTCCTCCCTTCAAGTGCAGAACCATCCAATGAAGCTACCATGTGCTAGTGCGGAAACGTGTTTCCCCAACTCTAGGTTGATGGTTCTTGTTAGCACCTTGAGAGGTAAGGAACTCCTCAATTCACCCATGCAGAAACAGAAATGTCTCTGTAACTCAAGTCCACTACTTGATAGTTGTTAATCAATGTATTGTAGATTTTGAAACAGGTTCATATATATCAGGGTAAGCATAATATCGAAATACAGAGAAAATAAAATGAAGCCAAACCACAAGAACCGATTCACCCTATATAACAAAAAGAAAACTACAAGTTCAGTTACAGGCACATAGGTTATTGGAAGGCACAAACGTAAATTAGATTGCATTGAAGTTCTGGAAAAATTTATCTCGATGTACTTTACCTATCCCTACACTAAGGAGAGGGGAAACCTACAAATAAGTTTCAAGGGACGCACGAAAGTGCCAGTCATCAGAGTCCTTCTAAAGGAAATTCCGACATTGGTCATGTAGCCTAATGCCACAAGTCCCAGGAGAGGTCTGTACCTTGAAAGGTCTGCAAGAAGAGTGCCAGATGTCCCTAACTTCATTAGTATAAAGCAGCCATCTAGTACTGGCACCTCCCAACTCTAAAGTCATTTTCCATTATCCCAGCAGCGTTCATCTGCTCCCTTCTCCTGCTTCACACGATAAACTCCCCTCGTGTCCTTGGTACCATCTCCATCTCCCACTAGAATTCATTCTGTCTTCGTTATCGCATTCCTTCCCAGGCCTAACCATCAACTGAGCAATGGCCCATTCTCTAAACTGTCTTGTCCACCTGCAGTGCGAACACAAATACATGTAACGTTTCACAGTGCAATAAAGTTAAATGTTAGTCAGGGAGAAGAGTCAGGAATACAATTCCTGCTTACTGCTTTTAGTAAATTAGCATTTCACAGATTTCGGAGCACCTCTCTCTGACCGATACAACATGATATTTTACTGTCCACGATATCATGAATACCCAAGTTCTACAACATTGTTGCGACAATGTCATTATAACTATTTCACAACACTTTTAATGTTAAACTATTCTTGGGTGTTAAGGTGAAGCCCGAAGTTGTCATATATGTCTCTACTACACACAACATACATTATAAGATGAAAGAGTTTACGAAACCTTGACTATAAACCCTCTTAGTTCCCAAATTAGTCACACAAAGTGTATGTGAGTGCAAACTTCTCATGGCTATATCGCACTCCTAAGGAATCTATCAAAAGAAAGCTGAAACAAGCATAAACTCCACTCCTCTATCCTAGCACACCCTGACTGATACTGCATCAGCACTGATTTCTGTCGAGGCATTCAATGACTGACACTAGGTGTCACTGCTGCAGCATTGGACGTTTTTTAACTCAGATCAGCTCCAGGAATGTATGAAACTACTAACACTTGAAACAAACCCATGAGAATCAAAACGTCTTGGATTTGATTTTAGATAACCGTCAAACCTTTCGATTGTGAGGAGGCCAAGTTAGTCATAGCATGCCATTATATTTGTGTTAAAAAACAAATAATATTGTGATACCTGTAACGACACATTTGAAGGTTGAGCCACTGATAAATGTGTCCGATCAAGACGTGTCAGCGTTCTAGGTGTCTAACTAGTCCTGTTTACAGAATAGGATAGGAAGCTCTGTTTGGAACGAAGCGTGTCTGCTGTCAGAATAATAATTGCTAGAATGGATAACCCTCTCTTTGCGATGAATGCTGTTAACAAGACATTGGATTTGAAACGTAATTTGATTTCCGGAGTGCCTGCTTAGTATATACTTATTGAATAGGAAACTTCAAAGGGGCAGATTTACAAGCCCCTTACGTTACTTTTGTGCCGCCGTTGCGTCACTTTTGTGACGCAGCGGCGGCGTAAAAGTTGCGGCAAATTTACAACGTGGCGCATCTAAGGAGAAGCGACACGTTGTAAAGCCCTACGTCACATTATACCTGGCGCAGGTATAATGTATGCAAGGTAGGCGTTCCCATGCAAAAAGCCATGTAGAACTAGTGCAGTGAAATTTACAAGATTTCACTGCGTCACTCTACGCCTTCCCTGCATCAAAATCCCGACCCCTGTTCAGATTAGGCGTAAGGATTGACGCAGGGCATTTTACATGGGACCTATCTATGTTTTCTGGCGCATTGCTGGAGTTGCATCACTTTTGTGATAAACTCCAACAATGCGTCACTTTTCCTCCAACAGATGCATCAGAATTTCTGACGCATCTGTAATTCCTTGCGCCATGGTGCCCTGTATTGTAAATACAGCGCATCCATGATGGTGCAAGGACATTTGAAGGTGACGCAAGGAAACTGATGCATCTATGCACATGCGTCAGTTCCTTGTAAAAGTGTTTACTTACTGAGCGTACACTAATTTTTGGAGATCATGCCAGCCACTCTTATTATTATGCTCCGCGGGATTTTGGCAACCATGGGCAATCACGAGTACTGCAGCTGGTTTTATGTTATTTGATTATTTCGACATTATTAGTGTTAAAATGAGATTATAAAATATAAAAGCGGTTTAAGAAAGGACTGGATTTCTTGGCAAAATAGTCGAGTTGCAGCTGAGTTGTGGTGCACTTAGATGTCACATTTCATATATAAATAGGGTGATGTCAAAATGGACCTTTGATGTATTTGTGCGATTAGTATATTTTGCAATACTATAGTGGCGGGGCATATATTGGACACTGAACTAGCAGATATTTCTATTTTCAGAACTCATTGCTTGTGGGAAGTAGTCCGAACTTCAACTGCTCTGATGTCCTCACCAGCAGTGATGCAAATATAGAGCTTAGCAGTGCTCACCGCAGCACAAGACCGCCAAAGGGTGAGCTTCTTTGTCAGTGAAAATTGATAATGGGTTTAAATCACTGATTTCATGGGGTTAAATTAGTAAACATTGTCTTAAAATGTGTTTCTCTTCTCACACTATAGGCGGTAGAAGTGGGATCTGCTGGCCAACCTTTGCTTCAGGACACAATGGAGCCCCTGGAAAGCCTATGGCAGGCCTGATGTCTTACAATGCTATCACTGGCTTAATGACTGTAGAAGGTAGGTGTGCACTGTTCTAGCCTTCCTTTTGTCACTGCCACTCTGATGGCTCTTACTAATCTTTCCTAAGTAGAATATATATTTATATACTAATCATAATTGTATCACAATTCCTATTTCTATTATTGTGAGAATTTTATGATAATAGTAATAACAATAATGCATACATACATACCATCATTTATTGGTATATGGCACATTTTATATACTCTCTGCACTTATACATTAGTATGTGGCATCATTTATTAGTATATGGCACATTTCAGATATTTTGAATTGCAATATTGTTTGCAGACCTGTCTAAAGTTAGGTACTGATAAAGATCAATTCAAAATGGTCAGGCGATTTAGTTGATGTTTCCTAAGTTAAATTTGCCCGGCGTTAAACGCCTCTAATACCATACGAAGTTATCCAATAAAGAGGCAGGCGCTGGAGACAGGAAGACAGGAAACAAGTTTTATTCCGACGGATTAGAACACGTCAGATCGGACAACAAGGTATCGTCTCGAGGTGCTCTCCCAGCCTCTCTGAGGCCTGGTCTTTTATACACTGGTTTAAGACATGTGAACGCTCTTTATTACAACAAAGACATTGTGAAGTATGAGGATGACATCCCCGGCACCCCCCCAGTTCCGGCCCATTCCAACACATGACAACAGTAGAGGCCCTTACCCCTCATACAATGGGAGGGGTCTATCACGCAGCTGAGTGTTCTGCCGATTCCTTTGGAATGTGTGCGCCTGATCGAATCTCAGGGGGTGGGGAGGTCATGATCAATAGTGGCTCCTTTCAAGAAAGGCGAGTGCATACAGTAGTGGGCAATACACTGTATCCTCAGGCTAAGGGATGACCAGCGGTCCATGTAGAAAATTAGGTTCGGAGGAAGAGGTCATCAAAAGAGGGGTATTCATGGACGGAAAGAAGGTGTTGGTCAGGCACGGGGTGTGATTCTCAGAGACAGAGTCATGCGGGAGGGGAGGGCTAATGACTTGTGCATGTGAGAGCGGGGACAGCCAGGGTGCGTGGGGGAGGCTCGCAAGGTTCAGGGAAGTGTGCTGACGGGTGATCGTGAACAGGGAGACCATGGTACCTAAAATGGCTGTCGTGTATGTTCATACGTGAGTCTGCAAGATGGCGTAGATGATGTTCAGTACACGAACTAAAATTCCACAGTCCTCCCTTTTAACATGTCTCGCCAGCTTGTCAGTTTGGATCGATCCCCATGAGACCACGCACCTCTATCTCATATAGGGGACTCATGTGCTCAGTTTTAAAGTCCAAAGTCTTAGGGCACGTACAGTTGGAAACGAGTGAACACAGAGGTGGCAAACATTGAATACCCAAGCAACACCCACATAGTATCATGATTGGTATCAATATAAACGTAAACAATCTCCGTCCCCAGTCCTTCAAAGTGTCCCAGAACCAGCCTCCAAGCGACCATCCTTCCTGCTCCTGGTGAACCTCTGAGGACAGTCTGTGGAGGTGTTCGATTGCTTTGTAGACTGAAGGTGAGTTATCTGGCACGTAGGTGCAACAGCTGGAGCCGATGATGCGGCATGCACCTCCACGGTCGGCCAGAACCACATCTAGAACAAGGCGGTTTTGAAGAGCCACCAGGCGGACTGCCTGAAGCTCAGCCGTGTTGTTAGCAAGGATGCCAGCCGTGATGTTAATGGTTGTTTCCACTGCCTGTGTCAGGTGTCGGATAGCGCGGCTATTTGCCATTGGGCCCCACAGAGGAACAAGTCCCTTTGCCGCATCCAGGAACTGTGCTCCGGTGGAGTCGGCTTGCCCAATGTCTCCGGCGCGCTTTTGCCGGTGATGGTAGGCTGGGGCCACGTATGTGGGAGGAAGAATGAAGGCGATGTAGCAAGTACCCCTCCAGCCTTTTGGGAGCCAAGTGTAAGCTTTGGTGCCACAAACAAAGTACATATTCGGGGAAGCAACAAAGGAGGGGGGGTCAGCTGAGACCAATGTTTTGGTGATACGACAGGAACTGTGACCCACCAGCTGCGTTCCCTGGCCTTCGAGGCATACAAGTCCTGTGACATTGATGACAGACAGGGCCACGGTCAGGGTGGCAGCCGTTTGTTTCCGCAGGTGGGAGAAGGTGGGTCTGGCTGGATTGTGGAGCACTTGCATTTCGACTCTTTCTTTGGCCGGGATGTTCGCAAGGAAGGCTGAACCTGAAAGCACAGGACAAAAGGGGGCAGACGTCTTTCCTGTTTTGTTCAGCCAGAACCCATAGTAGAAGTGCGATACTGTTTGACCAGAAGCGGCGTTGTCCTTGTGGCTTTCCTGCAAGAGGATCAACCAGGCGAGGCAGGAGCTGTGAACTGAGAAAGGAGAAGGGATGAAGGGGATGGAGTGTCCGGTAGCATGCGGGAGCAACCCGCAGATCCAGCAGTTCGTGGCATTTGCAGCAAGGTTGTGCTGGTGTAACAGTTGCACGAAGGAATTGTTCCAGAACTCCTTACGCCTTTCTCGGAGCTGAGGTGAAAGGGTGATAAGGTGGTGCTCTTTCATGGTGGTTGGCTGTACAGTGGTCGGCAACATCTGGTGAGCGGGTGTGCTTTCCTCCAAGATCCAGAAGGAAGTCATGAGGAGGAGGCAAAAGAGGAAGACAATGAAGAAAGCGATTGTCTTTGATTTGTGCAAATTATCAGTCTTTGGGTTCCTGTAGTGGGTATTTCCTGTTGCTTCCGACGTCTTCTTATCTGGCGCTTCCATCATCTTCTTATCTGGCGCTTCCATCATCTTCATCTTCAAGGTGCTCGGTAGTGGGCAGAACCACAGACTTTGTTTAGCTTCTCTCCGGGTAACCCTTGGTTGCTTTGGGTCACCGTTCTGAGATTTTTAACTTAGTCAGTGGCCTACTTAGCCGAAGCTCCCTCCTTTCGACGCAGGAAATACCCTTCTCGGGATGGCACAGTGGGATCAGAGTGTTTTGCAAGTTCAAGTGCCTCGGTATCAGGATAGCAGTTCAGTGATGGTCGGTCTTTGTTCAGGAGCTCTTCTTGGGTGCTGACGTTGTCTGTCGTGGCCAGGGTCGAGGAAACCTTCTTGCAGTGGTGTGCGTGCAGCCAGTGCTTCTTCCCCTCCACTCGAAGAGCCGTCCGAGTGGTGATCAGTACTTGCCAGGGGCCCGTCCACCGGGGTTCCAGACTCTTTGCCCGTTGAAAATTCCGGACTAGGACATACTCTCCCGGTTGGATATCGTGACCGGGACCCCTGGAAGCATCGGGGATGGCCTGCTGCACCTGTTGAAGAATGACAGACAACGTTTTAGTTAACTTGTATAAATAATCTGACAGCAGGACGTCGGGGACGTCGTGAATGGAGCTCGGCTTGGGGGCAGTCCAGAGGTTCATTGGTTGCCCAAACACAACCTCGTAGGGGGTCAGGTGGTGCTTAGTGGGAGTGGAGCGCATCGATAGTAATGCCAGTGGGAGGGCATCTGGCCACTTAAGTCCTGTGGTGGCCACTATCTTTGACAGTTTCAGTTTCAGTGTAGCATTGTGTCGCTCAACCAGGCCAGCGGATTGGGGGTGGAAGACTGCATGGAATCTCTGTTTTACCCCCAACCCCTTCAGGATTAGTTGGATAACTTCAGCTATGAAGTGGGGGCCATTGTCGCTCCATAAAATTCGACAAAGGCCGTAGCGAGGGAAAAACTCTTTCAGTAGTACTTTGGCAGTAGTCATGGCAGTGTTATCTCGGGTCGGATAGGCTTCCACCCATTTGCTGAAGGCACATACAATGACTAATACGTATGTGGGATGGGGGGTCGGGTGAATGAGAGTCGCCACGAGTCGAAGTCTATCTGTAACCGGTTTTTATTATTTACTTCAATAATACCGGGTTAGTCTCAAGCAAAGGGGATAAAGTACAGAAAACATAGACGAGAAGTCTCTCCGATGGTGAACTGCGGGGGTCTTCACTTCCGGTCTTGACTCAACGAGAGATGGCCGCTGCTCCGGAGATATACTCGAGAAAAGAAAAGAGCCACATTAGGGACTGGGATCGATATATACAAAGGGAGAGAGAGGGTAGGGTAGTGAGGGATCACCAGGTTACTACCACCGTCTATAGCTACCTATGAGTGCAGGTGGACGGCAAGGCACGGCGAGAGTGACCACCCTCAGGCTACCCTGTCCCACCCCGTGAGGTAAACAATCCCATAAAACGCCCTCGTACCTTGTGGAGCCACACTTCTCCCTTGGAAGTGTGGCGGGGCGGCTCGTGGAAACGTTGGACTCCTGGCTTGTCGAGTCTCTGCTCCAGGGGTCCCAAAAGCGGTTCCACGACGGTTCCTCCTTCTTCCTCCTTGGCGGCGTCTTCCTCGTGCTCCGGCTGACTTCCCAAAGGTTCCGCGCTGAATGAAAGTGACGGAGCTTCCTTAAACGCCCCTAGCTCCCCCGATTGGACAGCGGTAGATGACGTCCAGGCACCTGAGTGGTCGATTGCAGACGCTGTCGGAGAACACGCCCCCAACGTCATAGAGGCTGGATACAGATACTGACGTGCTGGAGGCAGAGCCGGGGAAGCCCAGGAAACGACGCAAGGATCCTGCGGACGGGGTGGAAAGGAAGAGACGTTAGCAGGCACACCCCGTCCGTCCAAGTCAGGGAGCTCATCCAGGTCAGGGAGCCCGGCTTCGTGACACATCCCACCCCCAGGATTGACCCGATCGGGGGGAAGCGGATACCGGGACAGAAAGTCAACATTACCCTGCAAGGAACCCTTCCTGTGACGGACCTCAATCTGGTATGGCTGTAGGGCCAGGAACCAGCGCAGGATGCGGTCATTGTTCCCACGGTTGCGTTGGAGCCAAGTCAAGGGAGCATGATCAGTATACAACACAAAGGGCCTCCCCTCGAGATAGTACCTCAACTTCTCCACACCCCAACGGACAGCCAGGCATTCCTTTTCAATCGTCGAATACGCCTGCTCCCTAGGAAACAGCTTGCGACTGATAAAGAGCACAGGTCTTTCGGCTCCTTGCACATCCACCTGGGAAAGAATCGCACCAATACCAACTCCAGAGGCGTCCGTCTGGAGAATGAAAGGTTTGAGGAAATCAGGAGACACTAGAACAGAGGAAGAAGTCAAGGCGTCCTTCAAAGCCTGGAAGGCCGAAGTCTGCACAACAGAAGGGGAGGGGAGTGTAGCAGACTTGGTGTTCTTCCCGAGTAGGTCAGTGAGGGGCCCTGCCAGACTAGCAAACTGAGCAATGAAACGGCGGTAGTAACCCACCAATCCCAAGAAGGCCCTGAGTTCTTTCTTTGTAGAGGGGTAGGGTAGTGCTTTGATTGCTTCCAGTTTCTCAGTCTGAGGCTTAATCTGTCCATCCCCTAAGAGATACCCGAGATACTTGACCTGCTGGAAAGCAAATCGGGATTTCTTTGCGTTAATGTGGAGATTGGCCTCCTTTAGACTGGTCAGTATGTTCCCAAGATGTGTCAAGTGGTCCTCCCATGTCTTGCTAAACACCACAATGTCGTCCAGGTAGGCCGACGCATAGCGTAAGTGAGGTGCCAGCAGCGTATCCATGACCCTCTGGAATGTTGCTGGCGCCCCATGCAATCCAAATGGAAGTACCGTGAAATGGAAATGACCAGAAGGGGTTGAGAACGCCGTCTTTTCCATGTCTTTAGGAGCAAGGGGTATTTGCCAATACCCCTTGGTGAGATCGATGGTGGTGATGTACCGGGCCTCACCAAGGCGTTCCAGTAGTTCATCGACTCTAGGCAAGGGGTATGCGTCTTGTTTAGACACCCGATTAATGGCCCTGAAATCGATGCAAAATCGGATACTACCGTCAGGCTTCGGTACCAAGACCACCGGTGAGCACCAATTGCTGTGGGAAGGTACTATGATTCCGGATTTCAGCATACTGTCTACCTCGTCCTGGAACGCTACGCGTCTTGCCTCTGGGATTCGGTAGGGCTTTTGTTTTACCACTGCATTGGGGAGAGTAGGTATACTGTGTTCCGCCAAGTGGGTACGGCCCGGTTGATCCGAGAAGACTGCTGCATGAGACATGAGTAGGTTTTTCACTTCTTGTTGCTGGGTAGCAGACAGCTCAGGGTTGATAGGAGCATCACCAACTGTGTGGCTTGTATCGGGTACAGGAGACGCCACATTGACTGCCTGAGGGGGTGTCCCTAACCATTTTTTAAGTAAGTTGATGTGATACATTTGGGTTTTACCTCTTCCTAATTGTACTAAGTATGTAGTGCGTCCTATTTTCCTCAAAATCTTGAAGGGTCCCTGCCACTCCTTCCTCATTTTATGTGTAGAGGAGGGTAAGAGAATCAAAACCCAATCGCCTACGTCTAGTACCCTCCACTTTGTACCCCGATCATATAGGGTTTTCTGTTTGGTTTGAGCCACCGCTAAATGTTCGTGAGCCAGTGTCCTAAGCTTATGTAGCCTGCTCTGTAGTTGCCTGGTGTAATCCAAAAGGGCCTCGGCTTCCTGTGCTCCCTCAGTCTCCCAACTGTCTTTAGTGATTTCAAGAAGTGTTCTGGGGGATCTCCCAAACAACAGTTCAAATGGTGAAGTCCCTAGACTAGACTGTTTCTGGCTACGGAGCACAAAGAGGGCCAGAGGCAATAACTGATCCCAGTTCTTCCCATCACCCGACAACAGTTTTTTTAACGTCAACTTAAGGGAGCCGTTGTATCGCTCAACCAAACCGTCTGTTTGTGGGTGATACACAGACGTTTTGATGTGTTTGATGTTTAGTTGTTTGCACACCTGTTGCATCAACCGTGAAACAAACGGGGTGCCCTGATCGGTAACAATCTCCTTCGGAAAACCCATGCGAGAGAAGACCTCAACCAACCTCTGGGCTATCGTTGCTGAAGTAGCAGCCTTAAGAGGAAAAGCCTCGGGATATCTCGTGGCGTAATCAACCAAGACTAGGGCGTACTGGTGTCCTCGGGAGGATTTCGGCAAAGGGCGGATTAAATCCATCCCTATTCGGTCAAAGGGAACCCCTATAATAGGCATGGGTACCAAAGGGACAGGAGGAGGAGTGTACGGGTTACGCTTCTGACATATTCTACACTCCTGACAATATTTTTGGACTTGGGCATAAATACCTGGCCAGAAGAAATGACGTAAGATGGACTGACCTGTTTTGTCTACCCCAGAGTGGCCGGCTAACAGATGAGCATGACCAAAAAACAAGATCTGATCACGAAAACTATTCGGGACCAACAATTGAGGGTCGGCGTCAGCCTTGGCGAGCCGATACAGTAGGCCATTCTTTTCGACAAAGGTGGGATAACTTCTGGTGGACGGGTCTTGTCCGTTTCGGGCAACCTGCCATGCATTGCTAAGACTTGCGTCATTTAATTGGGCTGTCCTAAAATGGGTGTCCGTGGCCCAGGGTTCTGCGGCTAACAAGGCATCACTAGCAAGGGACAAGTGGTGAAGAGTTTCTAACAACAATGTGCTGAATGTGGGGTTATCTGTCCCTAGGATTACAGGCTCTGGTAGACTAGCCATAACTCCTACGACTACGTCCATATTTTTCCCTGAGGGTGTTGTCAACGTGACCTTGGCCACAGGATATTCCTTAACGTCCCCATGGACACAACGGATACTGACCCGTCTCCCTGTAAGGAGAGAGGTGTGATCTACCAACTCTTCTCTTATAACAGATTGTTTACAGCCGGAATCCAGCAACGCTCTTACTCTAGTACCGTTCAATAAGACTCGTACATAGAAAGTGGTTCCGGTTTCTTGAGCGTACAAGATGGACCTCGGGGCATAGCTCACGTCCATGGGTTCTTCTTCTCTTTTTCCGACAAAACCGAGCGATATGACCCCACTCTCCGCAATCATAACATTGAGGGCCTGTATTGGGAAGTTCAGGTCGTTGGAACCGCACCTTCGCTGGTTCAGGAATAGGTTTTTGGAAAGTCTTTTTTTTCAGTTTTGACAGGTGGCAACAACTTGGCATTTTTTTCTGGTTCCCTCGTATAAGGTCTACCCTGGGCTCGGGCGTAACAAGTCGCCATTTCTATAGCGTGGTCCAACGTTAACCCGGCATGTTGTTTAAGCCACCTCTGAGTGCTATAGGGAAGGGACTCGATGAACTGTTCAAGGTATACCTTGTTCATTATGGCATCAACGTTTCCTTCCTGGGGTTTAAGCCATAAGTCCGCAGACTCTTTTAACTTGAAAAACAAGGTTTTGGGTAAATCCCCGGGTGATCCTTTCTCTTGACGAAACCTAAGTCGATGAGTTTCCTCGTCCACCCCCAACCTGTCGAGGATATACTGTTTCACGACCGCATAAGCAGTTGTTCCATCACGGTTCACTGTCTGGTAAGCTGCCTGGGCCTCACCGATTAATAATGGCGCCAAGTAGAAGGGCCATCTATCCCCAGGCCAGGAACTGGCTCTTGCCGCTCTTTCGAAGTTCAAAAAGAAAGCCAGTGGGTCCTCGCCTGGACTGAATTTTTGTAACGGTACAACAGTGCCTGGAGGTGGAGCTGAAGTCCTTCCCTGTCCTATCACAGTCATCAGTTGTGTTTGTCCCTCAGCCAGTTTCAGAAGATTGTCGGACTGGGTCTGAATGGCTTGGGTAAACGCGGACCTGTCGGCTTCCATTTGGGTCAACAGATTCTCCATTCTGTATCGGATGGCGTTGGTCACTGAAGGATCCGAGTCACGGCACCACTTGTGGGATGGGGGGTCGGGTGAATGAGAGTCGCCACGAGTCGAAGTCTATCTGTAACCGGTTTTTATTATTTACTTCAATAATACCGGGTTAGTCTCAAGCAAAGGGGATAAAGTACAGAAAACATAGACGAGAAGTCTCTCCGATGGTGAACTGCCGGGGTCTTCACTTCCGGTCTTGACTCAACGAGAGATGGCCGCTGCTCCGGAGATATACTCGAGAAAAGAAAAGAGCCACATTAGGGACTGGTATCGATATATACAAAGGGAGAGAGAGGGTAGGGTAGTGAGGGATCACCAGGTTACTACCACCGTCTATAGCTACCTATGAGTGCAGGTGGACGGCAAGGCACGGCGAGAGTGACCACCCTCAGGCTACCCTGTCCCACCCCGTGAGGTAAACAATCCCTGAAAACGCCCTCGTACCTTGTGGAGCCACACTTCTCACTTGGAAGTGTGGCGGGGCGGCTCGTGGAAACGTTGGCCTCCTGGCTTGTCGAGTCTCTGCTCCAGGGGTCCCAAAAGCGGTTCCACGACGGTTCCTCCTTCTTCCTCCTTGGCGGCGTCTTCCTCGTGCTCCGGCTGACTTCCCAAAGGTTCCGCGCTGAATGAAAGTGACGGAGCTTCCTTAAACGCCCCTAGCTCCCCCGATTGGACAGCGGTAGATGACGTCCAGGCACCTGAGTGGTCGATTGCAGACGCTGTCGGAGAACACGCCCCCAACGTCATAGAGGCTGGATACAGATACTGACGTGCTGGAGGCAGAGCCGGGGAAGCCCAGGAAACGTCGCAAGGATCCTGCTGACGGGGTGGAAAGGAAGAGACGTTAGCAGGCACACCCCGTCCGTCCAAGTCAGGGAGCTCATCCAGGTCAGGGAGCCCGGCTTCGTGACAACGTACTTCAAGCCTTGGCACCTCTCTAGCTGGATGTAATCCATCTGGAGGACCTCAAAGGGGTGGCCGGGGATCCCAAACCCTTCCCGGGGTACCACAGTTCCTTTCCCGGGGTTGTGTTGTAGGCAGATAAGGCACTGCTGGACCAGGCGTTTGGCTGAGTCGGGGATCTTGTTGTTGTGCCAGACTTTGGAAATGAGTTCAATCATGGGGGCAGAACCTATGTGTGCAGGGGAGTGTGCCATGGTCAGTATGGGGATCAAGTATGCATCAGGCAGCAACCATTTGTTGGTGTCTTTTGTCCGCCAGCAGCCCTCATCGTCCCTTAGACCCATCCGCGCCCACTCAGTCAGTTCGTGTGGTGTGCTGGCCGATTGGATGTCCCTAATTGTTTCCCTAGCGTCGGTCCATTTTTCTGCCTGTGACCGGGTCACATACATGCGTGTCATTGTCCTATTCTCAGCTGTGGTTCGGGCAGTGATGTCGGCTAGTGCGTTTCCCTGTCCGACTAAGTCTGTCACTTTCTTGTGTGCCTGGCATTTGATTACTGCTAATCGTTTGGGGAGGAGAACTGCTTCAATCAGAGCGGAGACTAGATCTCCGTGAAGGATGGGCGTGCCGTGGGACGTCAGGAATCCCCTTTCCCTCCACAAGAGCCCAAAATGATGAACCACCCCGAAGGCATACTGGCTGTCTGTGTAAATGTTCGCCGTGGTTCCTGCTGCTATGATGCATGCTCGTGTGAGGGCAATTAGCTCTGCTGCCTGTGCGGATCGTTGTGTGATGCGAGCTGTTTCAACTACTGTTCGAGCTGTCGTCACCGCATAGGCAGCAGAAGTGGTGCCGTCTGGGAGTTTGATACAAGAGCCATCTACCCATAGTTCTCCATCAGGGTCTGTAAAAGCAACGCCTCGGAGGTCAATTCTACTCCTGGTCTGTTCATCCGTGAGGGTCACACAGTCGTGTATAGGGGGCACATCGGGGTCATTTTCGGGCAAGGGCAACAGTGTAGCAGGATTCAATGTCGTGCATCTCTTCAGGGTGATGTGGGGTGCAAGTAAAGTCGTACCCTGTCAGTCGTGCACTAGTCAGGTGTTGAGTCTTGGTCTGGTTCAAAAGTGTGTCAACTGCATGGGGTACTAATACCGTGAGAGAGTTCGAAAGTACAATTCCCTCACTCTGGCGGATAGAGACAGCAGCAGCGGCTACTGCTCGAAGGCAGGCAGGTTGAGCTCTGGCGACTGGATCAAGAGTGGCAGAGAAATAGGCACAAGGGCGTTGTTTGGCGCCGATGGGCTGAGTTAGAACAGACAATGCGCATCCCTCCCTTTCGTGAGTGAAGAGGGAGAAGGGCTTGGAGTAATCTGGTGTTCCTAGAACGGGTGCCGAGCAAAGGGCATCCCGCAACTCCATAAAGGATGCTTGGCATTCGGGAGTCCAAGGGAGTGGGAACGGAACATCTTTGGCCAACAGGGAAAGTAGGGGTTTTATAATGAGACTGAAATTTGGTAACCATTGTCGGCAGAAAGAGGTAAGGCCCACTAATGAACGGACTTGCTTCTGTGTTTTTGGAATGGGGGTGTCTAGGATGGTTTGAATTCGGTCGGGCGTAAGTTTCCTCCCTTCTTTGGACAGGAGATGGCCTAGGTATGTCACTTGGGGCTGGCAGAACTGCAGTTTCTTTTTGGAGACTTTGTGGCCATTCTCCGCAAGAAAGTGCAAGAGTTGGATAGTGGCCGTGATTGCAAGTGGAGTGGTGTCGGCCGCCAAAAGGATATCATCGACATATTGGATCAACACCACTCCATCTGGTAGCTGGACGGCGTCCAGCTGTCTTTTGAGGGCCTGGATGTAAATGCTGGGACTTTCAGTGTAGCCCTGGGGAGCTCTACAAAATCGGTATGAACGGTTTTTTAAAGTGAAGCCGAAGAGATAACGGCTGTCTGGATGGATGGGGATAGAGAAAAATGCATTTTTAAGATCAATAACGGTGAAGGTGGTGGCGGTGGACGGGATGAGAGTCAGAATGGTGGCGATGTCTGAGACTACGGGGTACTGTGGTACCACCACTTTGTTGACTTCTCGCAGGTCGATGATGAAGCGGTATGCTTTCTCATCTCCCTCACCTTGCTTCTTAATAATGGGCAGGATAGGGCTATTGCAGACATTACTAACCACTTCCTCTACCACTCCTGCATCTACCAAGGACTGAATAATCGCTACCAATGCCTTCTCGCCTTCGGGCGATATCCGGTACTGTGGGAGTTTCGGGAGTATTGCATCTGGTCGAACAGTTATGTGTACAGGATCGATCATCATTCGTCCTACATCCGAGTCGTTTCTGGCCCATAGGTACAGGGGTAGGGTATCGAGCGAGGATAGGTCAGCATCTGTTATGGTGTACATATGTCTTGCGGGGTAGGGTCTGGACATGCTCGGGTTGTCGTACAGGATGACTCGGACTCCATCCGGGGAACACCTAATAGTAGCTCGGAAATGTTTCAGTAAATCAATACCCATAATGGCGTCAGGGGAGTTGGAGGAGAGCAGAAATGTTGTGTCAGTGGGGTTGTCTCCTAGGTCAAAGGAGATAGGTACAGACAGGGGGTTAGTGGAGGGCGTTCCATCGAAACCTATCGATGTAATGTGTGAGCCAGACAAGGGTGCCCTTGGAATCAGTCGCTTTGATAATACACTACGTGTCGCTCCAGTGTCTACCAAGAATGGAGACTTTGTACCCAGGACCTTAGCAGTGACGTAAGGACCTTGCTGGTCAACACAGAGCTCGACTGGATCCCTCCCTTGCCCCTGGCAGTCCTATGCAGAGTCGTGAGCATCGTTGCAGTCGGACTGTTGGCACTGATTCTGTCGGGGGCGGTCAAACGTGTTTGGTCTGCCAGGTCGGTCATTGATGGTGTCGTGGGTCTGCCCTCGCCCCTGCCCTCCAGTTTTGGGGCCATTTGTCATGTCCCTTGTCTCTTTATTTTTAATCATTTCCCGAAGGGCCAGGCATTGAGACTTCCAATGTCCAAATTCTTTGCAAAATGCACACTGGTTCTCATCGAGGTCAGTTCGTGGAGCTCCGGATGTGGGGTTGCGGTCTCTAGGGGGCGGATTCCTAGGGGCATTCGACTGGTAGTTTCCCCTATACCGTTCCCTTCCTGTAGTCACTCCCTGCAATTGAGCAATCATCACTCGTTCCTTTAAGTCCTTTTTCTTTCTCTCAGTCGCCCTCTCGTTCTCCTTCTTTTGGTGTTCGTAATACTGAGCCATCTGAAGGATAGCTGCAGGTTTGGAGGCTCCCCAACTACTCTCGCTCGTCTGTAACTTTTGGGAGACCTCTTGCGATAGCCCCTTTACGTAGTTTTGCACGAATAGGTGTTGTCCGGTTGCGGTGGTCATGTCTTGGCCACTGTAGTCGGAGAACACCGTTTCAAATGGGGAGAAATATTCTGATACGTCTTCCTGGGGTTTCTGACGGCAAGCCGTGACTACCGACCAGTCTACCTTCTTCTCTGGGATCAATGTCTTTAGTTTCTGCACTATTTTGTCCGGGAGTTCCAGTATGTCTTTTACAGGTTTCTTTCCGGGCTCTCGCTGCCCATCTAGTTCATTGAGTTGTTTCCAGGTGTGTCCGAACAGATCTGTGTGGTCGGCTTTCCGGATTTGCTTCCACACATCGGCCGGCAGACACAACCCGAAAAACAAATCAATGTCCGATAGAGTCATTATGGTTGAACCGAAGGCTGTGCCTAGTTCGGTATAAAATGCTGTAGGGTTCTTTCTTAAATCGGGCAGGGTTTGCCTAAAAGTTAAAATATCTTGCCGATCCCACGGTTGGTAAACCCAGTTGTACACAACCCTCCCCTTTGCATCTGCGTGGTTGATATCATCGTTTGTTCCCTGACCTCTTGGGGGAACCCAGTAGGGGGCGGCTTCTCTGATAGGCATCATAGTGTTGGCCGCTTCTAATGGGGGCTCAATCGTCTCAGGGACTTTGATCTTGACCTCTGGTTTCTGTTCCGCGAGGTGGCGGAAGACCTCAAGCGTTTGCATGAAGAGGTCCGTCACATCGCTCTCAGTCCCATCTCCAACATCGACCCTTCTATATAGAGTCGTCAGTTTTGCAGGACCCTTATTCTGGTACCTATCCTCATATGCGTTCAGGGTGTGGTAGCTGAACCGTAAAATGAAATGCCGTCTGTGACTACCGGCATGTGAGTTGTGCATATTCATCGTATATTCTTCGCTCTCCTTCCGTTCTACCAATGTTTTTGCTATCTTGTCGATTCCATCCCGCTCATCTTTGCTCAACCTATTTGGTCTGGCTGTTAGCTGTTTGCCAGTCTCGAGTTCCTCCGGGTAGAGCGTAGGGGGGGTCCTGACAGGGCATTGGCCTGCCAGTCCTGATTCTTGTGTTTGTTTAACTTCCTCTCTTCTTCTTATTTCTTCATCTAGTTCTTTTGCGGCCAGATGGGCTGCTTTTCGTAACTCTTTCACTATTTTTGCTTCTTCTCTTTTCCTTCGCTGTTCTGCTTCTTTGCGCCACATGCCAATACTATCGAGCATAGTGGGCGTTGCCTTATTTATTTTTACAGCTGCTTCTAACGTTTTTATTTTATTTTCATCAAAAGAACCTATCAGTGGCCACTGACTTTCGGTATTCTTTTTTTTATATTTATGCCATAACTTACTATAAGCTATAGAGACTAGTCCTTGCTTAGTAAACATGTCCTTATTAGAGGTGCCTTCCAATGGAGCTGGATGGTTCATCTCTAATAAGCGGTCCGGGTTGACCCAACTACTAACCAATGGGGAGAAGATAGGCATGACGGATTACAATGGGGGGCAAAAGCCTGCACTACCTATCTTTTCACTACTTGCAAAGACTGGACAGAATATTCTATTCTACGCTGTTTGCAAACAGAGAATACCTCCAGAAAGAACCAATTCCAGACAGTCAATGTTTGGATAAACAATCAATCAATGAGGAATGAAGTAGGCACGACGGGTTACAATCGGGGCAAAAGCCTGCGTTACCTACCCTTCACTTTCTACAAAGGGAGAGAGAATATTCCTATTCTTCCCCGTTTGTAAGCAGAGAAGATCCTTAAGAGAACCAACTTCGAACAATTCAATGCTCGATTCAAACAATCAATCAATGGGGAGAAAAATAGGCACGGCAGATTACAATGGGGGACAAAAGTCCGCGTTACCTACCCTTCACTATCTGCAAAGACTAAACAGAGTATGGCGACTCTGTGCTTGTTTGCAAATAGAGAATCTCTCAGAGACAATAAAATGAGTAATACTAGTATTTTCAAACAATCAAACAATCAATTTCGCAATTTGTCGCGTGTCACAACCTTAACCGGACCGCACGGACCGTTTCTCGTCTTCCGCTTCCAGCGCCCAATCGTCCTCTACTCTCTGTTGCTATCGCGGCACTCCTGGTGGTTCCCAGTCAGGACCGTAGATCACTCGGGAGAGGTCTGCTCGGAATCAGTGAAGTTCAGATGATCGGCTGTCAGACGAGGGTCTATCGGACAGGAGCTCTTCCGATCGTTGCAGTCGTTCACTCTGTCGTCGGGATCTCTCCCACTGGATCCACGTGTCGCTGATGGGCCCCGCGTTTGGGACGCCAATTGATAAAGATCAATTCAAAATGGTCAGGCGATTTAGTTGATGTTTCCTAAGTTAAATTTGCCCGGCGTTAAACGCCTCTAATACCATACGAAGTTATCCAATAAAGAGGCAGGCGCTGGAGACAGGAAGACAGGAAACAAGTTTTATTCCGACGGATTAGAACACGTCAGATCGGACAACAAGGTATCGTCTCGAGGTGCTCTCCCAGCCTCTCTGAGGCCTGGTCTTTTATACACTGGTTTAAGACATGTGAACGCTCTTTATTACAACAAAGACATTGTGAAGTATGAGGATGACATCCCCGGCACCCCCCCAGTTCCGGCCCATTCCAACACATGACAACAGTAGAGGCCCTTACCCCTCATACAATGGCAGGGGTCTATCACGCAGCTGAGTGTTCTGCCGATTCCTTTGGAATGTGTGCGCCTGATCGAATCTCAGGGGGTGGGGAGGTCATGATCAATAGTGGCTCCTTTCAAGAAAGGCGAGTGCATACAGTAGTGGGCAATAAACTGTATCCTCAGGCTAAGGGATGACCAGCGGTCCATGTAGAAAATTAGGTTCGGAGGAAGAGGTCATCAAAAGAGGGGTATTCATGGACGGAAAGAAGGTGTTGGTCAGGCACGGGGTGTGATTCTCAGAGACAGAGTCATGCGGGAGGGGAGGGCTCATGACTTGTGCATGTGAGAGCGGGGACAGCCAGGGTGCGTGGGGGAGGCTCGCAAGGTTCAGGGAAGTGTGCTGACGGGTGATCGTGAACAGGGAGACCATGGTACCTAAAATGGCTGTCGTGTATGTTCATACGTGAGTCTGCAAGATGGCGTAGATGATGTTCAGTACACGAACTAAAATTCCACAGTACCACATTTCTTAGGACATATCTCTATGACTCTGAACTACCTTTTCCGTTATAGGAATCTGTACTCTGAGATAAAATTGTCACTGACCCCTTAACCATTTATCCCTTAAAGGAAGTAACAGTTGCTGCATGTAAACATTATGCATACCTTCACAAGTAATACCAAATTCTTGAAACAGACAAGCATTGGCAAAGTCGATAGGTCTCGCCATTGTGACCTATTGGCTTTACCACTGATTTTTGCCATGCTGCACTGATTACCCAATGCTGTGCAGCATGGCTAAAGTTTTTCTTAGAAAAGCCTTTGATGCTGCTGTGTGCATCATTTTATAGGTGCACGCACCATGCATGCATGTGCCTACAAAATGATATAGGTGTTATCCCTACTATGTACTGATCCGAGATGGATCAGTGATTACATACAATAATGTAATACGTAAAACCTTCTTTTTTTAAAGTGGGCCAAGTGGTGGAATGGGAGCAACGGGGGCCAGAAGCAGCATGGGGAGGATTGGGGAAGTGAAAGGAACACATGGGAGGGCAGGAGGGGCAAGGAAGCAAGATGGGGGTTGGGGGAAGCAAAAAGGAGGATGCGGGGGGTTGGGAAGCAGCAATGGGGAGAGAGGAGAGCACAGGTAGTGGAAAGCATCACAGAGGGCACAAGGAGAAGCCCACTGACAAGGTTAACAAGGGGTGGGGAGAAGCACTTGGGCAATAGAGGACAATATGCCGTGCAACAGACAGAACTTATGCTGTGCTGTATCCACGACCTAAAAATGGATTGTTAAGAAAAGCCATGTCTAAATAAAGAGAGGAAGAAACAGAATAAGGTGTAACAGTTCCATGTATCTAACAGCTGTAAAATAAGCTAAGGTTATGAAGCGTAAATTAGATACATTTGTTAGATTTTATTTGTGCATTTCCCTTTCCTTGAAAAAAAGTTAAAAAGAATGTCTAGCACCTGGAAGGGTAACACATATCTGGTTCTCCTGGCTTTAGCTTCATTTTTTCTGTGTTTACATGGCACAATCATGTATTTGTGTTTGTGCGTGTGTGCATGCATCTGTGTGTGTGTGAGTGTGTGTCTGTCTGCATATTTCGTCTACCAGCTTGGAACCTGAGGGTACCAAATAATCCATGCCTATACAGGTACCACACTTGTTCCTATCTGCAGGATTGTAACTGGGGGAGTATGCCCAAATGACCCTCCTATACCTGGGCATAAAACATCACCTAAGTGTAAAAAGGAAAATGGTATAAAGGGATTAATCACTCATTTATTTTCAGTCAAGGCACCATTAATTACCCTGACGAGTTCAATATATTTTCAAAATGCACTATGAACAATTCAGTAAGATACACATACTATTCGGCGGGACAGTAGGATACAAAGACACAATAATTCAAAACAAAAACACAAGACTTAATATACATACAACATGAACAAATACATAAATCATTATTATAACATCAATGTAATACATATACACAATAAATGTAATCTAAACACAAACCCTAATATCTACAACTACTGTTGCACACTCCTTAATCTAAGTGATGCACTATGAGGTAGTCCTCTTAGCGCCAGAGTTATCAAACCTCTCTCGTATTCCCTAATATGCGCCCATAATATCATGTCAAAAAATATAATTTATTGGACTCCTCAAATGTCATGTCGACGCGGTCGTGTTTCAGCCCACAATTTCTTTAGGCCTCTTTAGGACAAGGGAACAATATATCTGTATTATTCTCTGAACTCTCAATTCTCAATAAGAGTTCACACCCCCAAGGGTGTCAGTCCCCCTTAAAGGGGAGATCTACAGTCCCACTTTTCACTGTTACAGTTCAATTTGCTGTGTTAACGGGGAATCAGTCGACCTTCGGAACCGGCTTTTCAATCGCCTAATCCTTTTATCTGCCGAAAAACTCCTCTACTCCAAACAATCTTCAAAACTCCCGTCGTGTGGCCACCAATTTCCCGTTAACATAGCAAATTGAATTGTAAAGCTAAAAAGTGGGACTGTAGATGTCCCAACCATTTGTGCATTCTTCCAGTGTCCTGGGTCTCATGACTGTGAATGGCACTGCTATTGCAGTTTGTATATTGCTTCCAGACAGTGACAAAAAGGGAGCTTGAGTGTGGACAAAATGGGCCCTGGCAGTATTACTGGGGAGGGGCTGTACCCAGCCCCACTTACTCTTCAAGGGGCTTTGCCTCCTACACTCACAAAGGAACCTGACACCAAGCCTGCACTGCCTTTTGTCACCCCCAGAGAGTTTTGAGCCTTGACATGTGCAGAACTTTCCAGAACCAGACATGGGGTAGGATAGGATGTTCCCTCACACAAATGCTGACACCAGTTATAAATATTGGACCTTCTGAGACACTGATCATAAAACTCCTGAACTTGTGGAAGTTACAGAAGAAGGACTGCCCTGCTGCCAGAAGTATGCCTTGCTGCAAGAAGGCATTTTGAGAAGGAAGACTGGACCTGCTTGTCGTCATCCCTGGCTTATGAGAGTGACTTAAAGGGTACTTTGGCTGACCTCTTGTGTGAGCTGCAGGAACACAGCAAACTTCAGAGACCTCCTTGCAGCTGCCCAGCTGACCTGCTGCAACTGGACCTACCTTGACCTGCAATGGACATGCCTGAACCCTACTGACCTCTGCTGCAGTGAGGCCCTTATCTCCAAGAGGTGCCTCCAAAGGTCCTGGACCCTTGGCTGGCATCAACGTAGGCTCCTCCTAGGAAAAATGGTAAACATTCTGAAGTTTGAGATGTTCACCCCGCAAACAGGCTAGTTTGTGCTAAGACTTAGCCACCTGCTATGACCAACATCGCAAAGGTGCAGTGAGACCTGCTCTTTGCATCGACATTGACTGTCCCCAGTAACTGGCAACACAAGACCTGTACTTTGTACTACAGTAAAAACAGCTTGCTGCCAACTCCAACACGAAGCTTCAGCAATGACCACCCCCCACGCTGATAGGCTCTTCTTGCAACATTGATGACCATAACACGACACCCGGCTTGCTCTTCACACTATAGTGACAGCTGTGCATGATGGTCAACCAGACAAGGATTGCTATTGTTGTCTGAGTGGGGCGTCCTAACCCTCAACCAATAACCTGATTTCTAACTGAGCCATTTAGTAAACTTTCACAAAATCCCCCTCCCCCAAAATTATTTCGGCTCTGCTCCTTCCTAGAACGTTTTGTACCAATCCCTCAAGCAGGGACAAGAAAAAAATGGATAAGTGTGAACTTTACTCAGATATTGTGGAATTTGTGGTTTGGTGTAAATCTGTCCAGCCGTTGTTTAGAAATTCATGTTTAAAGATTTTGTTGTAGGGATTCTGTTTAGAAACAGAACTATGCGATAACAGGGTGTCAGAATGTAGGGACTGAGTCACCATACCACACAGTACCTATGGGCCTAAAAAATCCAACAAGCTCATAGTGTCTTACCTGCGCTCCTTTCATTTCCAGAGTAACAGCTAAATTAGCATTCCCGAACACAACTCTTTAGCCCCCAGAGGGAACTGTGTAAACAGACTGTCACCTCTCATAATCTCACTCATGCATGTCCATAATAAACAAAAGAAAGACACAAAGGAATGTTTACAATATTTTTTCAAACTATTGTGCTCTACTATGAAGCAACTGTGCTGCAATTAGAAAACATATTTAACTGAGCAGAGTAATCAGCATTACGAATAAACTGTATACAATAAGAAGCCCTACCATGGTGAAGGATACCTCTGCCTTAGCCTATTCTCACTACTTGGGGACAGCGATAAATCAGAGATCTCTGTGATTGGAACCAGCCCCCAAACCTGGCATTTGTAGTTAGGTGGTCTGTATCTCAGGCTGCACAAGCTAGCACACCCTTCCCAGGACCTTTCACTCTGCAAGGATTCTCCTCATGTCTTGGTGTATATGATAAAAGGTGCCTCATTTGAAAACAGAAGATGTTCCTTCTGTGTTGTGTCTACATGACAAGCTATGTTGATAGGCAATAACAGAAAAACAGGGCAGGATGTTGCTCGACCTTGTACAAAACGTCCATTCTGAGTCCCAGAAAAAAGAACTGAATAATAAAAACTTGTGCCGTGAAGTTCTAAAATAATACTGTGACACAAATACAACGTGCTGTGTGTAAGGTGTGCAAAGCAAAGCAGCCCACAACGTGCAGTTAGGTTAAAATAAGGAAGAACTAAGTGGGCTCTGAAGGGAACTCACGTCAAGACGATCTGTTGCAGCTGAAGAGGTTAAAAAGTTAGGTGTATCTGAATTGTTGGTACCACAGGAGTTAGGCAGTATAGTAAATTGAAACATGAGGGCCCTTTGATTGGCTGAGGGAGATTTTTCTATTTTGCCATTACGGTTCCATAAGAACAAAGGCCGCATGAAGCAGGGGTATTAGCCGCTCACAGGGGCTTGGGCTGAATGCCATTCACAGTGCGTGATTGGTCACCCATAGCAAGAGTTGGGTGCAGGGTCTGACCAGGGGACTGCCCCTATGGTCAACCCCCCCCACTGCACCTTCAGCCTTCAACCGTATGCAGCAGGTTTAGCCATCTGCGGCATGACTAGTCCTAAAGCCTACAAAACAAATTTAGCAAAACATCACTGATGACATCATGCAATCATTGTGGCACTGTCTTAAAGGATTTGTGGACCTGCTCAAATTAAGCACTGCAACCCGTGAAGAAAGGAGATTGGAGGAGAGAGGAGAGGAGTTGGCCTAACGGCTAGGGCGCTCGACCTGAGGAACTGGGTTTGTGTCTCGGTAATGACGTTAAACATCCTGGGATTCTGGGCAAATCACTTAATATCCCCAAGCCTAACCAAAATTAATGTGTTCTCATGTAACGTAACTGGTGCTATCTAAAGCGCTCTGATACCCGATTCGGGTCAAGTTTGCGCTATATAAAACTCTGCAAAAAAAAAGAACCATTCAGGCAGTAGTATTCATAGTACTCAAACTCCTTTGCAAGTCCCTTCAGTAGCCCTTGATTTATCTGTGGGTCCTGAAGTAATCTGGCTCCAATTCAGTGCACCATATGCCTGGTTGCATGTGGTCACCTCCAGCCTCTCCCTTTCCTTTGTGTCAAACAGTGGAAAGGTCATTCGGAAAATCTGTGAGGGAGAAAGAAAGTTTACTGATTGTGAGGTGTTTGTGACCAAAGCATTCAAGGTGTCGAGCAACTTTATTGGTGTCTTAAGAAACAGGCAATTAAGTATCTCAGTCTCCACTTCTAAATTCAGCCCAGTGCACTGATTTTGTGAACTCTCTGGAACTTTAAATCTGGGTCAAAACTCATGTTTGTGATCTCCAAGATGAAGCACTTGATAAAGTGGATCAAACTGTCTTGTTCCATTTTGTCAAGAATTTCTGAGAATCGGACTTTGTCTGTCCTGTTTCTTTCTTCCCATTCAATCGTCTTTTTGTGAAGATTCTGGTGGTTTTGTCTCGTTCTATTGACTCCGCAACCTGCTGTTCTATTGATGTCAGTCTGTCTTCCACAACCATGAGGCGTAAGTTGAAGGAGACTATGTAGTTCCTTACAGAGAGTACTTATCTTGTCTCACACCATCCCTCTGGATATCTTTATGGACCTGTTCTCCTGCATTATTGCCTTTTGTGTGTCCTCTGGCAGTGTTGTGGTAGGTTGGTCCCAGTGACTCCACTGTACCTTGCAACACACTACAGCTGTGGCAAATGTTCTATTCACCACAATGGGATTACCCTCTAAAAGACTTTGCATGACCCGCAACTGTAGTCAAGAGGTTTAAAGGTATATATTTTAAATGCCACTGAAAAATGACTTCTACCAGGTCCTATGTACAACCCTCCGTAGTTTAGAAAAATATACCTTACACAATCCTGAAATGGGCAGAATGGCATGCAGCCTAAGAGTCATACTTGCAACACCAGTGTGAGATAAAACACCTCTATGTTGGACGTCTCTGCATTCTACTTTATTCAACAATTTTGAGTGTATTAGAATCATCAGAGAATTTCTGAAAATTAACATCCACACCTTAAAACTGTCCTCACTTTACAGAATTTGTCTAGAGCTCTTTACTACAACTCTTTAGCGGAGAACATGCCCATATATCCACTAGATAACATAAGGTCAACAAAAGCTTAGGCCTTAATCACTGATCTTTAGCAATAAGCTTTGGCTTTACGCCAGAATCTACCCTGAAACATACCTCTGTAACACAGATCAGGTGCCCATAGCCAACGTCTTTAATATGGAGTAATACCTACAACGCAAACTGTAATGATTTTTAAATGGAGCACCATATAACCTTCAACGTGCACAACCACACTTGCCTACAGGGCTTTCATTATGTCCATGCTATGGACCAACACATGTACATTCAGTAACTCTGTGCTGTTATCAGTGATGTCATTTCAGATATCATCAGTTATGTCATAAGTGATGTCATTTAACATTTCATGAGTGATGTAATATGTGAGGTCATAAGCAGTGCATGGTGGGGGGCAAGTTATAGTTTGTTCAGTAAACGGTAACTGGTAAATTTAAGTGGATGTTTTTGTTTTTTTAACATTAGCTTTAGACTTATTTCAACACCTAACTATAATGTTTCTTTAACCTTTGGGGGGGAAGAGTGGGGGGGGGAGAGAGAGAGATCCTAGTGAATTACATAAACGCCTTCTACCCTCTGGAGCTACCACATTTCTAATGATATGCGCCCTCCATTTATCCGTTTTCCCTAGTAACCATCAAACCTTGATTTTAAAATGAAAGATCAGTTTGAACAACAACAACAAATGTAATTGAACCATTGTGAAAGTGAAATGTACTTTTGTCACTTATTTAACAATGAAAAAAATACTAACTGAAAATTCTATATCTCAACTTGAGTGTTATAGTTCAAATAAATATCTTCCGTTCTGATGGCATAACTACTTTGAAACAACATGCTGTTTAAGTACTGCACAACATGTAAACAAAAAACGCATTTGTCTGTTATTAGATTCTCTCTTCGTGGGATTTAAGAATGTCTGTTCAGGTGAAACAAATGTGATGTTCATCACAAATCCACTGAATGAAGACCTCCAGCACCCGGTGCACGTGTCAGGGATACAGATGGTTGACACTGCGAACGAGGCAAAGATATTCATACACAGACCTGACGTAGGGTAAGGAATTTCATCAAAAGTAGTAGTTTGTTGTAAAGCAACATTCATTTTATGTATATGCATGAATCTTTCTGAACAGTGCACAATGAAAATTGAAACACATCTAGGCACCCACAATCTTTGTCAGATAAGACAAAATTGTCACAGGGAGATAAAGTGATGAGTCCAGATTTGCACATGTTGTCTAAGTGCATAAGCAAGTATTAGATAAAAGGGGCCATATTATCAAGAAAGGGAGATACATTATTGCCGCTTTAATCGGCAGGAAACTGCCGCTAAAGCGGCGATAATGGGCTTGATAATATGCCCTTGTGAATTCCCATAGAAGCCCAGGTTCTGGTGTTAACCTGGGCTTCTATAGGAATTTTATTCATAAAGCAGTGGGAGATGGGCTGGCTACTGTTTTGGCGAAGGGTACATGTCAATCTTATATAGATCACTGTGCACATACCACAAACTGCACATCTCTCGATGAAGAGACATTTTTAATCCACTTCTTGTGAGCAGTCTTTAAATACAGTCCTAGGGTTTATATTGCAAATTATTAATCCAACACGCATGTTGTTTAGATTCAGAGTATGCAAAGGGCACAATAATAGTCTTTCTCGGCAGAGATCTGTATGGAAAAAAACAAATCATACAGAGAATGGTCACCCACAGAAAGATACAAATTCCACGGATGCATTGTCCTTAATAGGTGCCAGGGAAGGCTCATGTAACACCCAATAATGGATGAAGTGTGCATCCTTCCATACGCCCTTCTAGCGGCCTTGTGCTATGTCGTCCCTCCGAAAAGTTGGACTATGACTTATGTTTTGGTCATAGGCATGCAGCTATGCCAACATCCTGTTTATGTTCAATTGATGCACTGAGCAATATTCACTGTAATAGGACTAAAAGGAAGACATACTTTTCAGCAGCATTTAACACACAAATGCACTCCACATTGAAGCTGAATGCATCAGTGGCAACTGGTGATTTATGAAAGTGGTGGAGTGTGTAAAAGTTAAAAATGCTTATAACAGACAGTAAATGTTTTAATACATAGAATGTGCCCCATTCACTTCTGCATTACAAATCGGGACACATTCTATTTATAAGGCACTTACCGTCCATTATACCATCAAAAATATGCATAATCTTACCTTGACGTCTGGATTCTCCATAGCTTCAGCTTACAACTGCAAACCTGTACACGCAAGGGTAAATTCTTCTGCATCGCACTACCCGGCTGTAATATGTGTATGTTGGTCCGATAGAAAATAAAGCTCCAGGCATCCTAGCAAATCCTAGCAATGCTTTAATGCTGCTCATAATTTTAAACCGCAGAAGAGCAGTAGCAGAACTGGCTGGGTCAGGCAACCACAACGCTGTGTCGGAGACTGATGGGGCTGTGTCTCTGCTGTTCAAAATCCCTGATAGCGTTACTTCTGGAAGCCTGAACTGCGCATGTTTGGCAGGCCACAGAAAAAACACCGGCTAATATGACATGCGCAGTCCAGTTAACACCGCCTCAGCTGCTCCTGGTCGTCACAATCAATCCGGGAGGGAGAGTGCTGTAGCCCAACGGCAGTACGAGGGATGTATTTTGGATGTTGTGTCATGAGTCTGTCTCCGGTGTGGGGGCTCACAGTAGGTGTTCAACTCCCCCACACCCAAATAGAAGAACTGCCCTGAGATAGATTTAGAATCATATTTACTACAAATTAAGCTAAATCAATTATATCTTTCCATCTACATCTTGCTCATATTTCTTAAACCGGGCAAGCTTATGGGCTCTGTTAGGCTCCACGCCACAGTTTCACGCATTTCAGTCCTTTAATATTGAACATTTCAAAAGGCTATTTTGGCATACAATTGTGGGGTCTTTCCTGTAAAATTATGTTCTGCTCGAACTAATCCTTAAACATGTAGCGCAATTATGAACCAAGAGCTATGATGTATCGCGCTCTTTTAAAGACACTAGAAAGATTAGGATACTTTGGAAAGTAGCTTGGAGTTCTGCCTGGCAATCTTATTTCCAAGATCAATGTCTGGAAGTCTTTACACCTATGAGGAATAGTAGACTTTCTAAATGCTATCCAATGTTCATAAAAGGCACCGGTCAAAATAGATAATGAATATTCTGGTGAAGTTCCAGAAAAAATATAATAAAGTTTCAATTCTACTAGAGACGCTAATTCTAGTCAAAAGACCTTCTCAGATAAATCCTGGATAGGAAATGCTGCACTAGCTGCCCAGATCCAAACTATTCCTAGTAACAAATTTACTAATGCCAACTTATCTTGCAATGTTGCAGGTGCTATGAATTCCTTAAGGATAGAGGAGAATGCCATGTTTTTTGACCCATTCAGCATTCTGTTAGTTTTTTTGACACAAACTCCCAACTTAAGAGTTTGTTTCAGTAAAACAAAAAGACAAGGTCCCTGATTCGCAGGAAGTTTTGTCTCTGTATGTCAGAGTCATTGTTTGTATTCCATGCCTGGGACTGCAATGCGATGAGGGCAGGGCAAATCAGTGACGGTCATCCATACTACAAAAGATGTGTCGACGTTACCTGTGATATATAAGCAGTTCATCAGGCGAAGGATTTCAACTTATTTTCAGCTTCGTGGGCAGAATCCTTGTGGTTGCCACATCTATAAATGATTCAAGAGTGCTGCAACATTTACAGTGTGAGCATTTGTCATCCTCTAGATGAGGCACTTAAACATACACTGGGGTAGAAATGTATCCTGTAAAGAAAGCACTTATTGTGGTACTAATTATTTTATTGCAAACCTATAGAAAGCAAGTAGTTGAGATTTGGAACACTAGCCAAAACGTTGGTGGTACTCATATAAAGTGCTAAACTTGAAATTGGTAATCAATACAAATATTCGGGAATAATTATCAGTAATCCATATATATGGAAGTCATTGCAATTCTATAAACCAGTGGTTCTTAATTCATGGTCTGTGGAAATAAGGTGTCCACAACCCTACTCTGGGAGTCCACAACTGTATGTCAAATTAGAAAATATTAGCAGATTGGTAAAGTGTATATAAAGAAAGAAACAAACTCATAAACTGAACTTTTTAAAACATTCTGTTAATAGGAAGGAATTAGAAACTTGGAGGCTAAAACGTATGTTGGTATCATTAGTCTGATTTGTTGGAGCACCGAAAATGTAGCAGATACAAAATAGTATGGAGTATGGGGGGCTCAATTAAAATGCCAACAAAAATGAGCAAAGAGGACAAAGTTATATGCTAGAGTTATGCATATGGCTACAACTTTTAGAATTAAAAGACACATTTATAAAAGCTCCAACCTTCCCATTACAATTTACATTTCTATTTTTCTATGTTTGCAAGTTAAATAAAATATTTCATTATTTGTGTATGTTTGATATCTACCTATTTCTGTATTTTAGTGTATTTACTTTTAAGTCGCTTAGGCCAATGTCCCCAGCTTCCATTATTGACTCCATTAATGATTCAGTAGCCATCGTCAGATTCCCTTAATGTGTCAGTGGCTGTCCACAGAATAAAAAAAGTTAGGAACAGCTGCTCTAAACTATCTACGTCCAAAGCAATTTGGAATATACTAATGCAATTTAGCAACCCCATTGGAGATCAATATTTGCAACTGATAAGAAGTCCTATACAGCAAAGGTTCTTCAATACTTAATAAGTGGATCAACCACTTTGTGCTAAGGGAAGGGCAAGTTGCTGGAGAGCATAGTAGGATATGTATTTAATCAGGCATTCGACCTCTGACACGCTATGCCCACCAAGGGAACCTTCCTACAGTTGATAATCTGCTCCACAAAGATGTGTTGTCTCCAATGTATGATAAACCCTTTATTTAACATAGAAAATGGACAACTCCAAATAATTTTCTTTCTTTGTGTGGCAAAGATCTAACTAAGATCTACGGACGGATACTACAATGGACCTTGGATTTCTCATTGTAGAATATGTTGCTTAACCTAAAAGTGACAGGAACAAACTCTGTTAAAACTTACAAAAACAATTAACCAGTCATTTATTAACAAACATAAGGCTCGGATAAGGAACATACACTCATATTCTTGTTTTCCTTTTGATTGGTGGTTCTTGTAAATGTATTGCCTACATATTGTCGGTTTTCTCTACTTTTTGAAAAAAGAAAAACATACATGCTAACCCATTTTAATCAGCTCCCTTTCTCTGACTTGGTGGGTAATTGGTATGGTCTGTCATGATTTTACTACAGATGCTGCCTGTGTTTATTTTGTTGAAGGCTAACGATTATTAATCTTTAGTATTTTTAGATGTTTCAATACATGTCAAAAATAGGTTCGTTTTTGTTTTTTCTATTATCTATATAAAATTGTTTGTTAAGCCTGAATAAATTATTGATGTAGATGAATCGTACATCACATCATGGTCATGAAAGGAAAGACAAGTAAACCGTTTTTGTGATATTACATTTTCTGGCACTACAGTAGAATCATGTAATAAGAATTCAAGAACCTAGGCTAAAGCTATGATAAAAAGTAAAGGGAGGAGGTTTTTTTGTGAGCGACCCAAGTTTTGAGATTCTCCTTGAGTTAAAGTTGTTGATTCCTTTTGCATGGAGTCTACACCAGTTCCCAGAGTATTTCTCTCTGACACATGGGGATTTGCCTCTTACTTTGGAAAACCTTGAATGCGGGTAAGGTCAATAAACTTTTATGTCGAAAGCAGTGTGTTGGAGGGTGAATATTTGTGAAAATACATCTTCTGAAAGGCTGGTCCCTGATGCTAGAAACCTTTATGTATAACACAAGCAGCCATGAAGAACATACGTTTTGCTGCAGAGAGCCAGTCAAGAGCTCGCAGCAGGGGATAAACATGGTCAAACCCTCACAGTCCAAAAAGGGGCCCTCACTGACATTTTGACTGTTTTCAAGACACTGAGTGGCAAAGGCAGGAGTCCTAACTATGTTGCACTTTGCTAGTCTAGCCTTGCTAAAATGAAGGCATTAGGAACAGTTACTGGATGGGGGTAGTGTAGTTGCCAGTTAAGGTTTATCAGAATTTCAGATGACTGTTTTTATAGACAGACATCTGATGGGTTAGAGATAGGTTGGCCTTAAGAAAGACTTCAAGTGCTTCGACATAACTCCCTTTGTTCAACAGATTATTCATCCTATACAAGCGGATCATTTGCAGGACTTGAGCCTTAGCGCCACCTGACTCGCTGAAGCATACTTTTAGATTTTTTCAGTCCTGCTGTACTTTAATTTCCCTTTTATGGCTGTACTTAAAGGAGAATGCCTTCTTCATGAGGATTTTGAAATTGCTTCCTGACTTACTTCCTTCACTCCTCACTTTATGTCTTGATTCCTCAAACCTGCTTTTTTCCTCTCATATCGAATGTAAACTAGCAAAATGCACCAAAGAATCTTCCACATCAGGCAGGTAAACGTTTCATATCTATCTATGATTGCTAGGATTTAATCAATTTTTTTTCCACTCCTTTGATTCCACTCCTTTTAATCTCTTGGTATTTGTTTTTACGTTTGTATTCTTCTGTCTCTCCCAGGTTCGTGCTAAAAGAAATGTTATGGAGTAAAGTTTTAGAAGGGAGAATTTCTGGTAGCAGAGGGGAGGTAGCACCTCTCTCATTTATAAAATACATTGCTTTATGTAAGCATTTTCGCATTGTTTCAATCTTTTGTTCTTGCTCCAGAAACAGACTGCCAGTACTTCTTGAAAATGTGAGCTTTTGTTAAACCTAACGTAACATTTCACCTCTTCTTATTTATGCAGAAAAGCCAATCCATCCGACTGCGTGGACATGGTTTGCGATGCCAAGAGGAAAGCTCTACTGAAGGACCTCGACGGATCTCTCCTTGGAAGCCCAGGCTCTGTGGTAGCTCAGTCTGAGTACCAGTGGGATGGACTTACACCGTATGGAATTGGAGACTATAGGATTCCTAAAGTGTTGCTAACGAATGTCAATGGCAGCCGAATACCTGTGAATCAAATAGCCCCGAAAAAAGGTTTGAAGATTACTTGTTTGGTATTTGTTGTACGCTGAGAAGAATTTACATGTTTCTGTCATAAACTGCCTTCATTTGTAAGGTATGAGTAACAAACTGTTCATTCTTTGAGCTACTTGTAGGACATTCTCCTATGAAGGAATCTAAGTGAATTCAGCACAGATATCTGACTCGTAGCATGTCACACAGCTACAGCTCACCAGGGTCCTGGAGTTCACAATCCCTCCTCCTCCTGTGCTACCTCTGTTCATGTTTGTTCTTACAATCTGAGCTGCTATACTAGGGGCAGCCACCTATGCTGATTGTGCCTTGTACTAGCATGGTGGAGAGGGGTTTGCAAACCTGTATCCTTGGCATTGCTCCTTAACTTCATTTATATGCGTGCTACGCTCCACCACATACCAACTGTTCTTATCTTGTATTTCAGTCTTGCTTCCTGGTTAAGGGCCAGGTTGCAATGCGTGCTACGCTCCACCACATACCAACTGTTCTTATCTTGTATTTCAGTCTTGCTTCCTGGTTAGGGGCCAGGTTGCAATGCAATCGAGGTGGTAACAAGTGATGCATTCATGGTTGCAGGTCATTATGGGCCAATTCAAGGTGATGAATTCAAATATAATGACCCACAGGTATTTTTCATATTTCCATAGATGCACATGCTTGCATTATTCCTTCAGGTTAGTCTGGACAAGCCTAAGACTTTAAAATAGCAATAAACATTGTAAAACTGGTCATATGCCTTGGAACAGTGTTTCTTTAGTAGCAGATTCATCTAATTTTAAACCACCACAACTTTGACCAATGAGGTAAAAGCGCTAACCACCCTCACTTCCCATAGAGGCCACCATAGTTGGGATTTAATATTGCATGAAACCTGTGAAGGAGTCCCTCGACAGAGATATGCTGTATCTGTACTTATTCTAAAAGAACTTCAGGGTTTCTCATTATTACCTTACATGGATAAATGCCAGATCCATTTACACTCACTGCAGCACATTGAGTGTGTCTTGGGACATGTTCTTTTCTGGACCATAAGAGGTTATTTCATTGTTAGACCAGACATCCTTGGCTTTTTGCCTTTAGCACTCTTGTTTTTGCTAACTTTGCTTTTACTGGCCTTAGGACTCTGCAAACGTTACCACTGATAACCAGAGCTAAAGTGCTTGTGCTATTTCGCTAGAATATGGTAACATTGGCTTACACCCAATTGGCATATTTAATTTACTTATAAGTCCCTAGTAAAGTGCCTGCAGGTGCCCAGGGCCAATAAATTAAAAGCTACCCGTAGCAATGATTGTGCTACCCACTTAAGCAACCCTTTAAACATGACTCAGTGCTGTCATTGCAGAGCCTGAGCTCCGAGCACTAATTGTGCCACCCACTTAAGTAGCCCTTTAAACGTGTTTCAGGCCTACCATTGCAGAGCCTGTCTGAGCAGTTTTAACCTGCCATGTCACCCTGGCAAAATAAACATTTTGCCAGGCCCAAACTTTCCTTTAAAATACATAAAAGCCACCCCTAAGGTAGGCCCCAGGCAGCCCCAAGGGCACGGTGCAGTGTACTTAAAAAGTTGAACATGTACTTTAAAGTTTTACATATCTTGGTAGTAAAAAACTTCTAAATCCGTTTTTCACTATGGAAAGGGCTATTTCTCCCATCGGATAACATTGGAGTTGCCTTGTTACATTTTATATGTTTAATTTCCAAAAGGGTAGAAATAATTGGTTCCTGTTTGGTGTCTCTGGAATTCTAATTTAAAATCCTAACTTGTGGTGAAGTCAGATTTCAAATTACAATGCTGAAAATGCCTATTAAAGTTGGCATTTTCTTGCATTAGCCATATGGTGTCTGCAACCTGTCTCTGGTCCCATGACTGAGTGTAGTTGGCAGTTCTGCTTTGTGTATTCCTCCTAGACAGCCACACACAATAGGAGCTTAAGTGTGAATGGATGGGTCATCACTGATAAGATGAGAGGGAGGAGCTAGGCCCAGCCTCACTTACATATGAATAGGCTGCGGCCTGTCCCCACACAAAACGCTGCATACCCCCTGTAGCTAGTCTGGAGCCAAGGCAGGGAGGGCAAGGCATCTGTGCAATTCAAAAACATGCCTCTATTAGCTTCCCTCTGCTTCAAAGGCACAACTGTGTATAAAAAAAGGACACCAGGCACCACCGCTTTAGTACACTCCTGGACCTGTGGATATATTGCCAGGAAGAAGGACTGCTCTGCTACTACAAGGACTGCCACTCTGATGGACTACTCCTCTGAAAAAACTGCTGCCTGGCTGTGCTGACATGCTGCTTGCTGCCCTCTTGCCTGGGTGAGAAAGACTGGAACTGTATCACTTGAGCCCAGAACCCAGAGTGACTCCAAGGGCTAGTTGGCTGGCCTCCTGATCTTAAGCCTCAGGGACATAACAGGATTCCAACAACCTTGCACCTGGACTCTGTCATCTGTGAGTCTACCCTGACAAGTGGTGCCACACCAGTCCTAGACCCTTGGAAATGTGCTTAAGGTGCTTACCAGCCTCTGTGGGCCCAGCGGAGCTGACACATTTCCTCTGCTGCGTGTATTGGACGCATCGTAAAGATCCACATCGCTGTCGCTGCCCTCAATGCCATCAGAACCTCAACTGTGCCACGCATTTTTGGCACAGGCCCTCGAATCCCTCATTGACGGCAGCCTTAACGATGAGACCGCACTCTAAATCGCATCCTCCCAGCTTTCTGGAACCGACTCATCACCCAAACGTCATACCACATCCTCAACACAGGACTTTTTATTGCAAGCCCATCGAAGGGATCCTCAACAGGACCTCACATCGCAGCCTCACTGCATCTCGAACCTGCTTCGGCTATGTGATGCAACGATCCACAAACCAGGATTTAAGGTTCTCTGTTCAGCATGATTAACTGGGCCCCTTTTGCCGGCCCGTGGTCTATTGTGGATGGCCTGAATTTTTTACTTCATCCCTTTCCAGTGCGACCAGATATCTACAGTTGGCGCTTTAGGCTTTTTGGTGCTATTTGCTGTAAAACTTTAAAATGCAATATCTCTGGTTCTACTAATTGGATTTTTTTCGCTTTAGTCTTGTTTTATTTAATAAATTGAGCTCTAAGTTTCTCACCTGGAGAAAAATCTTTTTGTGTGGTGTTTTAACTGTTTTACTGTTTCAAATGTTGCACAAATACTTTACATTTTGACTCTAAGTTAAGCCTGTCTGCTCTAAGCCAAGCTACCAGGGGGGAGACCACAAGTTAATTTGGGGTTTGCTTGTTCCTTACTCTCACTAGGATTGTGGTTGCTGCTTGACCACGGCTCATACCCCAGTCAATCAACAACCACATTTCTAACAGTCATATTGCCATTATCTCCTCAAATACCACTTTAAGGTTTGTTTGGCATGTGCATTAAAAGAGTTTGTGAGTGAACTGCTTCCTAAATGTATTTACTACCTTGATCTGAAGGTATCCAGGTGTGACATCTGAATGACTTTCATTTCTTAGATACTTCATCATGGATACAGTTTCTTACCTTTGTTCTTATGAGGGCACTAGAGAGATACTCCCATCTCTGGTGATGCCCTATACTAAATGGATGAATCTAAGAAAAATGCCCTGCTAACAACTTCCACAAAAAAGAGTGAAAGAACCATTTGGATATACTAGAAGTAAGGAGACACTGACAGATTACAATCTGCCACCTCTCATGATGCATCCATCCACTGTTCTCACTCTTCAGCTGCAGAAGTGATGTGAAAGGTGGTCTGTCTCCTTTCCAGCCAAAATTGTCACGTAAAATCCTGTCAGCGGAAAAGCCATCCTTGACAGTAGTCTTACCAAAATGGCCACCACATTTTCAACAGTCATTTTGTCCTCAGCAGCTGTTTTATCGTTCAGTTTTTCCTCGTGGTTGACAGAACCCTCTTCATTCACCTCATCATCAACACACCTTTCATCATAGGTGAAAACTCATTGTTGATGGTCCCATGATTGATGGTTACCTTCTCATCTACTGCCTCCTTAGACTTGCACAGGATTAATCAGACAACTTCGTAAACTGGTCCCCATTCTTTCCATCTCCACGCTTCACACAATTGTGTCAGCCATCATAATCTCGCGGTTAGACTATGGTAACGCTCTTTACCTGGGCCTTCCCCAGTATCTGGTGAATAGACTGCAGGTAGTCCTAAATGACGCAGCTAGATTGATTCTTAGACTGCCCAGGAAATCACATGCTACCCCGCTTCTACGCAAGTTGCATTGGTTACCTATAAAACAAAGAGTGGAATTTAAGAGCCTCTGTATATCTCATAAAGCTATATATGGTCTAGCCCCGGTCTACATAAAAGAGCGCCTGGAGGTGTATACTCCTGGACGCTCTTTGCGATCTTCAGAGGTACATCTCTTGTCATGCCCTCGGTATAAACTCTCTTCGAAAGGTGGTAGGGCCTTTTCAGTACTTGTCCCCCAATTGTGGAACAAGTTACCAGTTCTCCTGCGTAGAGAACCCAACCTGCTTCACTTCCGGAAACTACTTAAAACTGTCCTTTTTAAAGAAGCTTTAAACATTGAGTAATTCTCTCCAGACCGTGTTTTATCATCCATGCAGTGAGCTGTCTACCCTTGTTCAAGCGCTAAGAGACCTGGCGGTGATTTAGCGCTATAAAAATCGCAAATAACATAACATAACTTGGCACTAGTCACATGACCATTGTTGCCACCCTATAATCAAATGCCATCTCTTCAATTTCGATAGATCCTCTGCTGTTATATGATGGCATTCAGGGAAATGTTATCCTTGATCAGACTCAGTCTTTGCTGCAGCTGCCCCAACAGAATGTGCAACCCAATGACTCCTGCTTCTACTCCTCCTGATAGGGAATGCAGACCATTGATGCTTTTGACAAAACAGTAAGCCCCATTGCTGCAGCATTCATCAGATCAGGCACTGCTGTTGCCTTCTGGGTCACTAAGACAAACAGTTGTAAAGTGACATCACACCACTACTTAAGCTCCTTCCAGATAACAAATGGGACACTGTGAAACCAGTCTTGAGAGAATGCAAAAAAGGCCTCAGTTTCTGTTATTAATTAAGCAAAGGATGTGCCCAATGTTGGTTTCTGGCAGCAATTGTTTATCATTGACTAGGTTGTAAATAGCAATTCTGTTAATCTGGAAGTGTAGGCAAAAGAACTGGCTATGCGCTCTGCTGGTTAAATATTCTTCTGCATATCTTGGATGAGGCCCTTAGGGGCATCAAGACAGAACACCAACATTGCACACTTCCTTAGGAGTACTTAAGTTCCACAACCCCTCTGAATTCTGAGCTTCATGAAGGTCACAGCCATACAAACAAGTCTCCTCACAATATGAATTGTCAACTCTGCAATGATAAAGAATACTCCAGGTCTTACAGACAAAACAACGACAAAGCAATGCAAAAAAGACTGGGAGGTTTACAGGCATAAAAACAAGACCCTCACAAATAAAGCCTTGCTCCTCTGTACTAGGACAATAGAGAAGGTACCCAAAAGCCAGTTTCAGATTTTCTACTCAATATTTTTCTAGTAAAGAATAAAAGTGGCGATTGCAGAACCATCTTCGACAGTTCTTAAGGTTGCACTCCTTCAGGATGGTTAACTTTCAGGGGCCCTCTCTCTGCTGAATTGAGGGGAATTAATGACATCCAGCTAACTTTAGAAAATGTATGTACACATTCCTATCCATCTGAACCACAATCAGTATCTGCAAAACACTTGCGCTCAGCCTCAATTCTGCCCAAACACCCTTGTGCTCAGCCTCAAATCAGCTCAGAGACCTTTCGCAAAATGGGCCGCCAAGTGTTTAGAGGCTGGCTCGTAAAAGGTTCAACAATGAGCAAGAAATTGCAAGATGTTCTTTTAACTGAAACAATTCAGTGCAATAAAAGGGCAATTAAAGGTGAGGGAAGAGAAAGAGCCTTCCTTTGTACCCAATCTTGCTTCACTGACAATAAATATAAATAAGTTCCCTTTGTTTGACGGTGTCAGCAGGGGTTTTGCGATATATTGTGTCATCATTAACCAAATGGCTCCTTAAGGTTCTTACCTTATTCGAAGGCATTCTGGAATGTGGAGGTATACATTAGATCAAGTATTCAACAGGGCTTCATAGTGGATAAAGAATAATAAGTGATACAATAAAAAGGTGCTGTGTATCCTTTCCCTTTGGTTCTGATGTGGATCTCGGTGTTGACTATGACTTTATATAATTTTTTTATAATACTTGAATATGTGTCTATTTTCTAGGTATCATCAGAGATTCCACATGTGTCTATATGTCCACATGGGAAGGTTACAACTGCTCAGGACTTGATTATGAGATGCTGGTTATTGAGAGCCTTGATTCTGATACAGAGACCAGAAGATTATCACCAGTGGCTGTACTGGGGGATTCTTACATTGATCTCATCAATGGTATGGAAGCAACAATGACACATTGAAATCATTTAAGTTAAAACTATGCTATGTGATTTTATTTATAGAAATGCCATTTAAGAAGATTTTGATTGTGTGGCTCTAAAGCTAATTTTACTGATCAGTGCAAAATATAATCATTTACCAGTGGTGATACCAAAAGATAGCAGTTTTGCACAAATATTTGCGTTACAGCACCTCACTGGAGTTATTTCATCCAGGATATGATATGCAGCCCTAAATTTGCCTGGATGCCTAGATTTTGCACGTTTCCTCTTTTCACAAAATTATGTTTCGGTCAAGATGCATACTTTGGGCACACTTACCTCACCCTAGACTCAGATGTCATGAAGTTCAACGCCAAAGAAATTTCTCTTCCACATCGCTTATACCTTATTAGTGTGACCTGCACAGCCTTCAGCCATTCTCCCAGTCACATCAGGTGTGAAGTTCCTAGTCCAGCCAAGGTTGAGGCCTGAAACTCAGTCTTGGTCCACTCTTTCTACCCAGCAACCTGACACCTACTGAAAACCATCATAACTCTCCTACATTGGACTATCTCAAATGTTCTTAGAGGGAGCATTGCAGCAGCGCAAGTTATTTTCAGCAGCAAAGTAGTAGGCGGGTCTCCGATCAGCTGGGATCTATTTTCAAATACATGTTCAATGTAAAAGAGCATACCCTTGTCTGCTCAGTATAGCTCTACTATTATGGGCCAATCTTGACTCTGACATGTACAAGAATTGTGTAAATCTGAATATCTCACTCCTTTTAAGTCAGTAGTGCTAGTGAAGTATTGTTGCTGAGGATCAGTTACCTAAATCTCGGTGGTGTACATCATCACCACAGTTTCCTCTTTGCCAATGATTATGATGGACACACTGAAACTCTGAAAGCTTTGCTGCATACCTCTTTTAAATATAATGTTAGATCGCTGTTAAATTATATGTTTCTCAATTTTGATAAATGCAATCAACACCAATCATTTGTCCCAAGTGCAAATTGCCCTTTAACCCCCACACCTAACCTCAGATTTATTTTTGGGACTTTTGACAAATGGGATATTATGTGCTCAATCCAAATGCGGTGACCGAATCCCTTTGACACCTATTTAAACCTCTGGCTGTGTGCACTACTGTCACCTCACAGCTCTCCTCATTATTATTATTATTATTCGGCTTATAGAGCCCCTGGTTACTCCAACGGAGTGTCCCCGCTCTAGAACGCCAACAGCACCTCAGCAGCTGGCCTGAACCTCCCTCCAGCCTATGAAATTGTGGCTTTAAAAACTGCAAAGATCCTGGAGCCAGAGGTTGTTCTGACCACTGAAACGCTGCAGTACATGCACTCCGTTTAGTTGGAGGTTCCTGTCACAGCCATGCTTGCTGTGTGATAACTCCAAGACATGGGTTTGATGTCTTGAGGCCAGAGGTTCAAGTTGAGCGCTGGCTAAATCTGCTGCAGGGTTCGTATTGCATCAGTAAGTAGCACACCAGGATTCAGCCCACAGTCGGTTTGACATCTTCCTATTGTACATGTCGATTTCTTCGAGCTAAAGTTTAAAGTCTCTGAGCCAGAGCAACAAACGCATGTGTGGCATTAACTTCAAATCACCTGAATCTTATTGAAAATCCACAGTGATCCTCTTCTGCTGGGTCAGCCAATATTCAAAGGAATAAGGTATTAGATCTCTTTCATCCTTTAGTCAATCAAATATTTGATTTCTAAGAAATAAATTCGTACAGAAATATCACATACATTTTCCAATTCATCAATAGAGAACATTTAAATAAATCATAAAAACACCAATAAATAAAACTAAATAACATTATTAAAAAATGGCAAAATGGCACAAATCTACAAAGATCCATAATTAAAATACTTTTTTCAAAGATGTACACCTTAGGGGAGTTTACAACAGGTCTCTTTCATAGACATATATCTATCATATTCGGAATTCACAGAAGTTATGCCCTATTGAAGTGTAAATCAGCACATAGTTAAAGTACATTGTGCCAAACGGGGTTTGAAGAATGCCTCCAAAACTAGTACCTCCAAACTAGATGGGCCAAATTACCCAGTTTCATAGAACAATAAGGAGCACAAACCTTTAAATATTTACACACAGGATCTGTGGCGTTTCATGCCCTTTCCATGACATGTCGCTTTTATGAACTTATCACCCGCTTTGCTTTCATTTTCTTTTATTTTTATTGACATATCCACCCTCACTATTTCTGAATCCTTGCACAACCTTCTATACAATTTATTTGTGTATTGCTCAGTTGTTATCTTTTTAACATAAAAATGTAATGCACATCTCCACTCTTTATTTCGTAACTGTGCTGCTATCATGGATGGGCCTAAGAACTGTTAAAGAAATATCTTTATCTCTGTGGAATTGACTGCCTGAGGCATGAGAGAAATGTTCCAGCTTAAAGGCCTCTGCTTAGGAAAGTAGTGGGCCCAGCATATGAGAAGTAGGATAGAGAGAAACAAGGAAGAGGATGCCCAACTCTTCAGTCTTCCCAGAAACAATTCCATGTAGGAATCAGTACCTCTACAATAGGATTTACTGGAGTTTCAACTAGCCAAGAAAGGTCCCAAGAATATGTAGTTCTGCAAGGGAAACTGGCTGGCTTGTCTCATGCTGATAGTTTGAAGAGGATGGAGCTGTAGGTTCATATTAACTCAGATCTATGCTCTGCTGATGGTTCACCTGATGGCAGTGGCAATTGTGGAAGTGGATCTTTAAGCCTGATAAAATGTAAACCCCACCTACCAGAAAAAGAGGTTGTTTTAATGATATTGATAGGGAATACTTGGCTGGGGATATTTGATAAGTGTTGTTACTGTCGCTAGTAAGCAGAATATTAGCAAGTCTATAATGTTGGAGAGATTACCTCAGATGCCAGTGGTGCTATTTTGAAAATAGAAGCCGGAAATGGCAGGCAATGCATATCCGCTAAGGATGCTCTAACTAGAAAGTATGAGTTGTTATCTGAAAACACTGCTTGGGAGATTCCAGGAAAGTTACTCAAAGCTTGGATGAACAGTAGCCATGTATTCACTTATGGAGATTCATGAAACTTAGTTGCTTAGGAGCACATAGGGTAGTCCATAAGTAGAGTAGGTAAGGCCCACACCAACTTAACCAAAGTGAACTAAAACCAAAGATGGGAACAAAATATGATTTTCTGAAGGCTCCAAAGACATGGCAAATAGAGGGAATGTGAGCCAGTAACACCTCAAGGAAGTATCAGGTAGAGTCTGAGGGATGACCTAAGGGACTAACATAATCCTGCACCTAGAAGATTGCATGTGTACTTGGTCAAAGAAGCTCCCGCCCCCTTTTCTGGGATCCACAGCTAAGTTATAACTATTGCAGAATACACTAGACTGCCAGATCTTAGTAGATAAAGAACAGAGATTCCATAGCAATACTTCCCTTGAAAATGTCATACACATGTCAGATTCCACATTGAAGTATGAATAAGACTAGTAGCACTGCCTTCACTGGAATAAAGGGCTTTCTGGTGATAGAAAGGGGTCTGTTAGCCACTCCATGTCTGTAAACTGTTTGTTGGGTAATGATCTGTCAAAATCTGAATGGACTGCTCCTGATACTCAGGTGCAGTATGTCGATCAGCGGTCTCCTGGTGTGGCTTCTCTGAGTATTAGCAACCAGTTATCACGTCATGATGCTCAGGAGTATACTGAAGGTACTTTTTGCAAAGGAATAAGTCCCTGAGTCAGGCGACAAATTTTCGCTACTGAGAAATAGCCTGAGCATGCTCAGTTTTTTGCAGGCTACAAAATGCTGGAAGTTGAATCCTGGAAGTTCATGATGGAAATAGCTCACAATATCTCCCTGAATGAGCAACATAGAGGGATAAACACCCATAAGGGGGTGGGAAGCCAGTACAAATATTAACAAATACTTTTGCACATCCTGTCCAACTTGCCAAGCTAGTGGTAGGTTATGAAGGCAAACAATCTCACTTTCTGTCATTCTTCATGATGGCTAAGTGGGAAGAGTGTAGTGTAACGTATGTGCTGCCTACTCCATTTCACCCAAACATTAACAGGCTTGTTAAGAGATTGGCAATACCCTGAAAGACATGATCTGGGATTGTAAGAGGACTTATGGGTGGCGGCGACCGGCACAGTTAAGCGTGGTGGGCTGGTGGGGCAGGGCGTGGGGGGGGGTCGACACAACGGAATAGGTGTTATTTGTTTATATTATTATACCTATTCCCTCGTCTGTCGACTTAACAGCCACTCACCCCACCCCACCGCATTTACCTATGCTGGCCGCCGCTGGTTATGGAAGGTGAAACAGTAATGAATAGAATTTAACCCTGTTGTGCCTCTGGGCAACATCAGAGGTCATCTAAGTCTTGGAGGAGTGCTGGAGAAAAATCCCTTTAAACCCAAACCTTGCATCGTAGACCATGTGTTGGATTTCGAATCCAAAGTTACACATTACCAATCATAACATAAGCAAGAGATTGTACAACTAGAAAGGCACACTAAGAACCAGACCTTGTACAAGGTCTCACTCAGGGTGTCTATAAAGTACCCTGCTCACCAAGACGAGTGAAGTATGCCTCGACTTAGGTAGGCTGTTATCACAGCATAGTCAAAGCTCAATTAGTTTTGTATAGCACATGAAACCATTATCTTTGTGCACACATCATTACATTTATTTCATAATACAAGTGGCAACATGTTTGTCTAAACAAATCTATCGCATGTCAGATAAGGTTAGAACTAGCAGTAAGGAGGACACATCAATAGCTGAAGATGCGATCCAGTCTTTTTGGTATAAAAACCCACCCAAAAAGAGTTACTAGAGCCATGGATTCTCTAAAGTTTCTTAACTCAATTACAAAATTGACGCATACTAGGTACCATGAACTAGTATGCTCGTGTACCAGATAGGGGTTGCCAATTTTCTTAGCACATTTGACTTGATGACACAGAACTGGTAGATTGCTCTGGTTAGAAATACAAAATAAGAACATTGTTGAACCCGCGTTCCCACTTTCAGTTTAATCAATGTTATATTTACTTAAAAGTGGTCCTGCTGACCAGGTCTTAGCATGATGGAAGGCTTTGCTGCCAGCTATTTGGATGACAATGCTCTTTACAGCTCCAGTTGGAGGAACCATCTGCTGTGCATTGAGAAACTGCCACAAGCGTTGCATGGCAGGCCCATCAAGGTCAGCTGAAGACAAACAGAGAGGAGATCTGTCATATAACTCAGCCACCTAGTGGTAGTAGAACTTGCGGTCTCTACAACTGATGCCTTCATTATGAGTAGCCATGTGTTTGAGCTGATTCACCAGGTTCTATAAAATCTCACTTCGCTAGAATGAAATTTATTGGGTTCAACAAAAAACTACAAATTACAAATAATGGTGACTAACGTGAATTTTGGTGCTTAATGCCCCGAAATTCATGGGGCCCGGTAATTATTGGGCATTTTTTCACTAATACATTTTGTCAGGTTAGATATGCCGGAGGTGCAGTATTAGCTTCTAAACTCCAAATTGTGATGCGTACCAGAAAACAAGTCACCACGCATCACATTTAACCGGTCCACTCATATTAAATGCCTAAGAGTCACATCATCGTGGATTGGGAGGTTATCAAAGCCTAGACTCCGATGAAGACTTTCCTAGGACTCACTGTATCATGCTTCCTGTTCACATCAGTTATAACAAGGACTCTGCAAGCCTTAGACGCTCCTGTATATATGTATCTGACCTATTCTCAAATTGGCTTTTTGTGTATCAATTCAAAACTGTCTGGTGCATCTTAGGCCTTTCCTTGTCAAGCTAGATAATCCTGTCGTTCATGCAGTGTCTTAGCAAAAAAGAAGATTCTGTCTTTGCAGCATTTACCAATAAAATTACACAACCTCTCATTAATAAGCAAAGCAAAAACAACATAGGCCTCTGCAGCACTGCCAGGAAACTTACTTTCTCCTGCACTTCCCCAAAAATAATGTGCACCCTCTCCTTTATTCTCCAGCATAAAGTTGCCAAAACACTTCCTCGCCTCTCTTTGATCCCATACATTAATACCAAATATTTACTAAAGTCTAACCACAAGAGCACCTCCCTTCCCTCCAGTGCTCCTGGCATTTCCTATGCGTACCAAAATATACCGCAAAAGAGTCCTTTCCCACACTACGAAAACGAATGTCTATGATTTCTCTCCCCCTTAGCACAAATGTATAACCACGGCCATAAAACAGTTGTATATAGCTTCCTACTTAGAGCAGGTGTTCGATCTTTGCTCAACGGTGTCCTTCCTTCAATTCCTGAACTCTTATGCACCCTCTTTCCCCAATCAATGATACTTAACCACTCATAAACAGTGATACCTGACCCTCCTGTGCCCCCTCGCGAATGAGCACACCACCCTTATTCAAAACATCTGTACACCATACACCTCTGTTCCCCAGCCTCAGATTCACTGCTCTATCCTGTACATCTTTACCTTACTTCTACTCTCTTCAGTAGAGTGTAAATGCCTGGTATTCTCATAGTCCGGTACTGCTTGTTTTATAACGATATAGGCATGGAAGACGACTGGCCTCAAAAGGTTAATGGTACCACCATAAATATTTAGGAGAAACAGGAGAAGAACGGGCAGGCAGCAAACATGTGTTCCTGCTTACTTGCTCACCTTAAGGTTTCATGCCACAGCCTACAATCCAAGTAAAGCACTGTGGTGGCCTCAGTCAGAGGGGTGTCCCTGCTTGACCCAAAGTCTGTATCAATCAGTTAGTTATACACTCTTACTATCATTCTAATAGAAAAGCAACACTAGACAGGCCTTAACAGCATACTGCTTCCCATTTGTCACTGCAATGGTGGCAAAACTACGCTTTTTTAAATTAGTAACTTAAATCCTAACACAAGCCCTATGATAAGAGTGCAGCCATTTTCGATTTCCTAGATACAATGGGTGGGGCTCTTTTTTGTGTCCTTACATTGTCAAACATTTGGGGCATCTGCATGTAGTGTAGCACTTGGCAGTGGCCTACAAGTGTTTTAATATCTCTCTGTGTATTTTCTTGTAGGTCCACAGGATCATGGCTGGTGCTCAGGATACACGTGTCAGAAGAGAGTTTCTTTGTTTCACAGCATTGTAGCAAGCGGCAAACACTTTGATATTTATTTCACAAGCACCAGCCCTCAGAAACTCCGATTAATGCTCCTGAATGTCGATAACACAAAAGTAAGGCTTATCCCACCTATCAATATGTATCTATAATTATGAATTTGAACATTGAAATGATGTGTAAGTCAATGCAATACGTCATTACAGGTTGTTGAAAATAGATTATAAGATATAAAATGGAAACTGCATAAAGAAACCTTATTATGAACATACTACAGTTATGATAGACTGATAAGTTGTTACAAGTCATTTAAATTTTATTTTTGCTTCTAAAAAGGTGCAACCTATTATTATATTTGGTAACTTTCTTCCCATATTCAGCAATTACCGTCATTGGACAGTGAATTTAGATTACAATACCCAACATTTTACTTTTCTGTATGTGAGCCATAATTTTCAATTCGATGTAGTGTAAGGTTTATGGATATTGACTTATGAATACCATTGGCATAACATTATGTAGTAAATTCAGTTAATTTCTTTTCTTTAAAGGACAATTTTTGTGTAGCACAAAAGGAATATGTGAACCATTTCTTTGTTTTCCATTTGTACATCTATTTATTTGAACACGAATGTAGGTTTGAGCCTGTTAAATATTTCCCAGGCTGACACTCTGCATAAAAATGCATGCTTTATTATAGCTCCCATACTGGGAACATGTCCTGATCAAAACAGGAAACCAAGGTATCACTTCACTGAGACTTCAAATAATGTATAAGCTACACATCTATAGGTCAGCAATATAAATGCACAGTATCTACACTTAGGGCAAAATTATGAGTCTGGTGGTCCATGGAATGCCAGACTCGTGGGAGCGCGGCAGACCTATTACGATTACAGCGGTCGGACCGCCATTGCGCCGCTGCAGCTGTCAGGGAACCACTGTTTTCCGGGCGGTCAGGAAGCCACAATATTATAGGCAGGGCCACCGCTGTCTCGCCAAGCATATTACGAGTTTCCTCTCCATGGCAGTTCCTCCTCCATGAAAACTGTGGCAGAGAGGAAACAAAGGAAGCCCTACAGGGACCCCTTGTGCCTCTGCGCCATTTGATGCATTTAGGAGGGCAAACATGAGCCCCCCTGTGAGCATGCACTCCAGTTCCTGCATGGCATGGATTTTAGTCCATGCCGTGTGCAGGAACAGTTTTTGGTGTTCCCATTGTGGTGCCCATTTTTAGGGCACAGCCGTGGGAATGTCAAAACAAACCCTCCAGACGAAAGTTACACTCGTAATCTGGTGGGCTGCTGGACTTGGGTTTGGCAGTGCAGCAGCTGGGCGGACCTGGCGCTGCACCGCCAAACTCATAATCAGGTCCTGAGAGGCATGTGCTGGCCAAATCATGGGCGACAAAAGATCAGTAACTCAAAATCTCATTTGCTGCTAAAGGAGACAGCATCCACGTTAGTGAGCATGACTGTTCCTAGGTACTGGATAGTTTTAAGCTTTGCTGTAGTGGTGTTGCAAAAGCAGGCAATGTGTCTGCCAAGAATTTCCAGTGAAAGATAAGTGCCTGGTATGTACCATGACAGGGCGTAACGAAACTTGAGGGGACCCCCCTGCAAACTACATGGAGGGGGCCCCCCTACCATTCTCCATGCCAGTCTAGAGCTCTCAGGACAGCGACCCGCCATTCTGCAGGGGATGCTTGGCTATTGTTACGCCACGGTCACCAATCCAGCCATTATAAGTAACACTGGATGGTGGAGTTAAAGGTTGGGCTTAGTCTGCCCGCAGGCTATCATAGGTGGTGGTCCATTCTTTACAGGGTCCCTGCCATCAGTACACCGGGGAAGTTTGACCAATGTTAGGTGGGTTTCCTGATGCAGACTCCTGTCAGGATATACAACATCGGTCCCACTCACTATTCAGTTTTGACAAAAGTGCATGCACTGCTCCTTCTCGTTTCCATTTTAAAACATTAGACAAAGCGACAATGCAGTATTTCAAAAGCAGATGTAACTACAAAGAGCACATTCTGATAATACATTTTTATAAGTAGACAATAGCAATCTTAAGAGGCATTGCATAGCTTCATACACACTTTGACCCCAATTCCAACACAGTCTCTCTCTCTCTCTCTTTCTCTCTCTCTCTCTCTCTCTCTCTCTCTCTCTCTCTCTCTCTCTCTCTCAGTGAGTCAGTCTCTCTCTCTCTCCCAGTAAGTCAGTCTCTCTCTCTCTGTCATTCAGTCTCTCTGTCAGTCAGTCTGTCAGTCTGTCAGTCAATCAGTCAGTCAGTCAGTCTGTCAGTCAGTCTCTCTCTCGCGCTCTCTGTCACTCTGTCAGTCAGTCGGTCTCTCTCTGTCTGTCAGTCTCTCTATCTCTCTCTTTCTGTCAGTCTGTCATTCAGTCAGTCAGTCACTCTCAGTCAGTCAGTCTCTCTCTCTCTCTGTCAGTTTCTCAGCCAGTCAGTCTCTCCGTCAGTCAGTATTCAGCCTCTGAGTCAGTCAGTCTCTCATCTCTCTCCACTATATTTTTTTCTCTCCATTCTCTCTCAACTCTGTCTACTCTCTCTCCACTGTCTCTCTCTCCACTGTCTCTCCCTCCACTGTCTCTCTCTCCACTGTCTCTCCACTCTCTCACTCTCTCTACTCTCTCTCCACTCTCTCTCTCCACTCTCTCTCCACTGTCTCTCACTCTCTCTACTCTCTCTCCACTCTGTAACCCAACTCATTAGTACTCATTTTATCTACACGAGGATATAAAGCTGAGTGAACATGAAGGGGATTCCAACCTTTGACAATGAGGTCAAACAGATCTCTGGAGTGGATGCATTCCAACTCATTGTTTTTGTGTTCACCATACAAACATTCCTCCCATCACTTTGTGTATGGTTTCTATAAAAAATTGCATCCAAATAAACAGAGGGAGTCTGAACCATCCAGGAGAGACTGCACATAACCCTCAAAGGTGAGTGTCAGTTTTGTGATAACCTACATAGCATACTTCCTGAGTTTTAATGCAAGGGAAAATTGGGCGAATGTCCCAGACCCCCACCTTAAAAGGGGAAAGTGAACTGCTCTCCGCTTTATTTCTGTCTATCTTTGTATGTAAACATTTCTCTTCTCTGTCTCTCTAACTGTGTCTATCTTTGCCCTCGATCATCTCAAGTATTTTGGGGGCAAGGCATCTTTCTTTTTATTTTTATAAACCCTTTTTTAATTAGGTTTGGTTATTGGCAATAAGAATTGTAAACATTTTTGTCCTTAAATGGGTCAGCCATATTCGAACTTTATTTGAGTGACCCCTTTTCTGCAAATTTGCTTGGCATCATGAAGGCTAGGCTTGAAATAGCAGAGAAAATGAGTAATACAATCCAAAGTTGTTCTTAACATGGGCGCTTAAAATATGTCTTTCCCAGGCCCCAAACATTTTTTAAATCACATTGAATTATGTGCCTGATAAAATCACATATTTTAAGCACAATGAGCCTGTAAATGTGAACAAGGATGTCTGTCTATATAGTCACCAGCGAACAGTTCATAGATTCCTTTCACCCTCTCCCGCTCCTGGAATAAAAGACATCGATCAAGGGAAGTTCAGAGGTCAGAGGCCTTCTGTACAAGCAAACACTTTTGAAGCTTAGCTGGCCACCCGCCCCTCCAAGGTCGAGGTCCCTCCACCCATCTACTCCACTGCGATCTGCGCTATAATTAGGACCACAAAATTACAGACAGCATCCAACAGAAACATTACAGGTGCGGTGCAGATAGGTTACAGGTATGGCCAGTAGTATTCACCCTGAACTGAAGTTCTGACTTTCATGGCGCCCTTCTCTTGTGACTTCTTTTCACCTAGTTTCCAGCACCTGTGCTTCAAAGTTGCAAATATCTATATGTAAAATGAATTCAAGAAGAGGCGCCAATAAACATTTTACAGCCTGCCCCCCCACCCGATTTGCTTCTGAATGCTTGTCATTAGTGTAAACATCCATCTTTTAGTTTGACCCTTTCAAATGCACTATTTCATTAATGTGTCCCTCGTTCACTCAAGCTCAGCACCAGTACTACCGGTCCGGACCGGTACTTTTTCACCCCCTCCACTCACCCCCCTCCCCCCACCTCCCCTCCATCTCTCATCGACATCCAGGCTGAGGCTCTCCACTACAGCCCTGAGCCCAGCCTTTCAGTTCCAGTTCTAAGACGAGGGATATTTCTATACCACCTGGCACCTGCCACCAATGACCAATGCTGCCTGTGCCCTGCACTGAGGCTGAGTGCACCGTTGCGGGCACTAACGGGCAGGGCAGCAGGCTTCCTTATCATTGATCCTCCGCTCCTGTCCGACAGACTCCGAGTCCTGAGCAGTGAGCAGGACACACACACACACGACAACATACTGGCTCACCTTAGGCCTGGCTGGCGGCCTGCGGCTGGCCTGCAGCTAAGGCGAGTGGGGCGTGCACACTAGGCAGCAGAAGACAGGGGGCGACTGACTGGGCGAGGGGCTAGCCACCAGACCAGGGGCTAGTAGTACTAGTGGTACTACTCTTTAGTACCGCGGCGGCCGCACCCTTCTTCTGGTTATTGCTTCTTTGTTCTTCTAAAGTCACGCGCTGCATGCACTACAATGTGAATGTGCAAGACAAAGTTGGCACTATTAGTCACGAGGCGAGCACCGCCCCCACCCTAAAGACCGCGGCACCGCGGCGCGCAGACGCACATAGACAACTGCGCACCGCCACGGCCACGCCACGAGCACGGACCATTTATTTTATTTTAAATGATGTTGTTTTGAAGACAACGAGCCGTCCTGCCAGCGCAGTGCGCGAGCGCCAACTATTTAATTAATTTAAAGGCTCGGGCAGGCCCGCAGGACGTGCGCACGCACGGCACCATAATTAGAGTTAAAAAAAATAGAGGCCTGTCATGCCATGTCACCGAAGGTGCGCACACTGTTTGGCCTAGCTAACTGGCTTTCCGTGCTGTGTCTTAGTTCCTTACTGTGCTGAGAGTGAGGGGGCCCCCGGCTGGAGCGTGGGGGCCCCCTGCGAGGGGCTTGTCTTGTTAATACGCCCCTATGTTTAAATACAGGCTGGCACCGTCCCTCCGTGGTGTGCTGGCTGGCTGGGGGCTGGCCTGCTTGCAGTCGTCTTCTGCCGAGATGAGAGACGTGAGGGGGCCCTTGGAGCGTGGGGGCCCTGGGTCTGGGTGGGGGGGTGAGGCTGTGTTAATACGCCCCAGGCCAGTCAGAGTGTTTCATTTAAGCCGCTACTGTCTGCTAGCCTAAGCCTTGCAATGCTGCCTTGCTTGCAGCCGTATTCTTCCTCTGCTGAAACTAGTGAGGCCAGGGGGGCCCCCTGGCCTGCAGGGCCCCCCCGTACCGCGGGGGCAGCCGGGGCCTGTGTTACGCCCCTGGCAAGAAGGTTCAAATGAATGAGAATGTCTGTTAATTATTCAAATATCTCTTTTGTCCTTTATTCATTTGAAATCATTTGTATTATTTTACCAATACATAATTTTTACAGAAGAGGCATATCATGTTTTATTTGAGCAAATGTTAAAGGCATTTTATGTACCATGCTTCATACAGCCTAGTGGCCACTTCAAAGCGTGGGACTCTGCAGTACACACTGTTCATCCTTGTAGGCTCTTAATAAACATTGCTTGCTTAACAAACAATTCTTCAGGGCATTTTTGAATTGGCGGTGAAATTATCAATGAGATGTTAATGTTAATGTTAACTGGATTTGTAAATCGCAGCTGCTACCCTAAGGTGTCCTGGCGCTAAGGTGATGGCCTACCCGTGGGACACCTGAGTTGGTGTAGCTGGTTAGTTAGATGGGGTGGGTTGATGAAGTTCCATAGAGAAATCCCCAGAGTGGCAAGAAACATGCCACCAGACCTTGCCGTGTTGACCCAATACAAAATAAGCCTAAGCAGGTAATTTTACATCAAATTTATTTTAGGACAACATTAAAGTCAATTCTCTGTTTCATTAAAAGCCAATTTACCATTAGAAACAAGTGCACCTTTTATGTTCATCGTTTGCATGATTCCTGTACCTCAGTTTGGATCTTTGGAGCCTCTGGAGATGTGTGGTAATGCATCCAGAATAACGTATATTTGCATAATCCAGACGGTTTAAAGGAGAGCAGCTGTGTCTAATGTATCAAGATATGGGACAACATAATTTGCCTGTCTAGGTTGGAAGGTATTGCATTTCACTGTAGCAGTTAACTGTGCATGAATTAGATAATTGTTCATTCAAGTAAACTCCCAAGTTCTTGATGACAGTACTTATAAAATGAAGCTCACCCAATGGGACAGATAACTGTATAGACACCCCAAACAATACGACTTCTATTTTCCAACAGGTATTGACTGTTTGCTTTTCACATTCACTTATAGATTACTGAGAGGCTGTGGCTATTCATTCTTTTCTCCTGCTGCGATCTTGTAGATGGACTGTTATCTGATTGTCATCAGCCTAGAGTTGGGATTTAAGGCCAGAGGACCATATTGTCTTATAAAGTGGTAACTTGCACTCATTGAAAAGAAAAGGTGCAAATTCCGAGACTTGTTGTTCTCTATAGCTCAGATGTCTATAGGTACCACATGTACTGCAAGGGTGTTCTGCTATGCCAAGAAAGATGTCAGCCAATCATTACTAGTTCCTCCAACACTAACATTTTCAACAAAATGAGGCAAGCTGCTGCCCCTGAATTCTAGTCGATAAGATTTGTTTGGTTGGTTAACAAGACTCTTCATCAGTGGTGTCAGGGCAGGCGTAAGCTTTTTTACTTTGTCGCCAGGCAGGCAGAGCAGAGAACTTGATTGTCTTGATCCAAGATCCCATCATCTGAAATGAGATCAGGGAAAAGTCCATGAACTCACCTCTCACTGGTTGATGACCAAGAACTAAACAACTTAGAGCCAGGTGATAGAGAGAGCTCATTCGCCATGCTGAGTTTCTCATTCATTTCCCCAAAGAATGATCCCAGCTCATTCACCAAATCTGTAAGACTGGGCTAAAGCATGCAGACTGATTTACTTTCTGACACATTAGTGAGCACAGATGATTATAAAACTTCAAACTATCTAAAGATAATATAGTTTATTTGGTTACTGACATAATAACCATAGGTTCAGAAGTATTCCACCAGAATGTTGATTCTGTATCATCTGACTATAATATCGTAGTCAAAGGGTTGTGACTACAAAAATATCACATGCAAAATTTGTGAATATAATTGTACTTTTTTAACTTAATAATATCAAAGTTTAAAATTGTATTTACAATAATAGCATTTTTAGTATGTAGTTACAATGAATAGATAAATGTTTTCATTTCTTTACTTATATTTAGATAACATTTACATTACATTAATTTACAATAATATTATAGTAATGTACAGTTTTTATTGTAGGGTTTGTTTGGGGACAGGATGGGAGGTGTTTCTATAAAGTATTTCATTTTTGGGATGGGTGGTTAGTTGGGGATTTGCGTGAGTAGTAGTTTAATTACATTACATTCATATTAAATAATTTATACATTATTTGAGTTTTATTATTGCTAATGATTTAATTGACTATATTTATGTTTTGGGGTATTTTCATTTTAAATTATTGTATTTTTTGAGATGCAGGGCTTATTTTTTGTATGGGTGAGTAGTGTTTTAGAGAATTATATATTATTGTGTTTTAGATCTTTCTTGTTAATTTGAAAATATTTGTTGGTTAAATATTTGTTAGTTGATTCACTTGTTTGCACTTTGTATATTGGGTTGAGGGGTTTATTGGAAGATTGGGTGTGCAGTGCTTTTAATGATTAGTTGTTAACTACGCATGGGTTGTGTATTTGCTTTGAAATATAAATGGTTGTATTCGTTTTTTGTTAGGGATTTGTGTTTTGGGTGTTTTAGAAGTATTTATCATAAACAACTATTTTTGGAGTGAAGTATTATATTATAAATAACTTTTGTTGGAATTAATTATGGTTAGCCATTCCCCCATATATGCACTTTCCAAAATGCTTGTCGAACTGGAGTTAGAACAGCAAATGTGACCCTTTAAATATATGCAGTTTCCCCTGTATTTGTTGAGCTAGATTTGGAATCGTAAATCTGACCACCTAAATATATTAACTTTATTCAGTGTTTGAATATTAAATATGACACCCCCCAAAAAATATATGGAATTTCTTCAATGTTTGTTGACTAGATTTAGAACAGTGAATCTAACCCCTGACCACCCTATTTGTTGGACTGGAGTTAGCATAGTAAATATGATGTTCACAAATATATGCTCTTTGTTTGTTGTACTGAGTACTATTGGTAAATATGCACTCCACCCAAATGTATGCACTTTTATCAATATTTGTTACACTGGAGTTAGTTGGTATAGTAAGCCTGATCCCTCAAATATATACTTTTTCCCAATATTTGTTGGACATGAATAAGAATATTAAATCTGCTTCTCCCCCCAAATATATGCTTTTCTACCTAGGATTGTTGGACTGACATTAGTGGTTACAATCCTTATCCCCCAACATATGTACTTTCCCCAATGTTTGTTGGGCAAACACTTAGAATGATAATAGTAAATTCGATGCCCTCCCCTAACATATGCACGTGTCACAGTATTTGTTGAAAAGAAGTAAGAATAGGAACCCTACCCACTAAAAATAAATGTTTTTCCCCACAGTCTCTTTGACTGGATTTAGAATAATATATCTGTCCCCCTCAAACGTATACATTTTTCTTCATGTTTGTTAGACTAGAGGTAAATCTGCCCCCTTTCCAAATATATGTTAATTGGACTGGAATAGTACATAGACTGTATGCACATTTTGAAATAGTTGAATTGAGTCACAAGAAAAAAGGTAAGAAAAGGATTGAAAACAAGAAAAGGGGACAGGATATAAACACCCTGACCCCCTAAGCCTACTCAGCGGGTCCCAGGGGGACCCATAGGGCCAAAAAAAGCATATATTTTTTACGGCGGGATTCATACTTGGTGCACGAATCCGTCATAATTTGTTTTACAAAACCAACCGTGGTCTCCAGCACATTGTTTGTTTTAAGCCCCTGGGTGGGCCAAATCCCGAGGTCAATGCCACATTATCATTCTGGGGCCCGAGCAGGCCCCCGCTGCAGCCGGGGACCGCCACCTCCCAAGGGCAAACATCATGAAATGTGGGGACATGCAGCCCCCCGCAGCCCAGGGGACCACCACCTCCGCGGGGCTTCTTTTTTTTAACTTCTTTTTTTTTTAAAGCGAAGGGGTGGGCTTTTGCCCCCTACACGGCCCCAAAAAACCGCAACATCCCCAGGACTATTTTTTTTAAAATAAAAGATGTGTGGGGCGCCTGCCCCCCATGCAGCCCTGGGGACTTCCACCTTCCCAGAGCTTTAACTAGTGCATCGCAGGGGCGCGGGTTACAGTTAAGTCAGCAAACTATAACAGCTGAATATCTTTGGTTTTGTATGAGTGAAATGTCAGCCTAACTATAACGTCCCTGAAACCTGTAGTTTGTTCAGTAAACATCTAAGGTTTTTTAAATGCTAATTCCTAACTATAACATCCCTGAAACCTGTTTTTTTTCAGTGAATATATATATAATATATATCTGTGTGTGTGTGTGTGTGTGTACATATATATATATATATATATTTGTATGTATATATGGATAGATAGATAGATAGATAGATAGATAGATAGATAGATAGATAGATAGATAGATAGATAGATAGATAGATAGATAGATAGATAGATAGATAGATAGATAGATAGATAGATAGATAGATAGATAGATAGATAGATAGATAGATAGATAGATAGATAGATAGATAGATAGATAGATATTTGTGTAGTTGATATTTGGGTAATTTCAGTAAGTAAGAAGTATGTAAAGTCATTATTTCTTTAGGTCGATATTTTGAGATGTATACTATTGTGCCATAGCCTTTTTTCTTGGTCGATATTCTGACATTCAACTGTACTGAAATAAATCATTATTAATGCTCTAGTAGTGTGTTCTTGTAAAGTAACAAAATCCAGCCTTGCTCTTTCTTTTCTTTTGCTGAACTAATTAAACTCTGGGTGGTGCGAATTAAGCCAAACCACCACCGTGGCTAGCGCTAGTCTTCAAACCCCAGTTAAAGTATAAGGTTATATATCAAAGGGATCTGGTTGCTTATTGATCTATCATTAGCAATGCACCTGTGTGTTTTGGGCCATCTTTGCCAGGAAGCGGTACAAAAGGGGGTGGTGTTGGACGGAGCATCTGAACCAATCAAACACTAACACCCAGTCAACAGATCTGGGTTTAATCCATCACCGTTCTTTAGCCCACTCAGCCACCCCAGTTCAGACATGGCCATATGCAAATCAGTCTGACCCTGTGCCTCATGGATTCAAGCAAGCCGGGCTGAAGACGGCTGCAATACCAGAAACCGGTCCTCGGAAGCTTGTTTCCGGTCCAGGGAAGGCATGGCTTGGCAGTTCGGGCTGGACTGTTCCCATGAGGCACAGGGTCAGACTGATTTGTTTATAGCCATGTCTGAACTGGGGTGGCAGAGTGGGCTAAAGAACGGTGATGGATTAAACCCAGATCTTTCAACTGGGTGTGAGTGTTTGATTGGTTCAGATGCTCCGTCCATTACCACCCCCCTTTTGTACCGCTTTTGGCCGCCATAAGTGTGGCAGGGTATGCTCAGACGTGAGTCCCTTGCTCACTTTGCCCCTGGATTCAAGCAAGCCAGGCTGAAGACGGCTGCAATGCCAGAAACCGGTCCTCTGAAGCTTGTTTCCGGTCCAGGGAAGGCATGGCTTGGCAGTTCGGGCTGGACTGTTCCCATGAGGCACAGAGTCAGACTGATTTGCATATAGCCATGTCTGAACTGGGGTGGCAGAGTGGGCTAAAGAACGGTGATGGATTAAAGCAAGAACTTTCGACTGGGTGTGAGTGTTTGATTGGTTCAGATGCTCCGTCCATTACCACCCCCATTTTGTACCCTCTTTGCCAGGAAGGCACAGGTATGATTATAGCCACCCAAATATGGGAGTATGGTTAAGTTGCATGAGGGCTGGTCTGTAAAGCTTTAAAGCTAATAGCTGGTTGGTTGTACAAGTAGATGGTTACAGAAAGAATCCTATGTGGCATCAGCTGGCTGTCTCCTTCTCTTCAGTCCACACTCATCTCATGCTTCTGCTAGCTCTGATCATCAAAACTGCTCATCAATATATACATTAGTTCATCTTTCCTGTACAAATTCCTGTCCTCTCATCACATGTTTTAATCTTGCTGTCAGAGAAGCTCTTTTTTGAACACACATGTGCAAAGAATCATCAGGTGCATCCATAATAATCTCCGGTACACATATGGCGCTATTTAATATTCATACTCATACATCCATGCACCAGAAGGCATAGTAATATCTCATATATTGCACTTCTCTTCAAGGGTCGATATATGTTTTAACCTGACGTTGGCTCACAGTGCCCAATTACATACGGGTGGTGTTGGTGGAAATGTGTACCAAGGAGTACACTATGTTCATGGGTTTGGGATCAGCTATAATTACTATTTTTCCAGTTCTGATGTCTTTGTGTGTGTTATGTGATGTAGAGATATCTATGGAACTTTTCATTCCAAGATTAGATAAGGAAATCTATCTACAGATCACATTTAGCTCCTTTTCTAAATAAATAAGAACTCCTTATCAAGTGTAGAGATGGTTGTTGACCTGTTTTGGTCATATAATAGGTGCTGTGTTTTAGAAGACACCGCCATGTAGATATTCATGTGCTCCAGAAAGTCCTTTTATGTTTTGCCATCGCCAATGTCTCAAAATTGTGGTCTAACTTCTCACTTTGGTTCATAGGCTGTTCGAGTGGCAATTTTCTATTCAAATCCCCAGCGTTTGGACGTGTATGTTAACAATTCTTTTGTTGGCCCTAATAATGCCCAGTGGAATGCTGGCAGGACTGACTTTACATTAAACGAAACAAAATATGAAGGTAGGTCCTTGCACTGACTTCTGGCCTGTCCATTTTTTTTGGATGCAAATGGATTAGCCATCAGACTTAGGGCCTGATTACGATGCCATAGGAAATGGCCCGGACCCTTGGATGGAGCAGTTCCTACGGCATCATAATCAGCTGTTAGGATTCCTTTCCGACCGACCCATTTTGATGGGGTCGGTCGTAAAGGAATCTGTACCGGATTTCTGAATGGCCTCTGATGGGCTCAGAGAGCCCATCTGCCATTCAGAAAGCCTCCAGTAATACCTCCTGTTGATCTTTCTGCCCGAGGGATTACGATGGAAGATTTCAACAGCCTTTTGGTGCCGGCCTTTCCTGCAGAGAAAGGCTGTGGGAATCCGACTTTGGGGCCCACAGCAGGTCCCTCATGGATGCAAGGCCTCTGGATGGCGGCCTATCCCCCTGTTGATCCCTGCACCCGGTGGCAGGTATTTTGAGGTGACTGCCACGGGGTGCAGGGATGAACTGCACCTCGGTTCTTTACAATAAGAGCATACATTCTAGTTTGAATGCATGCTCCCATTGTAAAGAATAGGAATGCGACTGAACAGTGTTCGTCGCATCCTAATTGCTGGGTTGAGACTGACGACAGGAGTTCATTCGGTCCAAGTTCCCAAACGATGTCAGGCGGACTCAGGTCCATCCGACATCATAATCATGCTCATAGTCTTCTGAACTTTCAGTTGCAGGTGGACGCTGCTGTTTTCAATGTACCCCAAGCCACTTGGAGTTCTGAGACTTGGCACTGTAAAAATTAGAGTCAATTTGATAGTGGAGAAGCATCATGCTAATGGTCAGCTGAATAAATAAGCTGGATGATTGGATGGGTGGGTGGGTGGGTGGGTGGATGGATGGATGGATAGATGGATGGGAAACATCCTTTACAACGCAACTTTTACCATGCAGTGCCTTTACGATGCAACTTTTACAACGCAAACCATTACAACGCATTGCACTGGGGGGAGCTCTAGGATAGGGATTAGGTTTAATTTACTATCCAACACCTTCCATACTATCCACGGGGACTGGAGTTGGAATAGTAAATTAAACTATTCACTATCCAGCGTCCCAAAGCACTATGCGTTGTAAATGCATGCGTTGTAAAAACAGCATTGTAAAGGCATGCGATGTAAAAGCATGCGTTGTAATGTCATACATCCTGGATGGATGGATGGATGGATGGACTGACGAGTGGGCAGAAGATTGGATAGTTGTTAGGTAGATACATAGTTGATTGGATGAATAGAATACCAACTGTAATTGAGAATTAAATAGGTAGATAAGTGATGTAAATGCATAGTTTGGATGAAGAAATAGGTGGCCAATGAGACAGGTTGTAGAAGACAGCCATCAAAATAGATAGCATAGGGTTCACCCCTTTAATCATAAATCATCCTAAAGTTATTGCAGTCAGAGGGATTTATAATGCATGTTTACTATTTATTACAGCTTCACTGTATTGAGATGTACTAGATGTAAGCCTCTGAGTGTCTGCATTTTGTTCCTGTTTCCCCAGGACAGTATGTCCCATCATTGAACTCCACTACTCCTGGTGAAACCTACTTTGACAGCACCTATCAGATGCTATATGTCTTGCTAAGAGGATCAACACCTGTTGAAATTCGCACATCCCCGCTGCTCGTGATTTCATTTAACCTCCCCGCCATGACTGAAGATGAGTTTTATGCAGGGCCGAATTTGGTGAACAATCTTGCGCTTTTCCTAAAGATCCCAGCAAATAAAATCCGCATCACAAAGATCACTAAAGCTTCAAGTAAGCGCAGAAAGAGGGCGACCGGATTGTCTGTTACTGTACAGATTGCAGATCCTCCAGCTCTGACGACAGGCAACAGTACCAACACCACAGGCAAGTGTCATTCATTTTATTAAAATGTGTTTCAGTAGTCGTAGCACAGGCAATGACACTAACCATGATCAAATGTGAGGAACGGTATGTTATTCTGTGCAAGAGGTGCTTTGGACGGGAGCCGAAGACAACAGTTCACTTGTGTCACATCGCTCCTGCAGGAGAACCATGCTAAGCAGACATCCAGATGCCAAATGCCCCCACACAGAGCTCACTTCTAAAACCCCACCACAAAAAGCATGGCCCGGCGCCCTGTTTGTCTGAGAATATCTTAAGTGGAATCACACAACTGTTTTACAAAGTCTAGGCTTTAGATATTGCTGTGAAGCTCATGGGGGACTTTATCAAATTTCCTGTGAAAAGCATGGTTTCTTCTAAGTCGCACAGTAGGCGGAGCTTCTGAGAAAGTTGCCCAGGTCCCAAACAATGTGAATATCTCCCACAAAGTGATATTGTCACATCAACTGAACTACCTTAATGGCAGACAAGGATGAAGGTTCGTTGAATAGATATAGGAGCATGGACAAATCAGGCTAAGCGACCAAGTGACAGAATGCTGGGTATCTGAGATATGCTGATTGTTATTTTAGCTGATATTTGGGATGGCAGTAGCTTCCAATGCAAAGTTTATGAGAAGTACATGTTTACGCTTCACTTAACAGGTCAGCAGTTGAGAAGACAGTGAAACAATAGAAATCATATTAATATTTTTGTTACGTGATAACCCTTGAACTATATTAATAAATTTCATACTGAAGGGTATGAGGTGGTAAGAACTTTTGTAGTGTGCGCTACACTGTTTAAAGGTTGCTCAACTTTAATTAGTACTGTCGTTCAAGCATTGCTAAGCTCAATTAACAAAAGGTGGTCTGTTGAAATTTAGTTTAAGGTGAGGTCCTCGTTTCCTGAAAATTGATAATGCTGATGGTTGGACAGTGCTTGTTGCTAGAGTGGCGTTGGCAAGTTGCCCTCACAGGACTAGTTATGAGACCTCTGACCTGGCTGTACAGCTAAACCTGGAAGTGGTTTACAATGTACAGCGTTAGATTATTAGTGATTACTACATAGTCAGGTAATAGCCATTCAGTACTGTGCAACTATTGACTAGCTACAGTGCAATAAAAGAGAGAAAGAGAGACAGAGCTAGAGAGAACTAGAGAGAGAGAGAGAGAGAGAGAGAGAGAGAGAGATAGAGAGAGAGAGAGTGGGAGGTTGTATGTGTGCATGTGTGTGTAAAGGAAGCTAGCATGACATTAGGTTGACTCCAGGCCAGACCTAAAATTTATTAAATGAGAGCCTCTGTTCCCTGGGACAATATGCTATTTTTTAACACTGCTTTTTTGGTGTTTTGCAGGGCAACTACAATACTCGGATCTTCAAGTCCTTTCCAAATCAATTGCTGCAGCCGCAGTAACTGGGAACCTCAGTAGTAGCCTCAATGTTAGTGTTGGATCTGTGGCGATGAAACCGCCGGTTCCACCTCCGGATGACCCTAGTTGGCAGCAGGTATGACATCAGGCAATGGAGAATAACCATTCAAAATGATGGCTGAAATAATTAACCAGTTTAATGAAGTATGGGGCTATAATGCAGTCAGTGCTGGAATTGGAAAAGATTTACTCTGGGAATACAGAATTTGGGGTTCAAGTTGTGGCAGAAGAAAAAGGAGTCACAAGGAGCAGAGTCATAAAAAGCAGCAGAGTCTGACAGTCATTGTATACATTATTTATTTTAAATGTGCTGCAACGAAAATGGCAAGAATGACAAATATGAGAGTAAATATGTTTTGCTTAATTCATTAGTCACAACGAGGCTGAATTTTAAGATATCTTATGAGTTACAGCATCTGCTGCTGTAATCTTTGTGTGTGCAGAAAATTAAGGGGGTTCATAATAATGGGAAGATAACTCTGATGGTTAATGCACTTGCTCGCAAGATTTTTTTTTCTTTAGCCATAGTTCTGACTCCGAAAGTAGCATTGAGATTTGATGTGCCTGCTACAAAGCATATTGGATGACACGCAGATGTGTATCTTAAGTAGATAGGCGAGTTACTGCTTTTGATACAGTGATCTTTTTGTTACATCTAGTTCCTAAGTTACAATCTTTCCTATGTAGCACAGTGATCTATGAACTGGTGTAAAAAAATGAAATACTAGTTGATGGGTTGAGAACCCTTCTCAAACAATAATCAAAACCGTCATCAAAGTGACCCACTAAATTCTCTAAGTAAACTTGTGCTTAACCCTCAGACAGCTTGGAGCAAACCAGTCAGGTTCAACTTAGTGACAATGCATAAAGTATATATGCAGCACTCAAACAGTAATACATTGAAAGCTTAATACAAAATACAGTAAATTGTAATAAATAACATAACACCAAGAAGACAACAATTCATGAAGTAGAGCCGGAGACATGCATTTCTAAAGTTTGAAATAAAAATAGTGCTGAACAGAACAAAGCGCCAACCACCATTAACTGGTCACGCTAGACCATATCAAATTCATATGTTAAGGGCAACTGCGCACAGGTCAGCTACAGAGACCATGTTCATTCTGGTTTAATGTTTAACTTCTGACTTAGAAACTTTTATAGAGAAAACAGGGTCGTCGACAAGTCCTCAGAGGGCTTGATGACGAGTTGCTGAAAATGGTTTCCCAGTGTTGACATTGATAAAGGCGGGAAAGCTCTGAGTGGGTGAAGTCTGTACCAAGAAAGGTCTCAACTTCTATTGAATCCTGCTCAATGTCCGTCCTGTTGAAGCCCTCTGTGTTCGGACTTGGAATTTTTTCTGGAAGTTAGATCTCCTTCACCTTGACAAACCAGCAAGCTGAGGCAGACCTGCAAGTCAACGGCTCCATCTTCAACAGCAATGTCTCTCTCCGTCGGTTATCCAGGCAGAAAGTTGGCTAAAATGTTATAAGTTCTACTTCTTTCAGTTTGGCAACAGGAAGAAGACACTCTAACACCAGCCACAGTTGCAGGACCAGGTGGGTACTACTTGGAGGTTAGGACTCGCTCCAACAGAGGCCAAACGCAAGGTCCAGGGTTAGATCCAAATGGTTATGGTGAGCTTTGCAGTCTCAGGGAAAGGACTTCCGGAAGCTTTTTGTGTCCATGTAGCTCAAACAGGAGGTCAGTCAACTGACCCTTGGAGCCAGTTGCGGGGTCCTGGGTTCCAGTTAAGCAGATCCAACTTCCTTCAGGTCCTTTAGACAGCAGGCCTGGGCTTTTTCTAATTCTTCACAGGTCTAGATGTTTTCTGAGGAGAGGTCTGTAGGGTTCACATTTATGCCCAGTGCCAGCATTTGGGTGGAGGAAAATTCTTTGTCCATCCTTAAAACTTTTCTTGTCAGTTCCTCTCCTCCCTACATCTGCTGTTGGAGTCAGCCTGATTAGAGAGACAAAAAGAGGCAGGATTAGGTGTGAGCTTCCTCTGCCAGTGACAGGGTAGACATCAAATAAAGCTCAGAAAGGGACTGGCCACTGCACCCTAGTGACCCTGTCAAGGGTGAAGACCCTTTCACCACAACCAGAGCCCTTTGTCCAGGTGACAGCTGGACACTGACTGGAAAGCCTTTTGGTTATAGGCAACACAAATGACAACTTTCTAACAGTGTCATTTCCAAAACAGTAATATATAATGCAACTTTAACATTATGTTAGATTTCACATTGCTATTAAAATGAGTCATTGAAGCATTTGTCTAGCTGCACCCTAAGTGAAATGAAGCATGATCAGTTGTTACTATGTAACCCGGTGTTTATGTAGGGGCCAGCCTTGCTATACTGAAAAACGACTGAGAATGTATTTCACTGCCAAGACATATAAAACATTAAATTTACATGTCCTACTTTTTAAATACCATGGATGCTGCCTTGTCAGCATGTAGGGCCTACCTCAGAAGTGACTTATAAGTATTAAAAGCTATACCTCTCTGAATAGCTCTAATTGGAGCGAAACACTGTGTCTGTGATTGAATTGCACGATTTCAACTGTGATTTAGTCGCCAAGGATTTGGTCGGATAGTGGTGGAGTGTATGAATTTTATCATCAACTTTTAAGAACGAACATGTGTGACTATCGTTTTTAAATCTCATAATTGCACTTACCACTTTAGCTGCTAACACGGTGGCGCAGGGTATTTTTTACAGATTCTGCACTTTCTCCTGACCCGCGTGCAGCCGAGTAGGCGCTGTCATGGTAGGAGGCACAGGGACCCGCCATCTTGGAGGAAGGGGAAGGTCTGCGGACTAATTGTCGGAGCCCCCCGCCCTTCTCCCGCCCCCATAAAATGTGCATGGGGTCTCGTCCACGCAGCGGGCGCGCCAAAGGCGCGCCAAAGGCAAGCCTGTCTGAACCCGTCCGCGCCGGGCCCGCACTCAGCGCCACCACCCCAGGTCAGATCCCCTCAGATCCTCCAAGGAGGGTCACCTACAATCGAGCTCAGCTCTGGAACCTAGGGGGGGGTAGGAAAGAAGACCAGCTGTTTGCGACTGGCTCCAGATAAAGATCTGCAGCCAGGCCCGCAATGCTGTGCATCATGTAAAGTAAACCTTCCATTGATCATTGGGGGCAGAACCAGGGCCTTCACTCAATCTTCCACGTCCAAAGAAACTGGTAGAGATCAAATTACCAACTGCCTACTTATCAACGTGAGATCATTGGTAAAGCACAGTATTGACTGTGCTGAGCTGATTACGGATCGAAAGATACAAATAGCCTTTATTACTGAGACATGGACGGACGCTGCGTCGGGGCCCGATCTGGTAAAGGCCACTCCACCAAATTACTGCAATTTCGTGTTAGACAGACCGGGTAAAAAGGGAGGGGGCTTGGCCATCATTTATCAGGCGTCCCTACATGGAGTCTTCTTCCCAGTGACCAGAGGCATGTGAAGCCCTGGGGTTCAAGCTGGAGCTTTCTAATCATCATTCCTTTAAGGGCTGCCTCCTGTATAGACCGCCTGGGACGAAGTCCACTTTTTTAGAAGCAGTGGGAAGTATCCTGGAAGAAGCCATTTGCACCAACTCCTTTACGGCTTTGGGTGATTTTAATTTTCATCTTGAAGGAACCACGGATGGGGACACTATGGCTTTACTGGAAGCAATGTCCGCAGTGGGTCTGACCCAGGTGGTCTCTGGGGCAACACATCAGGCGGGCCACACATTAGATGGGATTTTTTCTAATAATCCTGATCTAGTAATCTCTAAGGTTGAACCTGTGTCCTGGACAGACCATGGGGTGATATTATTTACCATCCTTAGCCCTCTGGTTAAAAAGACACGGAGAGAGGGGCAATTATCAAGGATGTGCAGACCATGGAAAAACATTGATGGCACAATCCTTGGAAATTTGTTGACAGCCTCTAGGCCAGTCATCTCCGAGTATACAGAGTGGCTTGATGGGGCCTGCCATAGATTAGCTCCGCCCAAGCTATACCGGCTTGCAAGGCAGGTTCCATCAGCCCCATGGTACTCGGACGAGCTCAGAGAAGCAAAAATAAACTGTAAAAAGTTAGAGCGGATCTGGCGAGTGAATTATCATGAGTCTGAAAAAGAAAGGTTAAAAATCAGCCTAAAGGCATATAAAGACAGCATTAGGAAGGCCAAGAGTGCCTACAATACGGACCGAATTGAGAAAGCTAAAAATTTGGCCAAGGAACTGTTTGACACTGTGGTCAGTTTAACCACCCCTAAACCAGTGACGGTTCCCCCAACATTGAACTTTGTGAATCACTGGCCGACTTTTTCTTGAATAAAGTCCAAGCAATTTTTACCTCGCTAGAACATCAGGTGGCCCTTAGTCGTGCGGAGGGATCCCTACTGCCGGGTCTTCTGAGGAAAAACTATCGGCCTTTAAGCTAGTAAGTTCGAATGAGGTTTTAAAACTCCTGATGGCAACTAAATCTGGGTCACCCCAAGATCCCTGTCCCACGGCAATTGTAAAACTGGCAGCTGCCCCATTGCCAACCACCTAGCCAATATATTTAACCTGATGTTCGAAAAAGGGGTCTTTCCCACAGTGTGGAAGCGGGCTTCCATCCGCCCACTACTTAAAAAACCCTCGCTAGACATCACGGACCCTAATAGCAAAAGGCCAATTGCCAGACTACCATTGCCGGCAAAACTTATAGAAAAAATCATGAACTCCCAGCTCTGCTCATTTCTGCGTAACTTGAAGGGTTTTGACCCGGCCCAACATGGGTTCAGGGAAGGGCACAGCACTGAGACCGCCCTGATCAAATCTACAGAGGAGGTCCGGAAAGTGCTGGATGACGGGGGCCAAGCGGTGCTGATTCTTCTGGATCTGTCAGCAGCCTTCGATACGGTTCACCATGCTATGCTGATGGATCGATTGGAGGGCTGCGGGATCCAGGGGCAAGCACTCAATATTCTGAAGGCCTTCCTGACAGATCGGGTACAAGTGGTGGCTATGGGTGATTTCGAATCAAGACCTTTCGAACTCCCGGGGGGGTCCCTCAGGGATCCTCCCTTAGCCCCACTTTATTTAATATCTACGTATCCTCTCTTGCCCCAGTGATCCGATCCCATGGGTTCGAGTTAATGTCCTACGCAGACGACACCCAAATTGTGGTCTCGGTGCTTCCAGGGAAGGAGCTGGGGGTGGCAGCAAGGTTCCAGGATTGTATGTCTGAAGTTAGCACCTGGATGGCCAAAAGCTGCTTAAAACTGAACTCCTCCAAGACCGAGGTGCTTATTTTTGGGTCAAATATAAATCTCTGGAGTTCCAAGTGGTGGCCCCCAGATATGGGATCCCCGCCATCTCCGGTACAAAAGGTGAAGAATCTTGGAGTCATCATAGACCACCAACTTTCTTTTAAACCTCAGGTCAAGGCGCTAACTTCCTCTGTACACTACACTCTGAAAACCATTAGGAAGGTTTTGCCTTTCTTACCAGAAGGAAGCAGAAAAACGGTGGTGACGGCACTCATACTTTCACGCCTTGACTACTGTAACAGCCTCTTTTTAGAGGCTCAACAGGGGGTGCTTAACAAACTCCAGGTTTTACAAAATGCAGCAGCCCGCCTGATCGGGGGCTTGCCCAAATTCTCATCGGTGGCCAATGAACTACAATCAATGCATTGGCTGCCGATGAGGAAGATGATTCTCTATAAAGACCTCTGAATTGTCTTTAAGGCACTGCATGGTTTAGGCCCAGTGTTTCTTCAGGATCATTTCCAGTGGTATAGGCCAGGGAGACAACTTAGGTCTGCCACTATGGGACTGATTAAAACAACTCAGATCAGGAAAGCACGCTGGGGGGGGGGGTAGGAGCTTTGTTATGGGAGCAACCAAGGCATGGAACCAACTCCCCCTGTTTCTCAAATTAAGCACCAATCTGTTAGCGTTTAGAAAAAACCTCAAAACATGGCTTTTTACTCTCTAGTCCGGCAATACTTTACTCAGGGAGTTACCACTTAGCGCCAGGACACCGATTGGTATTTGTGCGCTCTATAAGTGTTATAAATAAATAAATAAATAAATAAATAAATTAAAAAGGAAGTTTATTCCTGCAAAAGATTTGGTTTCCAGGTCGAAATTAGTTTTTTAAAGCTGCCCAGCCAGGCAGCAGTGGTAGTCCTGGGGACTTGTTTTGCAGTGCTACCCTAAAAGGGGGCACAATGAGTGATGTGTCCCATGAGTAGTATTTAATACACAGGCCCTGGGTACAATAGTACAATTTATGAATGACTTACAAGTAACGTACATTTGCTAATCAGGGATATGCCAATTTTAATATGTTAAAAATGGAGTGTACAAGCACTTTACCTCTAGGTAACAGGGGTAAAATGCACAGGGTTATACATCCAACAAAAATAGATCACAGTAAAATGGCAGATAAATTCTAGGTGACACTACAGGAAGGGCGAATTCCAACACATCTACATCAAGCTGCATACATACTGCAAGTCATGGTTTAGGTCCTTACTGTCTTTTTTCTCAGTCTGTTACTATTCTAGGTTTGCAAATAAGAGTTTCTTTGGGTAGAAATAAAGTTTGGTTAGTACAGACAGCCACCAATCAACAAGTTGCATTTCAAATTCTTACTTTGTGTTTCTCTCGACCATGTACATATAGGGCCTTATTTATGAAGGACTTGCGCCACCGGTGCGTCACTTTTTCCCATGTTAAAAGTGACACACCGGCGGCGCAAGTCCTTCATAAATAAGGCCCATAATGTCTACAAGTACTGATGATATGTAACTCCTACACCTTGTAACCCTTGGTGTCTTATGTACCATTTCCTGTTCATTGATTTACACAGTTGAAATATTTATTATGGTTTTGTGTGTGATGTAATTAGTAGTGCTGTAAAATAATTAAATAAAAAATTAATTAGTAAGTGCTGTTTAAATATTTATTTGTGCATTTACTCATGCACACATACACCTAGCATCCTTATAGTGCCAGCAAATCTCTTGTGTAGAAGGGTTGAACAGATTCAAAAACCTGTCTCCAAATCATAGTTTCTCTGGAATACTAGTGAGGTGATAAGCTGTGTGTCTTTGTTCCCTTCCATTGAATTGGAATCTTGGTGTTAGGCCCCAGATGGCTTCCAGCCAGGATGATACTTGAACAAAAGAAGGGTTGATGGCCCTTTAGTTAGGCCTTTGTTTTAGACACTTCCAAATCCAGCTAAAAAAGCAGAGGTTTATGCTGCTAGTTGAAAGGCAATCCCATTAACCCTCCAGTGGGTTCACCCTTATATCCGTATTTCAATGCCTAATCACCAAGGACAGGAAACAAATCCGGAACACATCTCACTCGAAAAATAAAACTCAACATATCTTAAAAATATGTGCTCACCCAAAGCCTACTTTGGGTCTTTCCCCTTTAAATAGTTGTATCTTGAATGAGGCAGATGCTCTGAAGTTCATGAATGCCAGAAGGGAAATAGTTACTGCAGTAATGAAACTTGGTCTACCCACCTCACACTACACACTCACCTGTTCTTCATTATCCCTGCAGCCACTCCTTTAAGTCACAAATCGTATTGAGGCTGTTAGACCTGGCATCTTTGGGTGTGTTTCCCCTAACATTTTGCCTTCAGATCTCCTGTTTTTGCTAACTTGGTGTTTGCTAGCCTTAGGACTCGGTGCATGTTACCACTGTTAACCAGTCCTAAAGTGCTTGTGTTTGTTCCCTAAAATATGGTAACATTGGTTTGCACCAACTTGGCATATTTAATTTATGTATAAGGGCTTACTAAAGTCCCACAACATGTGTCCAGGGCCTGTAAATGAAATGCTCTAGTGGGCCTGCAGCACTGATTGTGCCACCCACGTAAGTAGCCATTTAAACATGTCTTGGGCCTGCAATTGAAGTACCTGTGTCCGCAGTTTTAAACTACCATTTTGACGTGGCAAAAAAAAAAAAAAATTGCCAAGCCCAAACCTTCCTTTTTAATATATATAAGTCGCACCTAGGGTAAGGCCCTGGACAGCCCAATGAGCTACAAAATGGAAGGACCCGCCCTTACCCCAACTTCTGAACTACCTTTTAAACTGGTCTGTGTACAATTGTAATGCCCTGGAGCCTCTGCAGCTGCAAGGAGCCCGCAAATTAGTATGGAGGGAAGAATTCTAAAGAAGAGGGGGCGCATAGATGAACCGAGAGAAGAGCTTTACGTGGCTCCTGCACAGCCCGGCTCAAGCAGTGAATGTGTGCTGTAAACCAATGAAGATGGCATCCGGGGTCAGTGGGATTGTAATTTCCAATATCTTCTACCACAGAAATCATGCTTGGGACGCTCAGTTGTGAATAGTATGAAATGGTGTGTGGGAATAGAAAATGAAATGCTTCCAATCTGAAAGAAGTAGGAGATTAATATGTGGTGTTTTTGTAAAAGTTCCTCATCTAAATAAATGATTTTCTGTGTTTCCAGATGGCAAGTAGCAATGTAACAGGAAGAACTGAAGCACCAGCAAGCTTTGTGTCTACCGTAACCAAACTCATTGTCGTCACCCAGCCTGAGGCAGGATTACCCGGGGCACTGCTTACTCAACAACCCTCGATACAGGCGGTGGATGATAACGTAAGTGCAGTGTCTCTGAACAGTATTTAATTGCTCTCTGACGTGCTTTTTCAGTCTTGTTCCATTTCATTGTCCTGGTAAAGATAACAGGAGACTGTCAATTTGATGTTAACTGAAAATCCTCTTATTTCTGAGGCAACCTCTGTATTTTGGAGGAAATTCAGCCTTTCGATCCTACTTTTTTAACCCCTTCCACGCTCATGACGAGCTCAGCTCGTCATGTAACGCGGTATTTTTAAAAAGTCAGCGCACAGCGGGAAAACCGCTAGCGCTGATGCGGTTAATACAGTTTCCTCCAGAAATGGGTGACTTACTACCCATCTCTAAATAGGCCCAAAAAACAAAAAGACTCCTGTTTTTCTTTCACACATCAGGGTTTTCTTTAACATGTTCATTTGCCAATATCCAGCATCCCAAATTAAATCACCTCTTGAGTCTTTAAAACTAGTTTGACACAAATGGAGAATTTGACTTGAATGTCACTGAAACGTGCACTGCTAACATTTCTTTGAGAATCAGTGGGATGTTAGAACTGAGTGCATTACAAACAGAGAGCATGCCACAGAGAAGTTAATACGCAGAATTATTTACTGTGGATTCTACGCCCAATCTTTCATTCTGCATTGAATGTTCAGAGAGGGTACGCTAAACTTTGAAAACCTTTAGATACACCAGTCTGACTGGGGCTTCAATAGATACTGTATTTCAACAACAAAATACAGTTCACAAACCTACAGCCAGATACATCCGCCTCTAGCTTTTCTATGTGGAGATCTGTGCTAAAGTGGTGGATATCTCCTTAAATGTGGGTCTGTGAATTAGTCATAAATGTGAAAGGGACCAGGAGAATAGTGGGGAAATGGTCAATAATTAAGAGGGGGTTTTAGAAAACTTTAATGTTGAGTTTGAGAGAGACATAGCAGTACAAACACACACCTGCAAAATAGTAAGACAACAGTTCACAAAATATACTTCTAAACCTACTACAGCCCTTAAGGTATTAGATCAGGCTTAAATGTTAAATGTACTCCAGGCTAGACTAGGAGTAAGCCAAGCACCAACTATGGCCTACAACTGGGACTGCAAAACATTCTCAAAGAAAATATTGGAGATAGGGAATAACATTAACACCCAATAGGAAAAAAATTAAAATATAATACATTATTTCCACATTTAAAATTCTATAAATGCAAAAAATGTGATTATTGATTTATTTTAAATGTAATAATCAACTTAATTGAAAAAAAATTAAACATTTAAAAAATATATACGTGTTAAAATTCATCAAATATGTAACTTTTCAGCCATGTATACTAAATAGTAAATAAAAATGCTAATGAGGGTGAGCAATGGTTTTGTTTAAATTATTGTTTGAAAATTATTATTTATAAATTATATTGATTTATTTATTTAAAACAGTTGTTTTGATGAGATAATGTGCTGTAAAAGATATTTTGATCACATAGTGCATATTAAGAAATATTTTAAATTAATTCCAATTCATTTTGTACAATAAATACTTTTCATTTTTTTTTTAATATTCTAAACTTTATTATATTACTCTATACTTTCCCATGAGGAGATCTCCAGCCATTTGGTCGAGATGTCCATCAGTAGGTGAAAAGTTGCTAGTAGTAGCTTTACACTCATAAATTCGGTTGTAGTAGATGCCACCCCTCCATTTGATGGTTAGAGATATGTAAATCTAGACTTGGGTGTAAATCTCCACTCAGAAATAGTGAATTGCAAAAGAGAGTTAGATGTAGAAGAAAATACATGTATATATTTAACTTTGTGAAAATAGAAGTGTAAGTTATAATTGAAAATGTGAGATGCATTGAAAATCCTTTCATTAGCGGCAGTAATAGGCATCTGATAGGCCACCCAATGTAAAGCACCCCTCTGATATGATGCCTATCTGTTTATTTCCTATACACATCCATTAGGTATACTATGGCAGTACAGACTGAGTAAGACTCAACAAATGTACCCCACGCACTTAGAAAAAAAGCTTCTAGTGGATTAGGGAAATTTGTCTCCCCTCTGGGGGTCTGTCTTCAGAAAGCAAAATGCCTGCAGGTAACCTTGCCACTGTAGCAACAGTGTTTATCACCAATGCAGCTCCCATAGAAGAAAGAGCCTGTTGGAGAAACAAACATGCAGATGAGGCAGGGGATTTTAAAAATAGCAGGCAGACTGCAGCTGGCTGAAGCCTCCACTGTTCTTGCAGTGCAGCACCCAGGATCCACAAGGCTTTGTTTAGAGATAGGTGGTAATAAGATAGATGAGAATCATTACAATATATCCTGTATACCCACCTGTCACATTTCCTAACACGTTGTTGTTGGGTAAGTTGCCAGGCCTTCACAATTTTACAAATGGTTAACAGCAAACATATTTAGTTTGTTCTCAAAATGCACACAATGCAATAGTAGTCCCGAGCATTGAAGGAAACTACTTTTTGTGCATATGTACTTTTTGTGAAAGAGCAGATTGTCATAACTCAAAATGAGCGGACTAATTTCCCCATGCTATATGCTGTAGTGGAAGGAAGACAAATGTGAATGGCACAGGTACGATAAATGAACAATGGATGAAAGCCCCTATAACTAAGTACATCATGAATATTTTATTTTTTTAAATCAAAACGTCTAGGCTAACATTAGGACAAAAAAATAAAGTAAACAAAAAACAAAGATAGTCATATAGCCTGAGCCATTTCAGACACCCATATGCACCATGTTGCACAAAAATTAAACAACAATAACCTAAATGTAATATACAAATCTGAATACAAATCGTCAAATAGATGTAAACATTTGCAGACCCCAAACAATTCACATTTTATAAACATTAAAGAATATTTTCAAAAGTCAAAAAGTATTATAACCGAAAACTAGGCCCGCATGCTAAGAGATAATGACACAGACACTGCTTGGTATGTTACTGATCTGGCCTCGAGCACATGAACTCGGGCCCTTTTATAACCAGGCCCACGTCACCTTTGACGTCTGTAGTGGATGGGTGTGGGGTGAGTGTATGGCCAATCCTTAAGGGAGTGGCTGGTAAACCAGTACCTGGTGTGACCAGGACACTCCACATTGACGCCATTATTTTAGCACAAAAAAATGTTGCCTGGGAAATCTGGTTAATGCTTTTATTTTACCAAGAGTTGTGTCACACGAGAATCAGCGCAAAAGAAAGGTATAATATGAAATGACTCCTTATGACACTTTCCGAAGTAAATCTGTTATGTAAAATATTATCCTGAGTTATTTCCATGTTAATGCACAATGAGATAGAGAAGACAAAAACGAATGTCATTCGTTGTGTTTCAGAACAACTGCGTGGCTGTTGGTGCTAGTGCATTGACCCTGACAGCCAAACTTAAGAACTCAGCAAATGCAGATGTTGCTGGTGGACTCACAGGAAATACCACGATTCCATTCAGCAGCTGCTGGGCCAACTACACTGATCTTGTTTTGGTTCCATCTGGTAAGAATCTTTCTTAATCTACTGCATTGATTTATTTGGTTAGGTTGTGATGTGCGTGGTGTGCGGATATTGTTGCACAAAGCTATATTGAAGTGAAATCTTCATACTATCTTACAATTCAACATTGCTTGTACCATTTTTCAGATGATAAATTGGTCAAGTTATTGTTCAAGTCATTTCGTAGTAACAATCTGCCTATCTGTTTTTGCCTTTTCTAAACGTGTGAAATGCCAGTGGCCCAATCACAGAAGGTGCCCCTGGGGCACACAGCCATTTAGAACAGAAAGGGCTGTAGACACATGTGTGCCCCTTCCTGTAAGACTGATAGCGCTGGCAGTATCTTAAGAGGGTGTTCCCACATTTGCATGGGGTGTGGCCACATGATGCAGGAGAGGGAAACGCTTTGCCTCTGCACTTGTGCTGTACTATGGACGTGGACGCAGAGGCAAAGAAGCCATCAGAGGTGCACCGACTACTCCTCAAAGTGCACTGTCAGTGTGCTCCCTGAAAGCAGCCTTCTGGGAGGCTTAGGGGGTGTCAAGGACCACACAGACCCCGCTTGCATGTGTACAGTTGCTCACTGCACCTGCCTGCAGTGAGATCTCTGTATCCCTTTGAAGAGCAGGTGGGTGCAATATGCACAGTGAGAGACAGAGCAGCTGCTACAAACAGGCACCCAGTCTTTCACTAATCCACTGGGGGCGACTCACTGATGGTGATGAGGCCCAGTGCCCTGGTGTCCACTTGGAGCACCTTGTCAAAGATGCGCAGCGGTGCAGACCAGTGCTAAACACCTTACCATACTACAATGTTTCTATTATCAGATATAATGACTGGCAATGAATGGATGAAAGGCAGAGTTTCATCCAGGCTTTGTCTTATTCAGCCTCATAAATCTAAGGTCACTCCAGTGTCAGAACCGCAAGCTTAACTTGCTGTGCCTTTCAAAATCTCTCTTTGTTAAGGGGGAAACAAATCTTTCTTGGTTGAAGAAGGATACAAGGCTGTAAGTTGGACACTTAAGGATATGTACAGGTTTTCGGTCATGTATCAGATAGCCCTTTTTCATTTTCAAACCGACCCTTGGTGTGCTTTACCCCTAACTTTTGGCTTCAACTCTCCTGTATTTGCTGACTTCGGTTTTGCTGGGGTTAGGTCCATATGCACCGGACTGGTCCTGGTGAATTACATTTGGTGACTGGAAAAGTGCAGATGGTTGTTTGCGAGTACGGCAAACTGATCTAGGAACCAAGGGCTAGATGTAGGTAGCCCTTTACCGGTCGGAATTGGCCGAAAATACCGATTTTCGGCCGTTTCCGACCGGTAAAGAGCTATGGAGATGTAGGGGCACAAAAAACTGACATATTCGGTAATTTTACCGAATCGGTAATTTTACCGAATCGGTAAAATTACAGAATCAGTCAATTTACCGAATCTGTAAATTTTACCGATTCGGTAAATTTACCATTCGGTAAAAATACCGAATATGTAATTTGAGATGTAGGTAGCTTTTCTAACAGTGCTACAGGGCCTTTAGAATTCGGTATTTACAATGCAATACATTACGAATTCTTGTGTACATGCACATCTGTGCATGTACACCTGTGCCATGTGGCACACAGACATGCCCTAAGGGCATGTATGGCGCAAAAGCGAGTTACAGGGGTGCAACCGGGTGTCAAAGTGACACCCTGTCCCCCTTAGCAATTCGGTATTTTTACCGATTCGGTAAATACCGAATCGGTATTTGCTATTGAATCCTATGGGCTTCAAGGCCCATAGGATTCAATGGCAAATACCGATTCGGTATTTACCGAATAGGTAAATACCGAATCTTACCGATTCGGTAAAAAATACCGAAATTTTACCTACATCTCATTTACAGATTCATAAATACCGAATCGGTAAAATTCGGTATTTATGAATCGGTAAATTAGATTTACCTACATCTGGCCCCAAGTGTTTATCAGTTCCAAGTCCTGAAGAGAAACCATAAATAAAGGCACTGTTTAGAAACACGTCGACAACAGCACAACCTACAAGCGATTAATAAGGCATTGTAATCAGGAAAATAATAACAAATTTGACAAATCAGCCCCGTGGTTATAAGTGCAGTGCATTGTGAGGTTGCTTGGCCCATTTGTTCAGGAGTAGACAAGTAATTACAATTTATGTTAAGTTAGGTGTTCTGGTGTTTGGACAAATATATTCGAGAATTGCGAGTGTTGATTTGTATTGTCATAACTGATGTGCATATTTATATTGAATTTTGTTCATTATTGTGTGTACCAGTTTCTGTTCATGTATGTTGGATGGGTTTATGTACTGAGTATATATTGCCTCCAGTATATGATGAAATTGTAAAATGACATTATTATTATGTAAAATTATATTTGATGATCACTGTTATTAAATAGAATGTTTATTAAAAATTGAGTATGTTTAAAGAGTCAGTTAGTATTGGTAATTGTTGTTTTTGACTTTTAGAAATATGGAATTTTCTTGCATTGGCCATTTGGTGCCTGTAGCCTGCCTTTGGTCACATGACTGTGTGTAGTTCGCAGTTGGGTTTTGTGTATTCCTCCTAGACAGCCTCACACAGTCTGAGCTTAGGTGTGACTGAATGGACCAAACCTTCCCGGAAGGGAGGTAGGAGCTGGGCCCAGTCTCACTTACACCTACTGTCTCCACACAAAGGGCTGCATACCCCCTGTAGTTAGTCTAAAGTTAGGGCAGGTAAGGCAGGGCATTAGTGCACTTCAAAGGCATGCCACTAGAAGCTTGTCCCCACTTCAAAGGCACATCTTTGTATAAAAGAAGGACTTCAGACACCACCACTTCAGTACACTTCTGAACCTGTGTATACTCTGCCAGGAAGAAGAATTGTTGTGCTACTATAAGGAATGCCACTCTGTTGGACTTCTGCTGTGAAAGAACTGCTAATCTGCAGCCTGCTGCCCTCTTGCCTGGGTGGGAAGCACTGGACCTGCATCTTTCAAACCCAGAACTAGAGTGACTCCTAGGACTAGTTGGCTGGCCTCTTGATTTGAACCCCAGGGACATAACTGGATTTCAACAACCTTATATCTGCACCTGGACTCTGCCATCAGTGAATCTACCCAACCAAATTGTGCCACCCCCATCCTGGAGCCTTAGAACTTGGCTTAAGGTACTTTACCAGCCTCTGTGGTACTAGTGGGACCGACATATCTTGTTAGAACTGGTATCTTTGGCATGTTTTTCTCCTGTCTTTTTTGCTGCTCACCACCAGTTTTTGACCATGAGCTGGATTTCCTTTTGGTGTTTTTTTTTTTTACTCTGGGCACTTTGTCACTGCTTATCAGTGCTAAAGTGCAAGTGGTCACTCTGTAATTCGTGATTATAATTGGTGATCCATGATTGGCATATTTGATTTACTGGTAGGTCCCTAGTATATGTGCCCAGGGCTTGTAATTCAAATGCTACTAGGGGCCTGCAGCACTGGTTGTGCCACCCATATTAGTAGTCCTGCAAACATGTTTTAGGCCTGCCACTGCAGTGTCTGTGAGTGCCAGTTTAAACTGCCATGTCATCCTGAAAGTGCTCCCACTTGTCAGGCCTAATCTGTCAATTTTTCTACAAGCAAGGTACCCCTAAGTTATGCTCAAGATAGACCTCTGGGCAGGGTGCAGTGTATTTAAAGGGTAGAATATGTGCTGGTGTGTTTTATATGTCCTGATAATGAAATCCTGCCAATTTTATTTTTCACTATTGCATGGACTATCTCTCCTATAGGAGCTTCCTTGTTACATCTTGTGTAACCTGCATTAGGGAAGGGATAGAGATTTAGAGTTTGGCCTTTCTGAATTCAGAAATTAAAAATGTATCTTCTAGTGAAGTTGTTTTTTAAATTGTGTGTTCGAAAATGTGGGCATTTGCTTGCTTTACCATTTTAGGTCTCAGTCTGCCTGTGGAATCGACATCTGGTTTAGGCTGACAGTTGGGCTGTTTGTGCATTCACTCTAGACAGCCGCACAAAGGGACTTGAGGTGTGCTCTGCATATCTTGATGTACCATCACCAGGCTTGTGGGTCTTCTTGAGCTACAGTGGTGGGAGGATTTGTCACTGACTTATTAATAGAACTGTGCTGGTCCTCACACAAAGCTGTCTACACTCCCCTGTAGTGTGTTTGGAGCAAGGTCATGGAAATGCAGGGTCTTGTGCACTACAAAGACTATCCTTTGAATGTTGCTCACTTCTGGAAAACTGGTATAATAACTGGAGCTGTGACCCTGCATTTTTAGAAAACTTTTGGACTAAGAGGAGATTCTACCAAGAAGAAGAGCTGGATAAGCTGTAGGAAATTAACTGCCAGCTTGTTGCTGTGTTGGACTGGCTTTGCTGTTTGCTGCTCCTGCCATAGAGAGTGAAAGGACTGGACTTTGATTTCATCAAGGGCTTATGGGGGCTTGGTTCCTGTTAAGGAGTCTCAGGCCATCAGCAACTTTAACTGCAGCCCCTGAACTCCTCTCCTGAGTCCTGACTTGGCCAAGTGGTGCCAATCCATTTCTAGGCCCTTGGAGGTGGCTTCTGCTGCAAGAAGAGAAGAAGATCCATGCACCAACCTTCAGCACCTATTTTTCCCACCACAGTCATGTTATGTGGTTGAAAACCCAAAGCATCACCGCAGTGCGGCCGAAGCATCAACGAGTCCTGAACACCATGTCTTTGACGTCTGAGACACCTGCTCCTATTCCAGTGCAGGCCCTGCTGTGCGGCTCAACTTTCAATGTATCACCTGTATCATGGCTGGGAAATTGATGCAGCGCCTGTTACGCTGCTACCACATCAACTAAGCATAACCGGATTTTACACACATCACACTGTGCGCCAAGTCTTCATCAATGTTGCCCAGAAATAAGGAACGAGGCTGTGTGCCCGAAACTCAACACATCAACTCCCCTTGCAGAAAGGAATCAATGTATCACCTCTTGACAGCAGGGAATCGACGCATCACATCCTCTGTACCGCAGCAAGGAATTGACGCATCATCTCCTCTGGCAGTAATGAATTGATGCATCACCTCCCCTGAGAGTAAGGAATCGGCACGTTGTTTTGTTTTCGGCACCTCACCTCCCTTGATTCTGTTTTTGTCTTTTAATTTTGACACAGCTCAGGAACTTTGCACTAAAAAGTGACACATCCATATTTTTCTACGAACTGAACTGTTCCTTTTAAAGTGATATCTTTGCTTGTGTATGTTGGATTTTTCTCATTTTGGCCTTGTTTCACTTAGATACATTTTGGTTATTTTTTAAACTGATATGGTGTCCATTTGTAGCATTTTCACTGTGCTACTGTATATTTATGCTTTACACGTTGCCTCTGAGATAAATCTAATTGCTTGTGCTAAGCTACCAATTTGGTGAGAAGGGGTTTTATTGGGTGTGTAACTTCCTTACCCATAATAGAATAAGGGTCCCTAATTGGACAGTTTGTATGCCACTGCCAACTAGAGAGCCTCTTTTCAAACACATCTCCTCCACTGTGCAGTGCAATCCTGAACAGAAGCGGCACATCTCAGCTGTTGCATTGATTGGAGCCCTCACAAAGACTCGCATTGCTACCACTGCAAGCATCTCCTCCGGAACTGCCACCTCAGTGTAGGCCCTTATATCTCTCATTGACGGCAGCATTGACTGTGACACTGGACTCCGAATGAAAGACTTTTAGCTCTTAGGAACTGATGTATTTCCCCGAGTGCGTGCCACATCTTTGTTGCCCGACTTTGCATCTCAAGCCCCATCAACAGGATGACTCGATGACACAGTAGCTTTGCCGCGTCTCGGAACCAACACATCGCCTTTGCTGAGTGAGACAGATCCATGCAACGCTCCGCAAACCAGGATTTAACGTACTATGTTCAGCGGGTCTAAGTGGGTCTCTGTAGCCAGCCCACACTCCATTGAATTCAGCTTGAACTAGTGACTTTCTTCTGGCCCTATGCAACCAGATAGCCACAGAGGGAGCTTTATGTCTTTTGTCTTTTGCTGCTATTTACTCTATAAACTTTTCAAATTCAGTACCTCCATTTCTACTAATGGGATTTTTGATGTTTTGGTCTGGCTTTATTTATTACGTTTTGCTATTTAAGGCCTTATGTATTCTATGGTGGTCCATGGGACCGACGTAGTCGTGATGGCGGTCTGACCACCCCCACACTGCAGGACTGCCCACAGTACTATAAGTTTAGCAGTCAGACTGCCACTGAACTGCCGCTACCGCAACGGATCAAGGATTCTGCAGCAGTCTGGCAGTGGTTCGAGGCCAAAATATGCTGGTGGTACCAGAGTGGTACCACCGAGCATATTTTGAGGTGCCCCTCAACCGCCCCTTTCATGGCAGCAGTGCAACCATGAAAAGGGTGGTGGTAAGGCAACAAAGGGGCGGTAACGGGTCCCATTCTTGCCCCTGTGTGTGGGGATGCATGCAGTGAGGGCACATAGTTTGCCCCCTGTAGCTGTGTATCCCTAGTTCCTGCACAGGAAGGAATGTGTGGCATGGTGCATTCCTTCCCGTGCAAGACGTGCACTGGTGGTCCCACAATGAGCCTTTAAACAGCACAGCTGCCAGACCGCCACAATGGCTGACCACCAGACCACAATATTTCTTGTATTCAGGTGGGCAGGTGGGCGGGGTTGATTTTCTGTGGTCCTGCAGCAGATAAGTGGTGTGCCGCCCGCTCCAGGACCACCCAAACTAATTATCAGGCCCTTAGTCTAATGAGGCATGGGATCTTTTTGTGTGGTGTTTTCACTGTTTTACAGTTTGAAGTGTTGCACAATTACTCTACATATTGCCTCTAAGTTAAGCCTGACATCTCTGTGCCAAGCTACCAGGGGGTTGAGAACTGGTGAATTTTTGGGTTTGCTTGTTCTTTACCCTGATTAAGATTGCGGTTGCTGCTTGACTAGGGCTCACACCCCAGTCAACCAGTAACCCAATTTAAAACAGTCACCCCCAAAAAAATGCTGAAGTTTATTATGATCAGAGTTGTAAAACGCGTCTTTTGAATTAGTGCTTTTTGTCTTACCAGTAGTTATAATTAGAGTATCATAGTAGGAAAGGGGTATCTTGCAGAGAAAGGGAGGTGTAAATCTTGTATATTGTGCTAAAAAAGCCTAATTTATGAACAGACGGGATTGCAAGACCTCCACCTTTTTGTCTTCTGCAACACCCCTGTCCTGCCATGCTCGTCTAATTACGAATATTGACAATCTGCAGTGTTGAGAATATTCCGATGCATATCCATTTTGTGCTTATAAATTCAATTGATGTACAAATAAACGTTTGTGAATGTAGACTCACATGATTTTTCATAGACTATAAAACATATTTCACCCTAAGATGGTATCACAAGTTGTGTTTCCACAAATTTCCCCAGTTTCTGTTAAAAAGGGAACAAAGATTGTCATCAAGCATTTAAATCCCACTTTGCCACCAATTGACATCTGCAGTGCCTAGATGCTACAAACGCGATTGCCTGTGATGTATGCCTTTGCATTTATTTGCCCAGGTAGCATTTTTAATAAAAACCCTGAACAAAGTAAACACCCCTCATCCTATTCACAAAGGCCTTTTGAAGCATGGAAAGTAGTACTTCTGTGGCACTCTTTTACATACTCTTACAAGCCTTTGTGAATTGTCCACAAAAACATCTAAAACTGAATAAAATGCAATTATTCAGGGACTATTCCTTTACACTTTGTCCAAATAGAAAAGACTGTGCTCTCTTTGCTCTTATACTGATTGAGAGTTGATTGTTTCAGGGCCAATCCACAAAGGCACATACAAGTACATAAATAGTACTCTGTTAGTACTTCTTCCTGCACTCAAACAATTTTGTGTATGGGCCTCACAGTGCTTAAGAACAGTGTTGTTTCGCGTGAGTGCATTGAATGTCTTGATAGTTGATTTAGTAGGTATATGAGGTTAAGACTGTATGTGGAAACAGTTGTTTGGGTGAGTGAATCTCTTTATGGGTGTGGTGATGAGTAAATATATTTCTCAATGATATATGTCTAACAAACTAGAAATATAAAAGGCAGTGTATGTGACAGTTGTTGAATATAAATAGGTATACATAAGACTCAGTGATTGTATGAGTGACCATATGGATAACTGTATACTGCAATAGTGATTTTATAACACACTAAGTATGAGTTACTATCTATATGAATAAATAAAGTGGTGTTTGTGTAAGTGTGTAGCTTAGTAAATATAAGTATGATCAATTGTTTGCACAGGTGAGTAGGATGACTGCATAAGTGAATAGGATGTGTGCTGGTGTGTAATGTTGATGTAGGGTGTATAAGTATATTTAATAGTGTTCTATTGATCTTTGTTAGCATGTATGAGTGACTCTATGGGTAAGTGTTTAGATGTGTGTGTAGATGTAGGAATCACTGAGTGTTTTTTTTAACTTGTATTGGTATGTCAATCGTTTCAAGTATGATACTCCATATTTTATAATGAGTGTTGAAAGGTTATACCAGTGTATGACAAGATGTATCAGATTGTCAAGTGGATGATGTCATCAGTGATGTCATTTGAGATGTCATCAGTGATGTCACTGACCATGTCATGAATGATATAATATGTGACATAATCAGCAGTGGATTGCGGGCGCGCAAGTTATAGTTAGTACAACTAACTATAACGGAGGTATTTCAATGGTTTTGTACGAGTGAAATGTCCAACTAACTATAACACCCCTAAAACCTATGTTTTTTTCAGTACATTTCTAAGGTTTTTTAAATGCTAATTCCTATGGCCCCCATGGTCACTCAGGTTTGAAGTGGAATTTTTTCTCCAACTTAAAACGCGCCACAGGGCGTGTTTGCAGACATGTCACCTCAGGTCCCGCCCCCTTCCTTCACCATTGTGCAAACGCTCCTTATGGTGCATTTTAAGTTGAGGAATTCCTCTTCAATCTTGAGGGTCCCTGGGAGCCAACTAGCCCACCAGGTACCTCCAGTAAGCGCCACAGAGGTGTAAAAAAAGGTGTGGCCTCTGAACACCTCACTGCAACGCAGTCCCCGGGGCTGGGTGGGCCTGAGAACCCCTCCACTCAATTCAAAGAAGCCCCGGGGGTGGCGGTCTCCGGGGCTGCGGGGGGGCCGTGAGTCCCCTGCCTATAATATGTTCAAGCCCCGGGGGAGGCAGTCCCCGGCGCAGTGTGGTGGGGATTGGGACCCCCCCACCCTTTTTTTTGATGATGCCCCCGGGATCTGGCCCTCCCGGGGGCAAATTAGCATGTTTAGCATGGAAGACAGCGCTTCGTTTTTTTTTATCTGCAGGATGCGCGCATCCTGTGCGCATCCTCCCGTTTTTTGTTTTTTTAAAACAATCATTTTTTTGGGGCCTTGGGGGTCCTCGTGGGACCCCTGAGCAGGCCTAGGGGGTCAGGGTGTTTCTACGCCACCCCCTTTTTGCGTTTTGCGAAATTTTTTAATAGGTTTCTTGTGCCTCGGTTCTACCGAGGCACAAGATGGCTGCCAACACTTGCTGATTTGGAGTGTTGACAGCCAATTAAATTACAGCTCATGCACGGCAGGGTGCACTTAGGCTGCACTTAGGGTATGCGGATCCTCCGAGCCCATAGATATATATATACTTTTAAATGTCATTTTCTCAGGAACTACTGAATGGATTTACACCATTTAAGCAAAAGGCACGATTCTGAACTAAGGACTACCCCTTTGCCAAATTCGGTGTAATTCCGTTCAGCAGTTTGAGCTGTAGCTGCGGCTAAAGGTCCTATGGGAAATTGCATAGGGAAAACTCGTTTTGGGACCCCCCTTTTTTCTCGGCCCCCGCTTGACGAATCACAGTGAAACTTCCAGGATAGGAGCGGACCAGAGCTGGCAAAAAGTTTTCAAAATTTCACGAAGATTCGTCAACCGGGCCAAAGTTATTCTTAATAGAAGAATAGAATAGAATAGAATAGAATGTGGCGTTTCTATGGGCAATGTGTGGGAGTTTCCTACACAACTCCCATGGATTTTGAAGGATTCCTTGATGTACCAGAAGTGGTAGACCTGGGAGTGTGCCAAAAACCTACACCTCCCATGGTGAGGTGTAACAATGAGAAATATGTTTATTTCTGGATTGTTTCCCTCTTTCTGTGTACACTTGTAGGAAAGTGCCACTTTTTGACATGGTCACCCCCGCATTTTGCTTGAAAAATTATGTGCTTTCGACTGAAAGTGCACTCAGTTTTGGCTAACCAGGTCCACAGTGCCAAAGATCTCTACGAAAACTGTAGAATTGTTCCCCCAATTGAACAAATATAGAGCACCTTCTGTAGGTCCCTAGTAAATGGGACCCCGGTACCTAGAGCCTGAGGTACTAAAGTGGGCCCCTAAGTGCTGTAGCACAAATTGTGCCACCCTAAGGGACCCCTCACCAAGCACATTCTAGACTGACATTGCAGGCTGCATGTCTTGGTGCAGACAAAAGGGAAAACATAACATGTCACACATCCCTGTGTGCCATGTCCCCTAACACTGATGTCAAATTTGTAAATCACCCCTACCGCAGGCCTAACAGTCCTAAGGCAGGATGCTGAATATTATATGTGAGGGCATACCCGCATAAGCAGATATGCCCCTGTCCTGGTCAGTCCTATTACTGCAAGTGAAGCTATTTTAAGACATATGCTGGACTCCGGTGAAAACGAGTTTTCCAGCCACATGATGGCTTTACTTAAAATACGATGTTTGGTATAAAACATCTTGTATTTGCAAACCTACACTGATGCCAGTGTTGGATTTACCAATGCATGCCCCCAGAGGGAACCTTGGAGGTGCCCCCTGAAAACCTACCAGCCTCTGGTGTTCTTGCTCACTGGTTTCTGCCAGCCTGCCACCCATGACACTGTTCTGACCTCCCAGGGTGAGAGCCTTTACTCTCAGGAGACCCAGAACAAAATTATTATACACTTGAGATCCGAAAAAGAACATTTCCGAATCCAGAGGGTTAAGAGGTCCCTTCACAATTGAAGGGGGGATGGTGGACACGTCTCCCTAGTGTATCTACATTAAACATACAAGTATCCCACCTAGGACCACTGGTCTGGCCCTTAAAAGAATAGAGGGGCAGAGAGTAAAGGGGTAGGTCACCCTGAGTGGGTATAGTAGCTCCGCGCAACTAGTACGGGGAAGAAAAAAATTCCTTTTATTTTCTATAACCCTTACACACTCTAGTTGTGTCTTGTTTTATGATTGTGTTTACCCCAACTCCTAAAGGTAAGGCTGGGCTCAACCGTATTTGAGGGAGCACTTACAAGAAGGGTAACTAGGGAGCTAAACTAGAGATTAAAAATCCCTCAATTTCTCCAAGGTATCCCTTTATTCGTGAAGAAAATGGGGAAACTGGAGTGAGTGTTACCAGGCAACTGCTATGGATTTTAATGTACTCCCAGATGCACAAGACATTGTAAACCTAGGAATGTGTCAAAATCTTCTGCGTCCCAGGTGAGCTGTAATGAGGAGAAGTTTATTTCTCCTCATTTCTTTTCTTTCTTTGTGTACTGCATTCTGCAGTAAATATAGAAAGAGGAAAACACATTTATGGATTGTTTTTTGTGCAGGAAGGTGTCCATTCCTTCGCAAAAAGAATCCTGCCTGTAACTCAGGCCCCCTTGCACCATGGTGCAAGGAGGCCTGCATTGGCACTAGACTGCCGAAAAGGCGCCAGCGCTGAGGGAATGGACAAGAACGCACTGTCTTAGATACATACGATGCAATCCTGTCCTTTCCCTGTGCAGCAGGGCAGCGCATCATAGTGACTTGCTGCGCTGCCCTGCACCAGGATTCCAGTAAATATGCCTCTAAGTGTAGCTCGACCTGTCTCTTCTAAAACTCGCCAAAATAAGTCAACTTAGTATGGCCTGGTGGCAATGCATAGCTCACTAATGACCCCGTGTCATGTTTCACGTGGTTCAGTCCTGGATTTTCCTGGAAACATTACTTTGCTTCCTGAGACATCTATTTCCCCCCTTTAAATGACCTTTAAAGCTACGGGATGCACATGATTTGGCCTACAATGCACTATGAAAACATGCTGAGGTTCTTCCAGTTCATCATGAATAGCAGAGGGTGCATCTAAAGCAAAATCTTCCACAGCCATTACGGAGGATTAACTTTATTTAAAGTGCTGGAGTTTTCATATGACTTTGCTGAAAAGGGGTGCACTTAAATGTCGCATCTTTATCCCTTAATAAAAACGTTACAGTTTTAGCAATGTCTGAGGAAAAAAAATCATTTTAACATGATACAATTTTACAGGCCTATACTCGCTCAACAGTTGCTAAACATCTGGTTATAGGTCACACGAAAAAACTTTTAAAAGTGTAGCAAAGAAAAGCTTGGATCTTTCAACATTGCTTTGCTCACCTTGGGATTGTCTGATTCTGCTCCAGTGCACCGATGAGGAAATGTTCAGATGAGCTGACTTTATTCCTCAAACACGTTCTTTGGCTGAAAACAGCACCGATCCACAGGAGCCCCGACCAGAAGGCAGCAAAAAAAACCAAACCTGTGGCACACAGAAGAGTACCTGGGGGAAGATGAGATGGGAGTGATTGATGGCAATCAAGGTTTGCACTGCAGCCGGCGCACATTCTGCATAGATTGAGGCCCTAGGCGACCGCCTAGAAGTGTCTCCCGCACCCCTCCTCTACAGAGGCTGTGCTGTGTTTCTTAGAGAGGCAGTGGGTGGACTGGTCTGATGCCACCAAAGCGTAGAATGCCCAAAGGTGAGCACTATTTGGTCTAGTCTAAGTGGTGCTTGTGGACAGTAGCAGCATCTCTCTGGAAGAGGTGAGCAGCAAGCAGAATGTGAGGAGAAGCCACTAGTCTGGTCAGGAAGAGAAATCACAACTGAGATCCAAGAAGGATCTCACGCTCACTCTGGGGCTGGGCCTATACTACACTTCACCCAGAACACTGTCCCTATCCACTGCATATGTCAGTGAGAGATGGGAAAAAGAGTACATTGGGAGAAGTTGCGATCATGGGGAGAACCCGCCGTCAGTGAAGTCCTCTGATTTGCGTGAGCATTTTGGAACCTCGAAGGAAGGCAAGCAAATGTGCAAATGGATGCAACAGTTATCCTACCAATAAAGGTCTTTGAGACAAACTATGTAAAGAAAGATGTAAATCTGCAACTGCAGGTATACTACATACATTACATGGATGCAGATTTACGTCTTTCAGGAATTGACTCAATTGTCAAGAAGTATACCTCGAAGCCTGCAATCCATACAGGCATCAGAATATGCTGGGAAATCTTAAGTGAATTCCAGTTTTGCCTGAACACATACTCAAATGTAAAATTGCTCCTGCGAACATCTGGAAGTGAACTTGCGCGTTATCTTGTTTTGGTTTTTCTCTATTAGGAAAATAATATTTTTACCCATTGTAAATCCAGTTCCACTGGACCTCCATCAATTTTAGGGATGCTCTCTTTCCCTTCCCACCCGAAAGGTATTTTCTTGTCCTTGCCTGGAGTAAATACCAACATTTTAACAGGTGAGACAGTATTAAACAGGATTTGTGAATGCCCACAAATGTTGAAGTTTGTAGATATCCACAAGCTCGCAGGGCATTCCAACCTAGGTGCAACCGTGTGAGTACATTTACTTGTGCATAATTTTCTTGTGGAGAAATCCTTTTACGAGTGCAAAACCAACTTCTGAGAATTCCAAAAGTGGCTTTGCACATATAAAAGTTTATTACACATGTGAGCTAAACTTACGGCACAGTGATGGAAAGCTTAGCAATTTCTATGCTGTTTGTTGTTTAACAATATATCGTATGGTGGACTACAGTATGAGTGCTGTTTAGGCTTTAGGTACCCTACACAAGAAAAATATGTATTTGTAGAGCTGTAGGTGTCACAAGAGGTGCTATCATAAAGCAGAGTTTTACATGACTGGTCATGGACATACAATGCACATTTTCTGAGTTCAATGTTCCATCATAAAGCGGTATACAAGTTCAGCCTATATACTGGACAACACCTGCAGTTCCAATGAAACAATGGGTACAAAATGGCATTAGACGTGTCCTATTTTAAAGAAGTAAGTCGTCTTCGCATGGACAGATCCTTTCTGCTCAGTATGCTAAGTAACCTCTCTCTGATTCTGTGAGCGCACTGCATTAAATATCAAGTGCTCGTGCTGTGTAGGTCTCATACCATACGGCTGTCCACACAGGGCATTTTCTCTCAACGCTTACGCCTCAATACATAGCCTCATGCAGGTGCATTTATGCCCAATATTTAGATTTTTGTATCCAAATGTAGGTGCATTGAGGCTGATAATACATTTAATGTAGGGACAGGCAGTTTCTTAAATATACTTGCCACGTGATTATGATCCTAGCTGCACATAAAACGACGACTGAAAAATGCTGATGTAATTAATGTCTGGATTGTTTTTTAGGATCAAATTTCAAGATCGAATTTTCTTTGAACAACGTTCTCGCACAGACCAGAGCTTTTGATCCAAAAACCTCAGCAGTAGGAGCAACAACACAAACTACAACCACAACTACAACAAAGAAACCCATAGCTGTCGTGGACCCAGTCAGTTCTGCCCTGGGTGTCAGAAGTGGTCTTGCCTTCCAGGTGGCAGTTCTGATGGTTGGATTGTTACTAGGGACACTCTGAAGGTAAGTGGTACTGCTTTTCGGGTAAATGGTGAGTGAGAAAGGGAAAATCAGAACAGAGTCACCTCTTGTCTCACTTTTTCAGTTTAATAAAATGGTATTGAGGTTACGAGAGAAGACAATACTGAGCATAAAAAATATGAAATGAATATAAAGAATTATCATCATAAGGAGATAGATAACAATTCATAGAAGTAAAACATATTTGTAAATATGAAAAAATCATTATAATGATATAAAACCTCATTCTGAAATTTAAAACTGTAAGAGACATAGGGACACGTAATAGAGAAGAGAAAGAGAAAATAAAGTAAGGCACATGATTATTATATATTTTTTTTAAATGAAGAAAAAGATAGTCATATGAATTAGACGAGTTTGGCTTGAACAGTTTAAGTCAATTCTCTAATTCTGCCTGCACCAGCAAACATTAAAAACTAGAAAGTAGAACAATTGCATTGTTGTGAAACGAAAAAAGGTGCTTAATTATTCAAAAGTACATATTGCCCTCGAGACTACTGTTGCTTGAAATGCACACCAATTAGCTTCATTAGCAGTAGAGTAGCTAGAGCTTTTGCTGTCCGGGTATGGTCCCTGAGCTTGAGTTTGCCGCCCAGTGATGGACAGTGCAGGTAAGAGCAGGGGAGCGAGGAGGAGACGATGAGGAGGGATATATATATATTTTTAAACTTACCTTCAGCTCACTGCTGCCCCCACCCCCAAAAAATGCAACCTAAAAGGGACCACCCTCCCCCAGCTAAGCCACTGTTCATTAGATGACTAATTCAACTGGGTTTGCCTTTGATTTATGGCTTCTATGTTTGGGAGATTTTAGGCTGCTAAACATTTAATTTCTGTTGCTCAGAATATAATGCCTCCAATGTACATGAATAAAGAAACCAAATTACATTTTAAAATCATAAACGTCTATTGGTGGTAGCCATGATTTCCTGTGCAAATAATAACTCTGCTTATGCCGAGATTGTCTTTGCATGGATGGAGAACCTTTTCTTCAGAGCTAGAGTACCTAGATAATATCAGATGCTCCGTAAAGTAAGGGCTACATTCTTCTGTACTTCAGTAGTCTTCCTTTTGGTGGTGTCAGGAGACTGCATGGGTTTTATCACAGAGTCTTTGTGTTGATGTAAAAAAGCACCTATTTGTATTACAATTTAACACTAATTTTGCACACGTTTTTCTGCTTGTGTAAAGCATAAGGGAGCAAACACTGTCTTTAGGCGGGCAACACATGGAGAAAACTGATTTTACATTATTTTTGCTGCATTTGATTATTAGAAATGAAGATAAACAACTGCCACTTTTCGAATGTGAAAGAGGGGAATTGAGGCCCACAATACCAAAGGCAGCTAGCAAACCAGGATGTGCTAACTTCAATTCACTTTGTGGTTTGAGGATATACTTTGGGAAAGCACTTCTTTTTGAGTGGTTACGCCCCTTTTTTGAGGACTGATGCTGCTGGTTATTGAACTCTGTGCACTTTGGTACTGCTGTCCAGTCCTCAGTGCATGTGCTCTGGACCCTAAAACTTAGCAAAATAGGCTTTTTTTTTATTTTGCATATTTAACATTCCAGTAGGACCATAGTATATGGTGTAAGAAAATGCACGAGTCTCTTAGACTTAAATGTCACCTGCGGACTGCAGCACCTATTGTGCTATTCACCAGGCCGCCTAAGAAGCATGGCTTCAGGTCTACATATGTAGCCTGACTTCTGCAGCTTTTAAATTAATCATGTGGGCACAGCGTTAAAATACACCTTTTGACAAGAGTGAAACCACATTTTTAAAATATTAAGTAAGCGACCCCCTCCCCCACGAAGTAGGCCTTGTAGCCCACAAATTAGGATGCCCTGTCCCTAAAATGACTATAGCTGGTTCTATAAAGAAAAAGCTAAGGTACGGTTAATATGGTAGTTAGATATATTTGGTTTGGAATACACTGCAGAGGAGACAGGTCAGCCGCTCATTTTCATATTTATTAAAAATCCAACTCAGTGGTGAAGTTGGAAACTGAATAAACATGCAGTAAAAGTAACTTTTTAGTTTATTACCTGAACCCCTGCAGCCTATTAGGCCTACCTGCAGCTGGCCCGTCAGTGCTGCTTTGATGTGGTATAAAATAGTGCTTTCAGAGCTTTACCCAAGCAGAACAGGTCAGGAGTATCCAGGAACTTCACCAACTTAAACAGGATCGGGGGAGACCTACACTTTTATCGTGTTTTCATTGGGGTATCCTGACGAAGACGGGTCTTTTGATCCAAAAAAACTTTATCATCCAGGCTTTAGATTCACTGGAGGAGGGAGCTAGCCCCAGAACCAGCTTGAAGTCTTTGACTGGGATGCGACTACTCATTACCTTAAACGCACTGCCATGTGAGCCATAAGCTCTCCCCAGGGGCAGAACGATTTTGCCATCTTGGATTTGAATGAAAATGGTGAACTCAGGGACAGTTTGCCGTGAGGCTAGTGAATTGAATAAACGTAGAACCTCACCCCCTGTTCCTCATAACACATTCTGGACCTGTAGTTGAACAGCAGAGGACCTGGCCTGCTGCCTCTGACATTTGGAGAGGTGGACCTGCTCCCACTTGTACCCAAGACAAAAAGATGGACTGCAAGGTCAGTTTGGCTGACCTCCTGTGTGGCTACAGGGATTTAAGCTGCAAGATACCCTTACAAGTTACAATTGGAAATGAAATAGACCTTGCTGGTGGCTTTTGTAGAGTCTGACTCTCCCCGAAGTGCTGTCATTGAGGTCCTGGGAGCCATATAACTGTATAGTGTCTAGGATGAACTATCCCAGAAAATCTGAAAAGTATCTGGCTAATTGGAGACTAAACATTAAACTTCTAGGTGAACGTTTCAATTGATACAACTGATTCTCTGTGTGTCATCAAGTAAATTGGCCACCACTGTGAAGAGAATTTGCATTTGCACATGTATTTACCTTATTTGTTTTTTTTCTCCCCAGGAGAATTTATTTTCCCTGTGGAGAAGACCCGTTCCCTACATTCTTAAAAAAAGAGGATAGTGTTCCCTTTTTGTTTACTCGCCATGAAACCATAGCAATTTCTGCTTGTGTCAAGAGTAGGTTTGCACACGTTTATAGAGTGGTGAATGTCCTGCAAAATGTTTTGACCATATCATTATTTCTGAAAAGCAAATAATGCTTGTTAGTCACAGCAATAATTACTCTTCTCTCATGGAGAGAAAACCTGATGACATGAGATAGAGACAGGAACGTCACACAATTCACCCATTTTTGCAATTAACCCCTTCCACGCTGCTGACGAGCTGGGCTCGTCATGAGGTAGCCTCCTGCTACGCTGATGACGAGCCCAGCTCGTCACGTAAAATGCGGTTTCGCAAAACTCCGCGTACAAGCGGAATTCCGCCCGCACGCATGCGGTTAAAAAGCAATTTTTAGCACAATGGAAGGTATCCCTCCTTGTATCGGATTTAAATAGGACTAGCTGCATAGGGATGAAATTAAAAATATGTACTTGCAAGTATAAATGGTAACATTGGCTAGAATGGCGCTTTGCAGGTGGGGCTGCACACCTTAAACTTGTGCAGTGGCAAAAGCTTTTAGCTTATACACATACAAGAAATTCATTCTCCTAGCATGTAAGAAAAAAGACGGTAAAGCCAGATGGCGCTGCTGTTCAAGGAATATTCTCTGGATATTTGGGGAGGGTTAGAACTAGGGGTGGGTGCTAAACTCCGCTCCACCTGCAGAGTTTGTGGATTTTTGGAGACAGGAGTTTCAGAAAAACTCCACCAACTGTCGTGCAGAAGAGTTTTTTCTTGTGTGTGACTCACCAATGGTAAGTTGGCAAGTGAGAGCAAGAAAATGGAGCTCTGGTCAGCCTCCCGGCGAAATTTCGCAACACAGGCCGCAACCGCTCACATTAAGAAAGCCTCCACTCCTGGTGTAAAAGCTGCTACTCTAGTAGAAAAGCTACTCGAGCGTCAGAAAAAAGCAGGGCCCTCTGGCGTGCCGCATGGTGCAGTTTGTGCTGATTTTACAGTGCGGGACAAGCTGACGGTGCTAAAAATCATCTTGTGTAGTGCGACCACAGCTCTGCAGCTCGCAGAACTCTGAAGAATCTCGCAGAGTTTTGGGGGGACAGAGTGAAACTCCATGGGTTACGCTCACCCCTATTTAGAACACCGGACATTGAGGCTAAAAAACACTGCTGCAAGTTTTTAAGATCGTGACGTTTGCTTTAATTTTAAACATGGGCATTTGCTCGATTTCAAAATTCCTGAAAACTGTTCAGTTTTAAAATCATTCCTCTCAATCATTCCTCTCCTACCAACTGCCTATGATGTAAAAGTATGTAACCATAGCAATTCTTTTTTTTAAAAAACATCTCCCGACTCCTTTATTAGATTTACTTCTGTTGCTGGTAGAGGCAAACTACCATGGTTAACCAGGGGATTCCTACAGAAACCTGTGTTTTTTCCATGTGGTAGCTCATTCACAGGACGACTGTTGCCTCTTCTCTGTCGTCTAACAATTCGTGGTGTCCTACAAAAATGTTTCCATATTTTCTTGTGATATGCTCTTGCAAAGCCCTGGAAGGCTTTGGCGTGTGTTAATGATACATTTATTTATTTATTTATTTATATGCTTCTATAGCGCCTGAATAGACCCCCGAAGGGGTATCTCCGCGCTTTGCCATACAAAGGAGACCAGCTACTCTGCCCATAAACATTTTTAGTGGGTGGTAGGAGGGGAGTGAATTAGATGCTGGAAAAAAGGTACGTTTTCAGGGTTTTTCGGAAAGACAGGTGATCAGTACTAAGTTTTAATGCGAGGGGCAGGGTGTTCCAAAGAACAGGCCCTGTGTATGCTAAGGCCCTGCCTCCTTGCCGAGTTTTTTTAATTTTTGGAACCTTAAGGAGCTGGAGGTTGCTAGATCGTAGTGAACGTCCAGGAACATAGGGGAGGAAGGCTGAGGTGAGATATTTCGGTCCTTTCCCCATCAGGCACTTGTTAATTGTGCACAAGATTTTGAATTTGGTCCGCAGTCGCACTGGCAGCCAGTGAAGTTCTGTCAGTAGTGGCCGGGAGGGAGTCCTAGATGGAGCATTCATGACTAACCTCGCGGCCGTATTCTGGACCACCTGTAGTTTGTTAAATTGGCCTTCATTAGCTGACAAAAGAAGGCCATTACAGTAGTCCAGTCTACTGACGACCAGAGCCTGGACCAAGGTCTTTCTGTGGTGATCTGGGAGAAAAGGAAACACCCTTCTCAGCAAAGAAATAACCCCGAAACAGGTACCAGCAACCTGGTTGACGTGTTCTTTAAAGGTCAGTGACTGATCAAACAGCACTCCCAGATTTCTTATGGTCTGTTTAGGAATAGGGGCAGGTCCTAGTTCAAGCGGCCACCACTCATTGGACCATAGTGTTACTGCTTCCCCATAGAGTACAACCTCTGTTTTGGTCACGTTGCACTGTAAGCAGTTGTTTGTCATCCATCTGGAAACTGCCCTCATGCCTTCTGCGAAAGTTCTTTGTAAAGCAGGAGAGAAGGTCTTAAAAGGGAACAGAAGTTGGGTGTCGTCGGCGTAGGACACCGGTATAAACCCAAAGGATCTCACCAAGTCAGCCAGGGGGGCCACGTACACATTAAACAATGTGGGGCTTAGGCATGAGCCCTGTGGCACACCCCTGGTGAGCTCCCTAGCGATGGATTTATGGGAGCCCAATCGGACTTCCTGAGAGCGACCCGAAAGAAAGCTCTCCATCCAGGACAGGGCTGTACCTCCCAGTCCTATCTCTCTCAGCCGACAGAGAAGCAAATCGTGAGACACCGTATCGAAGGCAGCGGATAAGTCCAGTAGCACCAGAATCATCGACATAACGTTCTAGATCATCAGGCCTATATAACTTTTGCAAATATTCTGTATAGAAATTGATTGATTTTTCTATTTTTTTCAGGTCACATCTTTGAGGCACAGTTTCGAATGGAAATCTAAAAACTCGGACGCTGTCAAAGGAAACTAATTTACTCCGTTCAATGTTTTTAAATTTTAAGGAGCAAAGAAATTTAAAATACATATTTATTTCACTACTTTGCAAATGGTGAAAGAGCAACAAATTGTTTTGAGTCAACTGATTGAAACTACTTTTTTTGGTTTTTCAGGTCATTTGTATTTGTCATGAATTGAAGGGTGAGGTGTTCAATTAATTGTAGCAGTAAATGTTTCACTACCAAATGTTTGCCAAAATGTGATGATTTTTTCCTCATTTAGACTGTCTATCCAAATTAAAATGTGGTACTTCGTCTCTTTCCAGAAATCTCTTAAGTGTCCCCGAACTGCAGTAATTTGTGGGGTTTGCCAGGCTACCCTAAATATTCTGGGGACATTGGCTTTTTCTACTGCTTATCTTCTTACCCATGGGTTCGCTTGGGGTTTCTTCAACTCTATGAGTCCATTGAGGCTCCAGCAGTCAGTGCTATCAGTGATTGAATGTTGAAATGGTTAAACAGTAAACATATCTGTGCATTCAACTGCATGCGTTGTGCACTCAAAGGCTCAGGTGGTATTCAAGCGCAAAAATGAACTGAAACAATTTTCGTGCCATTTTAGCACTGCAGTGATTTACACCTCTTTACTAACTGAACGTGTTCCCGTTGACATCCACTTACCACTTTTATCACCGGAAGAGAATTCACCAGCAGAGTATACCCACTTGCTTCACGAATCCGAGGTTTGTCCATTACCACCAAACTCCAATTCTGGCTTTACGTTTTGAGCCGTGGCAGGAAAAGAGGAAAAGAGGTATTAATAGTGGAGCAAGAGGAGTTCATTCTGATTGTAGTGAAGGCCATGAAGTGTGGATTGTAATGAAGGCCATCACGTGTTCCCAGGTCAAACTAGAGCAGCCTTTTTTGGCATGGAAAACAAAAGCACTTCAATACCAGGATGCTATTCATTTTTAGGATGAATTTCTTATTGAATGGTACACAAGAAGAATTACATTATGAGCTGTAAATGTCTGTTTATTTGGAGGATACGTGATCAAATATATAATTGCCCCATTACTATGCTAATAGCAATAATAACAACCTCTCTTTTGCACATTACTTAATACGCCTGTTTTGCACTTTCTGAGCAATGTAAATTAGAAGTGTTGTTTTTATCCATTGTTGTGATACTAAATTTATCTGGAAAGTACAGGCTGAGTCGCCAGGTCAGGAGTGTACAACACTGTAATTGCGATAAAACACATATCAACCAAACTTTCACCTGCTGCTATTTATACTGCTGTTGATCTGTTTTATAAACTCCAATGTACAAAATAAAATAAAAATTATTTGAAACAAATGCATTTTTGTTACTATAAGAATTCTAACGTAATCTACCTTAGATCCCACATTTATTCTTATGCCTCAGGTTCTTCTCATGCTGCTTTATTGTATTGTACTCATACTGTTTCTTCACCCCAATGCCAGTTTTCTCTTTGTACAGCTCTCTGATACCCATCTGGGTCTTGTTTGCGCTTTATAAAACTTTTCAAGAACATAAATAATAAATAATCTGCAGACACCTGCTCTGTCTTCTTGTAATGCTTAGTTTGGCGTTATTCTCTGTATCTAATGAATTTGAAGAAATCATTGTTATTCTTATACAATAAATCAAAGTTTCAGATGCACGAACAGATATAATTGCGAGTTCTTAATGTCCTTCCTTTGATCCAGTGATACCAAAAATGTTTCAACGAGTCATATATCCCTGCTAGTAAAAATGTGAAGTTTCTGAAACAGGTGTGAAATTATAGATGCATGTCATCCCTGATAGATTTTTTTATGGTAGCCTTCGATAATTATGATGAAAGGGCATTTTACTATTGGAAAGACATCTGGCATAACATGATGCAGCAGGCAACTCTGTGAATAATTGATATCGCTAAATGATTGAGGCTTCTTATTCAACTATTTGAATGTATTCTTTTATTATAATGAAAAGCAGATATATCATGACAGGTAATGATGTATATTATTTTAAATTAGTTGTTTCACCGATGGTTGTGCTTACAATCTAATCACCCTTAGCTCCAAGCTAAAATGTAATAAATAATATGACACCACATATCCCATCAGTAGAACCAGAGATATGAAGTTTTAGGTGAAAATAGCGTCAAAAAGACAAAGTGCCACTAGCAGTTATATGGTCATGCTGGACCGGGGTAAAGTCACACGTTCAGGCTGACTGCAATTGAGCACGGGTTATATACAGGGACCAGGTTTGTGCCATTGAAGTGGTACCTTCTCCAGACTGCGCAAAAAGTGCTTTTCACTTTGCCAGGGTCCAGAAGGAGGAGGTTGTTGGAGTAAGGAGCAAATCGGGTGTTGCAGACGGTCGATGCTGTAACTTGAAGAGCCAGCTGTCGCTGGAGACCTGGAGATTTACATTAGCAATTCCTGTAGCTTTTTCTGCTCCCTTTACTTTCTCATTTTCTCACTCAGAGCCTTATTTATGAGAAGTGATGCATCGCTGCATGAAAACAGTGATGCATCACTTCTCAGTGCGCCCTCCTTGCGACATGATGACTGGGTCATATTTACTGTTTGACGCACCATGTCGCAAGAAATGACAGATACGTCCGTATTACTGATGCATCTGGCGACACAAAACTGACGCATTGCTGGAGTTGTGTCGGAAGCTTGATGCAACTCCAGCAATGCAGGGGGAGGGCTTTGAATATAGCCCTGGGTCACCTGTAAGCCTACTATGAGGCAGGCGTAAGGATTTGACGCAATGCGTCCTAGAAGTGGCGCACTGAAATCTTATAGATTTCAATGCGCCATTTCTACGAGGCTAGGATGCAGGGGAACGCCCACCCTGTAATCATTATACCTAACACCGGTAGAATGTAGCGGAGGGGGTTTACAAAGTGACACATCTGCCTAGATGTGTCACTTTGCAAATAGGGCTCAGCATGTGTGCATTCTTTACACCACCGGTGCGTCACAAAATGTGATGGATTGGCGGAGCAAAAGTGTCACAAGGGCTCATAAATGAGCCCCTCAATTGGTCCTCCAATGAATGTATCTCTATGCAGAAAGGGGTTGGATATTTAGCGGACTGACAGTTACCCAATGAGGACCAGAAATAGGATAACTGTATTCACAAGCTCAACATTAAGCTCTTCTGGATAATTCTCATGATAATACCATAAGCATAAAATATGATCACTGCAAACCCAAGTCTCCTAAAGAAACGTAGGCGAGCAAGGATCATGCAAACCAAAAGCTCTTTTATCGCAAGAAAGAAATGAAGCATTAGGATTTTAGAATCCTAGACTTTCCTCTTGCAATTAGGTTTAGTCATATGGTAACCCAGAAGATAATGCACATTCACAAAGGATAATAAATTAGAATAGCAGAGTCCAATCAAATTTGTTAAATTAGTTTATCTGATTAAACGGAAGCAATACCAATAAGTAATTTAGCATTCAGATTTTAATTTCGTGGAGAAGTGTGGCTCACCGGTTAGAGGAGGCAGACCCTGATGCAGAGGTCAGACCCGGGACCAGGGTTCAATTCCCGACGCGGCAGGGTCTTGAGCTCATAATGTCCATGGACTCGATACTCGCCTCGGTGCCTACTCAAATCGTGGGTACACACAATCTGCAACTCTGGGCAATAGCTTGCTTAATCTCCACTACGGCCCCACCGCGATGGGATGCCTGGTCTTCACCTTGGGGATGCCCAGTAGGGTAATCTCGCAGTGAAAGACCAGGACGGGTTCCCAAAGCAAGCGCCTTGAGACCTTACGGTTATAAGGTGCTATACAAGAGCATATGATTATGATTAGATTATTTTAATGAATACCAAAGCGCAGAACTCAGAAAAATGAAAGAGATCAGACGGGCCGGTCTCTCTCAGTGGAAAGAGACCCTCAGGTGCACAGCAGCGTATGTGTCAGTTGGATAGCTAAGCCTTCAGGAGAGACTTGTACAGGAAAGTTCAGCAAAGTTCGAAGTAGCCGTCCAGTCCAATAGACCGGGATATGTCCTTGTCTGGCATCAAAACCACAGAGGTCACAGCAGCACAAACAAAGCTCTCTGCAAGAGTCACAGAATATTCAGCAAAATCATCACAAAGGTTTCAAGAAGCCATTTAGGAAAGGCAATTATGCTCAGTCAGTTCAGGGATGGCTCCTCTTGGCATCACTTCAACTTGTCAGGCCACTCAGTCCATTGGTCAGTTCATATAGGGTAAGTATGATGTGACAATAAAGAAGACACAAATCCGGAAAAATAGGTGGCTGGATCACGCAGTTCCTTACATTATTCAGCATGTGACACATTGAACAATGACCCATTGAGGTAAAGACATAGCAAGTTCATAAGGGCACTTTACCAGTCAGCTGTTTGTAAACTGTTGCAATAATTGTAACAAGTGTTGTTTGCAAGACAAGCGGAGTCAAAGAAACAGTTATATAATTCAATATTACTGGCAATAGTGTGGAATGTTCCCATAGGCTTTGGTTCCTCTAGTTGACAATTTCATTTCAAGTATATGGCCTATGAATTTAAGCTAAACTACAGCTAGTCATATTAACAGTGTTTTATGAATTTAAAGAAAACTGAAGCATAAAAGTACAAAGATAGCATCAAATCGCAAATAATTTGTTTCATCATGGTTAAAATCAATACATATAAGTATTGGTTACTCATAACATTTTGAAAACATTAGCATGTACATGTAAGTAATATTTTGTCTAAACATTCTGGTTTATTATCAAAACTTTGAATATATATGAAATACATTCTAGAAAAGTTTCATGAAAGCACAGTTAATCATGATTGTGTAACAACTACTTTTCTTTTGTCATTTTGGTGTACACGTTCTTACATACAATTCCACTCACATATATTTTTCACATAAAATCAAGTTAATTCATATTGTTTCATTTTAGTTTCATTAATTTTCACACTACTATATGAATATCAAGGTGATTATCGATAAATTCCATAGCGTGGAGAATTTTACTTTTTTACACATACTAACACATTAATGATATATTTTCATTAAAATAATCACATTTATAATAGTTAAATGAATAATATAGGCATAAAAAACACAATCCATAGCACATGCAAAATTACAATTGACACATAATTAAATGCCAGTGTAGACAATCATGTTATCTCCTTTTACTGTTCTTTTTTCTCTCTTTTTTCTTTTAGTTGTTCTAATTCCTTAGACAGTACATGTTTCGTCGCTAGTTGGCCACACTGTCCCGGGACTTCTTCAAGGCCCAAACTTATGTATATGGAACTCTCTTTCGGTGATTTTTCTGTCAGGAAGGAAGTATGAGTTCCTATTATTCTTCATGTTTTAATGGTAGCATCGTCACGGCTGTCTTGGCTAGTCATCAATCAAAATTAGCGGACCCCAAGTATGGGGATTATTCATAAAATATGCCTGTCCCAGAACAGCCGTCTAGCGATTACGCTGTCATTATGACGTGGGCCTCTCAAATAATAAACCGTAGGCCAGCACGGCCCTAAATATGGGGATATCTATTAGCACTCCCATCCCGGGACATAAGATCTTTCAGTCCATCTCTCGTCGTGCGTACTCGTATTTTATGAATAATCCCCCTAAACAGGGTGCACTAATTGTGATTGATGACTGGCCAACACAGCCGTGACGATTCTACCATTAATACACATAGAGAAGTAGGAACTTATATATGCTTTGTGATGGAAATATCACTGAAAGAGAAGTTCTATATACAGAAGTTTGAGCCTTGAAGAAGTCGTGGGACAGTGTGTCCAACTGGTGATGAAACACGTGTTGGCTAAGGAATTAGAAAAGCTAAAATAAAAAAAAGAGAAAAAAGAGCAATAGAAGATAACATGATTGTCGACAATGACATTTAATGAAGTGTGGATTGTGAGTTTGCGTGTGCTGGGGATTGTCTTTTTAATGTTCAGCTGGCCTAGGCTACATTACAGGGATAAGGGGTTGTTCTCTCTACCCTGCTGCACCGCATTCAAGATAAGGTACCGAGCTTATCAGCTTGTGAATTTCCCTTAGGAACGCCACCACCCTATTAAAGTATAAAGTAATATAGGCATAAACTACCATTCTTCTACATGCTTTTACAATGCAGAAACTAATTTTCGTATACTTTTGTGTCATTTCTCTCAGTGTGAAAATTCACGTTTGCTAATCTCTTTCGAGAAGGTGTCATAAATCATTTATTTTGTCAGAAATCCTTTTGATGTAATCTCTGTTCTATCACAGTTAACACGAAAAGCAGCTTTCACTTGAGCTTTATTTTGGTGGTTGTCATATCTTAGGTAACCGATTCTGCAGGACATGGGGTTCTTCAATCTGATAATGTTCTGTTGCCATGTGATGATGTGTTTCTCTGTAACCAGTACATCAAAACTGGAATGTAAGGTGAGGATTCTTTGAAAGGCCGTTGGCAGGTGAAGCTAGGAGCTGCGTGTCTCTAGCTGTGTCTGGGGTCTCTGTTCCTGGAAACCTGAATAAAGGAGTTTATTCTGTTCTCAGATGTTGTTGTAGTGGCTATTTGCATCTCCAAATAGCAGTCATCACAGGCAGTCAATTCTCAGTGTGATGAGGTCACGCAACACTCACAAGGTGCCCAGATGTCTATACTTTCACCTTTTCTTTATAAGAGTACAGTCTGATGCTTGCCAAGAGTCCAGGACCTAGTGGCACCACTTGGGTATCAGGATTCACAGCAGTAGAGCCTAGCAGCAGATCTCCTACAGATTCAGGCATATCCAGATGGTGTTGGGAGTTGCAGGGAAGTCTTTAACAGCTTGGTATGAGCTTGTAGACTACTGACCCATGGTAAGTCTGGAGAGTCTAGCTTCCAGTCAAGCAGATGCAATCTAACTTCTTCCGGAAGTAGGGCAGTCCTTCTTCTGATTCTTCCACAGATCCAGGAGTGTTTTGATGAAAGGTTCTGAATGTGTTACTTTTATAACTGGTACCAGCTCTAGTTTCCCCCAAAGCTGGCTCTGGTGAGTTTCCCTTCCCTCAGTCCTGACTCCAGACTGTTTAGTATGATGAAGGCAAGAGCAAGCCTGGTGTCAAGTTCCTTTTTGTGTGCCTCAGGCATGGCACTTTAAAATATAAGTAGGGCAGAACACAGATCCTCTCCAGCCATCCTGCCAGGAAGACACTCCCCTCACATCTAGGCTTCTTATATCTCGATATATGGAAGCAATATGCAACTCACAACAGGAAAGCCACAGTGGCATAACACTAGCCCTCGCACCCTCCACAGTGCAGGGGGACCCTGTGGCACTGTGCACTGGGGGTCTGATAACCAATAATTCTTACATTTGCGAGAGTTTCAGGTATTGACAAGGCCTTTTACCCATGTGTTTTGGTTTGGAGTGGAGTGGATACATGTGGTGTGGAGTGAAATTATGTGGGTTGGATTGGAATTGTTAGTTGTGGATATTTTAGGGGTGAAATTGTGTGGTGTAGAGTGGATTTGTATAGTAGTATTAGGTGGCATGGTGAATAGATTGGGGTGGGAGTTGGACAGAATAGTTAGACAGGAAGACAGAAAGGGATTGGTAGTTTGTGCACGAATGCTGAATGAACTCCAGAAAGAGTAGCAGAAAGAGTGTGTGAAAAAGAGAGAAAGAAGGGGAGAGCAGGAAACTAATGCATAAGAGCGCCTGTGTGTGCAGAAGACACCCCAGGAAGAGGAGGAGAGCTTAAGAATGAGGGACGGAAACCTTGAAATGCACAGGAAAGAAACTGTGCTCAAAGACCTGAAGTCAACCACTTGAGAGAGGTGGGAAAAGTGAGTGTGAGAGTAAGAGAGAGGAGTGAGACAGAGTATGAGTGAGAGAAAAAGACTGGTTGGTCTTCCTAAAGAAACCTTATTAACCTCAAAGTAAGGCAGGTGTTTAGAGAGAAAATGACCCACTCACCCCCAGCTAATGGCAGGGCACCGAGGACGGGCATCAGACTGAAAGAGGCGTGTGAGCTGACAGAGAGAGCAAGGAAAGAGACAGGCTGTGCAAATTTCCCAGTTTCTGAGTATAAGTGAGAGCAGATCACAGAGAATGGTAGCGGTGGGATACAGGGTAGCACATCAGTTATACCACAGTATATTTCTAACATCGACTGATTTCTTTCTCTTATGAACATGTATCAGTACTGGTGCCACTCAAGGTAATATAATACATTCCGCTATCACAAATGTAAACACATAGAAATGCTAATGACTCCTATGTTAGTTACAAAAACACGATATTTACCTCTGCACTCCACAAATATATATAGCATTTACAATGAATAGTGCAGCTAGTCTTTGCGGCTTTCTATTTAGCAATTCACAGGCAAGTGAACCAACTACTCAATTAAGACAGATTTTTTTTTAATTAATATATTGATATTATTTTCATTTTCTTATTTTGGTGACTTTATATTTGACAACCGCATCTGAATAAACAACATGAAACAATACAAGTGTCAAACACAATTTCACGGAGAGTCTTATCTTGTTGTCTTTGATGGAAACAGCAGACACGTGTTTCGTTATAAATGGTAACTTCTTCAAGGCTTGAAAAAAGTCCAAAAAAGAACAACAGTACAGCTCTCTAATGGATGTTTCAAGTACATAGGAGTCACCCGTATCTCGTATTTCAGTCAAAACCAAGATAAAAGCAAGGACATGTATTTTGTGGTGTCCTCATAGAAATGAAAAGCGAAATTGTGGGAGGGGTACCTTCTTGTCTGATATCCCCCCTTTTGGTCAAGTATGAGGCAATCCTACTTCATGTGTGTGGCATATATTTTCAAAGTATGCGAGGTTCAAGTGGAGGTCTTATCTAAATCAATCCCACTTCGTGTATTAGACGTAGGTGTTGCTAAGTATAAACTGTCCAAGGTAAGGTCATGACCGTTCTTAGTATGGCCTAAGGTGCTATGATATGCCCACCTCTTGTCAGCGTGGCACGCCATGTATCTAACGTGGTGTTCTCCATTTAGTAAAACAGCACTGAGATGAGTGGAAGACATGAGAAGGTAGAGGAATCCCTCAAGACAGATTTGTGCAATACTGCATTCCTGTAAGTTGGGTAGGACACACTAAAAATGGTGCTCTTTCATTCAGTGAGTGATCGCAAGGAAGGGAACCTATCACAAGAAAGGGGCCTGGACACATCTTAGGAAGGAGATGGGGCATATTCGTGAATCATAAAGAGGAGGGCTGGGAACCAGGCTTAACCTTTAGATGCACTTATCACTGTGGCTGGCATCCTGATGTGAACTCTAGTCACTCCCACAACCACCTGTGTTTTGAGCCTACCAGCATCAGAATCCCTACTGCTGTGACAGACGGTCTTTCAAGAGGAAGAGGGAGAGAAGAAGTATGTAGTTCACAAGAAGCAGAACTCAAAAATACAACTTTGAAGACCCAAACCCTAAATCACATTTGGTGACTATAAGAAGAGGAGGTTGAGACCCTAAAAATGTAATGTGCCGAGCAGCCAGACAGGTTGTATGAGGAAGGGAAGTTCTGCAAGACTTCTGCCTGTGACTAGGGCTGAGGGCCAAGTCATTTTAGACTCCCTGCAGGGTGAAGGGACATCCCCCAGGGAAACCAAGACCACCTGCTTTGAAGCCTGGAGCACCAGTGCCTGCCTGCCAAGAACAGAAGACCAGTGTTCCCTGGGAGGAAGAGGAGAGCATTGGAGGGAGTGAGGTCCAGAAGGAAGCCCTGCAGAGTGGACTCCCAACGTGAGGTGTAAGGGTATAGCTGTGCACCGAACAGGTAAATGCTTGTGTGAAGATCTGAGTCAGCAACACCTGTATGCCAGTGGAGGGCCACCATGAAGATGCAGTGAGGGAAGAGTAAACCTCATTGTGGTGACCCCGTATGCCAGGAGGAACTGCTGCGGAAGATACTGCCCGACAGCGAGGGCCAAAGCCTGTGCGGAACCTTAGCAGCAACTACGCATGCCAGGAATTGCCACTGTGGTATGGACTAACCTGCGGTTAGGGCTGGCACCTCCGTTGGTAGTGTTACAGCAACCCCGTATTCCAGGAGGGGCTGCCAGTATCAAGAGTTCTGTGGCAGATCGGGTTGCCGCCGGAGAATCGTGAAGTATGATCCGTAGGTCACAAAGAAGCAATAAGGGCTGCATCCAAGTTGCACACATGAACCTAGGAGGATGCTGTGTGAGCATTGCCACATCACTAGGATCCTGACCAGGAGCATTGGAAACCAACCTCCTCTCCCCAGTTGGGGGTGCAGAACTAACAGTGCAGAAGGAGCAGTGGAGCACCTGCGATCGCTGTTGGAGCTGACCACGTATGCTCAAAGGAGAGCCTAAACCTGGCGAGAGCTGCCACACCTCCCGTGATCAGCCGGTGATCAGCCTTGCGAGTGCCCACTGATGGGGCACCTACTAAGACTTTGCCATGCTGCTGGAGCAAGTAAGGCTGATTACGGGCCTATTGGGCAAGGGGACTCGATGCATAGTGCTGCAGTGCCAAGACACTTTTGACTAATTTCTAAAAGTCGTAGTGGACACTTGAGTTAACACTTTCAAGTGAGCATTCCCTGGATGAGGCCACCAGTGAATGGGAAATAACCTCTCCCACATTATGAAGAGCCAGTGTAACAGGGAGTTGCTAGTAAAACACTAGAGCCTCTACCTAATGGGGGATGTGTTTTTGTTTATCCATGTCATAACATTGAATGCCAAGAGTTTAAAATAAAATACTTCTTTTTATTATAAAAGTAATTATTTGACTGGACATTTATTTATTGACACTTGCGTGCACTCTTTAAGTTATGAGTCGTCTTCACTAATCTGTATTCAAACTTTCCCCTCACTGAGGAAGCTTTTGATTGCTCATCCTCAGCTACTACTAAGAGTCAAATGCAGAAGTGGTATTTGGTTCAGTTGCTAAGGATGCATAATAAGTCAGGCCTGGGACATCAGGAGTAAAAGGCCTCACTCACAACGGTTGAGCCCAGTAGCCCCTGCATACCCTGTGACCCACTGAACAGTCCAGTCCAAACTGTGAAGCCAGGTCCTCTCCGAACTGGAATACAAGCAACCCAAGGCTAGTTTTGCCCTGATTGGAGCCTCTCAGTCCGGTGCAGCTTGGTTCAATTGGCACTGTAAGCACAGGTCCCATATCTGGGCATAACCTTGCCATTTAGGGTGTTACATCAAACACACAATAGGCGATATGACAAATGCTTGCAAAATGTCTAACCACTGGCAATCACTTGGGGTAGCATTTCAACCCTATCACTGTTTTGCTCACAATACCATCTCAGATTGGACCCAGCCATATGAAAATCAGTCTTGGTTCTGCTTCAATTAAAACAGTTTGGCATGTGCTGTGACCTATGTAACATGTTGAAAATAGCAGTACTGTTCATTGGCTTATGTAACTTACCAATTAGTCCCTAGTATGTGGTACAAACATGTATCCAGGCCCTACAGGTTGATTGCCACTTGTGGACTGCAGCACTCACTGTACCGCCCACTACAGTGACAGTGTATACACGATTTTACAGCTACCTTGCAGCCTGACTGGGCAGTTTTAAAACTGCTATCTGAACTGTTAAAATAACTTTTTTTACTGGCCTAAACCGTCATTTTAAATATTAATATCACCCTTTAGTAGGTGGGGGATTTGTTGACCATGTCCCTGGCCACACCTCTCAGGTGGGCACAGGAGCTCTGCATAGTGACCAACAGGTTCTGCCATGTTAGATTTTGGTAGGCCATGGAACCATGGGATAGCTTGAAATTGGGGACACAGGACTGCTGCAAAAGTAGGTATGGTTACCCCTAAGAAATTATTCACCATTGCCTAGGGAGGGGCCAGGAGTCACCCCCACCCACCGTCTAGTGACAGGCATAAATGTGACCCCCCCCTCCCCCAGGGAACACTGCTGGATATCTGGAATACAGAAGAAGAAGTGAACGTAATATTGAAACCTGTGAGGAAACCTGAAAGGCTGGACCTGCTCCGACTTATACTAGAGAATGAGATGTTGATTCCAAGAGTCAGTTGGCTAGCCTCCTGTTGAGCTATAGGTACATAACAAGCTGCTAGAAGCACCATTTCCTGAAGAGCTCAGCTGACCAGTTCCAACTGGACCAGCCATGGACCCTGCTGGTGGCTTCTACTAGAGGAAGTCTTTACCTCCAAGTGCTGTTCCAGAGTTCCCAGGATGCCTGGCTTTGTCAAAGTGTACTTCTTCTCCTAAAATCCTTAGAAACCAGGGACCTAGAAACCTTTTTCCTCCAAAGACCTCTGGAGGATCAGGACAAAAACCTGCCGTGCCAATCGGCGAAGATGCATTGGCGCTGGGGCAAAGATTCAGGTTGCTCCCTGTTGGACCTGGCCCTTTTTGTAGGGTCTCTCCTTGATTTTTGCCTTATGTTGCAGAACTGTTGTTGCTGGCATTATGACACTGTGCGCACATTCTCCCTGCTAACCATTGGTAACAAGCTTATGCTCTCTCCATAAAACATGAGTTTAAAATCCTCTTTAATCGTAAAGTCAGATTTTAAGTCACCATTCTGAAAATGCAATTTTTAGAAATTTGTTGTTTTCTTGTCTCAGCCATTTGGGCCTACTGCCAGTATCCTGTGTCACATGAATGTGAATGGCTCTGATGGGTTAAGCGAAGAGCAATGCGATGACTTTTGTGGTTCACCCTGACAAGGAGTGGTCAGGAGTATCAGCCACCATATGTTGCAATAATAGTGTGTCTGTATTATTGGGAGGGATTCTGCCTCCACCGGATCCCTTTGCAGTACACAGGAGAAAACAAGTATGTGCCTTTAGGCGCCAGTGCTCATCTTTATCAGCACTTTTGTAACATGCATCTTTCCAGTGCAAGTGCCTATATTCATCAACATTGCTGCTACATGCAGTGATGAAATACACATTATTGGTGTATCCTTCAAACCTGCATAATTCTCGTAACGTGGGTCCATCTTCATTGTCCAAGATTACAACTTAAGTTTGCCCCTAAGAAACATTGGACCCAGTTAATCATTTCCCACATCCATGGAAAGATATCAATGTGACGGCTTCCTGATGAAGGCATTTTTGCTGAAACGCACGTATTAACGACATCTTCAAGCCTTCCATAATATGATTTGCTATCAAGTCTGATATAGAAGGGTTATCAATGACTCTTTGTCTTCAGTCCAATACAAAAACAATTCATGTTTACTTAAAATGATGTTTTCTCTTTTGTATCTATACTAAACTGCTTAATCATATGCATCTCTGATATACAATTATGTATGAATGAGTGTTAAGGACATTCTTAACCGGCTGCCTAATTAGTGTTCTAATGACATCATAACTTTTTGAATAATGTATTACAAATAAAATATGTTTTGCTACTTTGAATAATAAGAAAAAAAAATGTTTGTCTTGCTAGTAATTTTTTATTATGATTTATGTCCATTGTACTTTTGGTTGTTAAGCATATATCTATATGCTCGCTCATTTTAATGTAATATTTCTTGCTAACGAATTTAATCAATATTGTAGTTGTTTTCCCTGCCCTTGGCAAGCCATTTATATGCAGGGGGCCCTTCTTTTCTATAATGAAAACATATACAGTCAAAAATCCTATCATTTTAAGTTCAGGATATCCTTATATGCTGCTTTACCGAGCTTGTGCATATTGATTTTCATTTCTTCATGTTTGTACGTGTAAGCACTCTGATGTATGTTAGTGTATTTAATATATTGTATATATTCTGTGTGTTATGGGCAGCTGAATATTATATTGAATCAAGAAATTGTTTATTTGTCGTGTTACATTGTTTATATAAATATTTTTTGTTGCCGAGGGTTTGTTTGATTCAACTCTAAACAAAGATTTTTCACTCTGTGTGGCCAAGATCATTTTGTGACCCTGTATACCTATGCCTAATGAATAGAATTGTTAGCAATTCATGATGAAGAGTTGCGTCACCCAACAGAACCACTTGTAGTTTGTAATTGTATGCCCAGTGTCTGAGGGACACAGGTAACCCTGGCTCATGAGATGAGTGAGAAAGAGCTGGGCGTCAAGTTAAAACACCAAAGAGAGTTTAACAGTAATGGTGGCAGCAAGAATCTAGTGACCAGTCGGGGCATTAGTGTCCATATCTCTAAAGACTTGGTGGCTATCTTTGTTGCGGAGGATAACATCGACAAGTGAATTGAGTCTCATGAGGTTGCCTTAGAAATGCACATGACAGAATGGGTGGCTAGTTGTTGGAATGCCTCCAACAACTAGCTCCCCATTCTGTCAAAGAGGGGAAGGAATCACTACAGGCCCTAGGGAAGGAGGACATGATTTTATAGCCTGTTGTGAAAAAAGCACTTATCAGGAAGTTTGTACTCACCCCTAAGAAATATAGGCTGACGTTCAGGGACAGTCCCACCAGTCCTGGGTAGATTTTGTGGATTACTTCTGCAAGGCAGTGAGTGGTTGGGTGAAGTGCAGTGATGTCAGCGATTACAATGGGCTGTGCAACTTGGTTGCCAGATGGCACATGTTCAATGTTGTTTTCCACAGCTGCGCCAACACCTCATAGATGTCAAGCTCAGTAGTTCTAGGTAGCTTTCCAACGAGGTGGACCAAAGGATCAGCACCAGGGTTCACAAGAATTTACCTGAGAGTGACTCCAAGAATAGTGGTTCAGGACATTCCTACAGAGGGGGGGGGGGAGGTCCAGAGTGACACAGACATTTCTCAGAAAAAGTTTGGGACAAAAAGCTCCCCTGCCCCTTCTGTCAAATGGGGGTCAGGTCAGCACTGGCCAAAGATTCCCCATTTCCAATCCCATTGCTTTGAGTGTTCCCAGCTAGAACACAAGCTGAATTGTCCCAAGAAACTACCAACTGGAGGGAACTCCGTAGGGTTACTGTGGCCTTGGGGAAAAGTAGTCCCCCAGAGAAGAGGGTAAAACATGCCCTATTCTCCTTTAGCTAGGAGATAGACTCAGAGGGTAGGCCATAAGGGTGAAAATCACCACTTCCATCAGATGACACTGAATGGGATCCTTGTCACTGCTCTGGGAGATACCTGTGCTAGACAAACTGTGGTATTGGAAAGACTGCTTTCTCTAGATTAGTACCTTCCTGGACTGGAGTATAGGATGAGCCAGGCCCTAGGGCATGACTTTGTCCACCCTATGACAATGGTAGCCTTGGAATGGGGTGGGAAGTGGTCCTGAGTAAGATCATAGTTTGTCCCCAGTTGCCCATTCACTGAATTCTGGGAAATGAGTTACAACCAGTGTTAGCAGAGGTGGGAGGGGTTGCCCAAACACGCGCCCTGAAAGTCCAGGTTTTTCAGGGTATTACTCCGAAAAGAAAAGCATGGGGGTCAGGAGGCGGAGACAGTCCATAGTGGGAAGACCAGTGGATAGGTGGTTGCTAGCTCTGACAACAGAGCACCACAAGACTGACACTGGTGAGGCCACTTCTGACTTGGAGGTGCTGCCTGCACTGCCACAGAGGCCTGAGAACTGCACCAGGCAGGCCCCTGCATGACACAGACAGAGTGTATCCTTCTTGAGGTGGATGGTGTTTCCCCCTGGAAGTCCTAGCCAGGCACCAGTTAAGTCTCAAGTTACAGAACCTTGGCTGAGAGCTCAGTCTCAGGAGACCCCCCTGAACTGGTGGTAGAGTGGACGTAGGGTGTCTAACACCCTGGGCTGCTGCCCCCACTCTGAAAAGCAACAAAGGTAAGGCTGGAAGTGAGGCCTGTCCTAGATCCCCGCTTGGAGCCTTCATTTGGCAGTGGATAGCCCAGGCCTGGCTCTTGACACTGACAGAAGTCAGTGGTCTCTGCTGGTTGTTGTCTTTGTGGGTACAGATTTCCCTGGGTTGAGGACAGAAGTTGGTCCCAATGTTGTATTGGGTTTCAGTAGGCCTAGGTACACTGCTAATAACTCTCAATACCTTAGAATAGAAGTTGGCACGGAAACTGGAATAAAAAAAACAAGTTTATTAAGACCCCATGGGGTGGTGGTACACTCAAACAATACCCTCCGGGAATGCATGAAGTATCACACAGAACGGAAGGCACAGGCTCCTTTTATACCCAAGCAGGGGTTCGAAAGATAGGCGGTACAAACACAAGATGATTCTATGTACATATATGGGCATTTTTGGTGCACATTCAACATGTGGGAGGAGTTAACGGTTTGACCAGTTTGGGGTAAATATCTCTCGACAGTGATTTATCTGGAACAGATGTGGTTTGATTGCGCATGCGTGTATTTCGACCATGAGCTAAATATTCTCTCGACCAGGTTGATTGACGTATCTTTGCCACGTCCTGTGCTATGGACAGACCATTTTTTAATTGACTTTTGCATTCTTTCTTCCGCCTTGACTGGTTCTAGAACTCTGAAGGAGGTGAAACGGATGGGGCGGCCATTTCATCAAGTTACGGCGGAAATGCTGTCCGATGCCCTTCGCTGTCATCCCTGCCGGCTCTCGGGCAATTTGGAGGAAAATTTAGACTATGTCCAGAAGTGGCTGGCAGCTAGATTTGATGAGCTTGCCCCGGGGAAACCAGTTAAATCTGTGGCCAGACATGTTTCGGCCCCTTGGTTTACCCCTTCGCTTGGGATAATGCGCCAAGATTGCAAGAAAGCTGAGAGAATGTGGCGGCATAAGTATGATCCGGACGATAAATCTAAATATCGGGATGCGATCAGGATCTATCATAAGCATATTTCCGAGGGAAAAAAAGTTTACCTGGAGCGCAGAATCGATGAGGCGGAAAATAGGAGTAAAGAACTCTTTCGGATAGTAAAGGAGTTCGTCTCCCCCCCATCGAGCTCGCCCTCCCATTCTCACTCCGCAGTCTGGATTAGCCAGCTTGGGGATTTCTTTATAAATAAAATCAAGTCCATTCAGGACACTTTCCCTGATACTGGCTCTTGTCTATCTGCTGGCCTACAGGCCACCTTCCTCTCGCCATCTGATGAGAAGAGTCCAGTCCTTTCGGACTTCCCTTCCTTATCTGTTACCTCCTCTCTTGATCTTCTCTCCCGGCTTCAATCAGGCTCGCCGTTGGATCCTTGCCCAGCGAAATGTCTAGGAAAAATAGCGCCTGCAATTAACAGCTTGCTTAATCCGCTGCTCAATCTTTCCCTGACATCGGACGAAGTTCCTTCTGCCTGGAAACATGCTCTGATCCTGCCACTACTCAAAAAGCCCACGTTGGATCCTCTTGTCCATGCTAACTACAGGCCGATCTCCCTTCTCCCTGCCCTGGCAAAGGTGACCGAGAAACATGTACAGCTCACTATTTCCAGCTTCATAGAGAGCAATAACATCTTACATGATTCTCAGTCGGGCTTCCGTGCTAATTATAGCACGGAGACAGCTTTGCTCGAGATCACCGATGCCATCAGGGAGACGCTTGATCTGGGGGGGGATGGCTATTTTGGTTATGCTGGACTTGTCGGCGGCGTTTGACACCGTCCCCCATGTCGGTCTACTTTCTAGACTCTGGGAGATCGGCTTTCGTGGGACGGTGTGGAACTGGTTTAAATCCTTTCTGACCGGCCGTCGACAAGTGGTCTGGGCACCACCGTTCTCCGCGGAAATGCCGCCGCTAGAGGTGGGGGTTCCTCAGGGGTCTGTCCTGAGCCTCACCCTTTTTAATATCTATGTGGCCCCTCTGGCGGCGGTTGCGGAGTCCTTCGGTGCCCGGATCATATCCTATGCTGATGACACCCAGCTCCTTTTTACTTTTAAGATGGGAGAGGCTTTTGATGGTGGTCATGATCAGGGAATGCCTGGGTGCGGTCTTCGACTGGTTTTGGCGGAACAGTCTGAAGTGCAACTCCGATAAGTCGGAGTTGCTTATTTTCGGTTGTCCGCCGGTTCCCAGTTGGAAGACTTGGTGGCCGCGGCACATGTTTCCGCCTGATGTGCCCTCTGTGAAAGCCAAAAACCTTGGTGTGCAGTGTGATGACGGCCTCTCTTTCGGACCCCAAATTATTGGTCTGACAGGGAAATGTTTTGGCATTTTGAAAATGCTCCGGAAGTTTCTTCCTTTGCTGTCTTTGCAACACAAAAAAATCATTGCGCAGTCTCTAATTGGCTCGCGACTCGACTACGCGAATGCCCTGTATCTCGGGCTGCCTAAATATCTGCTGGCCCGTTTGCAGACTGTACAGAACTCGGCTGCAAGAGCCATTTTTGGTCTCCCACGCAGGGCAAAAGCCTCGGAACTGCTAAAGAGACTGCATTGGTTGCCCATTGCTCAAAGAATCACCTTCAAGGTTTTGACCTTGGCTTTCAAAGCCCTCCATGCGATTGGCCCTAAGTATTTGGGGAAGCGCCTGGCTTTCTATGTCCCGGTCGGCCTTGTTGGCCAAAGCCGCTGTTCCTTCTATTAAACTCGCCCGGATTGGAGGGCGTTCCTTCCGCTACTTGGTCCCGCGTTGCTGGAATGAGCTACCTGTTTTCTTAAGAAAGTCAAACAGTCTCCTTTCTTTCAGAAAGGAGCTGAAAACTTGGCTCTTCTCACTATGATTTCCTTCTCCGGCCTCCGCGAGCAGCTGTGTTGTGTTCTCTGCTGCAGTTCTCTTTGCCAAAGCGCCGGGACACCCTTCGGGGTAGCCGTGCGCTATAGAAGAGACTTAAACATAACACATAACATAACATAACATATAGCTTGTTACTAGGCAGAATATGCAAGCAACTAGCAGAGAGGTAGAACAGAGCACATGTTGAACACGAGGCAATGTAAGACATACAAAATGGAGGACAGGAATACAAAATGGCTTCCGAAAACGGGCAACATAACATTGAAAACTCAAGTAGCTTCAGCGAATGCTAACCTAATCGCTGCCAATTTACAACAGACAACCCTTTTAGCATTTAGCTGAATCTAGTCCCTTGTCCTAAATATTCTGGATATACATCATATATATCTATTAACATTATTTCTGCTATTTCTTGGTTCATCATTTGTTGGGCTTTTGTCTCAGCAATATTTTTCTTGGAAGGGTACAGGCAGTGATACATGGAGAACAAACAAAGTGTTGGACCACATTGTAAGCATATACAAAGAAAAAAATATATAGCAATTATTACACATAGAACAGTTAATAATTTCCAACCCCAAGTGGTAAGTAATGCCCATATCCAACCTGAAAATGTCCATGTACCAGTTTCCGGGTGTATCTCTGCAGCAATTTTATGTAATTTGGAAATTGCACTATATACTGAGGGCAAATCGTCCGGGATGTAAACGCAGCAACTACTTCCGATGATGCGACATGCACCACCTCGATCAGCCAGCATTACATCTAGGACAATTCGGTTCTGGAGCATTACAATTCTAGTAATCTGAAGCTCCTCTGTAATATTTCCTCATGCCATAGCGGTCTGAATAGCAACAGCTTCTACAACACGAGTTAATCGTCTTATTTTCCTACTATTTAAGGCCGCACCCACAAAAGAAAACAGGCCTAGATTGAAATCGACATATTGTTGCAAAGAAGAATCGGTTTGATCCACTTCATCGGTACTTATTGTTCTCTTGACTCTATTTACAGCTAGACCATTGAATAATACAAAATTCTTATGATACATTTCAGGTGCTACAAATACAGGGGGCAATAAAAACGATATATAACATACCCCTGACCATCCCATTGGAAGCCGGTGATAACCTTTATTACCACATATGAAATATGAGTTGTGTGAAGCCAAAAAACAGCTATTATTTTTGCCATCAATAGTTAGAACAGTAGTACATTCACTTTCTCCAACTGAAATTGTTCCCACATTTTTAATATATAAATTTGTTTTGGCTTTAATAACAGAGATTACGAAAAGGTCAGTCATATTTGTTGCTCTTGTTTTGGTAAAAATATACGGTGAGGATGCATTGTCCGGTCGGTATTCTTCCCATTCCCATTTAGTTGCTTTCGCTTGCGGGTAACCGTCTTTATCCTGATAACAGACTTTGTTGAGACAAAAGTTAGTCCCACCCACAGATGGCCTTCTTAAAGTGAACAAAAGCGCATACCAAGCTTGACAAGAACCATTATGAGAGAAGGGAAGAGGAATAAAAGGCGTTCCTCCTTTCTTTTGGTGGGCTGGTAGCATCCCGCACACACAACACTTCGTAATGTTCGTAGCATTGTGCGTATGATGCAACATTTGGATGAAAGTGTTATTCAAATAAGATTGTCGGTGCTTCTGCTCATGGTATGGAAGAGTGAAATGAAAATGCTCAAGCGGAACAAGAATAGTGGCAAGCAAATATTTTTGTACTGGGGCCACCCCTTCCGTAAACCGGGCTGTTATCGCTATAACCACCAGAGCAACAGCGAAACCCACAACACAAATGAGCTTCTTGCTACTCATTTTGGCAGCAATGTGAACAAACTTTCCTGCAAAAACTTGATGAAACAATCGTTTGAGCGCTTAGCCCAAGGGGCAGCCGTTGATTTCTTCACCGAAGGTCAAGACGGGTGACACTACACTAGGCAGGGCTGATCCCCCCCCTTTGCCTTTTCGGCATTCCGTTTCACTAACCCCGGGCGGTAGCTCAACCAGTCTTCTTTACAACAGATTCTTTCCTTGGTCTCAGATGGTATCTCGATGCTCCAGAAGTAGTGTGGTCCAGGAAGACCTCCTCAGATTCGTCGGGTACGATGGCTGGATTTCTCTCCGCATCCAGGATTTCTCGATGGTCGGTCAGTACAGCAGGCTCCACCAAGGCAGGGGATACTGTTACTGCCGTGGATCCACCTTTTCCGGTTCGTCAGTCGCACTGCTGTCCTTGTAGCCAGGAGAATCTGTTCTGGTCCGTACCACCTCGGCTCTAGACTGTTCGACCTCTCAAAGGATCGGATCATCACATGGTCGCCAGGTCAAAGATCATGAGCCTCACCCGTAGATCTGTCCGGGAAAGCTTCTTGAACCTGTTGATGAATAGAAAGTAAATTATCTGTTAATTGTGCCAGAAAGTCATTCATCAATATACAAGGTACATCATGTATGGGGCGTGGCTTAGGAACTCCCCAAGTATTCATTGGCCTCCCGAATACCACCTCATAAGGCGTAAGACCAGACCGTGAATGAGGTACTGATCTTATAGATAACAACGCCAGAGGTAAAGCATCCGGCCATTTCAAGGACGTGGAGGCCACAATTTTCGCGAACTTAAGCTTTAGAGTAGCATTGTATCTTTCCACCAATCCTGCTGATTGCGGGTGAAAAACATCATGGAATTTCTGTTTTATTCCTAATCATTTCAGGATATATCCAACTACTTTCCCAATAAAATGAGGTCCGTTGTCGCTCCATAAAAGTTTAAAAACACCATATCTCGGGAAGTACTCCTTCAGCAGCACCTTGGCTGTAGTCAACGCTGTATTATCCTTCGTAGGGTATGCTTCTATCCATTTACTGAAAGCACAAACCACCACTAGGACATACTAGGACATACTTTAAGTGATTACAGAGCTCAAGCTGGATGTAATCCATTTGCAATACTTCAAAAGGTGCAGTCGGTGGAGCAAACCCTCCTGTAGGAGTTGGTGTCCCTTTACCAGGATTGTGCTGCAAGCAAATCAAACAGGACTGTACTACTCTCTTAGCTGTACTGGCAATCTCAGGATGCTCCCAAACTCGTGTAAGCAATTTCATAATTGCTAAAGCTCCAACATGTGCCAGCCCATATGCCATTTGAACCATAGGTTGTAAATAGGCCGCAGGTAGTTTCCATCTATCCAACCCTTGCTGCGCCAGCAACCTTCATCGTCCAATACTCCTTCTTTAGACCACTGCTCGAGTTCTGCTTCAGAGTCAGATTTCTGTACATCTAACACTTCCTCTCTAGCATCATGCCATCGCTCAGCTTGAGATTTCATCACATACATAGAGGTGACATTTTGTCGCATCGCAGTCTCACGCGCTGTTTGGTCAGCAAAAGCATTACCTTACCCTATTTTATCAACCACCTTTTTGTGTGCGCTACACTTCACAATTTCTATCTTCTTTGGGTATGTCAATGCAGTTAAAAGGTTATGTACCAATTCTCCGTGCATTATTTGTATTCCATGTGATGTTAGAAATCCTCCCGCCTTCGAGAGTACACCAAAATCATGAACCACTCCGAAGGCATAGCGACTATCTGTATAAATGTTCACACACAAACCAGCGCTGAGCTCACATGCTCTCGTCAAGGCTATTAATTCAGCTGCTTGGGCTGACCTCTGTGGTATGTGAGCTGTTTCTACCACTGTCTCAAGTGTCGTGATCGCGTATGCTGCGGAAGTCGTACCATCTGGTAGCTTCAAACATGATCCATCAACCCACAGTTCCCCATCGACATCTGGAAGGGGCGTATCTTGTAGGTCAATGCAACCCTTTGTCTGTTCCTCAGTAAGAAAAATACAATCATGTGATTCCTTTGACTGAGACTCAGACACAGGATATGGCAATAAAATAGCGGGGTTTAAGGTCGCGCACCTCTTCAAAGTAATATGAGGCACTAGCAACGTTAATTCATATCCTGTCAGACGGGCGCTAGCTAAATGCTGTGTTTTTGTTTGATTTAGCAAGGCATCTACCGCATGGGGTACTAGTACCAACAATTTATGTGACAAAACTATCCCTTCACTCTGCCGTATAGACACAGCTGTTGCAGCAACTGATCAGAAACACCCAGGCAACCCTCGAGCAACAGGATCAAGAACTGCTGAAAAGTACGCACAACGACGCTGCTTATCACCGTGTGTCTGCACTAAAACTGACAATGCGCACCCATCTTTCTCATGTACATAAAGAGTAAAGGTCTTCGTATAATCTGGTGTGCCTAACACTGGTGAAGAGCAAAGAGCTTGTCGTAACTGATGAAAAGCGTTCTGACATTCATCTGTCCATAAAAGGGGGATCGGAGTGTCTTTCGTCAAAGTGCTAACAAGGGTTTTATAATATATGAAAATCCTAATATCCATTGTCTACAGAATTAAGTCAGACCAATGAAAGCACAAACATCTTTCTGAGTGGAAGGCACTGGTGTGCCTAAAATTGCTTGAATACGATCTGGTGTCAGTGCACGCCCCTCCTTAGACAGAAGATGACCTAAATAGGTCACCTTCGGTCTACAATATTGCAATTTCTTCTGAGACGCTTTGTGGTGATGGGTAGCAAGAAAAGAAAGCAAAGATAAAGTACTCTCGTCACATTGTTCAGGCGTATCTGCTGCCAACAATATGTCATCGACATGTTGAATGAGAGACACTCCTTTCGTTAATTCGAAAGAATCAAGCTGCCTTTTTAATGCCTGACTGTAAATACTTGGGCTCTTGGTATAGCTTTGAGAAACTCTACAAAATCTGTACGATCGATTATTCAAAGTGAAACCGAACAAGTATCGGCTATCAGGATGAATAGGGATCGAAAAGAAAGCGTTCTTCAAGTCTATCACAGAGAACGTAGTCGCTGTGGGAGGAACCAAAGTAAGCAGTGTTGTTGTATCAGAAACCACAGGATATTGTGGTACTACAATTTTATTCACCTCCCGCAGATCAATGATAAAACGATAAGTCCTAGTATCAGTATCTTTCTTCAAAATGGGAAGAATAGGACTATTGCAAACATTATAAGGGACTTCTTCCACGATTTCAACCTCAATCAAATCTCTAATAATGTGCGTTAGTGCTTCTTCACCTTCTCGTGCAATCTTATATTGCGGCACCCGGGGTAGCAAGGCACCCTCCTTGACACTAATATGCACTGGAGGAATAACCATCTGTCCTACATCAGTATGTGAAGTGGCCCACAAAACACTCGGTAGTGCGTTTAATGCAACATCCTCTTTAACAAGACAAGATCTTTCAACCATAGGGTAATTTTCGTTCAAGATAACATGCACCCCTTCGGGGGCACAGCGTATTGTAGCTCTGAAATGTTTTAACATGTCAAGACCCACAATATTGTCTGATGTGTTCGGATACAACAAGAATGGACAAGAAGCGGTGAACTTATCAATGTGGAATGGAAGTGGTTGTGACAATGGGCTAAGGGAAGGTGTTCCATCGAATCCTATCGATGTAATCTTGAGCCAGACAGGGGAGCCCTCGGAACCAATTGCTTAGACAAGGCGCTACGAGTAGCTCCTGTATCAACCAGAAACCGATCAGTAGAACCCAAAACATGTGCTGTAATATATGGACCCCTCTGATCTACTGGAACTTCAACCAATTCCATACCCCATCCTAGGCAATCCTATGCATAAGCAGAATCTTGAAAATCTGATGGCATACTGTTGGATATTTGATACTGGTTACACCTATCAAAAGTGTTGTACCCATTTTGCCTAGGTTCATTTGATTCAAACCTAGCACGATCATTCGTACTCCCTCTAGGGCCTGAATATCCAACTCGATTTCTTGGTTGGCCTCGGCCCCGTTGATTTTGCTGTGCATGTAACACTGGGCAGTCGGAAAGCCAGTGTCCAAACTGCTTACAGTACGCACACTGGTCTGCAGACAAACTAGAACGAGAAAAAGATGGACCGTAAGATCCACGTCTACCTCTATCGTTGCCTCTAGAAGGCGGGGCATAAACTTGAGCCATCATAACCTTCGTTTTTAAATCTTTAGTCTTTTTGTCCTCGTTACCTTTAGCCTCTAACTCCTGTACTCATAGTACTGAGCCATTGTTAAAAGAGAAGCTGGAGACGAAGTGGTCCATGAACTTTCACTAGCTTTCAAGCGTTTAGCTATTTCTGGTAAGAGATTCGTAACATATTTATCGACAAACAGATGCCTACCCGTGTCATCTGTTAATGATTGACCACTAAAATCGTGAAAAGCTTCCTCGAAGCGTGTAAAGAAATCGGAAACTGATTCATCTATTTTCTGTTTAAACTAGGCTAACATAGTCCAATCTATTTTTTAAGGAGAGATAACCAGTTTTAATTTAGCCAAAATTGCCCCTGGGATATCTAGAATTAATTTACACGGTTGACGTGCAGGTTCCCTATCTCTGTCCAGTTGTTCTAAATAGTCCCAATTTGCCCCTATATTTACCTGATCATCAACCTTACGGATAGTGCTCCACATATCAGGGGGTAATATTAATCCGAAAAACAAATCAATATCAGGCAGCGTCATAAATTATCATAATACAAGAACTAATAGCGCCCTCTACTTCTTCGTAGAAAGCTGCTGGATTTTTCCACGGATCAGGCAATGCTTTTGTAAGAGCCATGACATCCGCTTATTCCAAGGAGTATAAACCCAATTATAAACAAAATAACCCTTTGCATCAACAGAATCTTTATTATCATCTGTTCCTTGGCCTTTAGGAGGAATGTACAAAGGTGCGGCTTCCCGATTGGGTTTTGCATGGACTATCAGGTTCTTATCTGATCCGAAAATAGAGGCTTCCACTACTCTGGTCGGAGACGAAAGCATAGCTGGATCCGCTGCCTTTTTCTCCTCCCGCAGTCGTGTTGCCTCATCTCGTAGTTTAACCAGAGGCCGAACAAAATCAGATGCCTGTGAGAGGACAAAAACAGCATTACACAAATTCTTATAATCATCAGCTATATCTCTAGGTTCCAAAACATCTGAATATTTCCTATACCGCTCGACAACTTCTCCGGCAAAACTTTCCGTAAAACATAACTGCTCTTTTTCTGTCCAAGCCTGCATACCCGGTAAAATCTCAGAGGCAGAAACAACATTACGATTAATAGTGCGAGCTGCAGCTCGTAGCTCAGCAGAACGAGAGGCAGAAAGCATGGATCGAGTGTCCCGTGTTTTGTCCTGATCTTCAGGGGATTTTCTGTTGTCCGCGGCCGGAGCCGAAGGCATAGCATACGGTGGTGGAGAACGATCTAATAATGAAAAATCATCGAGTTGATTATTAAGGACAGGATAAAGAGGGTGCCGGACAGCAAATTGACCATTAATCTGCAAATTACGCTCCCTTTTTGCTAATTTGTTTCCTTATCCTGTAGCTGTAAAGCTTTGACATGGGCAGCCTTCGTTGCTCTTTCTCAGCTAAGGCCTGCTCACGCTTCATTCGCTCACGTACCGCTTTCTCCCACATTCGCACACAATCAAACATATCTCGTCTAGACTTTCGCTGAAACATACAGTGCTCCACATACTGAATCTTTCGCAAATCAAATGACCCATGTATTGACCAACGTAACTCAGGATCCTTTTTGGTATATTTGTGCCATATCGTACCATACATTATGGGAGGAAGTTCAAATGTAACATACATTTCCCTATTAGGCTTCCCATCTGGGGGAGCCAGCTGTGCTTCATCTAATCTTAAACTGGTACCACTACAAAAGCAACACATCCTTCGAAGTGTGCTGAAAACAGGCATGCCGAAAATACTGCAGAATATGCAATATTATAATCAAAGTAGCGCTTAAAGTATTTTACATACGTTGCGCCTGTTCAAACAAATATAAATATAGAGAAATATCTCCTCATTACCTGCCTATGTGAATTGCAATGCGCATATGTCCAAACAAAACACAGACCAAAATGTTAGCTAACGCGTACAAATACAAAAGCCACAGTAAGTGTCAGTAGACTACCTTACCAATCAAAAGCTTACCAATCCTCTTAACGTCCAGATTCCAACTGCCAAGTTCCCGAATCGACCAAACGGTCACTGCACGGCAAACCAACAAACAAGATCTCAGTCGAGGACCGGCGTCACCTGGAAGGTCAGATCGGAAAGAAAGGAAAAACCACTGTAGATGCCAAGACTCGAGTCTCCTCCGGCAGTGATCACGTCCAAAGCGAGTTTCCAATCCTTCGTCTCGACCAGTCGTTCGGGCATCCGAGTCGCCGATGAGTCCCTATTCGGGCGCCAATTTGTTGTATTGGGTTTCAGTAGGCCTAGGTACATAGCTAATAACTCTCAATACCTTAGAATAGAAGTTGGCACGGAAACTGGAATAAAAAAAAACAAGTTTATTAAGAGCCCATGGGGTGGTGGTACACTCAAACAATACCCTTCGGCAATGCATGAAGTATCACACCGAACGGAAGGCACAGGATACTTTTATACCCACGCAGGGGTTCGAAAGATAGGCGGCACAAACACAAGACGATTCTATGTACATATATGGGCATTTTTGCTGCACATTCAACATGTGGGAGGAGTTAACGGTTTGACCAGTTGGGGGTAAACATCTCTTGACAGTGATTTATAAGGAACAGGTGTGGTTTGATTGTGCGTGCATGTATTTCGACCATGAGCTAAAAATAGCTTGTTACTAGGCAGAATATGCAAGCAACTAGCAGAGAGGTAGGACAGAGCACATGGTGAACATGAGGCAATGTAAGGCATACAAAATGGAGGACAGGAATACAAAATGGCTTCCGAAAACGGGCAACATAACATTGAAAACTGGCGTAGCTTCAGCGAATGCTAACCTAGTCGCTGCCAATTTACGACACCAAGGGGTGGAATGGATCACATCACCTTGTTGGCCATGGTCGTACTATCTGTCAACTAGGATGCATCAGGGAGCAAGTTGCGGTCAGCAGCTTCACAAATGAGGTCCACAAATCAGGAGAAAGTTTCCCCATGAGCTAGTGTAGTGACCCCAGAAGATAATGCCAGGAGGATACAGTTAGGCTTAAATGGGCATAGAACTGACAAGTGCCACTGCAGAAGAGGGCCGTTGTCCAAGTTCTATCACCTAAACAGAGATGTCCATCAACATATTGATTAATCTACCCTAGGTTTTGGCTGGAGGGAGGTCATATTGGACCTGCCCCTTTTTGCAGGGTCTTCCCCGAGTGCTTCCCTTCTGTTGCTGAACCCGTTTTTTTTGGTATTAGGACTCTGTGAACTTTTGTCCTGCTAATCAGGTGTAAAGTGTTTGTACTCATTGCATGTTACTACAGGTTCCTAGGGCCTGTACCTGTAAGTTATCTGCTACTAGTTGGCAGGAGCACTCATTGTGCCACCCACTAAAGTAGCACCTTAAAACACGTCTCAGGCCTTCCACTGAAGATTGTAGCACAGTTTTAATCTGTTTTTGAATCTGCAAAAGAAACCTTTTGCAATGCACAAACCTTCTTTTATAACACACGTACGTAACCCCTAAGGTAGGGCCTAAAGGCTCATAGGGCATGGTGCATTGCAATTAAAAAGTAGGACAAGTGTACCTACGTTTCACATCTCCTGGTAGTCAAAGAACGCCTAAAGTCATTTTTCACTACTGTAAGGCCTATCTCTCCTATTGACAAACAGTGGGTTATCTGATTACATTTAAAGTGATAACGTTTGATTGGGAGCAGATAGAGAGATGGTGTTTACACTCAAATGTATCGTAATTTTAAATCCTCTTTAATGGTAAAGTCAGATTTAAGTCACAGTTCTGAAAATGCCACTTTGAGAAAGTTTGCATTTTCTTTTAAATAATAATAATAATAAAGGGGTTTATAAAGCGCATGGTGACGCCATCTCGGCGTGTCCCCGCGCTGTGGAGATAGAGACAGTGCTGAGACAAAAAGACAGAGTCTATAAGGTGTAAAGATAAGTTTTTAACAGTTTTCTGAAATTAGTTTCTGTTTCTGCTAACCTAAGGTTCACAGGGAGTAAGTTCCATTTGTTGGCAGCTAGCACTCTGAAAGAGCGGCCTCCCAGTTTAGCTTTTTGAACACGGGGGATTTTGAGTAGGCCTGTCCCTTTAGAGCGAAGTGCTCTACTTGGCTTATAAGTGTGAGCTAGGTCCTTAAGATACTGAGGAGCTTTGTGCCATATAATCCTATGGCACATTAAGAGTGCTTTGAATAGGATCCTTTTTTTTATAGGGAGCCAATGTAGAGCAGCAAGAGTGGGTTTAGATGCTGCTCTTTTGGGTAATCTCAGGACCAAGCGGGCTGCAGTGTTTTGAAGTACCTGCCGACGCCTCAAGTTTTTTTCAGTGGTTCCCAGGAATAACACATTGCCATAATCTATACGGGAGGTCACCAAAGTTTGGATCATGATTCGTCTAGCCTCTAAGGGAAGTAGGTCCAGGTTGCGATTGAGAGTTTTTAATACCCCGAAGCATTTTCCCACTAACCTGTGAATATGGCCATCATATGATAATTTGGGATCGACCCAAATACCCAGGTTCTTAGCTTCTTTACAGGGAGTAGGCAGTGGTCCAAGACAGTTTGGCCACCAGTCCCCCGTCCAGCATGAATCATTTCCTCCTATCACCAGTACCTCCGTCTTGGAGCCATTGAGCTTCAAGCAGTGGTGGTTCATCCAACCTGCTAGGTCCTGCATGCAGGCCTTGAAGTTGGCAGCTGCAATGGTTGGAGCTTGGGATAGAGAGATCAGCAGTTGGGTGTCGTCGGCGTAAGAGACTAATTCTAGACCGTACGATTGCACCACATCTGCTAAGGGCGCCATGTAAAGATTGAACAAGGTGGGGCTCAGGGCAGAGCCCTGAGGAACCCCCTGTTCTAAGGTTATGCTGTCTGAGCAGAAAGATCCCCGCTGTACCTGAAAGCTACGATTTGTAAGAAACGCTTTCAGCCAGCCCAGCACCGACTCAGTGACCCCGGCTTTGTTTACGCACTGTAGCAAGATGGAATGTGCTTCAGTGTCAAACGCCGCACTGAGGTCCAGCATGATAAGTGCCATGGTATGTCCAGCATCTGCTCCTTGTCGCAGGGTTTCAGTGGCTCTCAGGAGGGCAGTCTCTGTAGAGTAGCCAGGCCGAAAGCCAGACTAAGACGCCTGAAGGAGATTGTTTGTTTCCAGATGGGACACTAACTGAGTGTTAGCCACTTTCTCCGCCACCTTCGCTAAGTAGGGTAACAAGGAGATAGGTCTTAGGTTTTCCAGGGTATCGTGGCTCACATTCGGCTTCTTTTTGATCGGAAGAACAATTGCTTTCTTCCATACTTCCGGGAGTTTGGCAGAAGCAAAAGAGACCTGGAGCACATGCCTGAAAAACGGCTCCAGTACAATCAGGCTCTCTCCTAGTAACCTAGGAGGAGCTGGGTCCCGAGGGAGCCTGATTTGATACTTTTACATATGCTATTAAGGATCTCTGGAGGGGGGACCGTGAAGCATTGTAAGCATACCTCCACAGAGCTTGCTCCTTCCCTTTCTACAAAATCATGTCCAGATGTCATGTTTCCAGAGAAAGTAGCATAGATGTCTCGTATCTTACCAGAAAAGTAGTTGGCAATTTTATTACATGTTTCCACTGAGTCGTTTTGGGAAGTATTATCATTGGCTATTACTGAGATCTCCTTGAAAATTTTGAAGAGCTCTTTAGAGGAATGTTCTGCTTCCCCAATACGGGATTTATAATGCATGGCCTTGGTAATACGTATTTTGATGTTATATTCCTTTTGTGCTTTTTTGTAGTGGGTTTTAATTATAGGGCAGAAGTCTAAGCGCCATTGCCGTTCTAATTTTTTACAGATAGATTTCGCGGCCTGTAACTCGGGTGTGAACCATGGGGCGGTTTTCTTTCTGCTATTAACTCTCTTGATAGTTCGTATTGGGGCAGTAGTGTCTAGGGCAGTTAAGATGCGTTCCTCTAACCTACTGTATGCGCTTTCGCAGTCCGTGCCCCCTGGCTGTCCCCCTAGCTCAAGTATTTTATTAAAGGTTTCTTGTGAGAAGTTTTTCCATTTACGACATTGGTAACGGTTATTATTGTCCTTTTTAATCTCAGGCTCTGATATCAAAATGTGAAAAGAAATTAAAAAGTGGTCTGACCATGGTACCGGTGAGGATGCTAGAACTTTCACTCCACTCCAGTTGCCGAATACAGGGTCCAACAGGTGACCATGTTTATGGGTGGAGGAACGATTTTTTGAAGTCAAAATGTAGGGACTGTAGCTCTTGCCTGATGTCCTTTGCCTCTTTGTCTAGTAGGTCGTCAAAATGGACATTCAGGTCTCCTAGTACCATAATTCTGCTTTTCCTTATAGCTAAGTGGGCAGCCGCTTCCACAAGGCTAGTAGTGAAGTCATAGTGCCTGCCTGGGGGTCTATAGACAAGAATACCCGATACAGAGTGTTGAGGCCCAAGTATAATTGTGAATGGACCTGCTTCACAGTGGTCAATCTGCAGGGGTGATAGAGAACATTCCAGCGGAGTTTTGATTGCAATTGCAATCCCTCCGCCCCTCCCCTCCTTCCTATCCAGTCTGGAAAGAGAGTAGCCAGGTGGCATGGCTTCTATAATTTCGGGGTCGGAATGTTCTCCTAGCCAAGTTTCTGTTAAGAAGAGTATGTCCAGTGCTTCATCTTCAAGTAGGTCACGGATCTGATTACTATGTTTGCTAAGTGATCTACAATTTAGCAGTCCTCCTTGTACCCTTCCTTTATCTAGATCTTGAGTCGGTTCTCTAGCAATTTTAAAAGGGCATATGGGGCAGCTTCGAAGAGATGCCGCCTCCATCGTGTGCCAGCAGGGGGCATTAATCTACGGACGTAGATCTAGCAATACCTGTCTTCCATATTGTATGTGGGAGGACCCAGACCAGCCAGGGGTCGTGGCCCCATGCCCCGGTCGGCCTCGGACGGGCGCAGACGGGCTTGACATTGGCTCGACTTCGGCTCGCTTCCGGCGCGCCCGCTGCACGCGTGCGCTGCGCGGTCGCTGACCCACACACATTTACGGAAAGGCAGGGGCAACTAGAGCGCTGACCTTGTAGCCCTGAGCCCGGAAGTGCTGGGCTCCTCCTCACCCTCCGCATCAAACGCCCAGAATGGACGTGGCGGACCGGGGCAGGAGTATAATGAGTGCGTGATCACAGAGCTTTCAAATCAGCCCACAGTTGAGGTGCAGTCAAATTATAAAATTACACACAATAATTCACTGTGAATATTAAAATTAGCATCCAATCGCTAAAGTTAAAAACGCTCTACATTCAGCGCTCGCAGTGCCGCTCTTGTCATACAGCGCAAAGCAGATAGAGTCAGCCACTGCCACCGGCTAGACCCGTCTCCACCCCGCGGCTGCGTTTCTACTGACCTTTTATCCTAAAAACACATACAGCGCAACTAGAGCGCTGACCTTGCAGCCCTGAGCCCGGAAGTGCTGGGCTCCTCCTCACCCTCCGCATCAAACGCCCAGAATGGACGCGGCGGACCAGGGCGGGAGTATAATGAGTGCGTGATCACAGAGCTTTCAAATCAGCCCACAGGTGAGGTGCAGTCAAATTATAAAATTACACACAAGAATTCACTGTGAATATTAAAATTAGCATCCAATCGCTAAAGTTAAAAACGCTCTACATTCAGCGCTCGCAGTGCAGCTCTTGTCATACAGCGCAAAGCAGATAGAGTCAGCCACTGCCACCGGCTAGACTCGTCTCCACCTGTCTAGCCGTCCACCCGTTTGTGTTTTCTGCCAGTGTCTTGGGACATGACTGTGAATGGTTCTGCTGTTGGGGTTGGCGTATCACCTCTAGACAGTAACACAAAGTAACCTAATACCAGATGTGCCCAGTCTTTTGTCACTCCGAGAAATTTTGGAGCCTTTACAGGGGAAGGGGAGAGCTTTCCAGAACCACGTGTGGGGTACGACAAGGATTACCCAACATATAGTCAGGCACCAGGTATAAATATTGGACCTCCAAAGGCACTCATCGGAACACTCCTTTACCTGTGGAAATTACAGAAGAAGGACTGCACTGCTACAGAGGATGTCCTTGTTGTCTGATAATCAAGACTAAACCTGCTTAACGTCAACCCAGACTAACCTAGGGTGATTCCAAGGGACAGATGGCTGACCTACTGTGTGAGCTAGGGGGACACAAGAAGCTGGGAGGATGCCTGGGGAGGAGCTATGCCCATCCCTACTTACACTTTAAAGGGCTTTGCCTCCTGCACACACACAAAGTAACCTGACACCAGACATGCCCTGTCTTTTGTAACTCCAAAACAGTTTGGAGCATTGACAGGGGAAGGGGAGTACTTTCCAAAACTAGGTGTGGGACAGGGATCACTCAACATAAAAGTTGGCACCAGGTATAAATAATTGACCTCCAGAGCCACTCATCAGAACACTCCTGAACCCGTGGAAGTAACAGAAGGACTGTGTGCTGCATAGCTGCTGAGGACTTCCTTGGTGTCTGAGAAGGAAGACTGTACTTGCTTTCTGTCATCCCAGGCTAACCCAGTACGGCCCCAAGGGTCAGTTGGCTAACCTCCTGTGTGAGCTATGGGCACACAAGTACAACAAGCTTCAGATACATCCCTGCAACTGCCTAGCTGACCTGTTGCAGCTATAACTGTGTGGACCTGTTAGCGGACCTGTAAAAGCCCTGCTTGTCTCTGCTGGATTGAGTCCCAGATCCCTGAGAGGTGCCTCCCCAGGTCCTGGACACTGGGCTGCCACCAGACTGTACTCCTTTGCAAAACAAGGTGAAGTTACTGAGGTTTGAGCTCCTCACAATCATGCATGGGCCCGTACGAACTAAGACTCTGCCACCCATGACTACCCCCAATGCAAACCTCCGGTGAGACCTGCTCTTCACGACACAGCCACCACCAGATACGACCTGCAACGTTAGAGCTACACTTCGGTCTACAGCAATGACAGCCTGCATCGATTGCCAGCACAAATCTACAGCAACAACCGTTCCAGAATGCCCGAACAGGCTCTTTGCATTATAGCCACAACAAATTGTGACACCCAGCCTGCTCTTTGCGCTACAGAGACAGCTATCCACAGCGCTCTATCTCCTCCCTGCGGCTTCCTTCACCAGAATCGTCACTCTTTGTACGAGACATTGAACTTAACATTTTCAGCTGGACTAACCTTGCCTCTGTATCCAACCTGCACTCCATCGCAGTCGGTCTGAACTTTCCCTTGGTCTAGCATGACCAGATGACCACGAGTGCAGCTTTGTGCTTTGTGCTTTTAGGTGCTAATTTCACAAAAAACTTTAAAATGTAATATTTTTGCCTCTACTCACAGGATTATTGCCATTCTGGCATCATTACATTTACCAAAATGTACTTTATTATTCTATATTGATTTAGGATTTGTATTCTGTTGTGTTTTCACTTTAGTGCTCCATAAATTCTTTGCACATTGCCCGTAAGTTAAGCCTGACTCCTTTTGTGCCAGGCTCTCAGAGGGTTAAGCACAGGTTGATTTAGTGATGTTTGTGGTTCACCCTGACAAGGATTGTGTTTGTTGCCTATGTGGGGATTTCATCCCCCCCAACCAGTAATCCAATTTCTTACGACTAGTGCTGTAGACTTACATCCCTGGTGAAATGGGATCATCTGGCAACAACTTCCTTTCTCCACCATTCAATTCTACTTCCCTCATCTTCCCCTTCATAGTCTTTCTTCTCCACCTTATTTCCTGTTCTTAACCATCCCTCTAACCTCATTATGTTCCCTGCAGCCCCTCTCTTTAGATGGACATTCCTATCTTCTTCCAGCCAGTTCTCCGATTCAGCCTCTTTCTCTACCCTTTATCTCTGCCCTCTCCCATGGAAACGTTCCTCTACCACTACCCGTATCCTCTGGTGAGCATCTTCAATCACCTCGTTCTCCTGCTCAAACTTTACTCACTCCCTTTCGTCAGCACTTCCACTCAATATAATCCTTGTGCCATTTACGATTATTTTTTTCCTTGCTACCCCAGTTTTTCCCTCTTTTCCTCCATTAACATTTTCATTATGTCTAGCCCTGCATTCTACTTCTCCACTCCTGATCTTTCCTTCAACAGTGTCTTTCCTCATCCCTCACAACTCACCCCATCTTGCCCTCTCTCGTCAGTCATTCACCTTCCCGTTATTCTTCTCCATCCATTGTTGACTCTCATTCACAGTCTCTCAACATTTTGTCTTCCCACTTGCTATTCTCCTTAGCCCTTTTCTAACTTTCACTCTACTTAACCCACGTTGGTCCATGACATCTCTGCTCCCTCTAGCTCGTACATTCCAATCTCATCATGGGCGTCTTTCTGCCATCTTCCCTTTTTCAACCCTGGTTATCCCTTCACTGCCCCTCCATACTGCCTGCTGCAGTTCTCATCTTCTTTCTTTCAGTCCCACACTCTCTATATTCTTCTCCACCTCTTCTCTTGTCAGCGGCTGGCCCTCTTTCTTTATCCACCAGTACTTCTCATTTTTTATCTCTTTAGCCCCATTCATTTTCACTACTTAGATCGCCTCATTTCTTTTCTCCAGCCCTCCTACTTGCTTCTTCTTCTTCCTTCACTCTTATTTATTTCTTCTAATCTCTTCTTTGCAACCGTCACTCTTCATCCTTCCTCCTCATTCCTTCTTTGTCTTTTGCTTCGAACTTATGAGTTGTTCCTTGTGCTGAAACCATGTCTAGGTATCTTGTTCTGCACCCACCCACTAGCCTACTGCTCAGATTTAAACAATCTCAACAAGAAGTGGAAGCTTCCTACTATGTATTTATGCATTTTTATATAGCATGGACATTGCCCAACGATGTTAGAGCACTTTAAAATAAAACAAGATTAATTACAAGAGACTCAAAGTTAGAAAGTGAGGGGTGGGTCATTGCATAAGGACAGTTGCTCTTTGCAATCATTACAAAGAGGCACAAAGTTGTTGATAGATGCTTAGGGGCATTTGCTTGTTACAATCTTTACAAAAGGCAAAGACTTACTCTTGTTAGATTATGTAGGTAGTATAGGTAGTAGCAGTACGATTAAATAAACTAAAACAGTGATAACGCTGTTCCTCTCAACCTCGAGGAGGGTACATTTCCCCTGGGGAGGATGGCTAAGGGCAAATTTAAAAAAAGTCTTGAAAGGAGAAGGACTTTCAGTTCTGTTTTGAAGATAGTCAATGAGGTGGTGGTGCATAGGTTTGGGGGTATGGATTTCTATATTCTGGTTGGGTTACGGAGAAGGCTTGTGCCGTGAGTCTTTTCTTTTCAAAGGTCAGAGGTTATAATAACAAAGCTTGAGCGTCTAAATGGTCATGCACTTCCAGATAGCTTTATTTAGTTCACTAGATAGCGAAGAGTGAATGTATGTTAAGCCTTGTGAGTGATACAGGCAACCTTATAGTTAGCCCTGACTTCTCAGGGGAGCCAGTGAAGCGTTACCATCAAAGGTGAGATGTGTTGTTTTTATATCCCCATAGACTAAACGTGCCACTGAAAGTAAGAGGGCTGAAGTGGGTCTTGAGGAGACCTGTCAAAATAGAATTTCAATAGCCATTATGAGAGCTGCAAGGGGAAAAGCCCCTGGCCCGGACGGAATTCCAATTGTATAATTCTGCGCCCCTTGTCACAAATGTACTGAGTGCTGCAGTGAAGTGTGCCCTTATAGATTCATGGAGAAAAGCCATAATTGTTCCCATTTCTAAGAAAGGGGATCGTTATTGCCCTGCATGTTATTGCCCAATCTCATTGATTGACTCTACGGCAAAGATCCTGGGTCAGGTAATTTTTGCTAAATTAGAGGATTGGGCAGAGGCCAATTCTTTTTTTTTGCCTGCCCAGTATGGCTTTTGACAAGGCTTGGGGATTGTAGAGCAAACACTCAATCAATCAGGGATTTATAGAGCGCACTACTCACCCGTGAGGGTCTCAAGGTGCTGGGGGGAGGGGGTGGGGGGTGCGGTCTTTACGCTAACTTTAACACTCATCCTGGAGAACTTACTGCGAAGCCCTCTCTACATCTCACTCCAATGATTTGTGAGATGGTCAAGTCACCACGTTGAAAGATTTAAAGATAAGGAGATCGGGAATAATAATTCCATTTTTGAGCCACGGTTGTCAGATTTGCTATTCCGAAGACGACAGCTTTCCATAAAGAAGTATTAATAATAGAACATAAATACATTTTTAAAACTGCAAAAACGTGATCACAAATGTGACACTCAAATACTTATCGCTTTTTGTTGAAATTATCATGAATGTCTTGTAAAGCAATTAGTGGCTATTCCTGAAGGAGGCGCTGGTTCGCCAAAATGCGCGTCGAATATTATTGTGCCACATTCTTTTGTTTTTATATTGTATTTATGCTTTTGATTTTTGTTATAAATGATTTGGTTATTACAATACTATGTTTGATGTGCCTTATATTGTATGTTGATATAACTTTTTAACTGATGTGTACTCTGCATAACGTGTTTTTATGAACCAATAAAAAGCCTGATAATAAAGACAGAACTCTAAATTTTTTAATGTTAATTCTTCCACTGATCATTGTATAGACAAGAGTTTACAATTGCCTAGGTGTGTTACTTCTCATAAATTACTTTCCCTGACTTAGGAATTGAACTATTTGTTGCTCAGCGGGTCCTTGTTATATACACTGAGTGTTGTCAATAAGTCATTCTGTGTCAACATTCTGGTGTATTTTTAACTAGCATTGGCAAAGCCAATAGATCTGGCCTTTTATTGGTGAAAGTGAAATGCAAACCTGTGGTTGGTAGCTACTAAAGACTGATTTATCCCAAGCCACAGCAATGTATTTTAAAGAGGATTGCTTTACTTGATGTAGAAGCATCTCCTTAAGGAGTTTGATTTCACTTTGCAAGAAAAACTCAAACTAAGCTGTCCAGTTTTTATCTACATTTGACTCAATGTTTCGAGATGTTTGTGGTGCTATGTGTAAAAGAGTAAGAGAAAAGAATGCAAGTGGTGCAATCAATGGTCATGAAACCATTTATCCACTAGCCCTCCTAAAACAGTGGTCTCATCTCCAGCTTTATGTATGTGGGTTAAGGAGTGGATGAGAGAGGCAGGGATAGATATTAGGAGGTTTGAAGCACATTCTGGGAGAGGAGCAGTGGTATCAAAGGCCTACATGAAGGGAGGTAGATAACAGGATTTCTTGAGATTAACGAACTGGTTTAGAGGATATATGGTTCACTGTTTTTGTTTTAAACCAGTATAGAGTTCTTTGCTGGCAAGATTTTCATGTTTCATAAAATGTTGGCCTCCTTGACTCACCATAAAATCTAGATGTTCCACAGCTTAAGGGGAAGAAAATCCAGATTTTATTAAACACACACAGGATAATATTATCCAGCTCATGTAGTTCTAAAAATATCTGTAAGTTCTTTGGTTTTAATGGTTTATAGAACGTTACCGTGTTCCACATGTTGTGTTTAGTTGCTGCTATGGCAGGAGCAATAAATGACGGTTGCTTGTTGGTAACCTGTGTGAGACCAGATTACAAACTGGGATGGGGAGTTTGTGATTAGGTAGTACTAAACACTCATGACATGGTTGATGTCGTATAGTTCTGAATACTTACATCACAGATTAAAATAGAAGCCCATTCCACCCAAACCACCCTCGGGAAATATTGTTGTGGTTTGGTGGCAAAAATTAAATGTTGCAACTATAAGCCTAAAAGGAGTCAATAATAGAGGCATAGGTCCGCTTCTAGTGACCTATGTCCAAATATAGGAAAGAGTATTCTCCAAAGGTAGTGGACATGGGCTTTTCATTCAGTATTTTTGGGCCTAGAGACATTTCTTAAGATTTAAGAGTTTGAATGGTCCCGATTCTCCATGTACCAAAAATAAACTGACATAGTCAGTATAGTCTTGATTATGTATAGGATTAAAAAGGGATGGTTCAGGCCCCATCCTTCTAAAATCTAGTTTTGAAATGCTTATTTTGCTGGTCTCTCATGATTACATTTACACACCTCATATGCACTTCTAAAATTTGGTTATGCTTTCATCTCCTTCCAGAGGTGATAGAAGCTAATTCTGAACATTGGGCCCTTGCCATGAGTCCTCTAAATAACTTGAGTATTATGACAAGCTCATTTCTTTGGTTCCATCTTCGTGGGCCAGATGGGGATGGGTCTCACAAATAATAGGTGAAATAGAAATAGGTACGGCTAGTGGCAAGCTGCAGTCTGGACTGCCTTACACATGTTCTTTCGAGGAACATTACACAAAAGGCTAAGATCTTAAGTGGTGAAATACCTGAAATGACCCAAGTCCTGGCCCAGGCTTTCTTCCAGTATGGACAGAGACTTACATTGACGGTGTGCCACAATGGTACCAGGGAGGAAAGTAAATGATACCAAACTCCACACCCAGAGTAGCAGAGTTATTTTATTGCAAAGGCGAGCAAACCAAAGTATTCTTCAGAGCATCAGTACATTATTCTGTAATGTATTAATTTAAACCAAATAGTACTGTTCAATAACAGTTTGCTCTTCAATCATTATTAGAACTATAAATAAAGCAATGCCTGTGCTCTTCGAAATATTTCTTAGTTTAGTAAGGACCACAGGAGCTTTACATATTCAGATAAACAATAAGACCCATACCAAAAAGCATTCAACTTAAATACATTTTCTAGTTATTGCTTTATCATTGTTCATCACTGGAATACAGCATCAAACACCCTGTGACCCCACGCCCACCAGCATACCATCGCATAACGAAAAGTCTGAAGGATCATGTGGATCCAGAGGGTACTGGTGTTGGGACTGGAATGTCCCCTGCATGCTGTAGAGTTGTGTCCCATGCCCTGACTGCCCAACTGTGAGGATCTAATATCTTAGAGTTTAGATTTTGACCCAGCATCATGCTAATCTAGTGCGCGAGTAGAAGCCCATGCCTCTCCCTTGACCTGAGTGGGTTCTGAACCTGGAGGGGTGAATCAAGCGCACTCTTCTTTGTAAAGGAGGACTACCATCAATACCTGTCAGGAGTTAGCATATAGAGTGATGATGACACCACATCATGTTTTTGTGAATCAGTATTCATAACCTGACACCTTTACCTGGATATTAGGAGGGAGACCCTATCCTCTCTCCTGTGGAAAGCCCATCTTCTTCAGGCATACTCAAATCCTAGCACTATCATTCCATGCATGTATGATTGTGTTTATGTGTGCGATCTCCGCAATACGTACATGCAAGTTGTGTGAGTGAACTTGAGTGGAGGTGGCCTGCTGGTTCCATTTTGGAAACCCTTGGACTGTTGTTCAGGTGCACAAGATGGAGGTAAGTTTGCATTCCGAAGCAAAGGAAGTGTATTGCTGACATTCCTGAGACTGAAGGGAGGGAACCTCAACACTGAAGTGAGAGGATAGGTGTCAACTCTGATTTTAGAAATTACAGTTAGGTTCTTTAGCTGCAGAGGGCTGCTGATTAGACGTTCTTAGCACTGCACATTTGGTACATGAGGGCAGGTGTGAAGAGTGGGACTGCATTCTGTTTTCGTAAGAGTGTTGTGGGCCCTTTATTTGAGGCCAGTCTTTTCTCCTTCTTGATCACTGTCTGTGTGACTGTTGATAGCCAAGTGTAACATGCCCATACCCCCTTGTGTCTCTGTTGTGGGTGATACAGCTTGAAGACAACCCTGACATGAGGTGCATCTTCTACGCAAAGGCTCTGTCTGGAGGACAGACTGTGAAGGACACAATAAATGAGAACTGACCCAAACCGGTTGTGAAGGTATGGACAGAGAATGCACATCCCCTGTCTGCTATACCTGTAGAAAAGTGGGAGCCCGTTGACCCACTTGTTACAATTCCAAGTTCTCTCTGACCACTGAGGGGGGGCTCTGCAAAGTATCCAGAGAACTGCTGCACAACCAGGGCTGGTGTCTCCTTGACAGCCAGCTTCCCAGCGCTGAATAGGCATCACTTGTAGTCTGATTCAATGGAAGAGCTGTCTCCTTGTACAGTAAGGCCCGTAAGTGCCCTGCTTGAGAAAAGAGGGAAGATGGGTGCCAACCCTGCAGGAAGAGTGGAGTGCCAGTATGGACAAGAAGTGATGGACCCAGAGCTAAGGGTCCATCAACCAGAGAATCCTGAGGGTGTGACCGGGGTGTACTCCTGGATCTGATCTTGTCACACTCAAGGCAATTGGGCTTCCAACCCAACATTTGTGCTATTTGTCTGAAGTGTGCCCAAAAAGACTGTTGATAAACCCATGTGACTTGTCTGAAGTATGCCCCAACAGATTCTGAAGTGGTTAGCTCATGGCACTGGCCACAATGTGATGAGCAAATCACTGATAAGCATGTGCCACATGCCTAAAGTGAGCACAAATGCACACTGAATCTGGTACCTCGCAGTACTTGCCTGATGTATTCCAGAGCACACTATGTCATTGTTACCCTGAATCCAGGTGCCCGAAGCACTTACCCAAAGTGCACCCGATAAGACTGTGATACTGCTGCTGAGCCTATAAAACCCCTTTAACAGGGCTGAATGCTGCTGTCTTAATCAAGAACTGAAGCAGATTGCATCACCACGTCAACCCTGAGACCCGCCAGCAGAGCCGCCAACTCACCAGCCAACAGGTGTGGAAGGAGGACCCTATGGTGACCTGTACCCAGTTTTCCTTTGACTCACCACGTGCCTAGAAGAGGGCTGATGCTCTGAAGACAGCCTGTGATCCTGACCGTGACGGACTCCTGATTTTGTTGGGAAGCCTTCCTGCATCTGCAACAGGAGCCACAGCTAAGGACGACTTACATGTGGCCAGCGCATCTTCCTTGAGTGGTGAGAGCACACAGGCTAATGCGTGCTGAGGAATTACTAAAGCATGCCATGAACACCCACTTTGGTGAGAAAACTAAGACTGAGTACACATTTGGCTGAAGGAGGAGAACATTTCACATATGCTTAAGACCTACACTAGGCTTGCCCTATCCTATAGGATAGGAGGTAGACTTTAGTGTAAATCAGCAGGTTGAGAAATGGGCATTCAATAATCGGCATATGTAGCATTGTATAGATAGCGCATCAACTCAATGACAAGCACAAACGTAATCTAGACATATCAGTTCGTCTCACATTTTCTGTAACATTTTCAAGTAACTTTAACATGTGCGATAACTCAGTCACTAAGAGGGAGAGGCATGTGCCCCGGTGTGATGGCCTGTCTACATTTACAGTCGGCATGAGACCTCACAGTATCTTTACACATCTCCACACCCTCCCACGTTCAAGGAGCATCAAAGCAAAGTTCCAGTATTCCAACCTTAATCCTCGGCATCTATTGGAGAGTCCGCTAGTAAATAGCAGTGCAGCGGGGCCCACACGTCAGTGGGTCTGGAAGCGGGAGGTAACAGTTCAGAGTAAGTGTGCAATTGTTCCTGGCAGTACACCATGTCCCGCATCCACTCCTTAAATTTGGGTGCCCTCCCCCTTCCCCACCTGCAGGCTACTCTGCGCTTGGCTAATAGCAAGGCCATTGCCACATACTTGCGGTGGGCAGCCTGGAGAGGTTCAACGTAGCCTAATAGTGCCAGTAATGGAGTGGGCTCCACCGCCTCATTGACCATCTTGGAAAGTGCCTGGAAGACCTGATCCCAATAGCGGTATACCTGATCACATTCCCATGCAAGGTGCAGGAAATCAGCCCCTGGAGCCCCGCATCTGTCACAAGTGTCACTAGACCTTAGCTGGAATCTGTGTAGACGTGCAGGTGTATAGTATAATCTGTGAAGGAATTTATAGTGAATGATTCTATATCTGCTGCTGGATGAAATGCGTTCTGTTTGCTGTAGGCAAAATGTCCATTGTTTGTCAGTAAGGGCTACGGCAAGCTCCCGGTCCCACTTCTCCCTAGCAGGCACCTCAGCGTAGTCCATATCGACACGTACCGACCTATACAACGTGGACACCAGCTTGTTGGGGCTATCAAGTTGAAGCACGTGTTGTAGAGGGAGAAGCACAGGAGGTTTGCACGGGAAATCAGGTGTAACCGCCTGCAAACCATGTCTAAGCCTGATATAGTAAAATATCTCCAGTGGCGTCGGCTGTATCCCGGCATATAGTTGGTCTTTAGTACGAAAAGTGCCATCTCTATATAAATCGCCCCATGTTCGAACATGAATTCTTGTCAATAACTTACGAAAGCCAGCCTCCTGTAGGAGCGGCAGCTGCGGGTGGTATGTCAAAGGAAGTAGTGGGGCGTATATCAGCTGTAGATCTAGTTTTGAACTGATATGATTCCACGCCGTCACTGTGCTGAGGACCATGTTTGGGGTTGTGTCCCTACCTTCAACTGGGGAGTAGAGCGCTCCTTCGATCGGTGTCGGGTGTGCTAGCCAATGTTCGGCCGCCAATTGGGGCATGTATTGAGGCTGCCGTATCCAAAAATAAGCGAAGTGGGCTTGGGCAGCCTGGTAATAGAGTTCTAAATCCGGAACCCCAAAACCCCCCTGCGAGTAAGGCCTAACCAGTATCTCCCATTTAAGTCTGGGCGTTTTCCCACCCCAGACCAACCTGAGTAATTCCGAGCGCAGCTGCTTAAAAAAATATGTCCCGGGATTAAATGGTATATTCATAAATAAATACAGAAGCTGGGGGAGTATCACCATCTTAACCAGTGAAGCTCTTCCCGCCATGGACAAGGGGAGGGTTATCCACCTGGAAACATTATCACTGATTCTATCCATCACCGTCCCATAATTGGCACGCATAAGTGCCTCCCTATCCTTTTCTATATGAATTCCCAGGTATTTGAAATCTCCCTCGCACCAGGCAAGGGGATATTCCAACTGAAATTTACGTGTCGAGGCAGTGAGTGGAAAAATGCAGGACTTGCTCCAGTTAATCTGCACTCCGGAGAGAACTCCAAAACGGATGAACTCCCTAAGTATGGGGTGCAAATTCTCACCTGGGTGGCGTACATAGAGTGTAATATCATCTGCGTACATTGAAATGAGGATCTGTCTCTGAAAGCACCTCAACGCACTATCCCGATGGTGTTGACGCAATTTAGCTGCAAGGGGTTCAGTGGCTATGGCGAACAGGAGCGGGGACAGGGGGCAACCCTGCCTAGTCCCCCTTGAGACAGGGAATTCTGAGGACAACTGCCCGTTAATGAGTACTCTAGCCATAGGACGCGTATACAGCAGTCTGATCCAGGATATAAAAATAGCAGGGAAGCCCATACGCTCAAGCACCCGGAATACATAATCCCACTCAAGCGAGTCAAACGCTTTAGTGGCGTCTAAAAAGATGGCCGCCATTGGCAAGTCCTCATGGACAGCTCCATTGACTGAGAAGAAGGTGCGGAGGTTGTGCGATGTCGCTCTGCCTGGGACAAACCCAGCCTGATCAGGAAGTATAAGGTCTGGCAGTAGGAGACTTATGCGCGTCGCAATGAGTTTGGCGAGGATCTTCACGTCACAAGTTAGCAATGAAAGGGGCCTATAGGAATCGCAGCGTGAAGCAGGTTTCCCAGGCTTAAGCAGAGACGTGATAAGGGCAGTTCTCATGGAGGCGGGGAGGTGACCAACCTCTAGTGCGTCTTCGTACACTTCACGCAGGACCGGTGCCATGAAGTCGATGTACGTCTTATAGAATTCAATGGGGATGCCGTCAAGCCCAGTGGCCTTGCCCGATTTCATGTGCATGATAGCCTCTCTGACTTCATCAAGTTCAAACGGGGCACTTAAAAATGCCCTTTGCGAGTCGCTCAGCCATCCTAAGGAGACATCCGCCAGGTAGTCCTCAAGCGTCAGCTCCCCTGTTCTGGTGGAGGTGTAAAGTGTACTATAATGTCGTACAAATTCATTCAGTATTTGTGTAGTATCTCTAAGGAACACCCCTCCAGCAGTCTCTAATTCAAGTATGATAGTGGGCGAACGCATAAGTCTAACTGTAGTAGCCAGAGCTTTCCCCGGTCTCTCGCCTTCCCCATATCGTCGTGCCACCCAGTGTTTGTTTCTGAATTTCACCTCTCGGGCAGCCTCATCCGTGTATTCCGATAGCTTTTCCCGTATCACAGCGAGCGCATCGCCGCCTGGGGTTGCTCGAAGTTCCTTTTCCGCTCGCCCTAGGTCAACTTCCAGGGATCTCAATCTATTCAGTATGCTCTTTAGGACCCCCGAGCCCTTCGAGATGCAGAGGCCTCTAAGCGTGACTTTAAATGCATCCCAGATAGTTTCAACATCCTGAACTGAGTCCTTATTACGTTGAAAGAAATCTAAACATTCCTCGCGGAGCGCCTCCTGGAATTTCATATCTAGGAGCATCGAGGGCTGCATGCGCCATGCCGTGACAGGGGGGCCCAATTCGGCACCCTTCAACGTGATATGAACCGGAGAGTGGTCCGAATATGTTCTGGGGAGGTGCGCTGCGTGTATCAGTGCTGTGTAAAGTTGGGATGTTAGGAGTATGTAGTCAAGTCTAGCCCACGATTTCGCCTGTGCGGTGAAGTGAGTACCCTCCCCCTGCGCCCCACAATGTGAACGCCATGCATCTATGAGATGGTTGTCATCAATAGTCGCACGAATGACCTCCCTCCCTTTAGTGTAGTGATGTGGGGCGGGATGTGATCTGTCCAAAGCGGGATTCAAGGCTACGTTAAAATCACCCCCCCATATAATGTGTTGGGACCCCGTCTCAACTATCGCTGCCTATAAGGCAGTGAAGTACTGCGGATCATATACGTTAGGTCCATAACAACAGGCGAGTGTCACTGACATACGCCCCAACCTGCCCCACATTAAGCAGTATCTCCCCTGTGGGTCTGTCTTTGAGCCTGCTAGATAGAAGGGTGTATTCCGTTTGACAAGTATAGCTGTACCACGTGCATAGGAGGAATATGAAGAGAAGGCAGTGTATGAGGCCCACCTGCTGCCGTAGGAGTGTGATCTATTAGGTGCAAAGTGCGTTTCCTGTAAGAAAGCAATGTGTATTTTATGGCGATCTAGATATCCCAGTATCTGTCTCCTCTTTCTGTGATCCCCCAGCCCTCTCACGTTCCATGTAAGTACATTCAGGTGTGTGTCCCCCATGGGTGTAATTGGATACATACAGTAGGAATCAAGGCATCCGGAGGGGATGGAGATCGCCGCCCAGGAGCACCTCCCTCAGCTTCAGTACTGTGCCTCAGCAACGTATATTTCACACATTTCAAAGTAGACCCATCCTTCTCCCGGCTACCAGCCAGCCATCTCCCAACGTGACATCGAAGCAATTTTACAAGAACTAGTGCACATGTTCTAAACCAAAACCAAACAAGTGTCGCAAAGTGAACCCTTACCCACCTCCCACCAAGACGTAGAAGCGGTTCTTCGGTACTTGACTCCCATGTTACAAACCAAAAACAAAAACAAACATATCTCTCTATACAACTCCCCCCCTCCCCTCCACAATGCCTCCCAACGAAAGTACAAGGCATGCAAAATGACCAGCAGCATTCAGCAACCCGCCGTAGAGTCTCCACCCACCCAGCGCTGCTAAGGTGAGCCACCCTGTATCATCAGCAGTCCTATCATGCAAGGTCCCCCCCCTCCACCCCCTCCCACTGAAGCGTCCCCAACTCGCCAGCATCCCATGCCCACCCCCCACCCACATAGTAACCAAAAAAGTCAAACAACATAGGAGCAAAAGTCAAGGTCCTTGGGGTACACCCAATAGGGGCCATCAGAGGTGCACGGTCAACCACCCCCATTCCTCCCGCTCCGTGCATGTCCACCCTTATCGTCCTTTTCCCGGAGGGAGAGGGAGTTTGGGGGGTGGGGCCTGGCATACATTACCACCTGCAGTCCGGCACCCGTCCACGGTACCTCAGGAGCAAGTCGAACCACTGCACACCGTGATGTCCTTCGCCTCGTAGCAAGACAGCAATGTCAATGCAGAAGACCGTCGTCTCAGATCAGTACAGGGCCATTGATCATTCATTCAGGGCCGGAGTCCTGTAGGCTTTCAGCATCCGTAGGGCGCCTACCACGTTTAGGCAAAGTTTTAATATAGTCTTCAACTTGCTGGGGGTTAAGAAAAAAATGCTGCGTGCCTTGATGAGTTGTTCGCAATTTGGCCGGGTATAAAAGGGCATAGTCAATATTCAGGTCCCGAAGTTTTCTCTTAACAGGAAGAAATTTCCGCCGCTGTTCTTGAACCACCGGGGTAAAATCAGGATATATAGAGAAAGGCACTCCATCATAGGTGAGGTTCTGGTTCGTCCGGGCCGCTCGTAGTGCCGCATCTCGATCTCGATAGTTGAGCAGGCGTGCAATAATGGGCCGTGGCGGTGCGTCAGGCTGGGGCCGGGGACCAAGCGAACGGTGGGCGCGCTCCACAATAAACTGGTTCGAGAGAGCTTCCGCCCCCACTACTGCTGTTAGTAGCTTCTCTATGTAGAGCTCCATTTTCCCCGTGTTGGTCGATTCCAGAATGCCCGTGACGCGTACGTTGTTCCGTCGACTTCTCGCTTCCAATTCTTCATTCTTGGCGGCAATCACCCGCAATACATTATCCATTCTGGAGAGTCGAGAAGTATGCGCCGCCGTGGCGTCATCATGTTCTGATATCCGGCGTTCCGCCTCCGTAATGCGTTCTTCATAGACATCCATTTTCTGGACTATGCCATCCATTCTGGCGGACAACCTATCCACCTTGTCCACCACAGTGGCAAAGCCCTGGCGCATCTCCTGCATCATCATGGCGATGTCAGGGGCTGTGTGGGCCGAGGTAGAAACCTCCGCTGCTGGACTCCGAGGATGCCCGTTGTCGCCCACGTGTTTGGTCGCTTTCTTTTGCGTCGCAGATTCAAACTGCAGCTTGGGCTGTCTGGTATCTGGCTTCCCCATGGTAGCCAGGTGAGGGGGGAGAGCTGCAGCGCTACTCACAATTTGACTGGCGGTATGGGAGGTAAAGAGGCACGCACACAGTGACCGTGGCGTGTTCACGCAAGTTCAACACCCCCCTCCTATCATATAGAGCAAGGAATATATGCGGCCGGCGGTTCCCGCGGGGGTCCGAGGGCAGCGAAGTGTGGAGCAGGCCAATAATGGTCAACGGGCCTCAGGCACGTGAGGCAAACGTGTCTCCCTCAGTCTCTCAAACCGGGCAACAGGCAGCGCCCTGGGGCTCCTCACAGGATCTCCGGCGCCGTGGGGCGCGTCTGCCATATATCACTCCCCACACCAGATGTCAGCAGTCTGCAGCGGCCCCCAGATCTCCTCCGCAAGCAGCCTCACCGTGTCTTGCAATCACGAATGTCCTGTTGCGCCAGTCGCACCCATATGCCACATCCCACTCGAGGCTCCACTGGTCTCTATGTAGTGTAGTGCAATGTTCAAGAGGCCTGCCTCCACCGGTGCGCATCCATCTATCGGCAGGGCACGGCAGCCAGCACTTCCCTTTGACGTGGCTCTCCAGTAAGCACCTCTATCTTCGCCTGTACAATCAGCTGTGCAGCCTCATATGTTCCCCCCCGTCTGTATCGCAATACAGGAGGGTCGCGCAGCACCAGCCGCGATATCACCATGGCGTCAAGCTCTCCCGGGGCCTCCGCCTCTCAACAGGGGGTCGCCCACGCAGGTCCTCCTTATATGCTGCCCGTGAAGTGAGGCGCGGGTCACGCTTCCAGGATCAATCTCCCGCCTCGGAGAGTGGCACAGACAAAGGTCCCGAGGATCCGACCCTCAGTGCACTCCGCTTTCTTCCCCCCCCAGGAGGCTTAGATGATGGTCCCTCCCCCCGCGGGAGAGGCGGGTGATGGTTGTGCGGGCGCCGGAGTGGGGGGAGGAGTGCGCCGTACCTCTCCTTGTTCTCCTGTCCTCCGGGCGGCCGCCTCCGCTCAGCAGCACCACGGGCGCCTTCCCGGCCTTCTCCCTCGTGGCACGCCCCGGCCTCGCGTGGAGAACCGCCCGGCCGGGCGCAGCAGCAGGCTCCAACGGTAGGGTGCGGTCAATCTTCAGGCAGCGCTAGTTTCGCCGTACTTCAGCGCAGCGGCACCAAACTCACACCGAGTCTGCTTGCAACCTCAGTGCTCACTCGAGCCAAGTTTGGGACGGGTGTCAGCAGGTTAACAGGATACGTTTAGGATTAGTAGAGCCAGGCAGCTGGAGCCTCACAGGAGTGCGGCCATTCAGCTCGTGCGCCACCTAGCGCCCCCCAAATAGGAGGTAGACTTGCCCAAGCTACTGTGGCCCTGCACCAGAGACTCAGAGTACCTGCATGTTGTAGTGCGTAATATTGTTTTTCAAAGTGTATCGAACTTATTTTTTATAAAAGACAAGCACTGTGCTGGACAAACAGGTATTACGCTGCTGGATGTTTGTTGAGTGCAGAGCTTGTTGTGCTCTCCAACACTAAAGACCCAGAGAAGCCTCAGATTGCTCATCATCCCTACCACTGAAATTCAAGTGCTGAAGGGGTTGCACTTGGCCGAATTTTCAGGCCAAAGTAGAACAGACCCTGGGACACCTGAGGCCAAAGTGCGGAGGATGTGGCTCTACGCTGGCTCTACGCAGTACCCCCAATCTGCTTCATTTTAGGAAAAATTTGAAGACCTGGCTTTTTAACCTTTCTGTTCAGTGGCTGTCTTCTTCTCTTGAGTTAACTTTTTCTTGTTATGTTGTTCTACACTTGAGCTGTATGTGGAAAGCGCCGGGACACTCTGTTAGAGTAGCCGAGCGCTATATAAACACAATTTAAGATAACATAACATAACATAACATCAGGTAGATAACAGGATTTCTTGAGATTAGAGCACTGGTTTAGTGGATATTTAGGGGCATATTATCAAGGGGGTTTATCTCCGCTTTTTTGGCTTTAAAAGCCAAGAAATCGGAGATAAAATTATCTCCCTATTACCTAGCTGTCGCTAACACCAGTTAGCGACAGCTAGTAGGAGATAGCGACCATCTTGGGCCCCACTTTGCATGTCAGTGATATTTATCACTAATGACATGCAAAGTGGGCGTGCCAAGATGTTAACGACTGGAAACAGTCGCTAACATCGCTATCTCCTATTACCAACTTTTAGCCATGTTATCCAATGGGAGGTGGATAACATGGCTAAGAGCATTAGATCGGTAATGCATGTATATCGCTGACTTTTCAGCGATATTCATGCATTGCAGCCGTTTTTTATCGCATTTGCGATAAACCTTGGTAATACCAAGGTTTATCTGCGATAAAAATCGCCGCAGTTCAGCGGTAAATTTTTGTCTCTAACCAAGCAATAGCGATAATTATTGCTATTGCTTGGTAATATGCCCCTTAGTTAACAGCTTTTGTTTTAAACCAGTGTAGATTCCTCTGAGTTCTGTGCTGGAAATATTTTCGAGTTTCAAAAAATGTTGTCCTCCTTGACTACCTGTGGATGATGTGGATGATCAGGACCTGTTATGTCAACACAAGTTGAATGCAGGTAGGTATTCGATCTGTGAACCCCATCTCACAGAGAGCCACCCCAGGCGTTGTGCTTACCAATGAAAGGTATATTCAATGTTACAGAAAAACAGAGATCCTATTCTTCAAAGCAAGACAAAGAAAAGGATAGGGGTGGGATTATAAAGTCTAGCACCAGACCAGTAGAGGTAAGTTGTGTACGGAAATCTGAACAAAGGCCCTGATTCATAAAGGTAGGTTATACTAGCGAGTAGCCAGAAAAATAAAATACCCCCCACTTTGAACCATATGTAGTGCTAAATGTCTGAGTAGAGTGAGCGATTCCGACCCTTCCTTTGAAGTGCTATGGGAATTGTACTGCTGTCGAAAATTTGCAGAAAATGGTGCAAAATGATGGCTATTACAGCGTGATTTTAAAGGACTTGGGGGGATATTCACTAGGACTTATCTCCGATTTATCCCCAGCTTAAAGCAACAAAAGTAGAGATAGATTTAATACCCCATTCACAAGCTGGTGCAACCGGCAGACATCGCCAGTATTCTCGCAATAACTGCCCCAAAATGTATCACCACTGTGGAGACCACCAACTAACCCTAATGAGATGCAAAGTACGCGTTCCCGTGCAAAAACACACAAAAAAAACAGCTCACCACTTTCTCAACGAACTGCCAGATCTGGGATGCGAACCAAAAACACGTGATAAGCCGCGGTAGCAGCAGGGAATTATCACCTGCCTTTTGCTGGTGTTGAGCAGAAAGACTACCCGCAGCATCAAAGGGAGCCCAGTCAAGAGCCACACCTGAACATCCACAGATGCCATGGAGAAAATAATCAGGCAGCTCCGATAACCATGAGGGCCACAACATCCCCCGTCACCACCCCCAGCCCCATCCCCCCCAGTCCCCATGGACAAGTTCAAGTTCAAGTTCCAGAATTTGTATAGCGCACTACTCACCCAGAGGGTCTCAAGGCGCTTCGGGGAGGGTGGGTGCATTATTTATCGAAAAGCCAGGTTTTTAGCTGCTTTCTGAAGGAGAGGTGGTTCTGTGTGAGGCGGAGGTGAGTGGGGAGAGAATTACAGGTTTTGGCCGCTAAATAGGAGAAGGATCTTCCTCCCATGGTGGATCTGTGGATGCGCGGAATTGCAGCGAGGGCTTGATTGGATGATCGTAGTTGGCGGGTGGGTGTGTAGAAGGACAGTCTTGTGTTGAGGCATTCGGGTCCTAGATCGTAGAGGGCCTTGTGTGAGTGGGTGAGGAGACGGAACGTTATTCTTTTGTTGACGGGGAGCCAGTGGAGGTCTTTCAGGTGACCGGAGATGTGAGCTTGACGGGGGATGTCCAGTATGAGTCAGGCTGAGGCGTTTTGGATGCGTTGGAGTTTTTTCTGTAATTTGGCTGTGGTTCCGGCGTAAAGGGTATTTCCATAATCCAGTCGGCTAGTGACCAGAGCGTGGGTGACTGTCTTTCTTGTTTCGGCGGGGATTCAACTGAAGATTTTTTGGAGCATACGTAGGATGTTGAAGCATGAAGATGAGACGGCGTTGACTTGTCTGGTCATCGAGAAGGAGGAGTCCAGGATGAAGCCAAGGTTACGTGCGTGATCTGTAGGTGTCGGTGCTGTACCCAGGGCCGGTGGCCACCATGAGTCGTCCCAGGATGAGGGGGATGATCCTAAGATGAGGACTTCCGTTTTGTCCGAGTTTAGTTTTAAACGGCTGTTCTTCATCCATTTGGCTACTTCTTTCATTCCTTCGTGTAGATTGGCTTTGGCGGTGTTTGGCTCTTTGGTGAGGGAGAGGATCAGCTGGGTGTCGTCTGCGTAGGAGATGATGTTGAGGTTGTGTTGTCGCGTGATGGATGCGATGGGACTCATGTAAACGTTGAAGAGGGTAGGACTGAGTGATGATCCTTGTGGTACGCCGCAGATGACTTCGGTGGCCTCTGATTTGATTGGGGGGAGGCGGACTCTCTGGGTTCTTCCGGCGAGGAACGAGATGATCCATTCCAATGCTTTTCCTTGTATTCCGACGTTGCTGAGGCATACACACCGTGCACGACACAAGAGCCACAAAAAACGCATGATGACGCACATTGCCAAAATAAATACATATGTGTGACCAGAAGAACGAGAAACAGTCACACAGCACTGAAGTGACAACCAAATACTTTATTGAAATACACACAAAACACCAATGCGGAGCATTAGAGGAGTGGTCTGGCCTGGCGTACGCCGGACCAGCGCAGGGCTTACAACAATGACTTGGGGGGCTTTGGGGGTGGTTCAGTCCATGTCCGGAAAAGGAAGTGACTAATTTGTGTGTCCCTGTTATAGTGTCCACGGCACCCGGAACACAGTAGGCAATGTCACACACTGTGACTGGTATCCCACTAGATGAGCATCATTGACTTAAGGGAAATCACTGTCCCTACATTCATGCACACATTCATACATGAATGATTAAAGACATGACAGAGCAGTGTGCTACTGGATGTTTATTGCTCATCCAGTGGAGTTTTGCATGCCAAGCACACTACACAATATGGGCCCGTGGAGTCCCAGCCAGAGTCCATCCGGGAATGACAAGTACTGCGGAAGAGGAAGGGTACAGTCCGCAATCTGGTCACCTTGTCATTGATCATCAAACAGGATATGGCAGTCCATGTCGGGGTTCAAGGTGAGTGCAGCGGAGTGTATCGGGGGTCAGTGGAAGGTCATGAGGCCATGTGCGGCACCAAACAAAAACAGGCCAGGTGGCAAAAATCAATGCTAATGCCTCCTTCTGATCTCAATCCCATCCACATTCTTGTCCTCCGATGTGTGCTCTTCCCTTCCTGTGGGTGTTGCAGTACCAGCTGCGGCACTGTGTGCCACTGACACATCAGGGGCCGGAGGAGGATTGTCGGCCACACTGTGTGGCAGTGACACATCAGGTGCCGGAATGGATACGCCTTCCGCACTTTGAGGCACTGACACACCAGGGAGAGGAGATGTGAATGGTGTGAGGGCAGCAGCATTCATCAGTGCCACGCCTTGTGACAGCAATGCCATGATGAGGATCTGCAGGGCATGGTTGATCCCAGCTACATTTTGCTGATGTGCAGCGGTGGCTGCCATCCTTTCTGCCTCCATCCACACCATGTCCTCCATGAGCCTCCGCATGTGTGCCAGCACACAGCTGGGATCGCTGGAGCCAGTCTGAGTGGACAGGTGTTCTTCTATCCATGTAATGACTCCAGCGATGTCAGTCAGGGCTCGTGGGAGACCATGGAGCGGGCCGTGAGTGTCCGTTAGGGACTAGAGCTGATCCCTGATGGGACCTAGACACCCGTGGATGGCGTCCAGTTTGGTAGTCATGAGATCAAACCCCACCCACACCTGCTCAGCCGTCTCCATCTGGGCCTACAGCACACGGCGTTGGAAGGCCATGTGTTGTTCCTGGGTGTCTTGGGAGACTGCCGGGGCTATGGGTGCCTCCTGCTGGGTGGTTTGGGTGGTAGGTGGGGGATACTCAATGCAGCTGGGCGACACTGATCCTGGAAGTGATTTGAGGATGATGTCCATGAGGTGTGGGAGGGCGTCAGTGTCAATGCTGGGAGTGTCCTCCTCATCATCAGTGAAGAGGGGCTGGGACTGCTGTGCAGAAGGTGTTGACGGTGCCTCTGCAATGTGAAGGGGAGATGGTGTATTACAATGTCTCCACATGTATATAGCCGCGTGGTACAGGTTGACATTCAGACAGCATGGCATTGTACATTGTGACAGTCTGTAGATCACGGCCATGACCCAGAGACATTGTGGGTGTGCAACGTGCTCTGCTTGATTGTGCATGTGTGCCATGGTGGCCATCTCCACCCGTCCCCCCAGTACCTGGTGGTCACTCATCCTGTTGCGGTTGTGTTGTGTCCTGTCGGGCAGAGTCCGGTCCCCCGACTCTGGCCACAGTCTCCACACTGATGACTGTCGACACCAGCTCCTCCATGTCATCCAGCACGAGCAGTGGCGCTGGGCTCCCACCTACAGTCTGCATTGATGCCTTCTGGTTGGCTACGAGATTCTCCTTGGTCTTGCGCTTGATGTCAATCCATCGCTCATGACCTCGTCCATTGACCTCTTGTGTACTCCGACGGCATTCACCTTGTCCACGATGTCCCGCCATATCCCATTTTTGGTGCCCAATGACAGTAGGAGGTGTCAAACAGTTGTTGATGGTGTTCCATCACCTCCGTTATCCGGATCCTGTTTTACTGCGGACTGAACTTTGTCTTACTCTTCTTCTTGTCCTTGCCCTTCCCTGTCTCCGAGGTCCCAGGCTGGTCGTCCGGGGTGCTTGTGGGGTTGCGCTCATCCTCTGCGCCTGCTCTGGTTGCCTCCATGGTGCTTGGGTGTTGGTCAGTTTGTGTTTGAGTGTTTTTTCTACTTTTATAGTGATTTTTACCGCCTGCCATGTGTGTATTGCAGGCCTGGTACTGCTTATCTCTGATTTCCTCATCGCGCTTTGGCCCATCGCATGTTTTTTCGCATTGAGGTTTGTGTTTTTATCTCCGTTGAGGTGGTTGTATCGCGGACGTTTTCGGCAGACTAACGCGTGGTACCGCTGTGTTGTGAATTCCACGTTGACACAGGGTTATTTTCCCCCGATAGGCTGGGATGTGTAAAGTTGCGTTAACATTTTTTGGAGATGTTTAGCACCTTTTCTTATAAATATACCCCTTTGACTAAAAACTACAAATTTACAATTTATTCATCTCATTTATTCTTTGCTCCTTTCCTCTTCTTTCTCTCCTTTTATATTAAAATTTTCTTTAATGGTTTTCAAATCAAGTGTACAACATACAAAGTTGAAGATCATTCTGTACTTTTCGCTGAGTGTCCCGTCAAGTGGACTAGCTAAAGTGGAGAAACAGTGAACCAAAAACACAATAATAAATCCCCCTCCCAACCCTTCCCACCCTTTTGAACTCTAGGGCCGTTCTCTCCTTTTATGCTTCTTTCTTTCTTCCTTTTTGTCTTTTATTCTTTCTTTCTTTCCACCTTTCTTTCATTCTGTCCAGTCCTCTCTACGCCATCTGCCCCTTTTTCTAGATTTCTATTCTTCTTATTCCTTTATTCTTATCATGCCCCTGTCCTTCCTTCAGACCCTCTTTCCATCTTTTCCTTTTGTATCCTTCCATTTGTCAATTTTCTCTCTTCTTTATGTCCACTTCGCTTTCTTTCATCTCACATTTTTTCCTGCTATTTAATTTTATTTTCTGTGTTCCTTCTTTCGTTCTTTCCTTCCATTTTTCTTTTATGTTACACATTCCTACTTATTTTCTTCTTTTTACCCTTCATCCCTTTTCTTTATTCTACCTTGCTAGCTCTATGGCTTATTTCCCATGTTTTTACACCCTCTTTCCATCATGCTTCTTTTTCTTCTCTTCATTCATTCGAATTCTACTTTGACTTCTTTGTGCTCTCACTCCATGTGCGTTATATTTTCTTTGCTACTTTAATCATTTTTCTTTCTCTCCATCACCATTTTATTTATTTCTTGCATCTTTTTGTTTCCACCTCATTGTTGTCCTGTGGCTCCAAATGCACCTGTAATACTGTTCCAGATTCCATGTGACGCTGAGTCGTTCATAGTCATTGACTTGCCCCAAGGATTCTTTTCCACCCCATTGCAGAAAGGCAGACAGTTCTTCTTTGGATTCCAAAATAAGGTTCCGGTCTGGTGCAGAGTTTCCCAAGGTTATACAGAAATATCCATAATAGACCTGTCAGCCTTAGGGAGATCTACCCCAAAATGTTTTGCTTTTGCTCCCACTTTTCACTGAAATTCATTTTTTTGGGGATTAGGACTCTGTGTACGTTACCACTGCAACTTACTGTTAAAGTGATTGTGCTCTCTCCCGTAAACATGGTTAAATTGGGGGTCCCATGATTGGCATATTTCATTTACTTATAAGTCCCTTTTAGAAAGGTATACCGTATACACAGGGCCTGTAATTTAAGTGTAAGTAGTATGCCACCCTTGAAAATAGAACAGTCTTTTGGGCTGTTTTTGTGCAGTCGTTTCGGGCAACTTTTGAGAAGCTGTTCTTGTAAATATGACTTACAACTAGTATTTACAAACGGTTTGGTTTCAGTACAGTCTGTGGGCTGTCTTTTGTTTCTCTCCTAAGTGTTGATTTGTGGGTTTAATATGTATTTAAATGTCTATGTGGTTTGTGATCTGACATTGGTGGTACTTGTGTGAGTAAGTAGCGATTGCGCTCTTTGTGTAACAATGGCTAGCCTTAAGAGCACTGTATTGTGTGTTATGAGTGTATGACCCCCTTCTGTAAATGTCTGGAATGAGCTCAATGTGTTTGTTTATCTTTATTCTTTATATCTTAATATTCTGTGATGCAAAATGTCATTCATTTAATATAAAATAAAAACAAAAATAAATCCAGAAATGAATTATATAACATATGCTATATAGCTACATGTTACTATTAAATTGACAAAGTAAGAAACTCTACACACGTGCAAATTGCCACAATGCTAAAGATACAGTTAGAATTCACATACAATAGGAATAAAATAGGCCTCAAAAATGAAATTGTGTACTTTGTAATAAATATGACTAACATATAAAATGTTACAGCATTTTCCTTAGATACATAGTATTAGATATTAACAGGCAAACACATCATCTGAGTGAATTTGGTTGTTGCTGAACTAAACACACATTATAGAATGATAGATTTGACTGCATTGAAATGCCTCTGTTTTTAAATAGACTGTGACGTGCTTACTTTCAGCACCAGAGGAAAAAAAGAGGCTTTCCAACAGCTGTGTTTAACTGTCTCACTGAGAAGCAGCTGTCTGACACAACCAACGGAGATTACACTTTACATTAGAAATACAGAAAAATGATTTTCTCTCCTGAGAAAGGCGTGAGAATTTAACGCCTGCTGCTAAAAACAACAGCTGCATGAATAGCATGTGGCTATTTCTGTTTGCCGGCCATAGGAAAGAATGCTGAAGTCAACTAAATCTTAAGACAGTGCAAACAAGGTATAAAACCCTGCATTTCACATTGCTGTTTTAAAAGTTAGAAATACAGTTTCATTATTTTGGATAACAGAGAACAGATTGACAATAGAGATTTTCCTTTCTTAATGCCGTTTTACATAAGCACATCTGTGGTTCCAATGTTAAATAATGACTGTCCTTTAAAAAGTGGCACAGAATTTTTCATGTTTCAAGTAAGGCTTCTGTGCTTAGGGTTATAAGAATACATGTTGAAGGCAAAAAAGAATGAAGCTTTCTTTTCCTATGTATAACCATCAAAATGATTGGTTTTATAAAAAAAAAATGTTATTAAAAATAAGTGCATTAAATTCGTTTTGGAATCTGTATAAAGCCTAATATTCATGCTATGAACTCCTAGCATCAAAATTTAATTTAAGCAGTGCTGTACCGCAATAGATGGGAACTTAAATGTGAAATGTCACGTTACGCAGGCGTATAAAACTCATTTTTATAAGGATATACTTTATCCATTTCTGATGCCCCATCTCTGGAATGTGTAGGGAACATTGTGGGGATGACTAATATGCCAAAACAATGTAGGATATTCATTTTTAAATGCCCTAAACACCAAAGTCGAAATTTGGGAAAAATCACTATTTAAATGCAGTTCTGCAACTCAGAGCAGCTTTCAAACTGCTCTTAGGCTTCAGTAAATGCACACATGTAAGTATAGAATGAATAGCTGACCTCTATACTTCTAGAAAAGTATACCGCACACTGCTTAGAATTGAAAATACATAAAAAACAGCAGAAGTTATTCCCTTACCTCTAAATTACTGCCAAACAGGAATGGAATGGGTCTGTGTTTCAGCTATCAGTCTCCAGGGTCACTTTGAATTGGGAGAATCTCATGGAAAGTCTTGCACACAAAATAGGACAGCTGGTAAAGGGTTAAAGGTCGGGTTCTACATTTAGAATCCTAGCAGAGCTCAGAGCAAGATTTGCTTTGACATTTTGACCTCTGAAACTTTTGGAAAGACGAGATGGCAGCGCAGGGAGAGAAGGAGAAGTTTTGCTTACTTTTTTTGGGCAAAAGCAAGCACTTTATGCACTCATATGAACAAAAGGCAATATAATGGTATATGTGAGCTCTGATTAAGAGGATAGCCCTGCCATGCATTAAAAATAATGCTTTTAGTTTGAAGATTACTGTGTAAGGATTGATATAATGGGATTTAAGTTTGAATTCATTTGCCCTCATGTCACACTTGTACATTTGCTAAAAGAATTGGTGGTTGGGTATTCATGTTTTTATGTAGGTCAATGTGCTATTTACCTCTTGTTAGAAACGGGACCCTGGCCGGCCAAGACTCGCGTCGAGGTCAGTCAGGGATCACCATTTCTAAGGTCAGGGCAAGGGAGTCACACACCAAGATAACCCCCGCTCACCCTCTAGGTAACGTGGCGCGAGCAGCAAGGCTAATCTCAGAGGCGATGTGTAAAGCGTTTGCGCGCGCACCCCAGCGACAACACCCTAGGCCCACCACAAAGGAAACTCCACACAAGGTTATATAAAAATAGCCTTTGTAGTATAGTAAAAACACATTAGATAACACACACACTTTACAATGTGCCAACAGGCACGGGCAAGATTTACAAGGGATTATGTACAGGACAGGGCCACCTGGACCACTGTCAGGGGTATGCACTTGTTAGAAATAATACTTGTAGGTATAACACTTTAGCACATAAACATACAATGACTGTAACACAGAAATAGTGAATGTAGCATACAACCAGTAACTACTGGTAAAGGGAAAATACCTCCTACGCCACCCTAGTCTCTGTAGGGAAATCACGCAGGGAGCTAGGACCTATGGAAGGAAAACCTATCACCTACTACGCCACCCTAGTCTCTGTAGGGAAATCACGCAGGGAGCTAGGACCTTATCATCAGGACCTATGGAAGGAAAACCTATCACCTCCTACGCCACCCTAGTCTCTGTAGGGAAATCACGCAGGGGGAAGGAAACCTAAAATAATCACCTAGGCAAGTAACATTTAGCAAAGGCAATTAAACATCAACATTCCTCTAAGCAGGTTACTTTTAGCAATGGGGAATAAAAGAACAAGGCATTACCTAAGCAGGTCACTTTTAGCAAAGGTAATGACACCAACAATCCTCTAAGCAGGTCACTTTTAGCAAAGGGGATAAACACATAAAGAATTACCTAAGCAGGTCACTTTTAGCAAAGGTAATAATAAACAAGAATTGCACATGTAACATTAAAACACATTCAGAGGTGCAGGTTAGAACTTTTGCGCAAGAATCATATAGCAAAGAAATCACAATGCGCAGGGTGCATGTAGCACAACACTCAAAATGTCCCTCAGGCCAACTGGCCTCGAAAGGGGCGGAATGCCCTGAGTCTCAGTGTCAGGGAGGTCTGCGCAGGCAGCACAGACACAAAAGCCTAAACGTAGCAACTGTCCACTAAGTGCTGGACAGTTGTAAATATGCACTGGGCAAACGTTGGAGCCGCGTGGGCTCAAGAACAAGGAATGGCACCCAAGAGCCTCTCTGGGGCTCTAGAACAACTGTGGGCGCTGTGAGCCTTTCTGGCTCTAAATAAATCAACTGCCCCCTCGAGCTTCTCTGAGCTCGCAAAACAAAGTAGGCAATGTAGAGCTCCTGCGCTCTAAACCAATGAAATGCCCCCAGAGCCTCCTGTGGGCTCTAACTAAATAGGGGCGAGAGCCTCGTGGGCTCAAAGACAATGTGGCCGGGAGCCTCGCTGGGCTCGAAGAACAGAAAGTGCCCTGAGCCACTCGGGGCTCTCGGGAACCAATGCGGGCGGAGCCTCTAGGGCTCAAGAACAAATGTGCCCCGGATCGTTGGAGCGGCCCGCTGCCAACCGGGGCCGCTCTGGAGACACAAAGAACCCTGTCCCTCACTCACCGGCACATCGCGGGGGCAGGAACACTGCCGGCTCGCCTCGCGCTGCTTCTCTCTCTCGCCGGCGAGGCGGGACTTCCGGTCGGCCTCTGAGGGGCCGCGCTGTGATTGGCCGGTCGGCCAGATACTTCCGGGTCGCCGCGGGCAGCGCGGCGGCTCGCTGTAGACAGGCAGGCGGGCTCTCAGTACCCGAGGAGTGGGCTCCCTCGTGGTAATTATCAATCTAAGTACGGGGCAATGCCGGGTGGCACCGGCCTTCGAATTAAAACATAAAGCGAGGTAGGCACTCGCGAATGCCAAAAAGCGGCAAAAAGCGCTCCACAGCGCTATAATAGAAATAAAGCGCACCCAGCGCTTGGGGGCTAAAGGAAAGCGCTCCTAGCGCTACAAATATCAGCAAAGCGCTATTGAGCGCTGGGGCACCAGGAAAGCGCGCCTAGCGCTATAAATCAAATAAGAGCGCCTCCAGGCACTCTAAGTCAAAGAAAAAGCTCCAGCAGGGACTGGAGGCAGGCAGAGGGGCAGGGCAGGGCCAGAGCCAGCACACTGGGTCTCCAGGCAGGGAGACAGTCCAAGTGGCGGTCCTCCTGGCCCCAGCAGCAGCAACAGCCCCCTCTGGCAAGGATCCACAAGTAGAACAATTTCTGTGGGGACACAGCCCCATATGTATACAGAGAAATCCTTTGTTAGGAGGTGCAGGGTGGGGGGAAACCAGTTGCAGCTGGCTTGGGAGTACCCTTGATGGCCCAACCACCCCTTTCATTCACTGGGGAGGCTAGGGTCATTAGACAAACCACAGGGGGGCGGAGCCAGCATTGTGTGGGGAAAAACCCAGCCCATCCAGGACACAGATCTACTCCTCCCACACATCACTCATGCTGATCTCTCACTCACCACCGGGCAGACCCATCCAGACTTCCTGGAGCCTGGCATGCCAGCCAGCTCCAGCCAATCACGCTCCAGTATCCTCACTGCACACATACATCAATGTCCAGAAGTAGCACTTCCCTTCTAGACACATACAAGCCGCACATACCATTGCGCAGCATTCATTCTCACGAGTTCATACATACTAAACTCGAGCCTGCACTCCCCACACATCAGGAACTACCAGGGCACACACATTCCCCATGCATTCCTATGGGAGAGCAGGCCAGCCATACTACACGCACGCACTTTCACTCTGGGACACAGGGAAAAAGTGCGCCAAGACCCAAAAATCACTACACAGGGTCACAAATAAGGCAAAAAGATTCGGGGTGAACCTGCCCTAAGGCCCAAGTCTAACACGACCCCCTTCCAGCCAAAACGCAGGGCAGACCGATCACCACCGTGATGGGCTTCCCTGCTTGGGGCGATAAAACAAGGACGCGGGCCCACAACTGCAGGGACACCCTCCTGTTTTACGCCACGGTGAACCCCTAGGGTTCCTTCTAAAACTACTGTAGGGACTAACTGGGGTACCCCACTGATACTCTCCAGCTGCCCTCGGCCAGGACCAGGCCCTAGGCCACCCAGGTACCACTGGATCCTGTATACTCACAAAGTGGGGGGTAGTAACCCCTGGCACATAATAGCCATGCTCCACTCTTCCTGTCTGTAAGACAGGGCTAGACTGCCACTGGTTCTCCAGCCTAGGGTCTACAACCTTAGGTGGACCAGGAGTCTCAGGGAAGGCTCTCCTCCCCTTACCTCTTCTCCTAGGGTTCCTCCTCCTCCTGCGAGGGGTTCCCTCTAAACAACATTCTCCCAACCTAGGGTTTAACCCCTCAGGTGGTACCGGGGTCAGAGGTGGGCTCTCCCACCCTCTGCACCCCCTTCCAGAGTCCTGCTCCCTCCCAACCGGGGCGGTACCTCTGGAGAAAGAACTGGTTAGGACACTGATTACAGTAGTCCCACCCTTCAGGTCAGGCTGATCCTGAACCTGGCCATCCAACCTCTGGTCTAAAACCTTCGGTGGAACCAATGCCTGGCACTCCAGGACTTCTGGGGACTCACACACCATCCCCCTGAGGCTAGCAAATGACACATATGTTGGGTGACTGTCTGCCTGGCGCAGATCTCCCGCCTCCTGTCCACCTGACAGTGCGCAAAGATCCCCCAGCACAGAAGTGGTGTCACCATGGTCACTACACGGGATCCTAGCCCCACTGGGTAGTCCCTGACCCACTGGTTCTTCCACTGGGGAACTCCCCCAATCACTCCTCACGCTGGACTCCGGTACTCTCCCTACTGGAGCAGTACTGCCAGACTCTATAACCATGGAAGCTCCGCTTACAGATGCTCCAGGTTCTCTACCCACTAGGAGATCTCCCTCAAGTGAACTAACAGGCAAGTCTAGGTTCCTTTCCTGGTGTTCCCTAAAGAAACCATCCAGGCTCTGTGACAGGGCTTCGGGCGTCTGGGGACTCTCGGTCACACACTCACTCCCGCTCCACTGAGACAGGCAGTCAGCCCCTACACCCTTCTCACTAACCAAGGACCTAGCTGGGCTACTCTCACCCTCCTCCACCACACTGGGCTGGAAGACACCTGACCCACTATTGTTGGAATCACTCACTAGTGACTCAGAAGAACCTCTCGCACTGTCCCATCGCTCTGCTTCCGCTGCCAGCTCACATGCGCCAGACAATCCACACCCCAACAGGTGTGTGCGCAACCCTGGGGAACAACAACTGAGCAGGTGCTCTTTGACAATCAAATCAAAAAAGATGTCAAAATCATCTTCCGTGTGAACCTTTACCCAATCAAACAGTGTCCCACAACATTCGTCCTCAAAATCTTCCCAAGACTGGTGAGGCAGTTTTCTAAGATTCCTGAATCTCAACCTTAACTCCTCTTCTGGGAAAACAGGCACCATACTCGGGGAACTGAGAGTGGGACTGTCTACACTTATATTTAAAAAGCTGCCACCACTGGACTCCACCCTCTCTGGGGAATCCAGACAATTACAACTGTGCGCAGGGGAGAGTCTATCCTCTAGGGCTGCTCTCTCACGGATGATGGCCCTTCTCTCCACCTCTATCCTCTCCTGCGCTAAGAGTCTTTCGATCTCTAGCTGCGCCATAGCCTGGGCATGCTCTAACATGAGCTGTTCCATCGCTAACTGGTGCTCCCTTTCTTTCTCCCTATCTTCCCACTCTTCTGGGGACAGGACAAGGGATGGGGCGCTGGTACTGACACTGGGCCTAGCAAGGGACTCCCTATCTATGGGGTCCTCACTATCTGCTGGGGCCCAACCACTGTCATCATCCAACTCACATTCTTCATCAGAATCTTCAGGGCTCCCCACAGACTCACCACCCTCATGGCATGTGGCCTGGGCCCTTTCCTCGCTGCGCTCAAGATCCCTTTGATCCTTATACCATTGGACCAGGTGGTTCCTAAGTTGGTTCTCAGTATCTGACTCATCCACCCCTATGTCTCTCTCTCTACAGAACCTTTCCAACTCCTGCATACTGTACCAAACTAGATCACTGAGATCAAAAACAGGCTCCATTTTGGCAGACGTTCTAGAGATGAGATCACACAGGGAACCTGGGGGTCTGAGCTAAACAGGAGTATACAATCAACAAAATTCAGCAAGATTCCTATCTCAGAACTTGCACTCCACTGTCCAGCGTAACACACCACTCATTCACACACACCCTCCCCTCGGACCGGTAAGGCAGTTTCTACCACCCCTGATTATCTCAACCTGACCACTAGCGACACAGGTACCAAACTCTGGGAGCAGGGCGGGGAACAAGGTACTGGACAAAATACAAATGACACCTTTCAGGAGAAGCAAAACTGAACTTCCCTAAAAAAAACAATAATCCCAAAAATGTGGTTATCTAAAATTGCAGAGTTTTGAAGTGTGGCCTGTCGCCACTGTGGTACAACGCAAACGCAAGTCCAATCCGCACCGCTAGCCACCAATGTTAGAAACGGGACCCTGGCCGGCCAAGACTCGCGTCGAGGTCAGTCAGGGATCACCATTTCTAAGGTCAGGGCAAGGGAGTCACACACCAAGATAACCCCGCTCACCCTCTAGGTAACGTGGCGCGAGCAGCAAGGCTAATCTCAGAGGCGATGTGTAAAGCGTTTGCGCGCGCACCCCAGCGACAACACCCTAGGCCCACCACAAAGGAAACTCCACACAAGGTTATATAAAAATAGCCTTTGTAGTATAGTAAAAACACATTAGATAACACACACACTTTACAATGTGCCAACAGGCACGGGCAAGATTTACAAGGGATTATGTACAGGACAGGGCCACCTGGACCACTGTCAGGGGTATGCACTTGTTAGAAATAATACTTGTAGGTATAACACTTTAGCACATAAACATACAATGACTGTAACACAGAAATAGTGAATGTAGCATACAACCAGTAACTACTGGTAAAGGGAAAATACCTCCTACGCCACCCTAGTCTCTGTAGGGAAATCACGCAGGGAGCTAGGACCTATGGAAGGAAAACCTATCACCTACTACGCCACCCTAGTCTCTGTAGGGAAATCACGCAGGGAGCTAGGACCTTATCATCAGGACCTATGGAAGGAAAACCTATCACCTCCTACGCCACCCTAGTCTCTGTAGGGAAATCACGCAGGGGGAAGGAAACCTAAAATAATCACCTAGGCAAGTAACATTTAGCAAAGGCAATTAAACATCAACATTCCTCTAAGCAGGTTACTTTTAGCAATGGGGAATAAAAGAACAAGGCATTACCTAAGCAGGTCACTTTTAGCAAAGGTAATGACACCAACAATCCTCTAAGCAGGTCACTTTTAGCAAAGGGGATAAACACATAAAGAATTACCTAAGCAGGTCACTTTTAGCAAAGGTAATAATAAACAAGAATTGCACATGTAACATTAAAACACATTCAGAGGTGCAGGTTAGAACTTTTGCGCAAGAATCATATAGCAAAGAAATCACAATGCGCAGGGTGCATGTAGCACAACACTCAAAATGTCCCTCAGGCCAACTGGCCTCGAAAGGGGCGGAATGCCCTGAGTCTCAGTGTCAGGGAGGTCTGCGCAGGCAGCACAGACACAAAAGCCTAAACGTAGCAACTGTCCACTAAGTGCTGGACAGTTGTAAATATGCACTGGGCAAACGTTGGAGCCGCGTGGGCTCAAGAACAAGGAATGGCACCCAAGAGCCTCTCTGGGGCTCTAGAACAACTGTGGGCGCTGTGAGCCTTTCTGGCTCTAAATAAATCAACTGCCCCCTCGAGCTTCTCTGAGCTCGCAAAACAAAGTAGGCAATGTAGAGCTCCTGCGCTCTAAACCAATGAAATGCCCCCAGAGCCTCCTGTGGGCTCTAACTAAATAGGGGCGAGAGCCTCGTGGTCTCAAAGACAATGTGGCCGGGAGCCTCGCTGGGCTCGAAGAACAGAAAGTGCCCTGAGCCACTCGGGGCTCTCGGGAACCAATGCGGGCGGAGCCTCTAGGGCTCAAGAACAAATGTGCCCCGGATCGTTGGAGCGGCCCGCTGCCAACCGGGGCCGCTCTGGAGACACAAAGAACCCTGTCCCTCACTCACCGGCACATCGCGGGGGCAGGAACACTGCCGGCTCGCCTCGCGCTGCTTCTCTCTCTCGCCGGCGAGGCGGGACTTCCGGTCGGCCTCTGAGGGGCCGCGCTGTGATTGGCCGGTCGGCCAGATACTTCCGGGTCGCCGCGGGCAGCGCGGCGGCTCGCTGTAGACAGGCAGGCGGGCTCTCAGTACCCGAGGAGTGGGCTCCCTCGTGGTAATTATCAATCTAAGTACGGGGCAATGCCGGGTGGCACCGGCCTTCGAATTAAAACATAAAGCGAGGTAGGCACTCGCGAATGCCAAAAAGCGGCAAAAAGCGCTCCACAGCGCTATAATAGAAATAAAGCGCACCCAGCGCTTGGGGGCTAAAGGAAAGCGCTCCTAGCGCTACAAATATCAGCAAAGCGCTATTGAGCGCTGGGGCACCAGGAAAGCGCGCCTAGCGCTATAAATCAAATAAGAGCGCCTCCAGGCACTCTAAGTCAAAGAAAAAGCTCCAGCAGGGACTGGAGGCAGGCAGAGGGGCAGGGCAGGGCCAGAGCCAGCACACTGGGTCTCCAGGCAGGGAGACAGTCCAAGTGGCGGTCCTCCTGGCCCCAGCAGCAGCAACAGCCCCCTCTGGCAAGGATCCACAAGTAGAACAATTTCTGTGGGGACACAGCCCCATATGTATACAGAGAAATCCTTTGTTAGGAGGTGCAGGGTGGGGGGAAACCAGTTGCAGCTGGCTTGGGAGTACCCTTGATGGCCCAACCACCCCTTTCATTCACTGGGGAGGCTAGGGTCATTAGACAAACCACAGGGGGGCGGAGCCAGCATTGTGTGGGGAAAAACCCAGCCCATCCAGGACACAGATCTACTCCTCCCACACATCACTCATGCTGATCTCTCACTCACCACCGGGCAGACCCATCCAGACTTCCTGGAGCCTGGCATGCCAGCCAGCTCCAGCCAATCACGCTCCAGTATCCTCACTGCACACATACATCAATGTCCAGAAGTAGCACTTCCCTTCTAGACACATACAAGCCGCACATACCATTGCGCAGCATTCATTCTCACGAGTTCATACATACTAAACTCGAGCCTGCACTCCCCACACATCAGGAACTACCAGGGCACACACATTCCCCATGCATTCCTATGGGAGAGCAGGCCAGCCATACTACACGCACGCACTTTCACTCTGGGACACAGGGAAAAAGTGCGCCAAGACCCAAAAATCACTACACAGGGTCACAAATAAGGCAAAAAGATTCGGGGTGAACCTGCCCTAAGGCCCAAGTCTAACACCTCTTGTAACTTTGTTTATGCCCAGTTCCTACAAATGGGGTTGATAATGTTGACAGAAGTGAAACTTGTTTCAGGGTTTCCTTCTGTCAAAATGGGGGAACGAGGATAGCTCCTCTACAAATTAAGGGTGGACAAATGTATCTTTTCTCTCCCTTTTTCTCAATCTCTTTGAGCCTGTCTAAACTGTCTATGAAAGAGCCATGAGATATTTAATTGGCTATTCAGTAATACTGTTTTAAACAGTTAGCATTAATAAAATGAATACATAAATATGCTATGTTACTGCCAATCCTGTCTGATGAAATTATGAAAGGATGAGTAGTCTAGATTTCTGTTCCCTTATTTGACCTTTAAGGGGAACTAGATGTGGGTAATTTTTTTTCTCAAATTCTCAGGTGATAACACCATTATTGTATGTAATTTTCATGCTACATAGTTTTGAAAGGGCATTGCTAGTGTAGTGTAGTTCCTATATTCCCAATAGGCTCTGCGCATTGGAATAATATAAACAGCAGTGTAGACGTAGGACTGAGGTCGACTAGGTCTCTACTGACTATATTAGACTTAATTAGTTTTGCCAGCTAGCTCAGAGGTCATTAGAAACTTTCTCGAATGTTCAGGAAAGAGTTAACTCTCCGGATTTAGACAAGAAGGGATTAGCTTCTGACAACAGCATAAACATGACAACTTTGCTCCCTCAGAATAAAGAGTGTATCTCTAGAGTCGTGTGAAAACAATAGACAAATATTTCACCCCAGTCAATCTTGCGTACTTAGTTTCACCAGAGTGCAGAGAAATAGAGAGACGGGCGTTTTCAATAAAAGGTGTTATTTATTGAGCAGTCTTCTTTCTCATGCAAGAGAAATGAATTGCCACAATTGCAATACTTATCATAAAGTAAAGTGCATAGAGTAAAAGGAGTATTATGAAATAATACTGTAAAAGCATTGATATGGTTTCTTAGCCATATGATACTTTAAAATGGATAAAATATATACATACATAAAAACATTGACTAACGTATTCAACTGGTGCTTCTAATATACGCCTACCCCGGTGTACCTGACCTAAGCCTAATACGTGGGAAGGAGTAAGTAAGTAGCAGTTTAAGTTTAGTTGGTTTTTGCCAAGGAATCTGAGTCAAGAATTCTCTTAAGAGTTTAGCCAGCTCCGTACCTTGGTTCTAGAATGTAGGCGGTCTTGTATCTCTCTCTCAGGACTCGATCTCCCAGCAACCCGCAAGGGTGATTGGAAACACCGGAGCTGGATTTTCTCGGCTGGAGAAAAAGACAGCGTCTTTCTCAGTGCGTCAAAAGGGAGGGGCGGCTTCCTTCGGCTCTCGCATCAGCTGGGCTTCGGGCAAGTAGATAGCCGCTCTGCTCCAAACCACTGTGTGTTTGCTTAAGGCAACGTTGGTATATTTATACCTGAAAGGTGCCGGGTTTGACGTAAGGTTGGGCATAAGACGTCACTAAGAACTAACAGTTCTTCCTGGACTCCAGGAGTTCTTGTGCAAATCAAAACAAAAGCAGGAGGAATTCCCGGGCTGCTGGAGGCTTGGTTTGCTTAAAGAACACGTTGTGCTTTCTAGGAGTCTATGGGAGTAGCCTTGCCGTTTTTGGACTGCATGGGCTATGACTAGATATGGGCATGATTCCTATGCCTTTATAGGGATATGTTTTATTATAACCACACAAGGGCATGAATCGGGGATATCTAATTAGGGTCCTAGATAGATTCACAACACCCACTCCACGAATTAATGTCCATCATTACTAAAACCTAAGCAATATTAAACATATAACGATGCATGTGTGTTTAACAACCCACCCCAAAATACAAAAATCGCATTTGAAATGGTACATGGTAAATATACGAAAAATGAGTATTGGTACTGTACGCTTTTTAAGCAGTGATATCATTCAGTTAAATGCATATATATATTGGCTATATGTATTGCGAAAATTACACATGAAATGGCTCTAAATACAGAAAGGAAGGTCGAGACCATTTCATCACATATTTATACAAATGCTGTACATGTGCTAGAGGATGAGGTAAAATATTGTCTCTAGTTATCCTAAAAACAGAAGCTCTGTTCTCTACGAATAGTTCTACTTTAAGCAGAGTACCATGTGCCAAAAAAAGTAAATATTTTGGAATTGAAAAAAAATAATTTCACTTTCAGGGGAAAAATAGTTCCAAATGTTTTCAGTAGCTGTGTTTATCAAAAACTGAAGGCCGAATTCAAAGTTCAGGGAACGCTGTGTGCTCGTTGTTTTTAAAAAAGTTATTCTTTCTGTTCCGGGGAGAACATCATATCAGACAGGCTTGCAAAAAATAGGTCTACAACATCAGGTGAAAGTTCGACCAAGTTCGAAAATGCTGAAATTGTGCATGTGTGAGAATGATTGCTATCGTCGATGTCAGGATCAGCAATGCTCACAGAAGATTGTACCTGTTTGGTGCTACTTTCCTCTCGTACATCACCGCCACCTACTCGTAATGATGAAGTCTCAACGAATGCCGTCATCAGAATAGGTAGCCGCTGGGGACAACACGTTGCATGAGTCGTTACCGGACCTAGCAAAGTATCGATATCCATTGGTATTGCTGATGGTAGTGTAAGACGGATGTCTAACACGCATTCTTCTCTGCATAGCAGACATCGAAGCACAGGTAAGATGCAATCTTGCCAAATAGGTCTGAATGAAAGAAATCATGTTGCACTTAGATCTCGTAGCCGGGATAATCCGAGGACTTTAGTGATGCTGTCCCGGTAGCGTATAGCTAGGATCGTTTCTCCCATCGTTACTGGAGTCTTGTCTGTGGCCTGGCTTGCCATATCGGAGCAGAAGGATCAAAAATAAAATTCCTGCTACGAGTCCCAAAAGAAGAGGCAGGCCGCCGAATACACAATGGACAAAATTCGGAAAAATGCCCAGAACTGTTTCAAAGGGTGTTAACAGTCCCGAAAAAATTGTCTTAAATACATGTGCGATGCCACTGGTATCAGACATGTTTAAACTTTGGCTTAACATTTCTACGAAATGCACGGGGCAATGTGTTGATAATAGGGAATGTATCTCTGCTGCTGTCCTTGCAACTTGCAGATCATACGTCTCTTTGGACGAGGTTAAAGGCATAGTTGTCTGTAAAAGAATGGATTTTATTCTGCTTAAAGTATCAATTCGAATAGAAGAGATATTCAAAGAAGGCCATAACGCAGCCTCCATGTCTGGATTGCTGTTTGGATACAATACTTGCATACAGCAAATTACCCTGGAAGTGACGGTTACGAGATAGGCTTTTCCTGGCACCATGCCACAACAGCTGTGGTCACTTATTAGAACATAACTGCCGTTGGAAAGCTGTCTGAAAAATGGATCTATCTGTTTTGCAGGAGTGCCATGCAGGTGACATGAAAGGTTATTTGAAGACCCTTCGCAGGCTCCATGCAAGTTAATACCTTGACACAGAAGTGTACCGCTTAGTGATTTTTTACAGTTATTGCCACTAAGGAATACCTCATTTTTCCCTTCACTATAACATTTGTGTGTGTAAGGTAAATCCCAGGTTGATTTGATGTATCCTTTACCCAACCTTTCATACAGGCCTGCTGGTATATATTTTTGGCAAAACTTAAACTGGAAAGTTGTTATTGGGATTGTAATCGTTCCATGTATTATCCATTCAATGACAGGTCTCTCTGACATTGTCAATGGTAATCTCTCAAGTTTTCCAATGCTCAGAATCGTATAGTCTGCTCCTTTTTGTGCCAAATTAATTTGTTTATCAGTAAGGTTAAAGATAGAGAATAATGACGTTACGTTGATTAAACGGCATGTCACGTTGCCTGAACGCAGATTTTGCCACGTCCAGCCAAGCTGTACAATAGAACGTAATTGGGACTGACCATGTTGTAACATTAGTAAGTCCTGCTCTATTATATCAATAGCAGATGATACAATGCTGTCCAGTGAATATATTCTGGAGGACAGAGTCGTTAACCCATTGTCCACTACAGAAAGTAAATTTTTCCAAATTTATACGATCAATTTCTCGTATTTTTTCAGCTATTTCAATTTGTGTTACTTTCCAAGCTTCGTTGTAAGCAGCGTATATACCGGCGTATATGAAACGTTTTTGACGCTGTTTGCGTGGTCCCAGAATGAAATCACGCAAGTCAGCACCGTCTTTAAGTAAAGTCAAGTGTTGCTGAATTTCAGCTAGTGTGGATTTCTGTAGCCACTCGAGGCATAGTTTCCATACACTGTATGTTGTAACTATCCCTGGATGTTGTCTCTGGGAGTATCTAGGGTCTGGCCTGGTCTGTTTAAACCCCTGTGTTTTGTTCAGGAATCTATCTTGACAGTTATTTGTGTCTGTGGGTCAGATCAACCACTTTTTTCCAATCAGGATTTGTTCTGTTTTGATGTAAAATATGGGATACGTCTATCTCCATATCTGTAGTGCTATTACTATCAGGCATGGGCTTCGGAATAGACAGTTTGTTTAAATCTTTTATCTTGGCTAGACCAAGACAGGATGTCTGTTGAATTGTGTCATTCAAAAATATTATCTGCTCTGGGATCATGCAGGCTCTAAATAATGCTTCTAGATCTTGTGCCTGCCAGTCTTTTGAACCCCAGATGGTTTTTGTTTCAATGTTGTTTTTCCAAAATTCAAAATCAAATGTAGACATTTTTTCATAAACCTTTTCAGAATAAATCAATTTAGTATTTGTCAACACTGTTTTCATTCCTGTCTTATTTAGCATTCTAAAATAAAACGTTTCTGCATCACTGTTGTTAAACCCTGAGAAGTATCTGAATTTCTCATAAAATGTTTTCGAGCTGCCTTTTGGGGGTGTTGGACAATGTTCCCATTGGTTGTAATTTAAAACATTTCTAGGTTGAGCAGATTTATGCAAATAGTGATGACCATAATGATTATAACAATATAACTCTTCATAATTTGATGAACCCTGCAAATAACCATGTTCTGTGAATTTTTTGACATTACTAAATCTGACATCATATTATTAATATTTTCAAAGTCCCAATCATCAGAGAAAGTACTTGGTGTCACAAAGTCGCTTAAGGAAACCTTAAACTGGTGTGGATGTTTCAAGAGCTCAATCGGGCCATAGATTTCATAATCCGTTTTGTCCCATGCCACCCCACCGGGTATTGGATTGGCTGTGATGTTTATTGATGTCAGTTCTCTTTTCTCGATGTGAGAGGATGTGTGAGGCTTTAGGACCAAGTTGATGTTCTGACTTGCTGTGTCCATTGTACTATATATCCCATCAAATCATTTTCCCAAACATAGAACCATGATGAGCCAAAGCAGGAGGAAAAGTACACCTAACACAATCCAAAATTCAATCCATGGTGAAATTAGATATGTTTCTTTTAGTTGGTGAAAAAGTTCAGTTACTTTGCCTTTGAAAGTTTTTGTTGCTGGCGTTTCTTTATGCTCGCTTGGATCGTCAGAAAAGTCATCGAAATTGATGAAGTAGCCAGATGCAGTGCTGCCAATTGTTGGAATTACTTCCGGATTTTCATTTGCCTTTGGAATTTTCTTTGTTTCATTAGCATAATCTGAGGCTACATCGTTGTAGATTGGTGTTTCTTGACGAACTGTTGCAATTTGGGTTTCAAGAAGCACAAGTTTCATGGCTTTGTTGCATAGTCCTTTTTTATTCACTGCAGGTTTATCAAATGTGATTAGTCTTTCAGTTTGAACCTCTTGGATTGTAGCAAGATTTGATCTTCTGCTATTTCTCGGGAGTCCACTGGGCCTACTACTTATTATTGGCCACATGATTGTGGTTTTACCAGGTCGATGGATACAACTCGGTTCTCCATTTTACCAGCAAGGGGCGGTAGTACTACTGATCTTGTACCGCTGACAGCTAAGACAGGTACATGCTTTTCTGTAAGAAGGCCCAAATTTCTTCTTCACCGCGATCTTTTCTCTGACTAGATCCCCAATCTTTGGAATCCAGTCAGGTCTTGCTGGGACAGGTGGTTTCTCTTCAGTGGCTGTTGGCTTTAATTTTATATTACTCAGACTTCTTCTTGTTTCATTTAAGTCCTGTAAAACAGCCAAACGATCTTTGATATCAAAAGCTTTTTCTTCTACCACTGAAGTCTGACAATCTAGATCCTGGATGTGCATTCTAGTGCTGAACAATAGTTCGTAAGGAGTGAAACCTTTTAGAGAATTTCTTGGCAGATTGTTAAGGCTACGTTGGACACTTGTTAAATGTTTGACCCACCCATCACCCGAACCTAATACCCTCGCCGTTATAGATTGCTTTATGTCATGTTTTTTTCTTTACACTACCGCATTTCCCTCAGGATGGAATGGAGAAGAGTACCGCAATGCAATGCCCATGCTGGTCATGGCCTCTTTGTAAGCTCGAGAGCTAAACGCAGGACCCTGGTCGGAATGTAGCATGCCAATTGCGTTTGTGCCGATAAAGACTCGCAAATCTTTTATAACAGTTTTGGCGTCAGCCGAGCGCTGGTGTCTGCATTTTAAGTGAATTTAGTCTTAATATTTATGGGATCGCGTTTCTCCAACTGGATTCTTGCGTATAGATAGCCTTATGCTTTCTAATAGAGGTATCCTGGCACTAGTCTGGTCCGGTTCACGACTGCGATCTCGGTTGCAGTTTGGACAATACTTTGCAAATTTGTAATTTTGCAGGCTCATCCCCGGCCACCAGTATTCTGATTGTAATTCTTTTAGAGATTTCACGATCTCTTGGTGCCTTAGACCCTCTCCCATATGTCTGCTATTAATAAGACTCTCCGGTTCGTGTTTGGAATTACTCTATCCCCCACTCCAGGGATTTGCGCAAAAGGAACGGAGTTTGCATCAATTATGTATGTATAATTGAGTGGATAGCCGAGAGGCAATGCCGAGAGGCAATGCTGCCTTTTAACGAGGCTTTTACCGCTAGCATGGTTTCTCCGTCTATGTGTTTTTTAGAACGCTTTTTTGTGGCTACGGAATCCGGTTAAACCGCTTCCGCTGTGGCTCTATGAGCCAATGAATTCCCTGCAACGTGAACGCCATCACGTTGATGACTCAGTGTGTGTATCACATGAGTCTTTTGTAGTTCTTTCTGTAAAGAACTACTTGTTCCCAAAGTTGTTTATGCTTGATTGTGGCACCCGTGTCATCTTTGTAACCGTTTTGAATCCAGGTCTGCATGTCATTATTGTAAGACGTGACGCAGTAATGCGAATCGCACACTATTAGTGTCGGGAATTCACGATCGGCATTTTCAAGCGCCATCTTTAAAGATCTTATTTCAGCTCGCTGAGCTGAACAGTTTCTGAGTGATCCAGATTTTGTGATTATTGGTCTGAATTTACCAAAGCGCCAGCGACCTTTAACAATCGCGCACGCTGCGTTGTAGGATTTTTCCTCTACATCGTAGTGTTGTGCAAATCTGTCCATGTAGATTACACATGTGTACTGTTCGAGAGGCAGAATTTCGATTGGCAGAGGATATTCTTCATTATATTCTAGATCTTCTAGTTTTCTCATTTTCGGGTCAAAATAGTATTTCACGTCTTCTGCAGCAATATAATTTTCCCATTGTATCCATTTTGGATCTAATGCCGCTGCATTTAAATTGCGTGGGCTTGTTAATGCCTCAAGGGCTGATTCTGCTGTTAAAACAGATATCCTCCTGCCTTGGGATCTTTCTTTTGCTACAGCAGTGTCAACCGCTATTAGAAGTTTTTCAGTTGAACTGAATTTCATTTCAGCTTGTGTGTACAAATGTGATTTGTAAGCTATTGGTACCGTTTCTCCCTCATTAGAGGTTAGGTACGTGAATCCGCATCTTCCTGGGATGACTCGGATTACAAGGTTGCATATGTTTTCGCATGTTTGCAATTTTGTTTTAGTTAGCTTGTAATGATCTTAAAATTTCTGTCTCTTTCTGAGTCCAATTTATTGGTTTAAAATCAGGTTTTATTAATTCATAGAGAGGTTTAACCCTCTCTGCATAATTTAGAATGTATGTTCTTCCGAAATTTAGGAATCCTAGTATTGGTTGTAAGTTCTTCAGCGTTTTTGGTGCTTGGAGTACAGCACATGTCTCTAAGAAATTGTCTGCTAGGCTTTTGCCTTCACTTGATAATTCATATCCTAAAAACAGGACAGTTATATGGGCAATTCGTGACTTTTTAAAGTTGAATTTGTAACCTTCAGCTGCGAACCCAAGTATTATGGTGTTCACTCTTTTCAAGTGAGTCTCCAGGTCATCATCTGTGAGATAGATGTCATCGACATAAGATAATGCCTCATCATCATATATTTGTAGTAACTCTGTTACTCTTGCTGAGAATAATCCTGGCCTATTCTTGAACCCCTGTGGGAGTCGACAGAATTGTTTTTGCGACCCCATTATTGAGAAAGCAGTCAAATACCTGCTTTCAGGTGCAATGTTTTGACAAAAGAATCCATTAGAGATATCTAATGTCGTTTTATACTTTTTACGCACGATGTTATTCATTAGTGCTGCACTGTGTGAGTTTTGTACTGCAAATGTTTTGCAGCATGAGTTAAGGTGTCTATAGTCCAAAACTAGACAATATGAATCGTCTGGCTTAGAGACAGGAAACAAAGGATTGTTCATTTGTGAGGTGCATGTTTCAATCACCCCCTGATATTCAAGTTGATCTAAGATCTCCCTGACTTGTTTTTTAGCTTCTTGCTTAACTGGGTACTCCCTTTGTGCAGTGGGTTGATTTTTTAACTGGATTTTGTGAGGAGGAGAATCCTCATCCCATCCTACGTGATTTTTATATAATGCAGGAGCTTGGGCCACTGCCCATTTTCTAGCAAATGTGTATTTTTTATGAATTGGAATATGATTTGAGAAGGCAGGCATAATCATTTCATCGCCATGAGGGCACTCCCTGACATACTCTGGTGGCCAGTCTTTCTCAGCTAACAGGATGTCATAGCCTTTCGAAAGGTTATCCCAAAAGACACCCCTTACTTTCCTGGTCTTGTCCCCCTCTATACGTAATGTTATTTCATATAATTTATGGGGCTTGCTAACTCTGGTGTCTGCAGTTTCCACTTAAATGTATTCATTCGTGTCCACTGTCTCCAGAAGATTCATCAAGATCTTGCAAGCTATTGTTACTTCTGCTGCGCTGTCTAGCAGTGTCTGGGCCCACTCTCCATTTTTCAGTTGTGTCCTCAGAATCCTCGGCATGTTTTATTCTAATACTGGCTACCTTCTTCTTTGGATATTGTAATTTTATACTTTGATAAGCAGGTTCCTTGTCTTTGGACTTGACGTGCTCTTCTTTTTGTTCTGACCGTCCTCTTCTTTCCGATTTCTGTGAGGAAGTCTGAAATGATCGAGAGGGACGTGTATCAATATCTTGGTATCTGTCAGGTTTTCTTAATTTATCCCTATCTCTAAGGTTGTATCTTTTCTCAGGGGGCTCCCACTGGGGAGACTTGCCACCTCGTTCTGGAGATCTATCTCCCAGTTGAGGAGACCTTCCTCTGGACTGGAATCGTTTTTCTTTGGGAGTGGATTGTTTATTTCCATCCCAACTCTTTTTATGAGTGTTTAGATTATTTTTAATGAATGTTTTCAGGATTTTCAAGTAGTTGGGGTTTTACTGGTTCCCCACCCAAACTATCTCTACCTAGTTTTCTATGATTCGGGCAAGTTCAAAAGGTTGTTCTGCTATATCTGTTTCTTTCAATTTCTGGCGGATCGCCACAGATGCTGCTTCTCCTTTTACGTTGGCTAATAATATAGCCGAGACCTGCTTGAAGTCTTTCAGTAATTTCATACCCAGAGTTAAAGCAGGTTCTGGACCGTATTCATTTTGAATCTGTCTTAGTACATCTGGTATAACTGCCATAGACGGAACACCATGTGTTTTTGTGTATATGGAAGCAAAGACTGTGCCCCAAGTGTCACAGTCCTCCACATGTGGTGCAATCCCCATTGGAAGACAGATAGTCCGAATTCTGTGTTTCTCATGAGGTGTAGTATCCGGAAATACCGTCTCTATTTGAGAGTTTTTCTGAGTGATAGGAGCTGGGAGAGGGCTGCGGTTCTAGCAGTGTGATGAGTCAGGACTGGGCTGAATGGGACCTGGGTTGAATTTAGAGTAGGGGGAGGAGATTTCCTTTTACCTGCCTGGGCCAGGTCTGCTTTCAACAATGCTGTCTCCACCTCCTGCCAAGAAGCTACACCAGTGAGGACAGAACTGGTCCAAAGCAAGGAACTGACACATCGCCTTCCCTGCAACCCTTTTGTTTGTGTTGCGTGACGCAACTAAGGTACTTTGTGGGAAAAGTGTCGTATTTACAACTTGCATTGAACTGAACTATTTCTACCATTAAAGAGACTATTTTTGATACTGTCTTGTGGATTTTTTGCCGTCTGGTCTTGTTTAGATAAAGATACTTATTTTTAGAAACTGGTGTGGTGTCCATTTGTGGTGTCTTCACTGTTTTACTGTATGTGTTCACAAATGCTGTACACACTGAGATAAGTCTGTCTGCTCATGCCAAGCTACCAAGGGGGTGAGCAGAGGTTATTTTAGGAGTGTATCCCCCTTTTTCTGACTAGTAGCAAGGGTCCCTATTTGGACAAAGGTGCAAACCATTACCAACTAGAGACCCCCATTTCTAACAAACCTGCTTTGTAAGGTGTGGCTATTTGCACTCTTGTAATAATTATCAAATATTAAATCTGATATGAAATGCGATTTCATGTTCTATCCATTAAAATTGAGGATTTAGATAAATGTTTTCCATGAGTAATCATTTTCATATATATGTATCATTTCTCTGGGTCATAACTTTCTTGTCTCAAGATAGTGTGGTTTTGATGTCTCAGAGAAAAGTGATGAAATAGACGTGTATTTGGCATTTCTTTATTCCAAGTCCTCGTAAGAAAATTGCCTCACATTCTCTAAATATCCAAGTCTCTGTTAGCTCAACAAAAAAATCCATTGGTGGACCAAGGTTTGATAATTAGGATGGTGGATAAATTGTAAGGTTTATTTGGTCCAGCTAGAGATAGCGAATGAAAGTGTTTAGTGCAATGATATTTGGTAAGTCTTCTGCTTCATTAGTACTGTATAGTATCAAATTCATTGTGGCATTAAATCCAACTTGATGCCCAGGTCGTAATTAGTGCCACTATTAAAACGTAGCGGCTTCTAGAAAGTTTCTACTCAGTGATTCAGCTAGTCCAATGGCCTTGCACAGGCCCTGGCCAACAGACAGCTTTCTGCCCACCTGGGGAGAATTGTGGATAAGTCCCAGGCTTAGGAACAAAGGCAGCTGCTGTACAGTGAGGTAATACCTCCCCTCACAGGAAGCCACTCGGTGTTTGCCCAAAAGGCGAGCTTTAAACAGGAGCGCGCCTTTGTATTGCAGTTAGTTATAACATTCCAGGGTAGGCTGCCTTTTGTTTATGTAGACTAGCCAGAGACAGGACCAGAGAGGGAAAACCTGTCTCCAAATCGGTTTTCCCATGGGCTTGTAGCCCTTAAGTAGCCACACCTCTGGGGTGGGGTACCCAGCTACTCACAGTCAAGAGATGTTCCTGACATTTTGAGAGTGGCAAGATTATTGCATCCTGGGATTGCCATATGTCACACATTACCTAAGCTATGTCACAAAAGAGGAGGGGACCTACTTGCCATTGGCTAGTGACCACATGGTCCCCTCAGGGCACTTTAACTGGATAAAAAGGGCACCCCTGGCACCGTGAACTCTTATATCATGCTGGACTTGGAAAGAGGACTGAATAAGGACTGCCATGATGTTCTTCAAATTGCTCAAAGAGAGGCTGTGCCATCTGCTGGACTGCACCTACTGCACTTTGGGCAAGCAAAGTTTAGACTGTGCCTGTGACTCCTAGCTCGGGTAAAAGTTGATCCCCAGACCAAATCAGTGACACAAAGGATCAGTCTGCTGATCTTCTCAAACTAGTTCCAGGGACATATGAGCTAAAGATTGCCCAAACCGTCAAGTTGCTAGGCACCGGAGAAGATTAGCTGCTAGCTGCCATTCGGAACCTAGCGAGACCAATCTTCAACGGCCAAAAATTGCATCCAAGTCTGTTGGGAGTGTCATCAAAGTCTGGATTGGTCGCTCGAGAAGGATACTAGCCCCACTCAAAGATTTTGATCAACCATGGTATTCAGAGACCAGTAGCCCAGCTGCCACTGTACTTCTACTCCTGAAAAGAGGACATTGTGGGACCCTGACCTCTTTGGCAAAGGTCACCCCATTTCACCCGTAGGCCGAGGAACCACCACAAAGACACCCATCAACTGTATCGCAACCTGAGCACCCTTGGGCATCTTTTCGTTCTGCATCCCCAGAATCAGAACCACTCCATTATAGTCTTTAATAGTCATACTGTAAAGGATGGAACTGGACTAGAAAATACTATAGTGGCCAGGTAACTGTCCAGATCTACCCCATTAGTCCCCTGTTATACCTGGTATCATTCGTGTGAGTCTCCCTTCCATTTTTTACTGATACCTCCTCTGTTTTTGACCTGTTTTGCTGGTTACATGCTTTGGGCACTGTGCCACTGCTATTCAGTGCCACAGTGCAAGTGCTCCCTATGTTAAATTGATGTATTGATTAGTGACTCCATGATTGGGTTATATGATTTACTTGTCAGACCCTATTACAGTGCACCATGTGTGCCCAGGGCTTGTAAATCAAATGCTGCTGGTGGACTTGTAGCACTGGTTGTGCCACCCACCGAAGCAGCTTGTAAAGTGTGTCTCAGGCCTGCCATTGCAGAGCCTGTGTGCAGTCTAGTACTGCCATGTCGACTTGGTAAGTACACCCACTTCCCAGTCTCTAAACCTTCCCTTTTCTTCATATCAGACACCCTTAAGGTAGGCCCAAGGGCAGGGTGCATTGTAAGTATAAGGTATGACATGCCCTGGTGTGTGTGTCATGTCCTAACAGTGAATTACAGCCATTTTCGTTTTTCACTTTTGCAAGGCTACCTGTTCCCCTTAGGCCAGAGTGGGCAGTTTGATTATAACATCTTATTATCCTAACTGACTCAGGGAACATGGTAGAAATTCGAATTTAGTATGCCTGAACTCAGAATGATAAAATACCTCTTTTAGTAAAGTTGGTTTTAACATTCTGTGTTTGAAAATACCACTTTTAGAAAGTAGTTATTTTCTTGCCTAACTATCCAAGCCGGCCTCTGCTAGGTTGTGTACTCCTTGTCTGGAGTTTCAGTGACAGGGGCTGAGGGATTCCAGGAAACAGGGTGAGTCAGCACAGGGCTGAATAGAGATATCTGCATGCAGATGGGTGGGAGGAGTTGCACCTGGGACCTGAATAGGGCTCCACAATTCTGGCTCGACCTCCTGTGGTGTGTCTGATGTCCCTGGCCTACCCTGTGAAAGGAAAGAAGGAGTCTTGTCAACAAAGGGCTCTAAGACTGACCAGAACTGGTATGGACTAGTCAAAGGCCCCTCTGCCTTCAGAGGACAAAGGATTTTGCAGTATAAATATGGGGACCCATAACCCAAGAATGTAGATCAATTTTGAGAACAAGACAAACCTTTTGCCAAGGAGAAGAACCAAGGAAGCTGCAGGAGTTTGGACTGCCCCTCTGCCAGTGTGCTGTTTGCTGGGTTGGCCAGCAGCGGTCTCTTCATTGCCAGGGAAAGGAGAAGGACATTTTAAAGAACGTTCATCATCTTGCAGAATATTACTCCAAGGGATTGATCTGAGCTTGCCTCCTGACCAAAGTCTCAAGGATACCAGACTTCACCCCTTCTGTTTGCCTGAATCTGGAACTTGCTGTTCTAGCGGCTACAGGAGGAATCCTGCAAGACGCCGGCGAGCAATGCCGTCATCTGCATCAAAGCCGTGAGCGCTGCTCCGACTTGCAAAGTAGGCCGGCCTCCGTGCCTCCTTGAAGCCAGCGAACGACATCGTGAGCCTGCTATAGCTCTGAGCGCATCAGATGTATGGAGGGTTGGGTGAAGGGTAGTGTTGTAATTTAGCAGTGATTAGGTTAAGCATTAGCAGAAGACATCTTGTATTTAGAGACTATCTTGTCCGTTGTGTAGAATCCATTTTGTATTTGCGACGCCGGCCCGACGGCTGCTGCTGTGCCCCATCGACTCCGAAGCCGACATCATCGCGGAGCTGATCGTTGACATGGGTGGTCAAGAATCCACTGACATTGTGACATCATGCGGAACCGTGGTTTCGGTGCCATCGTGACGTCACCTCCTCTCCGGTCAGGAATCGACGCCTCCCCTGCATGTGCAAGCATCCAGGTACCGACGCATCATCTACCCTGAAGCAAGGAACAGACGCCGCCACGCGCCAATGACGCCGCACCTCCCCGACGCCCTGAGCTGTCTTTGTTTTCACGTTTCCCAGGTACTGTTCTCTGTGTGTCTTGTTTGACTCCGGGCATGACGCCACGTATCTTACGGTAGGCACCGTACTTGGGATTTATTTGACCTTGACGTCATGATAACTTCCGTTGGGTTTATCTGTTGCTAAAGACTGCTTTTAAGTGAATAACCTATTTTTCAGCTATTTCTACCATCTTGAAGAATTATTATTGAGCACAGTATTGTGGATTTCTGTTGTTTATGGTCTTGTGTTTAGTCTATATAAGGAATACTTATTTTTATAAAACCTGTGTTGTGTCCATCTGTAGTGTTTTCACAATATTACTGTGTGTGTTCACAAATGCTTACCACACTGCCTCTGAGATAAGCCTGTCTGCTTGTGCTAAGCTACCAAGGGGGTGAGCTGGGGTTATCCAGTAGTGTAATCTCCTTTCCCTGACTTAGAAGCAAGGGTCCCTATTTGGTCAAAGGTGTATACCATTGCCAACTAGAGAACCCCAGTTCTAACATTGGTGGTCAACAGTGAGGATTTGGACCTGCATTTGTGACTCATATACAATAATTAGTGTACACTACTAGTGAGTGCAGACCAAACGCGACCACATATTTTTTTGGGGTAGAATTATTTCTCCTTAGACTGTTATTTTTCCTGAGAACTGCCAATTCTTACTGCGAGGATTAGACCAGCATCTGTTGCATCTATGGATCTAGATTTTGAGTAAGAGAGGTTGGAAACCTACACTTTGAAACAGCCAAGCATCTCTGCAAAAAAATTGAAAGTTGCTACTCCAGGCATTTCTAAAAAAGGATGACTACCAAAAGGCGCTGAAGGCCTGGGTAGAAGCAAGAAATGCCCCATATCTGGTGGTGGAGCCAGCTGGGGATGCAAATGGGCAGCTGGATGGACCAGTGTTTCCAGCCAGGGGAGGGGTACCGTCCCTATCTGGCAGTAGTACCTCTTCCAAAGACCTGTCCCCCAGAGAGCTGGAAGACAGGGAAGGAAATAGGGCACACAAGCTGGAGATGGCTAAGCTTAAGATGGAGGGTCAGAGGGAATTAGAGAATAACAGATTGTCCTTGGAGAGAGAGAGAATGAGAATGGAGCATGAGAGGATGTTGAGGGAGTTAGATATCAAGGCAAAGGGCTTAGAGATCAATCTCTCTGGTGGCAGCGCACCATCTGTGCCTTCAGAAGGCAGGGTATATATCCCCAAAGATTTCATCAAAGATTTTCATAAGCATGAAGATATTGGGCAGTGGTTTGCAGCCTATGAGATAGCAATGTTGGCCCACCAGGTCCCTGAGAAGGATTGGGGAGCTGGGTTGTGGGGCTGCTTTGTGAGTGAAGGGAGGGATACTTTGTTAGACCTACCTAGTGAACATAGGATGTCTTATGCCCACATGAAGGTTGCCCTGATGACAAGGTATGGTTTGACCCCAGAACTCTATAGACAGAGATTCAGGAATTGTAAGAAGCTGAAGGGAACCACTTGGGTAGAATATGTATCTTTCTTTTGCAGATGTATGGAGGGTTGGGTGAAGGTAGTGTTGTAATTTAGCAGCGATTAGGTTAAGCATTAGCAGAAGACATCTTGTATTTAGAGACTATCTTGTCCGTTGTGTAGAATCCATTTTGTATTTCCGGCAGCCATTTTGTTTGCCATGTGCTCGCCATGTGCTCTGTCCTACCTTCATGTTAACTGCTCTTGAAATCTGCCTAGAGACGAGATATATTTAGCTTCTCCTGCTTCGCACATGCTCAGTTGAGCTTACAGCTGTCCTCAACTTGAAACTGTCAGGTTGTGTCCACCAGAATTAGCTAACTGTCAGCCCCTCCCACTTGTTGTCAGCACACTCTCTGTATGACCTTGTATGTATTTGAAACCAGCATTTTGTACTTGTACCGCCTTCATTTGAGCCCATGTATGGGTATAAAAGGACAAAGCTCCTTCCAGTCAGTGTGCTACTTCATACATTGCCGAAGGGTTTTGTGTGAATGTAGTTCCACCTCATGAGGTTTAATAAACTCTGTCTTTTCTATTCCAGCTTCTATGCCAACTTCTTTCTATTGGTCTGAGGACTCTGTGGAAAGTACCCCTAGCACTGGTAGGCCTTGCTGAGGCTCACCACCACAAATTGGCGCTTCCAACTCGGGGCTCATCGGCGACTCGGATGCCCGAAGGACTGGTCGCAACGCAGGATTGGAATCTCGCTTTGGACGCGATCGCTGCCTGAGGAGACCCGAGTCTTGGCAACCACGTCGTTTTTCCTTTCTTTCTGATCTGACCATCTAGATGGCGCCGGTCCTCAACTGAGATCTCTTCTGTTAATTCGCTGTGTAGTGACCATTTGGTCGATTTGAGAACTTGGCAGTTGGAACCTGGACACCATTTGATTGGTAAGAGCCGTTCTGCGGCACTTGCTGTTGGTTTGACGCCTTTGATTGGTAAGGTAGTTTAGTAACACTTACTGCGGCTTTGTTTGAAAGATTGGCCAATATTGAATTTCGTTTGACAAATATATATTTGTGGCAATACATATAGGCAGGTAATGAGGAGATTTTTCTCTATATAAAATTGTTTGAACAGCGCAACGTACGAAGAATACCTTAAGCGCTACTTTTGATTATAATACTGCATATTTTGCACTATTTTTGTCATGCCTGTTTCCAACACACTTCTTAGGCTGTGTTGCTTTTGTAGTGGTACCAATTGAGACTCGACGAAGCACAACCAGCCCCCCCGGAGGGGAACCCTAATAGGAACATGTATATTAAGTATGGTATTTCGTCCATAATGTACAGCACGTTATGGAATTAATATACTAGTAAAGATCCTGAGTTGCGTTGGCCTATGCATGGGTCATTTGATTTGCGAAAGATTCAGTATGTGGAGCAACGGATGTTTAAGCGAAAGGCTAGACAAGATATGTTTGACTGTGTACGAATGTGGGAGAAAAAAGTGCATGTACGAATGAAGCGTGAGCAAGCCTTGATTGAAAAAGAACAGTGAAAGAACATCCATGCCAAAGCATTGGAAATGAAAAATAGGGAAATTAAAGAAATTAAAGAAAGGAAAGATAGGGAGCGTCATTTACAGGTAAATGGCCAATACGCTGTTCGTAGACCTCTTTATCCTATTCTTAACAAATCCCAAGATGACTCTCTCTTATTAGATCGTTGTCCACCTCCGTATACTCTTCCTTCTGCTCCTTATGAGTCAGATGAGGACTCTTCTATAGACCAGGACAAAGCTAGAGAAACTCGCTCAATGTTATCTGCTCAACGTGCGTCTCAGATTAGATCTGCTGCGCGTAAAGCCGCTCGTAGTACTACTACTGCTTCTGAACTTCTAGATAGTATAAAAAGTAGGCAGGAAAGGGAGCATATATATTTTACTGAGGTATTTGCTGCGGAGGTTATTGAACGATTTAGGAAACATTCGGTAGAAATGGAGCCCGATGATGTAGCAGCTGATTGTAAACAATTACGTGTTGGTCTTTTTGTCTTCTCCCAGGTGCCTGACACCATCAGACGCTTGGTTAAAGTGCGTATTGACGCAGCCCGTTTGTGACAGGAGAAAAAGGCAGCAGACACATCTGCATCAACATCTCAGATAAGATTGTTGTAATTAATCTGAAACCCATGCGGGAAGCTGCACCTTTATATGTTCCTCCTAAAGGAACGGGTACAAATGATGATAAGACTTCTACAGATACTAACGGTTGTATTATTTATAATTGGGTTTACACTCCTTGGAATAGACCAGATGATATGGCCCTTAAAAATGTATTGCCTCATCCGCGAAAGAATCCAGCAGCCTTTTATGAGGAAGTTGAGGGTGCAATTAGTTCTTGTACTATGACTTTGCCTGATATTGATTTGTTTTTGGGATTAATATTACCACCTGATATGTGGAGAACTGTGTGTAAAGTTGATGACAGTGCAACATTAGGAGCATTATGGAAAGATTTAAAGCAGTTAGATGAAGATAGAGAACCTGCACAGAAACTGTGTCAGTTAATTTTAGATCTTCCGGCAGCTATATTACTTAAGATAAAGACGAATATTCCCCCTAAAAAGATAGATTGGACTGTATTAGCGTTGTGTAAGCAAAAGGCAGATGAATCGGTTTCAGATTTCTTTACACGCTTTGAAGAGGCATTCCATGATTTTAGTGGCCAGTCATTAACAGATGACATGGGTAGGGATCTGTTTGTCGATAAATTTGTTGCAACCTTTTGCCAGGAATAGCTAGTCGCCTAAAGGCCAGTGAGAGTTCATGGACTACCTCTTCTCCGGTTTCTCTCCTAACCATGGCTCTGTATTATGAGCGACAAGAATTAGAAGCTAAAGGTAATGAGGATAAAAAGTCTAAAGAGTTGAAAACAAAGGTTATGTTAGCTCAAGCATATGGACCGCCTTCTAGAGGTTATGATAGAGGCGGACGTGGATCTTATGGTTCGTCTTTTCCTTCTTATACTCGTTTGAATTTATCTATTGACCAGTGTGCGTACTGCAAGAAATTTGGACATTGACTTTCTGATTGTCCAGTACTGCGTGCTCAGCAGTGTCCACGTGGTCGGAGACAAATGAGAAATCGCTCAGGATATTCAGGGCCTAGAGGAAGCATGAATGATCGCGCTAGGTTTGATGCTAATACACGTGAGCAGGATGGGTTTAACACTTTTGATAGAAGGAACCAATATCAAATGCCCGACTATGTGCCATCTGATTTTCAAGATTCTGCTTATCCATAGGATTGCCTAGGATGGAGTAAGGAATCAGTTGAAATTCCAGTAGATCAGAGGGGTCCCTATGTTACAGCACATGTTTTTTTTTAGTTTTTTTTTTAGTCCTCATCAAGTAAATTCCCTTGAGGTATGGAGGAGTCGAAAGCCCAAGTATCCATTCAGAGCTTTGGAGTGAGAGGCCCGGATTTGCCCTGCGTTGGGTTCTTTTTAACCTTGTCCTTTTGGGGCCTTCTTTTGTCCAAACCGGAAGGCACACGATTTTTGGCGGATGGGGAGCTAGTCACAATGACTACTCGGGTCAAGAATTTAACTTGACATCGTTGTTTCCTTTGCCTTAATCATTGGACCCCCTAGTATTTCTCAGATTGTACCTTTCCCACAGATTCCAGAATTTGTTTTTCTTAGTGCATTTCCTTAGCTTCTCCAGATTATATACCCTTAATATAGAGTTTAGCCAATCAGTATGCTTTGGTGGTAATAGTTTAACCCAGTTTATGCAGATCTCTCTTCTAGCCAGCAGAATCAAAATAAAAAGAATGCTTTCCTGGTCTTTAGATAATGGCAAAGATATTTCATTGCATTGTATCCCAAAAATAACCATTTCTGTGCTTACCTTTATATGCTGGTCTACCACGTTAGAGAGAGTCTTACCAATCTGGTCCCAGCAGTCGTTAAGCATTATGCAGGCCCGGATCATGTGTAGATCCTCGGCTCTTTCTTCTCCACATTTAGGACACTTTTTTGGTTCATTACTGGCCATTTTAGATAGTCTTTTTGGGGACCAGTATGATCTGTGGATTGTGAAGAGGCGGTTTTTCTTTGAGGGGGCAGATTTTACTACTCGGCCCATGATAACGTTAAAGGTAAGCCAAAGGTTTGGGTGGTCCAGGCCGGGCATGTCTTTCTCCCAGATGTCTTGTGGGGTTTTGTACTCTAGCTCCCCTGCTCTTATAAGAGCCAAGAACCAGTAAGAAACCTTCTTTTTGAAAGTGTCTGGATTCAAGAGTTTTTGTTCAATGATCTCGTCACCTTGTAGTTTTTCTTTTAAGGTATTTATCCAACTGTTTAGTTGATAGACTTTACATCTGGATATTGACTCCTGTGTTTCTTGGTATAGGGTTTCCAATTTCACAATCCGGTTGTTCTCTATCAGCTGTCCCCAGTAGTCTATACTATGCTTCATTAGCGGAATCAACAGTGTGTCTTTTAGACATTCTGGGGTGCCTGGTGAATCCTATTTTGGCGCATATTTGCTATAATATGGTATTTTTAGGGTTCTTCTTATTTCAAGCCTGGATCTTGCTGCAGGTTTTATAGTCTTTAGTTTTATTTTTTTGAAAAATTTCGGGTTACCAAATTTGTACAGATAGTGGTCTTCTTCAGGGCCTATGAGTGCTTTTAGATATGTGGGCCAGTTACCCCATTTGGTCAGTAGTATCCTAATGCTCTTGAACTGGAAGGATCTAAAGTATTCCAGTATGTCTGGACTGGCGATTCCCCCTTGTGCTTTGTTTCTTCTTAGTTATTTCCACCCGATTCTGACTCCCTTGGCGGCCCAGATGAAGCTTGATAGTTCACCCTGGAGTTTTTTAATTAGTTCCGTACTAAAACTCAGTGGGATGGAGTTAAATAGGTATGTGCATTTTGGAATAATGGTCATTTTAATTAAATTAGATTTTCCTAGGAATGATAGTTGTAGACCTGATCAGGCCTTTAGTAGTTGCCTTATTTCTTTGTGTATCCTAGAGAAGTTCAACTTGGTTACTTCGTCTAGATCCTTTGTATATTCTATTCCTAGATATTTGATTTTGTCTTTCATAAGAGGGTTTCCTGAAGATGTGTTCCACTCAAGAATTTCTGTTTTGGCTTGGTTGACCAGGTAGCCTGACACAGCTCCAAACTGGGCTATGGTTTCCTCTATTTTGGGGCGAGAGTTTGCTAGGTTTCCAGTAAATATCATCAAATCGTCGGCATATAATGCAACTTTTTTCTCCCATCCATCATGTTTAAAAGTTGTGATCTCCTCTTCCCCCCTTAATAGAACAGCCAATGGTTCAATGTAAAAATTAAATAAAAGGGGAGACAGGGGGCATCCCTGTCTTGTGCCTCTTTTTAGGAGTACGTTGTCAGTAAGAGCGTCATTTACTAGTATTTTTGCGTTAGGATTTGCATAGATGTTAGATATAGCATTTTCGATTTTGTCACCTAGATTAAATTTAGCTAGGGTAGCATTCAGAAGGGGCCAGCTGACTCGATCGAACGCTTTTGCTGCATCAAAAGTTATCACAGATAAAGGGACAGTATAGTGAGTTGCAATGTCTATGGCAGCGATGAGCTCGTGGGATAGTTCATGTATTTGCCTGCCTTTGATAAAGCCCTTTTGGTCTGGATGGATTAGGGACCCTGCCACTGCCCCTAGTCTTTTTGCCAGAATCTGTGTGTTAGACCTGTCAGCCTTAGGGTGGTCTCCCCTATATTTTTGCCCTTTTTGCCTCCCATTTTTACCTTACATTTCGTTGGACTTAGGACTCTGGGCGCCTCACTGCTAAACAGTGCTGAGGTGCAGGTGCTCTCCCCTAAAACCTTGTGAGGCTGGCATATCTGCCACAAGCCACTGCTACTGCAGTAAGGCTAATCCTCCATAGGCTAATATTGGGAACCTCTCCTTATGGAATAACTTCTGACAGGGACCTAATAAGTCTATCATGTTTGGTCTTGTTGGACTCGGGGCGGGGAACCCTTTCCAATGATATATAGGGTTTGGCCATTCCTTCGCTAGGGATCCCACTTTTATAAAGGGGACCTTTTCCTGCCTACACTTAGATTAGGCTGCAGACTCCCCCTCCCCTCTGCATACTGATAGCCTGCCTGGGTTGGGAGGTGGGAGTGGTGATTCACACCCTCTTCCCTGGGATGAGCTGTGATGGGCTGCCCACTGTAGCCTTAACGGCCTGTCTCTCGTCACTGTGACAGCTAGGTCAGGGAAGGCAGGGAACATACCAGAACTCCCTGGACTCTTCCAGAAGCCCCTGCCCCCAGACCCTTCCAGAGACTTCCACCACTTTCTAGCCCTTAGACTAAAAAGATATATAAGGGAGGGTCCTGGCCTCACATTTTTGTTACACTGCTGGACCTGGAAGAATCCCTGCTGGAGTGAGGACTGCTGCGCAAGAGGATTGCCACTGGGAAGGAGGCTGACTGCTCCAAGGAACTGCTGCCCCACAACCTGCTGAGCTGCCCTACTGTCTGCTGATCCTGCCCTGCATGGGAGACTGCGACATCACCACCAGAGTGTCTCCACAACATCCCAAAGGAACTACTTTTCTTTGAACCACATTTTAAAGAATCTTCAACCTTTTAAATATTGCCTTTTTGGGACTGCACCCTTTTTAAGCTAAAGGAAACTACCTGTCCTTGGACCACAGCGTTTTAAAGACTGCCCTTTGGAACAGCAACAACACTCTCAAGATTTGCCCTGCAACGCTGTGCCTGCCTCAGCACTGCTTGCCCCGTGATCCTCCCGAGGGCTCTGTGATTGCCTCTGCTTCTGGCGCAAGCCTACTGAAACTGGCTCTGAGGTCACCGCCACTGGGACCGGAGCGCGCTGTGTAGCGCTGAGAAGCGAAGCAGGAGGCTCCGTCATTGCCCCGGACTTGGAGGCACTGTTAAGCGCTGGGCTAAAGGAGCGCTGTGTGGCCGTGACCCCCAACCGTGCAGCGCCTGCTGAGCCCGAGGCCCCAGGGGGAGAGGAGCCTCGCACCCACGCCCGCAACCACCACCCCAGGTAACGCCTCAGTGCAACCAGGCTACTGCGAGGGGGCAGGGTGCGGGTTGGCCGGGTACCTGGAGTGTGAGCTTTGTGCTTGGCTGGGAACCGTCCTTCACTGACCGGCCTACGGGGGCATAATTACTTGGTAATTGACACTGGGGCATTTTTTAGCATTACCAGCAGCGCCTGGGCAGCCGCACTTCCTACGCTGGGAGCATCATTTCTATGAGAGGCACACTTATTACGCTGCAAGGGAACTTTGGCCTAAGAACCTTCCCACAGTGAATTTTGACCATAAGAACCTACCTCAAGTGAACTTTTGCCATCCAAGGACACTGTGAGAAAGACATTACCAGCCGGAGCCCTTGGCACACATGAGCTTTTGGTGATTTGATCAGGCCTGGGAACTGGATTCATTCTTATTGATTATTGATCTTGCTTGGAAACTGGAATCCTTTTTATTATTGATCAGGCCTGGGAGCTGGATTCATTTTTATTGATTATTGATCTTGCTTGGAAATTGGAATCCTTTTTATTATTGATCTTGCCTGGAGCTGGATTTACCTGCTTTTGGTACTCGCATAGTTTTTAGATAAATAAATTCTTATTCTTATACCAAACTGGTGTGGTGTTCCTCTTGTGAGTGTTTTTACTGTGTCATCGCCGTTGTGTGTTGCACAAATACTTTACACATTGCCTCTGAAGTTACGCCTTTGCTGCTCTGCGCCAAGCTACCAGGTCGGAAGCGGTGGTCCCTACTTGGACTAGGGTGCATACCCCTGACAACTAGAGACCCCGGTTCTAACATTGGTGGCAGCGGTGGGATAGGACTTGTGCTTGTGTAACACCACGCAGCGACGCAGTGTACACCGCAACCCTACACCTGACTCTACTGAATTTTTGTCTAGCCTCTCCAATTGGCATTTTTGAATTTTTTTTTTTTAATTCTCCCTGACTGGCTGCTCTTTTTTTCAAAAGTCCTTTTGCCTAAGTCCCATTTGGTTTTCTCTACAAACGTCTGAGGCCCCACCTAGCAACATGGAATTCGAGCTGGCCAATCTGGAAGTTTACACAGTGGCGCAACTCAAAGAGTTCTGCGAGGAGAAAGGGGTGCCCTTCAAGCGAAGCGCCAAGAAGGCAGAGCTTCAGAAAGCTTTGAGAGCATGGGTAACAGCCCACCCAGAAGGAGATGGGGACGGGCAAGGACCAGAGCACGACGCCACAGGAAACCTTGACCTACTGCGTTTGGCGGGAAATGGTAATTTGTTACCAGGTACAAGGGTACCTTCCAGGGCAGGCAGTAGTGTGTCAGTGAAGAGCCTGTCCGTAGAGGACCTGGAGGACAGGAGGGAGGAGAGACAGCTCAAGTTGGAGCTTGCCAAGCTGGAGAGAGAACTGGAAAGAGAAAGATGGGCCATGGAGCAGGATCGCGAGAACAAGCGACTGGCTATGCGGGAAAAAGAACTTGCCCATGAGCTCAGCCTGAAGGAACTGGACATCCGGGCCCTAGAAGTAGGGGCCAACAGCAACAAGAATGGTGGCAGCGTACCTATGGAAGCTTCACGTGAGTCCAGGGTCTTTATGCCTAAAGATGTGATTGCCAGTTTTAAGGTGGGGGATAATATTGATAAGTGGTTAGCCGCCTATGAGGTGTCTTTAAGAGCCCATGGGGTCCCAGAGAGTTATTGGGGGGGGGGTTGTATAAGTACCTACCTCCAGATGTTAGGGACACCCTCCTTTAGCTAGAGAAGGAAGACCAGACTAACTATTCTGTCATGAAAGCCGCATTGCTTAAGAGGTTCGGTCTTACCCCTGAGAGGTATAGGCAGAGGTTTAGGAATAGCCACAAACTTCCCACACAGAACTGGGTAGACTTCCTGGACTACGCTAGTAAAGCTTTAGATGGTTGGGTGCGGGGCAGCAATGTGCATGACTATGAAGGGTTGTATGACTTGTTTTTAAGAGAGCACCTTCTAGAGAAATGTTTTCCAGAGCTGCGCCAACACCTGGTTGACCGCAAGTTGACCAATCCTAGGAAGCTTGCGGAGGAGGCGGACACCTGGGTCAGTACCAGGGTGTCCAACAAGGGTTCTGGGGGGGACTCCCAAAGGGGTGGTCAGGGTTCCCACCAGAGGAAAGAGGGGGGAGACAAAAAGAAAGAGTTCTCCAAAGGCCCCCAAAATAATTCACAAGGGAAAGGGTCTGGGTCCCAGCCCCAATCTGGCCACCAGAAGCCCACTTATCCTGACAAAGGTCAGGAGCCCAGAATTGTCCGGTGCTATGAGTGTGGTGAACTTGGACACTACAAGGGGGATCCCAAGTGTCGCAAGAGAGCACCACAGCCCACTGGAGGTAAAAACCCTGGGGTGACTAGTGTAGCGCTTGGGGAGGAGCTGTCCCTAGATGATGGGAGTGAGGGGGCAGGGCTTGTCCTAGTGTCTCTGGGAGACAGTGAGATGGTTCCTAAGGTCCATGTGCCCTCAAATACTACCAAGTATAGGCAGTGGGTCACCCTCAATGGTCGGGGGGTGGAGGCCCTGAGGGACACAGGTGCCAGCTTGACTATGGTAAGGAGCAGCTGGTGTCCCCAGAGCAAATAATTCCCGATGCAGTCCATCCAGTTGTGATAGCTGACAACCGGGGGGGTCACTATCCCATAGCACAGGTTCCATTTGAGTGGGGAGGGGTTTCAGGCCTTTTAAGAGTTGCTGTGAGCCCTGCCATGCCAGTGGACTGTCTGTTAGGGAATGACCTAGAGCATACTGCCTGGAAGGAGGTAGAGCTCAAAGCGCATGTGGAGATTCTGGGGTTGCCGGAGTGGATTTGTGCTACCACATGGTCTATGGCTGCCCGGAAAGGGAGTCAACCAGGGCTGGAGCCTGGAAAAATGGCCCAGCCAGCTGCTAAGAAGGGAGGAGCCCGAGGGCGTGGGAAGCCCGCCCCGGGGCAGTCACTCCTTGAGATGGATGGGGCACCTGAGGAGGTTGCACCGGAGTCCACGGAGGGGGACGTTGTTCCCTTGGGGGACCTACCCACCCCTGCAGGGTGGCAGGTGGAAGGAGGGCCCACCAGGGAGGAGTTTTGCTGGGCACAGAAGGAGTGTCCTACCCTTGAGGGCATGAGGCGGCAGGCCGAAGCCCAAGCAGCAGGCAATGCCTCCGCGAAGTATCATATTTACTGGGAGGATGGGCTCCTTTACAGTGAGCCCAAGGCTCCTGTGCATGGGTCATCAAGGGCCTTAGTGGTCCCCCAGTGCTACAGGGCCTTTCTTTTGGAATTGGCTCATGAGATCCCATTGGCAGGACACTTTGGCCAAGACAAGACCTTTGCTAGGCTTGTCCCACATTTTTTTTGGCCGCAGATGAGGATCTCCTCAGATACATTCTGCAGGACCTGTCTGACCTGCCAAGCTAGTGGGAAAACAGGGACTAAGCTGAAGGCTCCCCTGGAACCGCTGCCTGTCGTTAGCACCCCCTTTGAGAGGGTGGGCATCGACATTGTTGGGCCTATGGATCCACCGACTTCTTCTGGTCACAGGTTTATCCTGGTTCTGGTGGACCACGCCACCCGGTACCCAGAGGCTATTCCTCTGAGAACCATCACTGCACCTGCAGTGGCACGGGCCCTGATGGGGATTTTTACCATAGTGGGTTTTCCCAAAGAGGTGGTGTCCGACAGGGGTACCAACTTTATGTCTGCCTACATGCAAGCCATGTGGAAAGAGTGTGGGGTTACTTATAAGTTCTCCACCCCTTACCACCCACAGACCAATGGTCTCGTGGAGAGATTTAACAAGACCCTAAAGGGCATGATCAGGAGTGTGCCTGAGGAAAAAGTGGGACATCCTCTTGCCCTGTTTGTTGTTTTCCTACAGGGAGGTACCGCAGAAGGGAGTGGGCTTCAGCCCCTTTGAGCTTTTGTACGGTCACCCTGTTAGAGGACCTCTCAGTTTAGTGAGGGATGGGTGGGAGAAGACTCCAAAGAGGCTTCCCCAAGATGTAGTGAGCTACATGCTGGCCTTCCGCAGCCAAATGGCTAAGTTGTGGAAGCAAGCTTCTGACAACTTAGAGGCCAGCCAGGCGGTGATGAAGGAATGGTACGACCAGAATTCTCACCCTGTGGAGCTAGAACCTGGACAGAAGGTGTGGGTCATGGAGCCTGGGGAGCTTAGTGCCCTCCAGGATCGCTGGACTGGCCCTTATGAGATATTGGAAAAGAAGGGTAAGGCCACTTACCTAGTGGACCTTAAGACCCCCAGGCAGCCCCACAGGGTGCTACACGCCAACCGCCTCAAACCCCACCATGAGAGGTCTGAGCTCACCTTACTGATGGTGACTGATGGGCCGAGGAAGAGGAAAGTGAACCTCTCCCGGACCTCTTTGCTTCCAAAGAGAAGGATGGTTCGGTGGAGGGAGTGGTCCTCTCCCCCTCCTTGACTCCTGAGCAACAGAGGGACTGCCGCCAGGTCCTGGGGCAGTTCTCCTCAGTGTTCTCCCTTATCCCTGGGATTACCCACCTGTGTACCCATGATGTGGACACAGGAGACAGCCCCCCTGTCAAGTCCAAATCTTACAGGCTGTCAGATAAGGTGAAGGCCAGCATCCAGAGTGAGGTCACTAAGATGCTGGAGTTGGGGGTGATAGAGCCCTCCAACAGCCCTTGGTCCAGTCCGGTGGTTCTGGTACCAAAAGCTGCCCCACCGGGCACCACACCAGAACTTAGGTTCTGTGTGGATTACAGGGGACTGAACTCTGTGACCAACACTGACGCTCATCCTATCCCGAGGGCGGATGAGCTCATTGACAGGCTGGGGGCTGCCCGATACCTGAGTACCTTTGACCTCACGTCAGGGTACTGGCAGATCGCCCTAACAGATGGAGCTAAAGAGAGGTCCGCCTTTTCCACCCCAGAGGGCCACTACCAGTTTAGAGTGATGCCCTTTGGACTGAAAAATGCTCCTGCCACCTTCCAGCGGCTGGTGAACCGGGTCCTCTCCGGTTTAGAGGCCTTCTTTGCTGCCTACCTGGACGACATAGCTGTCTTCAGGAGCAGCTGGGAGGACCATCTGGGTCACCTCCAGGAAGTGCTTCAGGCTCTGCAGCAGGCAGGCCTGACTATCAAAGCTAGCAAATGCCAGATAGGGCAGGGGTCGGTAGTCTACCTAGGACACTTGGTGGGCGGGGGCAAAGTGCAACCCCTACAGGCCAAGATAGAAACCATCCTGGCCTGGGAGCCTCCCAAAACACAAACTGAGGTCAGGGCATTCCTGGGCCTCACAGGTTACTACCGCAGATTTGTCAAGGGCTATGGCACCATTGTGGCCCCCTTGACTGAGCTAACCTCTAAGAAATACCCTAGAAAAGTCATTTGGACATAGGCTTGCCAAAAAGCCTTTGACTCTCTAAAGCAGGCCATGTGCACAGCTCCTGTGCTCAGGGCCCCTGACTTCTCCAAAGAATTCATTGTCCAAACGGACGCCTCAGAGCATGGCATAGGGGCGGTACTTTCGCAACTCAATGAGGAGGGAAGGGAGCAACCAGTAGCCTTCATCTCCAGGAGGCTGCTCCCCCGAGAACAGCGGTGGAATGCGATAGAGAGAGAAGCCTTCGCGGTGGTCTGGGCTGTGAAGAAGCTGAGGCCATACTTGTTTGGCTCCCACTTCCTGATTCAGACTGACCACCGGCCCCTCAGGTGGCTCATGCAAATGAGGGGCGAGAATCCCAAATTGTTGAGGTGGTCCATTTCCCTACAGCGGATGGACTTCAGGGTGGAACACAGACCCGGAGTAGACCACGCCAATGCTGACGGTCTCTCTCGGTTTTTCCGCCTTAGTGATGAGAACTCCCTGGAGGTTGGGTAGTTCTCCCCACTTTCAGCTGGGGGGGACACGTGTTAGACCTGTCAGCCTTAGGGTGGTCTCCGCTATATTTTTGCCCTTTTTGCCTCCCATTTTTACCTTTCATTTCGTTGGACTTAGGACTCTGGGCGCCTCACCACTGCTAAACAGTGCTGAGGTGCAGGTGCTCTCCCCTAAAACCTTGTGAGGCTGGCATATCTGCCACAAGCCACTGCTACTGCAGTAAGGCTAATCCTCCATAGGCTAATATTGGGAACCTCTCCTTATGGAATAACTTCTGACAGGGACCTAATAAGTCTATCATGTTTGGTCTTGTTGGACTCGGGGCGGGGAACCCTTTCAAATGATATATAGGGTTTGGGCATTCCTTCACTAGGGATCCCACTTTTATAAAGGGGACCTTTTCCTGCCTACACTTAGATTAGGCTGCAGACTCCCCCCTCCCCTCTGCATACTGATAGCCTGCCTGGGTTGGGAGGTGGGAGTGGTGATTCACACCTTCTTCCCTGGGATGAGCTGTGATGGGCTGCCCACTGTAGCCTTAACGGCCTGTCTCTCGTCACTGTGACAGCTAGGTCAGGGAAGGCAGGGAACATACCAGAACTCCCTGGACTCTTCCAGAAGCCCCTGCCCCCAGACCCTTCTAGAGACTTCCACCACTTTGTAGCCCTTAGACTAAAAAGATATATAAGGGAGGGTCCTGGCCTCACATTTTTGTTACACTGCTGGACCTGGAAGAATCCCTGCTGGAGTGAGGACTGCTGCGCAAGAGGATTGCCACTGGGAAGGAGGCTGACTGCTCCAAGGAACTGCTGCCCCACAACCTGCTGAGCTGCCCTACTGTCTGCTGATCCTGCCCTGCATGGGAGACTGCGACATCACCACCAGAGTGTCTCCACAACATCCCAAAGGAACTACTTTTCTTTGAACCACATTTTAAAGAATCTTCAACCTTTTAAATATTGCCTTTTTGGGACTGCATCCTTTTTAAGCTAAAGGAAACTACCTGTCCTTGGACCACAGCGTTTTAAAGACTGCCCTTTGGAACAGCAACAACACTCTCAAGATTTGCCCTGCAACGCTGTGCCTGCCCTCAGCACTGCTTGCCCCGTGATCCTCCCGAGGGCTCTGTGATTGCCTCTGCTTCTGGCGCAAGCCTACTGAAACTGGCTCTGAGGTCACCGCCACTGGGACCGGAGCGCGCTGTGTAGCGCTGAGAAGCGAAGCAGGAGGCTCCGTCGTTGCCCCGGACTTGGAGGCACTGTTAAGCGCTGGGCTAAAGGAGCGCTGTGTGGCCGTGACCCCCACCCGTGCAGCGCCTGCTGAGCCCGAGGCCCCAGGGGGAGAGGAGCCTCGCACCCACGCCCGCAACCACCACCCCAGGTAACGCCTCAGTGCAACCAGGCTACTGCGAGGGGGCAGGGTGCGGGTTGGCCGGGTACCTGGAGTGTGAGCTTTGTGCTTGGCTGGGAACCGTCCTTCACTGACCGGCCTACGGGGGCATAATTACTTGGTAATTGACACTGGGGCATTTTTTAGCATTACCAGCAGCGCCTGGGCAGCCGCACTTCCTACGCTGGGAGCATCATTTCTATGAGAGGCACACTTATTACGCTGCAAGGGAACTTTGGCCTAAGAACCTTCCCACAGTGAATTTTGACCATAAGAACCTACCTCAAGTGAACTTTTGCCATCCAAGGACACTGTGAGAAAGACATTACCAGCCGGAGCCCTTGGCACACATGAGCTTTTGGTGATTTGATCAGGCCTGGGAACTGGATTCATTCTTATTGATTATTGATCTTGCTTGGAAACTGGAATCCTTTTTATTATTGATCAGGCCTGGGAACTGGATTCATTTTTATTGATTATTGATCTTGCTTGGAAATTGGAATCCTTTTTATTATTGATCAGGCCTGGAGCTGGATTTACCTGCTTTTGGTTCTCGCATAGTTTTTAGATAAAGAAATTCTTATTCTTATACCAAACTGGTGTGGTGTTCCTCTTGTGAGTGTTTTTACTGTGTCATCGCCGTTGTGTGTTGCACAAATACTTTACACATTGCCTCTGAAGTTACGCATTTGCTGCTCTGCGCCAAGCTACCAGGTCGGAAGCGGTGGTCCCTACTTGGACTAGGGTGCATACCCCTGACAACTAGAGACCCCGGTTCTAACACTGCGTGTATAATTTGTAATCCGTATTTAAGAGGGAGATGGGCCTGTATGATTCACATTTAGTTGGGTCTTTCCCTGGTTTTAAGATGATGGTAATGATTGCATCATTCCAGGAGTTTGGGAGTTTTTGGTTATCTAGAAATATACATTTTAAAAGTTCTGTAAGAGGTGTTAGCAGTGTTTCTTGGAGATGTAGATATAATTCATTTGGTAGGGAGTCTGGGCCAGCGGCTTTCCCTCTTTTAAGGGTCTTAATTGCCGCTCTGACTTCCTCTTTCGAGATCTCTTGATTGAGAGGAAGCTTTTGTTCCTGAGATGCTGCCGGAGTAGTAATTCCATTTAGGAAGTTCTGTATTTGGTCTCCAGAGCTAGATAGGTCTTCCATATAAAGATCCTCAAAAAAGCGTTTAAATTCCTGCCTAAATACACTGCTTTCTGAAGTGTATCCTTGATGACCTTCTCTTTGTATCTTTGTGATCCTATTTTTAGTTCTTTCGGTTTTTGCTTTCCAAGCCAGGATCCTCCCGCAACCTTCTCATATTCATAATGTGAGAGTTTACTGGCTTCCCATTTATCTCTTACTCTTGTTTCCAGGAAGTCATTCAGCTCTGTTTTCTTGTTTCTTATGCTTTCTTCTATTTCAGAAATTGATTTGCTGGATTTGGCAGTTTTGAGGTCCGTATCTAGAGATAACAAGTCTTTTTCAATCTGTTCAATAAATAGCTTCTTTTCTTTGTTTCTGTGTGATGCGATACTAAGGATTTTCCCTCTGATAACTGTTTTATAGGCATCCCAGGCAGTTTCTTTTGTAGTTCCAGCATTATGTAGATCAAAGAACAGTTTTGTTTCATCTGCCAGTTTTTCATTGTAGGCCTGGACTAAGAAGATACTCCTATCCACAGTCCACCTCTTCGGAAGAGGTGAAGTTTTTAGCACCAGGATGAGTTGTACCACAGAGTGGTCCGAGATATGGGCTGGGAATGGTTCCACCTTTTCCGTTTGTTCTACTAGGCCCCTACTGATAAGGAAGAAGTCTATTCTAGATGCATGCCCTAGTCTTTTGTTTTTATGGGTGAATCGTTGATTTATATTTCCTTTTTCTTTCCATCCGTCCACCATGCCTAGGTCTTTCATACATCGCCCCACCCATTCTCTCATTTTTGGCAGGTTGGGCAGGTTCTTTGCAGGGTGTCTGTCTTCTGAGGTGTTTAATATAATGTCAAAATCTTCTCCCATTATTATCGGAGTATTGGTTGCAAGTAGGTTGGCATATATTTTCTGAAGTGATTCAGGGTCATCGGAATTTGGGCTGGGTAGTAGCCAACCAGTGTATATGTGTTGTTATAGATTCTTGCCATCATGATGGCCCATCTGCCTTTTCTGTTGATTTCAGTTTTTTCAATCACCGCTTTCAGAGATTTTTAAAAAATGATTGCGACTCCCTTTATGTTGCAGTTTTGATTTGTGCAAATACAATGGTCTATCCAACCCTCAGTTTTGCAGTTTGGTTCCCACTCCTCTTATGTTAGCAGTGATTCCTGAATTAGAATTACTTCGCTATTGCAGTTCTTTAAGTACTCCAATATCTTCATCGTCCGTGATTTAATCCTCAGTCCGTTCGTATTACACGTTAATATTTTAAGTTCTTTTCCTACGCTCTTACCGATAGCCGTCATCATTGGTCTGGTCTTTGTATCTTCCGACTGGGCCTTTATACTCCTCAGGTATTTCTATTAGGACTTTTTAATTTTTTTTCCCCATTTTGCTCTCCACCGTGTGCTTTGTTTTTTTCTTTTTTAATTTTTTGGATTTTCTGGTGAATTTCTGTGTATTGTCTTCCCCCCCCCCCCCACCCTGGAGAAGCTTCCCTTGTCTTCTTCTTTATGGGCATTGAAAATTGCCCTTTTCGAGCTCCTTGCCTTTGGTTTAGTCAAGTCTTCCTTTTCTTTTCCCACCGGTATTTCGGCCATTTTTTTTATTTGTTTCCTGTTTTTTTGCAGCTATATAGTTTGTTTCCTATTTTGAAAGGGATTGATCTTCCTGGTGGGTCTTGATTTGTTCTAACATGTTTTGGGTTCTACGGATCAGTTTCTGGTTGATACAGGAGCTGCTCGTAGCGCCTGGTCAAAACAATTGGTTCCAAGGGCTCCCCTGCCTGGCTTAACCATTACATCGGCAGGTTTCGATGGAACACCTTCCCTTAGCCCATTGTCACAACCACTTGCATTCCATGTTGATAAGTTTACTGCTCCATGTCTGTTTTTGCTTTCTCCAAACACACCAGATAATATTGTGGGTCTTGATATGCTCAAATATTTCAGGGCTACGATACGATGTTCTCCGGAAGGAGTACGGGTTATTTTGAATGACAACTACCCTGTGATTGAGAGATCCTGTATTATTAAAGAGGACATTAAATTAGCTTCAATCCCTAGTACCTTGTGGGCTACTTTAGACACCGATGTAGGGCAAATGATTATTCCACCAGTGCATATTAGTGTCAATGAGGGTGCTTCATTGCTAAGACTGCCTCAGTATAAAATTTCTCGAGAAGGAGAAGAAGCACTCACACGCATTGTACATGATTTGATTAAAGTAGGGGTCGTGGAAGAAGTTTCTTACAATGTTTGCAATAGTCCAATTCTTCCCATTTTGAAAAAAGATACTGACAATAGGAATTATAGATTCATCATTGATTTAAGAGCAGTCAACAAGATTGTAGTACCTCAGTACCCTGTGGTTTCTGAAATAACGACATTACTTACCCTGGTCCCTCCGACAGCAACTACATTTTCTGTAATCGATTTGAAGAATGCTTTCTTCTCGATGCCTATTCATCCTGATAGCCGATATTTGTTTGGTTTCACTCTGAATAATCGATCATACAGATTTTGTAGAGTTCCTCAAGGGTACACTGAGAGTCCGATTATTTATAGTCAAGCCTTAAAACGACAACTCATTTCCTTTACTTTCTCTGAAGCAGTGGCTCTCATACAATATGTCGATGACATCTTGTTGGCAGCTGATACGCCTGAGCAGTGTGAAAAATGTACTTTGTCTTTGCTTTCTTTTCTTGCTACACACCATCATAAAGTATCACGAAAGAAATTGCAATATTGTAGACCGACGGTAACCTACTTAGGTCACCTTCTGTCTAAGGAGGGCCATGCATTGACACCAGATCACATTCAAGCAATTTTAGACACCACAGTACCTTCCACACAGAAAGATGTCTGTGCTTTCATTGGTTTTGTAGGCAATGGATATTGGGCTTTTCACACATTGTTAAGCCCCTGCTAGCGCTTTTGACTAAAACACTCCGGTCCCCCTTCCATGGACAAATGAATGCCAAAACGCTTTTCGTCAGTTAAGACAAGCTCTTTGTTCTGCACCAGTGTTAGGCACACCAGATTACACAAAAGCTTTTACACTCTATGTACACGAGAAAGATGGGTGTGCATTGTCAGTTTTAGTACAGACACATGGTGAAAAGCAGCGTCCCTGTGCATATTTTTCTTCAGTTCTTGATCCTGTTGCTCGTGCGTTGCCTGGGTGCTTCAGTTCAGTTGCAGCGACAGCTGTGTCCATATGTCAGAGTGAAGGGATAGTTTTGTCACACAAACTGTTGGTGCTAGTACCCCATGCAGTAGATGCCCTTTTGAATCAGACTAAGACACAACACTTAACTAGTGCCCGCCTGACAGGATATGAATTGACACTGTTAGCACCTCATATTACCTTGAAGAGGTGCGCGACACTGAAACAGGCCACTTTGTTGCCATATCCTGCGACTCAGTCCCAGTCAAAGGAACCTCACGATTGTATATTCCTTACTGAGGAACAGACAAAGGGTTGCATCGATTTGCAAGCTACGCCCCTTCCAGATGTAGATGGGGAGCTGTGGGTTGATGGGTCCTGTTTGAAGTTACCAGATGGCACAACCTCAGCCCCATATGCAATCATAACACTTGAGACAGTAGTGGAAACAGCTCGCATACTACAGAAGTCGGCTCAAGCAGCTGAACTAATAGCTTTGACAAGAGCGTGTGAACTTAGCACTGACTTATGTGTGAACATTTACACGGATAGCCGCTATGCTTTTGGAGTGGTTCATGATTTTGGCCTATTCTGGAACGAAACAGGTTTTCTGATATCCCATGGGATGCAGATAATGCACGCTTAGTGCATAATCTCTTGACTGCGCTACATACCCGAAGAAAGTTGCCATTATGAAGTGTAGCGCACACAAGAAAATCATTGACAAAATAGGACAAGGCAATGCCTTCGCAGACCGCGTAGCCCGTGAAACTGCAATGCAGCGAAGCACTACATCCATGTACATAGTAAAATCACAAGCTGAGCTTTGGCATGATGCTAGAGAGGACGTTTTGGATATACAGAGATCTGCCTCTGTGGAAGAACTTGAGAAATGGTCTAAAGAAAGAATGTTAGATGAAGAGGGTTGTTGGCGTAACAAATAAACAAATAAATGGAAATTGCCTGCAGCCTATTTACAACCTATGGTTCAAATGGCACATGGGCTGGCACATGTTGGAGCCCTAGCAATAACTTAATTGCTTACACAAGTCTGGGAACATCCTGAAATTGCCAGAACAACTAAAAGAATAGTACAATCCTGTTTGATCTGTTGGCAGTATAATCCTGGAAAAGGCACACAAACTCCTACAGGAGGGTTTGCTACACCAACCGCACCTTTTGAAGTTTTGCAGATGGATTACATCCAACTTGAACGCTGCAATAATCTGAAAAATACGTCCTAGTGGTGGTATGTGCCTTCAGTAAATGGATAGAGGCGTTCACTACAAAGGATAATACTGCTCTTACCACAGCAAAGGTGCTTCTGAAGGAATTGTTTCCGAGGTGTGGTGTTTGTAAGCTTTTGTGGAGTGACAACAAACCTCATCTTATTGGGCAAGTTGTTAAGGATGTCCTGTAAGGGTTAGGGATCAAACAGAAATTCCATACAGTCTTCCAACCGCAATCAGCAGGATTGGTGGAAAGGTATAACGCTACTTTAAAATTGAAGCTGGCAAAAATAATGGCTTCCACGTCCCTCAAGTGGCCAGATGCACTACCTTTGGCATTATTATCCATAAGATCGGTGCCACACGCACAATCAGGTCTTACCCCGTATGAGGTGGTATTTGGGAGACCGATGAACATTTGGGGAGTTCCTAAGCCACGCCCCATACATGATGTACCTTGAGTTCTGTTGAATGATTATTTGGCACAGTTAACCGACAGTTTGATCTTTATTCATCAACAGGTTCGAGAAGCTCTTCCTGACAGAGCTGCAGGTGAGGCCCATGAACTCCGTCCCGGGGTCTATGTGATGGTCAAGGTCTTCGACAGATCGAACAGCTTGGAACCGAGGTGGCGAGGTCCGGAGCAGGTGCTTTTGGCTACAAGGACAGCAGTTCGAGTGGCGAACAAAAAGAACTGGGTCCACAGCACGCATTGCAAGCGAGTGTCGTCTGCCTTGGTGGAACCTGCTGCGCTGAGATATTCTGGAGACGGAGAAAGGTCAAGCTATCTCACCTGATGAATCTGCCGAAGGCTTCCCGGACCACACGATTCCTGGAGCTTCGCGATACCACTTGAGACCGAGGAAAGAATCTGCAGTGTTGAACGAGACAGGTTGAGCTACTGCCCTGGGTTTGGGAAACGGAGAACCAATGTGGCAAGGGGGGGTGGGATCAGCCCTGCATTAGTGTAGTGACACCCGTCTTGGCCCGTGGTGAAAAAATCAGCGGCTGCCCAAGGGATAAGAGCTCCAATGATTGTTTTTAACAATTTTTTTTTTTAAAAAGATCAATCATCACTGTTGCGAAAATGAATAACAAAATAATTATTTGTGCTGTAGGGTTTGTTGTTGCCCTGGTGGTTATGGCAATATTCACCTAGTTTGTTGAGAAAGTGGCTCCTGCTCGACAGATTTTCGTTGCCACTACTACAGCTCCTGTGGAACACCATTATTATATGCTTCCCTATCATGAGCAGAAGCATCGACAATCCTACCTGAATAACGCATTCATCCAGATGTTGCATCATACACACAATGCCACGAATACTACCAATTGTTGGGTGTGTGGGATGAGCTAAAGGAACTAAATGGGAATGGGAAGAGTACCAACCAGACAATATTTCGACACTATAAGTTTTCACAAATGTGAGAACTATTAAAAACACTGGACCCTTTGTGATTTTTGTAACCAGAGCTCAAGCAGATTTATGTATTAGCAGTGTTGGGAGAATTCCCGTAGGACGAAGTGAATGTATTTCTACATTGATTATTGAAGGAGCTAACAAGAGTAGTTTTACGTCTTAACACAACTCATATTTTAATTGCCTGTTGGGTGGTCCGGGGTATGTTATATATCATTTTTGTTTCTACCTGTGTTCTTGGCCCCTCCATCATATCACTTGAATTTAAAGTTGTATAAGGACATTTCCAAGAATAGACATAAACGAACGATAAGTGCAGATGAAGTTGACCAGACAGATACCACTTTGCAACAATATGTCGATTTCAATTTGGGTTTGTTGTTCTTTGTGGGTGCTGCATTGAATAGCAGAAAGATAAGGCGATTGACTCGTGTTGTGGAAGATGTCACAAATCAGACAGCCATGGCACTTGGGAACATTACAGAAGAACTGCAAATTGAAAGAATTGTAGCACTCCAAAATAGGATGGTGCTTGACGTGATTTTGGCTGATCGAGGTGGTGCATGTCGCATCATCGGTAGCAGTTGTTGTGTTTTTATACCTGATCAGTCACCATCAGTATATGATGCAATCTCAAAACTGCATAAGATTGCTGCAGAAATTCACACAGAGACTGGTACATGGACATTTTAGAACTGGATATGGACACTCTTTGCTACTTGGAGCTAGAAGCTACTAACTATTCTATGTATACTACTGGTGATACCATTTACATGCTGTACTTGTATACAATGTGGTCCTATGCTTTGCTCCATGTGCATCACTGCTTGTACACCTACCAAAGGAAATATTGCAAACATAAAAGCACAACAAATGTTAAAAAATGAAATTACTGAGATGATGAACATCCATGTACAGGATGTATATCTAGATTACCCCAGATAAACGAATGTCTTCAGCTAATACTGAAAGGGTCGTCTGTTGTAATTTAGCAGTGATTAGGTTAAGCGTTAGCAGAATACATTTTATATTTAGAGACTATCTTGTCCGTTGTGTGGAATCCATTTTGTATTTCTGGCAGCCATTTTGTTTGCCATGTGCTCGCCATGTGCTCTGTCCTACCTTCCTGTTAACTGCTCTGGAAATCTGCCTAGAGACAAGATATATTTCATATTTATATCCCTTATTTTTTCAACTCTTCCATCTTTCTTATACCAATCGTTAAATGTTGGTGTAAGCACATCATTGCATTCTCTTCCCCTCTTTAAAAAAAATGGGGTGAACTTGGTTGTCTCATTTGGTGTGTTGTTGTAAGTGTTTATCTTTTCTCGGATGCCGTCCTTCACATTCAACTTTGATGCGATGGCCAATTGTATTCCTTCTTTTAAGAATTTATTCATTCTCTCTACTTGGCCGTTGCTCTTTGGGATATACAGGGGTGTTTTATTCTGCTTGATGCCAGCTATGTCAAAAAATTCAGTCATTTGTTTAGATACCAATTGTGTTCCATTGTCGGAGACAACTATTTTAGGTTGTCCTTCCATCGCAAACGCTTTCCTGAAGAACTTTATCACCTGTTCCGTAGTAATTGAGCGCACAAATTTATAATGTACCCACTTGGAGTAGTAGTCTGTCATAACTACGATATATTTGCAGTCTTCACTCAATCCGTGAAATGGTCCTGCGAAGTCAACAGCTACCTTTTGCCATGGTCCTTCGGGTATTTCCACTATTTGTAAATCTCCTTTGCGTATTTTCCAATGCTTGTCAGCCTTGAGGAATGCCTCACACCTGTCGATGAAGTTGTTCACTTCTTGATGCATTCCAGGCTACCAGTAGTGTTTTCTGACAATGTTTTTTGTTGCAATACTTCCGGGGTGTCCCTTGTGAGCTAACCTTATTATTTTCTCTCTCAAAATTGCCGGTGAAATAAATAGGTTGCATCTCTTTAGGAATCCATTTTCTATTGTTAGCTCATCGCTTATTTGTTGATAGCTGTTGTACTCATTCTGCAGATTTCTGATAGGGGGCCACTTTGACTTCATGTAGTCCATTACCTTACTTACTGTCTTATCTTTTTCCAATCCTTCTTTCCACTCTGTTTCTGTCACGGACCCATTGTTAGCTTCCCATGCATCTACCCAGGCCACTACACATTCCACATCGTCCATCGATTCATTATCCTGGTTGTCCGTAGGCAGACGAGACAGACAGTCGGCCCTGCTGTTGAGACCTCCTTTTATGTGCCTGATACTGAATGTGTACTCTTGGAGTTTGGACAAAAGCCTGATCAATCTTGAGCTTGCTCTTCCGGTTCCACGACCTTCTCCATCCATCATATACACTAATGGCTTGTGGTCTGTCACTATTTCAAATCTTTTACCCCATAGGTAGTTCTTCAGTTTATGCACAGCCCAGACACAGGCAAGTGCCTCCCGCTCAATTGTGCTGTAATGTTTCTCTGTTTCGCTTAGTCTCCTTGATATAAACGCAATAGTGTTTTCTTGATCTCCTTTTACTTGACACAATACTGCTCCTATACCTTTGGCACTCGCATCCACTGTGATTACGGTCTCCAGTATGGGGTTGTATGCCTTCAGAGCAGGGGCTTCAGCGATCTCTTTTTTTATTTTATTAAATGCCAATTCTTGCTCACTGGACCAAACATAGCTCACATTTTTTCGTAGGATTTTCCTTTGTGGTTCTACTTTGTCTGCATATCCCTTTATGAATTTTGAGTAGTACTCACTGAGTCCAAGGAATGACTTCAAGGTTTCCTTATCTTTCGGTTCTGGTGCCTCTCTGATTGCTTGGACCAGGTCATCCGTTGGTGTTATTCCATCGGAAGATAACACATGTCCCAAATATTCTATTTTCTCCTTCATGAATTTACATTTTTCCTTCGACACTGTCATTCCCTTCTTCCTTAGGATGCCTAGAACTTTGCTTAGTACTCTTATGTGTTCTTGCTCCGTTTCAGTATTTATTAGGATATCATCCTGGAATGCCTTGACTCCTCTGACCTCACCAAACAGGATGTCCATTAACTTCTGGAACACGCCAGACGAGGATGCCAGACCGAAAGGTAATCTTATATACCTGTAAGCACTAAATGGTGTTATGAATGTTGTTGGCTTTTTGAGTCTTCAGACAACATGACCTGATGATATGCAGCTCTTAGGTCGATTAGGGTGAAGTATTTTGATCCAGCTACAGATTGCAGGATTTCTTGTATCATTGGGAGTGGATGGCAGTTCACCAAAATGTTTTTGTTTAAAGATCTGAGATCCACACACAGCCTTATCTCCCCTGTTTTCCTTTTCTTTGAGACCACTATTGCGGATACCCACTGAGATGTATCTGTTTCCTCTATCACGCCTTCCTTGCATAATTTCGCTAGCACCTCCTTTAGTTCTCCTCTTATTGACAGTGGAATTGATCTCACTTTGTGTTTGATGGGTTCTGCGTCTTCCTTTAATTTTATTTCGTGTATAAATCCTTTTACACACCCTATCACATCCTTAAAGACTTTGTTGTATTTATCCATTACTTCTTCTACTCCTACCTGATGCTCCTCCACACATATGTTATTAATGAAGTCTTCTTTTAGTATAATTGGTTCCTTAGCACCTGGTTGAAGAATCACACCTAACTTCGCTAAGTCCTTCCATCCTACTAGGATTCTGCCCTGCACTGCTACATATATCTTAGTCTTTATTTCTCTGCCTTTGAACATTAAGGTGTCCCAGAAATAACCCATAATTTCTATATCTTGTTCCCCAAATGCTTTCGGGTTTACATCAGTATCATGTAGTGTTACATCCTGCCATTTTTCTTTAAATAATTTGTCCGATATAATTGTTATAGGTGACCCTGAATCAGCAGTGAACTGTAATTCTACATCTCCTATTTTTACATCACCTATTGGCCCCTTTATCTTCCCATGCACCATCTCTACACATAGTACAATTTTATCACACATTTCTTCATCAAAATCCCCCACTGTATTCACCTTCACATTTTCAGTAGGTTTCTTTGTTTTCCATAGCGCAGTATAGTGACCATACCTTTTACATTTTGCACATTTTTTGTTAATGACGGGACATGTCCTGCAATCTGCTAGATGTTCCTGCAACCCACATCTGAAACAACTCAAATTTCTACTTCCTACCGTCTTGTCCCCCCAACTTTTCCCAAAACTTTTGCTGTCACTTTTCTTCTTTTCCTGTAAGTAGAACACATTATCATTACTATTGCTGCCTGACAACACTTTAGTAGTAACTAACGACCTTACTATTGCTTTAGCAATGTCTGTTACATCCTGTAGTGTGGGGTTTCTGCATGTCAACAACCTCTCTTGCACCTTTTTGGAATAACAATAAAACACCACTTGGTCTCTTATATAAATATCAGTCCTTTCATTGAATTCACAATCCTTTGCTAACACTCTCAAACATGCTATATACTCTTCGATAGTTTCACCTTCTTCCTGTTTTCTGAGCTTAAATTTATGCCTGCCAACCATTATATTGCTTTCCTCATCATACTGTTTTTCAAGCCTTTTTATTGCCTCCTGATATTCATTGAGGATTATAAATACTCCGGGTGGACTCTCATACTCTGGCAGGCTATCAAAAACCTCTTGACCGGGTTTCCCTAACAATCCGAATAGAAGCGATTTCTTTCTCTCTGTGTCGTACCCCTTACCGTCTATTGATACAATATAGTTCTCAAAAGCTCTCAACCAACTCTTCCATTTCATTATGGGTTTCTCTGGTTCTTCCAGGAATAGTGGTGGTACGCAGATATTGTTACTTTGCGCCATACTTTATGTTTTATCCTCAGTGATGGTTGCTTTATTTAGCTTAGTGACCTTTGTTTATATGCAAAAGATTCTCCTTCTTCTTCACATTAATATTTGTGTAATATGTAAAACCTGTTCTTATATTTCCTCTTGCAATGTCAACCGCCTATTAATCGCTTTGTTTAATGAGGATACACTCCCTTGTACTTTGATGGTCTGCTCTTATTTATTTATCGTCTCATATGACACTCTTTTGTGATATTTATTGCACCTCTTTCATTTGTTTCTCTTTACGCGGCATAGTGCAGTTAGATTGTCAATTTCTCCTCCGCTCGATTCCTCACGTTGTTCTGACAGGGTTTGCCTTCATTCAGTTTCACAAAATGGCTGCCAATTTACGTCAGTGACGCTGTGCCAATCAGCTGGCTAGAATTTCATGACGCTCACTCAGCTCCCGTCATGTCTCACACGGTTGTCAATTTCGCTCAGTGCCTCCACACAATTTCCTCACAGCCGCAGATCACTTAACGGTATGTCACTTACTTCCGTTATTCATTTCTGTTTGCCGCGTTCACATTAGTCACCCACTGCTCGATTTCCCATGCTGTTTAATTTTCCGATGATATCGATAGTGTCCATGAGCCTCTCCTACGCTTACATCCTCGTCGCCATTGTTATAAAGATGAGAAGGACAGAAGTGGAAGGATGAAGTATTTATTAAGTACAGGAGGGCCCACGGGGATACAGCTGGGGCAAAGTAGAGTGGGGAGAAGGTGATGAAAAATGCCCCGGACGCTGGGATGACGTCACTTAAATACACATTCCTAACATTCCAAAATGGAATGCATGACGTAAGTACATGAACATAAATAACGCACTATAACCAGAGAGTAAGGTCGCCGATAAGGACCAACATTATTAAATCACAACACTTCTCCTGCTTCGCACATGCTCAGTTGAGCTTACAGCTGTCCTCAACTTGTAACTGTCAGGATGTGTCCACCAGAATTAGCTAACTGTCAGCCCCTCCCACTTGTTGCCAGCACACTCTCTGTATGACCTTGTATGTATTTGAAACCAGCATTCTGTACTTGCACCGCCTTCATTTGAGCCCCTGTGTGGGAATAAAAGGACCAAACTCCTTCCAGTCAGTGTGCTACTTCATACATTGCCGAAGGGTGTTGTGTGAATGTAGTTCCACCTCATGAGGTTTAATAAACTCTGTTTTTTCTATTCCAACTTCTTTCAATTGGTCTGAGGACTCTGTGCAGAGAAGGGAGAACTCCTAGCACTGGTAGGCCTTGCTGAGGCTCACCACCACAGTAGCAAAGTAGATACTTTTGAAACGCTCTATGATTTGTTTCCATGGGAGCACGTGTCTGCTAATTGTTTTCCAGAGCTACACCAGCACCTTATTGATAGCAAGTTAACTAACCCTAGGAAGCTTGGTGAGGAGGCGGACTGCTGGGTCAGTACCAGGGTCCACAAGGGTCATGTGGGTGACTCAGCCAAAGGTGAGCAGGGTCCCCAGCAGAAGAGTGGCGGGGACTAGGGTAAACAGAGGGAGTTCCAGAAAGTACCCCAAAGTAATTCCCAAGGGAACCAAGGGAAGGGTTCCCAGCCTCCGACTGAGAAGAAGTCAGAGTCCCCGACAGGTAAACCTGTTCATAGGGGGCCTGCTACATGCTTTCAGTATAAGCAAGTGGGACACCGTTGGTATGATCCCCAGTGTCCCCAAAAGGGTCAGTATGTGCCACCACGTGCACCACCCCGTCAGTGTAGCCCTGGGGGGGAGATGGGTGTCCAAGGTGGGTGGGGTCCCGCAGAAATGTCCCTTGTCTCTTTAGGAGACTTTGAGATGGTCCCTAAAGCTCAACTACCTGATAACACTAAAACATACAGGCAGTGGGTGACCATCAATGGCCATAGAGTGGAGGCTCTTAGAGACACTGAAGCCAGTGTGACAGCTGTCAGGTGTCACTTGGTGTCTGAAGAGCAGGTGGTCACCAATGCATTCTTCCCAGTGGTTGCCGCTGACAACACAGAGAGCCACTTCAAGGTGGCTCAGGTTCCCTTTGAGTGGGACGGGGTCTCTGGTACCCTTCAAGTGGCTGTAAGGCCAGACATGCCTGTTGATTGTCTGTTGGGCAATGATTTGGAAAGCTCCCCTTGGGCTAAGGTGGAGAAGAAGGCTCATTTGGAGATGTTGGGTCTGCCTGAGTGGGCGTGTGTAACCTCTCGGGCTATGGCAGCCAGTCAGGGTGTTCAAGAGGTCCTGGAGCCTGAAAGTATGGCCCAGGAACTAGCCGTAAATAGAAGAGGTGGGGGGCACGGGAAACCAGCTCCCATTGTTCCCACAGTCCAGGAAGAGGCAGACCATGAGGGGGATGCCCTGGAACCTACAGGGGGACAAATTGCTGAACTGGGGGACCTACCTGATCTCACCCATTAGCAGCAAGAAGGAGAACCCTCTAGGGAGGAATTGTGTGCAGAGCAGAAGAAGTGCCCTTCTCTTGTGGGGTTGCGGCAACAGGCCACAAACCAGGTAGCAGGTGATAAGTCTGGATCACATTGGATCTACTGGGAGAACAACCTCCTGTATAGCGAGCCTAAGGTTGCTGAGCCTGGGTGCCCAGCAACCTGAAGTACCCCAGTGCTTCAGAGCATTCCTACTGAGGTTGGCTCATGATGTGCCTTTAGCTGGACATCAGGGGCAGGACAAGACCTTTGAAAGGCTTGTCACCCACTTTTATTGGCCCCAGATGCGCAAGAATTCAGATACTCATTGTAGGACGTGTCAAACTTGCCAGGCAAGTCGGAAAAGTGGAAGGTAGACAATGCTTCTCGCCAACCTTACCCTGTAGTCAGTACCCCCTTTGAATGGGGGGCATTGACATTGTGGGGCCACTGGACCCCAAGACAGCGATGGGTAACACGTTCATCCTGGTCTTGGTGGACCATGCTACCCGGTACCCATAAGTCATCCTGCTCAGGACAGTGACGGCCCCCGTGGTGGGACGTGCACTGATGGGGATTTTCTCCCATGTGGGGTTCCCCAGAGAGGTGGTGTCTGACAGAGGTACCAACTTCATTTCCAGTTATATGAGGTCCCTGTGGAAGGAGTGTGGTATTACATACAAGTTCACCACTCCTAACCACCCCCAAGGTAATGGGCTGATTGAGAGATTCAACTGGACCCTTAAAGGCATGATCATGGGTCTTGAGGAACCGATGAGGCAAAAGTGGGACATCCTCTTGCCATGCCTTCTGTTTGCTTACCGTGAGGTGCCACAGAAGTCCCTAGGGTTCAGCCCCTTTGAACTGTTGTATGGATACCCGGTAAGATGACCTTTGAGTCTGGTCAAGGAAGGCTGGGAGCAATCTCCCAGGAAACCTCACCCGGATGTACACACTTACATGCTGGCCTTCAGGAACCAGACTCGGCGATTCAGACAACTCGCTCAGGCGAATCTGGAAGCCAGCCAGGAGGACATGAAGCGATGGTACGATCAGAATCCCACTCTGATTGAGCTTCAACCTGGACAGAAAGTTTGAGTCATGGCCCCTGTAGAGCCTTGTGTGCTCCAGGACAGGTGGACCAGACCATTTGAGGTGGTGGAGTGCAAGAGTGATGTCACCTATCTGGTGAACTTGGGATCTCCCAGGAAACCTTTTTGGGTCCTGCAGGTTAACCGCCTTCCTGAAGCCCCACTTACAAATGTCCGAAGTGGGCACGCTCCTAGCAACAGATGATGCAATGGAGGGAGAGACAGAGCCTCTTCCTGACCTCTTGTCTGCAACAGAGCAAGATGGATCAGTGGATGGTGTCAGCCTCTCTGCCACACTGACCCCTGATTAGCAGCAAGATTGTCGCCAACTGTTGGGACAATTCTCTGATTTGTTTTCCTTGATTCCTGGTGTCATTGAGTGGTGTGTTCATCATGTGGACACTGGGGACAGTCCTCCTGTGAAGCACAAGGCTTACAGAGTGAATGACAAGGTCAGTGCTTACATCAAGGAGAAGGTTTCCAAGAAGTTCGCCTTAGGGGTGATTGAGTCCTCCAACAGGCCCTGGGACAGCCCAGTGGTCTTGGTCCCAAAGGCTGCTGCGCCTGGTGCCACACCTGAACTCCGGTTCTGTGTGAACTACCGAGGACTCAATTCAGTCACCAGGACTGACGCGCACCCCATCCCCAGAGCTGATGAGCTCATTGATCGGTACCTCAGCACATTTGATTTGATGTCTGGGTACTGGCAGATCACCTTGACTGATGGGGCCAAAGAGAGGTCAGCATTCTCCACACCAGATGATCACTACACCTTCCGGGTTATGCCTTTGGTGTGAAGAATGCCCCTGCCACCTTTCAGTAGTTGGTCAACCAGGTGTTGGCTGGGCTGGAAGATTTCAGTGCCACCAACCTGGATGACATTGCAGTGTTTAGCGCCAGTTGGGAAGAACATCTGCGCCCCCTCTGGGAAGTGTTGATGGCACTGCGCAAGGGAGGCCTCACGATCAAGGCGAATAAGTGCCAGATCAGGCAGGGTTCCGTGGTGTACTTGGGGCAACAGGTAGGAAGCGGCCAGGTGGCGCCCCTACAACCAAAGATTGATACCATCCTGGCATGGGAACCAGTAAAGACTCAGACACAGGTGAGAGCCTTTTTAGGACTCACAGGGTACTACAGGAGGTTTGTCAAAGGGTATGGCAACATTGTTGCACCCTTGACTGAGCTGACTTCCAGGAAGCAGCGCAAAAAAGTGAACTGACTCCCTGAAGACTGCCATGTGCACAGCACCCGTGTTTCAGGCGCCCAACTTCTCAAAGGAATTCATTGTTTAAACAGACGCTTCAGAGCATGTTGTGATAGGTGTTCTATCACATATTAATGAGGAGGGCCTAGACCAACCTGTAGCCTTCATCAGTAGGAGGTTACTTCCACGGGAACAGAGATGGAGTGCAATTGAGCGTGAGGCATTTGCTGTGGTTTGGGCACTGAAGAAGTTGAGACTATCCTTGTTTGGGACTTGCTTCCTGGTTTAGAACGACCACAGACCGCTCAGATGGTTGATGCAGATGAGGAGTGAGAACCCAAAGTTGTTAAGGTGGTCCATTTCCCTACAGGGAATAGACTTTACGGTGGAACTCTGCCCTGGTACAGAACACACCAATGCTGATGGTCTGTCTAGATTGTTCTGCCTTAGTGAAGAGAACTCCCAAGTGGAAGGGTAGTTCTCCCCACATTTCAGCTGGAGCGACACGTGTTAGACCTGGTATCATTGGCATGAGTCTCCCTTCCATTTTATACCGATTACCTCCTCTGTCTTTGATCTGTTTTGCTGGTTAGATGCTTTGGGCACTGTGCCACTGCTATTCAGTGCCACAGTGCAAGTGCTCCCTATGTTAAATTGATGTATAGATTAGTGACTATGTGATTGGGTTATTTGATTTACTTGTCAGCCCCTAGTACAGTGCACCATGTGTGCCCAGGGCTTGTAAATCAAAAGGCTTGCAGCACTGGTCATGCCACCCACAGAAGCAGCTTGTAAAGTGTGTCTCAGGCCTGCCATTGCAGAGCCTGTGTACAGTCTAGGACTGCAATGTCAACTTGGTAAGTGCACCCACTTGCCAGTCCCTAAACCTTCTCTTTTCTTCCTATCAGACACCCCTAAGGTAGGCCCAAGGGCAGGGTGCATTGTAAGTATAAGGTAGGACATGCCATGGTGTATGTGGCATGTCCTAATAGTGAATTACAGCCTTTTCGTTTTTCACTATTGCAAGGCTACCTGTTCCCCATAGGCCAGAATGGGCAGTTTGATTATAACATCTTATAATCCTAACTGACTAAGGGAACATGGTAGAAATTCGAATTTAGTATACCAGAATGATAAAATACCTCTTTTAGTATAGTTGGTTTTAACATTCTGTGTTTGAAAATACCACTTTTAGAAAGTAGTTTTTTTTGCTTAATTATCCATGCCTGCCTCTGCTAGCTTGTGTATTCCTTTTCTGGAGTTTGAGTGACAGGGGTTGGGGGATTCCAGGAGACAGGGTGAGTCAGTACAGGGCTGAATAGAGAGATCTGCATTTAGATGGGTGGGAGGAGTTGCACCTGGGACCTGAAGAGGACTGTGCCATCCCTCCACAATGCTGGCTCCACCTCCTGTGGTGTGTCTGATGTCCCTGGCCTACCCTGTGAAAGGAAAGAAGGAGTCTTGTGAACAAAGTGCTCCAAGACTGACCAGAACTGGTTTGGACTAGGCAAAGGCCCCTCTGCCTTCAGAGGACCAAGGATTTTGCAGTATATATATGGCGACCTAGATCCCAAGACTTTAGATCACTTCTGGGAACAAGACAAACCTTTTGCCAAGGAGAAGAACCAAGGAAGTTGCAGGGGTTTGGACTGTCCCTCTGCCAGTGGGCTCTTTGGTGGGTTGGCCTGCAGTGGTCTCTTCATTGCTAAGGAAAGGAGAAGGAACTTTTAAAGAACTTTCATCATCTTGCAGAATATTACTTCAAGGGCTTGATTTGATCTTGCCTCCTGGTCAAAGTCTCAGGGATACCAGACTTCACCCCTTCTGTTTGCCTGCATCTGGAACTTGCTGTTCTAGTGGCTACAGGAGGAATCCTTCAACATCGACACCGGCGAGCGACCCCATCATCTGCATCGAAGCCGTGAGCGCTGCTTCGACTTGCAACGTAGACCCGACGCAGGCCGCCATGCCACCTCAACACCAGCGAACGACATCGTAAGCCTGCCATAGCCGTGAGCGATGCTCCAACTTGCGACGCCGGCCCGGGGCCTGCTGCTGTGCCGCATCGACTCCGCAGCCGACATCATCGCGGAACCTATCGCCGATGTGGGTGGTCAAGAATCCATCGACATCGTACGGAACCGTGGTTTCTGCGCCATTGTGACGTCACCTCCTCTCCGGGCAGGAACCGACACCTCCCCTCCCTGCGCAAGCATCCAGGTCCCTATGCATCATCTTGCCCGAAGCAGACGCCGCCACAAGCCAACAACGCCGCACCTCCCTGATGCCGTGACCTGTCTTTGTTTTCACGTTTCCCAGGTACTGTTCACTGTGGGTCTTGTTTGACTCCGGGCCCGACGCCGTGCATCTCCCGGTCGGCTCCGTACTTTGGGATTTCTTTGACCTTGACGTCGTGATCAATCCCATTGGGGTTATGTGTTGCTAAAGACTGCTTTTAAGTGAATAACCTGTTTTTGAGCTATTTCTACCATCTTGAAGAATTATTATTGAGTACAGTATTGTGGATTTTTGTCGTTTGTGGTCTTGTGTTAAGTCCATATAAAGAATACTTATTTTTATAAAATCTGGTTTTGTCCATCTGTAGTGTTTTCACTGTATTACTGTGCTTAACACACTGCCTCTGAGATAAGCCTGTCTGCTCATGCCAAGCTACCAAGGGGGTGAGCAGGGGTTATCCAGCATTGTAATCCCCTTATCCTGACTTAGAAGCAAGGGTCCCTATTTGTTCAAAGGTGTATACCATTGCCAACTAGAGACCCCCAGTTCTTCTAACATCCCCTAGTCCTTGATACTGTTAGATTTGGTTTGGTCACTCAAGCTGGGTCGGAGTAGTTAAACTACCTTTTAGAAACTTTTGAAGAGTTTGCAAACTTTTTGTTGACCAATGCTTGCTTGCAGTTGAAATTAAAAGTGAGGTTTGAATAATCATATATCAGGAACATTCCGGTTGATTTTTTATAATCTTTCACTCTAAAATGAAACTGTATTTTTATGAATTGGTGTTATTCTTCTTCCATGTCATGTGGCTTCTTAATTTGCTGTCTAGTACTGTTAAATGCTTTACTCTAAGTTCCTTTATTCAAGCCTTGCTGCTCAAAAGTCATAGTTACCCAGGGGGTGAGCTTATGGTTGTTCAATGAGCCTGACTGTACTCAATAAAGGTTTTGCAAGGGTATTCCATGATAAGACCCCGTCTAGTGTGGTAAATAAAATATTACCCTGGCTGAATTTCTAGGCATTAACAATTAGCATGCATCAAGTGAGAAGCAGAGTCCGTGGTATCTGAGTTAAAATGGGCTTTATTCCAATAACTCGAATCAAAGGGAGAATATGTTCCATCACCACAGAGGTTCAGGAAGAGTCTTCTAACATTTAATAACAAAACATTATATTATATACTTTTTACTCCTTGTACATAGGAGCAGGCGCAAGACAGAAAATGAGATAAGAACATGTGGGTGTGCATGAGGGTGTGTACTTTGATGAGTCATAGGTAGGTGATAGGTAGGTGTCATAGGTGGGTGGTACACAGAGGAGGAGTTTGCATGACCAGCTCGAACTGTGCCCTAATTGTGCAACTTTGAGCATGACATGCAATTGACGTGTAACTGGGTGGAGGCTGACTTTCAACCTAGCAGAGAGATCTTTTATGTCAAGGCGACCAGCACATCTAGTACAACTGATATCTAGAGTCAGCAAGCAAAAGAAGCAAAGGTTGTTCGTCACTAAAAGACAGAGAGGGCATATTTATTTGTTCATTGCATGAGCTTTCTATGGGTGCAAGCACTGTGATTTACTTATATGGAGACAGAATGGCTAGGCCTATCTCCCTCGGACGGGTTCTGTGTACTTTTCCTCAGATAACTGTTATTCATAATAATACTGTCTTGGCAGGCCTCTTGCTGGGCTTCTCTCGCCTGAGCTAGAAGTATGCGAGGTCAGAGGGACGTAACTGCAGCTCCAGTGTGTCAGGAGTCATGAAAAACATTAATTCAGGGACTGGTGGTTCAATCTGAACCACAAAAAGGGTTCAGTACGATATTTATTAGAGGTGTACAATGCAAAATGCAAATACATGGGCCTTATGCTAACTTAACGTTTGGGAGACTTGATGACTGGCATTTCTAGTGCAGGACATGATTGCAGGGGCCTAGTGATTCAGGCCACTACGGGAAATATGCATGGGTGACATGCACATGACATGTAACATAGGGTATATGTAGAGGACATATTTGGTCATATTTGGTCAGGCAAAATATAATTTTCCTCATTCCCTCCTTGTTCCCTACATAACCCTTTAGGATACATCTATATTCATGAGACCGTATAGTTCATCATACAGAATCATTTGTTCATTTTTAACTCTTTGTTTACGTGGATGGGGAATACAGGCAGTAGCACACAGGCTGCAAATCGCCGGGCCGCACTGCAGACAGAGACAGCAACCAAATACCATAAGTAGGGCTATTCCTAGGAAGGACATAACTTTCCATCCCCATGCAGATATTACACCCCAGAACCAACTGGACCAAGTCCATGTGCCTGGATCTTGATGTATGGCATTAGCAATCTTGTGGAGTCTTGTTATTGCTTCGTACACAGATGGTGCATTATCTGGGATGAAAACGCAACAACTAGATCGGATGACTCTACAGGCTTCACCCCTATCCGCCAAGATGACGTCTAGAACGAGGCGGTTTTGAAGAACGACAAGTCTAATAGCAGACTGTTCCTGGGTTAAGTTCGCCAGGGCAGATGCAGTTATATTTACAACTGTTTCAAGAGTCCTTGTTAACCTGCGTATCAGTTTACTGTTTTGGACGGGACCTTTGAAGAAAAATAATCCTCTGTTGAAATCTGTATATTGCTCCCAAGCTGTTTCAGTCTGATCAATCCCTGCAGAATCTGTCTCTCTCTTTTGTCTAACATGTTCTAGTTGTGAATCTCTATGATAATTTGATGGGGCTAGAAAAACGGGTGGCAATAAGAATGCTATATAACAAGTCCCACCCCAGTCTAAGGGCAGATGTACGTAGGCTGTCTGACCGCAAATGAAATAGGTATGGCGTGATGTTTTGAAAGAAGATAGTCCGTTATCATCAAACTCTACTACAGTGTTACACTTGCTGTGTCCCATATGTACTGAGCCTTTCTTACTAACACATAAATCACCTTTTGCTGGCAGGACTGATGTAAACGGTGGACCTGTGTTTTGCTTTGGCTGAACATTTAACATTATAAAATTAACAGATGCATTCCCCTGCTCGTACTCTTCATTCTCTAAATCGGATCCCTTTCTTTGGGGGAATCCGTCTTTGTCTGGAAAGCATGCTTCATTCATTACTTTATTCAGGTTTCCATATATCCAGCCACCTGGATAAGCTATGTACTTTCTATCTATTGAGGTCATTAGAGCAAACCATGCTCCACACGAACCATTGTGTGAGAACGGTAAAGGGTAGAAGGGCAATACTCCCTTCGTCTCTTGATAAGGGGGCAGTTGGCCACATGCCCAGCAATTAGTCGCATTGCTGGTCTGGTGAGAATGGTGTAACATTCGAATAAACGTATTGTTACGTAGTGCAAGTCGATATGACAGTTCATGGGGAGGCAGGTCACTAAATGTATGCTCTATGGTGCTGTTACTGGAAGAGTGTATATGTGAGGAAATGGGAAAGAAAACATGTAGCAATAAACTGACACCAATTATAACAATGCACAGAATAAAAAGGACGATTAAAGTAACTATACATCTACTGCGTATTATCTTGCAGTATTTTTCCCTCTTATCTCTCTTCCTACTATTCTCGTTTTTACTATTCTTGTTTGTGATCTTATACATGTCAGAAAACTTAGTCTAACCGATTCACCACCGGGTGGGCTTAAACAATTAAACTACGTCTGACTTACTAGATCTCACTCTAGACCTATACTCTTGCTGAGGGGTATTTTCTAGCAAAGGTCAGTGTTCTTTTTTTTTTTTTTTAGACGTTTCAAAGTTCCAAAGTGTCTTTTGTAGTGATGAAGGTGAGTTCGGCCTTTACGTCCTTCCACCAACGTGGCTCAAGGGGACTTGAACGATCAAAGATCCTGAGGAGTCCAAATTCTCCTGGTGCTATGGCATGTTCCTCGACCTGGGTGTTTGTCAGGGAAGGCGGCAGCAACCTGTGAATGAAAAGAGAGTAGTGCAGAAATCAAGGAAGCCAGGTAATCTGTCAGCATGTTACTCTCAACATCAGTTAGTTTTTCCTTTCTAGGCATAGGCGTACGCCACATATATAGTCCATAAGGCGATAGGCCTGTTCTGGAATGAGCTACCATACGCATGTAAAAGAGGGCAACCGGCAAGGCAACCATCCAATCCACGCCTATTTCTGTACAGATCTTAGCAATTTTTTTTTGCCTTGAGGGTCTGATTATGTCTTTCTACAAGGCCTACTGCTTCTGGGTGTCTGACACAATGGAACTTCTTTCCTAACAGAAGTGACACTTGTTTCATTAATTCAGAGGAGAATGGCTGATCGTTATCTGAATAGATCACATGAGGTAGATCACATGAGGTGATTCATAGCTGGGGAAGTACTGCGCACTAATTGTCTGGCTGTTGTAACAGCAGTATAATCTGGAACTGGATATGCTTCTGTCCATCTAGACAGTGCACAACTACTAAGACGTACTTGTAACCTCTACATCTGTCCATTTGGATATAATCCATCTGGAGAACCTCAAAAGGGTGGTCAGGAGGATGAAATCCGCCTTGTTCCACCGGAATGCCTTTACCTGGATTGAACTGACAACAGATCGTACATGTTCGTATTTTCTGCTTCACTGCTGCACATAGGTGCTTGTTAAACCAAATATACTGTAAACAGTCTAGCATTGCCTTCTTTCCTAAGTGTGCGGGACTATGTGTTGGGCTTATGATTATTCGTACCATAGAATCTGAAAGAAACCATGTGCTTTTTCCCTTAGTCATCCAACCTTGGTTAATCTGGACCCCTCCTTGTTCAGTCCATTTCTTTATCTCATCTGCAGTGGCATGTGTCTGTATGTCGAGTACATCTTGTGTGGGATCCCTGACTGTCATACATGTTGTCAGTAATGGTAACTCTGTCCTTGTCGTGTCTGGTGGTGTCTGTGCTGTCTGAGCTGTTCGGTCTGCCAGGTCATTACCCTGGGTAATGGTGTCTGTAACTTTGGTATGAGCTTTATATTTCAGGATAGAAATGGCTGTAGGTAAATGTATGGCTTCTAACAGGGCTTGAATAAGCTGGCTCATGCTGAATCTTGGCACCATGAGAGGTCAAGAAACCTCTCTCTTCCTCCTCAGGACCCCGAAATCATGAACAACGCCATAGGCATATTGTGAGTCTGTATAAATGTTTACTTTCAAGTGCTTTGCTCTTATGCAGGCTTGTGTCAGAGCAATGAGCTCTGCTGCTTGAGCAGACAGTGTGTCTATTTTCTGTGTCTCTATGACTTCAGTGGTCACGGCATACGCTGCTACTAAGTCTCCTGTACTTGTTCTCATGCATGATCCATCTACATAGAGTGTCAGGTCTGGGCCTAGAAGTGCAATATCTGTCAGGTCTTGTCTTGGTTTATTCATTACTTCCACATAGTCATGTGGTGATGCATTTACTGTACTTGAGGGCAAAAGTGTTGCAGGATTCAGAATGTTACAACGTCTGATCTCTATGTGTGGTTGAAATAATGTCAGTTCATATCCTGTCAGTCTCGCTACAGTCAAATGTAAAAATAAATAAAAATAAAAAAGCATAAAATGTTTACTGTAACATGGAGTCGCTTAAAACTGGCGCTTGACATAATGCTCTTTTTAATTCCTCAAATGCCAAGGTGTGTTCTTGTGTCCTAGGGAGAACAGTCAACATGGCTGCCTCCTGTGTAGTTAACTGTATGAGTGGTTTGGCTAGATATGCATACTGGGGAATCCATTGCCTACAGTAAGAAGTGAGGCCAATAAAGGCACGTACTTCCTTTTGTGTCCTGGGCTGTGAAAGGTTAGTAATGAGCTGTATGATTCTTGTGTTAGCTGTCTAGCGTGATAGCTGTATACCTGGTGTACCCCCCTTGGAAAGCAAGTGTTGTACACCACTTGCTTTACACAGAAAGTACAAGACTGTCAGAGATGCAATGTCACAGTCTGGTTCTGATCTTGCTGCAATTAGAATGTCGTTTGTGTTGGTAGGCATGTAAACACTGTCTAGCTGTCTTTAGTGTCTGACTGTAAATGCTAGGGATCACTGTCATCAATCTAGCAAAAATAATTATATAAAAATAAATAAATAAATAAAAATGAATTCTCAATTCAAAAGCACTATTTTATATTGGGGAACCTCTATCCAAAACCTCTGCACTTTTACAATAAATCCTACTCTAAATCCTGGTAATAGTATGACCATACTACCTACAATATGTTCTCTAAATGTATCTGAATAAAATCCACATTATTCTTGTCATAAACAGAAGGCCTAGTGCCTCGATACTCCTTTGAGAAACAGCCCCTCCCTCTAGAATTATGTTCGCGCTCGGAGCTCTGAATCAACTCCAAGCCGGGCTACACTGAGATCTAAAATTGAATGACTGCCAGATGCTGAACTCATTGCAAGAGCAAGACTCCTGCCAATTATTCTGTTTACACTACTGGGGGAATAACTATCCATTTGCAAGCGTGACTTATCTGAAGTCAATGAAGCTGGCTGCAAGGAAGAGCCTGACTCAGCTGGAGGACAGCCAATAATTGTCCGCGGAAAGGAATTGGAGGATGGCCAACAAGACAGGCACTGCTCGCTCCAAGAGGGAGTAGCCCTCCCTTTACATAAACATTCACTGGGAACCAGGCCATCTCGGTCTCGGACGGACTGTCTCAAGGTCAAACACATTCCTTGTACTTCATAACATATCTCTTCCCAGGCCAGAGCTTTTCTAACTTTAACTGAAGCACACTTTAAAACGTGTTAAAAAGTAAATTAACAAAGACATATATTTTTCTGTAACTGAGTGACATGCTAGCATTTTAAATTATTCTGTACTGCTACTAGCTGCAAGGGAAAAAATAAACAGAACAAAACAATCATGGCATGGAAACACACCATATTTTACTTTTTTTTGAAAATAACATGTCGAACTCCTTAATTCTGCATTGCATAACCAATATTTTCATAAGTAAGTGTGCAAACTTTTCTATTCTACCTATTAAAATGGCCAGACTCATACTTTTTCAAAAGGCCATGTTTTCTAATTTTAGTGGGGACTGTTCTCTGCACATATCAATTGAAGCAGCCTGTCAAAGTACATAGGTCAGTCTTAAAACTAAATGCAAATTAAACTAATGTAGGGGACACATAGCAATGCATTAAGATGGTAGTGCATTAAAGCTATCAAAAAGGGCCATGTTCATTAATTTCACAAATAGCCACTTACCTAATTGAGTGGGCTAACATTCACACGCTATTCTAAAGGGCAGCTTGCATTGGGAAAAATATTCTGTAGAAACATTCCTATTAAAAAAACACACTGTTCTATTACACTAATAAAAACACATTCTATGAAGGATCTGATTTATATTTTCTTGTCAACCCTGAAAACATCTAAGCACCCTCCGTGCAAAACCCTTATCTCAATTCGACTGGTCTATTTACAACTATACCGACCTCTGAGCAAAACACATTAAATCAAGTGTTCCAATGCAAAAACCCTTACAAATACACTTCTTTACTCTCCATGCAACATTTTACCATTCAATCTGCAAACAGAATACGCCCATTGGATAACATGGCAAATCGCACCTCCACACAAAACATGCTTTTTTCACCACTTCCACAGCTCGGATCCTTTTCAAATTTGGCATCACAGTAGTCCAAGCTATTCCCTAAATCCTCACCAAAAAGCAACCAAATCCCTCCACTGGAACGGGTACGAATTTCCGCTCAAAAACACGCCCCCCCCCGCAAACACAAAAAAAAAAACGCCAGAATCCCTCAACACCTTGTTAAAACAAATACTGCCTTCTCAATAAAAGATATTAACTCTTTGGCAGCCGAAGCACAATCATTCCCCAATGACTGCAGTACATGGGAAAGTCATGAACTCATCTCTCCACGTTATCACAGAACACATACGCACATCTTCAAAACATTTTCTCTAAGCACTTGAAAGAGATCCAGCTCTCTCCTGCCTAACGTAATGGCTAGGGACCTGATGATAACATGCTCTGCACAAGCCATAACTACATGGCGCTATTCACAAGCCATATTTACATGAAACTCAACAAGTTACAAAAATGACACGCTATTCACAAGGCATATTTACAAGGAGCTATACTTAAGAAAATTCAACAAACTACTCACAAGTCTTAATCACAAGTCGCTATTCACAAGCAACTACAAGCCACTCACAAAGCGTTACACACATGGATGCAACAAACTACTCACAAGTCTCAAGCACAAAGCGCAATTCACAAATAAACCAACTAGTTACTCACAAGGCACTTGCGCAGTCCAGAAAGGACTTGTCTAGATACAAGGAAATGAACTCTTCAGATGTTGTTGGCTTTAATTCTACATACTCTAAAGGGTACAGGTGGTGGCGTTCTCTACCTACTGGGTCTTTCTGAGGTGGTCACTTTAGCTAGTTTTTTCTGACAGAACGGGATAAATACCAGTTAACAACGGCATTTCTTGGCTTGTTTAGTTCTCTCTGCTTTATTGAATTCTTTCTCTGTTCTCCTATGTCACTCTTTGCGCCATAACTCAATAGCGTCTTTCTGAGAGGGTCTTGACTTTTTAATACATATCATGACCCGGTGTGTCTCTAGGCCGTATTTTAACTGTCTATTCTAGTATACCTTTTCTGGTCCCTATCTGACGTAATCTTGATCTTGAAAACAGAAACCAATACAATGGAAACACAATACACAAAAATAGACTGAAACATTCAACAATCATTCATACAAGACACATTATAACACTAAAACAGACACAGTCTAACCTGATACATGGAATAAAACATGTACTTGAAAAACAGTTTTGTGCACTGAAAATACAGTACAACCATACCGGTCCCAAAAATTGAGACACGTCTTTACCGGGCCCACCTTTTACCGTGGGCCCGTCTTGACCGTTCTCATTTAAAATGAGTCCGTCTTGAACTTGATGCAATCCCCATAGTGGTACTCACCAGGAAAGCAGAACTTGAAACTTGAAACTTGAAACTTGAAGGCCTCGGAAACTTGACTTGACTACGCTTGCGCCTTGGAACAGGTGGACCTCTGGAGACCTCGGACCTTGCTCTCTCACGGGCTGGGCCTCTGGTTGAGACGATCCGCTTTCCTCACCGCCTCACATGGATGCCTGGTCGCAGTCCGTCCTCCTCCGTGGGCCTGAGGGAGTGGCAGGAAGACCTGCTGGTGCGCTTTGAAGTCCGTCACGGCTGTAGAAGGGGGCAAAGACTAGACCCACAACTCCGGCGAGTGGGGAAAGGGATATGTCCATGTAAGGGCGCCAAATTATGTGGTAAATAAAATATTACCCTGGCTGAATTTCTAGGCATTAACAATTAGCATGCATCAAGTGAGAAGCAGAGTCCGTGGTATCTGAGTTAAAATGGGCTTTATTCCAATAACTCGAGTCAAAGGGAGAATATGTTCCATCACCACAGACGTTCAGGAAGAGTCTTCTAACATTTAATAACAAAACATTATATTATATACGTTTTACTCCTTGTACATAGGAGCAGGCGCAAGACAGAAAATGAGATAAGAACATGTGGGTGTGCATGAGGGTGTGTACTTTGATGAGTCATAGGTAGGTGATAGGTAGGTGTCATAGGTGGGTGGTACACAGAGGAGGAGTTTGCATGACCAGCTCGAACTGTGCCCTAATTGTGCAACTTTGAGCATGACATGCAATTGACGTGTAACTGGGTGGAGGCTGACTTTCAACCTAGCAGAGAGATCTTTTATGTCAAGGCGACCAGCACATCTAGTACAACTGATATCTAGAGTCAGCAAGCAAAAGAAGCCAAGGTTGTTCGTCACTAAAAGACAGAGAGGGCATATTTATTCGTTCATTGCATGAGCTTTCTATGGGTGCAAGCACTGTGATTTACTTATATGGAGACAGAATGGCTAGGCCTATCTCCCTCGGACGGGTTCTGTGTACTTTTCCTCAGATAACTGTTATTCATAATAATACTGTCTTGGCAGGCCTCTTGCTGGGCTTCTCTCGGCTGAGCTAGAAGTATGCGAGGTCAGAGGGACGTAACTGCAGCTCCAGTGTGTCAGGAGTCATGAAAAACATTAATTCAGGGACTGGTGGTTCAATCTGAACCACAAAAAGGGTTCAGTACGATATTTATTAGAGGTGTACAATGCAAAATGCAAATACATGGGCCTTATGCTAACTTAACGTTTGGGAGACTTGATGACTGGCATTTCTAATGCAGGACATGATTGCAGGGGCCTAGTGATTCAGGCCACTACGGGAAATATGCATGGGTGACATGCACATGACATGTAACATAGGGTATATGTAGAGGACATATTTGGTCATATTTGGTCAGGCAAAATATCATTTTCCTCACTAGCTATACCATATAATACACCTGGATGCTCACATTGGGACTTCGAATTTTTGAGGCTAAAAGCTGCTCTGAAAACCAAGAGAAGACCAGGACGAACCTGCTCTCTATTCGCCCAAGCTGGATCGTCGGTCGGCCTGACTTTGCAGCAGCTCCCGCTACGTTCTTCTACACAACAGTAAATGATATTATGTTGTCCTTTGCCAGAGGAGTATCTGGCCTCATGGAACTCTTTCGGCTACAGACTTCAGCTTCATCCCGCTGGAGAGTTTTGACTTCCAAAAAAGTGACTAAGTCTGAAAGTAGAAATCTTGACCGCAACTTGGGCCAATGGCTCCCGGGTAACGATGATCATTCCTTGGACACCGCCTGCAGCCTTGTCCCGTGAAACTTTACCTTCTCAGAATTTTTAAAAAAATGTTCTTCTAAGTCCGAAGGTAAGCTCCGACCAGGCTCAATCCACTTCTTGCATCCGACTAGTACTCCATCACTGTTGCCCATATTTTTCAACATTGACCTGGTCTCGTGAGACTAGATGCCTGCGGTTTGTGCTTTGATCTTTTATGCATAGATTTTACCGTAAACTTTAAAAATGTAGAACTCTGGTTCACTGATTGGACTTTTGTTTTGGAGTCAAATACTTTATTAAAACAAACTCATTTTTCAAACTTTGTGTGGGATTTTTCTTGTGTTGTGTTTTCACTTTATTACTGTTTGTGTGCTGCATATAAACTTTACACATTGCCTCTAAGTTATGCCTAACTCCTTTTGTACTAAGCTAAGAGAGGGTTAAGCACAGGTTAATTTAATTACTTTTGTAGTTCACCATAAAGGTATTGTGGCTACTGCTTGAGTATGGTTAACATCCCCCTCAACCAACAACCCAATTTCTCACACCCCTCAATCTTCTACTAGATCTTGAAAAAGAATCTGGAGACCCTAAAGCTGCAGTGTAACTCAGTCCTGATTTCATATATATCAATTGTTGACAGCGCAAGATGAATGTAGGCAAGATACCATTGCACTGTTGAATCAACCAGCCGAAAATGGACATAAGGGGCCGTATCAAGCATTGTCATTGTTTGCGCCTGGCGCACCTTTTATAAGGTGCGCCTGGGGCAAACAATGACAATGAGCCCTATTAGGATGTACGTGCTGCCCTTAGGGCAGCTGCAAACTTGCGCTGCCCTGGGGGCAGCGCATTCATATGAAACCAGCTGCTCCTTTTTTTCATAGTGCAGGCGGCACCCGCCTGCACTTTTAGAGGGGATTGGAGATCCCCATATAGGCGGGTGCAGTCAGTGACGGCATCTGCCTGCAAGGGGATGTCTGGGGGGGTCCATGTGACCCCTTTACCCACTGCAGAGGGCTGCTCTCAGGAAGAGTGCTGACAGTGCGCCACATTTTAAATGGTGCAGTGTCAGTGCGCCTCCTGAGGGCTTCTTTGACTCTGCGCCCGTGTCTGTAATATGATGCAGGCACCGAGTCAAAGAAATTTCCTCATTTGTATACAGCATGCCCCTATGCAAATGAAGGGAATTTGAAGGTAGAGCTGGCGCTTTAAGTGCACCAGCGCTATCGGTATTAGTAAAGGGGACACACATGCACCTGTGCCCCCTTTTATAATACCAAAGTGCCAGGGGCGTACAAACGGACACAAACACCCGTTGCGCCCCCGGAGCACTTATTGTAATACGTCCCAGAACAGTACTGTCAGACAGATGTTCTGTATCTAGGACAACACATCGAGAAAGGAGCAAGAAAAGAGTTTTGAGAACATTTCTGCCATATTACAAATGAATTCTCCCAAAACACACAGAGGTCAGGATTTTCCTGGAAATGGTGAGATACTATCATCAGTGGATTCCCAATTTTTCTCTAGTGACCAAGCATTTACAGATGCTTAAACACAATGATCTGTCAGATCTTCCAACAGGAGTACAACGATTTCAAAAAAAGCCTTCCTCGAGCTGAGAGAAAATCTCTGCTGCACCCCAGCTCTAGGAATGCCAGACTATGAGATGCCTTTTATCCTTTACTGTTCTGAGAGTTAAGAGTGTTTTCTATCAGTAATGTCTCAGATGCATAGAAACTCAAAATGGCTCATTGCTTACTTTCAGAAACTCTTGACCCAGTAGCCGCAGTGTTGCTGGGTTACCTAAAGGCAGTGGCTACAGTTGGGGTCAGCATTCAACAATGTGAATCTTGATCACAAACTCTGCTGTTAAATGAGGAGGCCTTCCAAACTGGATTCACGCATCACAATCTCGAAGAGTGAGACCAACTGGAGGAGAAGCGATAACAGTCACTACTGATGTCCAAAGGCTAAATTCAGTGTAACCTGAAGTTTAGAGGTAGAAGAAGAAGTGTGCCCTCAAGTGATTCAAAGTCAGCCTGCGGACTGTGGTGAATGAGCTACCAGTATCCACAGTGGCCCAAACTGAAGAAGCTGTAAGTGCAGACTTTGAGCTTGGAGAAGGTAAAGTGGTGTGATCAGAAGAAGGCCAGGAAATGAAAAGTGGTCGATCGAGAGTTTCTGTGTTTGAGTAATGCATTTCAGATGTCATTAATGAAGAGATGGGGACCAATGAGCAAAGTTATAGTGACAGTGACAGCCAGTAGTCAGGAGAACAAAGAGGACACAGGTGCCGAGTTGGAGGTACTCAGCTCCTGAATGGGCATACTTTGCTGAACGTGAAATTAACTTGAAAATATATTAGATTGGTGACCAACAAATTGCTTGAAAAAACCTTCATGATGAAAGCGGCCACATTCTGAATTTGACTGGATTTTGATGGAACTTAATTCAACTGATTATCCTGAATGACTGAACCTTTGAGTTGAACCTTTGAAGACCTTGAGAGCCAGTATTCCTGTAGAAGAGTAAGGATATCACTTTCAAAAAAGATTGACGTAGGACTAGGAATTGACTTTGAAGCAACTCAGCTTGATATCCATTATGAACAAGTCAATAGTTTGCAGAGCTTTACATAAGATACGGAGACACCAGTAGAATGCTTGTTTTTGTTATTTGTGAGTTTGCATTTTCCCCTTTTTTTTAAACTTTATTTATAGTTTAAATGGCCAGTACAGTTCAATTATGTTCACACAAGTATATGGTTATGTTGTTCATAGTACAGATAAGTCTGCCATACATGAAATTCCCACTCCCTACTCGCTTCCCAATGCTTCCCTCAGGATGGGTACAACTGAGCGACCTCTGACCCTGTAACCAGGTAGGTCGCCCCCTCAGCCACCACACGGTCCCCCTGTGCCGCTGTCCCGATGCCCGCTCTGTCCTCGCCTGGCTGCCCCTGACTGCTGCCATCCTTCTCTCCTCGGCCTCTGACTGTTTTTTCCTTCCTTTTTGTGCGAACTATTTTTCTTTCTGTGTCATCGCAGCATTCAACAATGTGAAGGCATTGTAATGGGCTATCCTCTTACAGTGATGGTGCCCCACTCTGTAAAAATTATGTAAACCTATATTCAGAATTAGCACATGACCAATAGTTGATTTACAAAGTATGAACAAATTATTCGTGTGGAAAAAATATCGCACTGAAGGGATGCTTATGTCTGAATCCTGATACACTGTTGCAATTGCTTTCATTTGATGAAACTGTTGATAAGGTAGACCATGAATGCCTGGATGTTACTGGGTTGTGTACCAAGACCTGACGTCTGAGGTGTCCCTCTGGAAGAGACTGGTTATATGCTGATGGTGGACGCCTCTTACTTGGGAGATGAAAGAGGGATTTTGACAGCAGACTATGCCATTTGCACCTTAGATGGTGTAGATGGAGCCTCATGTTTATATAATGTGACCTCTGCATATGTGCTGAACTGAGTGTTACTACTAGAGCCTGCTGTGTCACCATCTACACTGATAGTCAGTGCAGGTTTTGTGAGGTCCATGACTTCGGTCAGTCGGGTTTCATGAACTCATCTAGCTCCCCTATCAATAAGGCGCACTATGCCATGGAACTCTTTAATGCATTGGAGATTTCACCAAAGTGACCATTGTGAAGTACGCAGCACAAAACAGCAGACATTATTTTGTGACAGCGGGTAATAGATGTGTGAACAAGGTTGCCTGATATTGCGCTCTTGGGTCTTGAGCCTTCATTGGTGAATTTTAAGATCATGACACTTCAATGAATCTTTTGCTCACTGTTACTGATACATGGGAAGAGGTGAAGCGATTGCAGGAAGAGGCGATAGAATGTGAACAGGAAAGGTGGGTCAGAGAAGGTTGTACTAAGAATGAGGATGAAATCTGAGGTTCTGCAGATGGTTGCCCTATGTTACCCGATTCAATGTTGCCTCCTATGGCATGTTATTTTCATGATACTACTCATATAGGTCAAGACGCAATGGTTCATCTCTTTTGCACATATTGGTTTCACCCCAGAGTAATTGCACAAGAGTTATGGCATAGGTGTGCCAACATCTAAATGCTGGCAGGAGAACCCTAGTCCTCTCTAGCCACATAAAGCGGTCTGGTGGTACAGTGAAACACATGCGGCCCAACTTTTTCTGTTTGTAATGGGCTCAGTTAAATATTGATGATGGTTTGTTTCTTTTACAGCGCATTGGAAGCGTACCCTACCAGGAGAAATCACAGTCTTACTGTGGTCAAATTATTGCTGTGAGCGCTGATCCCTCGTTGTGGGATTCTGATTTCACTTGAGTCAGATTGTGGCAGGCACTTAAAAAATGAGGTGATGAAACATTTGTGTTCAGCTTTACAGGGTGATCAGAGGTTTCATTGCAGTTACCGCCATGAGGCTCCGGATATTGTGGCATAAATTAAACTTTGTCCTGTATTGCTAAAGTGTGAGCATCCACATCTCTAAAGTGGCCCCATGCACCTTCATTTGTGTTGATGAATCTGAGAAGTGTTCCAGATCGGAGGACAGAACTTCCCCCATGAGATAACCATGAGTAGAGCCATTAGACTCCCTGCTGTGCCTGCAATTTCCCTTGTAAATATTACAGATGGCATGGTTCCTGACTACTGCAAGAGTCTGGCTGATATGGTGTGTTCTGTCACTCGCTACGTTGAATTGGCGACTACACTCCCAAGGAAGGAGCAGTGCCATGGCCTCAGTTCTGGTGACTGAGTCTTGGTGAAGAAGCATGTGAGAAATGTGTGCTTGGATCCCATATGGCATGCCCCAACCATGTAGAGTTGGGGAGAGGGGTTGGCCTAACGGCTAGGGCGCTCGACCTCGGACCTGGGGAACTGGGTTCGAGTCTCGGTAACGACGCCAAAACCTCCTGTGATTCTGGGCAAATCACTTAATCTCCCCGTGCCTAAAATAAATGTGTGTCTGTCCTCATGTAACGTAACTGGTGCTATGTAAAGCGCTCTGATACCTGATTCAGTTCGGGTCTAGTTCGCGCTATAAAAAACTCTGCAAAAAAAAAAAGTAATCTTGATCACAAACACTGCTTTTAAATGAGGAGGCCTTCCAAACTGGATTCATGCATCACAATCTCGAAGAGTGAGACCAACTGGAGGTGAAGCGATAACAGTCACTACTGATGTCCAAAGGCTAAATTCAGTGTAACCTGAAGTTTAGAGGGAGAAGAAGAAGTGTGCCCTCAAGTGATTCAAAGTCAGCCTGTGGACTGTGGTGAATGAGCTACGAGTATCCACAGTGGCCCAAACTGAAGAAGCTGTAAGTGCAGACTTTGAGCTTGGAGAAGGTAAAGTGGTGTGATCAGAAGAAGGCCAGGAAATGAAAAGTGGTCAATCGAGAGTTTCTGTGTTTGAGTAATGCATTTCAGATGTCATTAATGAAGAGATAGGGACCAATGAGCAAAGTTATAGTGACAATGACAGTCAGTAGTCAGGAGAACAAAGAGGACACAGGTGCCGAGTTGGAGGTACTCAGCTCCTGAATGGGCATACTTTGCTGAACGTGAAATTAACTTGAAAATATATTAGATTGGTGACCAACAAATTGCTTTAAAAAAACCTTCATGATGAAAGCGGCCACATTCTGAATTTGACTGGATTTTGATGGAACTTAATTCAAAGGATTATCCTGAATGACTGAACCTTTGAGTTGAACCTTTGAAGACCTTGAGAGCCAGTATACCTGTAGAAGAGTAAGGATATCACTTTCAAAAAAGATTGACATGGGACTAGGAATTGACTTTGAAGCAACTCAGCTTGATATCCATTATGAACAAGTCAATAGTTTGCAGAGCTTTACATAAGATACGGAGACACCAGTAGAATGCTTGTTTTTGTTATTTGTGAGTTTGCATTTTCCCCTTTTTTTTAAACTTTATTTATAGTTTAAATGGCCAGTACAGTTCAATTATGTTCACACAAGTATATGGTTATGTTGTTCATAGTACAGATAAGTCTGCCATACATGAAATTCCCACTCCCTACTCGCTTCCTGATGCTTCCCTCAGGATGGGGACAACTGAGCGACCTCTGACCCTGTCACCAGGTAGGTCGCCCCCTCAGCCACCACACGGTCCCCCTGTGCCGCTGTCCCGCTGCCCGCTCTGTCCTCGCCTGGCTGCCCCTGACTGCTGCCATCCTTCTCTCCTTGGCCTCTGAATGTTTTTTCCTTCCTTTTTTTTGCGAACTATTTTTCTTTCTGTGTCATCGCCTGGCTGCCCCTGATTGCTGCCATCCTTTCTCTCCTCGGTCTCTGACTGCTTTCTCCTTCCTTTTTTGTGCCAACAATTTTTCTTTCTTTTTGCCACTGCCACTGATTTTGCCCACTACTGCACTTCTTTCCTGTCGCCAGTCCTCCTCGGGGACTTGAACTTCCACCTCGAGTACAACAACGACGCCAACTCCACTGCCCTGATCGACAACCTCGGACTCAAACAGCTCGTGACGACACCCACCATCGCCAATTGACACACACTGGACCCCATCTTCTCAGCAAGTCCCCACGTCTCCTTCAACCACACCACCGAACCCCACTGGACAGACCACAGATGCGTCCACTTCACCTTCAGGAAACACACCACACACCACCGCACCCAACAGAGGCCACACCGCTGCTGGGGCAAGGTCACCGAGGACCAACTGACCACCACCCTCACCCTGGGACCACCCGCCGACCCCACGGACCCCGACACCGCCGCCATCAACCTCAAATAGTGGATCAACGACTGCGCCGACACCCTCGCCCCACTCTAGACCTCCGCCACCAATCACACCAACAAGAAAGTGGCATGGTTCACCAAAGACCTCCGGACCTCCAAGCGCCCCTGTCGGAAGCTGGAAAAGAGCTGGCTCCGCGACCGAACACCAGACAGCTACACAGCCCCCAAGATCGCCACCCGCAGACACCACCAACTCATCAGGACCGCCAAGAGGACTGCCTTCAAGGACCGCCTAGACAACAATGCACACAACAGCAAAGAGCTCTTCAACATCGTGAAAGAACTCTCCAACCCCAGCTCCATCACCAATGACATTCCACCATCACAAGACCTGTGCAACTCACTAGCCACCTTCTTTCACCGCAAGATCACCGACATCCACAACAGCTTCAACACCGCAACCCCACATCCACCACCAAGATCACCACCCCCGCGACCACCACCTGCACCAGTCGCCTGACCGCCTGGTCCAACGTCAGCGAGGAAGACACCATCAAGACCATGAACTCCATCCACTCCGGATCCCCATCTGACCCATGCCCTCACCACGTTTTCAACAAAGCCAGCACAGCCATCGCACCCCATCTCCGGAAAACAATCAACATCTCCTTCGAGACAGCAACCTTCCCAGAGACCTCATGAACTTCCGGCCCATCTCCCTGCTCCCTTTCCCGGCAAAAGTCATGGAGAAGATCGTCAACAGACAGCTGACCCACTGCCTTGAAGACAACAACATCCTAGACCCATCCCAGTCCGGCTTCCACAGCAACCACAGAACCGAGACAGCCCTCATCGCTGCCACCGACGACATCAGGATCCTTATGGACAAAGGAGGAACAGCCGCCCTCATCCTGCTGGACCAATCAGCAGTCTTCGACATGGTCTGCCACCGCACCCTAACAGCACGCCTTCATGAAGCTGGAATCCAAGGGAAGGCCCTGGCCTGGACCACATCCTTCCTCTCCAGCAGAACCCAGAGCGTCCACCTCCCACCCTTCCGCTCCAAGACCACCGAGATCATCTGCGGCGTTCCACAGGGATAATCCCTCAGCCCGACGCTGTTCAATATCTACATGGCACCACTCGACCACGTCGCACGACAACACAACCTAAACATCATATCCTACGCCAACAACACCCAGATGATCTTATCCCTCACCGAAACCTCCACATCGCCTAAGCCAACCTCCACAGAGGAATGAAGGCTGTTGCCGAATGGATGAAGGACAGCAGGCTGAAGCTGAATTCAGACAAAACGGAGGTCCTCATCCTCGGCCCCACCCCCTCAGCCTGGGACGACTCCTGGTGGCCAACATCGCTAGGAACAGCCCCAGAACCCACCGACCACCCTCTCAACCTGGGGGTCATCCTCGACTCCGCCCTCTCCATGACCGAGCAGGTCAACGCCATCTCTGCTTCCTGCTTCAACACCCTTCGAATGCTCCGCAGGATCTCAAATGGATCCGCTGCAACACGATAAAAACCGTCACCCAGGCCCTCATCACCAGAAGGCTGGACTACGGGAACGCCCTCTACGCAGGGAACAACAACCAAGCTCCTGAGACGGCTGCAACGCATCCAGAACGCCTCAGCACGACTGATCCTCGACGTTCCCCGATGCAGCCACATCACACCCCACCTGAACGGCCTGCTTTGGCTCCCCATCAACAACAGGATCACCTTCAAACTCCTCATCCACGCACACAAAGCCCTACACAACGCCGGACCAGCATACTTCAATGACCGACTCAGCTTCTACATCCCCACCCGCAGCCTCCACTCTGCCAACCTCGCCTTCGCCACGGTTCCACGCTTCCAAAAAACCACCGCGGGTGGCAGATTTAATTAATTAATACCTCCTACCTCGCCGCCCAAGACCTGGAACACTCTCCCTACCAGCCTACGACAAACCCAGGACCTGCTGGCCTTCAGAAGACTTCTCAGCCCCCCTCCCGCCACCCCCCCGCGCCTTGAGACCCTCACGGGTATTTAGCACGCTTTACAAATGTAATGATTGATTGATTGATTGATTACCAGCTCCTTGGTACCTGTTAAGCTCACCAGCTCTGATGGCCTTGCGACTCTCCTTTCTCGTTTAAGATATGTGTATAATGGGGTCCATATCTTTTCAAATATATGCATAGTGTACCTCAGGGGTGGTCGTTAGGCGTTCCATTGCAAGGATTGTCCATACCTTCCCACACCACTGATTTGTCATTGGTTGAGGTATGTTCTGCCATTTCTGGGCAATGACTAAACATGCTGCCAATAAGAATAACGCTATCAATTTGTCTTCAGCCCGGGAAAGAGCAATTTTTCAGCTTTGATATTGCCCAATAGTGCTATTTGCTGCAGTTTTCGTAAGTCAATATTTGTAATCTCCTTGTTAAGTTCTAAGATCTGGACCCAAAATAGCTGTAATTTAGGACAGGCCCACCACACATACATGTAGGTCTCCCGTGTGCCACAACCTCCCTAGCAGACATCCAGGGCATTGCACATCACCTTCAAAAGGACTGGGATGAGGTACCATTGCAACATAAGTTTGAAAGCACTCGCCCTGTGTTGAAGGCACAGACTGTGCTGCCCTGCCACAGATTTGTATCCAGTCTGCTTCTGTCAATTCAAATGCAAGGTTCGTTGACCGTTGTTCAGTGTACCAGAAATATGTTATGGGGATAGTCCTATCTATGGCGAGAAAGTGCTTTAAGGCTATCCCCATCTGCCAGCATGTTTTCCATACCCGTTGGCTCCTCCCCTTGGACCTCAAGCTATCTTGTCCAGTGAAGAAGCTGTGCGACCTGATATAGGTTGTGAGGTCATAGTTTGAAATCATGGCACATTGGTTCCTAGTCTTGGGGGTCTCATTGTGGTATAAGTGGCCTAGACAGTGTATTGCACCTCTCCCTTGTTTGGTATCCCTTATCAGTAATGTTAGAAGTACGGGTTCCCCAACACCAGGTGAAGGGAATGTAATGACCTAATGTGTTCGGACTGCCTTTTTACAATAATGTAATGTCACCCTGTTGCCCAAACCATGGCTCCCAGAAGACGATGTGCTGATGGGGAAATCCACAGTAACTGATGTAGAGGAAGCCTAGATCTCACCTGTTCCAGATAACTTCAAGGTTGTTTGGTGTCTGGAGAACACCAGGCCAGCAATGGGGTGAGCAGGGCTGCCATCATTAGCTATGCGAGGTGGCTTACTTACCCAACTACTGCCTCAAAATTTAGTTTTTAGGAACTTTAAAACTTCAAGTGGTATTTGCACGGACAAGCATTTACAGAGATGGAGCAGGCTTGGAAAAAAATTCATCTTGATACACGATATTTGACTTATCCATGAGATCTTCAATCTGCCCCAGCAATAGAGGTCTTTAAACAAAGTGTCATGGAGTGGCGGGACATTTCTCTGATAAATGTGAGCAGTATTGGGCATGGTCAACCACAAGTAACTGATTCCTTTTGTGGCTATTTGGAAGTGATAAGCAGAACCTACCATTTCACTGTTCTCTTTATTCCCACCTATACCCATTGCTACTGATTTACATTGATTGACCTTAAAACTGGCCACCCATTGAAATAGCTCCAACTCTGCCACCAGTGCCAGGAGCAAAGTGGATGGGTTAGTAAGAGAACACAAGATATGATCGGCAGAAAATGCAATTTTCCCTTGCATGTCCCTCGTCTCTAACCCGGTGATCTCCGGGTTAGCCTCTATGTGTTGGAACAGTGGTTCCAACATCAATATAAATACAGTAGGGGACACCCTGACATGCCCCCTGAGACAGGTCAGTGGGGTCGGAGTAACATCAAGTGTTAGAAATGTAGTGGATGAACTCACATAATTTGTCATAACAAAGGACTTTATCTGGGGTTCTTAATGTTGTCCTATCTGTTTTCGGCAAGTAGTTCCATTCAGCACAGCCAAATGCCTTCTCTGTGTCCACCGAGAGGAGAATTTGTGAGTTTGTAACAGTGGCGTTGTCAATTATGTTGACTGCTAATCTGATATTATCCCCTTTTTGGCAATCACTGATGCACCCCAACTGATATGGAGATACAAGGGTTGTCCACACTCATTTTAGCCTATTCGTTAGAATTTTTGTGTTGACTTTCACGTCACTTTTGAGGACGGCTATTGGGTGATAAGATTGGATGATTAAAGATCTAAATACTGGGACAAAAGCCCTACTAAGGCCTTATAAAATGAGTTCCTGAATCCGTCTGGTCCTCGTACCTTCTCAGTGGAGAGCTGTTTTATAGCAAGTTTACCTCATCTTTTGTGATTAGTTGGTCTAACTCTTCCTTATATGTGGTCTCAATTTCTGGGAAATTAACTGAGGATAGATATTCCTTCTGGAGGGTTTCCCTTAATGATTCACTACTTACATAGCTGTATAGTAGGTCAAAAAGACTGCCATAATCCCTTTTTCTGTCGTTTGCAGCTGTCCTTCTTCCCCTTTTAGAGAAGGTATATAGTTCCTGCACCTCAGTATTTATATTTTCTGTGGACAAGAGCCTGTCTACCCTGTCCCCATGTATGTAATATAATTGCTTTGTTTCCGGTAATTTGTGGACAGCAACCTTAGCCAGCACTGTTTCTAATTCCCCATGGACCCTATATGGACCCTACATATGGCTTTTTATGGCTGTCTGTCACAAGTTCACTTAAACTCGTCTTCTAATGTGGCTATTTCTGCCTCGAGCTCAAGACTCCTGGATCTAGCTGCCTGAGAAGGGTAGTGGTGTGACTAATGAGCTCCCCTCTAATCACTGCCTTTGCAGAGTCCCATATCATTGCCCATGAGGTGTCCTCTTTCTCATTCTCCTTCTAATAATTTTCTACTGCTTCTCTTGTATTTTTTCTAAGGGCAGGGTCTCGAAATGCTATTTTATTGATTTTCCATGTGTGGCAAGAGACACTTCAGGAAGTAGCAGTACAAGTGTTATGTATGCTAGGGCGTGATCTGACAGAATTCTTGTGCTTATCTCTGAGATATCCACCCAGAGGTATACAGAGAGATGAAGAATATAAAGTCAATTCGGGAATGAGATCTATGGACAAGAGTAGAAAGTGTAATCTTTCACATCTTCATGTTGCATGCGCCAAGTGTCGATTAATTGTAAAGCCTCAAAGCCTTGTGTGTTGGAGGGTGGGGGAATGAGGCATTTGCCATAGGAGCAGGATCTGTTCAATTCAGAAATAGAGCTATATTAAATCTCTAGAATAAAGTTGGTCGAGGAATGACTAGCCTGGTATGGAAACAGCCAGGAGAAAAATTGTTCCCTGTGGTCATTCAGGTCGTATACTGATACTATGGTTACCGGTCCGACTATTACTGTGCTTTTGACAACCACCACTCCATATCTCTGTGAAAAGCAGCTACCTGGAGGAGGATCCACAATCTTACCAAATTCGCTACTCCCATAGATTTGGTCCATGAATTGAAGTAGAACTGTTGTAAGGAGTATCTAGAGTGACATCTCCTGGTATCACCTTCCAGGTGATGTGTCTACTGTAACAGGACTAAGTTGGCGTTCATCAAATGTAATCAGTTCAATAACGATTTTCTCTTCACTAGCGAATTGAGGCCCTGCACATTCCAGTTGACTATTTTCTAAATTCATCTCCCGTTCTACATTGGGGTAGTGGAAGGTCAATAGCGTGTCTCCCTGAAGTCCTCCCTGATGAATGTGCCCAGAGTCCCAACATAACAAGTTCACTGTACAAGTATGTGGCGGAAGCAGTCCACCCTTGTCACTATAACTAATGAAAGGTAACACAAAAGCAAAATATTTCAATAAAATTAGAACTTGTGGGGATATGTCTCAGGCTCCCTGCTTGGGCCTGTTTCCATTTCTCATTGCAGCTTTCCCCCCATCCGGGTACTCTTCCCAAAAGTGTGGCAAATCGTTTGGTCACCCAACATTTTTGAGCTAGCTCATCAAGACCCCGAGAGAGAAACCCCTTCCCTCTGAGCCCACCCAGCACCTTTACCATCCTAAGTTCTGTTCCAATATGATCAGTATCATCAGTCAAAGTAGAAATGTTATCCTAGCCCCAAAACATTAAAGGATTGATAAGGATACTATCTGAACAACCTCTGTAGTTAACTGCAATTGTCCCACCTGGAGGTTTCCCGCTTCATATTCTTTGGTCTCTACAATCAAGACTAGGTCTCTACAATCTTGACTCCACTGGGTGCCATTCATTTCACAAGAAGTGATGCCGCTAAAGGGCTGATTTTCTAGTCTCTCTACGTGTTGCTTTCTTAGATTGTTGATGGCACCATGTTGGTTTTAGACTATTTGAGTGGTCGCCTCCTGCATTTTGCATTTCGTCTTGTTGAAAGAGGTCAAAAGCCTCCTACCTAATATAGATGGAGAGAGACTTGGTCGTCCTTGTATTGAAAGGTGAAGGTAACTGGGAAACCCCAACAATATGCAATCTTGAGGTTTCCCAGATAATCTGTCACTATTTTCAAGGATTTATGTTTGGCAAGGGTCAGGGATGACACATCCTGAAAAAGTCTTAGTTTGGGCCCACTGAACACTACAGACTATTTCTACCTGGCTGCTGCATCAGAACATCCAGAGGGAGATTGTTTTTTAATTTGGAAGGAGCTGTAAATCGCTGTGTGCTATCTGTTTTGATGGCCGGGCTTTTGAGCTCTGTAGAAGCAAGGTGAACGGGCTATATATGTAGTCTGGGACATCAGTGGTGGCCATCGATTCCATTATGCCTCTGATTCTGATGATGCTTTGTCACGATCTATTTTCCCCATCCTCTCCCTTGTCTGGGAGAAATTGAGATATCTTCTTCATTGCCTCCATCCTTATGCTCAGTTTGTTCCTTTCATGTGTGCTCTCATGTGTGACCTCTGCAGTATTTCATAAAGTCTTGCCTCAAAAATATATTTCTTTTTTAAAGAATGTCACATCGACTGGATATCCCCTCTCATCCCCATGAGATGTTGCATAGTTTACATCTTTTGTTTTCAAGGTATGCAGCGCCTCGCCAAGATCAGAGGGTGCAAGGCGTCTAGTAGAGGCAATCTGCCACCAGGTGCTAAAACATTGTAACAGGCCAACTCAGAGGGGCCAGTATGACAGCTCCTGATGATAGGTGTTCTACTCCACTCTAGAAAGCATTTGCAGTCCCCCAACCTTCTGAGATGGGCCGAATTGCGAAGATGCAGATCTCTCTGTGGTCGAAATGGAACGGAGCTTGGGAACACTGGACCGGCTCTGATGTCGTCAATCCACGACCCTGTTACCCAAGCAGAGACCAGTAAGGCGGGGGCCCACCACTTACCTACTGCTCAGCAGCTCTAGCAAGGGTTGAAGCACTCGTTGTGGATTCCACTTCACACCCACAGCAGGGGTCAATATTGCTCAGGCTAACACCCCTGACCATACCCCCATGCAGCTCTCTCAGGGGCAGGGGACACCAGGAACAACACCAACCTTCCGATCTTCACCAGGTGGCCATCTGCAGCTGGATCAATAGATTGCCATTGGTCGCTGCCCACAACACAGGGAGAATCGATCTTAACTGGAGCAGCTGACAGGCAGGGAAGCTGGCTTTTGTATGTGTCCAAGGCTCTACATCCTACTGAGGATGTCACCTGACAGCATCTTCCAGATTTATGGTGTCTCCCCCATCTTTCTGTGTCATCTGGAGGATGGGTTTGGGGCATCAAGTGAGGGGTAGGCAGGCCCCCTGGGTCGTTGGAGCTCAGCTGGGACACGTGGTCATAGGGCCTGGTCAGGGCCATGCCCTTTTTTGGTTCACAAGAAATTATGTCTACACTTTCGCACAACTGATGTAGAGCAAGAGTGGTCATAGTATCAGTAATTTCTATCTATTTATTGATATGCTTGCTGATAAGCTTGAGTTCTGTTGCAAAGGTAGTTGCTACTCCTACTCCTACTTTTATAGCAGAGCAATCCAGATTATGGCTTAACTTAAATGATGAAGAAGAGCAGCACCAGTTGAGCTTCTGCACAGTAAAGGGTCCAAAGGTAATTGTTCCAATAATGTGTTCTTCAAGTTGTTCTATGGCTATTCACAGTTAATAGATGCCAAAGGATGTTATATGTTTACTTATTTGCCACCGTCGATTGAGTGCTGTATGAGTTATCACCACATTCCACTAACATACTCCCTTACTTGTAGCATAATTACTAGTTTCTTTTTATAGACAAGGTAGTTTAGGTTATAATTTTTTTAATGTTAATAAACCTATACATTAGGTACCTATGCTTAGAGCATTGATTCCTTATCCAGCAGTTGGACGTCTGAAGGAAATAGGATACTTTTTGGATGTTGAGACTTAAGTGTCCTACAATAAAGGGAATCTTAGTTGCAAGATGAACGGGAATAAAAATAATTTTATGAAAGAGTTGGAGGCAAAAAGGGAACTGATTACAAATGATTCCGAGAATAGCAAGGCTACAAGTTGGAAGAAGGAAAACCAGGAATTAAAAGATGCAGGAGTAAACCAAGGATTGAGTCTGGATCTGATAAAAGAAGGGAAGTTATGTTTTATAGGAGCAAAACAACAGGTTAAGAACCCACTATAAGTAAGATGGAGTAATAGTGTACAGGGAGTACAAGTTAAAAATCAATAGATTGTGGCTGGAAGAGAACCATCGGTTCCTGAAGTGTCTTATATATGTAGAAATAATGCTTATTTTCAGTTGCCTTCTAATTAGGAGGGTAGTTGTTAAATGGAGTTAGTTTTTCCAAAGGTATATCATGTACATGAGTAAGAAGACAAGAGTGAAGGTACTTACGCGACATCTGTTCATAGTGCATCACAAGAAGTAGGTGATATTTTTGATGCCATGAATCCTTCAGTAGGTGTGAGTTTGAATAATGTAACAATTCGAAAATTATCCCCTTTGATTGACAGGCTGGCAGCCAAAGCTGTAGGTTCATCAGACACCTTTAATTCAGAATTAGTAGCAAATAGATCCTTGGTTCTTCAGAAGAGTCTTACTTTAGATAGTTTGCTCACCAAAGAGGGCAGAGTTTACAAGCTTTTGCGCATCCAGCAATGCTGCACTTATGTTCCAGATAAGAGTAAGGATTAACAAGTATGTGAAGAATGTTACCAGTCTGTTGAAAGATCTGAAGGAGTTGGACGACACAGATGCTTGGGAAGTGTTTGTGAAAAGGCTGTTCTGCTTCAAGTAGTTGGCCCTGTGAGCCTCATAGTGCGCTCTTGGGTGCTATTTTAAGGCCCATATTATTTTTTTTTTTATTTTTTTTTATTGAGACCAAACATTAAACAATACAGATTCCAACTTACACATCAGAATTGGTTATTAATACAAAATAAGGTAGACAGTAGATAATCAGGCTAGTCAAGTAATACAGCAAAGAAAAAACATTCTAACAATTGATACTGAAGAAAGCAAAGCAAAGCAAAAAAATATGGAATTAATCAAATGACAGTGCGGCCTAAATACTGCTTATTCTTTTACCCAATCCAATCGCCACAGGCGCCCAAATTCTAGTTGCAAATTGCCGCCTTCTCCCCCCTTTACAAGAAAAAACAGAAAATTCTAGCCGGTGTATAGCTAATAGTCTTGCAAGCCACTGCACAAATGTAGGAGCTTCCGGAGAAAGCCACTGAGAGGTTATGCACAGCCGGACCTGCGACATAGCGATAAATATGAGGGCTAATTCATTTAAGGTATTACTGCCAGATAGTGTATTACCAACCTCTACCCCAAATATCACAAGTGCCGGAGTCATTATACATCTGATCTTGAGTGTATCATTGATAAAACGCTCGATATCAGCTAAGAACCCACGGAGGGATAGACAGGAATAAAACATATGTATAGCATCAGCTGCCAGCAGCCCACATCGTGCACAGGCGTTACCCTTTATGGCACCCCATTTTGCAATCTTAGCGGGTGTGTAATATAGATCCAACATTGCCATATAACTTTGAGTCTTGAGCGAGCCTGACACCAAAACCTGACTGGCAAGTTCTAGCACCAAAGTTAGATCAATACCAGCCCTTTCTAATTTCAATTCCCACTTAGCGCTTTGAGCTGTCAGGTCATCCGGAAGTGTTGAAACTATATATTGGTACAAAATTCCTATTTTACTTCTCTTCTTAATCAATTCGATAAATGGTACTTTCTCCAGCATACCAGGAGTATTATTCAAGGTTTTTTGGATAAAGCATTGGATCTGTAAATACTTAAAAAAAGTCACGTGGAGATAACTGAAATGTATCCCTTATATCACTATAAGATAAGACTACGCCATCCTCAACTATATCCCCCATCCCAAAAACACCTTTACTTTGCCAACTGTGCATAACATGATCCTGGAAGATGCTAGGGAACATTCAAATGGCTTTAAAAGGCGTATACAAATTCATATTTGGGATAGCTACTTTCCTCCTGATCAGCCACCCAAATAGTACTTGCAGCAATCAAGACTTTAAAACGTGTTCTCTTATAGTAACTAGGTTCGAGAACCTCAAGTAAAATACCTTTTGCAGCAGACCCCAACCCGATCTCAAAAATTGTGTGACTATTACAAATTGGTACATTCGCTTTATCTCCACAAATCAGCACGCCCATTACTTGTAACATTGCAGCCCAATAATATATAACAAGACTAGGAACCGCCCAACCCCCTCGATCCCAAGGGAGACACATCCATTTGTCTGCCCTACGTGAGCGCCTATATCCCCACAAAAACCTATGACAGATCCTGTCTGCCTTTATCAAACTTGTTTGAGAAAACAAAAGCGGGATGGTCCTGAACAGATATAAAAACTTAGGAAGGACTAGCATTTTAATAACGCTACAACGTCCATATAGAGATAGATGCAGGCTATCTAATCGCTCTAATTTAGTATTGACATCAGCTATAACCGATAGAATATTTAAATCCGGAATAGTATCCACTGCAGAGGTTATACGCATCTGGAGCAACTGGGGCATCTGATATTGCCATGCCGGGTGTCTGGACCACCTGCGTCTTTGAGACATTGAGCTTGTAACCCGATACTGCCCCAAAGTGCCCAGCTAATTGTGGAAAATTAGTGCGTTTTGGTGAACATTATCTGCGCCATCTTGCCTCTTCCCCTGATGCCACACTTTTGTCGTGCGCGCCCACCATTTTAAGATGCCCCGATCAGAACAAACCCTTTTGCATGCCGCTGGCCCCTGACATAGCCCTTTGCCTTCACTAAGCCTGCACGCTGACCACCCCCTGCTTGCACCTGCCTTGAGTCATAAACCCCTCTTCGGCGCTGCTCTGCCCCCGGCCCTCATCCTGTTCCCAGCGCGACACCTCCCTGCTTTCCTTTCATGATCTCCGGCCCTTAGATGCAAACCCCCTTTTTCCCCGTGTGCCCGTTTTGTCCTCCCCGTTCCCAAGCCGACACCCAGCTCTGCCGATACCATCCTTGCCCCTCCCCGTACAATAGAAAGCTTCCCCCATCAAAGAATCCCCGGGTTGATCAAAGCCCCCCCACCCCATGAGATCCGATCAGACTCCCCACATTCCGTGAATCGGCGGATTATCCAGCTGCGCGATGCTCATCACCTGTTGTGACTAGGGTGGGGACTTTAACTGTAAATGTGTGTGGGAACGGGCCCAAAGGGGAGTTCCGAGAATGTCTTTTCCGCACATCAAAGCTTTAAACATGTATGTGTAATCTGCAATAAAGTCATAAATGTGGATATAAGAGGCCAGGCCTCAGAAATACAGTTAGAGCACCTCAGAACGATACCTTCTGTCCGTTTCGTTGTGTTCTCCTCCGGAGAGAATAAAAAACCTTGTTTCCTGCTTTCCAGTCTCCAGCGCCTGCCTCTTCATTGATTTAAATAACTAGAGGGTCACAGAGGCAATACCGCCGGGCAAATATCGATTGTCCCCGACCCGATTGAACTTTTTACAATTGGCGTCCCAAGCGTGGGGCCCATCAGCGACTCGTGGATCCAGTGGGAGAGGTCCCGACGACAGAGTGAACGACTGCAACGATCGGGAGAGCTCTTGCCCAATAGACCCTCGTCTGGCAGCCGATCATCCGAACTTCACTAGTTCCGAACAGACCTCTCTCGAGTGATCTACGGTCCTGACTGGGAACCATCAGGAGTGCCGTGAGAAATACGAGAAAAAAGAGGACGATCGGGCGCTGGATTCGGAAGACAAGAAACTGTCCACATGGTCCGGGTAAGGTCGTGTTGCCACGACAAGTTGCGAAAGAATTTGTTTTGATTGCTTGATTGTTCAAAAATACTAGTATTGCCTTGTTTATTTTTATTTAGAGATTCACTGTCTGCAAACGGAGAAGCAACAGGCTCTCTCTCCCTTTGCAAGCAGTGGAGGATAAGTAGGGTAGCAGCCGTGCTTGTTCTTTTTCTCCCCCACTCAATAATTGCTTGAAACTGAACTGTTGTTCACAAACTATTGTTTCCTGGAGATTCTCTGTCTGCAAGCAGGGAAGAGACCATCCTTTTTGCAGATAGTGAAAAGGGTAGGTAACGCAGATCTTTGCGGTCCTACTCATTCTCCCCATTGTTATTTTGTTGGTCTTTTGTTTTTTTTTTGGATCCATGAGGTATTCACTACCTGCAAACAACGTAGAATAGAAATATTCTGTCTAGTCTTTGCACCTAGTGATAAGATAGGCAGTGCTGACTTTTTAGTCCCTCGTTACGAGCCGTCATGTCTGTCTTCTCCCCATTGATAAATAGCCTGTTTTGCCCGGACCGGGTGTTAGAGGTGGACCATATAGCTCCACTGGAAGGCACCCCTAATAAGGACATGTTCATAAACTATGGGTTAGTCACCATAGCTTATAATAAATTATGGCACAGGTATACCGAAGATAGCCAAGACAAACAGTGGCCACTGGCAGGATCCTTTGACCTTGATAAAATAGAAACGTTAGAAATAGCCCTTCGAAATAATAAGACGACGCCAATTATGCTCGACAGTCTCGGTATGTGGCGCAGAGAGGCTACGAAACGACAGAGAAAAGACGAGGATAAACCAAGTAGGGAAATATACCGACAGGACAACCCCAGGACACCGCTACCCACAACTTATCCCCCGACACTACGCAAAGGACGACCAGACTTAGGGTCAGACCAATGCGCTTTTTGTAGGTATGTCGGACACTGGAAAGCCCAATGCCCGACTCTACTGAGCGTGAGTAAAGGCAAAGGGCCGACAAGAACGACAGACCGACAGTACGAGAAAAGGCGCGAGACAGAGAAGAACCCGACTTACATAGACAGACCAGACAGAACCACCACGTTTGATTATGCCCGATGGCACAGATTTCGCCAGGAAAATCTCAGCGGCACGATCAAGTTCTCCTAGGTCGGGCAATGTCAAGACGGGAACCCAGCCTCGTTTAAAATTCACAGACGGAAAGAGATAATTATGACCAATAACTGTTTTTATATTTGTCTTGGGTCTTTGTATGTCGTACTTGTACTGTCCCCCGTCTGAGTTTGTGTGTATGTAATGTGCGAATCTGCGTCATCCCTCTACACGTGTTTCCGTGTTACTCAACCTCTGTTAGCAGAAACCTAGCATAAAAAACAACCTGAAAAGAAAGAAATGGTAAAAGCAACATCCGTAGACCATTAATAAACTTGAACTTTTAATTTAACACAACAAACAAGGAATAATAACGATAAACTGTAGAAAATGAAAGTCAAACAGAACATTCGCCCCCCCCCATTCTGGAACCTTCCAAAGTAGGGCAGGGTTACGGCTACGCCCAACCAACGGCAACCCATATAAGGCGAGCCCCGCCGCCAACTCTTGGTCAGGAAATCTTAACGTATGGGGGAGCCGGAGGAGAGACAGGAGCCCGCAGCCTGGGCATTTGCAGGTAGTCCCGCCACGTGTCTCCTTGGCCGGCCGCAACGGGCCTGGAAAGACTAAGGTAGTCCCGCCACATGTCAAGAGGAGAGCGAGGCACCTCTTCCTTTTCTCTTCCGTCACAGCCGCAGCAGTCCTGGACGGCGGGATGTCCTGCACGTACCTCCACAACAATTTGTCCAAGTTGGGCTGGGAGGGAGAGGCGACGCGGACGAGCCTCTCCCACCTCCACCGGTAGGAGGTTTCCCAGCCCCCAGCCCGGCGCCGAACACCCCCAGTCAGGCGATGGTGCCCATACTTCCACAGCACCGGACACACCATGGTGGCACCCCGGTACTTGCGCAGCACCGAACACACAATGGTGGCACCCCAGTATTTGCGCAGCACCGAACGTACAATGGTGGCACTTGGGGAACACCGGATGTGGAGAGGCCTTCATGCGGGGCGATGAAAAGGAGCGGCATGGAGTGCACCGGGAGAAGGAGACGATGTGAACGAGTCTCCCTCGCCCCCCAGGTGGGGGCATCACAGCTGCACCCCAGCTGAACGTCCCGCTCTCACAAAACAGGGACCTCTTCCTTTCACTCCGAAGGGTCTCTTCCATTCTTGCAAACTCGACGAGAGTGGCCCCTGTAGGGCCTCAAAATGGCGTCTGGATCCGCTGGAAGGCGGGCCCCGGCCACTGGAGTAACTTTGGCCAGCCATACAACTCGAACATTTGTCCCATGGAGCACGAGCCCCCATCTCCGACAGCATCTCCGCAGCCTTGAAGATCATACAAAGGTCCCCGGCGGAGCCTTCGGCCTTTGCAGGTTTCCGGTAAGGGACGGCTGCTTCGATCGCCAACGAAACAAACATGACATTGCCACACCTTCTGTTAGCGTGAATTCTAGAACTGCCGAAAAGGACTCTGGTCCAAACTGCCAGTAATGGAAACATTTCCCCCTGATGCTGCTTCCGGACTGTGCCGGCCCCGCCCAAAATGGCGCTGGTATCAATCGGAACTTACGAACACCTCGTGGTGTTCCTTTGCACTAATATAAACTTGATGTTCTGAGATTTTTGTGATCCTTTGTACACTTGGCTAGAAAAGACAAGGAGAGCTCACTCGACGAACAGTATGAAAAGATCCCCGTTACAAATGTTGACTACGAATATACAATGTATTATATTTTTATAACTGATGTAAACCTCATTTACGATGCATACGTACGGTATGCATATAGGAAATCTGATTACAACTGTTATGATTATGTTTCTAAATTATGAAAATATATGCCCCCGAACCCCCAGCCAATTAATAGACGTTTTAGTCTCTTACAAATGAATGAGTAAAACTTTCCGATGTTTTTACTGTTGCAAACGACACCCCCCCCACTATACGCACTTTAGCCATTGCCACGACCGACCAAATATGACCACACCCTCCTAATCCATATGCTGAAATGAATTTGCAAAATAAAGTCTTTGAAACTATGGACGGGTATTGCATGCTTTATTTTAAAACAATATGGGATGGGTAGGAAAGTTCTTTTTCTGTGCACCCTACTCTGCTCTCTCTTTAAGGTTAAAGGAAGATGGTTGCCCAGCCCTGGAGGACGGATCGGATCGACAACACGACACTCCGACTTAAAAGTACGCGACTGACTCATGAACTCTCGCGTAGAGGAAGACCGTGACTTCCAAGGATGGGTAAAACGGATGGTGTAAATGAGGGAATGTAAAAGGAGGGTGAAATGAAATAATGTAAATATTGTAAAGTACAACGTTCCAAAGTAGCAGGGACCCAAGAACCGAAGAACTTTAGAACGCCACGGCGTTGAAAGAGGTTTAAGGATCCCGATAGTGAGATATATCCTTTGACTAGATACCTCGCACTAGGCCCCTCTGGTTTCCTTTTTATGTTTCCCCGCACACGCCCTACATGAACACACTACCCCCCCCCGACTCCGAAAACCATATCCCCGGGGACCCTGCCCCAAGGAGGAAAGACGAGTAAAAGGTAAGTAAAGGACCTATGAATCCATGTATTTGAATGCGCGCGAATGCTGTCTCCCCCACCCCCCCCTTTTTTCCTCCCTCTGCAGGTTACATCAGAGATTACAGCCAAGGTGTGGCGAAGATCTGAGACCTTGCCATGTCTAAATACGCGAAACGGACTAGCGCCGCAGGGTGGTGTCTAAGCACGCCTGCAAACTACTCACGTATCGAACAAACCCGAAAAATTAGCACAACCTGATAAAAAGTGATCACCCTTAAACCAGACCGGACGAATGAACCCACGTTACGTATGATGCGAAACTGTGAGGGAATGTGTGTGTGTGTGACTGAGGCGTTGACCCAACTGGTCAAAGGACCGAGAATGCGAGAAAGTGCGACAAAATGGTACCTCCTTTTTCTTCTTTCCTTTTCTCAAAGTACGTCCCCTCTACCCTGTCTATTGCTCAAACTGCATGATTACAAGATTCTAACGCGGACTCGTGAATCCCCTTTACTGTGTAATGCACTAAATAGCCTTTCTTGAATACACTGCCGCCCTCTCTGTTGCACGTGTACTATTTAGCCTGCCGTTGCACTCTCTCTCTCTCCCTCTCTCTCTCTCTCTCTCTCTCTCTCTCTCTCTCTCTCTCTCCCTCTCACTCTCTCTCTCTATTTTTTGCACTACCACTCTTCCGAGTGGTTAGCCCCGAAATTGGCAGATTGCCACCCCTAGCACACCACCTAATTGGCTTCAAATACCGTCAGTATTTGCACAAACATTTGTCTTTAAATACAATCACCCTGAGGCCGCGTCATTACCTCTCCTTTTCCGCTAGAAGTCAATGAACCCAGGTTGGGACGTAAGGGAAAGGACAGGTAAGACGACAGAGGTTCCCTAATCTGGCCCGAAATGAGGGAACTACATGTCAACGGCTCCTATAGTATAAAACAAGGACCTCAGAATACGCGACCCTCCCCTCCCCGAAACGTCGCAATACCCAAACCAGAAAAACGATCACCCCCGTTACCTCCCCTGTCTATGTCCCTGGTTGTTTCCCATAAAACCCCTGTCCTTCCTAGTTAAGTAACCGGGCTGTAAAAGGTTACGTAGGACCCAGAATGATGTTTTACAAGGTTAACAGACTAGACCAAGGTAAAGAAATCATCAAAATGAACCCCGCAGTAGTTGAAAAACAGGATGCACCGATAGAAAGGAAATGTTTAGCCATGTTTGTCCCTCAGCAAAATATCTGTGTAGTACCATGTTGACGACTCACTGTACCCTTTTGTAAATGTGAAACTCTAGAGAACGGCATCTCTTTGCCAGATTTGTCTCCCGAAGGTGGGTTACCATCAGATGAACTGTCATGCCTGTAATAAATGATTATGAAGGAAAGTCATAGTAAATCCAACAGGTCCGCCACCGGTCATTCATATGCCGGTTGTGAACATTAAATGTAACGGACTTTTTCATTCTTTACCTGGAGCTGGGAGAAAAATAGACTTTTTGATTATCTTCATCTGCAAATTTTCTAAAGACTGTCTTTTCAAACTTGTTTAAGGGTACTGCTGTTGGAGGAGAGAAGGACCGGATGTGGGAGCACGAGGCCCGACTGCCGACTAAGGGACACCTGCGACATTAGCCAAGGCGAGACCACGACTGAAAGGAGCTGCAGGACGAGGCACTGTTTTCGACAGCATGAAAAGAAAGGGTCGACCTGATGCCCCTGCTCGACGTCCAGTGCCTTTCGACAAGTCCCCGCTCTCTGAATTCCGTCGCACGCCCGCCCATTTGAAGTCTCTCGTTCCCCTAGTTTGTTCCCAATTTGGCCTTGCTCCATCCCCCTTTTTCCTCTGACCTACCCTATGGACTGTTTTGAACGCTCTTCTTCCATCGGAACTTTCTGACAATCACCTCAAAGGACACAGGGCGAAAAAGGACCTTTCCGACCAGAAACGACGAGGAAAGGGTCGTGCCCTGCAACGCAGAACTTAGAACAGAGCTGGACTTGTAGCTCCACCGCCGGTGCTCAACAGCGCCAACGAAAGACCACAAAGAACAATGAGAACTCATAAAACTTCGAACATTCGACATCCTCAACCACCGTTTTGCTTCGCCTCATTTCTCTCCCAGCCGCCATTGTATTGATCCTGCTCCAATCCGAATCCGAAATATGTAATAACCTGCCAGTTCACGTTATGATATGTACTTGCTGCTCTCGCTGCAGAACCGTTTTTTGTATTTCATTCCTATGACTTTCCTGCTGAACAAATTTATCAAAGTTTATCAAATAGGTGCACCTCCTAAAAACTAGGAACCTCAAAATGTATTGTTTACAACTCTTTTTCGAGGGTTCCTACCGGTTTCTTTCTCATGCCCACCACAATAGACCCGAGTAGAAAATGAACCAGCAAGATGTCTTGAATATGTTAAAGGGAGGACTGTGGAAAATTAGTGCGTTTTGGTGAACATTATCTGCGCCATCTTGCCTCTTCCCCTGATGCCACACTTTTGTCGTGCGCGCCCACCATTTTAAGATGCCCCGATCAGAACAAACCCTTTTGCATGCCGCTGGCCCCTGACATAGCCCTTTGCCTTCACTAAGCCTGCACGCTGACCACCCCCTGCTTGCACCTGCCTTGAGTCATAAACCCCTCTTCGGCGCTGCTCTGCCCCCGGCCCTCATCCTGTTCCCAGCGCGACACCTCCCTGCTTTCCTTTCATGATCTCCGGCCCTTAGATGCAAACCCCCTTTTTCCCCGTGTGCCCGTTTTGTCCTCCCCGTTCCCAAGCCGACACCCAGCTCTGCCGATACCATCCTTGCCCCTCCCCGTACAATAGAAAGCTTCCCCCATCAAAGAATCCCCGGGTTGATCAAAGCCCCCCCACCCCATGAGATCCGATCAGACTCCCCACATTCCGTGAATCGGCGGATTATCCAGCTGCGCGATGCTCATCACCTGTTGTGACTAGGGTGGGGACTTTAACTGTAAATGTGTGTGGGAACGGGCCCAAAGGGGAGTTCCGAGAATGTCTTTTCCGCACATCAAAGCTTTAAACATGTATGTGTAATCTGCAATAAAGTCATAAATGTGGATATAAGAGGCCAGGCCTCAGAAATACAGTTAGAGCACCTCAGAACGATACCTTCTGTCCGTTTCGTTGTGTTCTCCTCCGGAGAGAATAAAAAACCTTGTTTCCTGCTTTCCAGTCTCCAGCGCCTGCCTCTTCATTGATTTAAATAACTAGAGGGTCACAGAGGCAATACCGCCGGGCAAATATCGATTGTCCCCGACCCGATTGAACTTTTTACACTAATTCCTTAAGTTCCCTAAAAGCAGATGATTCGTCTGATGTTATGACGACAACATCATCTGCATACGCTAGCAGATTATACGGCGTATTACCAGCTCTTATCGGCATTATAGCCTGATTAGCCAGAATCTTAGAAAGGAAGGGGTCTATATACAGGGCAAACAACAGGGGGGAACAAGGGCACCCCTGTCGTGTGCCCCTAGTGATAGGGAAAGAGCTTCTCTGCTGGCCAGAGATACGGAGTTGCGCTCTTGGAGAGAGATACATCGCACCAATTGCCTGTATAAATTCTTTTGGAAATCTCTTCCACTTCAGGACGGTCCACATAAACCCCCAGGAGACCCTGTCGAACGCCTTCTTGGCGTCCAACAGGATCAACCCGAGGGGAGAATTCGTAACTTGGGCCCAGTCCAATAATGCAGTGGAGCGTCTGACATGGTCGGCTGTATCGCGGCCCAGTATGAATCCATGCTGAAACACAGATACCAGAGGGGTAATCACCTACACAAGTCGGGCTGCCATTATTTTTTAATACATTTTAGAATCGGTGTTAATTAAAGAAATCGGCCTAAATGATGATGGTAACAGCTCAGGTTTGCCTTTTTTTTTAAACAAAACTATAGTTGCGTTTTGCCATGATTCCGGCACTATGCCCCTTTGGGCTGCTCTCAGCACTTCCAGGAAAACCTGACCAATTTCAGCTAGGAACACCTTATAAAATTCTAATGGGACTGCATCGGGCCACTAGCCTTGCCATTAGCCAAAGATTTTACTGCAGTCTCAACCTCCTCCCATTGAATGGGGGTGGCAAGAAAGTCAGCCTGTTCAGGGGAAATAACGGCGGTCTGAAGATCTGCTAAGAAATCCTCCGTGGCCCTTTCTACATTAAGCCTAGAAATATCTTCTCGATATAAACAGGAGTAGAAGTCCAGGAAAACCTCATTAATCTTTTCATGGGTATCATATATTATTCCGCGTTCGTCTTGGATTTTTACCACCTGACTTTGGATACTTAGCTGACGGAGTCTCTTGGCGAGGACCCTGCCCGAATTCTCGCCAAATTCAAACATCTCTGTGCGATATTGTAAATACTTTGACGCAAGATCCTGTCCAAAAGACTCCAACAGTCCGGCCTTAAGAATCGCCACCTTTTGAAGACAGGAAACTATACCATTCCCATCCTTAATATTTACAGTCAATTCAATGTCTGCCTCTCTAAGCTCTCTAAAACCAATGCTCTTCTGCTCTTGTTCTAATTTCCACTTATAGGAAGAGAAGTTTTTAGTCTCGCCCTGTAGCCCTGCTTTCATCGTGTCCCAAACCACTTGATCTGAAGCGGAGCCCCTGTTGTTATTCAAAAACTGGGCTATCCATTTTTTAATATGTGAGCAGTACCCCTCATCAAATAGTAGCTTCCTTTCAAACGTCCAGTCTCTGAGTGGTTTCCTAATTCGTGGCCAGGGGCATTCGGCGATCAGTGGGTTATGATCAGAAAAGAGCCGCGGCAAACAGAAAATAACACTAACAGCTGCCACCTGTTTAGACGCAAAAACATACTCTAACCTTACGTTTTTCTTATGGGGTATAGAATAGAACGTAAAACCATCCTCTGTTTTCTTATGAAGAAACCATAAATCTGCAAGGCCATGCTCCTGGAGAAGAGCCTGAAGAGCTCGAAACACTTTTGGTTTTCTCCCCACATAATTATGGCACCAGCGAAATCAAAATCGCTTAATATATTGATGTTCATATCTCCACAGAGAAAAAGTGGGCTAGGCCAAGTTGCTAATTAAACATCTAAGTATTTAAAAACATCAGGGTCATCTAAATTCGATCCGTATATGTTACAAATTGTTAATAATTTGCCACCAATGCACAATTCCGCTATGGCCCCCCTACCCATTCTATCCTCCAGTGTCCTTTTACACGTAGCAACTCCACTCTTTGAGTATAAAGCGACCCCTCTAATCATAGATGTCTGTTTAGAGCAGACTAACACCTCGAACCCAGGCAGCCTTAAGCATTCCCTCTTCCCCGAAGGAATATGTGTCTCCCGTATACAAAGTATTTCAACACGCATAGAATTAACTATTTTGGAGAAAAGAGCCCTCTTTTTAGCATCGTTAAGACCGCAAACATTCCAGGTACCTGTAACAAGTTTATCCTGCCCCATCAAAGCAAAGAAAAACAAAACATAAGAAGGCTTTCCTCAGCCTATATAGTGTATAATGAAACCTGCCAGCCTTTATATGAACAATCTGAACTGCCAATTCTGCGAAATAAGTCTCAACATTTTTTAGTTTTAAAGCAACCCCGCTCACCACCCCCCACCCCTGACCTCCCTCTACAGCACCCCCCCCCCCCTCACCCCCCAGACCCCCACCACCCAAATAGAGGCTTAAGAGCAGTGTCCTCAGTGATGTTGAGGTGCATCAACCGTTCCCCCCACCCCATCAAATTCCCTACAACACACATATGGCACTCTCTGACCCCACGCTCGAACACAATTAATTACTCCTCATAACAGTATTAACGATCTTTGGGTACCATAATCTTAATCAAGAATCCCTAAAGATTATAGGTTTCATAGCTAGGAAAAGATTCAGCTAATAAAGTTTCCTGAAGAAGAAAAAAAAAAAAGGAGAAAATTATCCTATTCCACCATATCATATGAGCATATGAGCAGAAACAATTAATAACATTGTCACATATGAAGGAAACTTTTGCCAAGCAAATAAAGTACCCAATTATATCGCAAACATAAATCGAAGAGTGAATGTCTTTGTAAAGAGAGATACACAAATTAATATGCCAACAGAAACAAGAATTGTGATTAACCCTACCCACCATCCAATATTCCACATATCTTAGGAACAAATAACGGGCTATAAGCTCTCAATATCTCAATATCATACTTAAAGCTCCACTACTAAATAAACTAGATAAACCAATTCCCCCCCCCCTTTTTAGCATTTTTTTTAACAATTTTATCCTTTTTTTACATTTTTTTTTCAAATCCGATAAGTAGTCCTGCGCCAGCCTAGCGGATGTGAAAAAGCGCGTTTGGTCATTAACGATGATCTTTAGTTTGGAAGGATTGAGAAGGAGAACCTGGGCCCCTATTGCTTGAAAAGGAGCGAATACTTTCTGCATTTGCCATCGTTCGTTGACAGTTGTCGGACAAAAGTCCGGGCGAACAAAGAACTCACACCCCAAACCAGTTTGTTTTTTACCAGGCCGCGCTAGATCGTAAAGAGCTTCTCTCAGCAGATAGTTATTCACGCAAATTAAAATTGCCCTTGGGTATGAATTTTGATCACCCTGTCTGTCTCTCCCATGCTGTCGCACTGCAAACGGGAACCTATGAGCACGGATTACTTCCTTTTCCCAGTTCCATGTAGTCAGTTCTGGGAATGACTCTTTAAACAGCTGTACGACAAACTTACGGGTGTCGGCCCCCTCTCTTTTTTCTGCAATTCCTAATATGCGTAAATTATTACGGCGTGATCTATTTTCGAGGTCCGTAAGCTTCCAGTCCATATCAGTTTTTGAATTCTGTAAAGCCTCTACAGCGGTTTGCTGCTTTGCCAAAGTGTCTTCTGCAGAGGATACTCTCTCCTTTACTTCCACCACACGTGATGTAACTTTGGCACATGATTTTATTAAACGCCGCACAGTATTCTGTAATTTCCTCACAGCACCTTGGGTTCGCTGCCCCTCCATTTTTGTTTCACTACGATGTGTCATAAGAGTCTTGTAGATCAAGCCCAGCGTAATTGAGTCCTCTTCCAGGTCCTCGTCCAAGTTAATCTGCACAAGGGGATGTACTCGATCACGCTGCGCTCCTTCACTAATACCCTTAATTTTCTTCACCGTATCCTGGGACTGAAACAGTTCAGGGTCTTCTCCTTCTTCATCATCCGGAAGATCCCCCCAGTCACCAAGATTGCTAGCACTGTCCAATTCGTGTTCCTTATCAGACAAGGTTGTTAGGTCCGACATTGAATAGAATTTTCCTTCTATCTCGGATTCAAGCTCCTTATCCAATTCCACATTCGAACCGGACAGGGAGGCCCATAATAATTATTGATATTTGATTGATTTGTTTTGGTTTTTATGATAAAACGATTTAGGTTGATGAGAGGGGGAAATAATATAGGATAGAAAGGGGGAGAGAAATCCGTTGATGATAGAACACTGAAGAGAAAGATAGAAAAAATAGAAGTGGACGAGATAGTCTTTTATCTATACCAAGTTGAAGGAGCTGGAAGAATCTAAACGTAAGCAGAGACTGTCTGCTGTGGATTTTTAGAACTGCCATGCATAACCAATGTTCAGATGACTTACAAATGACTTAATCATTATGTTGCAGATTAATTCACACAATATTTTGCACATTGTTTTATATTTCCATTTAGTAAACTGAATAAATCACATGTTTTTGATTTTCTTCAGTTAATATATGTGCATCTTAAGTTTATCGTGAGTGGCCGTAGGCACCTTATTCCATGTTTGAAGTAAACATTGCATTTTTGCTGCTGTGCATAACACTTTTTCTGTTCCAGTCACCGAGTGCTGATCTAGAAATGTTATTTTTGTTAGTTTACAGTTTGAAGGACATAAAGTAGCAATTAACTAGTTTGGACAGTGACTTTAGCACCTGCACTAGCTGGGAAGCTGAGCAGGAGAATACTAATTTCTGAGAGCTCATGAAGGGCGCAATTTGGGACATAGTTGGCATTGTATTATCAATGAGAAGGAGGCTGACACCCACTATGGAGAGAACACTTGTTTTTAATTGCTTCTTAATCAATGGGAACCTGTTCAATGTATCTCTTGGATGAAATGTTATATTTTACCTGGGTCAAATGTGTTAGTTATATCACTTGCTCCTGTCCACCTTTGTAGGCGAACATCCTTTCCCTTCTCTTGAGGCTAATGATCATTGTTTTAAGGCTCATCGAGTTACTCTTGAGAGCAAGAGCATTCCTTATCATTCTAATTGGAACCTTCATTTGGTTCTTCTTTCAATGCTATATTTGCTGACACCTGCTGTTTCTGCATTTTCCTGACCTGGCCACAACCTTGGCTTACTATTAGGCAGTTTCCTTTATGTAAATGAGACTTTGCTTCGATTTGCATATGTTGCCTTTAAAAATACTTGAATTATATTCATTTAAACTGTAGTCAGGTGAATTTCTATTTATGTCAAACTCATTTGATTTGAGATTGTAACTTTACTAACTTGTTAAAAGGCTTTGTGAACTTATTCCTCTCTGTCATTACTGTGGGGCAAAATCTGCTTCCATGTAAAAACAATGTTCATGAGTTTGTGATTTCAGACTCAGTTCGAGAAAATGGTCCATCCTAATGGACATAGTGGAGTTCTGACTTTGCGCTAAGTTAGTGTGGGGCAAATACCATCCTTATCTATCCGCTATCAATGGAGTTTTCTAATTTACTTATATTGAAGCAGAGGAAAAATGTGGGCATGAGGCAAATTTAGTTGGAAGATAGCTAAAGTAAAGCCATTTTTGGCTTCAAAAATCGAGATTCTCCCATTTGAATCTAGTCTTTTACATGCATGCCACAATTGTGAACCTGGAATGAGGGAGATTTGAAAAATAAAGTCTGGAAAGTTTAGTCCTGCCAAATTTCCCAGGTTCATGCATGATGTGCTGTTTCAATCCAGGTGTTTACTTAGACTTCTGGGACTTGTAGTCTTGTTTATGCTATTGTAAAAAAAAGACTTTAAGTCCCAGAATTCTGAGGAAGAAACCTGGACTGGAGAAGTACATCACATATAAACATTAGAAACTTGCCAGCTGTGGGAATTTATTTTCCCCATTGACGTGTTGAAGCTGAGGAGCGTTCAAGGGGCGGGGGGAGACATCTGAAATAAAGTTGTTTTTTAGTTCAAATGCAAAGGCTGCTTAAAAGCTGGCATCAGCTTTAATTGATGGAGTCACTTCTTTTTGGGAGGTATTGTAAGGTGATCTGATGAGGTGTGGAGTGTGTGCTTTAAATGGACTGTTATACAAATGTTTGCACTAGGTAGAGTTTGCACATTACTGATCTATATTTTGGTAGCATTTTATTTAAATCTTAAACCTAAACCTTTTTGTGCACTTTGTCGCAGTCTATCTTATATAGTGTGTAATGGAAGTTTAAAATCATGACATGCATATTAAATGTGCTTTCTGTCACAAGCTAGGACATAGAGGAAGTAGCCTAACGGTTAGGGTGGTCCACCTCGAAACTGGGGAACTGGGTTCAACTATCTGTGATTCTGGGCAAATCACTTATACTCCCTTTGCCTAACAAAAATTAATGTGTCCTTCTTGTAGCGCGCTTGAAAGGTATGCCGCAAAACCTGGCAGCGCGCAGCAAGAACGGCACACAAGACACGCAGTTACAGTCTCGGCCGAAGGTCACGTGCGACCTGGGGCCTGTTTATTTACCCTCTTGGACTGCGTCCGGTCATGACGGGTGATACACCTGCAACAATTTCGGGTAGTGGCCAGGTGGCCTCTCTGCATCCCTCATTTCCTTTAGATGAAAAGAACCAGCAGGAGAGGAAAATAGAACATGAGAGTATAGGAACAAAAGAACAAAAGTAAATCACATAATACAAATTTTAATGTGTTGCAGTCCATGACATAAAGCCGGCGGGTGCACAGCTCGCTCAGCACGCATAGTCCTTCAGCCTCTGGCTGGGCGCCGGACTGGGTCGGAGTTAGTACCATTGGCTTCAGGAGGGCACTTGCTGCGGGTTCTCAGTGGTGTTCTCCGAGGACCTCACGGACGCCCCGGGCATGGATGGGCTCTCGGGATGGCGCCCACTCCACACGGGATGGGGGTGGGCACGTGGCCTGCCGGGATGCATGCAGTGTCCTTGTCCGGCAGGCTTGCTGGATCTGCGCCGCCATCCTGAGACGAGCGCTCGGCAGTCGGGGCACCTTGGGTGGCCTTGAAACAGGATATGTTTCTCACCCAGGGGCGGTGGGTGACATTTGAAAGTGGTGGGGCGCAAAGTGATTTGCATACAGCACCGTAGCAAGTGAGCTCAGCGAGCGAGCCCGAACCCCAAAAGGGGGTTTTTGGGGGTTAACCCCCCCCCAAGAAAATTTTGAAAAAAAAGAAGAAAAATCGTGCATTTTCAAGCAAATTTGAGAAAGCAGGAAGGTTAATAAAGCAATTGTGAAAGTGCAGTTATTACATGAATAGATGGCATAACATAGGTAGCTGCTTATTCAGTATAACCACAGAGCTTCATACATTCCGTCCTATTATGCTCAGACTGAATCCTGTCACCAGGCCAACTGGCTCACTTTCAAGAACAAGACCGTATTCAAACCACTTACATGGACATACAAATCAGCAAATGACATGGCATTCAAGTTCAACCTACTCTCTGACACCCTACCATGCTACACGCCAACTCGGAACTTTAGATTTACCAATCACAACTTTTAAATCAGCAAATGACTCGGCTCCCAACACCCTCTCTGACACTCTACCATACTACACACCAGATAAGAACCTTAGATCCACCAATCACAACCTTCAAACAACACCAAAGCCACCATGTTTGCCTCCTAGTTCTGGGACTTTTACATCTCTGTCCTTCTACACTGAAACTCCACATCACCCAATATGTGGCCCATCCAATCTCTGCAGGAATTTCAGATGTCATTGAAAAGACATGTGCTTCAAGGAAAAAACACAGCGGCATGGCGGATGTCGACAATGGCATTTAAAGAACGTGCAATACAAAATAAGGTTATATGGGCAAACATTTTTGTTGTTTTCCCCCAAACATTTTTTTTTAAGTAAATAGAACACTATGAGCGATCCGTACAGGAGAGCTGCATAATTGTGACCAATTGACTACAATCAACAATCTAAGGGGAGAGGATGTAGCCTTACGGCTAGAGCGGTAGGCTTCGAAGCTGGGTAACCTGGTTAGACTCTCAGCAACAACACTCTACATCCTGTGATTCAGGGTATATCACTTAATCTCCCCGTGCCTACCAATAAAAAATGAAGGTGTTCATCTATAACGAAACTGGTGCTCATGTAAAGCGCTCTGATACCCGATGTCTCAGGTCTAGTTCGCGCTATATAAAACTCAAAAAAGAAAAAATCTGAACTTCAAGGTCTGCTTAGCCATACAATATGACTATTCAATGATCAAATTATACAGGTCCTACACACGGTCACTGCGAGGAACCTATGAAGCAATGACTGATGACTCATATGCCTTCCCCATAGGCCTATACACCCAGGAAGCAGCACGTGACTCTTCTGTAGCTACTCTGCGAGTCACTCTTGTGGAATGCTCAAGAGGAACTGACCTTTTTCTAAGCAGAACAGCTTTGAAAAACCGGAAAGAGAATGAGCTTTACTCTGTAATGCTAGGAGTGTTGTCTTTATATCTTTGGCACCTCACCTGTTCTAGGACCCTCCGGTACGCATGCTTGAGCCTGGAACTTCCCATTATCAGAATAAGTGAGTGGATGTGGTTGTCTGCTTGTTGGTCTCTGGTGTTTGTGTGCATGTGTGAGTATGGTTGAGTTTACATGTGCTGGTGTTTGTGGCTGTTTGCATGTGTGAGCAGGTTAGCGTTTACATGTGCTGGTGTTTTTGGCTCTTTGCATGTGTGAGTATGTTTGAGTTTACATGTGTTTGGGAAAAGAATTACAATCAATGCAATGAACTCCCCACTGTATTTATGTCCTGAGTAATTTGCCACAGCCTCCTGTGCACTGAGATATCTACACAACAATATTAACCTCCTCCCTGAAGCTAGGCAACATGCAGAAATGCAATTTCATAAAAACTCATACTTACAGGCCTTGGGGATAGCATTTATACCAGATAAAAGCCAGCCACTCTGTCTCTATTAATGTCAGATTTCTGCATCCGTTATCTCTCTAGAGGAACCATGACCAAGGCTGAGAGGTAAAGTGGGCGTAAAATTAGACTTTAAATTTGCTTTTGAAGTGAAATGAAATCCAAATATTGGCAAAGCGAATGTGTTTGACTTTTATAGTAAATACAGATACACACCATCCAAGCACATGTTGACTCGACATAGATGATACATGCATGTAAACATCCATGCACTCTCAGACTAACACACCTACAGTACCACATGCATACATACCATCGGGCAGACCCCCATGCCGACAGAACAACAGACCCCAGGCAAACAGAACAAGAGACCCCCCCCACACACAGAACAACAGACCCCCATGCAAACAGAACAACAGACCCCCCCCAGGCACACAGAACAACAGACCCCCAGGCACACAGAACAACAGACCCCCAGGCACACAGAACAACAGACCCCCAGGCACACAGAACAACAGACCCCCATGCACACAGAACAACAGACCACCCCAGGGACACAGAACAACCGGCCCCCTGGCACACAGAACAACCGTCCCACTGGTACACAGAACAACAGACCACCCCAGGCACACAGACCAACCGGCCCCCAGGCACACAGAACAACAGACCGCCCCAGGCACACAGAACAACCGACCCCCAGGCACACAGAACAACAGACCCCCATGCACACAGAACAACAGACCGCCCCAGGCACACAGAACAAGAGACCCCCAGGAACACAGAACAAGAGACCCCCAGGAACACAGAACAGACCCCCCACACACAGAACAACAGACCCCCCACACACACAGAACAACATACCCCCAATACACACAGAACAACAGACCCCCAGGCCGACAGAACAACAGACCCCCAGGCACACAGAACAACAGACCCCCATGCACACAGAACAACAGACCCCCATGCACACAGAGAAACAGATCCCCAGGCACACAGAAAAACAGACCCCCAGGCACACAGACCAACAGACCCCCAGGCACCAAGTTCCCTATTTCTATTGAGCAGCAGTTAATGTTAGTAAACGGAACACGTGTCACGTCGAATCGGACAGCTGGAGAAAAACAGATCGGGTGTGCCCTCAGTCCTGGTGACAAGGCCACGCATTAGTGTGTCTGTGTTATTCATCAGGACAGCGACATGTGGCACACATGACATATCACACCCAGTGTCTACATACTGCTAGCACTGGGACGTGTCTATAGATTAAGGTTGTACAATAAACCTTTTGTTCTAAAAACAAACAAAAAACGGGCAAGACAGATTACTTTTGCAGTTTTGTATAAAGCAAACTCTTCCCGAAGGTATTGGAGAGTTTTACATTACAGACAAACAATTTCATTTTTGATAGGCGCGGAGAGATTTATTAAGTGGTGTACCCAGAATGGCCGAGGTTGAGCCAAGGTCGAGAATCGAACCTTGGTTCCCCCTTGCAAAGTCGGTAGCTCTGGCTCTTACGCCACATCCTCTCACAACTTCTAACCGAAAACAGCCTACAAGGATACGCCTGAACATATTTTAGACACAGTTTGGCGCTAATTAAATTAAAAAAGTCTATGTGGTATAAGAAAGAGAGTTTTTGCTGCCATAAAACACACCAGACCGGGTAATACATTTGGTTAAAACGTAAACAGCTGCACGGAAACAATAGTTGCTCTACTTTGTAGTGTAAAACAATGATTTGTATGGCTATGCGCTGTAGTGGAAGATTCCATAGGGTACATTACAATGTGCTGTAAAGCACCACAATGGACATGCTATGCCTGTTGACAATGCATCACATCATTTACTGTGGCCAAAGGTACCGGCTACAGAGCAGGTATTTTGGCACGGATTACAGCAAATGTAGTGAAACGCAAGTGTATTTTTAATTCCAAATACACACACTTTCATACACTCATGAATTGTCTAATGCAATGTTTTAACTTTGTGCTGGAAAATTTTAAAGTCTTTATTTTTAAAAGAATCCTGTTTTGACTTGAATACCTGCAATGAGTGTACTGCTTGACATTCTCTTTGTGGACAAGGCAATTGGCCTCAGACTACTTTTAATTTCTGTGAATAAGCATAGATTAAAATTGACTAAATACATTTTCATTGAAATTGAATTGAATCATGACTCAGCTCGGGCCAGTGGAGTAATTATCTCTCACCTACATCATACCGGCAAACTACCTTTCCAACAAAGTCTTTACCTTGTTGTGCCTTTACCACTCATTTTTTAGCACGCACATTTTTACCACATGCATGCCTTTACAACGCATGCCTTTACCACAGAGTTGAGGGTGTGGGGGTCTCCCCCCACAAATACATTGTTTTGATATATAAAAGCAATGCATGGTAATGGCCTGCGTTGTAAAAGCATGTTCATGTTAAAAACATGCATGGTAAAAAATATGTGGTAAAGGCATACGATGTCTTTACCTGCGATGTACCGTTGAACAGCCCACTATACCATACTGTTGACTACTTGGGTGTGTCCTTCCACCGCCAGTCGAGTGCTTGCATTGAACCATATGAGGGACTTGTATAGTCCTCTCTGTCCGCTCCTGCTGGCTCCTGCCTTTGTGTTTTGCTCTAACGTGCTGAGCTTGGAGGGTTGTCAGGTCTCGCAGCTGGCTTGCCTCATGCAACCAATAGCACATCTTTAGCGATCCCTGGCCTCACAGGTGACAAAAGCAGAGCCAAGAACAGACGGCAAACAGCCCCCACTGGGACATTACATTCTGTTTGGTAAATAAATGCATTCAGGAGTGCAGCACCCTTGAGAATACATCATACAATGAAACAAATAAAATTAACACTTTTTTAAACTTGATGCAATGCTTAATTGTTGTAAATGCGTGAAGCACATAAGCCTGACCTCAGCAAAATGGTGAAATTATTATTTCTCTATTATTGCGAGGGCATGCTACAAAAAATTTAAAAAATGCCACCTAAGCATGGCATAACATGCTCGCAATAACAATTTAAAATAAAAAAAATTGCAATCAAATACAACTGTGATAGCACAGTATTGGCCTTTCTTAGGAGGTAAGTGTACATAGAACACATAGAAATCCAGTTTAGTTTAAATGTGTGTCACAGGGAAATGCGCTTCTTATTGGCACAGAGAATAGGCATTATTGGCTCTGAACTACTGTAACCTTAAGACAAAGTTTAAAACCATATGGATGAATACAAAACAGTAAGAGGATAGTCGAAAAGGACAAAATATTGAAAAAGTAAATTATCAGCTCACCATCCCTGGTACTGAAGTGAGCTTCTTCTTAGGCAGGTGTGTATATATATCAGGCAAAATGTCTCCACTCACAGCACAGGGCAGTCATTGGATAAGGGAATAAAATGGACTGATCCTTGCACCATGCTGTGTGCAGAAGTGGGCAGACGCAATATGTGAATGACTGCTGCACAGATCTATGGATGAAGAGAACTGACCAAAAGCCCTTTTATGTACGTACTCCTAATGAATGATGATGTGCCAGTCACCTCAATGTGTCAAAGGTGTGGTGGTTTCTTATAAGTAAGTGATCATAAGCGAAAAACTGTTAACAATTATAAGGCGTTTACTAAATCAATAACATAGTTCATATTGAATATATGGTCCATATGGATCAATACCTGTGGGTATGACCGCTACTGTGTTTATAAATCTCTTTTTTGTAAATTGTATTGTCATTTATAAATAAAGTTTCACTTTTATTTATACGCTACACTTCAGTAACATAAACTACTGTGATGCAATCAGGATAGAATTCATGTGGCATCACTTCCTTCGATTTGGGGTCAACGGTCATATGACACGGAGTCAACTGTGATGTCATTGCATTGAGGTCAAAAGGTGTGTGATGTCACTTGCACGTCATCTGAATTTTTGATGAATCAAAGTCCATGGTGCTAAGGTTGTGTGTATTTGCTCACTGAACAAAAACCTATTGACTTTACCAAAAGTTGTTTTGATGGCACCCCTCCATCTCAGGTTTCCTCCCCAGCTCCCAGCCCAGTCCCCTTGTGCCTTATAGGTACTACATCTAGAGTATAAAAAGAACCCTAGAAAGTTCTACGCAGCACTGACCCTAGGAAACGAACACTCTATGCAGGATTCGTAGGTCCTTTAAATGTAATTCTAAAGAGAGAAGTCTGTATATTTCAGATCCAGAATCGAAGAAAGGACTTGTGTGGTCTTGAAAACTAATGCCCTGCCCGTTGAATATTAATTTGAACAGAAATCGAGTGGGTGGCAGCCAGGCACTTGTTTTCGATGGTTTGTGAGTTTCCCCCCAAAAAATATAGAGGTAGTATAACTAGTCCCCCCTTTGAGGAAATCTCTCAACTTCCTCTAGAACCAAACCGCCTCCACCCCCAGACTTATGACGCAGCTTTACGAGATCTACAGAATGCTGCCCGACACACCTTTTATCCTCAGTTCAAACATACAAGGCCTGCTTAAATACTTTTACGGCAAAGCGGTACACGTGTACAGAGTGCGTGTGAAGATGCCACTGTACAATAAAAGTGCATGTAGTTCTCATTTGTAACTGAGGACCTGCTCAAAAGGGGATCGGCCATCCCCAGAACTGCCTCCTCGCACAGTCGTAACTTCGTAAGTGCACCCATGAAAGTATGTGTCCTGAACCTTCATATATAATTGTTATATCCCTGTATCAGTATTCTTCTTCTTTATGACCATCTTATATATATATTAGGTTAATCTTTATCTTTGTTATTAATATGCTTCTCCTTTAAGCCTTTTGTACATGTCATTGTTGCTTAGAGATATTAGAATGTTTAGGCTCTTGTGGCTCACTTGAGACTGGAGCTTGATAGAGAGACACTCTGGCAGTTAGAGAGCTGTACTTATTATAAGAATAAATCTACTTAAACTATTGGACTGGATCTATCTTCTTTGGATGCAACATAAACTTGGCGACGAGGTGGTCTAGTCAGCCCTCTTTGGACCCACATCCAAATCTAAAACTGCAATATTCATCAACATCTTCTACATCAACTGCCAGACTGCAGTGCCCTCCTCAAAACTTCTTCATTCATGAAACTTCAATCAACAATATTGAATTCAACATTCAACCAGCACATCTCTTCAAGATAAGTTATTTTATCTTCTAATTGAAAATTAACTGCAATTTCAGCTTTGATACCTATTTTTGAAAACCCACAAATTTGAACTTACTAAACTTTGAACTCTACTTAAACCTCAACTTGATTTCATACTCCTATTTTCAAACTGAAGCCTTGTGCACTCCGTTAAGACATTCGCTGATTGTTTTGATTAATTGCTGCACAGCACAGCACAGACACAAGTAACCCTTCACTTTTGAACTCGATTATCACATAAACTCTTTCACTGCATCAGCGCTTTGATTGCTGCGGCCTCTACTTTGGATTCTGTCTGGCAAATAACGAGTAAAATGATTTTATTGCATTTGTACAGAGGTTTATGATTGATATTGACGCATTGCTTTGACTTCGGACGGTCAAAAAAATGCAATTTTGAGGCTCGCGCGGAACTTTATAAACACCAACAATCTTAGCGTCCTTAATTATTGCAGCCTCTGCTTTGAATTCTATCTGGCAAATAACGAAGAAAATAATTTCACTGCATACTGAAGTTTCCGATTACTATTATCACATTGCTTTAACTTCAGACAGTTTAAGGTGCAGTTTTGAGGCTCGCGTGGAACTTTTCAAACACCAGCGTCCTTTAATCTTTGGATGCAACAATAATAAAACAATTTAATTAAAAAAATAACGGTCACTTGTCTTACCCAGTTCGGAACCGTGTGCTCGAGGGAGACGACCGGCCTTCCGACTGCATGATGAAGGGGGTACTGGAAACTACGGTGAACAAATATGGCCCCTACACAGATACACCTGACCTGGCAGGATCAACAGAGGCAGGCAGGCCTGGCCGGAGAGATAACAGGGCAACACGTCCCACCAAGAGGTGCTGGCGCGAGCACGCGCACTGACGCGGGTCGATGCCAGGACCGGGCTAATGCCCGCCTTTACTCCTGACACCTTCCGAGCGGTAGACGGACTAGCCAATCCTGGCGCTGAGGGCACATTTACGACTCGCCCTTTTTCAACCTGTTTCAGCGGCGGCGCTGCTGTAAGAAGCAGCACCCCCTTGGTCCCTCTCTATGGGGAAAGTCTAGCGGGCATGCTCGGGCAAGGTGGCACCATAACTGGTCATGCGCAGTACTGCTGCAGCTGAGTGTGGACTGTCACTCAAGCTGCAGCAGCCCAGCCAGCCCCACCCCCTGCGCACTCCCGATTGAGTCGGGTGTGTCCCACTCCCGGCGGATTCCCAGCCGGCAGTGCTAATAATAACAACACAGAGGTAATTACCAAAAATACCACGGTGCGCCCATGTGGCTTAGTGGGGCTACGCCCCTACGCCCCAATGGACGCACCGCTGCTGTTCTCACCACTGTGTGTCGGCCTCTTTGAGCTGTAATCACGGTGCCATCCACTCAAGTGACTGTCCATTCCTCTGATTCATAAGGTTGATGAAATTTCCAGCCTGGGCACCGATCCTTGATGACCGCTTTTTATACTACGCCCAAGGTGGAGGCTTTGCCCCCTCTGCATGCGGTCGCCTTTTTGTTGGCCGTTCTCTGCTTCTGTTGCGCTCTTTTGGCATCCAGCCTGGGCGGCACCCACTCGGGGTCTTCAGGGATTAGATCTCGTGGCGAGCGCTTTAGCAGGAGCAAGGCTGGGACGCATCCAGTTGTAGAGAGTGGTGTTTGCTGTTAGGCGAGCAGGAATTGCTGCAGACATGGCTTGCGATCTTGATGCTGGTCCACAACGATTTTGAGAGGCCTATAGAGGGTTCTCATGAACCGCTACACCTCGCCGTTAGCTTGAGGCCACTGTGGGGTGATGCAGCGGTATCGGATGGCTCTCCTCTCCAGGAAGTTGTGGAATTCCTGCACCGGAATGATGGCCATTGTCAGATTTTCTCTTGTCGGGCAACCCAAACGTGGCGAAGATCCTTTCCAGGGTCAGTTGCACATGTATGAATGCCGTGGAGGGCAACAGCTCTACCAGTGGGAACTTTGAGAAGGAGTCCATGACGACCATAGTGTGCCTCCCATCGGGAAAGCTCCAAAACTGAACACTTATCTTCGTCCAGGGTGGGCAGCACGGTTTCTCTGTGATTACTGGCGCTGGAGCAGGTTCGCCCCCGGTGATGGTGCACGGGTGGCAGTGTTGGACTTTCGCGTCCACCATGTTGTCCATACTGGGGAATCATACCTTCGCCCTCAGACTGGCCTTTGTCTTGGTGGTGCCTTGATGTCCCTGAGGGCGAACGCGACCATTCGCTGGCAGAGGTTCTTCGGCACGACAATTCGCTGTCCCCTTAGGACTAGCCTGGACCCACAGACACTGAGTTTGTGCTGCACTCTCCGGAGTTGGAGTTGGGAGTTATGGTCCTCTGCGGTTAGCTGAGAGATTCTGTCCAGGAACCGATGCCACCGTCCCTTTTCCAGGGCCTCTTTCACTCTTGTCAGCGTGTCATCCTTGTCTGTGGCACTGTGGAAGCCTTCTTTGGTCACTGCTACGGGGCAGGCGCTGTCTTCCACCATTTTCATGAAGGCCTCGTGCCGGCGTGATCTTCCTGTGGTGACTCACCAGTCTTTGCCGTGGGGTGCCGGGAGAGAAAATCGGCAGGGTTGTTGGCCCCGGGTCTGTACATCAACTGAAAAGAGTACGCTTGCAGCTGAACTGCCCATCTCTCGATCCACGGGGGTGTCAGGCATGCCGACCCGCTGAACAGTGGTAGTAGGAGTTTGTGGTCTGTTACCACCCAGAAGGGATGGCCGCATAGGTACAGGTGGAAGTGCTGGCATGCACACCTGATGGCCAGGGCCTTCCGCTCTATTTGAGCGTACCTGGTCTCCATCTGGGATAGCACCCTTCTGGCGTTTGCCACGGGGCGCAGACTCCTTTGGTGTCTTCTTGAAGGAGAACTGCCCCTAGCCCGAAGGGCTAGCATCAATCACGAGCTCTGTCTTCCGTTTGGGGAGGAAATATGCCATAGTCATCTAATCCGGTAAGGTTTACTTGATGTTTTAAAACGCTGCTTCCTCTCTTGGCATCTACTCCCAGGACGTGCCGGTCATTGTCAGCTGCGGGAGAGGTTCCACCACAGTGGCGAGATTCAGGATGAACCTCCTGCAGTATATCGCCATCCCGAGGAAGTTCCTTATTTCTGTGGGATTCTGTGGGACGGGGGTGCTCCGGAATGCTTCAGCTTTGTGGGGATCGACGCGGAGTCTGTCTTGTGAAAAGACATATCCAAAGAAGTCTATTGACCCTTGGTTGAAGGTGCACTTTTTCTTATGAAGTGTGAGTCCACAGTCAGCCAGCCTCTGTAGTGTCGCCCGGAATCGGATATGGTGTTCTTTGAGGCTTTGTGAATAAATCAGGATGTTGTCCCTTATGTTGAATATGCCTAACAGGCCTGAGAAGGCTTCTTTGATGGTGTTTTGAAAAACCTCTGCGGCGGATGACACACTGAAGCTGAGCCGGGCACATCTCCTGAGGCCGACATGCGTGGAGAACATGGTAATGTAGCGGCTTTCTGGCGTCAACCAAAACTGGTGGTATCCGGAGTTCAGATCGAGTTTGGTGAACCACTGTGCCCCGTTCCAATCTGCCACAATATCGATCATGGTTGGTGTTACGTGTCTCTCTCTCCAGATGGCCTGATTTGGAAGCCTCATGTCGACACACAGTTGAATGGCGCCAGGTTGTTTTGGCTTCAGCTACATGACTAACGGGGACACCCTTGGCGTGGGTCCAGACACCGTTTCTATGACCCCCCAGGCCCTCAAGGTCTTGCAGGTCTTTCTCGACCACAGGGTGCAGAAGAAAGGGTATGCACCTGTGCCTAAGGGCCCTCGGCTGAACTGCCTTGTCGATATGAAGCTTTATTTGGCATCCTTGCAGGTTGCCTAGCCCATGGAAGACCTGGGGGCATTCGCTCAGCATGTCTTTGGCGTGGTTTTCATGAACCTGATTGGCAAAGAACACCAACTCCAGGTCTTCTGCCGTGTGACATCCCAGTAACGTTCCTTTTTTCCCTTTGGTCATGTGGAAATTCATCATCATGGAATACTCTGCACTGGATACTTCGATCTCCATCATCCCCCGGAGCGGTATGGGTTCTGTGCCTCCGTATGTGTAGATCTTGGCCGCGCTCGGTGTCTGGCGAGGTTTGGGCGACAGCTGCTCATACTGGTCGGAGTCCATCACGTTAACTGATGCACCTGTGTCTATTAGGGCTTGGACTGATGTTCCGTTTACCGTGATGTTGCACATCAGGGGTGTCTCCTCAGTCCTGGCCTTCCTGCAAATGATATGATGAACAAGTCATCGTCGTCTTTGTAGTAGTCTGTCGCACCTTATCCTAGGGGTGCTCCTGGGTTGTTGTGCTCTTCCAACGTGAGGTTCCTTAGGGTTGTCGAGTGCCCTCTGGACGCACCTCTGCGCGAGCGCCCTGCTCCGCTCCAGGAGACACTGGCATAGTGATTGGCCTTGCCACACTTCACTGCAAGCAGGTTTGCCCTCTCCCCGGACACCTGACTTGCTCCTTGTGGTCATACCCACACTGCCCACAGTTGCCATTTCGCTGATTTCTGGTACCCCGCCTCTGGCCTGGGCCAGGTCGCCTCTGCCCGACCTCTACTGTCTCTTCCTTGACCTGGACTATCATCTGCGTCGCCGCGGCCCGAGTGTTCCTCACACGGATGGCCTCCGTCTCTTCGGCCCGCTTGTCGGACAGCTCATGCGAGCGGGCAAGGACCAGGATTTCGTCCTGGGATATCCCTGGTTGTCGGAGCATCTGGTGCCGCAGCGCGACAGACTTACATCCCTGGCTGATTTGTGCCCTGATCTCTTCATTTTGGTTGAAGTTTGTGCATAAGCTTGCCAACTTTCGGGGCCAGGCGTAGGACATGTCCACTGTCCCCCCCTCCGTTTGGCAGGCTTGGCGTAGTTTGAAACGCTCGTAGTCCGGGTTCATTTGTGGGTCAAAGTACCTATTGAGGGCCAGGATGGCGGCGTCATACTCGTGGGCTGCTCCAGTGTTGGGCAGTGTCTCAAACAGCTCGTAGAGCTCGTCCCCTCCAAAGTGCATCAGCAGGGATCACTTCACCGTACCATCCATCTCGCGGGTCCCTGTGAAATAGTGATTAAGGCGTCCCACCCAGAGCTTCCATCAGGGCGCAGCTGTGGCGTGGTCAGCTAGCTGGCTGAATGGGGGTTAGGGCGTCACTGACGCATGAGAGTGTGGGTTAGCTAGTGCTAGGGCCTGTGGTGGCGGAGGGTCCCCCATGCTGTACTGGGTCTGATCTTCCCTGGATGCGACAGCACCTCCCTGTGCAGGGGGTGGGGTGGCCTTGCGACTCCCCCTTCTTGGACACTGTGCTCTCTGTCCCCGTGCGCCTGTCGTGGGCCCCTTGTGATCCTTTTTACTAACCTTATTTCTTGGTGGAGGCTTTTCTTGCTTTGGTGGCTGCTGGGCACCTGTGATCCGATTTCACCTTTATTTTCACTTCTCCCTGTGTTACTTTTCGTTGCTGCTCCTGAGCCCCCAGCGCAGTGATATTCATTAAATGCAGCATCCTCCAAGCGAAATTAGGCCTCCTCGTAGGCCCTTGGGGAATTTTGCTGATTCAGGCCCAGGACCCCACCCTCGCTCAACGTGTCACTTGCGGGTGAGCTCTTGAGTGGCAGGCGCAGGCAGGAATGCCGTCCGCTCAGACGCGGATCGCCGCACACTGCTGCATGCGCTCTCACAAGGGGCGCCCCAGACCAGAGTCGCAACTGCGGCAAGTGGACCAAAGGAGGGCATGGGCAGTACGGAGCCTCCCAGCCGATGCAGCTACACGCTGGTAGCCAAGGCAATACGTCGCCGGTGCCAGGGGAAAGGCGCGAGGGTCTGTTCACACCTTGTCGCCAGTGTGGTGTGTTTGAAAGGTATGCCACAAGGACTGGCAGCGCGCAGCAAGAAGGGCACACAAGACACACAGTTACAGTCTCGGCTGAAGGTCACGTGCGACCTGGCGCCTGTTTATCTATCCCCTCGGACGGCGCCCAGTCACGAGGGGTGATACACTTTCAACAATGTCAGGTATTAGCCGGGTGGCCTCTCTACACTTCTGTAACAAAACTGGTGCTCCTGTAAAATGCTCTGATACCCAATGTCTCAGGTCTAGTTTGCACTATATAAAACTATAAAAAATAATTTCAAAAGTACACAAGTCAATATTCTCTACTGCCTACATGCCAACAGACCCTACTCAGACAGAAAACTCCCGATTTTTATCGCTGTCTGCCACCTGAAATAACTCCTGATTTAATTAAAGTCAATGGGAGAAATGGACTCCCCGATTATTTTCGGTTTGAAATGTTAGCACATATATACAGTCCTGCCAAGTATCACGCATCAGGTGTGACGCTCACGCATTTCAGTGCGGTGTTCCACATCACCGCAATGAAATGCATTGTCACGCATTTTGCCACCTGCCAGCGCGTGCCACCTGCGGCCCTTGTGCACCGGCTCTACTGCTCCCAAGAGACGTGCTGCGTTGCTGGGCTGAGTTCCTACATAGTTAAATCCATCTGCTCTCAGATCTGGAGTGGCTGAGAGCGCAACAATGTATCAAATCTCTGCCTTGCCTGTGTCACCTGGCAACATTGCGGCAATATTCTGGCTGCTGCGACGGAGCAGCGCGGTTTTAACACAGTCGACTCACTCACTTCTGCCAATTAGGGGGGGGCTGCCCACCCATCAGTCGATGCTACTGCTTTCAGTCAGAAACCGGTCCTCGGAAGCTTGTTTCCGGTCCAGGGAAGACATGGCTTGGCAGTTCGGGCTGGACTGTTCCCATGAGGCACAGGGTCAGACTGATTTGCATATAGCCATGTCTGAACTGGGGTGGCAGAGTGGGCTAAAGAACGGTGATGGATTAAACCCAGATCTTTTGACTGGGTGTGAGTGTTTGATTGGTTCAGATGCTCCGTCCATTACCACCCCCTTTTGTACCGCTTTCAGTCACACTGTGGCACACCATGGGGGCCGGTATTAACATCCGGATGTGCCGGTAGAGTGCCATCACGTCCGGAGGAAAAGGAAGTAGGCAGAAGTGGCGGGGGACTCAAGTCGACGAGACTCGAGTCTCTGCTGCTCTCTCAGTGGCCGCCCGCCTAGGCGGGCGCTAACACTTGACACTACTGCAGCTCAGCTGGCCAGCGGCGCCGGGGGCCGGGACGAGTCAGTGGTCAGCAGTCCTGCTGCTCTGGATGAAGAACAGGCTGCAGAGTCCATGCATCGATGCAGCAGCAGTGCAGTCTGACACGGACCGCATTTGTCATGACCTCTACAAGTAAGTACTGTTTTAGTCGGTGACACTATACAGGTTAGCACGTGCATGCAAAATAGTAGCAAGATAAAAGTCACGGCAACTCAAGTATTTTAACCTGAGGCACCATATAGTCCAGGGGTCACTTCAGCAGGGCCCTGCATTATCAGGTGGGACTGGGAGCCATGGTGTAAAGGGAACAAACACAGAGCAGGAGATGGCACAATAAACAACTGGGGGACAACTTAGGGAAAGGGGGTCACGTGAGCCAGAAAGGCTGTGAATACAGGAACAATTAGTTCTCGAAAAAAGAAATACGGGTAGGCCAGCCAGAAGGTGAGACAGCACCTCCGCAGAGAGGTAAGAACTGAGGAACCCTTTGCATTATTACAGCCCACTCTTCCCCTTAGTCCTACAAAGCACTGCGTCAGGTATTTACACCCACTTGCCTGTAGCACCTAGTACTAACTACATGAGTCATGATCTCATCTGAAAAAAATAATTTCACTCAAACAGCATCGATCTGCAGGGCTGCTCTGTCTGATCATCCTTCCGGAGTCAGTGAGCCCGAGTACTGGTTTAGTTTTATCTCTGCTCAGCTCTGTGAGTCTCATCTAGGGCACCAGACCACTGTAGTTGGGTATTATCTTCAGGGTCAGTGCGTGACCGTTAACAGGGGTGCTCTGCAGCAGTTTCAAGAAGTTCTTGGACTGTCTTGTGCTCAAATGGCTGTAATTTCTGTTATTTAGAAGTTTCCCTCGTCTTCATTGCATGATTTATGCTCGCGAGAAAGTGTCACTCATAGTCGTTGAAATGTCACTCATAATTTCACTAAAAATTATAAAATGTCACACATGGCAATCTCAAAACTTGGCAACTATGTATATACTCCATGGCTGCCAAGGTTTCAGATTGCTTATGTGTGACATTTTCATAATTTCAGTGTAATTATCAGTGACATTCAACGACTATGAGTGACAATGTCTTGCAAGCAAAATCAAGCAATGAAGACGACGGAAACATATAAAATATTATCCTCCTTCTTTCCCCTTGTGGGGTTTCTCTCTCTTACTCTGGGTAAAGGTATTGATGAAGAAAAATAAGTGATGACCTCCAAAAATTAGTGTTGGTAGGCCCCATCTGCAACCACAGGTTTAAACTAAGCATTGGCTGGGGGTGTCCGAGGAGATATAATGCTGACATAGTGTACTGGGACTGATTGCTAAGTTCTATTGTTTTGCGCTCCAATTCTTAAGTGCTATGTCAGCTGACGTAAACCTATGGAAGAAAGGAAAGTAAGTACCACTGTTAAGCATGTCACCCATCCGAGGGGATGCATAACATCACTTCTTTAGCTACTGAGTTTAAAGAGAGGATTAGCCAAGAAGGTAAGGGATCTATCACCACCACACTTGGCAACTACAACAAACACTCACTATCGCACTCCACCAAACACCTGTCTTGACACACATAATTATTCTAACAAACACAACTGTACACCACCAAATAAATAACATCACACACACCCAGTCAAATTATGAGGAAAGCTTGCACTGCTGAATCTTTGTGTGGTGGGATGAACGTTTTCACCAATTTATGTGTGTGTGTGCTCTGCTACCGCAGGTGCCATTATTGAGATCTGTAAACTCTTCGATAGTGCACCACTACTCCAGGGTCTCTTTACTAGACTCTGAACTGTCCCATGATGGCGCCATGAGTAGCCAAAATAGCATTTTGTTCAATACTTAAAAGCTGCACATTACACTTATAAACTTTCAGAAACAAAGCGTTGCTTTAACAACATTAACCTCTTTTTTTCTTCTATGTTTGAGCTATTCATTTCTTTTATGCTCCTTCCATATATCATCCATCCCTAATTCTTTCTTACTTTTTGTTTTAATCTTTTTCTTCCTTCCATAACTTCACTTCTCCCTTTCGGTCCTTTTTCTGCCCTTCTTTCACTTCCCTTCCTTTCTGTCTCCCTCATTTTCATTATTTACACTTTTTTTTATTTTACAATAATATGCAATTGTTAATGAATTTCACAGTCATGCATACTTGCACTTATTGAAAACAGTCATGTGCGGCCAGTCCCACGGTATGTGAATAGCACACTGCTGCATTATTTACGTGGAAAATATTTGAAATGCTCTGCTCATGCACAGGCTCTTTGAGCCAGAGCTGGCCCCTGGCTCGGCTCTGGCTCAACTCTCCCTCTTATTTTGTTGCCTCATATACCTGGCAAACTCCACTTGTAACAAGAAACCGTCCTAGTTTTATGCTGCCTCTCCACGTCTGCAGTAGTGTGGAGCCTGATTAAGCTAGATAGATTATTAACCCCTTCTATGCTAATGACAAGGTCAGCTCGTCATGCAGTACACTGGACCTGTGCTTATGACGAGCTGACCTTGTCATGAACAATGGGAAATATTAATCTTCAGCACAGGAGAAAAATCTCCATAGCATTGAAGGTGTTAAACTGAAATAAATACAGCAGCTCGCCTCATCCCATGCACAACGTCAAGATAACCATCAGCAGACTGGTAGAGTCGCATACAGCAGGAGTGATGCTGCCCACGGGCACGGCTGCTCGCTCCAGAGTTACAGGAAGGGTCATAACGCGGTGTCACTTAGTCTGAACGAGGAGTACACAGCCCAGGAAACAATCAGAGAGCTGCCGCCCCCTGACCCAATAAACTCTAATGTGTCCTGTAGAAAAGAGTTGTTGCGATCACATGAGCAGCTGGTAAACGGCCTCACACTATAACAGCTGCTCTTCGTTTTTAATCAGCACCCAGCTCTGCCCAGAATGTACACTTACCTGGACCCTGTCCGTTTGGCGACCCGTTTGTTGTGACAGCCAAGTCATGTGAGGATGCGCCAAGGCCGGGCTGAGAGTGAGACTAGGTTGATGCATGCAGCCAGCCCCCCGGCCGTGGCGCGGTGGGGGCCAACTCAGACTAACAAACGATACATTTTTTGCAATGCTTCAGTAATGTGCAGCTGGCGGAGGTCAGATTACTCTCAGTTTGTTCACTGCATGCTGCTTCACCTAATGGAACATAGCTTCTACTACCATGGTAGGTTGCACTTCACAGTCTAAGTCACGCATTTGCGGGCCAATACATTTCAGTGCGGTAATGCGGATTACCACACTGAAATGCGATAGCGTCACGTCTGATGCGTGACACTTGGCAGGCCTGCAATAGGAGAGTATTAGTAATACTCTCCTATTGGAAGCACAGTGCGATTATAGCAAGCCACGTAGTTGTTCTTGGCGCGCTATTTGCATGAATAATCCTGTTTCAGAGTGGTGAAGCAAACACCAGCACTAAAATGTTTTGTCTAACCCCTGATAAGTGGTACTAACTTGGCTGCATTAGACCCAAATCAGAAAGGAAATTCCTGATTTTTGAAGCCAAAAAATTGCCTACTTTTGGCTCTCTCCTATCAAATTAACTCTCCTTCAATAGAAACCAATGGGGGAAATACATTCTCCAGATATTTTTTTTAATCTCCCACTTCCCTCTTCTAAAATTATGGTATGTATGGATAGACGAGCCCGATTAGGCTTTGCCAATACTTGTTAGCTCAGCTGCTGTTTTACTCTGTCCCTACCAACCACCGCTCCACGAATGGACAATTACAGCTGCCACTGGCAACGTCGCCCAATTCTGAAGCGCCAACGTTTCCCAGAGAGACTCGAGAGGAGGAAAATATACAAATAACTTTGAAGTAACCTTCTCACATGGCGGATTTAAACTCTCAAGTGGTCTGCTTTCTGCCGCGCTTCTCATTTAGATCGAAAATGACTCCGTTCCATGATGGCGGTGGCGTTGACTCCGCTCTGCCTCTTGTACTTCCGGGTGTTCCCGGTCCGGGCCTGCGCTGTTAGTACAACTGTTGACTGCGATGGCTTCCCCGAGCGGCGGCTGCAGCGGCGCCCTAGGATAGGAGCCTGCTGGGGCCCGGAAAGGGGAGCAGCGGAAGAAAAGAGGCCGAAAATAGGTGAGGACATGCCCGGAATGTACTGGGCTGCTAGAAAATCTATTTTGTAATCTCATCCTGTGCAGCGTGTGCACACCTCCCAATACTGGTGCCACTGATCCCTCCTATTGCAGTGGGATCACTTACCGGCCATATTGCTTATATTTGGGCCGCTGACTCTACCTTTTACACTAGGCTTTTCTTTTTGCTCCGCCTTTATTGTTGTCATTTGTTAATTTTAGCAGACCTACTATACCGCGTTAACGTATCCTCCAGAGGTAACGTGCTTAGTTTGCAGTTTGGCCCATGAGCATACACGTCTATAGGGACCACGTTCCTTATCCTTTGTTTACCATGTGGTTCCATTTGATTATCTCCTCGACCTTTAGGAAGGCTGGTTTGAAACAGCGAACAGCTCAGCCAGAGGTGGGCGAGGAAGATCCGAGCCAAGGCTGTGGATTGGATTTAAGGGCCTGCGCCCAAACCGAGTCCTGAAAGTAGTTGGCATGAAAATCATGCAGCAAACTTCATCTAAAAATGTCTTTTCAAATATCGAAATTGTCTATTTCATTCAAATGCAGAAGCGTTTCACCTCAGTAAAGATTTGTATAATTGCATTTAGAGGCATTATTAACTGATAGTTTTGAAACTTGAACTTAGGCTCATTCCTGTGCCAATTGCAATATGCCATTAGTGAGCACGGAGTCAAATCAGTTTTCATGTGTACCCTACTTGTGACCTACATTCGTAGCATACGTGGAGCAACTTTATAATCTAATAAATCAATGACGAGATTTTTGTACAGTGCATATCCTGAACTCGTATTTCAAGGTGCTGTTCAGGAAAAGCTCATGCACTGAAATATAATATTTGTTCTACGATTACACAATTTATTGAAATGAGGAAGCCTGGATTGCCCCTAGATTTCCACTATATGTCCACAGTTTCTTCCCCCTTTTTAACTCCAAAGGTGAATCCTTGCCTCTTGTGGTTAGAGCATGGTGGCAGGCAGAAGCCACTCCAGGGTCCAGGAAGTTCTCTACTTGTTCCAGGCCTCTGGCTTGAGCATTGAGTGGCTTGGGCACTCCTACTCAACATTTGTATTCAACAGCAGTACCATATGTGCATCATAATCATTGCAAGTTGTGAGGTAGAGGGTGGGTATTTGTTGCATCTTGTAAATATCATTAACCAAGGCTGAAGTATTTATCATATTTGGTTAATGGCTCCTATTCTGAATTTTCAACTTAGAAATGAGGCATAACATGGTGAATCTATGACACACCGAATTCTGCATCTTTTGTAGTAGGTATGCAGAATTTGCTTTTGCATAATTATGTGAAATATTTGGCAGAATTTAAATAATTATGCAAAATGCAAATCTGTGATTTCACTGTATATTTTAGCATGAAATGCATTCTTGCGCTTAAAAAACCCAAACCCACTGCGTTCAATGGGGACTCGCATTAGTTCAAAAATCTTTATTTAAGCACTAGGCCATGAAAGTACATAAAACAGTTAAACAATCTTTAAACATAAAAAAATATAAAATCAAGAATTAATGATGAGGAATTATTCACCCAATCTCTAACATGCATAATCAAGTATGTTGAATCAACACGACCGAGCATAAGCTAGTTAATCCATTATTCAATGACCAAACAGTGACATAAAATCCTCGCAGAGGTAAGCTTAGGGCAAAACTAGATATTTAGACCATCACATTATTTACTTAATATATAATACAATCTGTTAGATCGCATTCCATCTCAATGCATTTGCAGTACATGTTTGTACTGAATTTTCACACTACTTGCGATTCTGACCTGTAAGCAAACTACTATTTGCAGAGAGATCAAGTTCATTACCCAGCTGGTAATGAAGGCTAACGTGATGGAGAGGGCGTATACACAAGTGATAGTGTCTTAACGACAATGACCCAGAGGGGAGGAGCACAACGTCTATATTTACCTACAGTACAAGTATGGGAAAAGTTAACTCCCCTAACTATCCTGTCACATGAGGGTGCACACGCACAGATAACAGAAGGGAAGAAAGGGAACAAGGCACGTTAACATCAATAGTGTGGCAAAGTATTTTTGCAGAATATTTAATCTTTTCTCCTTCTTGGAAAATTTAGTCCATCAAATAGTCACTGAATTTAGCTGGCAAGCTGGGATTATGAGAATTATGACCTTTCATTCTGCCTCTGCTAAAATTTATAGCACACCTGGCTCCGAGCAACTAGATGGGCTTCAGCAGAGAATGCACTCATAGTCGTACTTTCATTCAGAAAAGGAGGGTGGCACTGCTCGACACACAAGTATCAAAACTTTTATTATGGCTGTTAGACCTGGGAACCCTGGTGTGGTTTCACCTGACATTTTGACCTCTGACGCCCTTTTTTGCTGGCTTCATTTTTGCTGGCATTAAGATTCTGGGCACTTTACCACTGCTAATCAGTGCTTACGTGCATAGGCTCTGTACTCACAATATGGTAACATAACATTCTTACCCCCAATTGGCATATCTAGTTCACCTATATGCCCCTAGTAAAAGTGCACTATATATGCCCAATGCCTGTAAATTAAATTTTACTGGTGGGCACACAACACTGATTGTGCCACCCACTCCAGTAGCCTTTAAAAATGACTTAGGCCTGCCACTGCATAACCTGTGTGTCTAGTTTAAACTGCCATTCAACCTGGCAAGGTAACCTACCTACTAGGCCAAAACCTACCCTTTTTATTGCATATATGTCAATCCTAAGCAGGGCTCGAAAAATCCACTTGACCACTCGCATTTGCGAACTAAATTTAATGAGCGCGTGCTGTTTTTAGGTCCTACTCGCCCTTTCTGGTGAGTAGGAAGACAAACTAACTTTGGCCTCTGTCTCTGAAAACAGAGTTAATACGACAAGATAACAAGATATAAAAGCATTTTTATTGCTCACAAAGTGAATGAGCAATAAAGATGCCTTTAAATCTTATCTTGTCACATTTGCTCCGCTTTCAGAGATGGAGGTCAAGTAGGTTGCAGTTAGGTCGAGGATATTTTTCAAGGTACTGGACCTTCAGGACTAGTACCATTTTGGGGATTTTTTGAGCCCTGCTAAGGTAGGCCCCAGGCAGCCATATGAGCAGAGGGAAGTGTATTCAAAATGTAGGACATGTACTTTTGAGTTTTCCACGTCCTGGTAGTAAAAAAAGGCTAAAATCTTTTTTCAGTACTACAAGGTCTATCCCTCCCATAGGTTAACATTGGGATTACCTTAAAAAAATCTTTTAAGTGTCATTTCCAATTGGGAAAAGATAGAGATCTGGAGTTTGGTGGCCCTGGACTCCCAGTTTAAAATCCTAACTGAAGTCTGATTTTAAATTGCAAGTCTGAAAATGCAATTTATAGAAGTTTTGCATTTTCCTACTTGAACCGTTCTGTGCCTCTGCCTGTCTCTGAATACACATCTGAGTTGGGTGGAGATTTATGAACTCTCTCTAGACAGTCACACAAAGGGAGCTGGGGTGTGACATTTGCATCCTGATGGCCCATCACCAGGCTGATACGCCTTCCTGAGGTAGATTTAGAGGAAGACCGGAGCTGACACTTGCACCTGAATAGGTCCCCACACAAAAGTGTGCATACTCCCCCTGTAGTGAGTCTGGAGCCAGGGCAAGAAAGGCAGGCCTCTTTGAAGTCGTCCCCCTTTCAAAGGTACAACTGTATATAAGTACTGTACCCCTGACACCACCAAATCAGTACTTTGCTGGAACCAAATACATTCTGCCTGGAAGAAGAGCTGCTGTGCTGCAGGAGGGGCTGCCACTTTGCTAACTACTTTGCTGTGTTGACCTGCTGATTGCTGTGCTGTAGGAGGGACTGCCACTTTCCTACCTGCTTTGCTGTGTTGGCGTGCTGCCTCTTGCCTGGAAGTGAGAAGGACTGGACGTACTCTCCATCCTTGTACCCAAGTTTCTCCATGGGCTTGCTGTCTTGGGCCCTGTTTTTGAAGCCTCCGGACCATCAAAGACTCCCTTCAACTCTGCTAGCTCCTGTCCTCTGTCATTTGGTAGTCCTTCCTCACCTGAGGTGCTCCTCCAGGTCTGGGCCTCCAAAGTGGGTTCTGCAGCTGCTTTGCTCCGAAATGGATGTATTGTCTCCTCTGCGCCGATCGGAACAGATGCAGCACCGATCTGATGATATCCCAGGGAGGCCAACAACAACTGTGTCCCGACTGCGAGGTTCGACGATGACGCAGCTCCTGCATCGTAAGGGGTTCGACGACTATGCAGGCCCCGACTGCAAGGCTCGACTTCAACTCATCGATCCAACTGGGTGAATCGGAACAAACACTTGCTCCATCCAAGGTACTTTTTCAGCATGCCCTGCGTGGGTCCTGCAGTGGGCCTGAACTTTGCATTTACCCTGGCCTGGTCTAGCGTGATCTCAAGTAACTTTTTTAGCGCTATTGACTTCTAAGCACTATATTGCTGTTTATTCTTTAAAAATTCATATAGCAAGTACCACTTATTGGATTTTTGGCGTTTTGGTCTTGTTTTACTCTGATAAATATTCTCTATTTTTCTAAACTGATGTGGAGTCTTTTTGTAGTGTTTTCACTGTTACTGTAATTTAATTGTTGAACGCATTCTTTACATATTGCCTCTTGGCTGCGCTGTGCCATAGCTAACAAAGGGTGAGCAAATGTTAATTTAGTTTGTGTATCTGACTTACCGTGACTTGGATTGTGGGTGGTCCCTGCTTGGGCAGGGTGAAAACCTCTGCCAACTAGAGACCTAATTTCTAACAGTGGTCAAGCACAATCTTACTTACCACACCACACCCCTTGTGCAGATGATTAGCCTATATTGACACATGCACACATGAGAATCATTCCACCATTGTCCATTCTTTAACATCAAGGCCGAACCAGCAGTTCCAACCACACGCAATGGCCTGTTATTTCCTCTGCGCTAGGAAAGTTACCACTAAATCTTAACCAGGCCTCTATCTTTCTCTCACAATTGTATCTGCCACTACTTTCGTTTTGTCAAAATGTAGTTCCACCCATTTTTGTCTTTAGCAGTTTCACATAACACATCATTCCTACTGTTATGGCGTGTCGAACCCTTGTTTCTTCTACCTAAAACCATTGGGGATGGAGCTTAGTCTTAGCCAATCTACCCAGCAAAAGTTCAAAAGGGGTTCTGCTGGTCACACTGGCGGTTGGTGTGCTATGCTCACAGCAGTGTTCTCAATACATTCCTCACAGACAAGACCCTTTGTACAGCTAATTGTTTGTTCGCCTTCAAACTACCCGCTACCTTGGGGAGCTACTGAAACTATTGGTCCTTAAGAGGGTGTCAACCTCATAAGAGAACTGCTGAGCTCTATTGTCAATGATAATCTGTTTGCGAATTCCCTCCCTTGAAAATATTTGCTTGAAGAAACCCAGGAACTCCTTTGCTCTATGATGTGACTCAAATTTCAGTTTGATCCACATGGTATTACAATCTACTTTCACCACAGCATAACGCATGTATTCATGGATTCTATTATATCTCTGCCCACCTGCCACTGCCCCGCAGGTAAACCCATGGGTATGAGTGGACAGGCACGCACCTTGCTCATTTTGTCAGACTCTTTGCACCCTTGCATGAATATGACAACATCATCTGTTCTGCAGTTTTTCTTAGTGCTAGTCATTCAAACATGGCCATCATGGGCAACAGCAATAAAGCAGAATCTCCAGATGGTTGGTAGTATCAATATGTCAATCCTTACAGTGACTTCATGTTCTTTAGTTATTTCTTCCTTTTCAGTTCAATATGACTACAAGTTGGCATCCGAACATTTCTCCTATAGTCAATACTTTACAATGAACTTTTAACGTATCAACATACTCTGGATCATCTACTCTTTCTGGCTTATAACTTGTTCCTAACTGGGCTCAGCAGACAAGCGTGCAACTACATCTTCAAGGTCCTCACGCCACTAGCTAAAACTTGTTGGATCACAAAGTATGTTTGCTAGAAACTGACATGGTTTTTCCTAAAGGACATTCCACTGTGAAGACCTAATAGTACAATTTGCACACTAATTTAGCTTTATATGGCGATAGCTTCTCTGAACCACCCTTCTCCAAATTGTTTTGCGCTTTTTGAGGTAACAAATGGATTATCAGTGGAGAAGGGAATGTAGAAAGCGACAGTAATCAAGCCTACTAGTCATTAATAAAACTACGCCATGATATAAACACCACTAGATGCATCCAAAGAGTTGTGTCTGATCAATGACAAATTGAAAGTCTGGAACGTATGTACACACCATTGTAATGTAGTCATATCTGTATTCCTTTCAAAACAGTTCCGCATTTAGCATGTTTATAGGCTTTTTGTTGTCTTCAGCTGACCCGTTCACTAAAGGTGTCTTTCGTTGGGCTGCTAGCTTTAGACTCTCTGACAGAAGATTTTAAAATGTGGTCGTTTGACTTGCATATCTGTATGTCTTCATCGTGGGAACATGTTGTTGGAGTACATTGGACATTCCCAACAATAGCACTCTATATGAAAGAGCAAAGTCCTTGAAGTTGATGCACTATGCCTCTAGCAGGCAACATATTCAAACGTGTTTTTGGCTGACGTGTAGTCTCTTAAACTTAAAAATGACTGACAGCTCTATTCAAGCCCCCATTGCAGGCTGTTAATGACGTAAACCGAAAGTGATCCATGCAGAAAAGTGACCAAGTGAAGTCTAAATAATCTCACACGTAAGGTTGAGTTTCCTCGCTTGACAATACAACTGTCCACTCTGCTGATGTAAACATTTCCTGGTCTGCTCTGTGATTCTCTCCCCCACGACCCCCCAATGATTTTGTAAGGAGTCCAATTAATGCATTCAAATACCTTACGTTGGTATTACCAAAATTGTGATGTGCCATTGCCTGCAAAAAAACTGTCTCTGCCCTGAAAAGTTTTAAGTAAATACCGCACCTGCATGTTCACCTCTATGTAAAGTATTTGCAGATTCTAGACGATGTTTGTTTAGAGACTGTACTGCAATTTAGCAATTAAAAGAATCCTTTGGGGGCAGTGATGATTTTAATTGAGACAATTTCCTATTTGGTCCTTGATGTGTCACTTAAAGTCCCCAGACGACATCAGGTAAATGCATAGAAACAGATTTATTTATCTATGCAACAGGAGCAGACAGCACTTCTGCTCTCCGTCTGTCTGCCACCTCCAACTATCCAAAACCCCCCACATCCCGCAACCTCATTCTAAACAAGCCTTGGCATAGCCAATAGGTCTCGCCTTTGGGACCTTATAAGTGTTTAGCCATGCCACAGTTTATGTTGTTGCACCAAGGATATTGTGCTGGATAACTAAACACTTAAAAGGTCCCAAAGGCGAGACCTATTGGCTATGCCAATGCTTGTTGATAGTGGTGGTCTGTAAAGTGGGTTGGTCCAAGTGGTGGTCTGTAAAGTATGTTGGTCCAATTCAGTGGGTCACATACAGGTCAGGTCTAATATAGAGGATGAGCCAAATACTAAGACCTCAGATTTATCTGAGTTCAGACAAAGGCTGTTTTTGTGCATCCACTCAGCTACTTCCAACAGGTAACCCTGGAAGTTGGCTGTGATATTGTCATCCAAGTGATTGAAAGCATACATCAACTGAGTGTTATCAGCATAGGTCTCTGTATTCAGGCCCTATGATTGTATGATGAAAGCAAGAGGGGCTGTATAGATGTTACCAAGAATGGGGCTGAGGGCTGACCCCTCGGAACTCCACCATTAGAATGGGGCTGAGGGCTGACCCCTGCGGCACTCCACCATTAAACTCTCTGTAGTTCAAGGTAAAGGGAGCAGGTGGTCTGATTGGCTAAAATCCTTCCTCTCTAACAGTAAGCATTCTCAAGTGGAGCTCACCATGCCTGCATTCCCCAGCTGTTGTATAAGAATATCATGGACACCATATCGAAAGCTGCAGATAGGTCAAGCAGAATAACTATGGATTTCGTTTCTAGGTCAAATCAAGTCTTAATAAAATCGGACACTTCTATGCGTGCCGGCACAGTGCTGAAGCCAGCACAAAAAACAGGTTGTGAAGGAGGTAGGGCATTAGTCTTCTCAATCAATCTGGTAATCAGGAGGTTGACCAAGACTCCAGCATCTTCCCAAAAACTGAGAGAAGAGAGATGGCTCTCTAGTTAGCTGGGCGTAGTGGATCTAGGTTGAGATTGAGGAAAAGGAAGAAATATCTGGTAGTACTGTCTAGTTGCTGAAAGGTCCTTGGTGGAATCTGCCGATTGCTGTTAATGTTAAAGATTGTCGACGGTCTGTGGAAAGCACTTTGATAGCTCCTCCTTCATGTAGAAACGTATCAGTTTGACAGGTGGATGCCAACACATTTCTTTTACGTCAGATACATAGGGGCCAAGAATCTGAATCAGTTTATGGAACAGAGTGTATGTTAGTAGTCTTTCATCTATGCCCTCATTGCAACTGCTCCTTTGGTGACAAAGCATTTTTTGGGGGATTCAGGGCCTCGACTGCGCATGTGTTTAAAAAAATAAAAAAACAACAAAAAAACCTCTTTTACAAAAAAAAGTGCACTTAATGGTTCAGTCCTTCTTCAAAATTTGGAAGTTGCTCCCTACTCTCGCAGAGCCCTGCCTTATCCCACTACTGATAAGTGCCAGATAACGATAAGCTAAATATTGGTAAAGATATGCATCTGCATCAAGATAACTTAGTGCATTTATGCATCAAATAAAAATTAATCCTCTGCCTTCTACAGAACATGGGCAAGTGATCTCATGAAATGTTTGATCGGTGTTACTGTTTTATTTGTAGCTAGTCTGTCTGAGCCAAGGTGTTATCCATTTATAAAACATGGAAATAATTCCCATAAAATCGCCTTTTCACGTACAAATAGGTTCTAGGCGGTGTGATTATTTGTTCTCTTGTGTGCTTGCTCCCAAGACGACTTTATGGTTTCACTTTTGTAGTCAAATATTTTTTGTATGTCTTTTTATATTTTAACCTATGTATTACCAATATTATATCCCTTCAATGGAAATCTGTCTGACTCTTACTTGGCCTCTTTCGCGTTGATATAATAATGGAAATAAACACAAACTATTTTCATGTAGTTTTCCAGCAAGAGAAAATACGTCCAGTTGAAAGTGCAGCCGAAAGCCTGCTCCCAGGAATACCAATCCTTCTGCAGTTTAAAAAGTATATGCTTGAAAAAATATAGACTTTGTTTCCAAATGTAGTTAATTTAAACGACACAGAGACTATTGGAACGCAAAAGCAGTGGAAGGCGGCTTCTTCCACAAATATTGAGAAATGAAAAGACTACTGGGTATCAAAAAAGTAGACTTTAAGCAGCTTCTACACACATTGAAATGGTTTTTTGATGTATAAATATAGTTTTTTAATTTCCTGGATTAAAATTTTTTTTTGTAGTTCTAAATGTGCAGGTTGAATATGCCAATCCAAGGCTTCTATTGACATAGGGTGATAGTGAGTCATGGGAAGTGAGATATCCGTAGTAGCTACCACCTAACATGACCACAACTTGAACAGGTGCAGTCATGCACCAGGTAACTACATTTCTATTTCCCTGTCACATTTTATTTGCTCACGGAAGAGTGAAATATGTGTGCGAAAACTGTCTTGGCCTTCAATAATTGCATGTTGGAGCGATCCTCTCAAATTATTACTTGCATGCTATTTTCCATTACGGGCCTGAGAAGTTGTACTGGCACGCTTGGGAAGTGGGCTCAAATACCAGTCCGAAACACAATCCAGACCCACTACGCCCCTGCCTCCTGGACTGTCTATCTCTAATAGGACCCCAAGTGGCTAACAATCATGCAAGTTAGTAGACATAATGTAACTGAACATTGCAGACAATTGTCTTATGAATGTGAATAAGCTGAAGAATTTAAATAAGCTTTTGTAGCTTAAACTCTTGAGTTAATGGTTTAGGAGCTTCTAAAACCAGTGCGCTCCTCGCTTACTGAAAACCGTGACTTAAAGAAACGGTTCACAACATCTCTATCCTTCTTTCATTTAGTTGCTTCCCTGCGAAATGGATCCAAAAAAGAACCAGCGTGCGCCTCGCGCTGAAAGTAAAAATAAATAAATAAATAAACGAGATGAGAGAGTGGGAGGCAGCAGGGGAAGGGGAGCGAGGAGGGGGCCTGCGGCGGTTTCCCTTGCGGGAGCCAGCAGCAAGCATATGTTAAAGCTTGCTCCCGCAAGGGAATCGCCAAATGTGCATGCGTTGCATTCAAAGCAATGCAGTGCGTGCACGCTTTCACTGAAAAACAGAATCCATTGCTAAAGGTCTTATTTCTAAGCAGTGCATGTGTGCTGTGTAGGCGAGACCTAAAAAGACATTTTTAGAAACCTGCACATATTTCCCCTTAACAAAAGTACATTAAAATTGTACTACCAAATATACAACAGAAATGTATTACAAACTTTTAAATAGAATTATGAAGAATCTGAACGCAAGTTGATAAAAAATAAAAATGATTATACATCATATTTTCAATGATACTCCAGTGTAAGGAACATTACACATATTCTCAACTAGTACCAATAAATCATAATGTTTGCAACCTATAATAAAGTTAAAATGGTATAGATCTATTGCAGTCTTTTCAGAGACTGCAATAGATCTATACCTCCACTACCACAGGCATTGTGGAATCAGCTGTGACTCCTTATTGACCCTCTCATGTCCACCTTTTTTTTTTCAGCAGCATTAATTCCCACATCATTCATTTGCAATTCCTGATAAATTATCCTTATTGTATCCATGAATGTCTAAAAAGACGTTGCCATTATTCTCAGATGCACTTCTACCATCACCACTTACATCCTCACTTTAGCCTCTGGGCACATGCATACTGACACTCTTCTCAATTTCCAATCTATTCCTCCCTTACTAAACTTTTTTTATTTTACAGCGTTTAATATAGCGCAAACTTGACTCGCTATCGGGTATAGGAGCACTTTACATAGCACCAGTTGCGTTACGTGAGTACACATTCTTCTTTTTTTTGTTGTTGTTGGGCATGGGGAGATTACGTGATTTGCCCAGAATCACAGGATGTTCATCGTCATTGTCGAAACTCGAACCCGGATCCCCAGATTCGAGGTCTCCCCTTCTGTGACCTTAACAGGATCAAACCAATTGGAAGTCTCTTTGCCGAAATCCACTAACAGTTTAATATAAGTCTGTACACCAATCACCACCTTGTATTGTGAATCATCCCTTGTTTATTATTAACATAACACCTTTTCCTCTCCTGATGTTTTTCAATCTGTTTATTCTCCATGCCCAGATTTACAAGATTCACTGGTACTCTTCCTAAGCCACCAATGATTGACTTTGACCCAGGTTTACTACCTCTGAGTAGTTCAAAGGGAGAAACTCCAGTTACTGAACTTGGAGAAATAAGATGTGTAAACAATGTGGCCTATAAAGCTTTCCTTCACGATAATGCACTCTTCACAGCAAGCTGAATAGCTTCTCTCACCAGTTCATGAAATATTTTTACTTTGACTATTTGAATGATGAAAATAATTGGCCGTTAGTGTATGATTCCACATTTAATTAGATATGAGGCCCATAATCCATAACTAGATCTTCAGGCAATCCTCTTCAAAATGTATCCTCCTAAAACTCTATGATGGAATTAGAAGTAACTCTTTCCACCATCCTAATTTAAGGCCACTTTGATACATAATCCACCAAACCGGTGGGAAAAGCTTCTTTTCTTGGAAGTACACCAAATCGCCCTAAAACATCTAGTCCTAATTTCCTCTATGGACCTTCCTCCTGCCCAGAACGTTCAACGTTCTGGACATTTTCTTACCCATTCATCCACTATTTACTCTAGGCTACCAGTAATATTCTCTCAGCTGTCTGTTAGTCATAGAAATGCCTACATGTCCTTCAAAATAGTTCTTGTGATGCCCACTGGTGGCCTGAAATCATCTTCATACATCAATATTCCATTCACCTCTGTGAGCAGATCTTTATATTTTTGAGAAATGCATTAAGATAGCTGTGTAGTTTATGCTCTTCGGCCTTTCTGAGATCATTAATTCCAAACATTGCACCGTAGCAATATTCTCCTTGCTCTTCTTTCTCCACAACTCTTGTGAGATAAGTTGCTCACTGTGATCTTGCTACACTCCTGCATTCATATCCTCACTAGTAAATTGCACCCCACATTCTTAATCCTCCATCATGAATTTCATTTCCAGTATCTATAGGAAGAAGAGACATGCAACATGAGTATACATTTGACCTAACAGGAACATATTCCATTTGAAATTGGTATGCTTGTAACTTGTGTGCCAGTCTTGCCAATTGAGCAGATAATAATCTTCCTTCTCCTGGCAGCATCATATTAACCACAGATTTGTGACCAGTTCTTATCATAAAACATGTACCCTACAAAAACTGCCTAAAGTCCTCTACTGCCCACCTGCTTACCAGTAATTCTCTTTCAATAACAGAATGATTCAGTTCAGACTCTTTTAGCATCTTTGATGCATAAGGACCCACCCATTCATTACCTCTGTCTCTTTGCAACAGCACTGGTCCCATTCTGCAATGGAGCAGTTAGTTTTATGTTTCAATATGTCAAATGCTTGTGACTGACCTACCCCCTTACAAATATTTTTTTTCCGTCAAACTACACAATGGTTCCACTTTAGTAGAATCATTTTCGACAAATTTTCCATAAAATATGGCCATGACTAAAAGTGACAGAAATTGATCTTTGGTCTGAGGAACGTCAGTAATAGCTTGCATGTAGTTCTTCTTTGGTTGATTGCCATCCTTCATGGATGTGGAATTCCCATAGCCCGACACCCAGGGCATATTGTTTGGGGTCAAGGGCAACACGTTTTCAGGTGTATTTTGTCCTTTGGACAGGTAGGCCCAACCCCTGCAGCACAAACGCATTGGCTGCCAGTTTGCAGTACCACTTTATGGATCAGGGAAAGGAACTGTCTGCATTTAAGGTAATATTTTTGTCCATATGTTAATGCTGTTCAAACTTGTATTTGTGGTTAATTAATTCAAAGCCTTTATTATTAGGGTGGGCGCACTAAGTAAATATCGTAAGCTGACTACACTACTGACGGCGGTTCCAGTATAAAAATGCGTACACATTTTTTTCAAAATGTAGCAATTTGAGGCTATGTATAATGCTCCCAGAATGCTCTCTGACTTTTTGCAAAAGCTTGAAAGCAAGATTTGCTTTCAAAATAAAATGTTGATAAAAAAATGAAAGCAGGAAAAAAACATTTCTCTAAACTACGGTAAAATTTCAGGTGTCATTTCTTTGCAGCATCATTTAGTAACGTGTTGATGCATGCTAGTATTTCCCAAAGATATTCATAATGGAAAAATCAGTGTATCCAGTTTCAATAAGATTATGGGAAACCAAAAAAACAAGCATTGGCAAAGCTAGTAGGTCTGAAATTGCTGGTTGGCTTTTTAGTTTTGTCAATGTGGGAGTTGTTTTGGCATGGTTTTTGTGAAACCTTTTTGTTGTGGGAGCTGCTGGTCCCTCACCATTATAACAAACCTTGGCAAAAGCAAAAATTGTTTTTGGTCTCAAAATGCATACACTTCCACAGTAGTTACTGGCACTGAACAAAAGTACTTTGTGTGCTGATATGCTCCTTGTGAAAGAGCAGAATACTGCCACTCACAGTGAAGCCAGCCGATACAGAGAGAGAGAGAGAGAGAATTTTAATAAACACAAAAGGTCATGGTCAACTCCAGATCAAATTGAGGCCCAATTATTATAGAATGTCTCAAAAGTGCACCCATGGTATATGTCCTTGCATTAAGTGCACCTATACAGGGCTTTCCTGGATTCCCAAGAATGTACAGAAGTAGGACAAAATAATAGTTCACCTAGAAAATATTTATAAACTGCATTTTAGCATGAGCAAATATGCATGTGTAGATTTGCTCATGTGAAAATCTGAGTGTTTGCAAGTTCACTTTCCCTCCAACCTCTTTTTTTTCCCAACTCTGGAATGTTTGTGTCTTCCATTGTCTGGAGTAAATTTCCAACATTTCTCAGTATGGGAAAGGGTTAGAGAAGAGTTGTTGAAAACCCTTAAAACATGCAAGTTAGTAGGTTTGCACAGACTCAAAAGGGCATACTAACCCTGGAACTATTGCTAACCACTACCTCCAACCCAGTATGTAGATCAACGGAAATGTGGTAGCATAACTGGATTGCAAGTATTTAAACACTCCTGTGGTATGAGCCCTGGCATAATCAGAGAGGCTCTATCAGAGCTCTTATATAATGAGATTGCTGCCATAATTTGAAGTCGCACTACATGGCACCAAAGAGACAAGTGGATTTTGTTACAGGGCAAGTAGATTTATGAAGCAACCTGTCCCATGGACATGTAGATATTTTATTAAATCCCACTTCCCTTGCATCCTTAGAATTTCGTTGTACAGGGTACTCTACTTTCTCACACATAAATGGCCATTTTTATAAATTTGTTAATCGATTTTTTTTTTTACTACATACTCAACACTGCCATCAGATTGGCATTGGGTTCAACTTTAGTTCTCCCATATACCAGAATTTTGTCCTGAAAGACAATTGCATCTGTTATACCGTCAAGTGTTTCTTTCACTAGACGTTGAAAAACTGATGTGGCACTTGAAAAGCCAAATTATATTTTGTGGACTTAAACATCCCTTCAGGAGTAACAAAGGCCGTTGGATATTTAGACTCTGCCTTTAATTCCGCCTGGTGGTATGCACTAGTCAAGACTAATGTAGAAAATACTCTAGCCCTTGCAAGAGTAGACGCAACATCATGCAAATTTGGTGGTGGATATCTATCCTCTCATAATTTTTCACTTAATCTGCAGAGGTCCACACATAATCTTGACTCTCTGGTGCTCTGTGTAGAGAAAACCCAAAGAGAAAGCTCAATTGATTTAATTTATGCCCTTGACACTAAGGCTTTCTAACATTACTTTGTGCTTCTCCTTATAAAATAGGAGCATTGCAAACTTTATACCTGACCAGTGTTGCTTGATCATTCAACTTAATCCTGTGTTTATATCCAACAAATTCCTTTTGCTCTTGCTTAAAGAAGTTTGGAAACTTTGCCATTAAATTGACTACAGGTTTCCTGTTCTCATTGCATTCCACAGCATAAACTGGTGGATTAGCATTTGGATCTAAATGTATTGCCAACTCTTATTGATATGGCAGGCCCAGAATGGGGTTACCCTTCTCAGCTACATAAGTCTTGCCTCTAGCCTTTCATGCTTTAAATTACAAATACTACCAAACGCAGCCCCATAAATGTTTTTATTGTAGTTTGCACCCACCTGGAGATTGTAATATCCCTGCACCCCAAATTTCTTTCACTAAAGGTTTTTTATGATGCTTATCGATGCACATGAATCCACCAACATTTCTAATTATTTGCCATTTACTTTTAATGAACATCCCGCAAAATATTTATGTCTTATGGCCATAATGTAAGGTATCATCCTCATCAATCTTACACTATTAACTTTAGGTCCAAATGCAGCACAGCATACATGTGTGTTTTTTCTTTTTACATCTGTTGCGCATCTTGTATGAAACTGGCAACCCTTTACAGTTTCCCATATAATAAAAACTGCCACATCTGTAACATACAACATTAGTTTTCCTCTTTGCCACGTTGACCACCACAGAACTCTCCATTTTATGTAGATTATTGGTTTCCGATTGCTCTCTAATTTCTTGAACAGAGATTTCAGATTGGCAAGTTCCCTCATATGTGTTGATTGTGGCATTGAGCGTCATTTCTGTTCTGCCCCTAACCTTTCTTGTACTTTCTTTTCTTTTTGAATTCATCTTGGCCTGCTCTCTCAACACTTGGTCATATTTTATAGTCTCAAAATTGTTACCTCCAAAAGATTATAATGCTGATGTTTATTCCTCGATAGACTCTTCTTATTTCTGTGCACAAGAATAAAATTGATATTTTCTATCACTGTTTATTTTTACACCACTGTTTCTTCTTTTTCTGTAGCTGTCTGGCAGCATATGCCAAAAAACAGGATACCATAATTACCATTGCATTGGCGGAGCACCACCTACTTACAAAAAGGTGGAATTTATCTTCTTGCCATTTAGTTTACTGATATTTTGATAAATCAAAGACGTAAAATAGTTACTGTGATATTATATTTTTTTTGTAATATTGTATAATAAACATGGAGTTTGTGCTGAATTATTAGTGTTACACCATAAACAACAATCAAAGTCCAAATCAAATACACTTTAGTAGGGCTGCAATGGAAGGCATGCTGAAACATTTTAACCACTCTTCCACGAGTCAAGAGATCTGGGTTTAATCCATCATTCTTTTGCTGACTGTGCCACCCAGATCTCTTGACTGGGGGTGAGTGTTTGAAAAGTTACAGCACTCCGTCCATCATCTTGTTGTGTTTGCTATGTTAGTACTAAGTGGCCAGAGTATGCCCAGACGTGGTTCCCTTTCTCGCTGTTTTCCTGGATTCAAGCTAACCTGGCTGATGAGGGGTGAAACCTCCGAAACAGGTCCCAGGATGCTTGTTTCTGGTCCAGGAAGGACCTGACCTGGCAGTTCGGGCTGGACTGTTCCGATGAGGTGCAGGATCAAGACTGATTTGCATATCGCCTGTCCCAAACTGGGGTGTCATGGTAAAAAAAAGAACAATGGATTAAACCCGGATCTCTTGACTGGGGTTGGAGTGTTTGAAAATTCAGCCCTTCATCCATCATCTTGTTGTGTTTGCTGAGTCTCTGAAACTGGACAGTGTAATAAATTGGTAGGAAAATTTAGTTCTGACTATACAGGGGAGAAGCACTAGTGGTAAACCTGAATGCAACATTTCTATTGGACGTGGCTGTATGGAAATCTATTCTGATTCAGGATAAACTTTGACCATTGTAAATGAGGTTTGGAAGAACACATTTTTTGAGAAAATTGACACGCATCTCTCTCCATCGGACATCAGTCCTGAAAGTTTTACTGGAGACAGGATTGAAATTTTTGATTTCAGGTGACTATCCTTTATTTTTAAAGGCAGACACTCTAGTAAATTATAGATGGTTTAAAAGAGGGCCATCTGTCCTGTGTTGGCAGGATCAAGGCAACATTCATATTGTTCTGGACCCCAACGGCATGGAAAATGTTTTGGTGTTGGATAATGAAAGTACTCTAGGGGTTGAACTGGCAACAAAATATCCTAGAGTTTTTGATAAACTGGTGTGCTGGAAGGATTTGAGCATGACAATGTGCTCACGAGTGATGCCGTTCCTAAACTACACAAAATGAGAATGGTGCCTATGATGGTGTGAGAGGAGGCATCAATCAAATTGGAAAAATTGAAGGAGATGGATATTCTTGAACTGGTAGAGTGCTATGAAAGGATTTCTCCAGTGGTAATAGTACGCCTCAGTAATGGCAGAATCCCTTTGCTTGTGGATTTACGGAATGTGAACAACAACATTCTTATTGATCATTATCCTTTACCAAATTAACAGAGATGGTTTCAAGTCTCAAGGGGGCCACACGGCTTTCGACTATTGATCTCTCAAGCGCATATCATCAGGTTTCCCTTACATCAAGGTCTAGGAATATAACGGCTTTCATCATGCCCTTTGGATGTTTTCAATTTAAACATGATGTTTGGCCTTGCTACAGCTGTTTTTCAACTCATCATGCACAATCTGATTGAGAAGGAGTGTGGAGTATTGTATTTCCAGGGTGCCATTCTAGTCTTTGGGGAAAATCAATCAAAGCACGATGATAGGTTACAGAAAGTGGTTTTGGAGAGCAAAGGTTTGACTGTTGAACTGAATGAGTGCAAATTTGCAGAGAGGAATGTGACTTACTTAGGACAGGTGACTGGTGGGGGTTGGAGGTCAAACCTGAGCCTTCTTTGATCAATGCAATCACTGGGGCAGCTGCTTCCATTAACCAGGAAGAGGTAAGGCCATTCATGGGGATGGCAGAAAATTGTGCTAAATTTATCAAATTGTTGTAGACAAAGTGTTGTCGTGTAGTTCCTAGGACCCCTCAAAGCCCACCCCCAGGACCTGCGCATTTTAGATTACCTAAACTGAGGGCTTGGTGTGCAGACAGACTCTGAACACACAGGATGAGTCAGCCATTAGAACAGCTATCTCTACAGTTCTACTACCACCCCCTGTATTCTACAGCGGTGTAGGTAGTTTTTGGCAACCACTGAACATGACAACCCTGATTCCTTGGGTATCGTGGAAATCAATACAGTATCTTTCGCTCAGTAACTCATGCTTACTTTCTCACAATACACATGGAATAATGGTTGGATCGGTTTTAATAATTATTTATTGGTCAAGCGTCCGTCTAGTGTAAAATATATTCGCTGCAACAATTAAAAGACAGGAGCAGACAAATGTGATCGCTAACACCAATATCGTAAATAGCAGATGCATTTCTGCCATAGTGTTAATGAGATGAATAAAAGCATATTATATAAAACAATAGCATTGGCGTACTCCTACTATGCGTAAGCTACCTAAATATACCTAACCTAGATATGTAGGTGAAGCATGTGTATGTTAGTGCTAGGATATATGCTAAAGGAGCCAAGAATCCCCCAGGGAAGCGCTAACTCCTCACCTGATGGTTCTGAATGAAGGACCCCGTCCCTACGTCGAGGAAGGCACCCTGCAAGGGAGGTCTGGTATCTCCCTGTTGAAGGATCAGCATGCAGAGCGTCGGTCCAGCCTGGAAGGAATTCTCCTCTGTGTCTTTAAGGGGGAGTGAGAGTCTTTTATACTGAAGTGGTCAGTCCAGGGTTTCTTCCAGAACTGATATTTTTTGAAAACATTCCCTAATCCTTTGGTAATCCTTTTCTAAACAAAAACACTCATGCACAGCTGGCCATGGCCATGGATGGAAAAAGTGGTGACCCTTCTACATAACATCTGCAGTGCCTGGGGACATGTTTATGTACGTCAGGTACAGGGATTGAGATAGGGTACCAGGAGCCTGATGTCGGAGAGATAGAAGTAAGCTACTAGGTAAAAGGTCACCTATGTTCGGACCGTCATGACGTGTGGCTGGGACAAAATGTATGTAATCGGTATGTACACGATGGGACTATCCTAAAGGACATGACAGTGTTTAACATAAGGCTACTACTTAAGAGGCATGTGATGTTTATGTGGGATCCAATGTGCGAAGAGAAATTGTTACATTAGGGGTTACCCAGAAAAAGTCCCTACCCAGAGAAGTTCTGATCTCAGTTTGGAGAGTTATGTGACGACCAATGCCAGTAATAAGGGCCTTGGGGTGGTACTTACACAGAAAGATGCAGGTGGTAAGGAGACCATCATTCTGTTTGCATCTAGATAATTGTCACCAGCAGATGAGAGATATCCCTTAATAGATAAAGAATTATTAGTTTGAGCATGGGTCCTTGACCTTTTTTGTTTTTTTGTATGGAGTAGGACAATTATTCTTCAAAGTGATCATAAGCCTTTATTTAGTCAAGTTGCTTATGGTGGATGGAAATGTTACAGCTTCAGCCAGAATAGTGAGGTTGTCGAGGCGAATGAAAGATTATATATACAGCGTTGTATATGTCCCAGCGAAAGACAATATGATGGCGGATTGTTAATCCAGAATGTCATGTCCCTTAGAGGCGTGTGAGAATGACCCCTGGAATGATTTGAAGGTAGCTTTGATTTATGATTTGGGGCACCAGCTATCAAACAAAAGAATTGGGAGGAAAAACAGAGGATGGAGTTTTGCAGAAGATTTTGATGTATATGACTGATGGTTGGCCTAGGAAGGAATTATTGTCTAAGTGTAGACCATTTTGGGAGATTGTCAGAGTTGTCAGAGGACAGAGTAATTGTTTTTAGAGGTTGAAAATTGATTCCTCTTGTTGGTGTGTAGAACATTTTTTGGACCTTTGCTTGGAGGACCATTTTGGGGTTGGAAGAACCAAAGATATTGTTAAGTAGTCATTTTGGTAGTCTGGAGTGGATAAAAAGGTTGAGAGATCCATCTGCAATTGTGGTGTTTGTTCCTCACCCCATCAAACGTTAAGTACTTTTGAACCACCTATGTGGGAGCGAAACGCGTTGGCTGATTTTTGATGCATCTGATATTTAACTGAAACAATTTGACAAAATAAAGAAGAAATATTTTCATATACTTCCTGCCTCGTGGACTTTTTAAGTTGTGCCCCCCATTGTTAATCTAACTATTGAGTGATCTGGAGCACAGTGACGTCATTCAGCAGCTGACGTAGGGGCTGTTTGCACAACTGTATTTAAAATACCATTGGAACTGGTGGTGAGGTGCTGCATCGAAGGCCCGCTGTTGCTCCTTTCCCACCTATGAGTAAAGGTTTGATCCCAAAACAACCTTGGGAGAATTTAGCAGTTGATTTGTTGGGTCCGGTAGGTGTGGCACAGGAGTATGTGATAGATCTATTTACCATATGGCCAGTTGTAAACGTAGTGGAAAGAGCGGACACGGTTACTGTGTTGGAGGTTTGGACAGGACATTTTGGTCAGAAGAGATTCCAGCTGTACTCATGAGCGATAATGGGATACAGTTTGTTTCAAATGCAGCTAGTACATATTTTGAAAGTGTTGGTGTGAGGCATACGTTCACCACCCTCTATAATCCAAGTGGAAATGGCATAATTGAGAGATTTAACTGTGTGATTAAAGGGAGTTATTCAAGGTGCTGTTAAAGGGTTTGATTGGAGAATTGCTGTCAAGAAAGCAGTGTGGCAAACTGAGTGACTAAGAATAATATGACCAGTGTGTCTCCAAAGGACTCCCAGGTGTAAATTTACACCTGAATGCTTGTGTGGCAGTACTGTTGAGAAATGGTCACTGGTATTGGTGAAGAAAAAGTTGGAAACGCATTGCAAATGCAAGAATTACTATGATACTCGCAAAAAGGGGTCAAAATGGTCCACATTAATGTGGGTGATTGGTTGAGAATCATAAATCCTGTGAAAGTACCAAATGGTGAAAGTCAATTTTTCCAACCAGAGAAAGTGGTGGAGACTCTAAGAAATGTGGTCAGATTGGAAAATGGAAGTGTGGAATTTGAAATGTGTGGATCTCTGTTCAAGAGAAAAGCAGGGTGTGCATTAGGATGTTGAGAGCAGGAATGAGATTCATCCCCTCTGGTCAGAAAACTTACTTGAATTACCAAAGGAATAGGTGACTTTGTAAGACAGCAATGTGATTGCTGTAATGGTGGGAGAGAAGTGTGCTGTTGATGTGGTTGGAGCAAGTACTAATGTGGTTGAGGAAGATCCCAAAGGAAGGATGCAGAATGGTTGTCTTGGAAGTTGTAGCAGAAAGAGGGAGTTACTTGGATGCTTAAGGATTTTGTTTTGTGGTAAGATAATTAAAATTATGAAGGGGGAGTTGTGTGGTGTGTGTTTTAAATTGTTGCATTTAATTTTTTGCACTCATTTCACTTCCTTCGCCATTTTGTTTTATAGGGAAGGGGAACTGTTTCAGTTTGTATCTTATGGAATCTAATTCATGACAAAGGTCCTTATTACGAAATTGGTGGTCCACCTTACCGTGGTCCAAGGCTGCGAGCTCGGCGGTCTGACCCCCGTATTACGAGTTGTGCGGATTGCCTTTGGAAAGACAGCGGCTGAACCGCAAACACCACCAGCACATCGCTGACTGCCTGGGTTGTGGATGGGGAAAAAGAGCTTCCATTCGGTGGTACAGAGCAGTTTCACCACCGTCCGTTTTACGAGTTGGCTTTTCCATGAGCTGATCGCAGCAGTGAGACTGCCAGCTTCAAGAAGGCGGAAACAAAGGATTTGGGGTGCATACTCAGCCCTTCCTGTGACTTCAGTCAGAGTCAGACACATTGCAGACGTGACACAACTACCACAACACCCATTGACTTCTATTACGACCTGCATCCGGTCTATTGGCGTGTATGGAACTTGCAAGTGTGCTGCTGCAGGATTGGATTTCAGAAATTCAAATTTAAGTTTTTTCCATACCTGTCAGGAGCACAGAAAAAGTGCTATGGCAGGCAGAGAATGATTGTCAAAAATATTGTGCACTTGCTTGCAGGAAAAAAGGTAACTGACAGTGCAAAATCTGTGTCACACAAAACCAGCCCCTGCCGTCTGAAGGCTGCCTAGGTATTGGGTTTTTTGCATGCTGGAATTTGGAGGGAGGAGACTAGCCTTGAAGTAGTAGTTTCCTGTCTGAATTTGGCATGTATGCACTATATTGTATCACTTGACATTTCCAGACTGCATTAGGTAACTATATGTATGTACAGGTTTATTTACCCATGCAACCGGAGTAGGCGTCACTTCTGATCTCTACCACCACCAATTGCCCCTGAATCCCCGCATCCACAATCTAAGAATAACTTTTTTAGAATAAGACAGCCTGATTTAGAAACAATCCCGAATTTACACATTTTTATTACCTTGGTAAACACTTTTTTAAATTTAAATTGTAATTTTGTTGTTCATTGCAATAATCATTTTTTATGCATAATATGTAATAAGCTGGAGGTACAGTTACTCCGAGATATACAGACCTCATTTATGGTTAAAATGTAGTTATTGCGCTTTCTTCTTCTACTTTCAGAAAAGGTGAGCTAATTTGACAATTGTAGGTTCAGCAGTATGTCATTTATTTCTGTTTAGCTAGAATTAACATTTCTCTATGTACTTAAGCTTGCCATAGACACACCAGTTTATCTCCTTTATTAGGCCTGTTATTTATAGCATATGGAAGTGGCTAAAGTGCACTGGGAGGCGCTATATAAAACAAGATGGTGTTTTTAGGTTTGGCGTTAGCCAAGAACCTTTAATTTGAATAAACTAATATACTAAGTTATAGGGCTGTCGGCCAACCCTCTTCATCCATTGGTTTATTGCTGTCATTTAAATTTTTCTTCCATCCACATCAGCATGTGCAATGGGTAATCGCCCATTAGCCATTTTGCTAACTTAAGTGTGAGGGATAGCATTCTGCTCTTTTACATGGAGAACATCTGCACACCAAGTAATTTTCAGTGCCAGGGATTACTTGGGCAATTTGTGTTTTTTGAAATTCACAATACTTATTTGTTTTTATCCAATAATTTTTATATTGGTGAACGCCTTGCAACTCCCCAGCAATATAGTTTTATAAAAGCCATGGCAAAAGAGAAAAATCACTGACCAAGTCAAGGGACTGACAGCCAGCACTAGATCTGTTGGCTTTGCCAGTTATTGTTGGTTCTCCATAATCTCTCACGTGCCCCATATGAACAAGCTGTTGGTGATTATCTCCTGTTTTTTTCTTCTTTCCTACCTCAAAGGAACTATCTGATCCAGGTTGCCTCTAATGTTATTATTGAAGATACCCAGCGGTCCAAGCCAGAGTAAGTAATAATTTCATATTTCCATATTTGGTGAAAATCTGTATGGTAACCAATTAAACACTTTTGTTACTTTCACATGGCCTTACATTTTTCTACTAGTATGCTACCGAAGCGTGTACACTGAAAGGTGTTAAGGTATTTTCAATCTGGTGTGGTCTTTGAATATCTACTAAGCTGTTCTTTAGCAATATTACCTTTTATTTATTTTTGCTGTTGAGTGTAGCGAAAAATCATTGCAAAGACGTTACAATTATAGAACATGTTGCAATAGAAAGAGTAAAGTCCTCGATGCAAGACGAGAAACAGGGGAACATTTAAAGCTACCAAAATATGTGTAGAACAATAATCGGATATAGTATCCAGAAGATGGAGCGATACATTCAGGACAGAAAATTGTATTGGAGGTTGAAATGAGAGGTAAGCTAAAGAGGGTGGCAATAAGGTCATAGCAAAATATCGGGGTTTTAGGGATGAATGTACACCGAGTACGACAAAAGGAGAGAAGGAGTCAAATTTAGATGCAAACCATCACAAGAGCTGTTGACCTAGAGCTGCAGTGGAAGGCACTGGTCATATTAGCTGTTAAACGATTCAGGTTGGAAATGCCTATTGAAAAGAAAGTCTTATTTGAACAAGGGATGTGAAGTAAGTGGTGAGCTGGTCACAGTAAGTTCCAAAGTCTGCTACCTCAGCAAAAGAAACATTGAGCCCCAGAGCGTTCCCTTTTAAGATAACTGATTTGAAAATACTCTCTCTGTAGTTGGCAGAAGCATTGCTGGAAATTGTCTATCCCAATCGTGAACAAAAATAAACAGTCGCCACTGTTCACTCATTCCTGACTATGCTGCAGGGAAGCTATCCTGACCTACCTACAACCCAGTCATATATTTCCTAATTTTTCTCTGTTTAATAATCCTCTCTGATGTCATAGCAAACTTATTGGCAATTGCTGAAACAGCCGATTCCAATACATTTCCATTTTTTACATTATTTTTTAAACAATCAGTTATTTCTGCCATGGCACCAACTGCTTACTGATTTTAAATAGCTTCCTTGTTAATAAAATCCGTTCATTGAACTGAAATCTACTCCTATAAATGTATTTAAAGTGTTGTGGAGTCCTGAACTTTCCTGTTTTGAGGGTGAGCCCATAATTCAGATCGTAAACAAGGTACATTTATAGAAGCTAGGCACTTAAATGAATCTCTTTCACAAAAATGTGAGGCAAATTGCTTAGATATCATTAATAAGAGTACTACTTTTTAAAGCCTTTTCATTTTCACTGTGTGCCCCTCAACGTATCTGACTCTAAAGCGTTCACAAATGCCTTACAGAAAAGGGCGTCAAAGGCATAAAAGGTGACGGGAGGATGCTTGCAATATGTCTAACCACCAGCAGTCTCTCTGGATAGCATTCTCACAGATCGTTCTTTTACCCACCATGCCACCTCAGTTTGGACCCAGCGAAATGCCTATCAGTCTTGACCCTTCTCCAATAAGAGCAGTGCAGCGTAAACTGCCAGTTCATATCCTCCCTGAACTGGAACACAAGCAATTCAAGACTGGTTTCACCCTGATTGGGGCTTTTCAGTTGGGTGTAACTTAGTTCCAATGGCGTATTGTGTTGTATTGTTTTGTAATTGCATTTATAGAGCGCTTACTACCCCTGACGAGGCGTCAAATTGCTTTTACGGCGAGTAGCACGCTACTACGGGACCCATAGAAGATTAGTGTTGAATTAGTATAGTGAAACATGCAAGTACATTTTAAGTGGTGGATAGGTTAGTCAGTTATTTGGATTTGGAATGATAGCAGAAGGATGCAGGAGGACGACAAAGGTTTGTATTTTTATAGCGCTTGTTGACGCACGCTATTCAGGAAGCCTATAAAGGATTAGCTGTGAATTAATATGGTGAAATATGAAGTAATTTCGGTGGTGGATATTAGTCAGTTACTCGGAGTGAGAAGGATAGCGGAGGGATAAAAGGGGAAGAAAGATTTGCATTCATATAGCACTTGTTACCCCTGATGGGTGTTGAAGCGCTTTTCTGGCGAGGAGCACGCCACTCCGGATCCCATAAAGAATTTGTGTTGAAATTTAGTATAGTATAAATATGAAGTAATTTGAGAAGTGGATATGTTATTCAGTTATTTGGGCAGTATATTAGTATAGTTGAATATGGAATTTGAGAAGTGACCATGTTAGTCTGTTAATTTTGATTGAAAAGGATAGTGGAGGGATAAAACAGTGAAGGATTTCTTTTTTTTAGGTCGTAGTAGTAGGAGGTGGCTTTTGGATGAGTAAAATGGAGTTTTGGAGGCGAAGAGTCAGAGGGAAGAGTTTATAAAGTTTTGTTTTAGGGGATCGGAACAAAGGACCCACGTCTGGGCATACACTTGTGGCAGTTCATCAAATACACAACCAGTGATGGGAGGATTCTTGCAATAAGTCTAACTACTGCCGATCACTCAGGGTAACTTTACAATATATCGTTCATTTGCTCACCATGCCACCTCAGTTTAGACCAAACCATATGCAAATCAGTCTCGACCCTGCTTCAGTAGGAAAGGTGCCAGGCCCTCCCTGAAACGAAACGGGAATCCTCCACTTCAGTATCACCCCTGCTTGACCTGAGTGCAAATGACTCCCTTTTATGCTGGCCTCTTTTGGTGTTGGCTTGTTTATGTGGCATCTTGCTCTTGTGGAGCTACAACTCTATACGGTTGCAGAGCGCTCGGTTGAATTTGTTCACTGCCTCCTCAATTCTGTAGTTAAATGCCTTCATAGGTCAGGACAGTTCTCAGAGGCCTTAGCAGCTCTTTCTCGTCTCTGCCTGACCTTTACTCTACTCCCAGGTTCAGTCTACTGCTACACAAGTGCTGTGTCATGGCAGTACTGCAACCCCGATGTTAGTACTGGGTAGGGGTGTTTTGGGGGTGGGGTGGTGTTAGCCTTTGCTTTGGGTGTTGGTCAGTTTCCTCTTCCCACTCCTATAGAGCATCAGTACTTGGGTGGTGCAGGCTGTATTAAAAAAGCGCACATGAGGCCAAACCACCATCTTGTTTAGTCTACCAGAAGTGGTGGAAGGCTGACCGTTCTGAACATTCCAGGCTCGTGGTTGAGTGGGCATTGGGACTGGACCATTCTGCAACATCAGGTTCTGGCAACTTTGGCTTCATGATGTGTCCAGCAATTTTGCCTGCACCTGCAATGCCACAGAGCGTGGGAGTTATGCCAGAGCTCCTCGGACAGCCTGACTGGCCCCATCCCCACACATAGTCTATTTTGTTTGCAGATTCTAGATGCCTTTTCTTTCTGCTTTGAGGGAAGAAAAAGATTGATATCACATGTTCTTATCATGCCCAAAACTGGAGCAGTTTCCAAGAAGAATCTTTAATTACCTTTGACAACTCTGGGGGATTATGATCAAACCATTAGTGGGGACTGCAGTGCTATGTTTAGCTATTTTTCCCCAAGCAAAGTAGAACTGATATGTATCTCTTCTTTAATATTTGGTTCAGTCATTACACAAAATTAGAATTGGAAAGAAGGACCATAATTCCAACATTTGTTGAATAAAATCCCAATGTGTGTCACTCATGGAAGAGTGTAATACCCAGAGAATCTATTTGCTTGATGCATGCACACAAATGCTTGCCACTTCTTTCTTTAGGATGGACAATAGTGCTTTCCTGCAGGTGACTGATAGCATTGCGTTAATAACTTAACTTTTTTTCTACCTGCTTGACTCCATTAGTGTGTTTTAGAATGTTCACATATGTGCTGATTCATCCGACAGGAAGATAAATAGAAGGATGGTGGTTTTAGCTTTGCTGGCGATTGATTTAATTTGTGTTTTGTTTATTTTAGGTATAACTACTCATCATGGCTATTTCACAGTTTCGTCTTTTTAAAATTTGCACTTGCATAGCATCATTCTGCTCTTTTTTTAAGAGGTTAATATGCAGGTGAGTTGTTTAATTCAATAATTTTCCTATTAGCTTTGTAGTCTTAAATTAGGTGTATCATTTTGCCTTTATTGTAAGAGTGTTGAATTTTTAGCTGCACCAAAATTACTGACTCATTTCAAAAGTACATACTATCCAATTTTTTATTGTGCCCTTTACGTTCATTACTAACAGCATAAATGTAATATTGCAACTTTGTTTTTTTTAATAACACTTCAGTTTGAGGGTATATCTTGTATGTGCTAATGCAGTCTGTTCTGCAAAGGGCCTTACTCTGAGCTTCTGTATTGTTGTAGTCCAGTAGGTAGCTTCATTATGGTATTTTCTTCCATGGACGGTGTGTAGCAATATTGGCAAAGTTGTTTAACTTTTATCAAACGCATTCTCTAACAAAAAAGCCAGATCTAATGACTGTCATTGCATGTTCAAGAGAAGTAAGACCTATTGACTTTACCAGTGCTTGTTTTTATTTCTTGGAAATCAAATACTTTTATTTCTGTGCTACATAGTTGGTGGATGTCAACGTTTTACCATTGACTCCTGCTTTTTATGCTTTGGTTGGTCCGCAGGTTCTTTAAAAAAAAAAAATAAAGGTTTGTTTTATAAGAATGAACAAGCAATAACATGTTGGAGTACATAGTATTGGGACACTCATATTCATGTATGCCGCATTTGACTACATAGCATTAACTGATCATACAAATGGCACATGCATGTATCTTATGATGGGTGTTATCAACAGTTGCCCACTCAGCTGCAGCACCAAGTACAGCAAAGGCATGATTCATTGACACCGTCATTATTACCGGAACAGTAATCTACCAGAGGGGGAATGGTGATTTTCTATCCCTGCGGGAGGTTTAAGACTGGGTGTTCGGTTGGTGTCACAGTAGTAAGCGTAGAGGGTATTTAGTGGTCCGATTCCATGAGGGCATTGAAGACTTGCATTCTTAGCTCCTCCATGGGCTTGATGCAGATCCCCACAGTTCCTACTTGGCCGCCCCCTCAACTGTGGCCCAAATCTCCACCTCAGCCTTCCATCTACTTTGAGACGGCTTGTCTTTAAACGCCAGTGTTACATAATGTCCCTATGAGCTATACCCTGGGTCAGGTCGAGAAATCTGGTAACCAATTTATTACTCTCATTCGACTGTAAATGCCCAGAATACAAATACCTAAAGTGTGTATATTGCATCTGTTTAGTGTGCGCTCCAAGTCCCCAACCACCTTGGCCTAAAATCTCGTTACTGTAGGACAGCTCCACACCATATGGATGAAGTTGACATCCATCTGGGCACAATGATGACCGCATATGGTGTCTGATTACATAATAATTTTCCGCCTGCATGGAGTGAGAGCAGTGCAACGTGAAAGTTGAATACTGTGTATTTGTAACGTGTTTCAGGGCACTTTGTGTACCCTCACCATGTCTTGCTCCCATTCTTTTCCCTTTAATGGACTGCCCAAGTGGTTTTTTCCAGTGGTTTTGTAATCCTGGCAAGGTGTGTGTGTCCATGGAAAAGTCATCCGATAGATTCAAGACATGAGGCTGTGGCACCAGCCAAGGGTCAGCAAGGTCCTCAGCAAGTTGTGTGTGGGTGGTTCTGCCGTGCCCGTCATCTAGATATCACGCATTGTCCTCAGTAGTGTTATATATGTCAGGAATTCTGTCTGTGGCAGGCCCTCATCCCTGACTAGATCATCAAGGTCGCAAGCCCTGCCTTCCGTGTAGCAACCCCCACCCCCCACAGAATCGAGACCTGCTGACATTCCATCCCATAGCATACACTCTGGAAATAAGCCTCTTCCAAATGTGGGTATGCTAACTATGGGGAGTGCGGGCGCACACAGCGGGTGGTGTGGTGCCTTACAGACTGCAGCTTTTCAGCAGCATAGCACTAGGTTAATAGATTAGGGCACTGGACTGCCCTCAGCCGCTCTTCCCAATATCGCCGCCACAAGGGCATCCCTGCAGCACGGTTCTCTTGCTGTCTCCCGTCTCTGTAACATGGTGTCTGGTTAACTATCTCGCCACTCGTTGCAGTTGGGCAGAGCAGAAGTACAGCTCAAAGTCTGGAGCCCCAATTGTCCTCTATCAGTCTGCACCTCCAGTAAAACCCAGAGTCTGCCCCATCCCAAATCAAGTCATTTAGCAGGGGTTTAGCTCCCTGAACCAGCTCTGCGGCATCCATATGAAGGTTAACAAAAGAGTAAAGGACTCCCTGTAAGATGAACATCTTAGACAGTGCAAATCTGCCAATAATGGTTAACTTAAGGGAGTGCAAAAAACCCATGTAGCCCTTCAAGACTCATAGTGCCTCACCCAGGTTTTCTTCCTTCGTTTCCACTCTGGAATGATACACATTGACCCCAAAATATCTGAGTGTCCCTTTAACATCTCATTGTGGCTCGAGCCACAGTGGACCCTGAAATCTAGGGGATGCTGAGAAGGCACAGAAATTATTCTAGTTGAGTCGTTATCCCGAGACTCTTCCCAAAGAGTTCAGGATCTATTTGCTCAAGGAGACTCCAAAATTGGCATCACAGAGGTACAGAAGCAAGTCATTATGCGAGACACAATGCTCTGCGATCTGCAGTGGAATCCATCTCCCTCTTCCCTCTGTTCTCATCATGGATGCAAGTTGTTGAACTGCCTTCGCAAAAAGCAGTGGCAACAGTGGGGCATCCCGGACGTGTCCCTCTGTGCACTCCGAATGCCTCCTAAATGCACCAACACGTCCATACACACACACGTGCACCTGAGTATAATCGGGCAAGCCAATTGTCCCACCCGGGCCCCAAGTTCATGCTGCGCATTACTGCTGTCCGCTATCCCCAATCTAACATGTCAAATGCTTTGTGAATGTCTATAGATAGTATTAGCTGTGGCAGGCTATCATCCAGGACCCTAAACAGGCCCCGGATTTTGAGGGAGGTACTAAACTGAGGAATTAAAGCATTGTGGTCATGGTAGACAAGTTTATTGATGTGGGCTACCGGGGGGGGGGCAACACTCAGCTGAGAATTGTAAAGTCTACATTCAGCATAGAGAGAGTGACCTGTAGGCTGATACATCGAGGGAGTCTCCCTTAGTGTTGAGTATCAACACTATATGCTCTTACCTAATAGGGTCTGATAAAGAGCCACCCTTCAAAGCTCTTGCGTACATTAAAGCCAATTTGGCCATGAGAACTGCAGAATAGCTGTGATAGGATTAAGTAGGCAAGCTACCTAGCCTGGGCTTCTACCACGTGCCTTATCCGGTATGGTCTCCCTTGCTCCATGATGGGTCTCCTCAGGAACTCACCCTCCGTAGTCCCTAGGCGAGGCAGCGGTGCCCCGTCCAGGAAAGATTGCCTCCTCTTTATGTTCTTGCGGCTGCACACTATAGAATTCTCTGTAGCTATCGACAAACATCCTGTGAACATCACTGTGGCAAAGCACTAGGTCACCGGATGCTTTTTTTGATGCGAGTAACTGAGTGACCACAATCTGCAGGCTTGTGAAGTCTTGCCAACAGTCAGCCTGCCCTAGCACCCTCTGTATGATTGATGTGCAAGTAGCCTTAAGACCGTAACACACACATACTATTGAGAGTCGTTGTATGTTTCTCTCGCAGAGCTGCAATCTGGGGTCTAGCCAAACAGTCTGCAGGGAGAGTCTGTTTCAAAGCTCGGATAGAACTCTCAAGATTTGTTTGTTCTTTTTCTTTCACTGAGTAGAAAGAGTTTCCACGACTAGCCCCATGTTGCAGTCTCTAAACATGTACCAGCCCCAGTTTCCGGCTCAGTCTCTTAATCCCACTGCCAATTTTACCTTGGGTGTGTCTGCCAGCAGCCATACTGATGAATTAAGGTGTATGTCTTCCACGCTATTATAGTCACCTACGAGTAATGTGCACGCCCACCTAATACAGAAGTGGGATGAGCGTGTTTAGTTATGGAGTTTGCCTGACATTTAGGGCATATATGCTGCACAGAAGTGCTGGTAAGCTTTTAAGACGTGCCTTGAGGAGGACAAATCTACCTTCCATGTCTACTTTCACAGTGATGGGCTCAATCTTCGTGCTCAGTCGCTCCCATATTAGTGTTCCTCATGCATAAGCAGAAACCCCAGTGGCAAGTACTCATCTTCTCCATCCCCTTTGAAGTCTGGGTATCTCCTCTTCTGTTAAGTGTGTCTCTTGAATGAACACAATGTCCACCCCTCTGCACTTAAGGTATTGCAGTATTTTGTGTTGCTTTCTTGTGGAGTCCATCTGTTATTGCCCATCTCTGCATGGTCACCCCCCAAACTATTTGCCTTTTTCCCTCCACCTAATGCTGAACTAGTTTTTGTTGGCCTTAGGACTCTACTGCTACCCAGTGCTAAAGTGCTTGTGTTTTGTTCCTAAAACATTTTCAGATTGACTTATACCCATTAGCATATTTAATTTATCCATAAATCCCTTGTAGAGTGGTATATCGTATACCCAAGGCCTGTAAATAAATGCTGCTAGTGGGCCTGCAGCACTTACTGTGCCATCCACTTAAGTAACACTTTTCAAAATGTCCTACACCTACCGCTGCAGCCTGAGTGCAGTTTTAAACTGCCATGTCGACTTGACATTGAAACCCCCTTGTCAAGCCTTAAACTCCCCTTTGATTGTGTATAAGTGACCTCTACAGAAGGGCTTAGGTAGCCGATAGGGCATGGTGCTGTGTAAGTAAAAGGTCGAACATGTACTTTTTATGTTTTACCTGTCCTAGTAGTAAACAACTCCCAGATTTTCTTTTTACCACAGTGAGGCCTACCCCTCCCATAGGATAACATTGGGGGTTCTTTAATAAGCTGTCCTTTTTAATTGGGAGCTGGCAGCTATGCCATGGCTGGTGTCTTTGAAATTGTGGTGGAAAGCCCTATTTAATGGTTTATGTCTGTTTTTTTATCACAATTGTAAAAATTATACTTTTAGAACGTTATCATTTTTTCTGCCCTTAGCCCTTTTGTGCCTGTAGCCTGTGTCACAATACTGGGAGTAACTGGCAGTTAAACTTTGTGAATTCCTCCCAGATAGTCACACAATAGATCCATTTGTGTGCTTCAATGGACCATCTGCTGTTAGGATGGGGCGGGCGGAGCTGAGCACAGCCTCTCTTGCAACTGAATAGCCTGTACTCTGCCTTCTCACATAGAGATAAACAACCCCACATTGTCACTGCAACCACCTTGGAGTCAGGGCAGGGGAAATTAGAAAGTATGTGCATCTCAAAGTCACTGTCTAGAAGCTTCTCTTACCTACCAGAACCAAGGCACCAACTTTTGAGTACACTTTTGGACCTGTGGATACTCTTACAAAAAGGACTGCTGTTCTTCTGGAAGGACTGCAGCTCTGCTGGATTGATGCTCTAGAGGACTGCTGGATTGCTGCCCTGTTTGTTCTGCTACTCTGCTGCCTTCTGTCTGGGGAAAGGGGCTGGAGCTTCAACTTCACTTCCTCAGGACCCCATAGTGTCTCTCAAGGGCTAGTTGGGTTCAGAGCCACAAGGACACAAAAGGCTTCATCCATCTTGAACCCACACCTGGACCCAGTGAGTCCTGACCATCCAAGTGGTGCCTCTCCAGTGCTGGATCTTTGGAATTGGTGCTTAAGATGCCCCTATAGCCAAAATCTAAAAGTGGGAACTTTGTAAAGGTTTTGGCTAAAAACTTCTTTGAGAACCAGGAGGAGACTGGGACCAACCTGATCGCCTGCCCTCCCAACCAGTCTGATTGACTTCGCGGCTTTTCCCCACTACATTCTTTTCCTCAGCAACAAATCAGTTTCAGCAGTCCTTTGCTAAAGATGTATCCGACTTCGTGGAACTATCTTCGACTACAGCCCTCTGCCTCATCCCCCTGGAGATTATTTAATTTCCTTTTGGAGACTAAGTGCAAACATAGAAAGCATTGACCCAATGCTTTCTGGCAATGACGCTCCCTCATCAGGCACCTCATCTTACCCTGTTTTACTTTTTTTTCTCAAAACATTTTTCTCAAGAATTTTTTTAAGTCTGAAGGTAAGAGCTAACCCAGCCCAATCCACTTCTTATATCCAAACTGCGCTCCATCGCGGTCGGCCATATTTTTCAATTTTGACACAGTCTTGCATGAATAGAGGTCTGCGGTTGGCGCTTCGTTCTTTTAGGCACTTATTTACAAAAAATCGATTCAGAACTCTGGTACTACTAGTTGCACTTTTGGTGTCAAATTGTTTATTACCATTTTCTTGTGTTGTGCTTTCACTTTATTACTTTTTGTGTGCTGCATAAATACTTTACACGTTGCCTCTAAGTTAAGCCTGGCTATCCAGGGTTCAGCACTGGTTAATTTAGTAACTATTTGAGGTTCACCCTACGAGGGATTGTGGCTATTGCTTGTCCAGGGCTCCCACCACAGATGGCCAACAAGCCCAATTTCTAACTGCATCCCTTGCACGTTCCAAGTGACAAAGGTTTAGTTATTCATGTTTGGACGAAGATCCCAGGGTAATGAGTCAGGTGGTGTATTAATTTGCGCAGCGATGTAGGTGGGCATGTGTTCAGCGGAAAAGAGGAAAAACTTCCCATCACTGCCCCTCCCTCACCCTCTGCTTAGCAGTGCAGCTGCATTCCGTTCAAATTCAGCAAGTATACCTTGAGAGAAAGAGAACTGTGTCCAATCAGTAATTAATTCTTCAAAAGCTGAGAGCCAAGGAAGAAGTATGTGAGGGTGTGTGGCTATTCAGAATGTCTCTCCCCCAGAACTCCCGGCTCCCCCATGTAACAAAACTATGTATAATTGTGCTAGAGGCCTTATCGACGGGTATAAAGTGAGGTGTCTGGATGCAAGTGAACCTTTATACAAACCATTACATGGCTGTATATATGCAATGAGCTGTGAGTTGTATAGTAGGAAGATTTTATAGTTTGCAGTCTGCGGCAATACATGTGGAGGTAACGTGGCCTCACGGAATTTGGCGCCTTCGAGCCTGAGCTGTCTGTTATATCTCTGTGTTCCTACTGATGGAGGTTCTTTGTGACAGAACCCCAAAGTCTTTTGTATTTCTTCCGCTCTCTCCCTTTCAATCTGACGTTTGGAGCAGCCTTGGGCGTCCGTCTATCCCAGCGTGTCTACCTTATATAATTCTTGGTGCAGCGCAGCTTCAGTTTACGTCATGTAATTTAGAGCGGTGTCGTTCAAGCCAGTTCGAGGCGCCATTGGGAGTGTTGAAGAACTTGGTCTGTTCGTTCACCATGATTTTTAGGTCTTGCCTGAGCCAATAATCTCGGCGAGATTATAGTAAGCGGAAAAGAAAAGTCTACCAAAACGGCTGCTGATCGCATACAGTTCATGTGATCTATGCGCGTGCACGCCATCGCCAGCCACGTTACACACCACCATTTGTCTGTGCCTCGCATCAGACCTCAAAGGCTGCTGCTACCCCCCCCTCTAATCAGACTTCAAAGGCTTCCGCTCCCCCGTCACAGCATCAGACATCAAAGGAATGCGCTCCCGCTCCCCCGGCCACAGCAATGCCAAGAGCTTGTTTCTGGACGAAAGTGAAAGCCTACCGTGCTTGTTTACAGTAGTCTTGCTCCTCAAATGCTGGTGCTGTGTTACCATCTCTCTAGGGGCACTCAGCTTGAAAACACTCGACTTGCTAGCTGCAATGCTACATCAGCCATGCTTTGCCTCTAGACACTTTGATCCCTCGCAGACTGTGCTGACTCTGCCCCTCCTGAAACTGACCAACGCAATCACCACGCAGTCTCTTCTCTCTGTCTTGTGATGTCTGTCCTGCCACCATTTACTTCGGACCCTCACCCTCATCCTCACACCTCCTCACACCTCCTCACACCTCCTCACACCTCCTCACACCTCCTCACACCTCCTCACACCTCCTCACACCTCCTCACACCTCCTCACCCACCCTCACACCTCCTCACCCACCCTCACCCACCCTCACCCACCCTCACCCAGCCTCACCCAGCCTCACCCACCCTCACCCACCCTCACCCAGCCTCACCCAGCCTCACCCACCCTCACCCAGCCTCACCCACCCTCACAACCCTCTCACCCTCACAACCCTCTCACCCTCACAACCCTCTCACCCTCACAACCCTCTCACCCTCACAACCCTCTCACCCTCACAACCCTCTCACCCTCACAACCCTCTCACCCTCACAACCCTCTCACCCTCACAACCCTCTCACCCTCACAACCCTCTCACCCTCACAACCCTCTCACCCTCACAACCCTCTCACCCTCACAACCCTCTCACCCTCACAACCCTCTCACCCTCACAACCCTCACATCACCACACACCCTCACCCTCTCACACCACATCACTGGGACACTGCCACATCACTCGGGGACACTGCCACATCACTCGGAGGCACTGCCACATCACTCGGGGACACCGCCACATCACTCAGCCCAACCACATCATCACTCAGCACCACAACAGCACTGTCCTTGCTTGCTACCAACAAGCATTTCCATAGCCAATAGGACTCGCATTAGGAAAGTGTAAGCTATTGGCTTTTTGAATAACAATGCTATTAATTTATGTATTTTCAAAGCCAACACATATAAAAAAAATTGTTCATTAACAATACCAATAGCTCACACTTTCCTAATGCGAGACCTATTGCATTGCAAATGCTTGTTGAAATTGTCTGGGAAAAACAGTGTATAGTTGTACTTCTCGTAGTCCTTTCTTAACCTCGAGAAAGGAGCCCTAGCTGTACTGCACTTCCAAGGTATGATCCAGAAAGATGGCCACTGTGGTATTTACCATTTGGAAGGGCCCACTATAGCAGAAACGCTGCAATACCAGGTCTCAATCCCTATAATGTAACAGGTATGCCACTACAGGTCTGTGCTGTGTGCCAGGGGCGGGGCCAAGCAGGCCCTCTAAGCACTGGTTTCTTCAGCAGTAGTCTCCAACCTTTATGCAATAAGAGCTATTTATGGTCAATGAAAATCCTTCCATTCTACTAATATTTTTAGAGCTGTAGTACGAACCACATCAGACCTGATTAAATTAGTGGCAACCATATGTAAGATTACTAGCAGTGATTAACTCGGTGCATCCGGCACAGTTGCCAGCTGTTATGTAAAAATGCTTTGTCAATGTGGAATTCCTCTGTATGGATAATACTTAACAGCCAAGCTGCAATGCCCCTAGCACCAACAAAATATTAATAGTAGTCTGCCCAACACTGTTTGATTTTTATCACTCAAATGTCTGCCTTAAATACATTTTAGAAAGCCTTCCATTTTTATCTAAATATCAGCTTTTTAATTCTAGAAATGAACATATTTTTGGTTAAAATACACACATATATTAATCCAACCAAACACAAACTTGTCATTTAGTTCACTGGGCTACACACCAGAGAGCTACTTTCAGGTAGCTCACAAACTACTTTTTGGTTCTATAGCAAAGAAGTTAGACAAGCCCACCGGTACTACCTCAATCGTCAGACATGTCTCTCGTGTAAGGTTATCATGTCCTCAGGCTCCAAGCCCACAAATCAGAAAGTTGTACACACAGCTTGCACTCATTAGTGCCTTTAGCTCACCCATCCAGTATATCCACCTTGTGCATACTGTCTTATCGACTGCCCCTCCATTGTGGTTATTACTGGCTTAATATCACAAGTGTATCCTCATAGATTTTGATCTTGTTGGCTAGTTTGCGATTGTCATCTAGGAGCAGTCCAAGATCTAGGGCTACCTTATCAATTGTGTGTTCCAAAACGCCACATTGGTTGTTGATGGCTTGTGGAATGAGGATCGTGGGGCGTGGCCAAGAGGGCGGCGGAGTGAGACGTCTCGATCAGTCCCTCCGGTGCCGCTTTTGTTTAAAGCTTTGTTTCCAGCCCTGCAGAGATCTTTATTCGAGACCCACAGCCGCTGCCCGGCATCTGGGCACTGCCCGGGAGGCCTCCTCGGAGCAAGCTGCCGTTCTGAAGCAGCGTCGTGGACATACTGGGCGCGGCCTCTAATCGGCGCGCGGCCGGGTGTTGCGCCCTCCTGCTGCCGGAGCCTGCTTCCGGCGGGCGGCTACGAGAGTCCCCAGCGCTGAAGGCTGGAATCGACGCGGCCCTCGCAGTAGATCTGCAGACCTCGCGGCGGGCAACTGCCGGGGCAACTGCCGGGGGGACCTACAGAGCATATGCGACTGCCCGGCCCGCTGGAGGTGCGGCCATAAGGCGCTGATCTGACCCAATCCGGAAAACATCAAGCGGACCCCGAGGGGCCTGAGGCGGGGAGCAATGCGGTGGGAGCGGCGGTGAGCCGTGTGGAGCCCGCACTGGATACCCGCCACCCCGTGGACCTGGAGGTGGAGCTGTGCCCCGGTAAGAAGGCCTCACGACACGGGGTGGACCTGCCCCGGAGAGCTGCGTGGAGAGTGCATTTGGCGCCAATGGTGCTGGCTGGGCGGCCTTCATGGATGGCTCCGCAGTGAATGGCGCTTGATGTCCTAGTGCGCCGTACCACTGAACGACCCCCCGGACAGTGAGATAACACGGGTCTTGGCTATTCAGGAGGGCCCCGGGTCCGCGCCCGTGTTCCTCTTGCCCGGGCTTGCGGCGGCTCGCCTTGGCCTGGTGGTGGGGACGCAGCAGTGCCGGGTCCACAAGCGCGGGACGGCGCCGTGGACGAAGGACCCGCAGACGATTTGGCCTGGTACCCTTGGTGGTCGGGCGGCTGGGGAAGCCCCGCGAAGTGACCCACAGGTGCCACGCGTTGGCCATTGCTTTGGTGTAGCGGAGAGGGAGAGGCACCATGGCGTCGACCAGGCCGAAAAAGGACAAACCCCCGAAAGACGGAGTCCCGAAGAGCTCGCCGCTGCGACCCACGCCGGTGGCCGACAAGCCCCACTGTCCGGATGACAACAAAGCTCCTGCCACCAAAGCCTTTATGCGTGAGCTCTTTGCAGCAATAAAGGAGGCCATCCAGGAGCTGCGGACTCAGCTAGCTTCGGATTTGAAGGAGGTGCGAAGGGATGTCGACGCCATTGGAGACAGAGTTGCAACCCTGGAAGATCATGACTTGGGGACGGCCGAGGACATACATCAGCTCCAGCAAGATGTCCTGCGCCTCACGGAGCAGAACCTGGACTTGCAGGCACATACGGAGGATCTAGAGAACAGATCTCGCCGCAATAATATTAGGTTTCGAGCAGTCCCGTGGAAAGGAGAGGGAACGGACCTACGGGAATACGTCGAAGGCCTCTTCCGCCACCACGTCCTGCAAGAGGAGGACCTACGAGAGATCCAGTTGGACCGAGTTCACAGGGTCGCCTTCCGTGTGGATCCAGTGCCCCTCCCCCGGATATCCTGGTGTGCGTCCACGATTTTCAGCTTAAATAAAGGATTCTGAGGAAGTCACGCGGGCACAATCCCCTCATGTTCCGTGACCATCGCCCGGTGCTATTTCAGGATTTGGTGGCTTCCACTCTGGCCAAGCGGAGAGACTTTAGGCCGGTCACCACCTTCCTGCGTGAGCAGGGTGTACCCTATTCCTGGGGGCATCCTTTCAGACTGGTCTTCAGATGGAAAGGCAAGTTGATCCAGGTGCGGTCCTTGGAGGCGCCTCGTGAACTGTTGGGGCTGGATGGATCTGATGCCCAGCCGGAGGCCTCGTCCTCCCCTGCGAGACTGCGTCATCGCTCCTCGGAGTGGCAAACAGTGGGCAAACCAGCGAAACCTGCAGGTCCGGACTTGTCCATTAGCCTGAAAGAGAGGGGGGCGGCAGTGGCTTTTGTGGCGAAGATGACGGAGACCCCGGAGGGATCCTGATTCCTGTCTTCGCATGCTCGACCTCTGCAGGCTGACAACTGGTGTCAGAGGGAACTATCGTCTGGACTCAGATGGGTAACGTAGTGTCATGCCCGCCAGGGGAGATGTCCTGCATCAGGACCCGGGTGGTTGGCGGGGCTGAGTCCATGCCCCCAGCCCTTTGGACTTTTGTGACGGACTATTGTTCCCTCCTTTTGCCTATTGTGCGGGGGGGTCCAATCATGTTGTTGGGGATTTTGTTATTGGGCGGTTTTCTTCGGGGGGGGAAGTGGGGGGAGGGAGTTGGGTTGGGGTGGTTTGTGGGGAAGGGGGGACTCCCCATCAGCCGTTAAATGCCTCCATTTCAATGCTGAATGATCTACTGTCAATGTGTGGTGCGCTTCGCCTTTGTAGAGCTCTGTGTTCTGCCGGTATGATGGGGAAGGATTTGAAAATTGTTAGTTTGAATGTGCGGGGCCTCAACAGCCCAGATAAGCGTGCGGCAATTCTGTCGCTGTTGGAGGGGGCGGAGAGTGATATCTGCTTGTTACAAGAAACGCACCTCCTCTCCAAGGATACTAAGAGAATGAGAGATAGACGCTTTCCAATCCAAATGTGGTCCTCTTGTGCTGCGAAGAAGCAGGGGGTAGCGATTCTGATCAGTGCTAAAGCGCATTGCAAAATATTGTCTCATGTGGTGGACATTAAGGGCTGCTTTCTAGCTGTCAGGATTCAATGGGGCGACTCCCGCCTTACAGTAGGCTCTCTCTATGCTCCTAATGTTCAGCAGGAACCCTTCCTGACCTCAGCGCTTGCGGACGCCTTAGCGTCTCCTGACCCCTGGGTGCTGAGGGGGGGGTGATCTGAATGTGGTCATGGACCCGTCCTTGGATAGGTCAGAAGCGCGCTCGCACCAGACTGGGGCCATGTCCAAGAGAGGGCTATTATGGTTACAGGAAGGGGGACTCCATGATGTTTGGCGTACTCTGCACCCTTTAGAGCGCGACTACACCTACTACTCAGCGGCCCACAAAACTTACGCACGTTTAGACCACTTCCTTGCTTCTACCTCACTCATGCCCGAGCTCTCTGCGGCGGAGATTGCCCCGCGCTCCCTATCCGATCATGCCCTCATTTCCGTGCGGTTGGCCGAGGGCGGGTGCAAGCGACCATCGGGGGGCTGGCGCCTGCGCGACTCTCTCCGCAATTCCGTCTCAGTAGTTGCCCGCCTGCGAGACACGATCACACACTACCTCGCGACCAACGAAGTGGACGACATGCCGCTGAGCTCGGTGTGGGAAGCGCTTAAGTAAGGGGTGAGGGGCGACTGCATAGCGGTCTCGGCGTCCCTGGCTAAGCTGCGCAGGGAGAAACTGGAAGAGCTTGAGAGCGATGTACGGGGGCTGGAGGCGATCCATAAGCGAACCGGGGCGCAGCGGGTCTGGAGAAAACTGGAGACGAAGAAGCGCATGCTCAAACACCTAGATCTTGACCGCGCGGAATATGCACTCTTGCGCTTACGACATAAGTTCTGTCTTAGTGGCGATAAGGGGGGCAGGATGCTGGCACACCGCTTGAGGGCGCGCACGCAGCGGGTGGCTATCCCGTCCATTCGGGACACGAACGCAGTGGAGCAGACAGCGGACGACCGCATGGCGGCAGCCTTTCAACGCTTCTATCACACGCTGTATACGTGTGAGCCGCCCGAGCCTGACCGTGTCCAGGCCTACCTGGCAACATGCGGGATCACGCCTCTCTCCTCGAGTTCGGCGGCTAATCTCGGTGCGGAGATACGCATTGAAGAGGTCATCTCCGCAATCTCGCGCCTGAATCCGGCCAAGTCCCCGGGGCCGGATGGCTTCTCGGCCATCTTTTACAAGAAGTTCTGCAGGGAGCTGGCGCCCTTCCTGACGCGCCTCTTTAACTCCTTCAGGGAGACGGGGAGAGTAACTCCCTCTATGGCAGAAGCAGTGATCACGGTTATCCCCAAGGCATGGAAGGATACCAAGGAGTGCAGCTCGTACCGCCCCATCTCGCTCCTCAATGTTGACATGAAGCTATTTTCGGGTATCCTAGCCGCTCGCCTTAGCCCTTACATGGATGGAGTTATTGAGCCTGATCAGGTGGGATTTGTCCCCACGCGTCAGGGGGGTGAAAACACTAAGAGGCTCCTACACCTAATGGACTCAGTGCACCGTTCCCGTACGCAGGCCCTCTTCCTCTCCATAGACGCCAAGAAGGCGTGCGACCGGGTTGACTGGTCGTACCTGTTCGCGGTCCTGAAAACCTTCGGGCTGGGAGACACCTATGCCAACTGGGTGCGCTGCCTCTATGCCTCCCCGAGCGCGGTGGTGAGGGTCAACGGATGCCGGTCGGAGCACTTCCCCATCACACGCGGGACGCGGCAGGGTTGCCCCCTGTCGCCCTTGCTCTTCGCGCTCTATATGGAGCCGTTCGCTCAACGCCTCCGAGACAATGGGGCCATACACGGGATTCGCTTTGGCACAGAAGATCACAAGGTGAGTCTCTACGCCGACGATGTGATCCTCTCGCTCACCCACCCTCATTCTTCTCTGCGGCACCTCTCACAAGAGGTCCGGGAGTTCGGGTCGGTGGCTGGCTTCAAGGTCAACTTCCTTAAATCCCAGGTCCTCAACATCTCGGTACCGGCCGAAGATGTCCGGGATCTTCAGAGGGACTTCGACTTCCAATGGGTCCACACGGACATCCCATACCTCGGAATTCGATTAGCGCCCACAATACCACAGACTGTTTCCCTCAACTACAGGCTCCTGATTGAACAGACGGCCAAGTCCGTCTCGGATGGGTCCCGGTTGCAGCTGGCCTGGTTTGGTCGACTGGCGGCGATAAAGATGACGATCCTCCCGCGCATCCTCTACCTCTTTCAGATGTTGCCCTTGCGTCCCCCACCGGGTGCGTTGAAGAAACTGCAGAGGCTGCTTACCAAATTTCTGTGGAACCACAAGCGTCCACGGTTGGCGTTCGCCCGGGTCACGATTCCCCAGGCCGAGGGTGGTCTGGGCTTCCCTTGCATTGAGGCATACTATCAAGCGTCGTGCCTGCGCTATATCCTTGAGTGGAATAGACCACTGTCCAGCAAACACTGGCTATTTATGGACCAGGCGGCGGCGGGCCGCAATATTTGGCGCGAACTGTGGCTCCCGCGTAAACATAGGGCATGGGGCTTGTACTCATCGCCGGTCACCTCCCCAACGCTGGACGCCTGGGACCGACTAGCGCGCAGGCGGGGCTGGACCACCTTCCCGTTGCCCTTGACGCCTATTGTAGACAATCCGGAGTTCCCCCCCAGGCTGCGCGTCGCCAGTGTTTCGATCTAGAGGGGCTGATCCCGTTCTCCTCTTTACGTCGGGAGTACTTTGATCTGCCTGAGTCTGACGCATTCCCCTACTCGCAAGTCGCTCACTGGGTCACGCTACCCTCTAACGTGGCTAACATGTCCCGCCCCATGACAAAGCTGGAGCGCTGGGTTGTCTGTAAAAAGGACAACCGCAAATTCATTTCTGAACTTTACGCACTGATCCTTGCGCGGCCATATGCACAGCGTACTAAGGCGCAGGTTCGATTGGAGACGGAGTTGGTCCGCCCGTATGCTCACAAGGAATGGGACAAGGTGCACTATCGCGCACACCACACTGCTGCTAACGTGACTGGGGCCGAATCGGCCTACAAAATGGTGTCCTACTGGTATCACACCCCGGCTAGGATCCACGCGTGGGATCCCAAATGCCCAAGTCTCTGTTGGCGGGGCTGTGGTGCGACGGGCACCCTGACGCATCTGCTCTGGCACTGCCCCAAACTAGTGCGATATTGGCAGGCGGTCCTGGACGACGTGGACGATGCATTCAGCATTACATTTCCCAGGGCCCCGGAGTACGTGCTGCTGGGTCTACCGCACCCTAAAGCGTTCCCCTTGCGCTCCATGAGGGGTAGGCAGATAGCCCTAGCTTTACTGGCCGCGCGCCTGGTCATCCTTGCGCTGTGGCGCTCCCCTGATGCCCCTGACCCGAGAGATTGGATTAGACGGCTGTGGCTACTGCTGGGTATGGAGAGGCTCTCGCTGTGTGTGGATGGCAAGGGTGAGACGTATGCGGAGCTGTGGGAACCATTCATACACTTGCTATCACGAGATTTGCGAGAGGAAACATGCCCCAAGTTCTTGCAAATCCTGCAGCTTATCCCATTGGAGCCGGTGAAGGCAAGCTCCTAGGGAGATTTGGATGGTAATGTGCGGGCTGGGAGGCGGGAGTGGGCAGATGCGGAGGCGCAGGCAGGGCTGATGCGGAGAGGGGAGGGGGGACGAGGGGGGGGGCGCTGGAGGGGGTGGGTGGGCTTCTGTTTTCATGTCACTGTTTGTTTTTTCTTCTCTATAAAATGCAGTATCAATACAAGACCTGGTTGCTCCGCTTGGCCTTTAGTTTATCCTCGCCGGGTCGCCCCCAGGGGTGTAGGCCCTAGGGCTGTGTTTCAGCGTTGTTGGACTGTGCTCTGCCGGCTGTTGGATGTAGGCAGCCTAGCTGTGTTAAGTGATACGTTGCTGCTCAATAAAAACGTTTGATTCTAGAATGAGGATCGTGACACAGCGGAGTCACCTTTGCTTTGTTTCGAAGTGGATGGTGTAGCCAGGGTGGTGCCATCCGCCCGATGAGATTGGGTATGTGTAGCTTCAGGGCAGCTACTCATGCCCCGACTCTTCAGTGGTCTTGTGTGTCCCTCTGTGAGGGGTACCAGGGGGGCAGCTGTACTGTCCTTCTGTCAATATGATGGGAGGATCATAAGTGGCAAGTAGGTGTCTGCAGGGTGCCTTAATAAAGTGTGTTTGTGTGTTAGAAATGGGGTCTCTGGTTGGCGGAGGCATGACCCCTTGGCCAAGCAGGGACTGCCACTCTATCCAGGCTAAGTCTCAAAACTGCCTTCGAGACTCCTGTACCCATTCTCAGGTAGCTTGGCACAGAGCCGGCTTATCCCAAGAGGCAAAGTGTAAACTGTTTGTGTAACACACTCCCACTGCAAGACAAAGAAAGCTCTGCAAAGAGGACTCCACACAGGTTTTGGAAAATAGTAAGTATTGATCTGGTAAGAAAACGACAAGAATGCAATCAGCAGGTTGAATTCTAACTTCCTAAGAACAGTACATTTAAAAGACAGCGGGCTCGCTTTAGAACCTTTATGGTACTCCAGCCAGTTCTTGTGAGGTTTGGCTTCACCGAATAGTTCTGGTAAACCTAACACCTGCCATGCGCATAGCTATGCAGGGCGATGCGTCCCGGACTGCTCGGGTTGCATTAGGTGCGGAAAAGTAAAGTACGGAGTTGGCAGGAGGCACCTCCGTGACCGCTTGGGTCGGGTTAGTTGTAAGAATACAGTACAATGTTGCTGGAGGCGAAGCGGGACCGCTCGGATTGAGTTAGTTGCAGAAATAAAGTACGAAGTTGGGGGAGGTACAGGGCGGCCTCTGGGATCGCTCGAATCGGGTTAGTTGCAGAGAATTGAGTACAGAGGGCTTCTCCTCCTTTGGAGAAGCCAATGCAGGACTCGTGCGGCCTCCGCTCACCCAGCCGTAGGACGTTGAACCTTCGATACTCAGGATGCCCCACACTTCAGAACAAGATGCAGATCCTGGGGTAGAGCTGTCTTTGGTATCTTTGGGGCCTCAGTGGACGACAGGGGGGGCAAACCAACAAGTCCTGGAAGTCACTTTGGGGGTGTTTTTGATCGGTGTTGCAGGGCAGAGGTTAGGGAGCGGCAGGACAGCACAACCAAGCAGGGCAGCAGTCCCTTGGAACAGTCAGCACAGCAAGATGGCCATGCTCCAGCACAACAGCCTTTACTCCAGCATAGATTACTCCAGATCCAGTGGTGTACCAATGTGGGGTCAGAGCTTACTTGTATACCTGATGCCCAGCTACTAGAATGAGCAGAAGCTTCTGGGAGAGTCTTTGAAGTTTTGGGGAGGTCCCTGCCTTTCCTGACCTGGTTCCTAGCTGTCTGCACTAACAAAGCAGGGCTGTTAAGCCTATTGCAGGGTGGCAGGGCCAAACCTATTCAGGTGTAGGTGCGAATCACTAATTCTCCCTTTCAATCTCAAGAGGGCCATCAGTATGTAGATGGAGGGAGCCCTTCCTGTGTTGTGGGGAGTCTAGGGAATATGCAAGTGTGGGGCTGCCACCCTGGGCAAGACGTTGATTGGGGCAGCAGTAGGCACACAGAGCTGAGTGAAGGGCTGAGGAATGTCCACTTTCTAAAAGTGCTACTAAAGATTAAGGAGTTAGGTCCCGGGACGTGGGGGGGCTGGACCCTCTTAGAACACTAATATACAACTTGCTCCCCTCACACTTGTTTGTTGCTTGATATTATAAGGTAGCAAATGCGCCCATGGTGCAGCATTTTACAGAGAAAAACCATCGAGAAACGGAATTCAAATGGACTGTATTATACAGTATAAATCAGACGAAATGCCCCCCAGATACTGAAAATGTGCTTCTAACAAAAGAGGCATATCTAATTTTGAAATTTAATAGTACCCAAAGTGGTCTAAACACATTGTCAGAAGTTTCTAGGCTTTAACTCCCTTGGAAAATGCACAGGATAAATGCTCTAATAGTGCTTCGCTTGAGTCAGCACAACAATGTGTTGCCTTCCTAAGATCATCTTGACAAACATCTTTTATACAAGATGGTATATCATATATTTGGAACTACAAGTCCCACAAACCCTGGACTGCGTCATTGATAGGTTCTTATGACGTTGGCAGTCAGATGTCTGTTGCTAACGAATGCCGGCTGGAACGCGGAAGCACAGACTGACTGTGCACCGAAGACTGGTGGATGCTTTAAATTCGAGCCCCGCGTTTTTCCACTAAAGGTAGGAGCAAACGGGCCGAAATGAATTAAATACATCATACAAATGCAAGCGAAACATAGAATAGTCAAACTCCCGTTTTTCTGACAGATTGAAGAAAACGGAATTGTAACGCCAGGAGAGCAGACTCACGCTTGCCGAGGGACGCTTCCCTTGAAGGTAGAAAGTTTTTCTAAAACCTCCCATATGTTAAACAAGCACGCCCGAGTATGATTTCAAAAATAACCCCGACCTTTTACAAATAGGGAGCACAAGCCACATCACAGTTCCAAAAAGAAAACAGATGACAGAAAACAAAGGGGGATACGAAGACACATTTTTAGGAGCAGCGGTGCTAAAAACAGGTATGAATTGAAAGCACCTGTCACGAGCTAGGGACGATCACCACCCAGTTCACAATTTTTCTAAAATATCCATAACTAACCTTACAGATTTCCCAGAGACAGTCAGAGAACTAGAAGGCTGTTGAACCTTGTGAATCCGGCCACAAGCTACAGGTACGATTTTGTCTAGAGGCAGAGTGTTAGTAAAGTGAAATGGGTTAGGACAACAGAACTAAGATGTTGTTCTCTTTTTCCCTTTTTTTGCACATAACACACAGATATTAGAAGTGACAAGGCCCTGATGAGACCCCGTTCATCCAATTAACGGGTTCGAAACGCGTCGGCACAAAGAAGGCTATAAAAACAAACAGGATTAATTGCGCTTTGGATTCATTGATTTGTATCCCATTAGCCCTCTTTCAGACTCTTTGTCCTTTAATGAACTTATGGAAAAAGTATATTTGATACTAGCATTTTTGTTACAATCTGAACAAATGTTGCAATATTCAAATAATGTGTAAATGTGTTGTTTCATATTGTGAATTTGATAATTTTTGTTGTCATTTATGGTTTGCATATTTGTCTAAACGTTTTATGTTTCGTGTTTCTCATACATGTAATAACAAACTTTTTTGTACTTAAAATTGAAAAGTAAAGGGTGAAATTAAATAAACCTACATAATCAGAAGTAGTCCTGATTTATGTACTTGTAATATCAAGCAACACACAAGTGTGAGGGGAGCAAGTTGTATATTAGTGTTCACTTTCTAAAAGTGGCAATTCTTAAACAGTAGTGCTAAATCCAAAGACACCAATAGAGAAGATTTCTCTCTACCATTCCAACCATACCGAACACGATGTATCTGCTCCTTCCTATTCAAGAGTTATCACTTAAAGGGATATAAGGGAGTTCTCAATGCTGGCCTATGGAAGGGGCAGGCCTTACTGTAGTGGCAGAGGCCTGGGACCGGTTTGCCAATGTCATCATGTTTTTAGGAGAGAGCACCCGCACCTTAGGACTCTTTGCACTTTACTGCTGCTAATCGGTGCTAAGTCCAACAAAAAGATATAGTCCAGAGCAGGAGGCGAAAGGCCAAAACAAAGGGAGACACCACCCTACGGCTGACCGGTGAGCACTCAGAAGTAGCAGGTCAGGTCAGTGCTGCTCCTATGTAGCCACACTAGGGGCCCGGGGAGCACCATCCCAGGATCCCAATAGTCTTACGAGCCCTAACCAAGCCGAGGGGCCAAGCAAAGTCCAGGTCTTCCCTGGTTTAATGCTGGTGTCACAGTTAATGGTATCAAAGTAGGTGTGATTCACTTGGTGAGTGATGGCAGGAGTAGAGGCAAATGCAGTGCTTTGGGGCACAAGTGAGTCTCCCCTGCACTTGTGTAGAGTAGATAGGCAGCGCTGCTGCTCTAAGTTATTGCTTCCGTCCCCCTCTACTCGCGATGAAAGAGTGAGGCCTCCTCACCCACAGTCCAGCTGATGTACAGCATAAGTATGAACCTCGCCCAGGCATTGTTCGGCAGTTGAGCTTACTTCAACTTAGGGGAGGGGCAACCTCCAGGTAATCATGCTCTAAATGATCTAAGTGCCACTATAGTCTATTTGAAATTCACATTGCCTGTGGTGTAGGCATGTGATTCTTTACAACTGGCTCAAGTTTGTTGTATGTGGTTATCTACCATCACAAATATAAATACGAAGTGAAAGATTGAGAAGATGAACCCCTGTTAGCCCTGATGAAGTTGCGCAAGACTACAGCAATGAACCATGTTGGCAATGGCAATAAAGTATTAGATATGGTTTGATAGGAACCATTTTTAATTTGGAGGGCTTGCAGCCCAGAATTTAAGTTGATTGGCCAGCAAGCCTTACAATTTTAATGGTGAGAATCACATTTATTATTTGTCACTGGGGTTCTCTGGGTATATGTATATACACAATAGTAAGCATTGTCTATCTTGTCTTACTATCACATGGGTGATCACCATTGTTTGTGGTTCTCGAGAAGGAGAACAAGCACTGTTTTTTAGGTCTCGCCTGTCAATGCGCTTGCGAATTGAGCTTGCGAGAATATAGGGGCTTAACGAGAGCTTAACCATCGGGCGATTTCATGCTGTGCCCATGAAAAGCAAGCTCAATGCGCAAGCGCATTGACCTAAAAAGCGCGCGCACATGAAAGCCAGCCATCTGCCGCCAGCAGCTTCACTTGAAAGGGATCATTTTGCACTCTCCCCGCATTAGCCTCTTGTTACAGGCATTTCTCCTCCCCTAATTAATCACGGCCGGCCGGCCGTACTTTCACTTTCACGGCCGCCAGGCCGTGTCTCTTGTTTCTCCTCCCCCTTCCCCCCCTCCCCACAGCAATGCCAAGAGCTTGCTTGTTTGTCATTTACCATCAGACATTTATGTAACTTTATTTAACTTGTGCGTAAGTCCCCTCCTTTCCTTGCTCTTTTTTATTTTTACTGTACTAATTTTTTTAGGTCTCGGCAACGAGAACTATTGTCGCCGAGTAAGCTCGCAAGGGAGTACAGAGCGGTGCACGAGCCGACCAGGATCTGTGGACGCGCACACACAAAGGCAGGCAGGCAGGCACACACCAGACACACACAGACAGACACACGCACGCACACAGACAGACACACGCACGCACACACACACACACACCCTCACTCCCTCTCTGCCGCCCCCCCCCCCCCCCCCTTATCCCCACTCACCGGGCTCTTTCCCTCCGCAGTGGGTCAGTCATGGCAGCAGGCAGGCTCTGTGTCTTCTCCGGCAATCTTCAGCTGATGTGCACGCTCACGCTGCGTGTCCTGCGCGCCCACCACGCTGTTTCGTGCCCGTTGATCCTCAGCTTGTGATTACTACTCCTTCTAACCCGGATTCTAAATTACTATTTCTTGGTTCTCTAACTCCACTCTGTTGATTCGTAACAAACTGATATTCAGCACATTTCACAGTCTCGCTTTTGCTTCTCATAATTACAATAAGATTATTTTAAGCAATGTCTACCCTTCTTTTGGTTCTGTGCCTATTATGCTTCGGACTATAGAGTTTTAGAAAGTGTGGTGGAACATTCCATGATATCAGTGGTGTGCACAGTGCAGAGTGAGTGTGCAGAGTGCAGAGTAGTGAGTGCAGAGTAGTGAGTGCAGAGTAGTGAGTGCAGAGTAGTGAGTGCAGAGTAGTGAGTGCAGAGTAGTGAGTGCAGAGTAGTGAGTGCAGAGTAGTGAGTGCAGAGTAGTGAGTGCAGAGTAGTGAGTGCAGAGTAGTGAGTGCAGAGTAGTGAGTGCAGAGTAGTGAGTAGTGAGTAGTGAGTGCAGAGGAGTGAGTGCAGAGGAGTGAGTAGTGAGTAGTGAGTGCAGAGTGCAGAGTAGTGAGTGCAGAGTGCAGAGTAGTGAGTGCAGAGTGCAGAGTAGTGAGTGCAGAGTGCAGAGTAGTGAGTGCAGAGTGCAGAGTAGTGAGTGCAGAGTGCAGAGTAGTGAGTGCAGAGTAGTGAGTGCAGAGTAGTGAGTGCAGAGTAGTGAGTAGTGAGTAGTGAGTAGTGAGTGCAGAGGAGTGAGTGCAGAGGAGTGAGTAGTGAGTAGTGAGTAGTGAGTGCAGAGTGCAGAGTAGTGAGTGCAGAGTGCAGAGTAGTGAGTGCAGAGTGCAGAGTAGTGAGTGCAGAGTGCAGAGTAGTGAGTGCAGAGTAGTGAGTGCAGAGTGCAGAGTAGTGAGTGCAGAGTAGTGAGTAGTGAGTGCAGAGTAGTGAGTAGTGAGTGCAGAGTAGTGAGTAGTGAGTGCAGAGTAGTGAGTAGTGAGTGCAGAGTAGTGAGTGCAGAGTAGTGAGTGCAGAGTAGTGAGTGCAGAGTAGTGAGTGCAGAGTAGTGAGTGCAGGTATGTGCAGTGCAGAGTAGTGAGTGCAGGTATGTGCAGTGCAGTGCAGGTATGTGCAGTGCAGTGCAGGTATGTGCAGTGCAGTGCAGGTATGTGCAGTTGAGTGCAGTGCAGGTGAGTGCAGTTGAGTGCAGTGCAGGTGAGTGCAGTTGAGTGCAGTGCAGGTGAGTGCAGTGCAGGTGAGTGCAGTGCAGGTGAGTGCAGTGCAGGTGAGTGCAGTGCAGTGCAGGTGAGTGCAGTGCAGTGCAGGTGAGTGCAGTGCAGTGCAGGTGAGTGCAGTGCAGTGCAGGTGTGTGCAGTGCAGTGCAGGTGTGTGCAGTGCAGGTGTGTGCAGTGCAGTGCAGGTGTGTGCAGTGCAGTGCAGGTGTGTGCAGTGCAGTGCAGGTGTGTGCAGTGCAGTGCAGGTGTGTGCAGTGCAGTGCAGGTGAGTGCAGTGCAGTGCAGGTGAGTGCAGTGCAGTGCAGGTGAGTGCAGTGCAGTGCAGGTGAGTGCAGTGCAGTGCAGGTGAGTGCAGTGCAGTGCAGGTGAGTGCAGTGCAGGTGAGTGCAGTGCAGGTGAGTGCAGTGCAGGTGAGTGCAGTGCAGGTGAGTGCAGTACAGTGCAGTGCAGGTGAGTGTAGTGCAGTGCAGGTGAGTGCAGTGCAGGTGAGTGCAGTGCAGTGCAGGTGAGTGCAGTGCAGGTGAGTGCAGTGCAGGTGAGTGCAGTGCGTGCAATGCAGGTGAGTGCAGGTGAGTGCAGTGCAGGTGAGTGCAGTGCAGTGCAGGTGAGTGCAGTGCAGGTGAGTGCAGTGCAGGTGAGTGCAGTGCAGGTGAGTGCAGTGCAATGCAGGTGAGTGCAGTGCAGGTGAGTGCAGTGCAGGTGAGTGCAGTGCAGGTGAGTGTAGTGCAGTGCAGGTGAGTGTAGTGCAGTGCAGGTGAGTGTAGTGCAGTGCAGTGCAGGTGAGTGTAGTGCAGTGCAGGTGAGTGTAGTGCAGTGCAGGTGAGTGCAGTGCAGGTGAGTGCAGTGCAGGTGAGTGCAGTGCAGTGCAGGCGAGTGCAGTGCAGGTGAGTGCAGTGCAGGTGAGTGCAGTGCAGTGCAGGTGAGTGCAGTGCAGTGCAGGTGAGTGCAGTGCAGGCGAGTGCAGTGCGTGCAATGCAGGTGAGTGCAGGTGAGTGCAGTGCAGGTGAGTGCAGTGCAGGTGAGTGCAGTGCAGGTGAGTGCAGTGCAGGTGAGTGCAGTGCGTGCATTGCAGGGCAGTGCAGTGCAGGTGAGTGCAGTGCAGGTGAGTGCAGTGCAGGTGAGTGCAGTGCAGTGCAGGTGAGTGCAGTGCAGTGCAGGTGAGTGCAGTGCAGTGCAGGTGAGTGCAGGTGAGTGCAGTGCAGTGCAGGTGAGTGCAGTGCAGTGCAGGTGAGTGCAGGTGAGTGCAGTGCAGGTGAGTGCAGTGCAGGTGAGTGCAGTGCAGGTGAATGCAGTGCAGGTGAATGCAGTGCAGGTGAGTGCAGTGCAGTGCAAGTGAGTGCAGTGCAGGTGAGTGCAGTGCAGGTGAGTGCAGTGCAGGTGAGTGCAGTGCAGGTGAGTGCAGTGCAGGTGCAGTGCAGTGCGAGTGCAGTGCAGGTGAGTGCAGTGCAGTGCAGTGCAGGTGAGTGCAGTGCAGTGCAGGTGAGTGCAGTGCAGGTGAGTGCAGTGCAGTGCAGGTGAGTGCGGTTGAGTGCAGTGCAGGTGAGTGCAGTGCAGTGCTGGTGAGTGCAGTTGAGTGCAGTTGAGTGCAGTGCAGGTGAGTGCAGTTGAGTGCAGAGTGGTGTGTATTGACAATGTAAATGACAATGCCATTTATTTATGATTTAAAGAAAAAAAAGTCATGAGCAATGCCAATAGCTCTACCTTTAATGATGCCGAGACCATTGCATTGTAAATGCTTGTTTATTTTTTTCAACTGCTGTATTAATGTGTACTTCTAACATCGTCGTGCTTTTACATCAATTAAATAAACTTCTATTTTAAAATAAAATGTGCTTCGTGTCTAGCACTTAAATTGTTCGCACTTTCTGTCACCCTCTGGAGGAACTGGGGGCATCTGCCAGCGAGGGCAGATGCTTATCTGAGAAAGTCTATCCACCCGTCCTCCCCCTATTTCCTCACTGTTGAGCCAGGAGGGTATTGGAGGGAAGGGACTGTTGGAACAGCCCAATATGTGAACATTCATGCTCATTGGGGGGGGAACATGCGTGTCTGTAAGCAACGTGCACAGCTCCAGATTCAGCAGACTCACTGTGTGATATGCTATTTTTCACAGAAAGTGCATTGTTCGTGAAGCTGTCAACTATTGCGCCATGGACCCTTTGAAATTTAATCTGTACCTCTCAGTTTTGCTTTGGAACTTTTTAATACAGTGTCTCAGTGAAACAAAGAAACTGAGTTTCCTGGGAAAGAGGCAGCCCGTTCCCACCATCAAATATTTAGGTGCTATTATATCAGCCTGGTATGTAACGGGCTATCACCTTCTTTTGTTTCTGTCCTCATTTCATGTCGTGCCGGATGACGTCATCAGATGGACAGCTAAAGGAGTCGATGCATCGAGACGGAGCATCTTTAGTTACAGTATTTACTTGAGGCATAATTCGTGCACTGAGAAACCTGCTCCAGGCCCCTCGATGTTAAGAAATTAAAAAGCTTCCGCGTTAACTCTAAATAAGAAATGCAGTTGAAGAAATAATTTTCTGTTAAATGTGCGATTATTTACAACATGACCTACAGTTAGACAGACAGATCCTAAAGGCCTTAATATTTATGAAAGTAGCCTTTCAGGCGAGGCGTTATACGCAGTGCTGTGCCGAGGTATCTGTTTCCTTTCAATGCAGTTTCCTTTTACCATTTAGCCCAAAAGCCTTATCAGGCCTAATCTCAGGGACGCTAATACGGTGCTCAAATGCATCCGGCTGGAGTCACAAAAGATCACTTCACATCCATCGCACCAGACTTCATTGGAATGCGCTCCACTCGCTTGCTGCCCTGGCCCCTCCCCCACCAGGCTCTTGAAGCGTGACGCTTTGCCAGCGCTTCCCTCCCACTCGTTTACTACTGCCTCCCCACGACTTCAAAGCAATGCGCTTTCAGCCCTATCACTCCCCCTCCCACCTCCCAAACAGCATCGAGCCGTGAAGACTAGTTTCACTTAACAGCTCTCTGCTGTCGGTCTTTCACCCCCTCGAGCGTTTTCCGTGCGGCACTGAGCTGCACAGACACACGCTAATATCAGTGGCCACATTTTTAGATGATGTGAACACCGCTTTACTTTTTTATCAACCATCTCCAACCACCCCCACCCACGGACAACACCGAAGGGCTCACATGCTAACAAACACACTGAAAAAACGCAGCCATACTGGAATAAACACACTAATGTCTAATCGCCTTACAGATCAAAGATGACTTGAAGGTCTCGGCGTAAGAGGTGTTTAACTTCTCATAATAACCTCCTGTACTCCTTTTCCCCTGTTAGCTCGATCTCAACGCCACAGCACCACTCAACGCCACAGCACCACTCAACACCACAGCACCACTCAACACCACAGCACCACTCAGCGCTGCAGAATCACTCCGCACCCCTCGACGCCACAGCACCCCTCAATGCACAGCACCCCTCGACGCCACAGCACCACTCGACGCCACAGCACCACTCGACGCCACAGCACCACTCGACGCCACCGCACCCCTCGACGCCACCGCACCCCTCGACGCCACCGCACCCCTCGACGCCACCGCACCCCTCGACGCCACCGCACCCCTCGACGCCACCGCACCCCTCGACGCCACCGCACCCCTCGACGCCACCGCACCCCTCGACGCCACAGCACCCCTCGACGCCACAGCACCACTCGACGCCACAGCACCACTCGACGCCACAGCACCACTCTACGCCACAGCACCACTCGACGCCACAGCACCACTCGACGCCACAGCACCACTCGACGCCACAGCACCACTCGACGCCACAGCATCACTCGACGCCACAGCATCACTCAGCGCAACACGCCACAGAATCACTCTGCACCAGTCAATGCCACAGAACCCCTCGACGCCACAGCACCCCTCGACGCCACAGCACCCCTCGACGCCACAGCACCCCTCGACGCCACAGCAGGCCACAGCATCACTCAGCACCACTGAAGGCCACAGCATCACTCAGCACCACTGAAGGCCACAGCATCACTCTGTGCAACCATTCAACAACAACTGGTTCTAATATGTTCTCTCAATGTTTCAAGCTTTATTATAAATGTCACAAAAAGATGTTAATATTTCACTTCTGTTCTTGGATTTTCATCACAATAAAATACACTGAACATAATCTTCCCAAAAGTTATTTACAAAATGTTAAGGTATTGCCTTTATAAATTACAATAACTTGTATTTAATTATTAAAAAAATAAAAGCCATTGTTATTTGTAATATTAATACATCTAAGTCATGTAAATACAACACATATTGCATTACAAATGCTATAGGTGTCACGTTTGCGAAAGTTAAAACTATTGGCATTGTAAATGACAAAGCTATTAATATCGCTAGTTTCAAAACCAACACATAAATAAAATATTTGTCATTTACAATACCAATAGCTCAAACTTTCCTAATGCGAGACCTATTCGATTGCAAATGCTTGTTCTTTTCTTTATTTTATTTCTTTCACTGAAGAGAGGGAGTTACCAATGATGATATGTGAGTAAACTGGTGATTGCTAGCCAGCAACCCTGTTGGCGGTTCTACCATGAGGTACTCTCTCTCTCCTCCCACATTTTTTCATTGGATGGAAGGTGGGGAGTTTGTATGGTAGCAGACATTAGCTTTTTAGTGCGACACTGTGATAAACATGAGTAGTTGGACTGCACACACTCAAGGGAATTGAGAAGAATATTAAAAACCCTGTTTTTTGTCACTTTTAATAGGAATAAATGTCTACAGGGTGAGGCCCCGTATGGTTTATAATATCTTGGACATATTCCAACAACGCTATGAAGGGGTAGAACTATCTGAAGGTCTGTCATTTCACACAATGCAGCCTTTACCTCCCTCCAGAAGAGCATTATTTGCGTGCAATGCCAGGCACAATGTAGTAAGTCAATCTCACCAGTCCAACAGTGCCAACAGTTAGGGACAGATATAATGCTGTATCTCAACAAGCTCATCAGAGTGTAATAGCTTTGATGTACATATTTTAAGTGGTTATTATGGAGTCTGCTTTTCTTGGATATCTCGTTAGTCTGCTGCTAGCAGAAGGATCACTGAGTGTCTATGATATCATGTTTGAGTGCATGTTCCCACTTACATTTGACATATACTTCCTCTGCTGACATTTCATTAATTATGCTGATAGATAATCTAGTTATCAATGTAGCGGAGCTGGGGTTAGAAAGCATCATGCCGAGGGCCAGCCACTCAGGACATTCCTTGGCATGTAGGGGCATACCTGGTGCAGTGTGCTGCACAGGCCTTTATATACTAAGATGTCCATGAGGGTGCCATATCGTTCCTTCATTCATACAGTCTGACAGGGTCATAATGCATTATTGATGAGATCACCTATGGTTTACAGGCTTTCGTTCTGCACACATTTAATTGTGATCTTATCTTTAATCATTTCAAAACAGGGACTAATAATCAGTCGGTTGTTGGCAAATAATTGTTGGCTCTGCCTGTCAGAGAAATAAGTCTTGACCATGCCCAAATTGGGCAGTTACCTGTATGAATGTATGTTACTGAGTTGTAGGTGGTTGCTCGAACAATGCCACTTTCAATGGGCAGGGGGGCTAGAAGCCCTGCCTCCAGGTTTAGGTGTGACGCTTGCCACCCTCTGTGGAACAAGAATTAGCTGTATGGGGCCTGCGCTACATAGTAATATGGCTCAAAATTGCACTTCTGGGCTGGCAACCTACCCAAGCAAGTTGAATCAGCAGAGAATTTAACTGCCTAAAAAATTACCTATTTAGAGGATGGGGACATATTGTAACAAATATAGTAATATGGATAGTTGTATTATTTTAATCAATGCAATTCTCACAGCTAGTGACAAAGGCAGCCTAATCCATCTCTCTGCTAAGTTAGCAATTGTGGTAATACGTTCCCAATAGTTAGCCTGCAGCATTAAATCTGTAGCCTAGTGATACCTGAAACCAAGATAACCAATTAGCTCCACCTGCCTTGCGAGTGGTTAGTCAGGTGCTGAGTGGAGGACAGTTTTTTGAGTTAGGGCATTATTTTCAGATTTATACCAGTTAAATGTAAGCCCAGATCTTGTAATTCGTTCATCAGAATGCTGTGTGTGCAGTGCAGAGCATGCCCATCCTTTGTATTAATCTTAATTATGTCTACGTCAATCCATTCACACCAATAAGCGGCCTCGGTGCAATAGATTTGGGGAGTGCGACTTCCCAAATCTACAGGCTGCTGAGTATTCCCCAAAAATTTATCTTCCCTTTCAGCTTCCTTCCTGAACACTATCTTCTTTAGGTTAAGGGAAGCGTGCACAGTAAAGTCTATGGCAGCTAATTGTTGTTTCCAATTGTGCTATTTCCCTCTTAAGCATGCTAACGTTGCTTCTGTAGTAGGGGATCTCTGTGTATAGTCATAATCTAGTGAATAGTCCCGCCCATGTGCGAGGACCCCGGCAATCAAAAATAATCTCTTAAATTGTCAGAAAATTGCAGAACTGCAAAGACACTTAAGAGAAAATTTAAAGACAAATAATGCAGCCTATATCCACAGGCTACACTGTCCAGTACTTCAACTAGAAAATTCCACCAAAAATCCACAAACAGCAAAGCCTGTCCAGATTTCCCTTGCTTTTACTGCAAAACCCCTCATAAATGATAGAGAGGAAGGCATGGACAGACAAGCCCCATAGGCTGCCATTTTGTGACTTAAATAGGATACTGTGCCTTTAAGAGAACCTTCCAGAACTTTCTCCCAGTATCCCAGAATGCATAGCAGGTCCAACTTACTTTCAGTTCTTTTTTCCGGCTCCTGCTTACAGGACCCTGTGCATTGAGCTCTCCCTTGTTCAAGGGTTTATTGGAGTTTTTGTACACTTTTTGGATTAAAAGTGTTCTCATTTGATTCTTGGTGTTTCCTTTTCACTACTGTGTGTTTGTTCAGGCTTTGAGGGATCTAAAATGCCTGCTTTGTTCGACAAGTGCCCAGCATGTGGAAGGAAGAAGGCCAAGTCTGATCCACACGACGTCTGCATTCTTTGCCTCCCTGAAGAGAATTTCCCTGAGGATTGTGGCATCTGCCAGACCTTTTCTACAAGGACCCTGAGGGACAGGCTGAAAATTAGGCTCCAAGGCCTAGAAGAGAGGCGACTGCAGGCTGCAGGTGGGTCTGGGCAGGCTGGGAAGGCTCCCTCTGCCCCTGCTGAGGCCTCTGTGGGGCTCCCCAGAGGCAGGAAGACCAGCAAAAGGTCCCGGTCTCCGTCGACGTCGATTGCATCGACGACGTCGAGAGGGATGACGACGGTGTGTTCCCCTTCTCCCTGGGGCTCCGGGTCGAGGCAGCGTGGAAGATCGACGTCGAGAGGCCTGGGTAGGCCGCCGTCGAGATCACCGCCGACGGCGTCGTCAAGGCATCGACGTCGACGAAGGAGACACCGGCGCTCACCGTCGAAGCGACGCCGCCGTCGACCAGATCGCCGTCGAGGGGATCCTCGACGTCGAGGACGGTGAGGAAACGGTCGACGAGGAAGAAGAGTCGACGCTCGACGTCGAGGTCGGACCGTTCGTCGTCGAGGGGACGGCCATCGTCGTCGAGGAAGAAGCACTCGACGTCGAGACGGCGTTCGACACCAGAGTCGAGGGATCGCCGTTCCACGCCTGAAAAACGACGCTCGACGTCGAGCAGGAAGAGATCAGCGTCCCCGAGGGTCTCAACCTCCCCTAAGCGGCGCAGGAGAGATTCTGGCGTGAAAAGTCACGCTGGATCTGGTGAAGGACGTCAGAGGCGTCGCTCACGCTCTGGAGGGTCTGGGTCACAGGTCCCTCCCCCGAAGAAGTCACAGGGCTCGGTGTACTCGGTGGTATATACACCGCCACAGCCTACGACTCCTCCACCTCTGCCAAAGGAGGCTCCTCCTGTTACTCCGCCTCTACCTCCACTTCCTCCGCTTCCGCCTACAGGGCAACCTCCTCCGCCGGTCCCACCTCATGGACCAGCGCCTTTGCCAGAGAGACCTCCGGTCAGGCCACCGAGGTCGGTGTCACTGCCTCTGCTTCCGACACCTCCCAAGGGGACACCGACTCCGAAACCCCAGGACAGGCCACGGAAGACGCCGCCACGGAAACCGGTGGAGCGGCCACGTGCGGGGAGGTCGCGCTCCCGTTCCGGAAGAAGGGAACGTTCGCGCCACAGGTCCTCCACACGATCCAGAAGGCGCCACAGGAGGCACAGGTCTCGTTCGCGGACCTGGTCGTCTGGGACCAGGGATTACTCCCCGACCTTGTCGGATTCACCAGATACGAGGGTTTCGCCGATTGACGATCTGGTGTCATTCCAGGACGTGCTGTTACGTGGTGCAGCGAAATTGGGCATTACTTTGACAGTGCCCACTCCCAAGACTTCAGTCATCTTCGGGACGCTACACCAGAAGCATTTGTCTCGACCGCTATTGCCGCTGGTGCCGGGTCTGGAAGAACCGGCCACGGATCTTTTTCTCACCCCAGCGGTGACTAGGGCGGCACCCTCTAGGCTACAGAAGAAGTACCGGGCTCCGGACTCGGACCCGACCTTTCTGAGGGTGGAACCCCCTCCGGATTCGGTGATTGTGACGGCGGCACGCAAACAGCACGCCACCACGCCTTCCTCCACGGTTCCACCAGATAAAGAATCTAGGTGGTTGGATTCATCTGGGAGGAAAGTTTGTGGGACTTCAGCGACCTCAATGAAGGCGGCTAGTGCTACCGCCTTGTTGGGTCGGTACGACAGAGCCCTTTGGGAATCCCTTCAACAATTTGTGGAACTTCGCCCGCGGGACAAGCGGGAAGACTTTCAGGAGGTGCTGAATGAAGGGATGTTGGTGGCGAATCAAGTCATCAGTGCTGCAGCTGACTCTTCACTGCTGGCGGCACATGGTTTCTGCCATGGAATTAACCAACGGAGACATGCATGGCTGCGTCTCACGTCTCTGAAACCGGACGCTCAACAAAGGGTTGCCAACCTTCCATTCTCTGACGAGACCCTTTTCGGGAAGCACGCTGACGATGAAATGGCCCGCATGAAGGCGGAGGCCGACACTCTCACAGCGGTGGGTTTGGAGAAGCCCAAGGAGGCAAAGAAAGCGTACCGTCCGTTCCAACGGCGGTTCGGTGGCCAGGGCAGAGGACGTGGCCAGTCTTCTGGACAACAGCAGCAACAACAACAGCAGCAGTTCAGAAGACCGTTCCAAAAGCGCCAGAGGGGCAGAGGCGGCCATCAGTCGACCCCAGCGACTAAAGGCCAGGCCGGGTCTAGGCCCTGAGCACTTACTTCCCCTGCGACTGTTAGCCGCTCCGGTGGGGGGAAGCATTCAATCTTTTCTGGCAGAGTGGAGAAAAATTACTCAGGACAAGTGGGTGCTGAATATTGTTTGCAATGGATACAGTCTTCGGTTCACCAGCCCGCCTCCATCGATTCCTCCGGTCGGCTCACAGTATCAACTGCGAGAGCTCCAGGCGGAGGCCGATATCCTGTTGAGGAAAAGGGCGATAGAAGACGTACCTCTGTCTCCAAGACGAAGAGGTCTGTACTCCAGGTTCTTCCTGGTTCGCAAAAAGGACAAGAACGAGTTCAGGCCCATTCTGGATTTGCGACAGGCAAACAAATGGATTCGCAGAGAAAAATTTTGCATGCTGTCGTTGCATCAGATTTATCCTCAGCTGCAACGGGGGGACTGGCTGTGTGCCATAGACCTCCAGGATGCGTACTTCCATGTGCCCATTGCACACAAACACAGGAAGTTCCTGCGGTTCCAAGTCGGCGCCAATCACTATCAATACACAGTACTGCCATTCGGACTGAAGTCTGCGCCACACCTAAGGAAGAACAAGGTGTTTGTCTACCCGTACCTGGACGACTGGTTGATCAAGGCCTCCTCCTTCACGGAAGCGCAAGCACACTTCCGGAAGACGTGCGTTCTAATGAACAAGCTGGGGTTGCACATCAACATGTCCAAGTCTGTCCAGACTCCGGTCCAGTGCATTCAATTCAGTACTTGGGAGCCTCCATTGATACACTGTCTGCAAGCGTGTCTCCTTCGGAAGAGCGATGGTTATCACTGCTTCGGAAGGCTCAGGCTCTCATGTCCACTCCATCTACGACAGTGAGGACAGTGTCTTCTCTACTGGGCTCGATGGCCTCTTGCATCTTCCTGATGCCACATGCGCGGCTGCACATGAGACCGCTGCAGGAGTGCTTGGAGGATCAGTGGGATCAGAAGAGAGGATCTTGGGACGACAAGATACGACTGTCTCTGCATGCTGTTCAGTCTCTGAAGTGGTGGTGTTCAGCGGAGAAATCTCCTCAGAGGGGTTCCCTTCCACAAGGACATTCCCACTCAGATTGTTGTGACGGATGCTTCTCTCCAGGGATGGGGAGCGCACTCCGGAGACTTACAGATACAGGGAACGTGGTCCTCGATGGAGTCCACGTACCACATTAATTTCCTGGAACTCAGAGCTGTTCACTTGGCACTGAAGGCTTTTCATCCGTCCTTCCAGACCGACTCTCTGCTTGTACAGACGGACAATACGACCACGATGTATTACCTCAACAAGCAGGGGGGCTCGAGATCACGCACTCTGTCGCAGGAGGCGCAGGCGATCTGGCACTGGCTTCTGGCTCGAGGGCTGACGATCACGGCTACACATCTGCCAGGTGTGCAGAATGTTCAGGCAGACGCACTGAGCAGACTGATACAGGAAAACCACGAATGGGTCATAAACGACGAAGTGCTAGGAGAAGTTTTCGCAAGGTGGGGGACTCCAGACGTAGATCTGTTCGCCACTGCCGAAAACAGCAAATGCCGAGACTTCGCCTCCAGGTACTACCAGCCGGGGACGCTGGGGAATGCGTTATGGATCAACTGGTCGAACAGCTTTCTGTACGCTTTTCCGCCCATTCCCCTGATTCCGACGGTTCTCATCAAGCTGTCCCAGTCCAGGGCGCGGATGATACTGATTGCCCCGGAATGGCCCAGACAGTGGTGGTTCACGGACCTGCTTCACCGGTCTCTCCTTCCTCACATGCGGCTGCCGTGCAGGCCGGACCTTCTCACGAAGTTCGGGGGGCTGATGTTGCACCCCAACCTCTCGTCTTTCAGTTTGGCAGCATGGCTCCTGCAATAGTGCAATATGGCCATCTGAATCTTCCTGCAGATTGTATGGACATACTGAAGGAGTCTAAGAGACCTTCCACTAGGACTTCTTATGCGTACAAGTGGAAGAGGTTTTGCATCTGGTGCAAGTCCAAGAACTATGACCCGACGACATGTAAAGAAGATGTCATCATTCCTTATCTTCTACAGTTGGCGCAGTCTGGCCTTAATGTCCATTCTATTAAGGTTCATCTTGCTGCTTTGACTGCCTACAGGAAATGCCCTTCACAGACTTCCTTCTTCCAGATCCCTGTGATCAAAGATTTTTTGGAAGGCTTGAAGAAAGTGTTCCCTCCTGTCAGGCTTCCTTCGCCTTCATGGGAATTGAATGTGGTGCTGTCCAGATTGATGAAGGAACCCTTTGAACCTATTCATAAGGCTTCGTTGCAGCACCTGTCCTGGAAGGCGGCGTTCCTCGTGGCCATTACATCGGCCCGCAGGGTGAGTGAAATTCAGGCGTTGTGTTGTCAAGAACCTTATACTGTATTTCATGCTGCTAAGGTTGTTATGCGTACTCACCCTAAATTTCTTCCCAAGGTTATTTCTGATTTTCATGTTAACCAGACTATAACTTTGCCTACGTTTTTTCAGAATCCTTCGTCTCCAGCGGAAAGGTCTTTACATTCCCTGGATGTTAGGAGGGTCTTGAAATTTTATCTGGATAAGACCAAAGATATTCGTAGGTCTGACCAATTGTTTATCAATTATGGATCAGTCAGGACGGGTCTTGCGACCTCTAAGCAGTCTATCTCTAGGTGGATTGTGTCCTGCATACAGCTATGTTACCAAAAAGCTAATAAGACCTTAGGAGGTAAGCCTAAGGCTCATTCCACCAGGGGCAAAGCTGCCACGAAAGCCTTGCTCCGTAATGTTCCGATTGCAGAAATCTGCAAGGCGGCCACTTGGAAGTCTGTTCATACCTTTGCTAAGCATTACTGCCTGGACACTGATGCCAGGGCAGATGCTCGGGTTGGACAGGCTTCACTGCGAAATCTGTTCGCACAATAGTGGTGTTAATTCTCTTTTCTCCACCGCCGCTTTGGTGTGGGGATGGGCTTGCCATTCTATTCACTAGATTATGACTATACACAGAGATCCCCTACTACAGAAGGAGTAGTTTCTGTCCTGTAACTCCAGTTCTGTAGTAGGGGTATCTCTGTTATAGTCATAAGCGCCCTCCCGCCTCCCCGGTGGAGAGAGAGACATGTTCCTTTAAGGAATGCGACAGGTCTGGCGTGTTACGCCTTCAAAAAGAACTGAAAGTAAGTTGGGCCTGCTATGCATTCTGGGATACTGGGAGAAAGTTCTGGAAGGTTCTCTTAAAGGCACAGTATCCTATTTAAGCCACAAAATGGCAGCCTATGGGGCTTGTCTGTCCATGCCTTCCTCTCTATCATTTATGAGGGGTTTTGCAGTAAAAGCAAGGGAAATCTGGACAGGCTTTGCTGTTTGTGGATTTTTGGTGGAATTTTCTAGTTGAAGTACTGGACAGTGTAGCCTGTGGATATAGGCTGCATTATTTGTCTTTAAATTTTCTCTTAAGTGTCTTTGCAGTTCTGCAATTTTCTGACAATTTAAGAGATTATTTTTGATTGCCGGGGTCCTCGCACATGGGCGGGACTATTCACTAGATTATGACTATAACAGAGATACCCCTACTACAGAACTGGAGTTACAGGACAGAAACTACTCCTTCCCAGTGAACTCAGAATTCCATGCCCCTTAGCAATGCGTCCACCCCTAATAACAGCATTGAAAGCTTCACAGAGAGTTAAAAACTCCTCCACTGAATCTTTATTTGTAGCAGAATTGTTGAGAATGGCTTGTTGGACTTCAGCCACAAAAACTGAGTCAAGCAGAGTGGCGGGCTCTAATTTCCATTTCTTATGCAAACCCATGGCAGATGTAAGTCAAAGCTAGAACCACCAGAGATTGGTATAATAAGGTACTAGGAAGCCACCAATACTGAGGTCAACCTACTCTACACAGGGGTTCAGGTTGGGCAAGTTCCACCTATTATTTACGCCAACCCTAAATAAGAGCAGAGCCACCATTAGGTTGTGGCACATCAGCTCCTACCAGAGGAAAAACCGCCCAGCAAAGACGGCAATCAGTCACTGTCAGCCAGCATTCAAAGTTGCTAAGTTACCAGAACGAAAATCATCTCTAACCCCGGATTGGCAAAGTAAGAGCTTTGATATAAATATTTGCACGCAGGAAATGAATGTCAGAGGGCATGGTGACCTATGTTTAGTTGAGCACTTATTTACCTGTCAGCTGATCGCATAAAAACCCCATTCAACATCACGTAGGTGGCCTTCTGTAGAGCCATTATGGTGTCTGCATACTCTCTTGGCAGCCTGGGATAATTTACAGATATATTTGTCCACTTCTTTGTGACTTGCCATCTGTGCCAAACTTGAGCTTTGTGGAGGTAAATCATGCAGTACCGAATGCGCAAATTGCCTAGCCTTTTTTCGATGGTGTAAATTTCTCTCTCTCCTCCTGAATGTTTGGGTCAAATTTGGAGAAAAACACAGGGTTGCGCTATTATGTTTTGTGACTGCTTTTTCCCTCGCAGTTTTCAAAATTGTATTGCGATCTTCATAGTTCAGCAGTTCGGCTACAATGAGTCTAGGAGCAGCTCTAAGGACTGGCTTGCGTGAAATGAAGCAATGCTTTAGCTCCACCACAAAGGTCACAGATAAATTGTCTTTTAAAAAATGTCAGAGTATTCTTTTAATGTAATCTGCAACACAGCCCATTTATGTTGATTCTGGAATTCCGGCTATGTGCAAATTTCCCCGCCTGGATCGTGCTTTGAGGTCCTCTGTTTTGAGTTTGTTATTCAAGCTCTCTTTCTACATCTTTTTGGAGTTTGGACTAAATTACCATATCGCCTACTGCATCTGAAATGTTCTGCCATCTCCAGACACCTGGGTGTCTGCAGTTTGTCGAGGCAATCCTTCGAGTCATCCAGTTGCTTTGCAAGTGAGTCTATTTTATAGTCTGTAGTAGCAAGGCTGTCCTTCATTCCCAGTCGTAGCCCTTTACACCACAATCCTTTGTGACTACAGGGTTCTGTGGACCATGTAGCGAAGGGCCTACTTTGTCATCTTACTTGATATTGCATGTAATTTTGCGACTCCAGAAATTGAGTCTTGGTTGTTTAGCGTCTGATTTCCCCCTTTCTGACACAAAACATGAAATGTTATTCTGGATAAGAGGTCATTATTTCTGATTTTACTGACAGATGTGTATGAGACAGCTGTATTATGCAACTATATCCTTGTTGTAGAGGTGCAATGGCATCCTCAACTGGCCATAAAAAAGTAGGGTTTCCACGGTTAATGTTTAATCAGCGGTGATCTGCTCAGAACAGCACCTACCCCTGTCATGCATTCATGCAACCTGCTTATACTGAAGCAGCTCAAACGTTATTCAGGATCACCAATAGAAACCACAATGAGCACATAAGCATGGCGAATTTACTGCAGCATTGTGTCAGGTGTGAAAAATATGAGCAGCTTATCTACTGTGTAGCACACTCCTGATCACAGGAAGGATTTTGCCCAAGAGGTACTGAGTAGGCAATGCACTTAGCATCTTGCAAGTAACAAAATTGAGATTGCATGCAGTTTGCTGGATTGGTAGTACCCTGTGCCAAGGCAACCATTTATAGAGGCACCAGTCATCTCTGCACCTCTCCACACTGGTCCCTCGCGTACCTCCCTTACGGTGGGGGTGCAAAATCCACCGCCTAGTCCCTCAATGAGCTCACAACAATAGACTGCACGAGCCGCTTGCAGGATTTGGTTTGGGGTCCCTATGCATTGCTGCTGGTGCATGAGCCTAGTTGGTACTCTTCCTCACCCTCTCCCCATTCCCCCTGCTTAGGCTGCTGTTCGTACACAAGATACTGGCGGGCCCAACGGTGCTGCAGGAGCAGCATGGCAACTCCAAATAGCATCGCTCAACACAGTTGGTACCAGGACAGTACTATGCTGATATTTCTGCGATGTATGATAATGTTCACTTTGCGATTTCTAAAGCTATTCTTTACAGCCGCCAAAGAACTGTTAATGTGTGGCTATCTTGCTTGGTGCCCTCCAGCGCTCCCCCTTTTCACATTCATAAAGAGGCTCATCTACCATCCCCAGAAATAGACTTAGCACATCATTATTTTCAGCTGGCTTTGAGCAAATCCATGTGTTTTCTATACAATCCTTTCATGGTCAAATGTAAGAATCATTACTTCAATGTGGGAGTTTTTCTGATCCGGTGCGTTTATTGCAGAATTCACCTCGTGTATAGTTTAAACTTTGCACCCCAATTTCATGAGTTCTACTCAGTCTGAGGTGTTCCACAACCATTAAAGAAATGTTTTACTTTTACAATGGAGTAATGGTAACGCCCATTATTTATAGTGCATGGAAACTGCAGAAATGCTCTGCGAAGCACTATATAAAACACGTTTTTGTTTGTAGGTCTGACATTAGCCAATGCTTTTTGTATAGTATACTAACTTAAAGGGGCTTTCAGACGCATCTCTTGATCCATTGGTCTGTTGTCATTCCCATTTTGCTTCTGCCCACTTCAGCCTACAGCATGGAGCAATGGGTCTGTCACCTCAAGTCATTGGTTAATTGCACTTTGAGTGACTGCATTTTGCTCTTTCACAAGGAGCACTTCCGCACTTAAGGTAGTTATGCTACTTTATAATTACTTTAGTTTTACCTTTGTGCTTTAAGCCTACGATATCAGGATGCTTTTGATGTGAGCACAGAGCACATCCTAGCGTTAGCAGTTCCCCTCCGACCAATGCTTTTGTACATTTCTTTTGTGAGGGCCTTTGTTTATTTGACTGCTGTAATTTCACAGCATATCAGATTGTGTCCATTTGTAACTGTTCTCCATTAGGTTATCCCTTTTTTGCTACGCACATTTGGAAGTGTTATGTCCCTTTACTCTAATATAATACTGTTAGACCTGACATCATTGGCATGAGTCTCTCCTCCATTTTTTTCTGTTTGCCTCCTCTGTTTACGATGTTTTTGCTGGTATAATGCTTTGGGCACTGTGCCACTGCTGATCAGTGCCACAGTGCAAGTGCTCCCTATGTGAAATTGCTGTATTGATTGAATTCCATGTTTGGCTTATTTGGTTTACTGTCAGTCCCTAGTAGAGTGCACCAGGAGTGCCAGGGCTTGTAAATACAAATGCTGCTAGTGGGCTTGCAGCATGTGTTTTGCCACCCACAGAAGCGGCCTAGTAAAAGTATGTCTACAGGTCGGCCATTGCTAGACCTACGTGCAGTCTGGTACTGTCACGCAGACTGCGCAAGTACACCTACTTGCCAGTCCCTAAACCTTCCCTTAACTTCATGTTAGTCACCCCTATGGTAGGCCCAAGGGCAGGGTGCATTGTAAGCATAAGGTAGGACAAGCCTGACAAGGTTGGCATGTCCTAATAGTGAATTACAGCCATATTCGTTTTCACTATTGTAAGGTTACCTGCTCTCCATCAGTTAGAATGGGCTGCCAGGATTATTAAGGCTATAATCCTAGCGGGCTCGGGGAGCATGGTGCAATGTCGAGTTTGGTATCCCTGAACTCAGGGTTTAATAACGCATCCGTTTGGGTGGATGGTTTTTGGACTCTGTGTTTGAAAATAGCACTTTTAGAAAGTAGCTATTTTCTTGTCTAACTGTCTACCGGTCTCTGCTGGTTCTGGTGTGCGTGTGACAGGAGCTGGGTGGCTCCAGAGGTCTGAATGAGTCAGTGTGGGGTGAGTGGGGCATTTGCATTGAGAGTAGGGGAAGTGTAGCTCCTGATAGCCTGCCCTGCCCGATACAATGCTGGCTCCACCCCCCTGCCAGGCGACTGATGACTCTGTGCCTGCCAGGGACTTTCCTGGCCCCACCTCCTATCGGGCGACTAATGGCCCTGCCCCTGCCGGTGACAATGCCGGCTCCGCTCCTGCTGGGCGGCTGAAGACTCTGCCCTGCACAGTGAATAGGCCAGGTGCCTCGGCCTGGCAACACCCACAACAAACGCAAGATGGGGGGAAATTCCCCTGCATGGACAAAGAGATCAAAGCCAAAAAGGGGTATAAGAGTAGGACCCCTGAACCAAGAATTTAGATAACTTCTGACAAGGAAACCTGAACCAAGGACAAGAAGCCTGCTGATCCAAGGACTTGCCTACCCCTTCTGCCAGTGTGCTGTTTGTTGGGGGAATCCTGCAGTTGCTTCTTTATTTTTGCCAAGGAACCAGGAGAGAGGAACTGAGTGTGTGTACTCAAGCTTTTCCAAGGAAAATCTCCAAGGGCTGGAAGAGTGCTAGCCTCCTGTTGAAGTCACAGGGCCAAAGGACTTCATTTATTTGCTGAAAGTGCTTGTTGCTGGAACCTGAAAGTCCAGAACCTCTGAAGTATCCAGCAATCTCGATGCCGACGGACGCCGCCGAATCCAGCTCGACATCGTGAATGCAGCTCTCGTGTCCCGCACATTCGACGCCGGCCGCCGGGCCCGATCGACGCCAGTAGCGATGCCAGTGAGTAGCGAGTTCGGCTCCAGCTCCAAGTGACCCTGTGTCGACGCCGCCGCTGATCGCATCGACCCCGAGCCCTCTCGACGCCATGAGCGCTGCTCACTCTTGCAACATCGACATCGACGACGACTCCGTATCCTGCTTCACCTCGTGAGCGCTGCTCCTGCCTGACATCTGTCGACGCCGCTGCAGATCGCTCCGACTCCGAGGCTCGATCGACGCCGAAGACGCGACGCCGGACATCTCGACGCCGCTGATCGAGTGCTTCACTTTTTCCAAGGTACTGTGTTGTGGGGGTCTGTGCGACTCCGGACTCGACGTAGCGCTCGACGCCGAACCTTTGGATTAAATTTGCCTCGACGTCGTGTGACTCCCGTGTGAGTTACATTGTTGCCAAGAACTGTGTTTTAAAGAAGAAGAGTTTCTTTTGTTACTAAAGACTTAGTGCTAAGAAGAAACTACGCTTGAACTATTATTTTTCCTTCCAAGAGTATTTATTAAGATTGTGGTATATTTTTGTCGTTATTTGGTCTTGTGCTAAGCCTTATATAAACATCCTTATTTTTATAATACTACTGTGTCGTGTCCATTTGTAGTGTATTCACTTTATTACTGTATGTGGTCATAAATGCTTAACGCACTGCCTCTGAGATAAGCCTGTCTGCTTTGCCAAGCTACCAAGGGGGTGAGCAGGGGTTATCTAAGTGTGTGATCCCCTTGCCCTGACTAGAAAAGGTGTGTCTCTATTTGTCAGAAGTGTATACCTCTGCCAACTAGAGACAGCTGCTTCTAACAAATACGCTAACCGGAAGCTTTATTATTATAGAACGTGAATTCATATTCAAACAATTCTGCAGAACACGTTTTTCCTAGACTTGGTTTCCCCAGTGGCTCTTAAATAAACTTTGCGTAGGAAGAGCACAGGGCTTTTTCGTGTTTAATTTGCAGCGTAGTTTTAACACTTTTATTTAAACATAGGTGTGGTGTAATTTAGGTTTTAGTACCTAATATTAAAATACTTTGACCCTTAGAAAAAAACAAGAAACTTACTGGTGCTTCAGTATCTTAAAATGGAATTACAGGTATCTTTATGTGGCTGTAAGATGGTTCATTCAGAATGTAATCACAAATGAATCTGAAGCTGTTTAGATAACTCATTAGCAGTGTAATTATGTATGCTTGCATGAGCCAGGTAAACGGCTCATTACAGTGCAATAATTGCTACCTTCACATGTTGCTGAGATAGGTCAGTGGGTTGATTCAAAGAAAGCTATCCTGATCTTTTTTTTTTTTTTCTTGCCTTTTTCTTTTCATGGCTTCTTTCTCAGACAAGAGGCTTGCAGGCATTTTAGGTCTGCGTCAGCCAGACCTTTTAACTAGAATTATATGTATAACATAGTTAGTAATAGGGGTTTGCAGATAGACTTCATCCATTAGTCTGTGGTTGTGCCATTCATATAGTTCTTCCACCCACTCGAGCATGCCTCAATGAATAACACATGCGAGTAAGTCCGCAATGTACATGCATTGATGAAACTGTTTAAACCTTGCCATACAACTTACATGCATGTAGGATAGAAGAGGGACAAGTGTAGCTTGGCACTGCCATCGTAATTAACTAGTGGTTGAGCCAGAACTAAGTTTGTTTTACCCATATTTTGTTAAAACCTTGGTAACATTCTTAATGCCCTTAGTATGGTCAAGTTTTCTAAACTTGCTGGTCACATGAAACAAAAGGTACTACATCTTTCTTGTTATAATATTATTTGCATATTTACTTTACTAAGAGTGTCCATTGGTATACTATGAGAATCCAACAATAGTACTTAATGCGATCTCTCGCTACTTTCCTTCACTTTACGCAAAAACGCTCATAAACCTGGTCCTATTTCTAAATGGCATTTCTGTTGCAAAAATGTGTTTTAAGCAGTTTTTAAAACTATTGTACATTTTGAAATTAAAAATGTTCCCCCAATTTCTAGGACGGGAAGAGGAAGGAAGCTCAGTGGAGACCAAATAACTCTGCCAACTACTGTAGATTACTCCTCTGTTCCTAAACAGGTAAGTGCTGGTTTGATCTGCTAAAGTTTCTTTATGAGACATATATTTGGTGAACCCGTTTCGTTTTCTTAATTTTTCCCTTAGTATTTTCTTTTAAAGTTCATGATAAAATAAAATGCATCCATGTATGTAGAATTTGTGTTTTACGAAGTGCAAGAGCAGTAACATGACTTTGCATGTGTTGTCCATCCACTTGTTTTAATTTCGGTTTTCAGTTTTTAAGGTTTCAGAAAGTGTTAGGATAATGGGAAACAGTGGTTCCCTTATTTTCGTTTGAGAGGCATAAGTGAGCTTTCTTAAAGCACTGATTTGCTGGTCTTGGAAAAGTACATAATACAGTTCAGTCATCTGCATTGGTTTCTTTGGCAACGTTCCCAAATAACTGTGTGTTTTACCATCCTCCTTTATAAAAGTATATATGCACATTCCTGAGTATACTGGTCACTAGGCTCTGCAACGTCCGCCTTCCAGCCCTCAGAACACAACCACACCATCCTACATTTTACCGCTGGCCTAAGATCAATCTATTGAAATAAGCCTTTGACTAGTAGCAACTGCTGCAACTTACAATTTGAGTAATGCCAGATGGGAATTCCTCTACTTCTTCCTGTGGGTTTATGTAGTCCTGACGCACAGAAACCCTGCAATTGACTAAAGCGTTTTCTGATGTGTGTTACAGCACTAATGGGCATGTGCTGCCACGTGAACCTTGCTGTGCACATGCATTTTCAGCAAACAGAGCATGCACCATTGCGCAAGCATGGGATGCACCTGTGTGCCTGTGGAGAGGTACTGTGACCTGTGAAGACTTGGGCCCCTTTTCAGCAACCCCTGATGACTTTTCTCTGCTCCTTACTACTTTCTGCTCTCTACTGGAGACCGGCTAAACCCAGAATCGCGTGTCTAGAGCTAACAGTACTACCTGCACCAACTTTGGTGGAAGATTACAGCAACTTTGAAAGTAAGCGTACTGCATTTAGCAGGATGCAATGGGGTGAACTGTGCTGGGATGAGAGGCAGTGTGCCCCCTCCCCTGTGTTCAAAAGGCTCACTTGAGCCTCCTAGCACTCCTGGGATGTACCTGTGTGCCTGTGGAGAGGTACTGTGACCTGTGAAGATTGGGCACCATTTCAGCAACCCCTGATGACTTTTCTCTGCTCCTTACTACTTTGTGCTCTCTACTGATGACTGGCTAAACCCAGAATCACGTGTCTAGAGCTAACAGCACTACCTGCACCAACTTTGGTGGAAGACTACAGCAACTTTGAAAGTAAGCGTACTGCATTTACCAGGATGCAATGGGGTGAACTGTGCTGGGAAGAGAGGCAGTGTGCTCCCTCCCCCCGTCTTCAAAAGGCTCCCTTGAGCCAACGAGCTGAAAAGCTCTCCTGGGATGCACCTGTGTGCCTGTGGAGAGGTACTGTGACCCTGTGAAAATTTGGGCACCATTTTAGCAACCCCTGATGGCTTTTCTCTGCTCCTTACTACTTTTTGCTCTCTACTGATGACAGGTTAAACCCAGAAACACATGTCTAGAGCTAACAGCACTACCTGCACCAACTTTGGTGGAAGACTACAGCAACTTTGAAAGTAAGCGTACTACATTTACCAGGATGCAATGGAGTGAACTGTGCTGGGGTGTGCTCCCCCCCCCACCCCCTCCCCCTCCGTGGTCACCATTGCGCATGTAGCAGAAGGCATTCTAGGCTCTGGTGCTTCAAGCTCACTTTCATTTCCATTTCAAAGATATATGAGCACAGAAATGTTTTCACCAGTGTCCAGTCATGCCTGGCTTGGCTTGGGGAAGGGGCAAGCCAGACTGGACATGCTAGCAGAGTTATGCATCAGTGCTGATAAACAGCTTCCTATTCCCCCTTTGCTACAGAAGTGATAACAAAGCATTTTAATATTGGACATGTACTAGAGGCAGTTCTAGCACTTGCGAGGGTCTTGTGGCAGGCTCTTCTCTTAGTTCATCAAAACCTCAACAAATAGGCCCTGGCACATTACATCAAATATCAATAGGTTACGTAGTCCACTTCTGTACAACACGAAGCAATGAAAAGGGAACAACCGAAGAAGAAACCAAAGGCTGTGTTACAAATACTGCACACTGTCCTTGTTTTCACCACAGTGCACCTTTCAAAAGGTGTGCCCTCCTAAAACAAGGAAAGTGCACCGTATTAGAACAAATGATTTATTTATTTATATATAAAGTTTTATATAGCGCGTACTAGATCCCGAAGGATATCAGAGCGCTTTACAGTTATAGGTAAGGTAACAATCAGAACATGAGTCAAACATGGGTAGTAAAATAATCATAAGATCAATAGTTCACGCATAACAATTCAGTTATAAGTCCAGCGAGGACAGAGCGGGCTTTATGATGTAGCGTTGTGATATAACGTATTAAGTGAACAATCATAAGCATGAATAATAGTCAAAACAATAGTAAAATCTAAACATGAATTATATGGGGCTTCTACTAAACATTGAATCAAGTGGTAAGCAACTAATAAAACACTTACAATCCTGGGTGCGTGTGCGATGGGGAAGAAAATGTGACAATGATTTGAGGGGAGCAAAACTGCCACCAGGGCAACTGCGAACTCATGCTACTCTGGGGATAGCGCATTTAAGTGAAATACGGAGCCGTTGTTTTAAAGTTGTTCCGTGTTTCACTGTGCAGGCGGCAACCTGCCTGCACTTTTGAGGGGTAATTAGAGATCCTCTTGCAGGTGGGTGCTGTGAGTGTCTGCACGCGCCTTCAGGGGGGGATGTCTGAGGGGTCCATGTAACCCCGTTTTGGCCCCCTACCCTATACCCCCGCCCCCCCTTAGAGGGCTGCCTGTAGGAGGCACTTTCAGTGTGTCTGTTAAAGACATGTGTGCCCCTGTGGCCACGCCCTTGCATGAGGCCACGCCCTTATGCAAATGAGGGACTGCCCTCTCTCGACATGTACTCCAGTGCTATCTGTATTACAGAAGGGGACGCACAAGCGTCTGCAACCCTCTTCTGTAATACCATAGTGCCACGTGGGCGTTCAAAGCTGGTGCACACGCCCATTTCCTCCCTGGGGCACAATGTATAATACAGCCACAAATAGTGGTGGACAGCAATATATATTTATATATTCCATATTATTTGTATTTATATGATCCACTATTTACTGTCTCAATACAACAATAATATCTCTGCCCTAAATAAAACAACTCGACCTCACCACAATTGCCCTTCTTAAAAAAATGTAATGCACAACAATATATTGAACATTTATAAAACATTTAATAAAAAAAGAAATAGCCCAGGACATTAAAAAAAAGGCAAGCGCTCGAGCACAAAACCTATACAAGTGGGGGAGGGGTAAAAACCTTTTTTGATTTCCTGTCACAATCTTCCCTATTCTTAATAGTGATGGTAAATGCAATTCACAACTCCAAACTGTCTCTTAAGTATGTCGACCTTCTGCCCTCCACCATTGTATGTGCCTGAACTCAATGTACAACTAAGTAATTTACATCAGACTGATAATTATTTGTACATGGAGAGCGAGTGAGTACAGTGCTACCATTACAATAGAAAGTGTTTGTCCAATAAGGGACCTGTAGACTGCTTTTGGCTGATATTGTGGACATCGAGGCAATGCGACCTGCCTTTTGAGAATTAGCCCTCTGTTATGGCTAGGCTTTGTCTTCAGGACATGGATTTGCTGGGACCACCTCTCTTAATGATAGTACATGACAAATAGACAGCCTCACTAAGCGACCTTGACTGTCCAAGTAGACAAAGATGGAAAGTCAGTACCAATATAAGCCGCATAGTGCAAGTTTAGGTACAGGACAACACAGCTATCACAGTGCAATAAAGATGTCAATGTCCAGCCAGGGTTGTGGGGGAAAAACTCTTTAATTATACTTCAGGAAGTTATAAATACCTTAATAGTTAGAGGATAGAAGGTAAACTATACACTGCTCAACATAGTGGTAATTCATAGTCTCTTGCCTGTGTTCCTTGTATAATGTTTGCTGCGACCCTGTGATTTGCACCTTTTTTGTGTAGCTCTCCTCGAGTCTCTGGTTGTGGATAGCGAGAACTTATAACAATGTTTCTGCGTAGCTTGGCTGCCTTGGGGCTTCTGCACTGCTCGCCAGAAGCTGTATTGCAGGAAGTGCCCCGGGTGCAATGGGCATTTGCGCCCGCTTTGCTTGCCCACTGGGCACCTTGGTATTCTAGAAGGGGGGGCATACGCTTGTGCGTCCCCTTCTATAATACAGATAGTGCTGGTGCGGTGTTCCCTCATTTGCATAGGGGCATGCCCTATACAAATGAGGGAATTCCTTTGACCCTGCGCCATATTACAGACGCGGGCACAGAGTCAAAGAAGCCCTCAGGAGGCACACTGACAGTGTGCCATTTAAAAGGTGGCGTACTGTCAGTGCGCCTCCTAACAGCAGCCCTCTGCAGGGGTCAAAGGGGGTTCCATGGAACCCCAGACATCCCCTTGTAGGCGGGTGCAGTCACTGACTGCACCCGCCTGCAAGGGGATGTCTAATCCCCATTGAAAGTGCAGGCGAGTGCTGCCTTCACTGTGAAAACAAGGAGCGGCTGGCAGGGTGAGTTCGCGGCTGCCCTGGGGGCAGCACATAGATCATTATAGGGTGCATAGACATTATTTGAGCCCGGCGCACCTTTTGAAAGATGCAGCGGGCGCAAACAATGCAAATACGTAATAGTCTCAATTCACCGCTTTGCCTACTTTATAAAGAGCTTTGACTGGTTTACTGTTATTTGTTGAGTTAATGTATTGTATGTGTGTATATATATATATATATATATATATATATATATATATATTTCTATATATATTTCTATACATATGATTTTTGAATTATGAAAATTCAGTTTAAAAATAAATGATGTCCTTTTACTATATAATTTTCATTTTTTTTTTACATATTCCATAAAAACTTTGAAAAAAGCGATTATACACTAATTGTCTTGAGAAAAGAATAAAGAATGTTTTTCATATAAAACAAAAAAAAATTGGTGTCTATTCTATGCATGTTGTGTAGTCACAATGTTTTTTAGAGTTTAAGTAAGGGAGAGCTTCTGGCAGTAATTAATTGAATGTTTTGCTATTTGTTCTCATTTTTCAAACATAGTATTATTTCCCTACGTATAGCAAACTATGTATTTGTAGGGGTCCCCTGTTTTCCAAAACAAATACGTAATACGGCCCCAGGACTTTAAAAGGGGCTTTCAGGCTTGCTCCTAGCAAGGAGAAATTTAGCAGCATTCTGCACCATGTTTTGGTAGCACTAACTGGTGAAAGAACCATGTAGGTCTAGGTCGAAAAAGTGTCCAGCAAGTTGAATGTAAGATTCAGCTGAAATGTTCAAGTACACATAGATGGGCAAGCCCACAGTGCCATTCAGATGGGGCACGCCGTTTCCTTTCCTCTGGGAGGGGTCTGGCTATGCAGTACAGGGGTCAAAGCTTACATACAGGTGACCATGTGCAGTCTCCAGGGGTGTGCTCCAATATATCACCTTATGTATTCTTTCCTATCAGTATTGGAAAACCAAGAACAGCAGAGTAAGAACTAGAGCATGGTTATCTCCTCTGTAGTCTGCTTCCATCTTGCCACCAACATTCTCGCAAATGTTTTTGCAGCATCGAAGCATAACCAAAGGGACCGTTTCATTGGTAGTGTTTACAAATCATTTACAGTATGCACAAGTTACAGTGAGTGCTATCAGTTATTGAAAACAATGTTACATTGTTAGCGAGCATCCAAGACAAACAAAACAAAAATAAGTTTCTAGGGAGAATTTATACAGAGCAGTTGAAGGCTGCTTCCCTAAATACAACTAGGTATCCTAAAAGATAAGCATGCTTCCAACATCTAGGGTCTTTACAGAGTGGTTCAAGAGCAGAGCTTATACCATTGAGACTACTGGGCTGCGGAGAATAATTTAGAGCCTCCACTTTGAAGATGCACCCTAAAGGTGGTGCGATAGCACACCAATTTAAAGGATGGCGGAGGACTGTGACTAGTAATATGCCTGTCTAGCCTTAATGAATCTGGAATGGGTCCTTGGATGTCTGTTTGGGGTATTTGACAGTAAATGTGTAGGTCTTCAACATTTCTCAACTAGGTTAGTATTTTCCGTTCATTTATGATCTCTTTGAACGTATGTTACACCACCTTAAAAGGGGGAGGGACTTTTAAGGTGATCTAGATAGCTGCTTTTTAGACTATTTGTCGATTGGTGACTGGAGCCATGCTATTTTACCCTCCGATGATTTTGAGTTGGGACATGACCCAACAGCCAATATGGTTTCTAATTTTGTATTATTGCATACAGCATGATTGGATCGGTATACAGTAGCCCTGTTCTATTGTCCTGTGCTCTTTTGTTTGGTGCTACTGTTAAGCTTTCACCCAGAGGGCCACTAACTGCTCCATGCTCTATATCTCCCTTTGTATCTCTCTTTATTTACTTATTGCTTCAGATGAGTCTTACTTCTACACTTCAGATTTTAGATTTTTGACTCTGTACCCTGGAGTCCGTGACCATTGGGTCCTTGTTCCAGTTCCATTGCTATAGGAATGTGGACAGTTGGGTTTAAATACTAGAAATAGATGTTGTGATTCTTAGAGGAAATTAAGGCATAGAGAGGTGTCAGTCATATCTTATCAGTAGTATTCACATCTCTGTCCTTCCACCCCCCAAAATATATTCCAGTTTCATTCATTCTCTTGGTTATGGAATTCTCCTGCATGTTTGTATCTTGTCCAGTGTGTCATGTTTAGGTCTCGGCTAGCGTGGCTGCGCACATGCGCAGCCCGCCCGGCGAGATTTAATGTTTTCGCGGACTTTCAGTAAAGGGCTTCAAGCCCAGCCCCTCTTTCCCGTTGGCTGGCGTCACAGTTTATGGTGAACGGTGGCCAGCCATTGGAAAAGAGCTTTTTGTGTTGTGTACTTTTGGCTTTTTCAGAAGGCCCACTTGGACGGGCTCGCCTGCTTTCCTCCCGTCGCAAAGGTTTTCTTATCTTACTGGGCGTTAATGAGACAGCGAGTCTACTGTTCACGCTGTCTGCACGGCCTAGCTGGCTCTCTTATTTGGTTGGCAACCACCAAATAACCTTTGTGATTGGTGGAGCTTGTCAACCAACCGTGCAGGCAGCGTGATCAAGACCGGCTGTAGACTCGTTGTCTCATGTTCAAGCGTTTCCAAATCGCGCTGCCTTCTTACCATTCAGAGCTCTATAGTGCGATGAATATTTATGTCTCTGGGGTGTATGTGGGGGTGCTATACTTACACTTGAGAGCGTGCGGCTAAGTGTGTACTAAAATGAGACGAGCGTCGGATGAGTCTGTCGCCTTAGCCCCCAGGTCCTGGAGTGTCTCCCAGCTGGTTCTGGTGCGGGCGGCGGTGAGGGATGACGAGGTGAAAATGGCGAATCTTTCTAAATACAATCCCAGCTTCTAAGCCGCAGAGACGAGGCCTTCCGTCTAAGACACCCTATGCGTCCTGTTAGTTGATGTTGATAGTGCATTGATGTGGGTTGTACATCTGCACTCGTGGTGCGGTGCTATTGTGTAGTGATGCAGCGCTACTCCATTCTGCAATGCTGGTAAAGATCTTCTTTGTGCTGTTGCTCACTTTTGATCGTGCCTTATTAAATGGATGCTAACTCACAAAGTATTGTGCGTGCAGCGCGGTGATGCTTGTCTGGTTGGGGCGCTATATTGTAATGTTGCCCTGACTTGTGATCGACTCCTTCCTGGCTAGTGATTCGCGCTTACCAGTGAATTATTCACGACCGAACAGCCCTCTCTCCCCACCACACGCAGCCCTGGGGCTCTTGGTATCCGCAGCACAGTGCTCCGTTCCTGGTAACATGGACTAGCTCTCTACCCCGTGTTTGACTTCTTTTTAGCACTATAGAAACCCAGATTTTCCCATAATGTTTATCTACGTGTCTCAAAACAGTTACAGACAATGCCCTATTTTACATGCTGAACAAACGGATTAATTCATGTTTCCCACTGGCTCCTCCCACACAGCTGCCAGGTATCCTCGCGCCACATATGACACGCTCGCGCAGCCATACCTGGTTTTACGCCAGCAACGCTGTGCTTTCTGGGAGATGTAGTTTTGCTTTCGCATGTGGCGTTTTGAGCATATAGTTACATGGATGCACAGGGCTATAGTATACAAAGCCCCAGAACTGTCTGAAACACCAGACCACTTGCAACTCTGTTTCAACTACTTGGCATAAATATAGAAAATACTGCATAGATCACAGCATCCAGAAGCACCTCAGACCCGGATGTTGCAAACAGATTTTCTAATTATTTTTTCAATGGTGAGCTGGAAGAAAGGAGAGGGGGTGGAGGTGCGAGCTTTGTCTCCCCAGCGCCTACTAGAGGAGCCCCCTCCCCGCTTTCTACGGAAATTGTGGTGAGGGGCGCAGATGACAGGCTAGCCCCGGGCAGCACCTCTGCCCACAGTGTAAACATGTTTCAGCACTGTGCCGGCTCCCGGCACAGCCACAAAGCTCTCAGCTCTGTTTGCAAGTGTAGGAGAGTAGAATATGCTTACTATGGTTACCCCCACATTTTGCTGGTGTTTCACTGTTTTTCGACTTTAGTCTGGCAGGGGGCCCTGCTAACCACGACCCCAGCCTAGCTTCTTCTTCTCTAAATTGATTGCATGTACAGTAGGTACACTCTAGATTGGTTACTGGGTTACCCTTGTGAGTCCCCAGTATATGATACCTTAGGTACTAGGGGCATAGGTACCCCAAAGGCCTACCAGGGGCTGAACTATGTGTTATGCCACCCATGGGAAGCCTTCCAAAATGGCACCACAGGTCTGCTACAGAAGCCTGGGTAAGGTGGTGCATACACCCCTTACTAAGATATAGGTTACCTATATCTACCTTTAATCACTGACACATATAAACCTATAAGTCCCTCCTATGGCAGGCCTTAACAATCCTGAAGGCAGAGTGCTTGGTTTTGTGTGAGAGGGTGCCCAAGCATGAGCTGAGCCTCTCTGCAGCTTTCGGAATCACTTTGGTGTAGCTGTTCTGTGATGCAGCCAAGCCATATACTCTTAAGTACATTACAACCTTGCGGTTAATGCTAACTTTGGAATGGCGGTATGGAAAGACAATGCTCCTCAAACCAATCAATCATTAAAATGTATTCCAATTGATAAAGCTTCTCAAACTTTATGCAAAAACATTTGAAGAGGTTGCTCCAAGCATAACATTTGAGAAGCTTTATCAATTGGAATTCATTTATTTTGTTTCATACAAATACAGTTGCTGCACATCCTTCATTATATATTATATATATATTACTTATTCAGAAGTATTGTCTCTCTCCAAGAGCGTGGTATTCATTTAAGCTCTGTAACAAACAAATCGTAATTGATTTTACTCTGATTGGTTTGAGGACCATTATCTTTCCATACCGTATTGTACCCAGGCTCACAAACTCGTAAAAGAGCCCCAGCATCACAAAATGGATGCTGCAGCCACAGACACAAATCTGACCTACTGCTGCTGGAAGAAACTCCGGCAGGGGAGGCCTGGATAATGCATAGAATGCTTTTCAGACAGTGCTGGGGGCACACTTGGTTGCAGGGGCACTCAGCCCCTGCTCTGGCGTGAAACTGGACAACGGGAAAGTGGTGTAGCCATCCCCCTCCCTGGATCCTCCCATAGGTGGGTCCCCAGAGTATGTCCAACCCCCAACTTCACATAAGTATGGGAACCCAGTCCTTAGGACTTCAGATTACCCCTGGACGAAATTCTGCAACATGTATCCTGGAACTTCGACTTCTACATCAACTAGAAGATGGTAGAATCTCCTTTGGGGTCAATGATTGACTCCCCTGTTCAAACGGGCACCAAAGAAGCATCTTGCCGGTCTGCATTTCTGAGGGTCCCGCCGGATCCAGAAGGTTTTCCGACACGGGACCCAGACACGAGATCACATCAAAGCGGAGACCCGCAGCCATCATGAGAGACGTGGAACTGGAGACCCTGGACACCGTGTACATTTGCTAGTGCATTAACTTCCTGAGCTTTCCCGAAGTTGTGTGCTGGGCTACTTGTAGTCCAAGCCCCGAACACCATTTGCACCGAAGATTGTGGGCCTACACTCCACGAGTGTTCCGTGGGCCCGCTTCTAGCATTCAGCTCAAGGCTCCTTTGCGATCCCTTGTCCGTCGACTGGTGGGTCCACACAAAGGTAACTCTCTGTTTTTTGGGCTTTCCTAGTTGCTCCAGACGTGCCCTGACTCCCCTCCAAAAAGGATGAGTCCCTCATACCTTGCTGGACTGCACCGGAGCCAATCTTTGCTTTCTGCGTGGGTTGCTGTTGCCAAGGCTTGTTGGTTCCAATCTGGATACCGACGCTGCAGCACTCGACATCCTTCGTGGGACAGCTCAAATCCAGCTCCTGGTCGTCGTCGACGCCTCCTGGTCCTCATGGCTGAAGAGTCAAACTTCACCTTCTTCACCTTTAATCACCCGACCTTGGTCAGCATCTTCTCCTTGCCTTCCTGGTTACTGGCTAGTGACCCAGACTCTGTCCCCTCTGCTTTTCGGTTCTTCAGATCTTCGATCCACCCTTAGATACATCCGGACACTTTCCACTTGGTTGCCTGCATCACTTCTTCACAGCTCGCCTTAGGAAACGACGACGAAACCCGACATCAAAAGAAACCTATGCACCTGGCTTCCCTGGATGAGGTAACATGAGTACTCCGGTGCTCCCATGGGTATTGACTCTAGAACTGCCTAGTTCTAAAGGGGTTTGCACCTAGTCCACTCCTAAGTGCCCTTAATCTTTAATTTTCCAACCGCGCCTTTTCCTATCGAAGTTAATGGTGATTCGCGGCTGTGTTTAGACACTGCACGCGTCCCCCGTGGGTCCCCTGTGTTACTACCTTGGGTGGTTCCTAGTGGCCCCAGCGGTTCTAAAGGCTCTATGCCATGTACCTATGTCCGTTGTGGTTCTTATACCACTTTCTTAGTATATGGTTTGTGACACCCCTAGGGCTAATCATATATTGTGCTAATTTACTGTGTGTTGAATAAGTTTACTTGTGTACTTATGCCACTAGCCTCATGAAGAGACTAGGGGATGTGTTTAGAATAAATACATATATTTTATATATATACCTGGTGTGGTTCTCCAGAGATTATAGACTGGTAAAACAAGCTGCTTTACATTCCTTCAAGACTTAGCCTGAAGACTGCTCTCCACAGTAACCACTAGGATAGCTTTCTATAAGGTTGTCTTTAACCTACCATCAATAAGGGGTCGTTTGGACTGGTGCAAGGTGCCCACTAGAATAGTGGACAGCATATGCCAGGCCAACTTCTCACAGCAAGCTGCTCTCCTGCTTCATGCACGTTTTTTTTTTTTTCCAGAATTAATAGTTTGGGGATATTTTGGATCGAGACTCAGACAAATTGAAACCGCCTTGAACGAATAAATGACCATGCATACTGAGATTTCCTTAATGCATAACGAGGATATTAGTACTTATTACTTGCATAGTTTTTGAACGTCCCACTCAGGCTTTCATGCTTTCCCTAAATATGTGCGCTCTTTTTGGATGCACCCTATTACAAGTGTTAGGATGTTCACAGGGTGGCTGGGCTGTGAGCGCACTTGACTGCCGGTGCTGCTTTTTGTGGGGGTGGTATGCTAATTCGCTTGCGTACATTGTACTGAGAATGTTGGATCTGGAGTTAACTCAGTTGGTGTAAATGCTTTTCGTTCATTGGAAAAAACAAAACGTTATTTACCGTTAACCTTGTTACACAGACTCCAGCTCTTATCGTCAAAGTTCTACACCCCTGACACTCTTCATGTAGTAGACATCTCCGCAAAGGACAAATATTAGCAAAGCCAACCGGTCAGGTTTTTAGGTGTCGGATGTAACTAATGTTCTCTGCTTTGTTTAATTATGCATTTTCTCATAAACCCTTCCACTGGGGGGCCACAGACAAGAGAATGCAGGTGGACAGGGTGGAGGTCTGTTTTGCCCTGGTGATTTTCCACCTGGTACTTTCAACATACCTGGCATGGATGGTAGTTTGCGGAGCTGAAACAACCGTAGCGAACAAACCTGCCCCATCGTTCAGGAGTTCACGTCACTGGCTTGTCATCACACTGAGGGGGTGGGTAGCATATGACACTTTCTACTCTGTTGGGATGGACTTACCCACTGCTTAATTTGTAAGAATAGGTGCTGGAACCCACCAGTGTTTTACTGTGGAGCCAGCGGACAGTGGTATCGAACACCGGGGCCTCTCATCTCGATTCTATTCTAGGTCCCTCCAATCCACCACAGACGCCCGATGACCTCTTATCCACTCCTTTCAGGTTCTATTTCATCCCTGCTTTCTTCCTTGTCACCGGTTTTCTGTCATTCTCTTCCTTTCCCTCTCCCCTTTCATAACTTTGTCAATTTTTCTGGGTCTAAGTCTAATTTAAACAAGCAATAAAAATGCAATAGGTCTCGCCTTTCGTTAAGTTAAAGCCATTTGCTTTGCTATGCTGTTCCATTAGCAAAGCAAATGGCTTTAACTTAATCAAAAGCGAGACCTATTGCATTTTCAATGCTTGTTTTTATAAGGCTATCCCTTTTCATGTTGCAATGACTTATTAGTTCAGCCAGCATGTTTTATAGCAGTCACATTTTTTGGGCCATCCTCTTGACTGTAACGAGGTTGACCAATTCATTCTTTACCATAGCAGTAATGGTGCATTTGTTCCTGGCTGACCTTACTACACTTTACAACTGAACTCTCCTTCTAATTGTAGGGTCCTGTTCATGATCATTCTCATAATCACATTCTAAACATCCCTGCAGTATGGACCAAAACTTCATGGCTAGAATGTACCCATTCGGGGCTTTATTACATATGACTGCGCCGGCACTAGTTGTTGCTGTGCGCCAGAGTATGTGCTCAATGGCATTACAGAGGATCGGTTTGTAATGCGCTGTGATGTTGGTGCAGACTTTGAGCTCTGTGTTTGTGCGTTTGCATCTGTGTACATATTGTATTAGCGCACAGACGTAAACGCACACAAACACAAGCATACTCTGGCGCACAGTGACAACTAGCACCGGCGCATTCATGTGTAATACTGCCATTGGTTGGTTTAGCAGAGTACAAAAAGCAATACTGGAAAACCTGTACTTAAAATCAATATCACAGATGGCTTACTGACTACTACTTCAGAAGAGATGCCAAGCATTGACTTAAACAGTGTCATCCTTGTGAAGAGCACTTTTGGTGCACACATGAAGCTACTGTGAGGAGGGGTAACAGGAGAATGAAATCAACATCAGATGCTGGCAGGCAGCGTGCAGATTTTACACTGATGGGCAAGGCGAGGAGATGCTTGGGGGGTCCTTGATGAAAGTCGGGATCTTGCTCTGATGGGTGATGTGCACAGGCAATGAAGATGGCAAGTGTAATGAGCTGGCAGTGATGGGCAGAATAATGAGCAGTGTGAGAAGTGGTTACTGGTAAGAAATACACAGAGCAGGCATGAGTTTGGTATTGCAAAGTTCTTCAAGTCCGCGGCAGTGTGTTGAGTTCTTTGTAGGGCAGTATCATGGGCTGGTCCTGATGTGCAGTACGAGGAGCAGTCACTGCTGTGCAGCATCATGGGCTGAAACTGGCTATTAAAAAGTAATGTCGAACAGTGTGAGGAACTCAAAACATTTTTCAAGAAGAAAAGCCTTCTGCTTTGTCCATTCTCCTCCATTGGAGCCTTCTTCCCATTTGACCCCAAAGCAGAGAACAAGAACCCCATCTTCCAACCAATGCCCTAACCGGTCCCCGCTGTATGTTGACTTGGTCCCTTTTTACTATCAGGAAACTGCTGTTTTCCTAAGTGTTCCAGATGTTTGTGACAAACCGCTCTGTTCTCTTCCTCATGCTCAGTTTCTGGATAACAAATACTGCAGCATTGTGTACTATAGAAACATGTTATTTCTTACCATACAATGTTTTTAATTCGCACTCTGTGGCCCATCTTTGCAAAGACAGATGTTCAGAAACACATGGATAAATAAAATAAACATCTCATCAATAAAGGAGACATATATGACGGTCAATCTTAGATCCATGCATACACATTGTAATCAATTTTAAGTACATTTATATAGCGCTTTCTACCCCCGACGGAAGGGGATATGCCAGTTCATGTGAATTCATGTATCGGCCATTGGTGCGATAAATGGATAGGTGAGAGGAGATTGGGTTTTGAGTTGTGAATCCAACTATTTTTATTGATTTTTTTTTTTTTTTTTTATCCGGGTGAGGTTTCTAACCAAGACAATACCTGTAATGTATAGTTATTATTAATACTTTTGTTTATAGGTATTTCAAATGATAGAGCAATACAGTACAATGTTACCACTGAATCTTGATTTACAGTTTGTAGTCCACGCAGTGCAGACAGGAGCAAGCGAGCACCCACAAGGGAAGGGTTATGGCTGCACTTTCAGGTGAATTGAATACCAAAAGATGATAATACTAATTTAATAAACCAACTATAACCATTTCCATGCGTTCCTATGTCTTGTCACAGAATGTATGAACGACATCAGTTGCAGAGGAGATGGGGGCCAAGAGAGGGACAAGGAAGAGCAATCCATCTGCTTACGGCAGCACCCGGGATTCCCATTCATCAACCACTTCCCTCCAGAGTGGTTCTATAGGTCTGTTATGGACACCCCTTGCTTCCTCCCCCTGTAGTGCAATTACTTCAGCCCATGCCCAGTACGTGATGGTAGTCACCTATGTTTCCACACTCCTCTGGGTGATTTCCAGGCAATGGCCACTCGTCGCTTGGCCACAGCCAGGGCCATGTCCTCGAATCTGTTCCTCACCTTCATGGGGCTCGGCTTGCGGAAGAGGCCTAATAAGCAAACTGCAGGCATATTAGCGAGTGTCCTAGAAAGGGTGAGATGCAAAATTACCTTCCCCGAGAACCCTGTGTGCCCAGGCAAACCCCAAGTCATGTGACCAAAGTCAGCATTCAGTGTTGCACAGCAAAGGCAGCCTCTAGTCTCCCGTCCTAGATAGTCTGTAACCTATGAAGAGTAAGGTACGTCCTGTGAGCATAATTAAATATATGACTCGTATTGGGAGAGACTTTCTGTGGATATAGAAGCCACCACACCCATTCAGTGTCAGTAATACTCCTGGGTGGCCTCCAACAAAAATGAATTTGGGGATCCTGTGAGAGCAATATGCAAATTTTAATCAGTACTTAATGGGGCTTGTAGGGCAAGTCTGCACCAATGGTTTCCTGAGCCATTGCTGCGGCTATGCCTTAGTCTAGCATAACTTTACTATTCGTTTGTTTCCACTTAAGTGCCCACTGGTGTGTGCTCTCATTGAGTTGGTTGCCCGTCTCTTCTCTGTGGGCACCTGTATCAGAGTCCTGTGACCTTACTTGAGCCAAAGCCCGCGAGGTCAGGGCACACTTCCAGCTGGCAGGCATATAGCCTCCAGGTGCAGGCAGGGGAGCCAGATCTCTTCTCTACTCATGCTTCACTCTTCAGGAAAGAATTTGCAAGCCACACACCCTCACTGTGTTCCTCCTGGAGGCGACCCAGCCTCACAGACACTGCAGCAAACAGGCAAATAGCTACTCTGGCTGGTACCGCTACACATCACCTGCCTCTAGGGGACTTGGCAAAAGTAAAGTAAAGCACTTCACTGCTGTGCGTCCCCCAGAGAACTGGCCCTCTCTGGGGAATAAAAGTATAGGAATCTGGCTCTTTATGGAATATATCAATAATCTGATATACCATGTTCCCTAATAAAGTGGGCAAGGGCTTGCTCTAGCAGTCCCGGGGTGCTCTATTAGCGGTAGTACGATCAAGCAGCCTTAAATTAACAGAGAGTAGTGCAAGATATCTGCAAAATAAGCACAATGATCAATAAGTGATACAGACAACTCAAGAAGGAGATCCATCCCAGTTTATAGAAATATCAAGTATCTTTATGTATGTTTAGGCATCAGAAATTGTTCAGGTAAGTAAGTTTTTAAAAGGGAATTCTTTTCAGTTCAAAAAGGGGACCCTAAATTCAATTTTCGATTTCAGAAAAGTGGTCCTATGGAAGGAAGAACAGGTTTTGCAAACAGGTGTAGTACAGCGAATTATAGGACTAATCTCCAGGAGTTAAGTTGAGTGGTGAGCAAAGTCCAAAACCGGACCAGCAGTACACCACCAGTGGCACAAGGGCAGCTGTGTACAGGGTACAGAACAGCGTTGTGATCCCATTGTTACTTTATGGAGTTTGGTCTCTACAAAAAGAGGCTGCAGACTCTGGCCAGGAGGTCAATCCGGCTGAACCAACAGGGCGTCTCCGGCCTCATGATGCTCTGGGATGTAGGGACACCTTCGGTCCTCTTCTCCCTTGCCCAGGGGCAATTGGTGCAGGGGTGACCTTAACTGTTGTGTTTTTCCTTACTGGAGCAGTTGCGGTAGAGGGGGCCCTGTGTGCTGAGGCTGCAGGCGACATCTGGGAGTCCACAAGGGGTGAATCCACCATGGACTTGGGTTCTGGAGGGCTGGGGACCTCGATGGCACTGTTGGCCCAAGTTGACTCAGGCTTGGAACAAAGGGTGCTGTGGTGGCTTCACGTTTTAGATTTTGTTGGTTCCGGAGGCCTAGGAGTCTTCTCTTTTGGAGTTGCTGCGAGATGCAGGGAACAATTCCACTGTCCCGTGAGAGGTCTTGGATCGTTATCAAAGGCAGGCAGTCCTCCCAAGGTTCTGTAGTCCCCATTTGCAGGACGAGGCGCAGTTTTCGACGAGGGATTCCGACAGGCCAGCGGGGCTGATACCAGGTCAGCTGCTGCTTCTCACTGCTTTTGCGGCTCTTCGGTGTCCTCTCTCTTCTTATGTCATCACAATATGCTTCTCTGGTGCCAGGGACCTCCCTAAATAATCAATATAGGGGCGTTAGGGGAGTACAGGGTAGTAGTCAATGGGTTACTGACCTTTAAGGTAATTAAGCCCCCTATATGACAAGTTTCTGTAGGAAGTGGGCATAAACCTGTCCCAGAATTCCTAACTATTCTACCACAAAGATCGCTACTTCTGAAAAGTTGTGTCCACCTTAGTTTAGCTCACCTTAGGTGTGGTACCAGCCTGCGGGTGGCACGCCTAGCTACTTTTCCTGCCTCTTCAGATGGCAAAGTGGTCTGGACAAATGGAGGTCGGCTTCCTCTCCTTTGAGGGGAGCCAGATTTGCATTCCAAGGGCAGCAGCTTTTTGATTCTTGCTGCTCTAGAGAGGCTAATCAGCAGGTCATCTTGTGGGAGGGGGTGTTGCACCGTCTTCCAAGACAGGCTTTTGTTCTACGTCTCCTGAGAACAAAAGGCTCTCTCCCTGTGAGGTCAGAACAGTGTCTCAGGTGGCAGGCTAGCAAAGACCATACAGCAACCACACCAGGGGCTGGTAGGTTTTCAGGGGGCACCTCTAATGTACCACGTGGGGGCATATATTGATAAATCCAACACTGAAATCAGTGTGGGTTTATCAATGCAAGTTTTGATACCAAACTTCCCTTTCTTCGGTGACGCCAATCTCCATATACCCATTCATTCTGCTGATCGCAAATACCTCAAGTTTGTCATAGCAGGAAAACACTACCAATTTAAGGTTCTCCCCTCCGGTGTCACTACCCACCATGGGTCTTTACAAAGTGCCTAGTAGTAGCATTTATTTATTTATTTATTTATTTATTTATGTATATATGTGATTTATAAAGCGCATAGCTTCCCAAGGGCTTCCCAGCGCTGCAGTGAGCGTAGCGGGTCGGCGTAGAGTGGAAATCATGAAAAGAGCCAAGTTTTAAGTTTCTTCCTGAAACTACGTAGGTCCTTTAGAAGTTGCAAATCAGTGGTCATTGAGTTCCAAAGTTTTGGGACCAAATGGGTAAAGGATCTTCCTCCCCATCTGGTTCTTTTTATTCTCGTTTTACTCCTGAGATAATCAGATGAGGACCTGAGGGACCTGTTCTGGACATCTCGATAGACAAGGGATTGTAACACGGCTGGAGCTCTGCCCTGCATAGCTTTGTGGGCTAGGCATAGTGCCTTGAACTTGGCTCTGGATTAAATAGGAAGCCAGTGAAGTTTGGACATTGAAGTTCTCACAGACTCCTACTTTGGTATCTTCAGTAGCATCCTGGCCACCGCATTTTTAACCACCTGAATCCTGTTGACTACATATTTGGGGGCCCCTAGGTACAGTGAGTTACCATAGTCCAAGCTTGAGACCACTAGTGCCTGAATCATCGTTCTCCGCGCGTAGTCTGGGAGAAGGTCTATGATCTTAGAGAGTAAGCGTAGAATGACGAAGCAGGTAGCTGAACGTGTTTTTGCTAGGGTGTCCATAGAAAGGTTCCGGTCAAGCCATATCCCCATGATCTTGATGGAGGGCTTGGTGCGGGTTCACACCCCTGTTATTTGGCCAGCTGACCCTTTTCCTAGGATCTGTGCAGTAATCCAAGAACAGAAGCTCGGTTTTTTCACCGTTGAGCTTTCAACAGCAGTTGGATATCCATGTTGCTATTTTTTCCACGCATCGGACTTTCTTCAGATGATTTGAGTTAGTGGCATCAGACACTGAGACTACCAATTGTGTATCATCAGCATAAGACAGTATTGACAGTCCAAACTCCTCTACAATTTGTGCCAGAGGACTAATGTAAAAATTAAACAGGGTGGGACAGAGTGTTGATCCCTGAAGAACGCCATATGGGGCAACAACCGTGTCTGAGAAGAAGCCCGATTCCCTGCATTGGAAAGATCTTTCACTTAGGAAGGAGGACAACCATAGGATGGCCTTATTCTGAATCCCAACCTCCCCTAGTCTATGTATTAAAATACTGTGATCAACGGTATCAAATGCTGTACTTCGATCAAGAAGAAGAATGGTGGCAGTTTCTCCCATGTCCAATATCATTTTAAATCTCTCAGTAACTATGAGGAGAACGGATTCCGTGCTGTGTTCAGGGCGGAACCCCATCTGGCCAGGCCTCCTTGTGAAAGGCACAGAAGACGCCATACATGCATAATATGTTATACAGATGAAAGGAAAAAGGAAGAGCTGTTTGGAGGAACTGAAATTAGGGTAAAATCTACAAACATGCTAGTTGGAAAACTGAAGGGTTTGTATGCATTTTAAGCTGTCTCAGGCACGTCATTTGAACATCTGTATGAAACTGTAACCAGCTATTAACATACTTTCCAGTGCCAAAAATCGACTGTTCTTGCCCACTGTAACTGCAGGACAGAAGAAAGGAAGGTTGCGTACATTTTTACCAGATTTTATGGACTGTGCTATTGATGGATTGTTAATTTTTCTTATCATAATTAATTGCTGGAATAGGAGTATTAGCGTGTGATTTTCTATAGTGTTAGCCATGCCTTTAAATGCAACTCTGTCATAGAGAGAGGCTGCTTGGTGACCAGGTGACACTGCAGTATTGAAAGATAAAACTGAGAATTTTCGTTTTGCCAAAATGTTGACACCAAACCCTCCAATTTAACTAGGCGTGATCGTGAAACTGGAAAGTAGAAACCTAGCCATTATTAAAATGTCTTAGTATTCCTTGAAAAGAGATCCTTCTGGTGTTGTGTGTTGTATGCCTTATGCCTCTCCCTGTCATCTGTGATGTTTGCATAGATAATAGAAAAACAGACTCCATGCTAAATTGTTAGATTACATTAACCTAGTTGCATTTCATTTCTTTTAAGGCGGAAGTCGAAGATTGGAGCTCTTGGGATGAGGATGCACCTACGAGTGTGAAAGTGGAAGGTGGGAATGGCAATGCACTATCACAAATGGATGAAAACGAGCCAGATTATTTCAGGGATATGATGCCAACTATACGGAAAACTCAAAAAGTAGGTCCCTGCATTCTTGTCAGCACAGCATCACTCATGCATTTGTATTCTCTGCCACACTTACTGCTTATACCATAAACCAACAGAAAATTAAGTCGCCCCAGTTGTATATTTGAACATGTGCTTTAATTGAATCGTTGCATACTCTTGAGAAATTGTGGATATGAAGAAGAATCTGGAACACAACATAAAGAGTTTCCATTTGTCCAGATGAAAGTTTTTACCTCTTTTAGACTACCATCTCTATTCATATATGAATAATGCCACAAGTAAACACATTCATTATTTTTGAAAAAGAATTTATAATGCAAACTGTATGATTTTTAAAAGGATAAGCATAGGGAGCATAGCAGTCTGTGGCAGAAGAAACATTTCGAAATGCAGTTAATATGTATGGGCATTAGAGAATACATCATGGGAAATAATCAACAGTCCCTCCCGCCCCCAGGTCCACATCCATGCCCACTTCCTTATTCTGTGCTCCCATGTACCATTGTCATTGCATCTTGCTTTTTCCCTTCCCCCGGACACCCCCACTTCTTATTAGTAGACTCCAGATATGATTAAAGTGTGCTAGTGGTGCTGCAGAATTTGAAGACCAGGCACACCTCCTCCCCAACTTTGTCTCACCACTGGCCCATTTTACTGGCCTCCAACTACCTGTCTTCTTCTGTATACCGTTGGAATCAGGAAGCTGTTTTTGAAGCTATACCCCTTGCTTGTTAATTTTGTGCACCGTTTCCTGTGAGAAGCAAACATCTTGGTCCTCACAGGCTTCCTTATTTCTAGAGTTCTCTGTTAGGTTTTGATTGCCCGTGGGCTCAGCATTGTGTACCCTGGTGCATCTTTCGTAATAGTCTTTTTAAGTCTGCTACCAAGAATATTCTCAAATTATAACTCCTTTTTCAATTGTTTACATCCATGTGAGCTATGTAACTTTAATTCAAGAACATTGAGGGTAAATAATCCTTTTTCTTCTTATGCTACTCTTCACAGAGGTTTTCCAGCGATAGAGATCTCACTGGGGATCTGCCAGAAGCCTCAGTCTGCTATGGCGTGGTGGTGCCTATATAGGCGCCAGCCAGGCAGGCGGACGTCATTTCTTTTCTTTCCATGCCACTATTCCCCAATCCGGGGAGAGCTGCCTCTCTGTTGCTTTTTGCCAGGTTTTTTCTCAACTTTTGTAGAACATTTTTATTTTATCCAACTTATGTGTGAGGGATGTCTTCAAGGCAGACCGGTCTCAAGCCATGTGGAACTTGTTCCCGCATGATGTCAGTTACCAATCCGCATCGGGTACGTTTTTGGTGTCTCGAACGCGACCAAGATACGAAGTCGTGTTCAGACTGTTGGGCAATGACCCCGAATACCTTGAGGGAGCGGGCGATGAAGTTGCTCGAGGCCCGGCATTTGACACCGTCCAGCAAGACGCCGAGGAGGTCACGGTCACGATCAAAGAACAGGAGGTCGCAGGACCGCTCCTCGAGCCCTAAGTCCTCTTCCTCCCATTCGAGATCCTCAGGACACTCGGGGAAGAGGCATAAGAAGAAGTCCAAGCAGTCTTCATCTTCACCTCAACTAGCGTCCGTCTTTGAGAGAGGTAAGGAGCACCGATGTTCTTGGCACGGTTCTGCATAGCCAGATTCGACCTTGTGTCTCACCTGACCCACCCCACCCCCTCTTTACAGGAGCCGGGGCAACTCCCCCTCTAATAAAAATAATAAGTTTCACAAGGCCATGCGCCGTGTATTTGAGCAGAATGACCCTTCTAGTGAGCCGTTGGGCCCTGCAAGGCTGAAAGGGGCCCCATTGGGTACAACGCCATTTGCCCCGTCCATGAAGCCGGTGGGGCCTCGGGGATGGTACTACGCCAGTCGTGCCATCGCGATGTTCCTCGGCATTGTATCCGAAGTCTGTGCTTGCGACGTCACTGATGCCAGCCGGTGGCAACCTCCTTCCCGATGACACGGAGACGGAATTCCATCCATCGACCCTGGTTCCGACGATGACATAACCCAGAGCTTTTATGGTGTTGTCTGAGCCCTTGAGAAGATGTGGTAGGCTCAGGAGAGGATTGGGAGGGATCTGAGGGCCCTCTTGAAACCCAGGAAGTGTCTGAGGAGAATTTGGACTGCTATAGGGAACTTGGGGAGGCCAGTGGACTGGATACTTTTCCAGATCCTGGCATGCTCTCTCTCCCAAAAGTGGCAACGGAGGAGGGGGCATCTTATGCCATGGTGGTTAAGATTCTATAATATTGACTGGTGTAACTATTGTAGAATCTACAAAGAATTTATGCAATGGTATGCTTTATCGTATTTATATGTTGTTAATGTTTTTTTCACTATTGTTTGCACAAATTATTTTGAAAAATGAGATGAGTATCCCTGAATGCACCAAAATTGTATAACTGTTGCAGAAAGGAAATTGCAATATACACAAATGTTAAAGTGAGGTACAATAACTGAATGTATTGTATTTAAAATCTGCTGAATAAATAAGCAGTAATGAGAATTGGAGGCCAGGTAATTTCGTTTTGATATAAATGGTGGTTAAGAGGGCAGCCGAGGTCCTTGGACTTGGAGCTGCCCTCAGTGCAGGTCAGGACTAACCTCCTGACTGAGGTGCTTCAACCTGGGGCTTCCACTTCCGAACACCTGGTGCCCTTTAATGAGGCACGTACAGACGTCCTTCTAGGGACATGGTCCAAACCTAGCACAGGGGCTCCTTTGAATAGGACGATTGCACGCTGCCATCGCCCAGCTCTGAGCGACCCAAAGTTCCTCAGCCTACACCCCACTCCAGAGATGGTGCAGGTCTCTATGTCTCAAGGCGCATTCCCTTCCGCTCCTCCGGATAGAGAATCCAAGCGACTGGACTCTTTCGGGAAGAATAGGTTTACTTCCTCCAGCCTGGCATTGCGGGCAGTGAATATGCATGCTTGTTGGGCCCTTTCTCCCATTCCCTTTGGGAGATGGTTGCACAAGTGCTGCCACAAGTCCAGGAAGAGGCCTGGGCTGGGCTCTCCCAAGCGGAGATATGCAGCAAAATTCACCATACGGTGTGGCCTAGATACGACCAATTCGCTAGGCAAATCGATTTCAACGACTGTGGCCTTGAGGCGCCATGCCTGGCTACGTACAACTGGCTTCTTGTGCATGCCCAAGCCAATTTGATGGACATACCCTTTGATGGAACCTGCCTTTTTGGGCAGAAGGCAGACTCCGCCCTGGTCAGGTTCAAGGACTCTCGAGCTACGCCAGATCATTGGACCTCTATTCCACCCCCCTTGGCCAGTCTTCATTTCGCCCCTTTTGTGGCAACGGAAGGGGTTTCTAGCCGAGTGAGCCCAGCCAATTCCCGCACAGACTGCCCAAGCCGTGCGAGGACGTGGACGGGGTGCAGTCCGATTTCGGAATTGATGCCAGAAGTCAACCACACTTCCGCAGCCTCCAAGCAATCCTAGGCTAATTCTGCAGGACCACACTACTCCAGTTGGTGGGAGAATTTGTCATCTCCCCCACTGGAGATCCATAACAACGGACAAGTGGGTCTTGCAGATAGTCCAGGAGGAATAATCTCTACCTCTTCTTTCTTTTCCTCCTTCTAATCTGCCAAATTTGGATTGGTAAATGGCGGATAATTTACATTTGCTCCAAGAGGAAGTTACGGCTCTTAGCCAAGGAAGCTATAGAAAATGTCCCAGTTTCAAAAGTAGGCAGTGGCAGTTATTTCCGCTACTTTATGATTCCGAAGAAGAACAAAGGGCTATGGCCCATTTTGGATTTTCGGACCGTCAATCTCGTCCTCAGACAGGAGAAATTCAAAATGCTCCGTTCTTGTCTGCCCTAGACCAAGAAGACTGGATGGTAGCGTTGGATCTGCAAGATGCATATTTTCACATTCCCATCCTGCCGGTCCACAGGCGATACCTGCGGTTCAAGGTAGACCATGAACACTTTCAGTTTACCATTCTCCTCTTCGGTCTTACCTTGCACCTCAGGTGTTCACAAAGGTGATGGCTGTGACCACAGCTCATCTGCGCCGGTTAGGGTTGTCAGTCTTTCCCTACCTCGATGACTGGCTGCTGAAGGCATCCAAGCCCCAGTTAGTTGTCTCTCACCTTCAGACTACGGCAACCCTTCTGCATTTGCTGGCGTTCTCTATAAACTTGCTAAAGTCACACCTGACTCCTTCTCAGACACTTTCTTTTATAGGAGCAGTTCTGGACACATTGCAGTTTCGGGCCTATCCTCCTGAGCAGCGAGTTCAGGCTATTCAGGCTGATTCCGATATTTCAACCTCTATCCAGGATTTCGGTGAGACTGACTCTGAGGCTGTTGGGCCTCATGGCCTCCTGCATCCTGTTGGTAAGACACGCCAGGTGGCGTATGCAGGCTCAGTCTTGGGACTTGAAGTTCCAATGGGCACAACATCGGGGAAATCTCACCGACGTGGTTCAGATCTCGTACCTTAGCTGTATCTCTGTATAACTGACTCTCTCCTTCAATCTGAAAGCTAAACATGAGTGCCTTAAATATATGTTTACTAGTACATCCCGTTATGGCTTGAATGACTACTTCAAACTTCGTCACTATGCACTTTCTTGTTAAGATCCAGATCCCTAGGCACTGGCTGCAGCAACACACCTCACAACTGCCTAGCAAGACAACCCTCATAGACCTTGAGGAAAGTAAAACCTACATATCCAAGATGGGCTCTGTCTTTTTGAACTTGGCGAGAGTTCAAGTGCAGCCGAAATGTTTTGTATTTCATTGCCAAAATGCTATTGATTATTGCTTTTTCTGCACATGTGAAGTCTCAGTGCAGACAGCACTGACACGGCAGGAACTGCCAACCTTTCCATCTCTGAAGGAAAATCCGCACTAGTGGGTTTGGAGTATTTATCTCTCCACCAGTCACTAAGCAATATCTTCAGGCCAGCTTCCTGACATATGGTCTTCTAATTTCATATAAACACAACCCTAACCAAAACACCTCTTTCATGCTTCAACCATTATACTACAACAACCTACATCACAATGATGACATTTCAGTCATTCCATTGTTCTGGGAAGCAGCTACGTAGTGGCTGTCAGTTTAAATCATACTGATGCACAAGAAAAAATATTACCAGTTTAGTTCAACCAACCAATCATCAAATCTTCTCCCCGATATCGTATATTTTTCAGTTGTTGGACCTCACTTGCACAGGGATTCCATCTATTTCGATTCCTGTCTAGAAGTAACAATCACTGGTGAAGAGGAATTATTTTCAACAATGCCAGAGGGGATCAGACGCAACATTGTAACAGTTGTTCCAATGTGAATTCACAGTGAACTCAAACCTATCCCATGCCAGTCAATACAAAACAGTCCTGTGAAGTATAGCTAGATATAGTGCACGTTTCGTTTAACCCACCTCCCCAGGTACATGCATTTGGCATTACAGAGCAGAGAAACCTTCCGTTCGAGGCATATGGGCTGCAGATGGTACATTTATGAATAGATCGCCATCTGGTGTTGGGCTCGGATGATTGCACTTTGTTTTTCTTCTGGAGAAGTCTTTGTCGTCATAGGTGACTCCTCCTCTCGGTGTTAGTGCGCATGGGCATCGGCTCCATCCTTAGATTGTTTTTTTCCGCCATCGGGTTCGGATGAGGATCGAAGCGCTCCGGACCGACTTCAACAAAGAAGGTTATAACCGGCGCGTATTCCTTTCCAAATCGACGGTATTGTTATCGAACGCGACTTCACTCCATACCGACGCGGTTCGAAGGACGACGACTACGAGAAACTCGACGTAGTCCAGCCCGGGGTCCATGGAAAGGACTCCATTCAAAAAATGTCCAACGTGTGGTGCTAAGTTCCCACACAAGGACCTGCACGAGGTGTGCAACCTCTGCTTGTCCCCTGAACACGAATCCAGGGACTGTGAGGCCTGTGCAGCGTTCTCGTCAAAATCGACGATTAGAAACCGTCGAGCCCGAAGACACGAGGTATCGAGAATGCAGTCACAAGCAATCCCGGAGCTGTTTGAGGACCAGCAACCAGAGGACGAGGAAGAAGAGGCCGACGAGGCGGGGTCTGAAGCGGACGAGTCCGACGTCGAGGAAATCGACGTCCAACAAACCGTGAGTGACGACGTCCCTTTACCGAAAAACAGACCCCACACGGTATCGACCCCGCCCTCGAGCCCGGTCAGACAACCGAAAAAAGTTTCCAACGCCCCGCCTTCGAGCCCGGCAACGAAACAGAAACCGAAACACTCGGTCCCCCATCATAGTGGTTCCGGTTCCGATAAACCGACCACATCGACACCGAAGCACCAGGTCAAGGAAAGCTCGAAGTCGAAGCAGTCCATGTCGACACCGAAGCACGCTTCGGCGCCGAAAACACCCTCGACACCGGGGACATCTTCGATACCGAAGAAATCGGATCCGAACAAAACTTCGGCACCGAAAATACAAATGGACATTCCAAAGAAAAAACACCTTTCGGAACCGAAAACTGCGGTACCGACACAGGAACACGGAACGGATCCTAAACAAAAGACTTTGTTTATTGACCCAAAGACTGGCAAGGTAGCCACAGAACTACCTAAAAAGAGGAAACATGAACATTCGGACGACAAGACTCATCCGAAGAAGAGAACAATGGGGACGAATACAACTCCTCCCCCTTCTCCCAAACCTCACACACCATCTTCGCCTCTTCCTCACAATAGGCCAGATATTCCTCCCACACGCCCATCTACACCTACAACAGATGGAGAGAGTGACACAGGGGAGGGGGGACACCCTGGGGATGATGAGGACACAATCCCAGAGGAGGCAGACCCATGGGAAGAGTATAATGTGGGATCAGGTAATGATACCGACCTTGAGTCATATCCCTCAAAACCTTCACCTCCTGATGACAATACTGGGTTTGCACAACTCATTACTAGAGCAGCAACATTTCATAAGGTAGACCTACATACAGAACCTCAAGTACAGGACTTCTTATTAGAAACACTACCTACTGCACAAAGAACATCAGGAACACTACCAATGCTTAAGGGCCTTCTCAGTCATACATCAGAGATATTCAAAGACCCAGTGAGGGCTAGGGTATTGAACCCAAGAATTGATAAAAAATATAGGGCAGCTCCAAAAGACCCAATATACATTAAGGGGCAAATTCCTCTAGACTCACTAGTGGTCACAAACGCTCGCAAGAGAGCAAACTCTTTATCTACAGGAGAAGCTCCACCTCCTGACAAAGAGTCTAAACTAATAGATGCCTCTGGCAAGAGAGTAGCATCTCAAGCGGCAAACAGTTGGCGCATAGCTAATACGCAAGCACTACTTGCAAGGTATGACAGAGCGCATTATGATGAGTTAGAAACACTCATCAAACATCTCCCTAAAGAACATCAAAAGAGGGCAGATCAACTTATACAAGAAGGGAAGTTAATTACTAACACTTCAATAAAGTGCGCCCTAGATGCGGCAGAAACTGCGGCAAGGTCGACAAACACAAGCATCATGTTAAGGAGACATGCATGGCTCAGAGTATCAGGGTTCAAACAAGAGGTACAAACATCGTTACTGAACCAGTAAGTCCAGTGGGTCGCTCACTACTTATCCTACCAGCGTGTAGCCCCGATGCGTTGTGGTCCTTGTAGTCAGCATCAGCGGGTGCGCCTCTGCCTGGGTCTTGAGGAAAAATCAGTCGCGTTGGCCATCCCTGGACACCGGTGTTTCGAGGTTGTTGCCTCTCGTCAGCAGGGAGTAGGAAAGTGTGAAGGGGTGCTGCGTAGGCTGCCAAAAATATTTTCAGGTTTGGTACCGCTCGTGGCACGTAGGAGCGCAACCCGGGCTCGTCAGCCCCACCGGCTCAAGGGAGCCTGAATGTACAAGTAAGTCCAGTGGGTCGCTCACTACTTATCCTACCAGCGTGTAGCCCCGATGCGTTGTGGTCCTTGTAGTCAGCATCAGCGGGTGCGCCTCTGCCTGGGTCTTGAGGAAAAATCAGTCGCGTTGGCCATCCCTGGACACCGGTGTTTCGAGGTTGTTGCCTCTCGTCAGCAGGGAGTAGGAAAGTGTGAAGGGGTGCTGCGTAGGCTGCCAAAAATATTTTCAGGTTTGGTACCGCTCGTGGCACGTAGGAGCGCAACCCGGGCTCGTCAGCCCCACCGGCTCAAGGGAGCCTGAATGTACAAGTAAGTCCAGTGGGTCGCTCACTACTTATCCTACCAGCGTGTAGCCCCGATGCGTTGTGGTCCTTGTAGTCAGCATCAGCGGGTGCGCCTCTGCCTGGGTCTTGAGGAAAAATCAGTCGCGTTGGCCATCCCTGGACACCGGTGTTTCGAGGTTGTTGCCTCTCGTCAGCAGGGAGTAGGAAAGTGTGAAGGGGTGCTGCGTAGGCTGCCAAAAATATTTTCAGGTTTGGTACCGCTCGTGGCACGTAGGAGCGCAACCCGGGCTCGTCAGCCCCACCGGCTCAAGGGAGCCTGAATGTACAAGTAAGTCCAGTGGGTCGCTCACTACTTATCCTACCAGCGTGTAGCCCCGATGCGTTGTGGTCCTTGTAGTCAGCATCAGCGGGTGCGCCTCTGCCTGGGTCTTGAGGAAAAATCAGTCGCGTTGGCCATCCCTGGACACCGGTGTTTCGAGGTTGTTGCCTCTCGTCAGCAGGGAGTAGGAAAGTGTGAAGGGGTGCTGCGTAGGCTGCCAAAAATATTTTCAGGTTTGGTACCGCTCGTGGCACGTAGGAGCGCAACCCGGGCTCGTCAGCCCCACCGGCTCAAGGGAGCCTGAATGTACAAGTAAGTCCAGTGGGTCGCTCACTACTTATCCTACCAGCGTGTAGCCCCGATGCGTTGTGGTCCTTGTAGTCAGCATCAGCGGGTGCGCCTCTGCCTGGGTCTTGAGGAAAAATCAGTCGCGTTGGCCATCCCTGGACACCGGTGTTTCGAGGTTGTTGCCTCTCGTCAGCAGGGAGTAGGAAAGTGTGAAGGGGTGCTGCGTAGGCTGCCAAAAATATTTTCAGGTTTGGTACCGCTCGTGGCACGTAGGAGCGCAACCCGGGCTCGTCAGCCCCACCGGCTCAAGGGAGCCTGAATGTACAAGTAAGTCCAGTGGGTCGCTCACTACTTATCCTACCAGCGTGTAGCCCCGATGCGTTGTGGTCCTTGTAGTCAGCATCAGCGGGTGCGCCTCTGCCTGGGTCTTGAGGAAAAATCAGTCGCGTTGGCCATCCCTGGACACCGGTGTTTCGAGGTTGTTGCCTCTCGTCAGCAGGGAGTAGGAAAGTGTGAAGGGGTGCTGCGTAGGCTGCCAAAAATATTTTCAGGTTTGGTACCGCTCGTGGCACGTAGGAGCGCAACCCGGGCTCGTCAGCCCCACCGGCTCAAGGGAGCCTGAATGTACAAGTAAGTCCAGTGGGTCGCTCACTACTTATCCTACCAGCGTGTAGCCCCGATGCGTTGTGGTCCTTGTAGTCAGCATCAGCGGGTGCGCCTCTGCCTGGGTCTTGAGGAAAAATCAGTCGCGTTGGCCATCCCTGGACACCGGTGTTTCGAGGTTGTTGCCTCTCGTCAGCAGGGAGTAGGAAAGTGTGAAGGGGTGCTGCGTAGGCTGCCAAAAATATTTTCAGGTTTGGTACCGCTCGTGGCACGTAGGAGCGCAACCCGGGCTCGTCAGCCCCACCGGCTCAAGGGAGCCTGAATGTACAAGTAAGTCCAGTGGGTCGCTCACTACTTATCCTACCAGCGTGTAGCCCCGATGCGTTGTGGTCCTTGTAGTCAGCATCAGCGGGTGCGCCTCTGCCTGGGTCTTGAGGAAAAATCAGTCGCGTTGGCCATCCCTGGACACCGGTGTTTCGAGGTTGTTGCCTCTCGTCAGCAGGGAGTAGGAAAGTGTGAAGGGGTGCTGCGTAGGCTGCCAAAAATATTTTCAGGTTTGGTACCGCTCGTGGCACGTAGGAGCGCAACCCGGGCTCGTCAGCCCCACCGGCTCAAGGGAGCCTGAATGTACAAGTAAGTCCAGTGGGTCGCTCACTACTTATCCTACCAGCGTGTAGCCCCGATGCGTTGTGGTCCTTGTAGTCAGCATCAGCGGGTGCGCCTCTGCCTGGGTCTTGAGGAAAAATCAGTCGCGTTGGCCATCCCTGGACACCGGTGTTTCGAGGTTGTTGCCTCTCGTCAGCAGGGAGTAGGAAAGTGTGAAGGGGTGCTGCGTAGGCTGCCAAAAATATTTTCAGGTTTGGTACCGCTCGTGGCACGTAGGAGCGCAACCCGGGCTCGTCAGCCCCACCGGCTCAAGGGAGCCTGAATGTACAAGTAAGTCCAGTGGGTCGCTCACTACTTATCCTACCAGCGTGTAGCCCCGATGCGTTGTGGTCCTTGTAGTCAGCATCAGCGGGTGCGCCTCTGCCTGGGTCTTGAGGAAAAATCAGTCGCGTTGGCCATCCCTGGACACCGGTGTTTCGAGGTTGTTGCCTCTCGTCAGCAGGGAGTAGGAAAGTGTGAAGGGGTGCTGCGTAGGCTGCCAAAAATATTTTCAGGTTTGGTACCGCTCGTGGCACGTAGGAGCGCAACCCGGGCTCGTCAGCCCCACCGGCTCAAGGGAGCCTGAATGTACAAGTAAGTCCAGTGGGTCGCTCACTACTTATCCTACCAGCGTGTAGCCCCGATGCGTTGTGGTCCTTGTAGTCAGCATCAGCGGGTGCGCCTCTGCCTGGGTCTTGAGGAAAAATCAGTCGCGTTGGCCATCCCTGGACACCGGTGTTTCGAGGTTGTTGCCTCTCGTCAGCAGGGAGTAGGAAAGTGTGAAGGGGTGCTGCGTAGGCTGCCAAAAATATTTTCAGGTTTGGTACCGCTCGTGGCACGTAGGAGCGCAACCCGGGCTCGTCAGCCCCACCGGCTCAAGGGAGCCTGAATGTACAAGTAAGTCCAGTGGGTCGCTCACTACTTATCCTACCAGCGTGTAGCCCCGATGCGTTGTGGTCCTTGTAGTCAGCATCAGCGGGTGCGCCTCTGCCTGGGTCTTGAGGAAAAATCAGTCGCGTTGGCCATCCCTGGACACCGGTGTTTCGAGGTTGTTGCCTCTCGTCAGCAGGGAGTAGGAAAGTGTGAAGGGGTGCTGCGTAGGCTGCCAAAAATATTTTCAGGTTTGGTACCGCTCGTGGCACGTAGGAGCGCAACCCGGGCTCGTCAGCCCCACCGGCTCAAGGGAGCCTGAATGTACAAGTAAGTCCAGTGGGTCGCTCACTACTTATCCTACCAGCGTGTAGCCCCGATGCGTTGTGGTCCTTGTAGTCAGCATCAGCGGGTGCGCCTCTGCCTGGGTCTTGAGGAAAAAACAGTCGCGTTGGCCATCCCTGGACACCGGTGTTTCGAGGTTGTTGCCTCTCGTCAGCAGGGAGTAGGAAAGTGTGAAGGGGTGCTGCGTAGGCTGCCAAAAATATTTTCAGGTTTGGTACCGCTCGTGGCACGTAGGAGCGCAACCCGGGCTCGTCAGCCCCACCGGCTCAAGGGAGCCTGAATGTACAAGTAAGTCCAGTGGGTCGCTCACTACTTATCCTACCAGCGTGTAGCCCCGATGCGTTGTGGTCCTTGTAGTCAGCATCAGCGGGTGCGCCTCTGCCTGGGTCTTGAGGAAAAATCAGTCGCGTTGGCCATCCCTGGACACCGGTGTTTCGAGGTTGTTGCCTCTCGTCAGCAGGGAGTAGGAAAGTGTGAAGGGGTGCTGCGTAGGCTGCCAAAAATATTTTCAGGTTTGGTACCGCTCGTGGCACGTAGGAGCGCAACCCGGGCTCGTCAGCCCCACCGGCTCAAGGGAGCCTGAATGTACAAGTAAGTCCAGTGGGTCGCTCACTACTTATCCTACCAGCGTGTAGCCCCGATGCGTTGTGGTCCTTGTAGTCAGCATCAGCGGGTGCGCCTCTGCCTGGGTCTTGAGGAAAAATCAGTCGCGTTGGCCATCCCTGGACACCGGTGTTTCGAGGTTGTTGCCTCTCGTCAGCAGGGAGTAGGAAAGTGTGAAGGGGTGCTGCGTAGGCTGCCAAAAATATTTTCAGGTTTGGTACCGCTCGTGGCACGTAGGAGCGCAACCCGGGCTCGTCAGCCCCACCGGCTCAAGGGAGCCTGAATGTACAAGTAAGTCCAGTGGGTCGCTCACTACTTATCCTACCAGCGTGTAGCCCCGATGCGTTGTGGTCCTTGTAGTCAGCATCAGCGGGTGCGCCTCTGCCTGGGTCTTGAGGAAAAATCAGTCGCGTTGGCCATCCCTGGACACCGGTGTTTCGAGGTTGTTGCCTCTCGTCAGCAGGGAGTAGGAAAGTGTGAAGGGGTGCTGCGTAGGCTGCCAAAAATATTTTCAGGTTTGGTACCGCTCGTGGCACGTAGGAGCGCAACCCGGGCTCGTCAGCCCCACCGGCTCAAGGGAGCCTGAATGTACAAGTAAGTCCAGTGGGTCGCTCACTACTTATCCTACCAGCGTGTAGCCCCGATGCGTTGTGGTCCTTGTAGTCAGCATCAGCGGGTGCGCCTCTGCCTGGGTCTTGAGGAAAAATCAGTCGCGTTGGCCATCCCTGGACACCGGTGTTTCGAGGTTGTTGCCTCTCGTCAGCAGGGAGTAGGAAAGTGTGAAGGGGTGCTGCGTAGGCTGCCAAAAATATTTTCAGGTTTGGTACCGCTCGTGGCACGTAGGAGCGCAACCCGGGCTCGTCAGCCCCACCGGCTCAAGGGAGCCTGAATGTACAAGTAAGTCCAGTGGGTCGCTCACTACTTATCCTACCAGCGTGTAGCCCCGATGCGTTGTGGTCCTTGTAGTCCGCATCAGCGGGTGCGCCTCTGCCTGGGTCTTGAGGAAAAATCAGTCGCGTTGGCCATCCCTGGACACCGGTGTTTCGAGGTTGTTGCCTCTCGTCAGCAGGGAGTAGGAAAGTGTGAAGGGGTGCTGCGTAGGCTGCCAAAAATATTTTCAGGTTTGGTACCGCTCGTGGCACGTAGGAGCGCAACCCGGGCTCGTCAGCCCCACCGGCTCAAGGGAGCCTGAATGTACAAGTAAGTCCAGTGGGTCGCTCACTACTTATCCTACCAGCGTGTAGCCCCGATGCGTTGTGGTCCTTGTAGTCAGCATCAGCGGGTGCGCCTCTGCCTGGGTCTCGTTACTGAACCAACCTTTTGATGGGAAAACACTTTTCGGCACAGGGACAGATGAGGCCCTAGAAAAGATGAAGAAGGATACAGAAACGGCTAAATCAATGGGAGCATTGCAACAGCCGACACAAAGAGGTTCCTTTCGTAGATCCACCTATAGAGGAGGATCCAAAAGTACAGGTACAAACCAACAGCAAACCTCTTTTACACCTACATCACCCAGAGGTCATTCTAGAGGTGGATACAGGGGTAACAACAACAAGGGTAGAGGTCGCGGAAACAACAACAACCGCAACTCTCCAACCCCAAAACAGTGACTTCATAGAGCTTCCCCCAGACCATATAACACCGGTAGGGGGACGCCTATCACAGTTCCTACCTGTCTGGGAAAACATCACATCAGACAAGTGGGTAAGACAAATTATCCAACATGGTTATTGCCTAGAACTCACAGCTACCCCACCAAACATCCCCCCCAAACAGCGTCCAATGAAACAAGATCACCTGACACTATTAAAACAAGAAGTAATATCACTGCTAGAAAAGCATGCCATAGAGAAGGTTCCACAGCACCAACAGGGAACAGGAGTATACTCCCTATACTTCCTAATTCCCAAAAAGGACGGGTCTCTAAGGCCAATACTGGACCTAAGACCTCTCAACGCATACATAAATTCGGAACATTTCCACATGGTCACGCTCCAACAAGTACTTCCTTTACTGAAGAAAGGGGACTTTCTTTCTACACTGGATCTAAAAGACGCTTACTTTCATATCCCTATTCACAAAGCCCACAGGAAATACCTCAGGTTTGTGGTAGAAGGACACCATTATCAGTTCAAAGTCCTTCCATTTGGTGTCACAACGGCACCAAGGGTGTTCACAAAATGCCTGGCAGTGGTAGCAGCTCACCTAAGAAGACAACAAATTCATGTCTTCCCATACTTGGACGACTGGCTAATAAAAGCCAGGTCGCAAGAGGAGTGTCTGCAAGACACACAAAAGACAATTCAGCTACTACACCAGCTAGGGTTCACGGTGAACTACACAAAGTCACACCTACAACCAAACAAGGTTCAACAATATCTGGGGGCTACTATAGACACAGAAAAAGCCAAAGTGTACCCCAACCCAGTCAGGGTCCAAACAATGATTACAATCATTCAGAGATTTCAGCCACAACACTCACTAACAGCAAGAGTGTTCATGCAGCTATTAGGCATGATGTCATCCTGCATACTGCTAATACCATATGCCAAACTACAAATGCGTCCGCTACAAGAATGCTTAGCGACACAGTGGAATCAGGCTCAAGGGCAGATTACGGATCTGGTGTTGGTAGACGACCGCACACACCGCTCTCTGAAGTGGTGGAACAGAACAAACATTACCAAGGGGCGGTCGTTCCTAGAGCCAATTCCACAGGTGACAATAACAGCAGACGCATCGCTCACCGGATGGGGAGCACATATGGACAAGTACACAGTACAAGGAAGGTGGAGTGTGCAGGAAAGAACACTGCACATCAACTATCTAGAACTACTGGCAGTGTTTCTAGCATTGAAAGCCTTCCAGATACATGTTATCCACAAAGCAGTCCTGATCAGAACAGACAACATGACAGCAATGTATTATATTCAAAAACAGGGGGGGACGCACTCTCTCCAATTATCCAGACTAGCACAGGAAATTTGGAGATGGGCCATTCCTCAAAACATCTATCTGTTAGCCGAACACCTACCAGGAGTCCAAAACCAGATAGCAGACATCTTAAGCAGACAGTCAGAACAAATACACGAATGGGAACTGCACCAACAAATACTGCAGCCATTCTTCCAAAGATGGGGACAACCAGAGATAGACCTATTTGCCACTCATCAGAACGCAAAATGCCAAAGCTTCGCGTCCAGGTACCCACATCACCTGTCGCAGGGCAATGCGTTATGGATAAATTGGTCCAACAAATTTGCATACGCTTTTCCCCCTCTCCCACTAATCCCATTAGTGGTCAGGAAACTGCAACAACATTCAATGACCATGATACTAGTAGCACCCACGTGGGCAAGACAGCCGTGGTTCACCACGCTCTTGCAACTCTCACAAGTGCCACATCAAAAGCTACGAATTCTACCCATGCACCTTACACAGAACCATGGAGAAATAATGCACCCAGATCCAACTCAATTGAACTTAGCGATCTGGCTCCTGAAATCCTAGAATTTGGGTACTTAGATCTCCCCCCAAATTGCATGGAGATAATTAAACAAGCGAGACGTCCAACCACCAGAGCATGCTATGCAGCTAAGTGGAAGAGGTTTGCTATACACTGTACTAATAACAATATCAACCCTCTGGACGTATCAACAAGGGAGATTATTTGCTACTTATTACACTTACAGCAATGTAATCTAGCGTACACATCTATCAGAGTACATCTAGCAGCTATAGCAGCATACCTACAAAACAGGCAGCGCATATCACTGTTCAGAGTACCAGCGATAAAAGCATTCATGGAAGGTCTTAAAAGAGTCATTCCACCAAGATTACCACCTTCCCCAGTCTGGAACCTCAACGTAGTACTCACCAGACTAATGGGGCCACCCTTCGAACCTATGCATAGGTGCGAAATACAATTCCTTACATGGAAGGTGGCCTTCCTTATAGCCATTACCTCACTCAGAAGAGTAAGTGAATTACAGGCATTAACAATACAAGAACCATTCCTACAGTTACACCAGAATAAAGTGGTTCTTAGAACAAACCCAAAGTTCTTGCCTAAAGTAATTTCAGCATTCCACATCAATCAGCCAGTGGAATTACCAGTCTTCTTTCCAAAGCCACAGACGGTGGCAGAAAGGGCTCTACATACACTAGATGTTAAAAGAGCCATTTTGTACTACATAGAAAGAACACAAGACTTCAGGAAAACTAAACAACTATTTGTAGCATTTTCCCCAACACATAAGGGCAATCCTATCTCTAAAGCAGGCATCGCAAGATGGATTGTAAGATGTATACAAATATGTTACATTAAAGCAAAGAGAACGTTAACTGTTCCTCCTAGAGCTCATTCTACACGAAAACTAGGAGCATCTATGGCATTCTTAGGGAACATTCCCCTAGATGACATATGTAGAGCAGCAACTTGGTCTACACCACATACATTCACAAAGCACTACTGTGTTGATGTACAGGCTGCACAACAAGCCAGAGTGGGCCAAGCTGTATTAAAAACTCTATTTCAAACAGTTGCGACAGACACTGGTGACCACCGCTAGGGAGGTAACTGCTTTACAATCTATTCATAAATGTACCATCTGCAGCCCATATGCCTCGAACGGAATATGCTACTTACCAGTATGCATCTGTTCTTGGCATAGAGGGCTGCAGAGTGGTACATGCCCTCCCTGCCTCCCCGGGAACCTGTGTCTGTCCCAACATTATCTTATTTAGATACATTTACATGGGCATATCTTTATGTACTATACTACACTACTCCATCTAACCCTACTATGGCAAAACAATCTAAGGATGGAGCCGATGCCCATGCGCACTAACACCGAGAGGAGGAGTCACCTATGACGACAAAGACTTCTCCAGAAGAAAAACAAAGTGCAATCATCCGAGCCCAACACCAGATGGCGATCTATTCATAAATGTACCACTCTGCAGCCCTCTATGCCAAGAACAGATGCATACTGGTAAGTAGCATATTCCTTACCAGACATCCGCCTTCGTACGTGAGAAAAGCAGTAAACTGGGAAGAATAGAGAACATCCTCCATTCAGCTGGCACCATATTTTGCCACTGTAAGATACACTTTAACAGTGTGTGCCCATACAGTCTGTGGGGTTAGGAGGATCTAGTGGTTGTCACAGGGAAAGGTCACCGCAGTCTGTAGTGGTGGACATCGAAGAATTTGTGAAATGGAAAAAACTTCAGACGTCATCCCTGGGTGGGTGTACCGACTCATCACTCAGTGTGGAAAACACATAATGGACTTGAATATATATGAGAAGTGGAGCCAACATGACTTAAATCTATATATGAAAGTTTCAACTGACCCAACACTTGGACAACATCAACCTTATAGCTCCCCATCAATCCGGCTTCAGAAAAGATTGCAGCACTGAAACCGCAATCCTCACTGTCATAGACGATCTACACAAGTCACTTGACTCGGACCAATGCTGCCTTCTCATCCTCCTGGACCTCTCGGCTGCATTCGATACAGTCGATCACAAACTTCTCATCAGGGTTCTACAAGAAAGGGCTGGTCTTGAAGAGACGGTCCTCCATTGGTTCTCTTCCTTTCTCCACAACCGTTCACAAACAATAAAAATTAAAAACTTCGAGTCCGACCTCCATCCTGTTAACATGGGTGTTCCACAAGGGTCAGTGCTCTCCCCTCAGCTTTTCAACATTTACATTGAACCCCTTACCACTCTACTCAGGAAATCCAACCTTCTTTTTCACTTATATGCTGATGACACGAAGTTATATCTGGAAACCACCTCCATTGACAACATCCAGAGACTCAACGCCACGCGCAGAGAGGTACAACATTGGCTCTCAAGTAACCACCTGAAACTCAATCAAGAGAAAACGAAAGTACTCCTCATCTCAAACAAAGACGAAAACCCCCAAATTGCAGAATGGATCGAAGCTATTGACGCCCTCAATGGTAACCTCACCCTGGCAGATTTGGTAAAATCTCTAGGTATCACCCTAGACCCGAAACTGGACATGAAAAAACACATTACAAGATCCGCTAAAAGTACCTTTCTCAATTTGAAATTACTGTACAAAATAAAACCCTTCCTCCCGCCCAAGGACCTTCAACAAGCCACCCAAGCATTGGTCCTCCCCAGAATCGGTTATGGGTTTGCAGCCCTGACTGGCACAGCAAAATCCCACCTCTCCTCCCTGAAAACAATCTTTAATGCTTTAATGCAGCAGCCAGAATGGTCACTGGAACTAAGAAATTCGAACACATCTCCCCTGCACTCAGAGAACTTAAATGGCTCCCAATTGAGTTGCGAGCCACCTTCAGAGCAGCCTGCCTCACGCGCAAAGCCCTGCACACAGGCAAACCAGAATACCTGGCCGCCAAACTCAAAAGGGCCGGCCAGTTCAGGAACCTCAGGAGCTCCAACACTCTGCTACTCATCCCGCTGAAAACTCGCAAACAAAAAACTGCGGCCAGATCGTTTGCTAGAAACGCCCCCAAAATCTGGAACTCCATCCCCCCCACATCAGAACAATCCCCTCGTTTCCAAAATTCAAAAACCTGCTCAAAGTCCTCTTCCTCGACTGCTCTCGAGTGAACCGATAGGAGCCATGGAAGTACCTTAGCCTGCACTCCATCCAACTTTAATTATGTGACCGGTGACACTGACTCTGGTCAAAAAAACTTTTTTGATACTAGTCTTCTTTGATCAAGAAAACTTTTTGGATACACGTCTTGTTTGACCTGCACCCTCCATGCTCCTTCTGCTTGATCACTCCTTCGATCTATATCCGGCGCAAACCCTTATGTTCTACTATATTCTCTGTACTGCCTATTTGCACACAAGTTACTTGCTGTGAAGCGCGCTGATACCCTTGGGTCCAGCTAGTGCTGTTTAAAACTCCTAAAATAAATAAAGTTACATCTTAAGGCAGCAAGGTTAGAACCATTGACAAAGCCAGTAGGTCCAAAAGGCGGAACCAGTTAACTTTGCCAATGCTTGTTTCACTTTGCAAAGGAGGAACAGGAAAGTGTTTTTGGATAGCAGAGCTGTTTGGTCTTAAACTTGTTTCTTCATATCGCTCGTACATATTTGCTAAATGTTACACAATAGAAAGCAAGCATTGTATTTATATTAACATGTTTTGCTTTAATTTGGAGAGTATTTCCTATCCCACACAGAAGTAGAGCAAATCAGCGTTTATTGATTTTATGAAAGTTACTTTTACTTCATCATGCAAAAATCTATGTTTATATGATTACCTCCAACTTGTGCAAGGCAGCTGTCCATCATTTCCTGGTTAGTCCATTCCGCTCTCAAACCTTTATTTATTACTGTGTTTTGTCCAAAATCGTCTTGCATATACTCCCCTTCCACATTCTAGAAGTATTTAATGACTCTTCTTAGGACTCTCCTTCTCTACGGGTAAAATAACAATCCTTTCCTAACAGTTATGTATGTTGTTCCTGCGGTAATCATTGCATTAAAGTTCCTATGTAACAAGTCTCTTCTATCTTTGTTCTCCATTGGCAGATTGTAATTAAGAAAAGAGAACCACTTAATTTTGCAGTCCCAGATGGAAACACATTATTCTCCAGCAGACTTGCAGCACCCACCCTAGATATTCCATTCATGAATCAGTCTGTAAGTAACTAGTTTTCTGTTCTTTTTAACCATTATTTTTATTGTACCAGAGTTCCTAAATTGAGATCTTTACATGTGGAATATTGTATTGTGCAACACAATATTGTAATTGAATTTATAAAATGCTGTGTTTCTGATGGATAGTTCTACCTGCAGATTTATCACCTTCGAACATCTGAGGCCAGTCTTGATCCGGAATTCTCCATCACTGATTGTACGCACAGACTTCAGCTAAACACTAGGGTCATACTGATGTTACTTGCTCCCTGACATGATTTACTGTTTTTTTCCTAGGGCTTTCGATGCAGGTCTGTAGCTTCTCTTAACTCTGAGGTGAAAAGCTTCTGGTTTTCAAATTGCTTTTGTTGCTGCACTAAAAGCCCCTCCCCTCCCAACTTAAAAAGTCAGGGTTTAAGCCCTGCAATACTGATGACTTGTTATGGTGTCTCTTCTCCAAACACAACTCTTCTTTGTGGGCCCTTTGTTCCTGCATGAACCGCAAAGCCATCAAAGAGATTGAATCCAAGCTTTTGATGACTCATGCTAGAGATGGATCTAGGGGTCAAAAAGTATCCTAGTGAAGGTCGAGAGCCAAAATGCGATCCAGGTCCCCTTATCCCTCCCCTTTGTCTAAATATTCAAATGAATGAAGAGGCACAATAAAAAATAAAAAATACTCTCACCTCCAGTACTGAGGTTAATTTGGACACTGGAATAGTTGCAGTTCCTGGTGCAGGATGCCGGCCTAGCCTTCTTTCTCTAAGTCATGACATGTTCAAGAGAGTTGCAGTTCCTGCTGGTGTGTCTGTTGGCTCCCTGGAATTTTTTAGTATTCCATGCGGAGACCTTCCTTTGGTGCTGCAAGTTTTTCTCCTCTGGCTTCCCGGCCTTGGTCCTCTGGCAGGCTGTTTGCTAGAGCCCCTCACTCAGATGCTTGGGTCAACTCCATTGCCACCTCCGGCTCCATTTACTGTGCCACCACCACCTCGAGTGGCATCTGAGTCCTCCTCCGCCATTTCCTCTTACACATCTTTCAGTTATCACATACCGCATTCATATCTATTGCAAGAGAACATTTTTATATACTTCTTTAATTAGAGATCATTTCATCATTTACACAGCAATACTATATAATCACAATTCTTTCCAGCCCAACAATCCAGCAAGGCAGATGCGAGATATAAGCTTGCAACGGACTATCTTGCTTATTCCAAACGGACTATCTAGCTTATTTCCAAATTATAGTTTGCTAATAGCCGAGAAAGCCTTTGCTGAAACCCGGGGGATTAGGATCCAGCCAGGCAGATGCGAGATATAAGCGAAGGATCGCCATACCGATAAACACTAATTCTTCTCCAGGCTTCCCCTGCATGTCCTGGGCTACCTCCAAGTCGTATCAAGGTCGGAGAGAGAGAAGAGTCAACTTCTAAAGCCTCCTTAAAGAAGTTGGTAATCTCTTGTTTTAGTTTACTAAGTGCATCACAGGAGGCAAAGATATAACTAAGATCTGCCTGATATAATGTGCACCGGGGGCAGACAGTTCCTCTCCCCGTCCCCTATTTAGCGATCCTTTTTGGGTTGTAATATAATGAGAAGCATGATTTATAGTATTGAACCTGGAGTTGGGCTAGGATTAAAATATTCTGTGCAAATTTGACAGAGTAAATAAATAGATTTTCCAGGATTCCAGTCTCCGCTTTCCACTTTAATGCCCGATCTTCCATGTCATCTAACATTAGTGAATTAAGTAAGTTATAAACCACTCCAATAGATAAATCTCTATTCTTTCTTAATGTATCTGTATCGTTATTAGCCACACCTATTGGACCCCCCTTCTTATTTATAAAATCCTGAATTTGCTGATATTTGTAAAAATCCCTCTGATCTAGCTCATACCATTCTTTAAGATTTTCAAAAGAGACCAGTCCTGTTGGGAAAAAAAGGCTCCAAGCTTAGTCAAGCCTGCGTCGCCCCATCTTTTAATGATTGGGCCTTTAAACATTTCAGGTAAATTGGGGTTATTACAAAGTGGTGTGTAGTCATTCATATGCCCCAAACCGGTTAGTTTCCAGACTGACTGATTTTATAATTCTATACCCCCCTTGCAGTGTTTTAAAGTGAACTTTTTTATTGTGATTGTCATTTAAATATCGCCAGACCCAGCCCCACGCTTCTACCCCCATTACGAGTTCCAGCGGGGTCGGTACTTCTTCTGTTGCATTATCACTTGGCTTCTCTTGTACAAGAACTAGGTTATATAGTAGTGTAGTGGCCCAGCAAAAAAGTCTAATATTTGGTAGGGCCAGTCCTCCCCTTTTCTTAGGTAAAGAGACCTATTTATATGCCCTTCTTGGCTTGGCGTATGCCCAGATAAATCGGAAAAATAAAGCCTCAATTTCTTTTAGACAGTTAGTGGTAAATTCCAGCTGGATTGCACACAACAAGTATAAAAACTTGGGAAAACATAACATTTTGATAATATTACATCTGACGATAATGGATAAGTGTAAATTATGTAATCTTACCAGGTCTGATTTCGTTTTAGCAATTAGTGGCTCAACATTATCTTTAACAATATTGTTGATATTTGCAGAGAGATCGACACCGAGATATGTTGCAATTTTTAACTTCTCGAACATCATTAATCGTTACGTTCTTATTACAGATTTGTGTTTTGCTACGATTAAGGGAATATCCCGAGAGTGTCCCGAATCTCGCCGCTTCTACTTTGATTTCAACGATAGCCGTTTCGGGATTGGGAGTCACTAGAGCAATATCATCGGCGTATGCCAAAACTTTGGTTTCCCAACCATGGGTTACGATAGGCCTAATGGCCCTAATAGTAGAGGCGAGCTCAGTCATTCCTTAAATATAGGATGCCACACCCTCACACCACGGACGTCTCCAGGAAACTGTGCTAGGGGATTGTGGATAAGCACAAGCACTTTTCAGGGTTCTCGTGAATAAGAACTAGACCAATCATTGCTGGTGCCATGTTGCTGGGATTCTGTACAAATACAGAACGATGATTGTTGTGGAGCCAAATCTTTCCTTGCCTCCATTGAGACATCAGAGAATTCAATGGCAGCCAGCACTTGGTCAAACCAATCGGATGTGGACATAGGGCAGGATTCGCCATCGCCAGCGGTGGAGCTGCACATGATGAAGATGGGCCCAGAGTGGTTGACCTGAATCTGCCCATGATGTAAAGCTGTGAGTGTCTCCTTGCCAAAGCAATCTGATGGTGCCAGGTTTAGTCCTGCGATCCCCTTCCTGCCGCCCACTCCTATGAAGGTGATAACTGACTAGGATGGCCGGCTGGAGGGTATCAGCATCTGAAGGAGTCCTCTGCGGTTGTAAACCCCAGCCCCATGTGACGTGCTTGGCTCCAAGCAGGGCTCCGAGGCGATCCCCGGTGGTTGGTCCGGCCCCTCCTCTACCCACGTACACCAATTGAACGCCAAGAGGGGCAGGGGGGTTGCGTAGATGATCAGGGAAGATACAGTACATGAGGCGCAGGTGTTTTTGGTGGGAGCAACAAAGAGGTGGCTGTTGCAGTACTGTTGGCACATCAGTGCGTGACTGACGGGACTCAAAATGTGCATCACAGAGGTGGAAGGCTATTTGTTGTGGTGCAGTGGCCTGCTCAGTTCGTGCCAATATGACTAAGTCCAGCAAGTCCCCACACACGTACCTACATGAGCACCGATAGGAGGGGAAATTGAGTAAGTCCTGCCTGGGTACAGGAAAGTTCAGCGGGCCCCAGCCAAGGTCAAGCAATGTAGGGTAAGTGTGAAGACTAGCCTGAGCCTCCGGGTACAATAGAAGGAGGGGAGCAAAGAGTAAGTTTATTCTGGGCCCTCAATGCAATGATGCAGAGCAGGAGAGGCCCATGAGGGAGGATCCAGGCTTAGCTGAAGTGCAAGAAGTGCAACCGTGTCCAAGTCCCTAGGGCAGCGGTCTGTGGCCAAAGCATGCCAGCGTGCACCTGAAGCAAGGGGGAAGAGAAGTAACGCAGGGCATTGCGTTGGTCGGGGGCATGGTCAGATGGCAATGGCCCACTGGGTGGCCCATGCTCAGCAAAGTCAAAAGCCTTGATGTAGCGTACTCACTGTGGCCAAGACTGCTCGCTGTGTTGTGGTGATCCCCAGCTGGGGCGGCGTCCCCACCCGGGGCAGGCCGCTACTGGATGTGTCGGCCTTCCCTACATTTGGAGCTCTGACTTTCGGGAGAAGGTAAAACCAAAGGGGATGACGGACGGAGTGTTGAACATTGCAAGCACGCACCCCCTGTCAACTGATCCAGGTTTAATCCATCATCTTTCTTTAACTCACTCCGCCACCCCAGTTCATACATGGCCATGTGCAAATCAGTCTGACCCTGTGCCTCATGGGAACAGTCCAGCCTGAACTGCCAAGCCATGTCTTCCCTGAACCGGAAACAAGCATCCTAGGACCAGTTTCTGGCTAATCAGCCGTCATCATCCTGGCTAGCTTGAATCCAGTGGCAAAGTGAGCAAGGGACCCACGTCTGGGCATACCATGCCAACTTAGGGCGAACAAAGCAAAACCAAAGGGGATGACGGACGGAATGTTGAACATTGCAAGCACTCACCCCCAGTCAACTGATCTGGGTTTAATCCAGCATCATTCTTTAGCTCACTCCGCCACCCCAGTTCAGACATGGCCATATGCAAATCAGCCTGACCCTGTGCCTCATGGGAACAGTCCAGCCCGAACTGCCAAGCCATGTCTTCCCTGGACTGGAAACAAGCATCCTGGGACCGGTTTCTGACTAATCAGCCGTCATCAGCCAGGAATGGCTTGGTGAGCAAAAAAACGATGGATTTAAGCCCAGATCTCTGTACTGGGGTAAATGTATGACCTTGTTCTGCATTCTGTTCATCAACTGTTTTTTTTGCATTTGTCACCCCGAGTGGGACAGGTATGCTCAGACGTGAGTCCCATGCTCTCCATGCCACTGGAATCAAGCTATCCTGGCTGATGAGGCCTGAAAGCCCAAAACCGGTCATAGGATGCTTGTTACAAGTCCAGGGAGGACCTGGCTTGGCAGTTCGGGCTGGACTGTTCCCATGGGGCACAGGGTCAAGACTGATTTGCATATGGCTGTGTTCAAACTGGAATGGCATGGTGAGCAAAAAAACGATGGCTGTAGGCACAGATCTCTGTACGGGGTGGCTGTATGACATTGTTCTGCATTCTGTCCATCAACTGTTGTTTTTGCATTTGTCTCCCAGGAGAAGTTTAGCATGATTGTGTGGGCAGGTGTCTCCTCGGTTACACACTCGCTAGTCCGTGCTAGTCAGGGGTTACGCTGCAAAAGGGAAGGAGCGAATGCATTCCGGTATTGTCCTCTCCTGGAGACCCCAGTCCTCGTAGCCTCAACCGGGGCAGGCTCCAAAGATGGGTCTTTTTCCCTGGGGGCAAAGGCTGCAGCCCATCCCATGCCGATCAGGGCCTGGGTGCTGGACCTGTTGTCTGGAATCTGGGTGCAAGAGCCTGCCTGGCATAACAAAAGTCTCTGCTGAAAGATGCAATGGGTCCCCTCACATATAGGCAGTCCCTAACCGTCCAAGGAGGGCCAAACCCAGATGACTGATGATTTGCGGGCCGGTGAGCGAAGCTTCAAAGAGTCACGTTCGACATTGTGGCTGGCCTAGCCATGCCCCCGTCGCACCCCACCAGATGACACTACCTCCTTTACGGTGGCCTCATTCAATAAGGTCAGCATGCATGGGGATGCCATTGAGGAAGATTTCCTGCTGGAAAAGCTCTCCTCCTCACAGCGCTGCATGCAGTTCCACCCAATGCTGAAAGGCACGCTAAAACCAGCCTTGGACATCTTTAGAGAGCCAGGCACAAGCCTGTGCAATCACCCCTATGGTAGGCACAAAACATACAAGGCCTCCCATTCTGATCCACTCTACATCTGGGGTTAAACCCCCCCCCCAATCCCCACCCCAACTCCTTGAAGGTGCATACGGTTCGCAAACGAGCCAACGTACAGGGTACCGGCAACGTGCCACCATCGTAGAAAGAAAAAAAGCATATTGACACAGCTGAAAATCGAGTTGCTGCACAATCTGACTAGAGCAGCTTATTGCATACTGTCCTACTAGACAGCTAAGGTCCAAAACACTGCATCAACTAGTGGTACCGCGGACTAGGACTGTCACCTGGGGAGACAGACGTTCACGGTTACAGCTGCTAGACTCTGGAACTCCCTTCTGCTAGTGATTAGATCAACTCCCTCTCTTCTTCAATTCAGGAAATTGCTGAAGACCTGGTTGTTCGACCAGTAACTTTCTCGTCTCCAATTATCACAGATAGAATTCCTCCCGTTTCTTCACTAAGACACTAACCGAAGTCATAGCGCCAAGACACCCACGGGCAATCGTTGCGCTTTACAAATTGCAATAATAAATAAATAATAAACCACTGGCACAATTCAGCTCAATCGGCCTGCTTTCCTGACACGAATGGGCCCACATGGACAAGATGGAGGAACTCCTCCAAAATCTGTCAAAGGAGTATTGCACGAGAGGGCATGAGCTAGTGTCGGAAGGAAGCCCATTTTGAACTCCACAATCAGATGTGCCATTGATAGTGCCAACACCACCAATAAGGACATCAATTCAAGCGTGCTCATAGTCGAACGTCCAACAGCATTTCCACAACCCACCATTTGATGGGCAACACCTATTCGGGCGATGCTTGAAAAGATGTTTTAAAAAAGACATGGAGACCGCAAAGGCAATGAATGCGCTGCAGACGTCCACCCCTTGTGGTCCCTTTTGCTAGTCCACCTACGATGGTGGCCCAAGACACCTCCTCAGACTCTGCCACTTCCTTCCAGTGCCAGCAGGCTCGGGAATCTTCCCCAAGAGGCTGCTTCTGAGGGGCATACAGTTCCAATGGTAGAGGAAAAGACGGTTCCCCCAAAGAACCTGCTCCACCAAGCCATGACTTGCTTCCTCCTCCCCAAACCACATAACACCTGTCAGGGGTCGACTTCAGAGGTTCTTCCCCACTTTGCAACACGTCACCTCCAAACAGTGTGTATTCGACATCATTCAGTGCAGGTACTGTTTGGAGCTCACTTCCATGCCTGCCAACATACCACCCTGCAGACACGTACTTCTGCTCCGGCAACAGGTTCAAGCACTCCTCTTAAAGAGGCATAGTGCCTGTGCCACAGCATCTACATGGCACAGGGGTGTATTACCTTTACTTCCTCATTCCCAAAAAGGACACGTCCCTCAAACCTATTCTGGACCGCAGGCCCCCTGAATGAATATATCCGATCAGAACATTGCCACCTGTTAACTCTTCAGGATGTCCTTCTACTGCTACATGCCTTCACTCTACCTCTAAGATGCCTACTTCCGCATCACATTTCATCCAGAACATTGTTTCTACCTCCTGTTTGTGGGGAAAGTGGCAACCACTATAATTTCAAGGTGCTGCTGTTCAGGATCACAACCGCACTTCCAGTGTTTTCAAAATGCCTCACAGCGGTAGCCACGTACTTGCGATTACAGGACATCCCTATATTCCTTTACCTGAAAAATTTGTTGATAAGGAGAGCAACACAGCAACAGTGTCGCTCACTCTGCCAGGCCACAATAAACCTCTTATACGACCTTGGGTTTACCACCAATGCTGCGAAGTCCCACCTTCATCCCCATCAGATTCAATCCTATCTTGGGGCAGGCCTCAATTCAGAAGTGAGCAAGGCCTATCCTAACCCTGCAAGGGTGCAGTCCTTCCATGTGTTGCTCCCTCTTTATCAGCCAGATGAACAAGTCATATTTCGGACAGTCATGCACGTACTCAGAATAATGGCTTCTGGCATTGCCATAGTCTCCCACGCGGGATTACAGATGCGCCTTCTGCAAGAATGCTTAATCCATCAATGGTCTCTAGCGGATGGTCATTGGGGCGATTTGGTGTTGATCAGCTGCCACACATACCGCTCTCTGCAATGGTGGAACACCAGCAATTTGTTGCATGGGCAGCCTTTATTCGACCCAGTTTCTTGAATTAACGTTACAACAGACGCATCTCTTACTGGGTGGGGTCCGCATTTACAAGACCTGACTGTTTAATGCCAGTGGAAACGGGGTCTCTGCATCAACTATCTATAGTTGTTAGCCTTCCATCTAGTGCTGAAATCCTACCTTTGCTACATTATGAGTAAGGTAATCGCCGTGTGGATGGACAAGATGGCAGCCATGTACCACCTACAGAAACAGGGCATCACTTGCTCTCCCCAGCTCTCACAGCTAGCCCAGGCCATTTGACGGTGGACTCTCCACCACAGGGTCCATATGCTGTTGCAGTGCCTTCTGGGAGTAGACAACGACTTTGCATATCTCCTCAGCAGGATGCAGCAACAAGTCCACATTTGGGAACTGCACCTACGAGTCCTCCTCCAATACTTCCAGCAATAGGGATTCCCCAACGTGGACCTCTTTGCCATAGCAGAAAAACCAAAAGCCCAAACTTTATCTTCAGATTCCCATACCCACAGTCCATGAGCAATGCACGATGGAGAACTGGTAAGGGATATTTCCCATGCTTTTCCGCCTCTCCGTCTCCTTCCGTTTGTGGTTCGGAAGCTTCGACAAACCTCGCTCAACCTCATCCTGGTGGCTCCCATCTTCGTTCACCGCTCTCATTGAGCTCTCGGTGGTGCCACACAAGAGTTTCCCCAGCAGGCCGGACCTTCTCATGCAGAAGAGTGGAGAAATTAGGCACACCAGGAGCCTCAACCTTGTGATCTGGCTCCTGGAGTCTTAGTTTGGTTATCTCAGCCTACCTCCCGAATGCATGCCCGCTACTAGAGTTTACTATGCTGCCAAATAGAAAAGGTTTGACTGTTACTGACTTTAAACACACATTGACCCCTTAGCAGCTAGCGTCCAGGATATTGTCTGTTACCTACTACACATCCAGACCTGTGGACTAGCAGGCACTTCTATCCAGCTCCATGTACTGCTCTGGCTGCTCATCTCCAAAATAAGAAATATATTTCCCTCTGCAGGATTCCTGTTTTCAAAGCTTTAATGGAGGGTCTCAAAAGGGTCTTTCCTCCAGGGGTCCCCACGGCCCCAGTGTGGAATCCCCATATTAGACACAGATGGTTGATCCAGTTGTGTAGGAACCTTGGCACAACACACTGTAAAGAAGCATTCGGGCTACTAAAATATAATAGTGAACTTTTTATTGTCTGTTCAGTATCACGTGTTTTAAGTTCCAAGTGGTGGGCTAGAATGAATTTTCTTGAAATTTAACCATGGGCTAAGCTATGTGATTCTCACAGTTTTAAACCCAAATACATTTTTAATTCACAATTGTTTATCCTGACTTTTAGCTTTTTTTTAAATGTGTTTTAGCATTGTTTGCATTTATATGTGGTTTTTCTTTTATGGTGTACACACCAAAATAAAGACAGAAAAGATCATGATGAATCTCAATATGGTCCATACAAGTCTTGTGGGTCTTCCATTTTAACAACTGATGCATGCCCTCTCCTGGTGGTTTTTCTAGCATCTTGCCTGAGCGTGTCCGTGAGCTCCAGACTTTAACTTTGGAAGAACCTTTCTTTCAGGTTCACAGGTTGTCCTTCGCACTAGCCTTAATTCCCTCCTTAAGGTGGTCTCTCCTTTCCACCTTAATCACTCTATAGAAATCCCATTTTTCTTTCCTGAATCTGACTCTGTTGCAGAACACGCCCTCCATACCTTAGGCATTAAGGACCCGGAATATACTATGTAGACAGGAGAAAAACCCTTCCAGAAAAACCTTCAGTTCTTTTTTGCCATTTCCAAACCTCATAAAATCAGGGGTAACCAGATGGATAGTCAAATGTACACAAACATGTTATGCAAAAGCCAAGAGGGTTTTGCCTACTCCTCCTCCAAAAGCCCACCCTACATGCAAAAGGGGCCTCTATTCCCTTCCTCCGGAAAATTGCTTTAGCTAATATCAGCAAAGCAGATTCTTGGTCTACACCACACACTTACACAAAACACTATAGTGTGGATCTACTAGCACGCCAACAAGCCAATGTTGGCCAGGCTGTACTCCGTACACTATTTCAGGCTACTGCAACACCCACAGACTTGCCACTACTTTCGGTAGGACTGCTTTACAGTCTATGCACAGCATGTGTGTCCAAAACCACACAAGCCTCACATGGAAAATGTTACTTACCTTGAAAGTATCTGTTCATAGCATGTAGTGCTGTGGATTCATATGCACACAACCTCCTCCCGGGAAGCCGCTGGAGTTGCACTTATTCCTAATGACTTCTCTTGCATAGTTCCCTCTCTTCCTAGGCCTCTGCAAATCCTAAAATTATTAATGAACCTGCAGATCTAGTGACTTAAATATTGCACTTGACTTAATTATAATGATCTTGACCCATAAACTGGTTTCAAATTATATGATCCTGGGCAAATATATTAATTCACTGAGCTGCCGTTTTGCTCTTTCTCGCAATAGAGCACCTTCAAATATGCCAGTTCACCATGTCTGCTGTATGAAATACTACTTTATTTGGTTTAGTAGACTGAACTTTTGCTCCATTTATAATACAAATGTAGCCACACATAGGATACAGAGCTGTCCCTCTTGGTTAAACTGTAATTATCTGATTTTCCATTGAAATGGCCACAACGTTTACTGATAAAACTATTTAGTGAATAATGTTTGGAAAACGAGTTTGTGAAATATTTGTCATTTGGACATCACCAAGTAAAGTGTTCTGATTTCTTTTGATCCAATTTAAATCTGTTTGCATCACACTTATGAATTACAAAAAAATGATTTTGCAATTCCTGATATATTTTGAAATACTTGTACTATTCACTTACAAGCTGTTAAAATGTTGTGTGTCCGGAAAAAAAATGACATCTTACTGCCTTCTGTTTCACAATGATAGAAAGCTCAATTAACAAAAAACTTAAACTTTTTTAAGAGAAAGAAAAGTAAACACTTTTTCTGGATAAGATAAGAAACAACAAATAAAAAGACAAACTGACATTTAACATCTATCCTTGAACAGACAACAAACGTGTCAAGTTAAAAATAAGAATCTGATAGAGACTACTAGCCGCAGATTCCTTAACGTAGAATTCTCCCCAGGCGTGAGACTGGATCCGGAAACTTTTTGCCACAACATCCCTGCGTGCCGGGGGACTGCATCAGGCGACTCCGCCCAGGCGTTGTTTGAGTACGTGACGTCAGCGAGGTCACATAAGTCCCACCACAGCGCTCCTTCGTCAGTTTTTTCCTTTTCCGCATGCAACGTGCATCCGGATCGTGCTCTGGCCTGTTCAGGCCTTTTCCCTTTCGCTTCTTGCGTGTGTGTGGGAACAGTGTGCGAATGCGAGTACTCGTCTTGTGCGTGCCAGATGTCGGCAACGGATCCTCACCCCATCTGCATGTGGTGTTTGGGGGAACACCACGACTCCACTGATTGTGAGGCGTGCCAGCAGATGAAACTGAAGTTTCTCTCAGCTCACATGTCCAGATCGGCGTCGTCACCACGCCCGGCCCCTGCGGAGGGTTTTCGGAACCGCTGCCTCCGTTGTTGACATCGTCCTTCTCCCATGCCGCAAGAGCGTTTCTCCCTTGTCGGTAAGTGTTGCATTTTGTCCCCAAGGGCTGGTTCCCTGCCTGTTGGGGGCGTGGGCTCCCCGCAGGTGGTGTGGCCCGCGTGACGTCCCCCTATCCGCCGTTTCCCGTTGTGGGGTCGACTAGAGCCCATATGGAGACATATGCGGCGGCTTTGCAGGCCTCGCTGGCTTCTCCTCCTTCCACTCCTGGGACGTCAGCGGATCCCTTGCAGTGTGCGGACCCTCCGCGGCGTTGCTGGCAGCTCCAGCCCCGCCGCCAACTGGTTCAAATCCAGGTTCAGAGAATGTGGTGCCGTTGAGGTGCGGCCCTTTGAGGGGGTCCCTCCTTCGGGTCACGGCGCCTCTGCTTTGCCGCAAACTCCTGCGGAGTCCCTGTGGTGTCGCAGGAGGTTTCCGGGACTCAGGTCGAACCCCCGAGTCCCACTCGGTCTTCGGGACGGGTGGTGGCCTTGGCCGAGGTGATGCCCTTCTCGTCCAGTCACAGGACGAGGTTGGCGGGGGACCCCTCGTCCTTCCCCGGGTCCCTCTCGCCCCTCCACGCAGGCGGCTGCCTCGTCGGTCGGGTCGACGCCTTTCCGGCACCGTTCCCTCACAGCCCCGGCTCCGGCACAGCCCCGATCTCCTGCGCCGAGCGCTGTAGCTGAGGTCATTCCGGCGTCTCCCCTGGTGTCGGACGACGATGTCCTGCCTCAGATTGCAGACTCTTCGGCGCCAGGCCGACATCGGCCGTTGACTCGTCCTCGATGCCTCTTCTCCAGAGGTTCGTGCTTGCTGGTGTCATCCTCACCGGAGACGAGCCGACACGTCGCAGCTTTTTCCCCGACATCGTCTAAGGAGAGCTCCTCGCCGTCACCGCGGCCGCGGTCTTTGCCGGAGGCGCAGCAGGTCCCCCACTCCTCGGTCCCTCTTCCTCCTTTCCGGACCTGGCACTTCCTTCATCCAGTTGGATTGGGGGACGGCCGCCTTAACTTGCAGCCGTCACCTACTGAGGAGCTGCTTTCCCTCCCGCTGGGTCCTACGGAGGCGGGTGCGGCCTTCGCTCACGCTGTTTCCACGGCTGTGGGAATTTTGCACATGGGTGATCCAGCTGCCCATTTCCCCACAAATCATCTTATGGAGTTTCTCCATCAGGGCTCTGGTGGTAGGGAGCTGCTGCTTCCCTTTAAGGGTTCGCTCCATTCTTCTCTTTTGGGGACTTGGGGCCGTCCCGCCACGGGGGACCCGGTGTCCCAACACCTTCTGCACCACCACCATCCGGCGCCTCGTGATCCGATGTGTCTTTCCCTCCACCCCTCTAGCAGAGGCCCTCTTTTGCAGAATACCTTTCCCTCTCCGCCGCCACTTCACGGGAGGCCCGCTGGCTGGACTCCTGGAGGTTCAATATATTCGCCTCAACCAGTGCGGCTCTGCGGGCCCTTAACACGCTGTTTTGCAAGGGCCACTTCTAGCTTGTGGGACTCGGCGGAGTCCCTTATGTCTGCCGTTTCTCAGACTGGTGCCTATGTTGATTTGAGCAAAAACAACAGTTGATGGACAGAATGCAGAACAATGTCATACATTCACCCCAGTACAGAGATCTGGGCCTAAATCCATCGTTTTTTTGCTCACCACACCACCCCAGTTTTGCAGCGTGAATCTTTCTGGATTCACTATGCTGTGCATTATTCCGCGGTCTTGTGGTTGGGTCCGGATTCGTAGTCTTTTCTTTGTTTTTCTTTTTTTTTTTTTTCGTAGCCCAGGTGGGGGTCGGCGTCACACCTCCTGGGTGTATTTCCGGTGACGTCGGCATGCTTCCTGCGGAAGCTCCCACTCTTGGGCGCCATCTTCAGATTCTTTTTTTCTGCGGTCGGGTCTGGATCGTTCCCGTTTGGGCTCCAGACATTTTTGGAGAAAGAAGAAAGAAAAATACAGAAATTACAAAGAAAGTCATCTGAAGACTCCAGGGGACTTCATCGACGAGGAGTCAGCAAAGGAAAAGGCGAATTCATAGAGATCCTCGACGACCGTCGACGAACACGCGACCAGGGAGGCCCTGAGCGCTCGATGATGGACAACACGCCGTTCAAGTTCTGCCGTAACTGCCACCACAAGTACGCGCAGAAGGACCAGCACCCGGTATGCAACCTTTGTCTACCGGTGAATCACGAAAGCGAGGACTGCAACGCCTGCTTCGCCTTTGCCCCGAAGACCCTTCGTGTGAGAGAGAGACAGAGGGTAGCGCACGCCACCCTGCAAGGGAAGGGACCGACTCCGTCCCTCTACGATCTGGGGATGTCTTCCGAGGAAGAGGACAACGCTGCCCCCGAAGACGACTGCTACACGGTCGTAGAGACTGACTACACGAAGACTTCTGATAAGGTAGGAGACTCTCCGGCCCCCAAGAACCAGAGAGACTCTGAGTCTCGAAAAAACGAGGGCGAAGCCGCCGACGCCGAAACACCAGGCGTCCGTGAGTACTCACAGGCCCAGCGGATCCTCTGAGAAGGAGTCCCCGGCGCCGAGAGCTGTTGAACAGCAGAGGTTGTCGAAAATCGTCCCCGAAAAGGATCGATCGACGCCGAGGGACAAGGACCCAAAACTACCGACGCCGACCAGAGACCCAAAATTCGGTTCGACGCCGACGTCGAAAAATTCGGCACCGAAAGGCACGGCGCCGAGCCAACCGCCGAAAAGAGCGGCCGAACCATCCGACGCGGAACACGCGGCCGAGATGGAGAAAAAGAGAAGGCGCCTCGAGGCCGAAATGGAAAACATCGTGCAGCGGAAGAAAGAATTTGACGCAAAGATGAAGGCCTTCATGATCCCTCAAAAGACCAAGCCACCGGTGGTGGAGGTGGTCGAGGAGGAAGACGAGGTCGCCGAAGAACAAGACCCGGACGTTGAGGTGGTCGACGACCAGGAAGAGTACGAGAATCCCTACGATACTTAGAACTATCGGGAGGAAGAGGACAGCAGGACGGACGCAGAGTCGGCCCCCTCTGACTTACAGGAGGTGGATTACCTGGATGTCGAGACCGACAGCCCAGAGGAGGCGGTCGAAACGTATCCCTCGAGGCCCTCGCCGCCGGACGACATCGGGGCCTACAACTCGGTGATAAGGTCTGCCGCAGCGGCATTCAAGCTCAAGCTCGACGAAGAGAAGCAGAAAGCAGACTTCCTTCTAGAGACATTGCTCCCCACACAAACAAGGAGCCAGTACCTGCCAATGCTCGACAGCGTCTTGACCCAGGGGAAGGAAGCATTCAGGGAGCCCGCAACATGCAAGGCAGTAACTCCCAGAACAGAGAAAAAATACAAACATTCCTCAAAAGACCCACCCTACATTCAGGGGACGGTCTCCGCAGACTCCATTATCACGGCCACAGCAAGGAAGAGGGCTAACGTACCCACTACCTCTGGACCACCACCGGATAAGGAGAGCAAAAGGATGGATCTGGTGGGCAAAAGGATCGAACGGAATGCCGCGACCCACTGGCGCATGGCTAACTCCAACGCCCTGATAAACAGGCACATGTACCAGATCATGGAGGAGCTGGGGCAGTTGGTGAAGGACCTGCCCCAAGATGCCAGGCAGAAGGCCGAAAAACTGGTTGAAGAAGGGAAGAACGCGGCAAATTCTTGCCTCAAGACGGCCCTGGATGGCTCATAATGATGGGTGTCACTGAAAGAAGACACGCCTGGCTAAGGATTTCAGGTTTCAAACCAGAGGTGCAACACAGCATTCTGAACACACCGTTCAACGGCAACACGCTTTTCGGAACAACAGTTGATGAGAAGCTCAGCCAACTGAAGAAAGATAACGAAACAGCAAGGTCCATGGGAGCATTGCAGTTCAGAGGCAGCAGAAGGGGCACACCGTCACGGAGGCCTGGCGGGAGAGGTGGAAACCAGCCAGGTACATCACACCAGGCTTTCCAACAAACGCACCAGGCGGACTCCCAGGCCCAGCAGGGTCAGCAGAAGCAGTCCTGGCAATACCAACAAAGAGGCCAGTCCTTTCGATGGAGAGGAAATGGACGTGGCCAGAATAGAAGAGGGGGACAGCAGCCCGCTTCTAAGTGACTTCAAAAAACTCTGTGCGCCCACCCACAGAATAGATCCCAGCGGGCAGCACGTACAGAGGGATCAAGACAAGCTAGACATCTACGACCACATAACACCAGTGGGAGGAAGATTAAGATTTTACCTCCAGGAATGGAGAGCAATCACATCAGACAAATGGATCCTCAACATCATCCAATTCGGATACTGCATAGAGTTGGAGGGGAGGTCAACAAGCAGAAAACCAAAAAGAAAACAACTAGCAAGCAAGCAGCTAGAGAGTCTTCAGGAAGAGGCAAAGGAACTCCTGCGGAAGCAGCACATAGAACGGGTACCCTTCAAGGAAAGAAACACAGGAATATACTCAACGTACTTCCTGGTGCCAAAAGTAGACGAGACAATGAGGCCCATTCTGGACCTAAGGTTCCTGAACAAATTCATAAGAACGCAAACATTCAAAATGACCTCCCTGCAAGAGGTGCTCCCGCAATTGCAGATCGGGGACTTCATGGTCACAATATACCTCAAAGACGCCTACCTGTACATCCCAATGAACAGAAGGCACAAGCATATGCTCAGGTTCACCATCGGAGAAAGCCACTACCAGTTCACAACACTAGCCTTCGGACTAAAATCAGCACCAAGGGTCTTCACAAAGTGCCTCGCAGCAGTCGCAGCACACCTACGAAGGCAGGGGATACACGTATACCCTTACCTGGACGACTGGCTGGTGAAAGCACACTCATACCCGAAATGCAAGCAGCACGCACATACAGTGACGAGCACGCTCATAAGCCTGGGGTTCTCCATCCATTGGAAGAAGTCATCAATGGAGCCGGAACAAGTGAAGATCTTTCTGGGGGCACAGATCAACACCTTACAGGGCAAGGTGTTCCCCAGCGAGAAGAGGGCGAGGGCGCTGGTGAAGGAAACTCGCCTCTACCGGAAGGGACAAGCTCGGACAGTGAGGACTGCAAGCAAGATCATGGGGATGATGGCATCATGCATCCACCTGGCACCGAATGTATGTCTCCACATGAGACACATTCAAGAATGGCTACAGGAGCAATGGTCACAGGTTACAGGCAGTTGGGAGGATCTAGTCGTTGTAACGCACGCAGTGCAGAAGGAGATGACATGGTGGACCATGGAGAACATAACAAGGGGAAAGCCTCTAACGCCCCCAACGCCAACAGTGACCATCACCACAGACTCATCCCTGAAGGGATGGGGCGCTCACATGGAGGAGCTCAAGGTGAGGGGACTGTGGACGCCAGCAGATGCGACAAAGCACATCAATTACCTAGAATTGAAGACAATCTTCCTTGCACTGAAAGCTTTCCAAACAAGACTGTACAAACACAAGGTGCTGCTGCAGACAGACAACACCACAGCGATGTTCTACATCAACAAGCAGGGGGGCACACAGTCAGCCCCGCTTTCAACGCTGGCGCAGGAGATATGGAGATGGGCCATCCCTCTCAAAATAGACCTGTTAGCCATACACCTACCAGGGAATGACAACATACAGGCAGATTGGCTCAGCAGACAGACATCGGCATCCCACGAGTGGGAGCTCAATGCTCAGGAGACAAAGTGGCTGTTCGACAGATGGGGAACACCATCAGTGGACCTGTTTGCCACACGTCAGAATGCAAAATGCCAAAACTTCGCATCCAGACAGCCCGAGGAGAGGTCACTGGGGAATGCCCTATGGATAGATTGGTCCGGGACATTTGCATGCGCCTTTCCCCCGATACCACTGATGCACAGAGTGCTGAGCAAGTGCAGAGCGAGCAACATGACCCTGATACTGGTCGCGCCACAGTGGGCCAGGCAGACATGGTACTCGCAGATCATGGAGATGACACAGTGTGCACCCCACAGATTCGGCAAGAGGAAAGACCTACTCTCCATGCAGAACAGAGAGGTGCTACATCCAGAGCCAGAGAGCCTGAGCCTGGTAGCGTGGCTCCTGAGGACATAGAGTTCGCACATTTGAGATTGCCAGAAAGCACCCTGAGGGTCCTTCAGGAGGCACGGAGGCCCAGCTTTCGGAAGTGCTACGTTGCGAAGTGGAAAAGATTCACAATGTGGTGCAGGAAAGAAAGACTTCACAATAAAATGAAGAAGGACTCCACAGTGCTAAAGTACCTGACACACTTGCTGGAGACGAACCTTAGCTCATCCTCGTTAAGGGTTCACTTGGCAGCGATAGTCGCCTACACAAGGGGAGAAACGTGCAGGAGTTTCTTCACTTCACAGGTGGTGAAGAGATTCCTAAAAGGAGCGAAAAGGATCGCACCACCCAAGCGGGTGCTGCCACCTGCATGGAACTTGAACATAGTCCTAACGGAACTCATGAAGGAACCCTTTGAACCACTTCACAAGGCCTCCCTAAAGATGCTAAAGATGAAAACAGCTTTCCTGGTTGCAATAACGTCCTTACGAAGAGTTAGCGAGCTTCAGGCGCTGACGCTACAAGAACCCTACATACAAATACACAATGATAGGGTTGTGATGAGGACTGACCCACACTTCATGCCGAAGGTGGTATCCAAATTCCACATGAACCAGTCTAAACAGATACCGAGTTTTTTCCAAAAACCAACAACTAGCGCAGAGCGAGCCCTGCACACCCTGGACGCCAGAAGGGCAGTCATGCACTACATTGAGAGGACGAAGGGACACAGGAAAACAAAACAGTTCTTTGTGTCATTCGCAAACAGTTTCATGGGAAAGGCAGTAACCAAAAAGACTATTGCACGATGGATCGCACAGACAATTCAACTCTGCCACAAACGTGCAAGACAAGAGCTAGCAGAGGGGACACATGCCCACTCCACTAGGAAAAAGGGTGCTACAATAGCTTTCCTGGCTAACACACCCATACAGGACATATGCCTGGCGGCAACATGGGCTTCGGTGCACACGTTCACGAAGCACTACTGTGTGGATATACAGATGAACAAGGAAGCACAAGTCGGACAGAAGGTGCTCCAGCACATATTCAATAGCCAACGCTCATCTTCCACCCAGCCGCCACAGAGATGAGAAACGGCTACAAAATCTATGCACAGCATAGTGAATCCAGAAAGATTCACACTGCAAAACGAATAGTTTTCTTACCTGTCGGTGTAGTTTTGCAGCTTGAAGATCTTTCTGGATTCACTAGCGAACCCACCAACCTCCGCTAGAAAGATGAGGCTGGAGAGAGAAGAGGTGGATATGAAAAAAATAAATAAAAAAAAATAGAAAAAGGTGAAAGGACTTGAAAAGTACAAAGCAGTAAAATATCACCTAAATAGAACATTGCCATTACTTCGGAAACGAAAGAAACACGGAAAAAAAGAACCCGAAGATGGCTCCCAAGAGTGGGAGCTTCCGCAGGAAGCATGCCGACGTCACCGGAAATACACCCAGGAGGTGTGACGCCGACGCCCACCTGGGCTACGAAAAAAAAAAAAACTAAGAAAAGACTACGAATCCGGACCCAACCACAAGACCGCGGAATAATGCACAGCATAGTGAATCCAGAAAGATCTTCAAGCTGCAAAACTACACCGACAGGTAAGAAAACTATTCGTTCTGACATGGCCATATGCAAATCAGCCTTGACCCTGTGCCTCATGGGAACACTCCAGTCCGAACTGCCAAGCCATGTCTTCCCTGGACCGGAATGAAGCATCCTAGGACCGGTTTCTGGCTATCAGCCGTCTTCAGCCAAGATAGCTTGACTCCAGTGGCGTGGAGAGCACGGGACTCCCGTCTGAGCATACCCGTCCCACTCGGGGTGACAAATGCAAAAACAACAGTTGATGGACAGAATGCAGAACAATGTCATACATTCAGCCCTCAGACTAGGCCTTCTGTTTTTTCTCTCTGGCTGCTTGACTAGCCTTCTGCTGGTTTTTCCGCAGGTCTTTTCTGTTGCGAACGTTTTTTCCTGAGAGGTTCCCATATCTTGGGACGTAACATGCCCTGTCTGGGGTAGTGGTAGCTGTTATATAGCTCGGGAGCTGGGGTCGCCTTCGGGTCTCTGCTCTCCGTGGCGTTACGGTAGGTTGCAGATGCAATCCTCTTGCTGATGGCTTGGAATGGCTTGAGTTGCGCCCCTGGGTGTCCTTCTCCGGGATCGCTGCACTGTTCGCCTGGTCTTGCCTGCTGTCTGCGGCCTGGCGTCATGGCTCTGTCTGGTTCCACTTCTTTTTGGGCCGTGTGTGTGGTCCCCTCCCTGGAGCGTGTCCCAACTCTTTTTCGCCTTCCTGCTCTCTGTCTTCGGCTGACTTCTGGCTTGCCCTGAGTACATCGTTCCGTGGTGTTCTAGGCGTCTGGCTGTGCTTGCCGGTGCCGACCTGTCCTCTGCACCATTGTGCCTTCTTGGCGCTTTAGTGGGACAGTCATCCTTGCCTTGTCCGCTGGGGGATGAGATGGTTCTTGTGTTCCTTGTCCCTCTTTCGGGCGCAATCTGTCCCTGCCGAGCGTTGGATGGTTCTTCCTGGGTGACCTCGGACTCCTCTGTCTGCATCCGCGTGCGTATTGCTGGCGGCGTCGTTCTGTCTGGTCTATTGCCTTCTGGCTGTGATAGGCTTGGCTGCCCTCTTCACTGGGTGTGTTCCCAGTGGGGGGCTTGCCTTTGCTCTTCCTCTTCTCCTTGGGGTCTCAAGGTTGCTCTTCTCTTCGGTGCTCCTCCTTCATTGTCTTGGCCGTGGTTGGAGGCCCTGTTACCTTGTATGGGCGTGGTGTGCTTTGGCCTCCTTTTGCCTTGTCCTTGTTTCCACTGCTGAGTTAGGACGGGCTGCCTCTTTTTTTTGTCTTCCGGCATCCCCTCCAGGGTCGGTGGTCTTCTAAGTGTAGGGGTTCCCCTTGCCTGGGGGGACAGGGCTCTTCACCCTGTCCGTTTGAACCGTCCCCTGTGGGGCGGTCTGTTATGTCCAGGCAGGTGGGGGTCCTATGGCTGACCCCCCTACCCTCTGCATATGGCTAGGGTATCTATTCTACGTTCAGCAATCTGCGGCTAGTAGTCTCTAGCAGATGTACGAGTTACTTTTACCTTCGGTACCGATATATCTGGTAGAGAATATTCTAGCCACAGATTCCTTCACGGCCCGCTCTTCCTCCCCGTTCTGCATGTACTTTGGCTTGGTCTTCTGCACTCGCCTCACTGTAGGTGGCTGTGTCTTCTATGTGTACATTCTTTCACTCGTCCTGACAAGATGTTCGTCCTGTTTAATTGTTCCTTTTCCTCCCCTTTTGGCACATTGGAGAATAGGTTTATGGGTACTTCTGCGCCCTTATGCTCTGGTTGCTAGGGTTCTGGGCCCTCTGTTATTCTCGAGGTTGGGATATTTTGGCTGTGCCTCTGCCCTTTGTTCCATATAGGGGTTGTCACACTCTGTGATGGGACCGTCTTGGAGTTTTGTCGTTCTTTGTTGTCCCGGACTCGTTCCCCTTCCTTGTTTTTGTGTTGGGGTTGTAGTCCTGCTACATGTTATCATGACATTTTTACACATGTTCTTTGTCTCCAGGGGGGGCTATCTCCGTACTGGCAGGGTTGCTGCTCACCGCTGGGCTCTGTTCTTTATTCTTTGCCTGCCTTTAGGTACTACAGTGCCTGTCACTGCTCTTAATGGTGTTGTTCCTCACCATCCCTTTTTCCAATTTTTCTGCTCTTTCATACACTGTTCCTACTATACTCTCACAGTTTTGTCTGATGGCTCCGCGTTGTGGCACGGAAATGTTCTCTGAAGAAAACTGATGTAGGCGCACCGGGTAGGACTTATGTGACCTCACTGACGTCCTGTATGCGGACAAAGCCTGGGCGGAGTCGCGTGATGCCAGCCACCCCCCTCCCCCACTCCCCGGCGCGCAGGGTTGCTGTGGCGAAAAGTTGCCGGAGCCAGTCTCACGCCTGGGGATAATTCTCCGTTAAAGACTCTGCGGCTAGAATCGTCTCTACCAGATACATCGTTACGGAAGGTAAGTAACTCGTACTTCAAAGGTGTCTTTATTGCTCATTCACTTTGAGTGAACAGAACACCTGTTCCTTCCAGCTTAAGTTTACTCACCAGAATGGACAAGTAGTTACTAAAAATATCTCGACCTGATCAAATCTGACTTGCCTTAGGGAGTGGCGAAGTTTATTTTTGAGGCCTGCTTTCTCTCCTGTATCTCTTTGCTCTATCGCCAGCCTCACTTGTCGTGTAGAAAACCAGGTAACCATGCTGCCGATGACCATGTGCATTACTAACTAGAGGTGGAATCACATTACCTTATGATTCGAGAAGACCTCTTTGAAGAAAATCAACTTCCACACATCCGGACCCAGCCGGTTATCATGTCGTTCTACGAAATCTTTCCTTGGAGAGTACCAGTCAGTATCTATTGACAAACAAGTGGCGATTTGCACGTACTATCTATAAGACCGTTTTAGAGACCTTCTTTAAAGCTAATGACGTAAGATACTTATCTACTTTGACCCAGGTGAATTGTGCCCTTTGTTCAAGCATATAACTCATCATCGCCGATTGGTTGAATATCTAAGATATCCTTACCTACTTTGTTCCAAGCGTATTGTGCCCTTCAGGACGTCAACTGTTCAAGCATCTAACTTATTATTGCAGATTGGTTATATATCTAAGAGCTCTGATGAAGTTCCCTTTTGGCACTACCGGGAACGAAACGCGTTGGCTGTGTGCCGGTTTTTAAGGATTGATTTAATAAAAGAAGTATTTTTGGAACTACTGTGTTCGAGGCATGTGGGCTGCTGAATTCATATCTATAGCATAGATCGCCGCCTAGTGTTGGGTCCGGATGATTGCACATTGTTGTCCTGGAAGAGTCTTCGAAGTATCACGAGATAGGTGGCTCCTCCCCTGGACTACAGTGCGCATCGGCATCGACTCCATCCTCAGATTGTTTTTTCCGCCATTGGGTTCGGATGTCATTTCGTTATCTCCAGTTCGGAATCAACTTAAACTTTTCGAGGCCCTAAGGCCTTTCTCTATACGTCTGTATTGTTTGCGTTCGGTGCCCCGGTTCTGTTTCCGACTCGGTTCCCGAGTTGGATTTCCAGGGAGTCAAGTGACTCTTCAGTGATCGAGGCCCAGTCGACACAGCAAGACCCTCGACAACAACGACATGGAACGGAGCCCGTTCAAGAAGTGTCCCGTGTGTGGTTCGAAGTACCCACACATCGACGTCCACCCGGTGTGCAACAAGTGCCTGTCGCCGGACCACAATGAAGCCAGCTGTATGGCTTGTTCAAAGTTTCGTTCGACGAAAACTCTTCGGCTTCGGCGCATGGCGGCCCGGCAGTCGGCCCCGGCACCGGTGAACATCTTCGACAACGAAGAAGCAGACGAACAAGAGGTTTGAATGCAGATTTCACCTCCAACGGTGGACATCGAATACGACGCGGATGTCGGAGGCCTTGATGTTGAAGACGTCGTCGACGAAGTAGGAGACGACGATGAGGCCTATGGGGCCATGGAAGATAGCTCAGAGGAAGAGCTATGCCCCGTTCGAACATTTACAAAGGCTCAGGTCGAGGGATCGCCACTCGGCCTTACCCAAGACCTTATACCAGCATCCACGGCCCCGCCTTCTGGCCCTGCTACGGACACCTCGGCGGAGCCGCCATTGTCGAAACCGAAACTGAAACCATCGGTGTCAATAACAACTAAACTGGCCGAAGCACCATCGAAACCGAAGACTTCTGCTCCCCCATCGACGCAGTCATCTTCCGAGGTGTCGAAGCGGTCGACGCCGAAAAAAGCTGTCGGCCCGGTCAAGGTGCCGAAAGTGGTCATGGTCGTCGAGCCGAAGCCAAAGAAGGCCGCCGACTCGGAGCCGAGAAAGACCGTCGAGCCGAAGCCCAAGAAGGCCATCGAGCCGACATCAGGCAAGGGCGTCGAGCCGAAGACCGGAACCCCGACGCCAGGGGTCAAGGCCACCGATCCGAAGCCGCAGCAGTCCGCGACTGCGGCCAAGGACAAGGGTCGTGGCGCACCTAAGGAGGATGCTCCGATGCCTCGCCCCAAGAAGCAGAAGTCATCGACGCTCGGGTCTTCCCCTGGGGGTGGACAGAGGTCGACTGTCGGGTCGACGAAACCGTCCGCTTCCTTTACGAAGCAGGTCTCGGACTCCCTGAAGCGAATTAGGGACAAGGCTTCAACGTCAGTTCCGAAGACAACTTCCGCCCCGACGCCCGTTGTCTCGACGCCGAAGACTTCGACGCCGATCCTCTTCACGCTGCCGCCAAAGGTGGCGCCGAAGGCCTTCTCACCCCGCTCGGTGCCCAAGGACTCTGTGGTATCGAAGCCGACTCGCCCGGATGGGAGTTTGCTGCGTCAGCAACACTTGCCAGAGGAGCAGACAGAGCATTTCATTGATGCCGACACCGGGAAGCTTACGCTTTACAAGCGGAAAGTCACGGCAACGCAACCTTTGGAGTCCTATACCATTCCTCTAAAGCGCAAAAGGCCTGCTCCAGATTCCATGGTCTTGGTCGAACCAATTGTTCCACAGTCTCCAAGAATTGCGACACCCTCACCCACTTATTCTGATGGAGAGGATGCAGGAGAGCAGGACGAGGAGTATAATTTCCCAGCCAACACAGAGCCTGATGAGCAACAGGACTCCTGGATAGGGGCAGGTGACCAAGGGGATCAGCACACCGTCCAGGACCCTCAGGTGTACAATGTTAAGACCTCTCCCACAGAGGATTCTGCGGCATTTAATGCCTTAATTGAAAGGGCTGCCAAGAACCACGATGTAGAACTACATGCTGACCCTGTGGATGTGGACTTCCTTTTTGACACTTTCTCCGCTGCTGAAAAGACTGTCAAGACTCTTCCTATGCTAAAGGGGGTCCTGAAACATGCTGCGGGCATCTTTAAGGAACCCACACGGTCAAGGGTAGTCAACCCTAGAATCGAGAAGAAATACAGAGCGGCACCTGGCGATCCTACCTATATCAAGGGCCAGTTGCCTTTGGACTCTTTGGTAGTTTCTAATGCCTGCAAAAGGGCGAATTCGCAGACCACCGGTGAAGCTCCTCCCCCAGACAAAGAATGGAAAGTGCTGGAGGCATCAGGGAAGAGAGTAGCAGCTCAAGCTGCCCATATCTGGCGTATATCAAACATGCAGGCCCTCTTGGCACGTTACGACAGGGCACACTACGACACACTAGAGACCCTATTGCAACATTTACCTGACCAATATAAGGAGTCAGGGGAGATGCTTATCCAGGAAGGGAAGCTCATCACAAACGCTTCCATTAAATGCGCACTGGACGTTGCGGACACTGCGGCCAGAGCAATTAATACCAGTGTAATGCTCAGACGGCAAGCATGGCTCAGAATCTCAGGTTTTAAACCAGAAATCCAAACTACCATCCTTAACCAGCCAGTAAACCCTGACGGGTTATTTGGTCCAGAGGTGGATACCACCCTGGAAAAAATAAAGAAAGATACTGAGACTGCCAAGTCCATGGGCGCTCTCCAGTCCCAACAGTTTCGAGGGAACACTTTTCGTCGCTCAGGCAATCGAGGTGTTAACAGAGGCCAGATGTCACAGCAGACACAGTTCAATAAAGGTGGGGCGCAATCCTCGTACACCAAGCAGAGTAGAGGAGGATACCGGGGCAACAGCGCCAAGGGCAGAGGCAGAGGCAACAACGCCAAAGGCAGAGGCAACAACAACTCCCGTTCCTCTGCCACCAACAAACAGTGACGCCCTGTCACTGCCCCCCGACCATCCAACACCTGTCGGGGGGAGACTCCAGCAGTTCCTGCAAGTCTGGAAATCCATCACCACAGACAGGTGGGTCAGGAAACTTATCCAGTTCGGCTATTGTTTGGAGCCAACATCCACTCCGCCCAACATACCACCAAAGCACCGTCCTATGTCAGCAGAGCATTTGCACTTATTGCAGCAGGAGGTTCTTGTCATGCTGCAAAAAGGCGCAATAGAGCTCGTGCCAGTGGAGGAAGAAGGCACAGGGGTGTATTCCCTGTACTTCTTAAACCCCAAAGAAGGACGGGTCCCTCAGGCCTATTCTGGACCTAAGGCCCCTAAACCAGTACATTCTCTCAGAACACTTCCACATGCTAACACTGCAGCAGGTTCTTCCATTGCTCAATCAGGGAGATTTCCTCGCAACCTTGGATCTCAAGGATGCCTACTTTCACATCCCACTCCATCCATCCCACAGGAAATACCTCAGGTTCACCATCCAAAATCGGCATTACCAATTCAAGGTCCTTCCTTTCGGGGTGACCACAGCCCCCAGAGTGTTCACGAAATGTCTGGCGACCGTGGCGGCGCACCTCAGGAGACCAAACGTCCATGTCTATCCTTATCTAGACGACTGGCTGGTTCAGGCAAAGTCGGCCCAGCAGTGCGCCGCTGACATGTCCCACACCATTCATCTCCTTCCCGGTCTGGGCTTCTCACTAAACTATCCGAAGTCGCACCTTCAGCCAGCCCATGTGCAGCAGTATCTGGGTGCGACGATAGATACTCTGGCAGCCACGGCTCAGCCAAATTCAGTGAGGATCGACAACATCCAGTCGCTGATACAAAAGTTCAGACCGCAACACTCCCTTCCAGCGAGAGTGTTCATGCAGTTGATAGGCATGATGGCCTCCTGCATCTTCATAGTCCCGCATGCGAGGTTACATATGCATCCGCTCCAAGAATGCTTGGCACATCAGTGGACTCAGGCTCATCGACAGTTGAAAGACCTAGTGTAGGTGACCGGTCGGGCGTACAACTCTGCATTGGTGGAATCCACACAACCTTTGCAAGGGCCGACCGTTCCAAGAGCCTGTGCCACAGATTATCATGACAACGGATGCATCTCTCCAGGGATGGGGAGCTCATGTACTCCACTACACGGTGCAGGGACTATGGTCAACGCAGCAAAAGAAGATGCACATCAACTACTTGGAACTGATGGCAATCTTCATGGCACTGAAGTCCTTCAAAGTACATCTCTGCAACAAGGTTGTGTTGATCCGGACGGACAACATGACGGCAATGTACTATATCCAGAAGCAGGGAGGCACACACTCTCCACAGCTGTCTCACCTGGCTCAGAGCATGTGGAAGTGGGCCATTCAGAGGAACATCTTCCTCATGTCGGAACACCTCCCGGGCAAGGACAATCAGATGGCGGATCTGCTCAGCAGGTACAGCCACCAGAAGCACGAGTGGGAGTTACACCCATCAGTACTCCGACTGTACTTCCAGCAGTGGGGTCATCCAGAGATAGACCTGTTTGCCACAAGGGAAAACGCAAAATGCCAAAGCTTTGCCGCCAGGTTCCCTCACCCACAGTCGCAGGGCAATACGATATGGATGAACTGGTCAGGCAGATTTGCGTACGCTTTTCCCCCAGCACCTCTCATACCGCTGGTGGCAAGAAAGCTAAAGCAACACTCGATGACACTCATCCTGGTTGCTCCAACGTGGGCACGCCAACCATGGTACACCACGTTTCTAGAACTCTCCGTGGTGCCGCATCAAAGGCTGCGACTCACGCCCAGCCTTTTGACGCAGAACCATGGCGACATTCAGCACCCATATCCGCAACAGCTCAACCTGGCGATCTGGCTCTTGAAGTCTTAGAATTTGGCTACCTTGACTTGCCCCCTGAATGCATGGACATCATCCGGGAGGCAAGAAAGCCCACTACCAGAGCTTGCTATGCAGCGAAATGGAAGCGGTTTGTCATTTACTGTGCAGAACACATCAACCCGCTAGATGCATCCATTCCTAATATCATCTGCTATTTGTTACATCTTTACAAATGCAATCTAGCATATGCTTCCATTCGGATACACTTATCCGCCATAGCGGCTTATCTCCAAAACAGGCAGCACCTCTCTGTTTTCAGGGTGCCTGCCATTAAGGCCTTCCTAGAAGGGCTGAAGCGGGTCATCCCTCCCAGGACCCCGCCAGCTCCTGTGTGGAACCTCAACGAGGTCCTCACCAGGTTGATGGGCCCGCCTTTTGAGCCTCTCCATTCCTGTGAGATTCAATTCTTAACATGGAAAGTGGCTTTTCTCATTGCCGTTACCTCTCTACGACGTGTTAGTGAGCTACAGGCGCTCACAGTACAAGAGCCATTTATTCAAATTCATTCCAACAGGGTGGTGCTGCGCACTAACCCTAAATTCCTTCCTAAGTTGGTTTCGCAGTTTCATGTTAATCAAACCGTCAAACTGCCCGCATTCTTTCAGAACCCTGAAACGGTAGCAGAAAGGATGCTCCACACTCTTGATGTCAAAAGAGCGTTGATGTACTACATCGATAGGACAAAACACTTTCGAAAGACACAACAGCTCTTTGTTGCCTTCTCAGCCCAGCACAAAGGCAACCCCATTTCCAAAGCAGGTATAGCCAGGTGGATCGTTAAGTGTATTCAAATTTGCTATCACAAGGCTAAGCGCACTTTAACGGTCCCTCCCAGAGCCCACTCCACCCGCAAGTGGGGGGCCTCTATGGCTTTCCTTGGTAATATCCCTTTGGAAGATATTTGTAGAGCAGCCACATGGTCTACACCACATACCTTTACCAAACATTACTGTGTAGATGTGCACTCCAAGTAGCAGGCAGCTGTAGGGCAGGCTGTTCTTAAGACACTATTTCAGACTTCTGCAGCTGGCACAGGCGGCCGCCGTTAATGGAGGGACTGCTATGCATTCTATGCTATAGATATGAATTCAGCAGCCCACATGCCTCGAACTGAATATGCTACTTACCAGTATGCATCTGTTCTTGGCATGTAGGGCTGCTGACATTCATATCGTATTGTAGTCATTGGTAGAGAATGGATCCTGGTGAATAAGATATAGAATGTTGTGTATTTTATTTTTGTGCAGGAGGTAAGGTTGGTTGATGTACATTTTCCTGTGACTGCAATGTATTTGCTGTACAAAATGGTTTGTGTGTACTTTGTATAAAGCATTTGCTGTGGTAGTGGTGTATGCAAGAGCAAGCTGACTGGGAGATGGAGTTTGTGCTGCAGTGTATAGTAGATGTGTGTGGTATCCAGCTCTTATTGCGATGTATTTCTTCTTTTGTATTCTGTGCCCTGCTGCTCAGCCAGATTGAGTGTGATGTCATTAAATGTTTGTGTACCTGGTGGAGTGAATGTCAGTTGGTGTGTGTGGGCTGAGCAGCTGGGATGCTGCTTCCGGTAGGGCTGCTACCTTACTACTTAGAATACCTGTAACCTATGCCTCCAACTTGAAACTAAACACTACATTTTAATTTGTTTCGTCATCTATACTGGCTACCCTGATTCTTACTTTTCTACTTTGACAACAAGCAGAAAATGGGCCTAATAGGAAGAAAATGCCACAGGGGAGGAGATCAGATTGAAACTGGAGTGTAACTGAATCTATACCAGAGACAAAACAATTAAAAGGATTACTAAGAAAATCTTTTTTAAGCCTGTCATATTAATGCAGCTGGTAGCCCCACCAGTGTCTCTTTCCTTCAGACAGTCCACAGACCAGGGCATTTAAACAGGCATACCGCAGATTGAAAGTCCGGCTGCTGAGTTACTTTGGTGCCTACAAAGACTTCTACTATCTGTCCTTCTGAGTAAAAGTGCAGGAAGCATTTGAGGCTAGACTTACAGTTGACGCCTACATCTTTCTGATTCATTTGCAGTATTGACTGCATTTGATACAGAGCGGCTCCAGAAATCATTTCTAATCAATACTCACCAATTCCCTGAAACCTTTAAAACACATAAATCATGCATCAGTGGGGCCCATAACACTGCGCATTTACTCTGCTCACTTGGCTTCAAGACTTTTGGTGAATCGTAATGGAGAAATGCTGTAACATTTGGTGGAGCGTCTAAACCTATTTAACTATTTATTATTTACACCTACAAATTATTGCACTTTACCATGGTTCTATTTAAACATTTACTTATTCAGACACACCACCATAGTGGCAACGGATCTGCTAGAAAGAAAATTAGGCGTAGGAAAATCACAAGACCAGCTTTTAAAATTCCATTTTCCCAATTTTATTAACAGCAAACTTTATTAGGTCTGACATTTATGCATTAGTCAATTCTTTATTCAGTAAAATCTTAAACTTTATTTCAAAATGATCATTTTATTTAGAGCTCAGGAAAAATCGCTTATTTTAGAATTCAGTTAAAGTTTAGCAAAGAACAGATAGTTCCAAGTTCATTCTCTCCTAACATCCCTAACTAACACCCTCATCTTATCCTTCAATTCTGCAAAGCAAACAAATAAAGATCATTAGAGTCTTACATCCAGGAATCTATCATCAGTCGGGCAGCACTTCCAGTAGAAATCGAAAAAGCGACTCCTTCTAGACAAAACCAGGGGTTTTTATACCTAAATTCCCTAACTTAATCTATCTAAATTGTAACTAGCACTACTTATTCGAACTCTGATTGGACAAATTCGGGGTGGGTGAGCATCATCTCACCATTACAACATCATTTTCTCGATGGTTCAGCAGAAAAATAAAGGGTCTTTGTTTTAGGACAGTCCATAGCTTAGCTATTTCTTTTAGTTGAAACATCGCCTCCTATTCTCACGATCTCAACATTCAAACATCCATGTTTGGCACCCATCCTAGGTTCCGGGCCAAGGCTGCCTTGAACCTCCTCGAGCACATGCAGTTCACTCTGACTTGCAGGTTTTTGGCGCGCCTGCGCTGTCCAGCTCTTGCTCACTGTTTACCCGAGCGTCCATTTTTTATCTAGGCCTCAGAAGCCACTTTTGGAACTATTATAGAAACAAACACAAATTCATGTTAATTATTGAATTTAAACCCATTCTGTTTACCTCCCACCATACTAATGTTTCCCATTAGTTGTTACCTAGCAAATAAGCCACACAAATACGTTTTATACTTACATAATCGACCACTTCTTAGCACAAAAACGTATACAATAAGCACATTTAGTCTGCGTTTCTTTATATTTAAGCTGCGCATTAGTTCACAATAACAAAACATATTAATTAATTATGTGGCAACATGCAAGCAAAATTAGTACTCCAGTGTATAATAAAATGTGTGCATCTTATTCTATGGTTGACCTTTAGTAAATGTTATCGTTATGGGACATTGACTTCAAGAGGGGTACACAAAATTTTGCGTTTGCCACCTCGCTCCATCACATTCATCTTGTCTATGTGGACAGCGTGACGTTGGAAAGTTGGATAGGCAAGGGTGCACTTTCTCAGCACTGTGAATTCAGAGCCCACCGGCAGTTTGAAGCCTTGCAGTATGTCATTGCCAGAGGGATGGTGCATTACACCTGTAAAAACCGGCTGGAAATTTCATCAAGGATGTTCTGTTCCTGTGTACAGTTTAGCGTGAACCTTGGTGAGTTAAAGTTTAAATGCACAGGTGAGTGCATTTTCCAAATCTGTCACGGCTGCCTACTTTTTTAATCTAAACAACTCAGACTCATGCTCGAGCTGCTGACCTCGAGCCTTAAGGAGGATGAATGCGCTTTGCATCTGCAAGGCATTTCATAGAGGCTCACGCTGGCTGTGTTGTGGAATTCATGACGTGCGGTGGCAACTAGAACCGCAAGGCTGATTGGCATTCCTGCCGCATGGGATTATGTCCTACTTGTTGGCTGATGCAACAAACACTGGAATGCGCTCTACTGCTTCTAAGGGGAAACAGGAAGCAGTGTCCTGTGTGTATTGAAACCTAATTCCAATTTACTTTTTAAGTGCTCTGCAGCTTACCAGCTCACCAGTTACCATTCTTGTACAGCTGGAACGACAGCTCAGCAAGATGTTACCTCCTCTTACTGTTGTGGCATGTTCAAAAAGTGAGGCTTTGTCTACACATTGGCATCTGCAGTGCCAATTGGGACTTTTACAATGACTTGATTTCATTGTGAATCAGGGAGACTCAGTGATTGTATTTCCGCAATTTGGAGCGGCGTTTCTGGATGCATTTTGGTAGTGAGTTCTTACCTTCTGCGGAGAACTGGTACAAGATAAGGGACTATCATTCTCATTGACAAGGTTGCTCGGTGAGCATTATAGATCCAACTTCAAATTGTTGTGAAGAAGTGTGGCTCACCGGTTAGAGGAGGCAGACCCGGACGCAGAGGTCAGACCCAGGACCAGGGTTCAATCCCCGACGCGGCAGGGTCTTGAGCTCAAAATGTCCACGGACTCGATAATTCTCGCCTCGGTGCCTACTCGAATCATGGGCTCACACTCTGCAACTCTGGGCAATAGCTTGCATATTCTCCACTACGGCCCCACCGCGATGGGATGCCTGGCTTTCACCTTGGAGAGGCCCAGTAGGGGTTATCTCGCAGGGAAAAACCAGGACGGGTTCCCAAAGCAAGCGCCTTGAGACCTTACGGTGAAAGGCGCTATATAAGAACGTATGATTTACGATTTAACTGGCTGAGATCTGCGCATTAGCGTCATTCTGGAAGGCTACTAAGAGGTGGTATGTTTAGGGTGAGAAACCGCTCACCGGGGTATGGTTTATATCGTAAGACGTGTCATGTTGTTTAAAACGCCATGCCAGTATATGTTTAAGTTCTACTCTGGATTTGCTAATGATTTGTTTATGTAATGCCAATTATCCCTTCTAGTGATGATAGTGCTTTTCTTAATTTACTATTTCAGCTTTTTTTTCTTATTTTATTGCTGTTTGCTATATTCTACAATGGTTGGCATTTTCTGCAGAATTGTCTCCGCCATGTTTACTTGTCAGCTTTGGCATGCTGAGGTTTAAACCTCCATGTATTGTTATACACCTGTGGGAGTGTTGCACCTGAATGTGAGTGTGTTGCTTTTTAGATTAAGGTTGTTTTTTCACCCATACGTTGCATGCTTTTACCTGTGCTGGGATATGTTGGTTTGTATGCATCCCATACAAATCTTTGTACTGGTGATATGGCAGCACCCCATTTCCCAAACCTTATTTGTTAGGTGTTCTTACGGTGTTGAGGCATGGTTTTGCACTCAAACTTTTCTTGCATTTTCTGGTGGTGGGACAAGTTGTTGAGCTCAAACCATTTTGAGGGCGGTATGTTGCTACCCCAAAAATATTTTGTATTTTCTGGTGATGGACATTGCTGGAATGGCCTTTTTTGGCAGATTTTTCCCTGACTTTTTGGCTTTCAGTTTTTTACTTGGTTTTTGCAGGTTTTAGTGCCTTTGCACACTTTCACACTCCTGTTCATTGTTAAAGGGCAAGTGCTCCTACTGTAAATTGTGTTATGATTGGTTTTCCCGGATAGGCATATTTTACTGGTAAGTCCCTAGTACAGTGCACTTTGTATGCCCAGGGCCTGAAATTCAAATGCTACTAGTAGGCCTGCAGCACTAATTGTGCCACCGACACAAGTCATCTTTCAAATGGTTCTCAGACCTGCCACTACCGTATCTGCGCGCAGTTTTTACTGCCATGCCGTCCTGGCAAGTAAACTCACTTGCCAGGCCCTAACCTTCCCCTTTTCTTACACGTACGACTACCCTAATTTAGACCCAAGGTACCCCGGTGGGTAGGGTGAAGTGTGTGTGAAAGGTAGGACATGTACTAGTGTGTGTTACATGTCCTGATGGTGAAGTACTGTACATTTCGTTTTTCACTATTGCAAGGCTATCTGTCTCATAGGTCAACGTGGAAGTTGCCTTTTGACCCCTTACAAGCCCAACTTTCAATTGGGACAAGATAGAGAACTGGGGTTTAGGCTTCCTGAACTCAGAATTTTAAAGATACATCTTTTATGAAAGATGATTTTTATATTGTCTGTTCGAAAATGCCACTTTTAGAAAGTGGGCTTTTTCTTGCATAACCATCCTGTGTGCCTCTCCCATTTGTGTATTCAACATCTGAGTTCAGAGTGACAGGAGCTGCAGATGTGCCTTCACAGTAGATGGACACAAGTGGAGGTGGGTGACTCATGACCAGGCTGAATAGACCTGGCTGCATTTGGAGAATTAGGAGGAGTTGCCACTTGCACCTGAATGGACTGTGGCTGCCTTCCACAAAGCTGTCTCTACCCCATGGATAGAACCCAGCCTCGGCCAGACAGAATTGGTTTATGTATGCCAGAGGAACTTAATTTGTACCAACTTCAAAGGAAAATTTTGGGGCCCTGACCCCAGAACTTTGGAACTATTTGGGATCAAGAAACCTGCAAAGAAGAAGAGCCGGAGAAACTTTGAGGAGGGTCTACCACTTTGCTGTGTGCTTTGCTGTGTTGGCCTATAGTAGATGCTTCTGTCTGCCAGTGAAAGGACTGGACTGAACTTTCTACAAATGTATTCATCATAGTACCCCCCAGGGCTTTAAGTAGAGCTTGCCTCCTGTTCAAGAAGTCTCAGGAACAGCAAAGATTTAACCTTCCTCTGGGTACCACATTTGGAACTGGGTGTTTCAGTTGCCACGGAGGGAAACTGAAATCCCCAGCCGTCACCGAGACTGCTGCTGGCCAGTGACCTGAAGGCACCGCAGAGGGCACCACCACTCTTCGCACTGCAACCGAGCCACCGTGACCTGTGGACATCGCACCGCAACCTATAGAGATAGCAGTCCGCACCGCCACACTTCACTCCGCTGCCCTGGTCTCACCGACACCACCGCTGATAGCTGACATCGCTGCAGCCGCTGCTTCAACTGTGGTTTGGGAGCATCACGCGTAATGTACTCAGCACACCGCCCCATCCCACACAGCAGTCTCGGCCCACCAACACCAGACCCAACAACTGCTGGTCCTCGATGGACTCCGTTGCTTGCACTGTGACCATCCGCACTGCGATGAGCACTGCCCCACTTCGCACCACAGTCCTGGTCTAATGATTCTGCTGGACGTCCACCACAGAGCCGGCGTAAGGGCACTGCACTCCTTTTCTCTGTGCTACTCACCGCCCTGCACCACTGCGGTCAGCCGGAACAAATGGTACTGTTTGAGGGTCTTTCGACTCTGCAGTCAGGCAGCACTGCTGCGGCAGTTCGGAACAATGGGACTTGTTGTTCCACATTCCCAAGGTAGCTCCAGGCAGAACTATCAACTTCAAGGAACTGTTTCTAAAGTCTATTTTTGATATTCTTGAAGAACTGTATTCTGGATTCTTATCGATTTGTCCTTGTTTTGTACAGTTAAATATTGGCTATTTTTCTAAAACTGGTGTGGTGTCATTTTGTAGTGTTTTCACTGTATTACTGTGAGTTATGTGAAAATGCTTTACACATTGCCTGGATATGCCTAACTGCTCATGCCAAGCTACCAAGGGGGTGAGAAGGGGTTATCTTAGAAGAGTATACCTCTTCCTGGACTAGAAGGAATTAGTGCCAACTGGATACCCTAATTTCTAACCGGCATATTTTTTTTTTTGTTGCTCAAACATTTTACATTTATATTAGATGTGATGGGACATATTAGTTGTGACTCCACACAGTGCTTACGTTTTACTGGTAATGGATATTTGCATGAAGCTCAAACCTTTCTAAAATTAGTGTTTTACTTCTGCATTACATGTAATGAGGTATATTGGATATAACCTCAAGTACTACTTAACTTTAGTGGCTTGGGCATTTGCACCCAAACCATGATTCATTTAAGTTTTATGGGGGTCATGTCTTGCACACAGGTGCTCTCCTTAAGATTGCTGGTGGTGGGGCATTTACTTTGCGTCACCCAATCCTAGGGCATATGTATTGCACCCATAGGGGCATGATGGCACCAGTAGGGGCACATGTATTGCACACATTTTCTGAAGGGGAGAGTATGTGTATGTGATTTCTCTATGTATTCTGCTTTCTTTATAGGTCCGTTTGATGATGGTTTCCTTCTTATATGTATTGTTGTTTGGTATTGGGTAGTTCGTACTTAGGCCCCGTAACCTTTTGACCACATAAGGTATCCACGCCAAATTTGCGACCTTTTATTCCAGCATCATAGGGATTCTAAAGGTACCCCGGGTTTGTGGATTCCCCTGGAGGGAACCCAGAAATTAGCCAAAATAAAGCTAAATCTAGTTTTTTGGGGGGAATTGGGAAAAAAGTGCTGCAAATGATAGCGTCTGTTTTTTTCCCTGCAAATGGTATCAAAAAGAGGTTGTGGGGCTGAAATCACCATTTTCCCAGCATTTAGGGAGTGACAGACTTTTGTCAGAAAACCAACAGATTTTTTACACAGTTGTGGCATTTTTTTGGGACCTAGCCTATTTTTGCTATTTTATGTGCTTTCAACCTCCTTACAGTTAATGGTAGAAATGGGTATGAAAGCAATAATGGATCCTGGAAAGCTATACATTTTAGAAAAGTAGACACAATTCTGAATACAGCAAGGGGTCATTTGTGTAGATCCTTCAAGGTTTCTTTATAGAAACAGTTAAATATAGGAAAAATTAGTTGACAAAAACAGCAATTTGTGTCAACGTTTTCACCTGTAACTTCTTCTGATATGACGGCTCTTTGAAAGCAATATACTGTTACATCCGCTGGATGTTACTGGTTGTGGGGATATATAAGACTTATAGATTCACCAAGAACCCGACGAACCCAGAGCCAAATAGTGAGAAGCGACTTGCAATGTAAATCCAATACTTGTATAGCTCACAGCTCACCCCACAGGGGTATCCCGGTGCTGGTGGCCGTTGGGAACATTAAGCGAGCTATTGCCCAGAGTCGCATGGTGCTGGGTAGACCCTTGCCGCCGGAGCCGGGGATCGAACCGTGATCCCCAGCGGCAGTCGCCCTAGCCACGGCGCCACACCTCTTCCGAGGTGTTTTTTTTATTATGTACCGGGTATATAGCAAATATCCTGGGAAAATGTATACATGGAAAAATCGGTATGAAATACATCTATGTATTTCTGAAATGGGAACAAAATATAGAGTTTAGAAATAGTAGATATTTGCTCATTGCCGAAATTGGGAATACTCATACTAGCATGAGAATTATCGGTCATTTTTCAAAATGTCTTATTTTTTACACATTGTCTTTCATTTGGAAGGCAGAAATGCATCGAACGTCAATAGGTAGTAACAGTTGCTTTCCCAATCTGAATTACCCTCAGTCTCCCAATAAAGATGGTACCTCACTTGTGTGGGTAGCCATAGTGCCCACAACTGGAAATGGCTCAAAACGCAATGTGAACACACCACATTTTCACAATGAAAAATTACCCTTTTTTTTTTTTTTTTTTTGCAAAGTGCCTATCTGTAGTTTTTTAACCCTAGCTCTGCCGGCACTTCGGGAAACCTACCAAACCTATACATTTTTTAAAACTAGACACCCAGGGGAATCCAGGATGGAGTGACTTGACTAGCTCTCACCAGGTTCTGTTACCCACCATCCCTTGCGAACCTTAAAAATGGTCAAATAACCCACATTTTCCTCACCTTTCTGTGGTGGAAAGTACTGGAATCTGCGTGGATCCACAAATTTCCACCCACCCCGCGTTCCCCAATGTATTCCGAGAAAAATGGTACCGCACTTGTGTGGGAGGCCTAGTGACCGCGTCAGGAAACTGCTCAAAACGCGACATGGACACACCAAAATTTCTCAGTGAAAAATGAAAAAAAAAATGCAAAGTGCCTAGCTGTAGTTTTTGAACCCTAGCTCTGCCGGCCCTTAGGGAAACCTACCAAACCTATACATTTTTGAAAACTAGACACCCAGGGGAATCCAGGATGGGGTGACTTGACTGCCTCTCACCAAGTTCTGTTACCCAGCATCCCTTGCAAACCTAACAAATTGTAAAAAAACAAACTTTCCTCACATTTCTGTGGTGAAAAGTTATGGAATCTGTGTGGATCCACAAAATTCAACGCACCCCACATTCCCCAAAGTCTTCTGAGAAAAATGGTACTTCACTTGTGTGGGTGGGTCAAGCACTCGCGACAGGCAAGGGCCAAAAACCTACATCAAAATTACCTAACACAAATCAACCTAGTTTTGCAATGGGGATCCCATGAGTTTTTGTCCCCGGGCTCAGCGGCCATCTAGGGAAACCTAACAAACTCACACATTTCTGCAAACTAGACACCTCGGGGAGTCCAGCAAGGTATGGCTTGCGTGGGTACCCCAACATTTCCCTTCCCATAATCCAGGCAAGGGGGTGGGGTCATTGGTGTGCCCGTTTCGGGCAGCCCCCACCCTAAAAACAAATGCGCCAAAAAAATCCCTGGCGTTTAGTGGGCTTTCTGTCCCCCCTGGGGGGCAGATTGGGGACCTCTGCCGCCGGGGGGGCAGCAGGGCTGTAATGGTGGTGCGGGGTGGGGGCATTAGCATGCCCGTCTTGGGCAGCCCCTACCCCCATTGAAATTGTGCAAATAAATCCTTGGCGTCCAGTGGGATTTCTGCCCCCCGGGGTGGGGGGGCAGAAAGGCTGTAATTGTGGTGGGGTGGGGGCATTGGCCTGACCGTTTTGGGCAGCCCCTACCTTAAAAACAAGTGCACCCAAAGATTTGCTGGTGTTTAGTGGGCTTTCTTCCCAGGGGGCAGATTGGGGGCTACTGCCCCATTTCTACCCCATTTCTACCGCTCTTCTACCCCTCTACTACCCTCTACTACTCTTCTACCCCTCTACTACCCCTCTACCCCTCTTCTATCCCTCTTCTACCCCTCTACTACCCCTCTACCCCTCTACCCCTCTTCTATCCCTCTTCTACCCCTCCACTAACCCTCTTCTACCCCTCCACTACCCCTCTGCTACCCTTCTGCCACTCTACCCCTCGTCTACTCTTCTACCTCTCTACCACCCCTCTACCCCTCTTCTAACCTGATACCCCCTTCTACTACTACCCCTCTACTGCCCATGTACCCCCTCTACCCTTCTACTGCCTCTACCCATCCCTCTTGTACCCTTCTAACCCTCTACTACCCATCTACCCCATCTACTCTTCTTCTACCCCCTATCCCTCTTCTATCCCTCTTCTACCCTTGTACCACCCCCTATCCCTCTTCTATCCCTCTACTACCCTTCTACATCTTTTACCCCTCTTCTATCCCTCTTCTTCCCCTCTACTACCCTTCTACCCTTCTTCTACCCCTCTTCTATCCCTCTTCTATCCCTCTTCTACCCCTCTAACACTCTTCTACCCCTCTAACACTCTTCTACTCCTCTACCCCTCGACTACCACTCTACTACCTCTCTACGACCGCTCTACTACCCCTCCACCCCTCTACTACCCCTCTTCTACCGCTCTACCACTCTACTACCCCTCTACTACTCTTCTACCCCTCTTCTACCCCTCTATCCCTCTTCTTCCCCTCTACCCCTCTTCTACCCCTCGTCTACCCCTCTTCTACCCCTCTACTACCCTTATACCATTCTACCCCACTTCTACTCTTCTACCCCTCTTCTACCCCTCTTCTACCCCTCGTCTACCCCTCTACTCCTCTTCTACCCTTCTGCTCATCCCTCTTCTACCCTTCTAACCCCCTACCTCCCCTATACCCCTCTACTACTCTTCTACTACCCTTCTACTGCCCCTCTGCCCCTCTTCTGCCCCTCTTCTACCCCTGTACCCCTCTTATACCCCTGTACCCCTCTTCTACCCCCTCTACTGTTCTACCCCTCTACCCCTCTACTACCCGTCAACCCCTCTACTACTGCTCTACTACCCTTCTACCCCTCTTCTATCCCTCTTCTACCCCTCTTCCACCCCTCTACCTCTCTTCTACCCTTCTTTGTCCCCTTTTCTACCACTCTATCCCTCTTCTAACCCTCTTCTACCCCTCTTTTACCGCTCTACCCCTCTACCCCCTCTTCTACCCCACTATCCCCCTTTTCTACCCTACTACCCCTCTACTACCCCTCTACCCCTCTTCTACCCCTATACCCCCCTCAACTACCCCTCAACTACCCCTCTACCTCCTCCACTACCCCTCTACCCTACTACCCCTCTTCTACCCACTGTAACTAGCAAAGACACTGTGTCACTGCCGCCGCATCACTCGGGGCCACCGCATCACTATGGGCCACCGCCGCCGCATCACTCGGGGCCACCGCCGCCGCATCACTCGGGGCCGCCACATCACTCGGGGCCACCGCCGCCGCATCACTCGGGGCCACCGCCGCCGCATCACTCGGGGCCACCGCCGCCGCATCACTCGGGCCACCGCCGCCGCATCACCACCGCCGACGCATCACTCGGGGCCACCGCCGACGCATCACTCGGGCCACCGCATCACTCGGGGCCACCGCCGCCGCATCACTCGGGGCCACCGCCGCCGCATCACTCGGGGCCACCGCCGCCGCATCACTCGGGCCACCGCATCACTTGAGGCCACCGCCTCAGCATCACCCGGGGCCACCGCCGCAGCATCACCCGGGGCCACCGCCGCAGCATCACCCGGGGCCACCGCCGCCGCATCACTCGGGGCCTCCGCCGCCGCATCACTCGGGGCCTCCGCCGCCGCATCACTCGGGGCCTCCGCCGCCGCAGCACTCGGGGCCTCCGCAGCACTCGGGGCCTCCGCCGCCGCAGCACTTGGGGCCTCCGCCGCCGCAGCACTTGGGGCCTCCGCCGCCGCAGCACTCGGGGCCTCCGCCGCCGCAGCACTCGGGGCCTCCGCCGCCGCAGCACTCGGGGCCTCTGCCGCCGCAGCACTCGGGGCCACCGCCGCAGCAGCACTTTTCAGCATGCTGCACAGCAGCCACAGGTCTCTACAGCACAGCTTAAACACATTGGCAAAGTCAATAGCTCTGCCTAAACACTTTTAAGGCCCCAAAGGCGCTACCTATTGGCTATGCCAATGCTTGTTTCTAAATTCTATATGTATATAAAGTTAATGCACAACAGTCCATTGACAAAAAAACAACATTAGTACACTTTCAAAGAGGAAAGACTTATACAGAATAATTGAGAGGAAGGATAAGAAAGGGGTCTTCTAGAAGATAAGAAACCGATAACAGGAGAAAAGAATATAGTGTACAGTATGTTTAAGCATTCATAATCTTTGTCGCGAACAGTCATGGAATAAATTCAATAGATTGAAATGTGGATACAAAGGGAGAAATTTTAATCTGTGAAACATTAAATATGATGAACCTTGAGGATGATAGAGTCATAAAAAGAATCATAAATAGATAAATGCACATATAAATAAATAGATAAGCGGGGATATAGACTCTGTTGTAGTCTATCTTTATTTTCCCTCCTTTCTCTCCCTCCATTGTACTCTTCCGCCCTACTCTCTTCCGTTGTTTTGAACCGTTTGTAAGAATGTTGTAAGGGTTCTAATGTGCACTCCCAGACCCCAACTGTCAAAATCTGGGTTATATGTTGATGAAGCAACTGAATAAAGTTTTCTTTCCTGAGTAAGCTTCTTCATTACAGACACCTTACCCGGAAAAGGAGAGGAACAAAAGAAAAAGAAAAGGAGGGAAATGTATAGGTGTAAGGTGTATGCAAAATAAAGGAAAGGAGAGATGGGGGGAGGAGTGGAAGGAAAGAGAGGAACTAAAGGGAGATAGCAGAACAGGGGAAGGAAAAGAAGAAAAGATGAATGAAATATAAAAAAAAGGAAAGAAACATTCAGGGATCTCGGAGAAAAGAAGCCCATACCTGTAGAAACATTTCCTCCTGATCTTGTAATCAGGATGCTGTCTGGATCATTGCTACCCATCCAGTCTTCCTGCGTAGTGGGGCTGGATGATTGCCACTGCCTTAGGATACAAATTTTAGCTGTAGAAAGTGCAGTGTGAAAGACAGCGTTGTGGACGTCTAAATATCAGGAGAGTTGTCAAGATAATGCAATAAGGTATTGGGAGGAGGAAGGGGCATGTTTCCTCAAGAGTATCCCCTACATAAGCCCAAAAACATTGTATAGAGGGACATTCACAGAGTATACGAGGTAGGTCACAATTAATACCAGGACACCTCCAGCACGTAGAATGAGATATTAATCCTGCTCTTTGTAATTTCAGAGGTGTCCAATACCAATAATGTAAAGTTTTAAAAAGGCAAAATTTCAAACGTTTCTCCAGAGTACCTCAGTCAAGGGCTTCCAATACGTCTGATCAAACATCATCATCATCAATTATAATAAGTTAGCGCGCCTGCCATTTTTTACGAAGGGTTTTAAGAAGTGGTTGTGAGTATAAATGATTAGTTAAAACACTATACAGACCTGATATCACTCCTTTATATCTTCCCCGAGTAAGAAGATAATTTAGTATTGGTGAAGAGTCTAATATCCAGGGAAGAGGACCCAGACAGGGCTTCAAACATTGCTGTAGTTGCAAATATTACGAAGTCTGGTGCTTTGGGAGATCAAATTCCTCACAAAGACAGTCAAAGGATTTTAAATCTCCATTTAATATAAGCTGATCTAGTGTCTGAATTCCTCTCGTTCTCCAAACAGACTAGTGAAGTGCATGACCTTTTATTCCAATGCTCTCATTACCCCAAAGTGTAGCTTTGTAGTGTAAACAATATGCAGTCCGATGAAGACGATGCGCTCGGTTCCATGCATGGTGTGTAGCTTGGATCGCAGGATGCGGAGGGGATGCAAGTGGGTTACGGGTTCCGTATAAAAAATTAAGGCCATCATCACGATTAAGTAGAGAATATTCCGTTGTAACCCATTGTGGGGGATCAGCCATTCCTGGAAGCAAGTAAACTAATTTTGAGAGATGCAGGGCGACAGAATAATGTTCAAGGGGTGGCAAACCCAAACCACCATGGGAGCGGCGAGCGATCAGTTTCGCAGCAGCTAGACGAAGATGCATAGATCCCCAGACAAAAGCCCGAAAACAGGCATCTATTCGGCGCAGTGTGGACAAAGGGATTACAATAGGAAGCATTACAAGAACATAAGTAAAGTGAAGTAAAGTGACCATCTTTATGGCCTGTACTCTTCCCCACATGGAGAAACCTAAGAGGAACCATTTTGAAAAATCAGTTTCTATTTGTGTTATAAGTGAGGAGAGATTATCTGAGACCAAACCTCAGCTAAACCAATATACCCAAATATTTTAGATGTGTCGCTTTCCAACAAAAGGGATATCCGTCAATTGATACTTTTGTGGTGCCAGAGTAGAGCGGAAGGGCCTCACTTTTATCCCGATTTACTTTGTAGCCAGAATGGGCAGCAAAGACATCAATTATCTCAAGTAAGGCTGGCAAAGAATAAGGAAGATCTTTTAAAGTAAGAAGAATGTCATCAGCATATAAATACAGTTTAGATTCCCACCTGCTATAGGTACACCCTGAATCCACGGTGAATGACAAATAAATAAGTGAGGCAAGAGGTTCTATTGCCAGCAGAAATAAGAGGGGAGAAAGGAGGCTACCTTGGTGACTACCCCTTTGAATTGGAAAAGGGTCTGAAAGAAATCCACCACAATTAACCTGAGCTACTGGATTTTCATATAACAGGCGAACTTTAAAAATAAATTGTTTGCCCAAGCCAAAGCGTTTCAAAGTAGCAAAGAGAACCCCAGTCTATATAATTGAACGCCTATTCTGTGTCCAATGAAAGAGCCACTGCATCTTCCGTTAGCTCTTTCGCGGTACATAAAGTATGAGCCAGAGTTCGAAGGTGATTCCTAGGGGAAAGACCTGGAACAAAACCAACCTTAGAAGGATGTATGAGGGATGGAATGACTTTGCAAAGTCGTGTAGCCAGAATACGTACCAGAATTTTAACATGTCTATTAATAAGGGAGATAGGACGGTAGCTGCCACAAGCAAGTGGGTCCTTACCTGGTTTGGGAATGACTGCAATCAAAGCCCTATTAGAAATGGGGCCAAGTGATGCTTTCTGAACAGCCTTGTGAAAAGCGGAGTATAGAGTGTTAACTGTTTCCTCCCCGGACCATTTATAGTACGCCGCAGGATAACAGTCGTCTCCTGGGGGTTTATGGTAAGGTGATTTGCTTGCTGAACAAATGCATACTGATACACAGTTGTTCTATTGCCTGCGCTGTGTAGGCACAGCGGGATTACGGCTTCGTTCTAAAGGACATTTCCTGAGCCCTGCTGCTCAGCGAGAGTGAGTGGGATGTCCTAGAATGTTTGTGTGCCTGGTGGAGTGAATTTCAGTTGGTGTGTGTGGGCTGAGCAGCTGGGATGCTGCTCCTGGTGGGGCTGCTAGCTTACTAATTACACCTGTAACCTATGACTCCTACTTTCATCCTTTTTCATTGTCTATGCGGGCTACCTTCATTCTTACAATTCTACAATGTAATTCTCCTGTAGTCAGTCAGTGAGCTCATTAATAAAAGCAATGATCTTAAATTAACATCTAGATTCAAGTGCGCTGTCTCTCCTAAACTACAACCATACCATTTCTCCTTTATGATAAAATGTACCTTGTCTCTTTTGAACCCTTTTAAATCTTCATTTTAATGTTTCGTGGTAACAAATTTCCAAGTTATATTTCTCGGTAACCCCTTTTCTATGTAGTGGTTTATTGGTTAAATTGTTTCCTTCTTCAGATGTCTGTAATGACCTCTCTGCAGTCCTACATGAGCTTTAAACTTCAAAAAGAGTGCGCTCCAGGCACTTCATGGTCATCACTATCTTTTGCCGAGACTTCTTTTCTTTAGTGTATATAAGACCACACATTTCCCCACGCTACCTGACCTACTAGAACCCACTCTATAACATTAACCTGCGTTTCCCTCCTTAAGTACCCGTATGATTCGCCAATTACTAAAGCATGCTGAATTAATATACACTGGATCAGTGTACAACATCACCTTTCGTAAGTGCAGGATTCCCGAGCGGCTCAGAAATCTAGCCTGAACTGACGAGGATTTCAGGCCACCGTTTCAGCCATCTCGGCAGGAAAGTGTTTCAAGAGGTGTCTCCAACATGTCTCGCGCTAATGAGTGAAGGCACCACTAAAGAGGCCGTTTCAGACTGCTCAGCACTTGCCAAGACTGTGCTTCCTTCTGTCCGATTGAAGAGCATTGTCTAAACAGTGTCTTTGTGCAGAAAGTGTTCATACGGTTTATGCTTCTTTATTACTAGTCCACAAATGTTTTTTATTATTATTTTTTTAAATGATAAATTAAAGTTCTTGCGCATTTTTTGACTCCTAGCTATCATGTCTGGTAAACTATTTGACATGATAGCGGGAGAGGTAACAGTTTTTTTATTGGGAAAGAACCTTTTTTAAAGTGTCTTTTTCTTTTCTAAATGTGTACCTCAGGAAAACTGAAACAAAAGGTAGTATCAAATAAAACCCCAGGTTTTAAATACATATTTAGCCTTCACACACTCAATTGACCGTGTTTATGCTAGTGGGGATTAGTAATAATATAACTAACGTGCTTGAGAAGTAAGAGTCTTGCAGTAGGCTAATAGAGCTGTAATCAGTGTTGTAGCGAGTTAAACTCTTCCGGATAGACAAAAAATACAGAATTTACCAACATTCTCTCCGTTCCTCAGAAACATGCCAAATGCAAATATTTACTTCTATTAGTGTATATGGTTTGATAACTGCAAAATATTCATGCTGCTTTGTTGCTTCTTTCTAACAATTATTGTTTTGTTCATGCCTACAGCCCGAGTTAGGGGACTTGGAAACCTGGCAGGAGAACACAAATGCCTGGGAGGAAGAGGACGATGCTTTACAAACTGAGGAAGTTTTTCGGTATGTTTTCAATGAATATTTACTTAGATCTCAAAAACAATTCTAAGGATTTAACATAAACATAAAAAAAGCTATATGTTTATATTATTTATCCCATCCACCTCCATCCAATGAGTCAACTTATGAAGGATATATTTGCCACCAGAGGTTGCTTCTAGTGCTTAATTTGAGAAGGTAGGGGGCACTGGCACCAATTTTTAAGCACCGGCACTTCTTTTCCGCATCCTTTATTTACCGAGTGCAAGAGAGGGAAATTACAGAGATCAGAAAGAAAATCACACCTTCACAAAAGAAAAAAGTAGGAACCTGCAGGAGTGAGATTGAGGGGAGTGAGGGGTGGGGGGGAGTTTCTTGTTGTGGATTTAAGAGGAATGAGATGGTTTTAAAATGACCAGCCTTGATGTTCCACGCGCCAACATTTCAGGCACCGGCACACTTTCTTTCACAAATGAAGCAGTGGTTGTATCTCATGTGAGTACTGTTCCGTACTACCCACACAGCTGGCTTCTTCAAGTTCTGCATGCCATCCCTCCCGCTTTCCAGCACCCCTTGGATGCAGGGGTGATGATACAATTTTTAGAGTGGGGGTGCTGGCATCAATGTAACTGTACCAGAGTCGTAGGTTTTGTTAAAAATGCAAGCGTCACACAAAAAACATGTACAGAAAATGGTAATATGTAGCCAGTGCTGCATTTTAAAGCATACTGTCACAAATATATTACTAAAGCATGGTGTGGTAGTGCATTTTCTTTAACAAAAAACACTTTTCCCATTTAAAAGGCAACTAAGTTCACACTGATATGCGGTTTTATGATTAAACTATATAACGCACAAAGGATAATGTGTGGAATCAAATTTCAGCAAATATTTATAATTTTTGCTACACCAAGAAATCTTATTAAATCTTTATTTTAATCACAATTCTGAATTACAAAAGCTACAGAGTTAGGCCCGTGCTGTCCTAAGGTAAACCTCCATGTTAAAAGAATATGCAGCTATTTGTCAGAAGACATTGCCTGACATTCGTCTTTTCTTTGGACGCACACCAAATGTGACAAAATAAAAACAACATTTAAAGGCTTCTTTATTGTTCATTTTACCTCCAGAACTCCAGCAAGTTTATTTTTTTGGGCTAATGGGGGGTACTGCAGCACCCTGCACCCTTAATTTCAGTGCCTTGGCTTGGAGGGTGTAGTGATAGTGGTGTGAGCCCCGATACTAGGATTTTGGGAACACTCTAAAGCAGTTTTATTACAAATGTATTGGCAGTTCCACAATTCCAATTATCACTGTTTTCACATGTTGGTGTACTGTTTTATGTAATAACCAAAGCGAGTCCGTCCGTTTTGTTTGGGCTACTTTCCACTCTTTCTATTCGGTAGACAATAGAAAGTTTTCTTAAAATAACACTCATCCACCAAGGTTTCCCTTGGTAGCATGCTTCATCATAGGGTTCTTTCCGTCCCGCTGCGGAACTGGGCGTGCTGCAATTGACGAATACGTGGGAGGATTTTGGACATAAATTATGAAGAATGGGGAGGTGTAAGAGTGGGAGGGTCTTATCTAATGGAAAATAACGTTATAAATACCTGGCTAAGTAGAGAAAATGATTTATTCTTTCTCTACTGGGATGGTTAAAAAAGGAGAAATGAAAAGGCATACAGCTAAATGCATGTATTTCAAAGGTCTACCTGTTTCATGCCCTACCCAAAGGCTTTTCGTCAGGATCACCTAATGATCCCTTGTGCCACTCCAATTGGAAAACAACTTGTGTGAGTTTCCAGTGTTCAGCCCGTGGCATATTAAAGATGTGCATGCATATGAACTTGCATTATATGTATTTTATTCGGTGATTCGGGAATTTGTTTTTATCCTATCTTTAACATAATCCATAGCCAAGAGGAATATTAACATTTAGTAGACTCTTTGATCTACATGGCTAACATAATACTACGTCTAACAATAAATGTTTTACGTTAATTTTCCAGCAGAGAGTACTAATAAACTTTTATACATGATAATGATGAGATCCAGACATGATTCTTTATTCACCTAGGTCGTCACTACCAGAAGAAACATCACATATCCGAAGGTCATCCAAATAGCTGCCACTTCCCAAAATGTTGATATGCACATCCTCCCTGAGGACAACGATTCCTTGTGAAAAGCTTATCTAAATTCAAGCGGACATTGCAGTTCCTGCCCATGATCAAGGGGATGCTAAAGTGGGCCACTGGCACCTTCAAAGAACCGATCAAGGCTAGGGTGGTAACCCCATAGGGTAGACACAACATTTATATCTTCCAAACATTTGAAATGAAGTAATTCCAGATTCTCTAGTAGTACAAACTACTCTCCGGTCCTGGGCTATGCTCCTCGGCGCGGTAAAGTGAGCAAAAACGCCAGATGCTGTCGGGGAAAGGGATGTGGTCTGATTGGAGAATCGCCAACTCTGCCTACTCTCCAGGTCCAACGGAGCACACTGAGCTGACTGATCTCATAAAACACCTGCCTAACAAGTTTAACAAGAGTGGAAAGAGTTGGTGGCAGAGGTTAGATCTATCTCATACGCCACCATCCTGTGTTCCCTGAGCGCTTCGGATACCGCTGCCTGGGGCGACAATACAAGTGCCTGGATGTAGCCCATGCCTGGCTCCACATTTCCATCTTTAAGCCTTTAGTTCTGTATTTGCTCAACCAGCAGTTTGATGGGGAACATTCCTTCAGTCTCCAGGTTAACAGAGTGTTCGATAATATAAAAAAAGACACTGACACGTCCAAGTCCATGGGTACCATCCAACCCTAGAGGCTCCTTTTGGAATATTTAGACCAAGGTAGGCTAACCACTTCTCTCAAGCCTACCTCTTCATTTCAGAGACTGCAGCAGTAGGCCAACCAGCAGTTCACACCACATGGCTAAAGCAGGTGTACCTATAGTAGTAATAACATCAGAGGTAAGGAAAAAGGGAGATCTGGCAAAGAAGCCTCCACCACCAAACGTAGACTCCATCCACCTTTCCTGATCACATAACACCTGCCATAGAGGGCGACTCCAGTATTTTCTTCCATGGTGGCAAGAAATAACATCTAACAAATTAGTCTTGGCTGTGGTTCGCCCAGGCTGCTAGCTTGAACTTCTCACACTCCTTACCAACATCCCACGACACAAACGCAACCTCAGCAGCAACCACTTTAACCTCACAGAGAAAGAGGTCCAAGCACCTCTTCAGAAATAGGCTATAGAACCAGTCCCTCCCCACCTATTGGGCGTAAGGGGTTACTGTCTCTAGTTTCTCATCCTCAAGAAGGACAGCCTCTTAAAGCCCATCTTGAACCTCAGGCCCCTCATCCATTACATCCTGTCTGAACACTTCTGTGTGGTAACCTTACAGGATGTAATCCCTCTGTTGCATCAAGGCGACTTTATGATGGTGTTAGACCTCAAGGACGCCTGCTTTCATATTCCCATCCATCCCACCTGCTGACTCTACCTGCTCTTCATGCTTAGGTGGTCTTTATTACCAGTTCAAAGTGATACTGTTTAGCATCACCATTACCCAAAGGGTCTTAACCAAATGCCTCACAGTGATCGACGCACATCTATAAAGAGGAGGCCTACACGTCTTCCCCTACCTTGACGATTGTCTGATCAAGAGTGCTAGCTCACCAGTGTGTATAGTACACCCAGGCTACGATCTCTCTCTCCGCCACAGCCTCAGGTTCGTCATCATTGCCATTACTTCCAATTTGTTACTCCTCCAAATACAACCCTTCCTGGGGTCAACACGAAACTCCATCACAGGCAAAGTATTATAGCCAACAAAGGGTCTTGGCCTGTCAACAGCTTTAGTGTCGATTTCAGCCAAATCATCCTCCTCGGCATGATGGTCTCATGCATTGCCATAGTGCACCATGCCCGTTTACATATGCGTCTGTTGCAACAGTGCCTTTAAGCCTAATGATCAGAAGCCAAGGGTCTGTTATAGGAGCTAGCATTTGTAAAGACCATCATACATTGCCCTCTGAAGTGGTGTGTTGCAAGGCAGCCCTTTTTTGCACCCGATACCGCAAGTCACGATCACCATGGGTGCCTAACAAGCTGGCCGAGGAGCACATCTAATTTTCACTACAGAACAGGGAGCATGGCCTCCACATTAACCGGGACACCACATCCACAACCTCAAATTTCAGTTCTGTTTGCTCTCAACATCGTCTTTCCTCTCATTCAGGGCAAAGTTGTATTTGTTAGGACAGATACCATGACCACCATGTACTACGTATGGAAATAAGGTGACACTCATTCTTTTTACCTCTCCTTGTTAGCTCAGAACATTTGGCATTGGGCACTCCACCACATTCATCTGATGGTGGACTTTCTTCCGGGAGTGGACAACAACCTTGCAGGCTTGCTCAGAAGGATGTACCAATTACTCCACAAGTGGGATCTCTATCCACAAGTCCTCCACAGCTACGTCCACTGCTGGGTGCCCCACAAGCAGATCTTTGCCACCCATAAAAACACAAAATGCCCAAGCTTCATCTCCAAGTACCCACCGCATGGTCCATGGGCAACACACTATAGATGAACTGATCAGGGATATTTGCTTATGCTTTTCTGCCACTTCTCCGTTCATAGTATGCAGGATGCAACAGTCATCAGAGACCCTCATCCGCTTAGCCCCCACCTGGGCCAGACAGACCTGGTACTCAGCACTCCTCTATATGTTCATCAGTCCCCCTGCAAAAACACCCAGCAGGCTGGACCTTCTCATCCGGATCCAAATCCAGATCAGGTATCCAAAACCCATTCGAGCTGTGGCACCTGAAGTCCTAGAGTTTGTTTATCTAGATCTCCCACAAGAATGTATACACGTGGTTGTTATGCAGCCAAGTGGAAGTGATTTGTCCACTACCGCATTACTGGGACCTCCAAATTCCGCTGTCCAGAATATCAGGTTATATTTACTTCAATACTAGAAGTCAGGCCTAGTTTAGACTTTCATGTGCCTTCACTAGAGGTTGCCAGGTAGGTGCTTTTGAAGATGGTAGCTCACTGACGGTCGAGCAGGGTCAAGAAGACCTCAACATGAGGGATTGATTATCTGGAGGGTGGAGGAGGAGCACTTTTTTTCAACAATCCAGCATGTTGCTGGATTGAGCAAGCTTGCTGTCCTTCCTTTGTGTGATTGAACAGCCGCGTCCTTGTTAACGTAGACCGTTGGAGGCATCAGGGGTCATTCACCACAGTCTTGTGGTGGTATTGATAACCTGAAGACAGGGATACTCAGGAAATATACCCCTGCCGCAGCAACAGAGCCTTTTGAAGGCCATTCCCGTATTGCGGCCTTCAACAGACCTGCGGCATTAGAGACTATTGATGGCTTTTTCACGACAGGGGGTACTTACCGTCACCATCTGTCCTGTAGGAGGAACTGCAGACTTTTTTGTTGTAATTAGTTCATTATTGTCATTACTCTAGTGTATTTGGTAATATATCATACAAGTGTATACACAAGTCCAACAATAACAGTGAGAGTAGGAAGTGCCTTCTGTACAAGGGAACCAGGAGCAGTTATGAGTCTTTTAGCTGGAATTATCACTCTGTAATCAGCTTTAAGTAGCTCGAAAAAAAAAAAAATCCAATTATGATGTAAATCAAACACCAGCTTGTAAGGTTCTATAAAATATGCCTATTTTGTCAACTAACAAAACATAAGATTTGCACAGCCAGCTCAACGATCTTTGGGACTGTATTATACTAGAATATAATGGCTAAAACACTCCTCAGTCTGGAAGCGTTGTGTTTGAGGCATGTGGGCTGCTGATTTCATATCTTGTGCATTGATCGCCGCCTAGTGTTGGGTCCGGATGATTGCACTTGGTTGTCCTGGAAGAGTCTTCGAAGTATCACGAGATAGGTGACTCCTCCCCTGGACTACAGTGCGCATGGGCATCTTCTCAATCCTCAGATTGTTTTTTTCCTCCATTGGGTTCGGATGTTATTCCTTTACTCCAACTTCGAAAACCGAAACTAACTACTTTAAAGGCCAAAAGGCCTTCGACTTCGATGGTATTGTTCTCGTTCGGTACTTCTTGACTCGACCAACCTTTCCATCTTGATCCGGTCGTCGACGTGGGCCGTTGGGCCTTTTCGGCGCCACGTGGGTCTGCTGTCGATGGAAAGGAGCCCGTTCAAAAGGTACCCACAATGCCACTCCAAATTCCCGCATACTGACAAGCATACAGTATGCAACAAGTGCTTATCACCAGAGCACAACGAACAGAATTGCCCAGCGTGTGTCCAATTCCGTTCGAAGAAGACCATCCGGATTCGACGGGCCGCTAGGCAAGAGATGCAGCGGTCGGCACGGAACTGGAGAACATCTTTGATGATGAACACGACTTCCCAGAAGCGGCGGACTCGGACCTAGAGATCGTCACCGTCGAGGACCAGTCGGACTCAGACGACGAGATCCCACCGGGACAAATCGGGAGTACACAGCCCCCAACGCCGCTTATCCGGAACCAAAGGCTCCGGTCGAAGCATCGCCTAAAGGCCTTAGCCGAGATCGAAAAACCCCTTCAGAAGCCCCGCCCTCCGGCTCGGCTCAGAAGACCAAATCAAAGCCTTCCGAGAGCCCAGGACCAAGTAACATTCCCCCCAATAAGGTCGTCAAACCCAAAAGGGTTGTCGAACCGAAGGTTGTCGAGCCAAAAGTCGTCCAACCGAAGAAGGCCGTCGAGCCAAAGGTTGTCGAACAAAAGAAGGTCGACCAGCCAAAGGGGGGTCGAACCAAAACAGGTTGTCCAATCCAAAAAGGTTATCGAGTCAAAAGCTATCGAGCCAAAGAAAAGCCTCGAACCTAAACAGGTCAACGATCCGAAAACAGCACCCGATCCTAAAAAGAGTGCAAATAAACCAAAGCCAGTCGAACCAAAAAAAGGCATCGACTCGACCAAAGGCACTCGCCCTAAAAAAGTCATCCAGCACAAAAAGTGGATCGACCCGAAAAAGGTCGTCAACCCAAATAAAGTCGCAGAACAAAAAAAGAATGCCAAACCAATGAAAGACGTCGAACCAAAAAAGGTTACCGACCCCAAACCGACAGTCGAGCCGAAAAAGACTCCAGAACCAAAGGCCCTCGAGCCAAAAGGTCACAAGCAAGTCAGTAAGCCAAAAACATCGGCGCCAAAGCCACGGACAGTGGAAGAGAAACTCTTCCATCCTAATCCAGAATCAGAGGAACAATAAAAACTGTATATAAACCCTGAAACCGGCAAAGTTACCATCAATTACCGGAAAAAGAGACCATTGGACACGGACACTACTTGCCCTGTACCACCAAAGAAAAAGGACTTCGGGACATCTCCCCCTAGGCCTTTTACTACTCCTCCTTTCTATCCTAATATGCCTTTTGTGCCCTACTCTCCTACACACTCTGAATACAATGATGAGGATAACATGGCGAAAGATCCTCAGGAAGATTTTAATGACCCAGAGGATCCACAGGCTCAGGATGACACATGGGATGATCAAAATGATCCATATGACACACAACCCATCCCTGACACCTCCCCATACCCTACTAAGCCGTTGCCTACTGATGACACCATTGGGTTTAACCAACTGCTAGATAGGGCTGCAAAATACCACAAGGTCGACATGCACACTGACCCAATAGAAGATTTTCTATTTGACACTTTTCCAACCTCCGAGAAAAATGTCAGGACACTTCCTATGCTAAAAGGGGTACTAAAACACAAACCAGACATATTCAAGGATCCAGCCAGGGCACAGGTGCTCAATCCCAGGGTTGAGAAAAAATATAACGATACAAAAACAATGGTCCAAGACCTCTATATTTTTTCATGTATCCCTGAATTAATCAGTAAATTTTCAAATCGAGAGCTTGTCATTACAGATCAGCTCAACACGATAAATGTATCTCACTCTACAAAACATGAGAAATTTAAACGCATTTGAAAAGAAACGGCAGCAAAAGACAAAATATATTCAAAAACAAAAGTAATATTTAATATTACCAGGTCAGCAAATTACTCATTTCAAAATTTTTGTTTTTATAAATAGCAAAGGTTGCCCCAATACGAGCGTGCAGATAGAAAAGCTCTGGGTGAAAAGGTGTGTAAGAGATAAAGACAGAAAAGGAATTCACAGAAAATATTTGTGACATAAAATAATCGTAACTGTTTTTATATATACCGAACGAAGAAATTAATTAGTCGTAGTATACAACCTGGCCACAAACAAAAACAAATTAGGTCAAATGCTTATCTTTGAATGTTCATGACTACTCAGTGTCAACAATAAGATCTGCACATAAATATACAGAGACAGAATGGTGCAGGTATTTGTTATTAAGGGCGTGGACGTTTCGACTCGTCTTTAAGGCCTGTCGGTCAATTAAGCCTTGGCCATGCGAGTCTTCATCAGGACAAAGCAGTAACGAGGCAACCAAGGGTAACGGATGACCCTAAAACAAAAAATGGGGATTCTATGAGTGCTGCCGCAACTACTATTGAGGTCAAGCCCTACCCATTTCTAAGTGGCTTACCCTTTCTGAAGACTGTGGTGGCGATTGTTCCCACGCTCCCAAGAAGTTTTCTTCAATCCTACAATAATAAATATTAAAAGCAAGTATACATAGAACTAGTTCACAATAAACGAAGTCCACTAGTCAGGCTAAGAGCCCAATTGGTATTTACCAGAACGTGGTTGAAAGGAATGACTTCTTCCATGAATTATTTGATCCGAATGCGTAGTCGATGAGTTGCAATTTCGATAATAAGTATAACACTGTAGGGGATATAATTATGTCTATCAGTGTCATTCCCCGGGGTGATGTTAATAGGATATTGTATGGAGTGACTGTATAAACCATACCTTTTCGTGTTCAGGGTGTCCCTATCCCTCAATTCCCAAGGGGAGAAGAATTTGCTGGATCAAAGCCAGAATCTGCGTGGTGAAGCCCTGTAGGAACATAATAATGGTAGGGGCCATTATTGTAACCTCCCTTCATTACAATGCACTGTCTACACAGTGACAAAAGAAGGAAACCAGGCCTCTAGGTGAATTACCTGTGTTTTAGAAAACAATCAGATGCTCCTCATCCCTCCATTACTCATCACCCGTGGAGCGTGGCCATTGTGCTGTCCCACCTCTCGTGCCTATAAAGGAACAGCAACACTACTGTTAGGCGGCTCAAAACAGTAATCTAGCTGCAGTGTATATTCAAATCTAGTGCCGGTGCTTACCGTGTGTGTAATCCACGTTCTACAACAGAGTACGCCTCCAGCTAGGTAGCAGCTGTTGATCGGGCTGTGTATAACTTCCGCGTTTCTGGAAGTTGAAACCGAAAAGGATTCGTGTAATAAAGGCGCGTAAGACCTTACCGTTGGGGCATTCATATGTATAAGCCATAAATATAAGGCGGCACCTACAGACCCTACTTACATTAAATCCCAATTGCCTCTAGACTCCCTGGTAGTAGAAAACGCTCGCAAAAGGGCCAACTAGCAAACAACAGGAGACGCTCCACCTCCTGACAAAGAGTCTAAAATATTGGAGGCCTCAGGCAAAAGAGTGGCCTCACAAGCTGCTAACTCATGGAGGATCGCAAACACACAGGCTCTCCTAGCTCGCTATGATAGAGCGCACTACGACCAGCTTGAAGGTTTACTACAACACTTGCCACAACCTTTCAAAGCTCGAGCTAGCGACCTCATACAGGAAGGCAAATTTATAACTAATGCTTCCATTAAATGTGCACTAGACGCAGCCGACACAGCAGCCAGGTCAGTTAACACTAGTGTGTTACTACGCAGACACGCGTGGCTACGCATCTCTGGTTTTAAAAACGAGGTGCAATCCACCAACCTTAACCAACCAGTTAACCAAGACTTCCTGTTTGGTCCTGCAGTAGATACCATTTTAGACAAAATGAAGAAAGATACTGAAACTGCAAAATCTATGGGCGTGCAGATCTTTTGACTGGGTGTGAGTGTTTGATTGGTTCAGATGCTCTGTCCATTACCACCCCCTTTTGTACCGCAGTTTCAACAACATAGATGTTCCTTTCGTCGCTCCTCCTACAGAGGCGCCGCAAGAGGCAACACTTCACAGACTTTCTCTGCATACAAAAGCAACACCCAAAGCTCCTTCAATAAGGGCTCCAACAGGGGAGGTTACAAGGGCAATAATAACAAGGGCAGAGGACGTGGCGGCAATAACACCAGAGCCTCCACTGCCTCCAAACAGTGACTTCATCACACTCCTTCCAGACCATTTAACACGAGTCGGAGGCAGAGTCAAACAGTTCCTACCAGTCTGGAATGCAATTACCACAGACGGGTGGGTGAGACAAATTATCCAGTATGGTTATTGCCTGGAACTCACTTCTACTCCACCCAACATACCTCCCAGACAACATCCTATGTCCAAAGAACACATCACCCTGCTACAACTAGAGGTCAAATCCATGCTAGAAAAGGGAGCCATAAAACCTGTCCCTTTTCAACACCAAGGAACAGGAGTATACTCACTATACTTCCTTATTCCCAAAAAGGACGGGTCCCTCAGACCAATATTGGACCTCAGGCCTCTAAATCAATACATACTCTCAGAGCACTTCCATATGATCACTCTGCGACAAGTACTCCCATTACTCCAGCAAGGTGACTTCCTAGCAACATTAGACCTCAAGGATGCATATTTTCAGATACCTATACATCCAGCTCACAGGAAATATCTCCGGTTCACAATAGAAGGTCAACATTATCAGTTCAAGGTCTCCCCTTCGGGGTAACCACAGCCCCAAGAGTTTTCACAAAATGTTTAGCGGTAGTAGCTGCACACCTCAGACGGCTACACATCCACATGTTTCCATACCTGGACGATTGGCTCATAAAGGCAAACTCGTACGAGCAGTTTGCAAGTCATACGTCTCAAACACTCCAGCTGCTACACAGCCTGGGTTTTTCCATGAACTACCCAAAATCACATCTACAATCCTCCCACATACAACAATATCTGGGGGCTACAATAAATAAATCTCTAGCAAAGGCATATCCAAATCAATCAAGGATAGCCAACATGCAGACTCTCATTCAGAAATTTCAGCCACAACACACTTTGCCAGCTCGAGTATTCATGCAACTCATAGGCATGATGGCCTCCTGTATATTCATTGTCCCCCATGCCTGACTTCAAATGCGTCCACTACAGGAATGCCTAGCACGGCAGTGGAACCAAGCTCAGGGACAATTAAAAGACCTAGTGTTGGTGGACAGTCGCGCTTACAACTCTCTGCAGTGGTGGAACCCACAAAACCTTTCCAAGGGGCGACTGTTCCAGGAGCCGGTTCCACAAGTAGTACTGACAGCGGACGCATCACTGACAGGTTGGGGAGCCCATTTACTACAATACACAGTCCAAGGGCTCTGGACAATCAAACAAAGGAGACTGCATATCAACCAACTAGAGTTGCTAGCAATATTTCTGGCACTAAAAGCATTCCAAAAGTACCTGTGCAACAGGGCTGTGTTGATTCGGAAGGACAACATGACAGCCATGTACTATATTCAGAAACAAGGAGGGACACACTCTCCACAACTGTCCCACTTAGCACAGAACATATGGAAGTGGGCAATTCCAGAAAACATTTTTCTCCTAGCAGAACACCTGCCAGGAAAAGACAATTAAGTAGCGGATCTGCTAAGCATACTCAGTCAACAGCTACACGAATGGGAGATTCACCCTCAAGTTCTATAACCATTCTTCCAAAAATGGGGGCAGCCAGAGATAGATGGGTTTGCCACAAACGAAAACTCAAAATGCCAGTACTTTGCAGCCAGGTTCCCACATCCGTTGTCACAGGGCAATATGATATGGATGAACTGGTCAGGCAGATTTGTGTATGCTTTTCCACCAGCTCCACTGATTCCGCTAGTGGCACGCAAACTACATCAGCAGTCACTCACAATGATCCCGATTGCTCCCACATGGGCTAGACAACCATGGTATACAACGTTCCTTGAACTCTCAGTAGTTCCCCACCAAAGACTACGCCTCTCGCCCAATCTTTTAACTCGGAACCATGGAGAAATCAGGCACCCAGATCCCAATCAGATGAACCTAGCGATCTGGCTCCTGAGGTCTTAGAGTTCGGATACCTTAACTTACCTCCTGATTGCATGAACATTATCAAGGAGGCAAGACGACCAACTACTAGAGCATGCTATGCAGCTAAATGGAAACGATTTGTAATTTACTGCAACAATAACCAAATCAATCCATTAGATGCTTTCATCCAAAACATTATCTGTTACCTCTTGCACCTTCAAAGATGCAATCTAGCATACTCTTCTATAAGACTACATCTTGCTGCTATAGCAGCATATCTCCAGAACAGACAACACCTGTCTCTGTTTAGGGTACCACCAATCAAAGCTTTTATGGAAGGTCCTAAAAGGATAATCCCTCCAAAGCACCCACCTTCACCAGTCTGGAACTTAAATATAGTACTTACCAGACTTATGGGACCTCCTTTCGAACCACTCCACTCATGTGAATTATAATTTCTAACATGGAAGGTGGCATTTCTAATTGCCATTACCTCCCTCAGGCGAGTAAGTGAGCTACAGGCACTAACCATCCAAGAACCTTTTATGCAAATACATGCAAATAATGTAGTAGTTTGAACTAACCCTAAGTTCATGCCAAATGTCATATCCACTTTCCATATCAACCAATCCATAGAATTGCCAGTTTTCTTTCAAAACCCACAGTCAGTGGCTGAAAGAGCCCTACACACACTAGATGTAAGGAGAGCTCTGCTATATTATGTGGACAGGACTAAATCATTTCGGAAAACAAAGCAACTGTTTGTTACTTTTTCACCACAACATAAAGGTAATCCCATCTCAAAATCAGGAATAGCCAGATGGATAGTTAAATGCATCCAAATATGTTATCAAAAAGCTAAATGCACTCTTAACAGTTCCCCCAAAAGCACACTACGCGTAAAATGGGGGTATCCATGGCTTTCCTAGGGAATATTCCCCTTGAAGACATATGTAGGGCAGCTACATGGTCTACCATACACACTTTCACTAAACACTATTGTGTAGACGTGCAATCAAAGCAGCAAGCTGCGGTAGGCTAGGCTGTCCTTAAAACTCTTTTTCAGACTGCTGCAGCTGGTACAGGTGACCACCGCTAGAGGAGATACTGCTATACAGTCTATGCACAAGATATGAATTCAGCAGCCTACATGCCTCGAACGGAATATGCTACTTACCAGTATGCATCTGTTCTTCGCATGTAGGGCTGCTGACATTCATATCACCCACCCTCCTCCCCGGTGCCTGTTGCAGCTGCAGGATTCTCTTTTGCATGGCCAGCTCTTACTTACTATACTCCATCTTTGCCACAATGGCGAAAAACAATCTGAGGATGGAGAAGATGCCCATGCGCACTGTAGTCCAGGGGAGGAGTCACCTATCTCGTGATACTTTGAAGACTTCCTTGACAAATTGCAACATCCGGACCCAACACTAGGCGGCGATCTATGCACAAGATATGAATGTCAGCAGCCTCACATGCCAAGAACAGATGCATACTGGTAAGTAGCATATTCCTTAAGGATACAGTCAAGACTCTGGTGCAGACGGGGGTTGTGGAATCCAATCCCCCATAATGGGGACATCTCATTTGAGGGTTTTAGTTTTTAGACATTCACCAGCAGCAGGAATATTTTACAGAGTTACTACCGTGGTACATGAAAATTGTGGGCTGTAGCTTCAAGTAAACTCAAAAAGAGAATCTTTCTTGTTTTGGATACCATCTTCTAATCTGCCCTCTGCAGCTTATGGATGTTACCTCCCCTCTTCGGGGGGGGGCCGAGCACTCCTAAAGGCCTCTGGCTTCCTGTGCTGCCTCATCCTTTAGCCTCACCTAATCTCCTGCTTGCCTCCTCTTATGTCAAAATCTAAATCTACTCACGAGTCCACATTCCTGGAAGCTGTGGCTAACACAGCTCAGGTCAATGCACCATCCTCCGATTCCTCTTCAACCCCTGCTTTTCTGGAGTCTGCCCTCACTTCTTTCCAAAATGAACTGACTGAGATTTAAGGTTCAATTGCACAGATGTCTTCTTTAGCATCCACAACAAATTCAGAAGTACGTCGTTGCGAAGTGACATTAGTTCCTTTCATGCCAGACTGACAACTCTAGCAGGGCAGCTGATAAATGTGGAATCCCGCCCAGATGTCAATCCGGATTGGGGTAAGGATATCTGGTATCTCCAGAAGAAAGTTGTAGATTTGATAGACCTCCGCTTCTGCAACAATAGCGGGATTATTGGCCTACCAGAGAGCATTGAGAAGGATTATATGCCCCTTTTCTTGGGTGTTTTGATCCCAGATCGTCTGAACCTTACCTTTATTCCACCACTGGAATTCCTTAGAGCTGACATGGTTTGTGCCAGTTGTGTGCCTTGTCTTGTCATGTTGTGTACAGCATCAGCATGCAAGAGAGATCCTGAAACAAAACAAAGAGAGAGTGGAAAGATTGTGGATTCGGTCTCCCCGTGCGTACTATGTATAAACAAAAGGAATCCACATGGTTTTAGTATTTAGTGTGGTCCCTACAGTGGTGAGGAGCACACAGTGTTCTTTAAATACCCCTCACACACCAAAAGGACCCTTGGTGTCATGCTTCTTCATAGGGGTCTTCGCATCCCTCTATGGAATGCAGCGTGCTACTAACCGGCGACTACGCGGGAGCACTTGTTATGAAACTGTGTGGTGCGTGAGGGTATTGGACAATATGTGAGTGATGGGGTCAGGAGTGAAATAACGTGTAAGTGTCTCTAAAAAATACCTGGCATATGAGTGTTGAAATATATTTTATTCTGTCTCCATGCTGGTATTGTTAAAAGGGTAGTGGAGGAGGTACTTTGTATATAATGTACAATACCTCACTAGTGCGTCGACCTGTTTTGAAGCTAGGCTTCTTCTTCAGGACGGGGTGCACAGATCCCCACCTTACTCACGTCAGAAAATGAGGGCTTAAATTACCCGTACTCTGTCTAAATAGGTAAAAATATTAAATGTTCTTAATCGAACTCGATGTTCCTGCAATAAGGACCTGGAGAACAAGCATTGGAAATGCAATAGGTCTCGCACCATTAGAGTTAGTGCTTTTAGAATTGTTTATGGGGTTTTTTTGTCAATGTTTAGCATTTTTGTTTCCTGTAGCCAATGCTAAAGTATTACAAATAAAAAAAGCCATAAACATTTCTAAAAGCTCTAACTGAAATGGTCTGAGAACTATTGCACTGAGTGAGGGTGAGGGGTTGAGGGTGAGTGAGAGTGAGGGTGAGTGAGGGTGAGTGAGGGTGAGTGAGGGGGAGTGAGGGTGAGTGAGGGTGAGGGGTTGAGGTTGAGGGTGAGGTGTTGAGGGTGAGTGAGGGTGAGGGTGGGTGAGGGTGAGGGTGAGTGAGGTGTTGAGGGTGAGGGTGAGTGAGGGTGAGGGGTTTTGGGTGAGTGAGGGGGAGTAGTTGAGGCTGAGTGAGGGTGAGTGAGAGTGAGGGTGAGTGAGGGGGTGAGGGGTTGAGGGTGAGTGAGTGAGGGTGAGGGGTTGAGGGTGAGTGAGGGTGAGGGGTTGAGGGTGAGTGAGGGTTTGAGGGTGAGGGGTTGAGGGTGAGTGAGGGTGAGGGGTTTTGGGTGAGTGAGGGGGAGTAGTTGAGGCTGAGTGAGGGTGAGTGAGAGTGAGGGTGAGTGAGGGGTTGAGGGTGAGGGGTTGAGGGTGAGTGAGGATGAGTGAGAGTGAGGGTGAGTGAGGGGTTGAGGGTGAGGGGTTGAGGGTGAGTGAGGGTTTGAGGGTGAGGGGTTGAGGGTGAGTGAGTGAGGGTGAGGGTGAGGGGTTGAGGGGGAGGGGTCGAGGGGGAGGGGTTGAGGGTGAGTGAGGGTGAATGAGTGAGGTTGAGGGTGAGTGAGGGTGAGGGTGAGGGTGAGTGAGGGTGAGGGGTTGAGGGTGAGTGAGGGTGAGGGTGAGGCTGAGGGGTTGAGGGTGAGTGAGAGTGAGTGTTGTGAGAGAGGGGTGATGAGGCCTGGTTGTTGTGAGAGAGGGGTGATGAGTCCTGGTTGTTTTGAGGTACAGCTGATGAGGCCTGGTTGTTGTGCGCTCTGTGTATTTTCACATGGCGTTCTACATTCTTAATGGAGTGCCTGTAACTGTATATTCCACTCAGTTATCTCCAGTTGCATCTGGAGATCAACCTGGGCGGACGCCTTAGCTGTGCTGCAATAAACCTGCTTGTCTTCTTATCGTGGATTTGGCATCATTGTAATAAAGTCGTTCACTAAAAGAATTACATGAAATTACATTGGGAGATGAGGGTTGGAGGCGAGCTAGTGAGAGAAAGAAGAGGGCCGGCTTTCTGTGTGGAAATGAACACAGAACTGCAGCGGCTCCACTGTGGCGTCTGATAACAAATATTAAACATTATTTATCAGCATTGGGAGCCATTGAGAATGTAACCAGTGATTAGTGCTTATCTACTTCCATCGGATTTCCATTGTCTGCTGCGCAGCGCTCCTAGAGCAATGTTTTGTGCAGCAGGCGCTTAACAACCCCCTTCCCCATGTGTAAATGCACACGCACTATAACTCACTGCAAAGCGTTAAATGTCGCTTCGCCCAACAAATATTCATGACTTGCTGATTGTAGCGAATAAAGCAGATATAAGGCTGGAGACATTGTAGGCGGTGTGAAAAAGCTATGCTGCTTTCTGCCACGCCTATTCCTAATGCTGACATGACATTTTTCGATTACGGCCCCAGGAACGTTTTGGAACTTTGTTTCCTGTGACCGCAAAAACGCAACAGGCTGTTGAACAGCGGCCACCACTGACAGCTTCTGAATGACAGCAAAGTAAATAAAGAGATGGGCGAGCCGCGCAGAACAAAAGAAAGGCATGCTACCGCCATTATTAAAGATGAATAAAGGCACGCGCCGCCATTGTTAATGATGAAGCTACCCAACAAAAAAAAAAATGCAGTAAAACTTTCATTGAATAATTAAAATGTATCAACACATAAAAATGATCATCACTCCCCTAATTGTGCTACTAGATTGCATTAACCAGTTTCGCTGTCGGTGCCCCTCAGCTGAGATTTCAGGGAGAGTGTGTACCCACTGAAAGAACCTCCAGTAACCTCTTTCTTGTTCGTTCTCTGAGGTTCACGGCACAGGAGGACGTTAGTTACGAAGAAGCTGTGGCATGCAGTTACTGTGATTGGAACCTCTGTGCGGAGGAGCATGCGTGGGCTGCTAAAGGGGGCTGGTGGTGTGAAGGTGGCTTAATAGTCTGAAGCAGTAAGGTTAGGAACACGGATGTAAAGGGTACAGCTACAGGAACGTGAAAGCCAGCAGCATGCTTGCCTGAGCCAGAGAAACACTCACAAAGGGAGGAGAGCAAGCATCTGTATACATTAAAGTAAGGCACCCATGAATTGGGTGCCGCTCTAAGCCAGGGAAACGCTCATTCAAATAAACAAGCGAAAGGATCGGAGACACGGCGGGTAAAATAAACAACAAAAAAAACGAAGCCGGAGGGAAGAGAGGGGAGGGGGGAGGAGAAATGCGACACGGTGGGAAGGGGAGGGGGCGGAGCGGGTCAAATCAACAAACAAGCCGAAGGGAAGAGAGGGGAGGGGGGAGGAGAAATGCGATACTAGATTGCATTAACCAGTTTCGCTGTCGGTGCCCCTCAGCTGAGATTTCAGGGAGAGTGTGTACCCACTGAAAGAACCTCCAGTAACCTCTTTCTTGTTCGTTCTCTGAGGTTCACGGCACAGGAGGACGTTAGTTACGAAGAAGCTGTGGCATGCAGTTACTGTGATTGGAACCTCTGTGCGGAGGAGCATGCGTGGGCTGCTAAAGGGGGCTGGTGGTGTGAAGGTGGCTTAATAGTCTGAAGCAGTAAGGTTAGGAACACGGATGTAAAGGGTACAGCTACAGGAACGTGAAAGCCAGCAGCATGCTTGCCTGAGCCAGAGAAACACTCACAAAGGGAGGAGAGCAAGCATCTGTATACATTAAAGTAAGGCACCCATGAATTGGGTGCCGCTCTAAGCCAGGGAAACGCTCATTCAAATAAACAAGCGAAAGGATCGGAGACACGGCGGGTAAAATAAACCACAAAAAAAACGAAGCCGGAGGGAAGAGAGGGGCGGGGGGAGGAGAAATGCGACACGGTGGGAAGGGGAGGGGGCGGAGCGGGTCAAATCAACAAACAAGCCGAAGGGAAGAGAGGGGAGGGGGGAGGAGAAATGCGACACGGTAAACAAAGACGGACATGCACGCGCCCGTGACTTTTAAGGTCAATGCGCATAAGCTTAATGCGCATGCGCATTGACCTTAAAAGTCACGGGCACTGCAAGGAATCGCCACGATTCCTTGCAGTGTGGATAAAGAGTGGATAACTCGCAATACTCTCGCCTTGCTCGATGCGCATGCGCATCGACAGGCGAGACCTAAAAATGAAGAACACAAGGAAAAAGAAACACATGTTGTATTCATGTTGTAAACTCCAGCATGGTTAGAAAGTGTCCTAAAGAAAGTGACACTTTTGTTACTTCTAGACATTTAAGGTCATTCTAATTCGGTGCAGTGACCTGTAAAAAATGACAAGTACAAGACACAAAGACACATAACATATAACACACACTCTATTCAGAAGGACATTGGTTGTGATAGTCCTATATTCAATAAAGTTAATCTGAGGCAAAGAAAATATGGTAGAAAAGATGCATACTTTTTGCCAGTCGTTGAATTGTGACATGAGCCTGATAAACGGAGGGATCTGGTGCTAATTGAGCAACCTGTATATTCAAGGAAAAGGACAAATGATACATAGTTTTTGTAGAGGCTTTCGTTAAGTACTCACATGGAATCCAGTGGTAGACCCTCTAGCGCTGCTGCGGCTATGCCGTACTTAAAAGTCAAGGAGATTTTCAAGACCCAACCATCCCATCCGCCGCTCCGTGGATAAATGAGAAGCGGGGGCAGGCCTCACACACACCCTGATGTAGGCAGGCATGGCCTACGAAAACTAATGTAGGATCATGCCTACCTTGCACCCATGAGCTAAAGACTATACATTCACCTCTTGTTCCCATTACATTCGGACTCTCATTGACTACTTCCTTTGTACCCCTTTGGTGAACCAACACTTAGCAAATGCAAATATAACCCCCTGCTGGGTCTCTGATCATGACCCTGTAGAGCTGCACTCCGATTTGGGTTTGCATACCACTCCTGCAAGGACCTTGGTGCTTCAATACCTCCCCATATAAGGACTCTGAGGAAAAACGTCGCCTCACAGAATATAAATAATTATATTTGGAGGATAATAAGGGCTTGGTGACCTCGGCGCATACGTGGGTGGTAGGAAGGCTGTGCTGCACTGCATGCTGATGAGATATTCGGCGTTGGTCAATCAAACAGAGGTTTTCAGACTGCTCCTGGTGAGGACAACCTTCCGGATGAATTTTATAAAGCTACCAATTCCCAGACCATCCCCATCTTCTCGGTTTATTACAGGACCTAGACAACTGGCACCTCTGAGCTGTGTTCTTCAGATCACGAATTACGGTTCTTCCTCTGGAATGCTCGAGCTATCGCCCAATTTCTTTGATAAATGCAGACGTTAAGATTTTGGCAAAGGTTTTCGGCAGCACATTTGAATAGTGATCACTATTCTATTCACGACTCTTTGGTGGGCTTTGTCCCCGGTCGCTCCTTTACTAATTATCTGCATACTCATGCATATTATTTGGCCAGTGAGGGACCAGGTGGAAGAGAAAGTCCTCTGCTCCTTGGATGCCAAAGAAGGCTTTTGACCATGTCAATTGAGGTTACCTCTTTCAACCATGATGGGCATAGGTAACTACTTTCTTACACTAACCAGGGGCATGTACTATTATCCCCCTAAATCTGTCACATGTAGGTGTTTCTCCTCCCCATATTTTGACATCCCCAGCGGCACTAGACAGGGGTGTCCCTTGTCCCCATCGTTGTTCCTGTTGGTTCTGGAACGTCTGGTGATTGCAATTCTATCTAATGCCAGCAATAACGGTATTCACATGATGCGATGAGGTTAAGGCCTTTTATTACGCAAGTGACATTCTCCTGACATTATCAAACCCTTTGGCCTCAGCAGTCATTCTGGTTTCTCAACTGGACTATTTTTCCCACTTTTCTGGCCATTAGATCGAAATGCGCGGACCTGGTTTTAACGCCATCCACCACAAGAGCCTCTTTGGGTAGCCTACCATTTAAGTGTTTTGAGTCACATTTAAAATACTTCAGGTGTATATTAATCTGGATCCGGGAGATATGGTTCTGGATAATGTGCAATCCATTGTGGATCGTATGGAGTGCAATTTTAAAAGGTGTTCTGACCTGAACCTGTCCGTGTGAGGTAAGGATCCGATTATCCAGATGAAAGACCTCCCCAAATTCAACTACATCTTTGGAATGCTGCCTCTCATTATATTTGTCTCCTGCTGGCAGAGCATCCAGCACTCCATCTCCGGATTCATTTGGGGGCCAGATAGACCAAGACTAAAGGGGGCTAGGCTCCACTACTCATCTGAGAAGGCCAACTTACTCCTCTTGGAGGGATATTGGTTGTCACAACAGCTGGCCCATTCTGTGTACTGGTTGCCTTCTTTCAGGTCCATACTCTTATGGGTGTTGCTGGAGCTTCACATATTGCAGACGTCTGCGGATCTTGCCATGTATTACATTTTGAGGAATTTTCAACCTGATCATTCATACTTTTCAGTACACATAGCATAAGACCAAAGGCTGGTGCAAGTCTCGAACTGCATTAACGCAAAAAGCCACACTTTCGCGCAATGTCGGTGGTGAGGAAATTAACTGGTCCAATTGAAATACTCATGGTATTCACCACATTTAATACCTTGTTCTCTAACGGCTCCATCAAAGCGTACTCTGACTTGAGATGGGAATTTGCAATTCCATCCGCCCAACTATGGAGATGTAATAAATTGCCCCACGCCTTATTATATGTCCTGGAAAATGCACATATCGATCTCCCTAGCACACATATTTACACTTAAAAACTTTAAGTGAACAATTGTGGGACTGTATGGCACATTGCTGGACTCCTGTTTTTTCTCGCCCACAGCACTGCATACCTAGTGGGAAACTAGTCTTAACGCAGTTCTTGGATGATGACTGGGATTCTCTACTGGTGGACTATTTTTAAAGGGTTACTGGAAGCACGCCTTAGGCATAGTTGTTTTTCGAGAACCTTAACCATTGGCACTGGTCACCAGCCAGGTTACACAATTTCAGTCTTAGTACAGATTCACTGTGTTGGAGATGCAACTTAACTGAATGTGATACAGTCCATATTTTCTGGGAATATGACCGGCTGTGAACCTTCTGGTTGCAGGGCTGGGACCATATTAGGAAAGATCTTGGGGTAGACAGACCTTTGACCGCCAGACTAGTGCTCCTGCATGATACTTCTGCCCTCCCCTCTGTGACTCAGCAATGTAATAGATGGGTCTGCTCTGCCCTAGAGGTGGCAGAAAGGTTCCTGCAATATGAGTGCCTGAAATTCTCAAATTCATCTGAGAGAAGTAAATGTCACCAAAAAAAGCCACTTAAATGAAATTATCTGAAAGAAGCAGGTTAGTATTAGATTCCTTACTTTAGAATATCCCCAGGCGTCAGACTTGATCCGGAAACTTTTGCGTAGCAGTACCCTTGCGTGTGAGTAGGCGTCATCTGCGGCTCCGCGTCCGTCGTTGGCGCTGTGTTGACGTCGTCGGAGTACTTAGACGCCGCCTCCGCGTGCCGACGTCAGTTCTTCTTTTTTCCGCGCCAGCAAGCGCAGATCCGGAAAAAGTGGTACCTTAGTCATTTTTTGACTAAACTTTTTGTGATCTTCTTGATCATTTTTCGAGTCTTCGACTCAGAACGGTGCCGCTAGGGATGCCAGGTTTTAAACCCTGTGAGGACTGCGACCGACTGATGTCGGTCACCGACCCTCCCCGCCGGTGTCTACACTGTCTCGACGTCGACCACGACGACAAGACTTGCTTTGACTGCCGGGCCCTGACTTCGAAAGCTAGGCGGGAGCGGTTCCGCAAGCGACTCGAACTCCGGCAGTCGGCCCCGCGCCGTGAGAGGTCCCGGTCCGGACGGAGGTCGAGGGACCGGTCGCGGGGTCGGAGCCATCATAGCTCCGGGAGTCGACCTCACTCCTCTGGTTCGAAGTCGTCAGGTAAGCATAAGAAGTCAGAGATGTCATCGCTCTTCCGACTCCGCGTGACGCGGCCGGGGGTATGGGTGAACACCGCCCACGTGGCTCCGTCGGAGTTGCGGGCGTCCCGGCCTGGCCCATAGCCTCCGGTCCCTGGGCAGCACGCGACGCCGGAGGAGATCGAACGCTTCCTCATGGCCATGAGGTCCCTCACTCCTCCAGCGGGCTCCGCGGCGCCTTCGGGCCAAGCAGACCTGTCTGGGGGCCCTAGCGGGTCGGCGGCTTCGGCCCCGACGCCGCGGGCGCCTTCGGGCTCGGTGCTGCAGGGCCCCACAGGATCCGCTTCTGGATCCGGGTCGTCGCCAGTTGACTTGACGACCTCACCGACGCCGGTCCCTCAGGTGTCACCTTCGACGCCGTCTTCGGGCAGCGCCGTCCCCGATGCCTCCCTCGATCCGGGGCCGGAGCGGTGCCGCCCTCGATGTCGATTGGGGAGTTTTACTTCAACGAACCGGCCTCATCCATTGACAACCCTGATTATCAGGAGATGGGTGATGAGGTGTATTGGGAGGGGTCTGAGGACCCTCTGACACGGGAGTGTCACTCCCAGGAGGACTGGACAGGTGGACTTGGGGATGCCAGTGGTCTTGACACCTCGCCAGACACTGGTTTTGTTTCGCCTCCTACCGTCGCTACGGAGGAGGGTGCAACCTACAGTGTGGTGTTGAGGCTGGCTGCCAAGGCCTTGGGCCTTGAGCTCCCCGTCGCGGCCGTGAGGACTAACCTCCTCACTGAGGTCCTTAAACCGCAGTCCTGCTCGGCTGAGCCTCTGCTGCCGTTTAACGATGCCTTGACTGACGTTCTTTTGGGCACTTGGTCCAGGCCCGCTACGGGTTCGCCTGTAGATAGGAACGTGGCCAGATGCCACCGCCGGGCCCCGGGCGACCCATTTTTCCTGTCCACCCACCCCACCCCCGAGAGCCTGGTCATCCAATCTTCAAATTCCCAGACCGCATTCCCGTCGGCCCTGCCGGACAGGGAATCCAAGAGGTATGAGCAGTACGGCAAGAAGGTATTCTCCTCCCTGAGTCTGGGACTGCGGTCCTCCAACACCGCATGCCTCTTGGGCCGCTACACCCACTCTCTATGGGACACGGTCGCGGAAGTGCTGCCAGAATGCCCGTTGGAGGTACGGGCTAAACTCTGCCAAGCCCTAGTGGAAGGCCGGGATGCAGCGCGATATTCTATCCGGTGTGAGCTGGATACCACCGACTCACTGGGCGGAGCGATGGCAATGACGGTGGCGATTCGTCTCCACGCCTGGTTGAGGTCCGCCAACTTCTCGGCTGATGTCCAGAATACTCTCATGGACATGCCGTTTGATGGCCGTCGCCTGTTTGGCGACAAGGCAGACCATGCGCTTGAGCGCTTTAAGGACTCCAGGGCTACGGCCAGGTCCTTGGGACTCTCGGCCCCGCGCCAGCAAACAGGTGCCTTTCGCTCCTTTCGTGGCCAAGGAAGGGGCGCCCCCACACGTGCTGCCAGCCACGCGCCGCAAACCAACATTCAACGCGGTGGCGGCCGTGGAAACAGCCGTGGAGGCGGTCGGGGACAACGGCGAGGTCAGTCCACACCTTCCCCTGCAGCGTCCGCCTCAAAACCCTCCTAGTCCGTGCTTTCAGGCCCATGTGACGCCAGTGGGGCGCAGGGTTCGCCATCACCTCCTCCACTGGCGCACTGTCACATCGGACAGGTGGGTGCTGCAAATCGTCCGAAGGGGCTACTCCCTCCCCTTCGAGGCGACCCCTCCAGCCATGCCACTGCAATACCACCGCATCTCGGGGGATCATTTGCGACTTCTGCAAGAGGAAGTTACGGCCCTCTTGGCCAAGGGGGCCATCAAGCGCGTTCCTGGGCCAGAAGTAGGGTGTGGTTGCTATTCCCACTACTGTCTGGTACCCAAGAAGGGCAAAGGGGGCCTACTCCCTATCTTGGATCTACGGAACGTCAACGGCTTCCTCCGGAAGGAGAAGTTCAAAATGCTGACATTGGCTCAGGTTTTAGCTGCCCTGGACCCAGGAGACTGGATGGTAGCGTTGGACTTGCAGGACGCTTATTTCCATATCCCCGTCCTGCTGGCCCACCAGCGCTACCTGCGGTTCACGGTTGGCCACGAGCACTTTCAGTTTACCGTGCTCCCCTTCGGCCTTACCAGCACCCCACGGCTGTTCACAAAGGTGATGGTGATGGTCGCAGCTCATCTGCGCAGGTTAAGGGTTTCAGTCTTCCCCTACCTCGACGACTGGTTGTTGAAGGCGGGCTCGCCCCAAACAGTCGTCAGCCACCTCCAAACGACGGCAGACCTCCTGCACCAGCTGGGGTTTTCCATCAATGTGCCAAAGTCACACCTGTGCCCCTCTCAGAAGCTCCTCTTCATCGGAGCGGTTCTTGACTCTGCGCAGTTTCGGGTTTATCCTCCCGAACAGCGGGTTCGGGACATTCAGGCTCTGATTCCACTCTTTCAGCCTTTGTCCCGGGTCTCGGTCAGGTTGAGGCTGCGGCTCCTGGAGCTGATGGCCTCCTGCATCCTTCTGGTGCATCACGCACAGTGGCGGATGCGGGCTCTGCAGTGGGACCTGAAGTTTCAGTGGGCCCAGCATCAGGGCAACCTGTCCGACCATGTCCTGATCTCGGAGGGCACTGCGAGACAGCTGCAGTGGTGGCTCACGGACCGCGATTGGGTCAGCGGCAGATCCCTCTCCCTTCCCCAACCGGAGCACGTAGTTGTGATGGACGCGTCCCTCCAGGGTTGGGGAGGCCACATGGGAGAGGCGGAGATCAGAGGCCTCTGGTCTCCGGCAGAGTCCCGGCTCCACATAAACCTTTTGGAGCAGCGGGCGATTCGTTTAGCACTGAAGGCATTCCTCCCCTCTGTCCGGGGGAGTGTAGTGCAGGTGTTCACGGACAACACCACCGCCATGTGGTACTGCAACAAACAGGGCGGGGTGGGGTCGTGGACCCTTTGCCAGGAGGCTCTGCGCCACTGGCAGTGGCTGGCACATCAGGGCATGACCCTGGTGGTTCAACACCTGGCAGGTTCTCTGAACGCCAGGGCGGACGAACTCAGCCGTCGGTGCATGATGGATCACGAATGGCGTCTGAACTCGGACGTGGCACAAGGCCTCCTTCAGCAGTGGGGAGAGCCTTGGTTAGATCTATTCGCCACCGAAGAGAACGCGCAATGTCATCAGTTCTGCGCGTTGGAATTTCCAAGGCGGCACTCGCACGGAGACGCTTTTCGTCGCGAGTGGAGTTGCGGTCTGTTGTACGCCTTTCCTCCTATACCACTTCTGCCCAGAGTGCTGAAGAAGATCAAACGAGACCGGGCCCAAGTCATCCTTGTGGCTCCGGACTGGGCACAAAGGTACTGGTATCCAGAGCTACTCAGTATGCCAGTCGATACCCTGGTTCGTCTGCCTCTTCAGGAGGACCTTCTGTCGCAGCAGCAGGGGACGGTCCTCCACCCAAACCTGTCCAGTCTCCACCTCCATGCTTGGAGATTGAGCGGCGACAGTTGAGGCCATTTGACTTGCCTCCTGAAGTCTGTGATGTTATTATGGCAGCCAGGCGTCCCTCCACAAAGTCGGTATAAGCCTGCAGGTGGAACAAATTTGTGGCATGGTGCACAGCAAAGGCTGTGGATCCTCTTTCTGCCCCTCTTTCTGAGGTTCTTCATTTTCTTGTTTTCCTTGCCCAGCAGGGCTCTGCTCTGGGCACTATCAAGGGCCACCTTTCTGCCCTTTCAGCCTTTCTGAGGCTGCCTGATCAACCTTCTTTGTTCAAGTCCCATATTGTAATTCGCTTTCTGAAGGGCATCACACACATGTTCCCTCCTGTTCCGTTTGTGATGCCTCAGTGGGACTTGAACCTTGTTCTTACCTTTCTGATGTGTGCTCCCTTTGAGCCACTTCACATCTGTCCTCTCCGCCTTCTAACTCTGAAGACTGCTTTCCTGGTTGCCATCACCTCTGCTAGGAGAGTGAGTGAGCTCCAGGCTCTTTCATGCACACCCCCTTTCCTTTCTGTCCATCCGGACAAGGTTGTGTTGCGGACTAAGCCATCTTTCCTGCCCAAGGTTGTCACGGCCTTCCATATCGGGCAGTCTATCACCTTGCCCACCTTCTTTCTGCCACCGCATCCCTCTAAAGAGGAAGAGCGGCTCCACCGTCTGGACCCAAAACGGTCGATTTCGTTCTATCTAGATCGCACACGCCAGTTACGGGTGGATGACCAACTCTTTGTTGGTTACGTGGGCGCTAAGAAGGGACAGGCGGTGCACAAGAGGACCATCTCTCGGTGGGTCGTCTTGTGTATCAAGGCATGTTACTCCTTGGCAAGGAAGGAGCCTCCTGTTGGGCTGAGGGCCCATTCCACTCGGGCAACGGCGGCTCGCACTGCCCTGGGCCGGGGAGTCCCCTTGCAGGACATCTGCCAGGCAGCTACGTGGGCATCGCTGCACACGTTTGCAAGACACTACTGCCTGGACAGCCAAGTCCGGAGGGATGGCTTCTTTGGCCATTCCGTCCTCCAGGACTTTCTGGTGTGATTATTGGTTCGCAGACCCACCACCGGGGTTGGTATTGCTGGGGTATCTATTCTAAGGTAAGGAATCTAATACTAACCTGTTTCTTTCAGATTAACAAGTTACTTACCTTCGGTAACGATATATCTGTAAGAAACAGTAGTTAGTATTAGATTCCTTACCGCCCCACCCATCATCCCCGTTCTGCGAACCGATATCTAGGGTTAAGGTCATCCCCTATAAGGGCCCTAGTTTCAATGGCACCAGTGTTGGTTTTTAACATGGCTCTGCGTTTCTGGCGTGGAAAAGCTGTGTCTAAGAACTGACGTCAGCACGCCGAGGCGGCGTCTAAGTACTCCGACGACATCATGACGGCGCCGACGACAGACGCGGAGCCGCAGACGACGCCTACCGACGCGCAAGGGTACTGCTACGCAAAAGTTTCCGGATCCAGTCTGACGCCTGGGGATATTCTAAGGTAAGGAATCTAATACTAACTACTGTTTCTTACAGATATATCGTTACCATAGGTAAGTAACTTGTTCTTCAGTGCTGCGACTTTGGAAGTCAACTCCAATTCCAACATTAAAGAACCTGGTTGGACAACATGTACGACATGGCATGCTTTGAGTGCCTTATTTGTAAGCTAAATGACAGATCACGCCCATGGCTATTGGACCTTTACTGATGTTAGTGCTTTTTAGGTCTCGTGACCTATCAATGCGCATGCGCATTGAGAGAAGCGAGACTATAGGGCTTTAAACAAAGCTTAACTAACTGTGGCGATTTGGTGCTGTACCCGTGCGCTTTTAGGTCATTGACCTAAAATGCGCGTGCACAGCATCAGATCGCCAGCCATCTGTTCCCCAGCTTGGATCTCCTGGCTGCTCCTCCCCTAATTATCCGCACATCAAAGGCTGCTCCCGCCCCCTGCTTCACACTTCAAACGAATGCTACCGAGAGCATTTCCCGCCCGGCCGCTTTTAATTTGATTTCGCAAGCAGTTCCCCCTCCTCCCTCTCCTCCCTCTCCTGACTTTCTCCTGCCTGCCACACCAATCCAAACTGAGGCGCTGCTGCTCCAGTCCCTGTATTACTCCCACTCATCTATGATTAGGAATAAAAGACTGTCGGTTAAAAACAGTTTCAAGATAAAAATGGTTTCCAATTACTTTTGCAGAATGTTCTGCATTTCCTTAACCGCCTCCAACTCTCCGACTTTCACATGCACATACCACTTTGCTGATACTGACCGAGACATGCAATTTATAAGCAGGAAATAGAATTCTACAGGAAACAATACTACCGAAGACCATTCGAGGGTGTGAGCTCAATGCCACCGAAGAGTACGTACAATTATTATACTTAAAGTTCAGTCAACTACCCTTGATGCACGGACAACCTTTGAAGAAAGTGAAAAGCATGTACCCTCACCCTCACTCACCCTCACTCACCCTCACCCTCACTCACCCTCACTCACCCTCACTCACCCTCACTCACCCTCACTCACCCTCACTCACCCTCACTCACCCTCACTCACCCTCACTCACCCTCACTCACCCTCACTCACCCTCACTCACCCTCACTCACCCTCACCCACTCACCCTCACTCACCCTCACCCCCTCACCCTCAACCCCTCACCCACCCTCAACCCCTCACCCTCACTCACCCTCACTCACCCTCACCCTCACTCACCCTCACTCACCCTCACCCTCACTCACCCTCACCCTCACTCACCCTCACTCACCCTCACTCACCCTCACCCACCCTCACTCACCCTCACTCACCCTCACCCACCCTCACTCACCCTCAACCCCTCACCCACCCTCACTCACCCTCACTCACCCTCACTCACCCTCACTCACCCTCACTCACCCTCACTCACCCTCACTCACCCTCACCCACCCTCACTCACCCACCCTCACCCTCACTCACCCTCACTCACCCTCAACCCCTCACCCTCACTCACCCTCCCTCACCCTCACTCACCCTCAACCCCTCACCCTCACTCACCCTCAACCCCTCACCCCCTCACTCACCCTCACTCTCACTCACCCTCAACCCCTCACCCTCAACCCCTCACCCTCACTCACCCTCACTCACCCTCAACCCCTCACCCTCACTCACCCTCACTCACCCTCAACCCCTCACCCTCACTCACCCTCAACCCCTCACCCTCACTCACCCTCACCCACCCTCACTCACCCTCCCTCACCCTCCCTCACCCTCCCTCACCCTCACTCACCCTCACTCACCCTCAACCCCTCACCCTCACTCACCCTCACTCACCCTCAACCCCTCACCCTCACTCACCCTCACTCACCCTCAACCCCTCACCCTCACTCCCCCTCACCCTCACTCACCCTCACTCACCCTCACTCACCCTCACTCACCCTCACTCAACCTCACCCACCCTCACTCACCCTCACTCAACCTCACTCAACCTTACCCTCACTCACCCTCACTCACCCACCCTCACCCACCCTCACTCACCCTCACTCACCCTCACCCACCCTCACTCACCCTCACCCCCTCACCCTCACTCACCCTCACTCACCCTCACCCACCCTCAACCCCTCACCCTCACTCACCCTCACCCACCCTCACTCACCCTCAACCCCTCACCCTCACCCACCCTCACCCACCCTCACCCTCAACCCCTCACTCACCCTCAACCCCTCACCCTCACTCACCCTCACTCACCCTCAACCCCTCACCCTCACTCACCCTCACCCACCCTCACCCTCAACCCCTCACCCTCACTCACCCTCACTCACCCTCACTCACCCTCACCCTTCCTCACCCTCACCCTCACCCTTCCTCACCCTCACTCACCCTCAACCCCTCACCCCCTCACCCTCACTCACCCTCAACCCCTCACCCTCACTCACCCTCACTCACCCTCACTCACCCTCAACCCCTCACCCTCACTCACCTTCACCCTCACTCACCCTCACTCACCCACCCTCACCCTCACTCACCCTCACCCACCCTCACCCTCACTCACCCTCACTCACCCTCAACCCCTCACCCACCCTCACCCACCCTCACCCTCACTCACCCTCAACCCCTCACCCTCACTCACTCTCACCCTCACTCACTCTCACCCTCACCCTCTCTCACACCCTCACCCTCACCCACCCTCAACCCCTCACCCTCACCCACCCTCAACCCTCACCCTCACCCTCACGCACCCTCAACCCCTCACCCTCACACACCCTCAAACCCTCACCCTCACCCACCCTCACCCTCACTCACCCTCAACCCCTCACCCTCGCTCACCCTCACTCACCCTCACTCACCCTCACTCACCCTCACCCTCACTCACCCTCACTCACCCTCAACCCCTCACCCACCCTCACCCTCACCCTCACCCTCACTCACCCTCAACCCCTCACCCTCACTCACTCTCACCCTCACTCACTCTCACCCTCACCCTCTCTCACACCCTCACCCTCACCCACCCTCAACCCCTCACCCTCACCCTCACGCACCCTCAACCCCTCACCCTCACTCACCCTCAACCCCTCACCCTCACCCACCCTCACCCTCAACCCCTCACCCTCACTCACCCTCAACCCCTCACCCACCCTCACCCTCACTCACCCTCAACCCCTCACCCTCACTCACCCTCACCCACCCTCACCCTCAACCCCTCACCCTCAACCCCTCACCCTCACTCACCCTCACCCTCACTCACCCTCACCCTTCCTCACCCTCACCCTTCCTCACCCTCACTCACCCTCAACCCCTCACCCTCACTCACCCTCACCCTCACTCACCCTCACCCTCAACTCACCCTCACCCACCCTCACCCTCACTCACCCTCACTCACCCTCACTCACCCTCCCTCACCCTCACCCTCACTCACCCTCAACCCCTCACCCTCACTCACCCTCACCCTCACTCACCCTCAACCCCTCACCCTCACTCACCCTCACTCACCCTCACTCACCCTCACCCACCCTCAACCCCTCACCCTCACTCACCCTCACTCACCTTCACCCTCACTCACCCTCACTCACCCTCACTCACCCTCACCCTCACTCACCCTCACCCTCACTCACCCTCACTCACCCTCAACCCCTCACCCACCCTCACCCACCCTCACCCTCACTCACCCTCAACCCCTCACCCTCACTCACTCTCACCCTCACCCTCTCTCACCCTCACCCTCTCTCACACCCTCACCCTCACCCACCACCCCTCACCCTCACCCTCACGCACCCTCAACCCCTCACCCTCACCCACCCTCAACCCCTCACCCTCACTCACCCTCACCCATACTCACCCTCACCCACCCTCACCCACCCTCACTCACCCTCACCCATACTCACCCTCAACCCCTCACCCTCACTCACCCTCACCCTCACCCTCACTCACCCTCACCCTCCCTCACTCACCCTCCCCCTCCCTCACTCACCCTCCCCCTCCCTCACTCACCCTCCCCCTCCCTCACTCACCCTCACCCACCCTCACCCACCCTCACCCACCCTCACTCACCCTCACTCACCCTCACCCTCACTCACCCTCACTCACCCTCACTCACCCTCACTCACCCTCACCCTCACTCACCCTCACTCACCCTCACCCTCACTCACCCTCACCCTCTCACCCTCACTCACCCTCACCCTCACTCACCCTCACCCTCACCCTCTCACCCTCACCCTCTCACCCTCACCCTCACTCACCCCACTCACCCTCACTCACCCTCACTCACCCTCACTCACCCTCACTCACCCTCACTCACCCTCACTCACCCTCACTCACCCACCCTCAACCCCTCACCCACCCTCAACCCTCACCCTCAACCCCTCACTCGCCCTCACTCTCACTCACCCTCACTCACCCTCAACTCCTCACCCTCACCCTCACTCACCCTCACCCACCCTCACTCACCCTCAACCCCTCACCCTCACTCACCCTCACTCACCCTCAACCCCTCACCCTCACTCACCCTCAACCCCTCACCCTCACTCACCCTCACTCACCCTCAACCCCTCACCCTCACTCACCCTCAACCCCTCACCCTCAACCCCTCACCCTCACCCACCCTCACTCACCCTCAACCCCTCACCCTCACTCACCCTCAACCCCTCACCCTCAACCCCTCACCCTCTCACCCTCACCCTCACTCACCCTCACCCTTCCTCACCCTCACCCTTCCTCACCCTCACTCACCCTCAACCCCTCACCCTCACTCACCCTCACCCTCAACCCCTCACCCTCACTCACCCTCACCCTCACTCACCCTCACCCACCCTCACCCTCACTCACCCTCACTCACCCTCACTCACCCTCACTCACCCTCCCTCACCCTCACCCTCACTCACCCTCAACCCCTCACCCTCACTCACCCTCACCCTCACTCACCCTCAACCCCTCACCCTCACTCACCCTCACTCACCCTCACCCACCCTCAACCCCTCACTCACCCTCACTCACCCTCACTCACCTTCACCCTCACTCACCCTCACTCACCCTCACTCACCCTCACCCTCACTCACCCTCACCCTCACTCACCCTCACTCACCCTCAACCCCTCACCCACCCTCACCCACCCTCACCCTCACTCACCCTCAACCCCTCACCCTCACTCACTCTCACCCTCACCCTCTCTCACCCTCACCCTCTCTCACACCCTCACCCTCACCCACCCACCCCTCACCCTCACCCTCACGCACCCTCAACCCCTCACCCTCACCCACCCTCAACCCCTCACCCTCACTCACCCTCACCCATACTCACCCTCACCCACCCTCACCCACCCTCACTCACCCTCACCCATACTCACCCTCAACCCCTCACCCTCACTCACCCTCACCCTCACTCACCCTCACCCTCCCTCACTCACCCTCCCCCTCCCTCACTCACCCTCCCCCTCCCTCACTCACCCCTCACCCACCCTCACCCACCCTCACCCACCCTCACTCACCCTCACTCACCCTCACCCTCACTCACCCTCACTCACCCTCACTCACCCTCACTCACCCTCACCCTCACTCACCCTCAACCCCTCACCCTCAACCCCTCACCCTCACTCACCCTCACAACACATATTGTGTTACAATAGGTGTCACATTTGCGAAAGATAAAACTATTGGCATTGTAAATAACAAAGCTATTAATTTCGCTATTTTCAAAACAAGCACATAAATAAAAAATGTGTGCTTTACAATACCAATAGCTCAAACTTTCCTAATGCGAGACCTATTGCATTGCTGTGCTTCTCTCCCCTGCTGCACTCTCCTGCTCTCTAGAGATGTGGCCTAACGACCAGAGCTGCCATCTAAGTCACGTAAATACAAAACATGTTACATTCCAAATGCTATAGGTGTCACATTCGCGAAAGTTATAACTATTGGCATTGTAAATGACAAAGCCATCAATTTAGCAATTTTAAAAACCAACAAATAAATAAAATATGTCATTTACAAGACCAATAACTCCACTTTTCTAATGCGAGACCTATTGCATTTCCAATGCTTGTTTTGTGTAGGTTGTTTTTTGTGGATCTATATTTTTTTTAACTTCAGTGCAAGCTCGTGCGAGTTTGTGCCATTGCTTGTCCATCCTTTCTGCGGCCTGGTACGGCCTGGCTGAAGGACATATGGAGAAGGGCAGCAAGCGGCCTTATACCCGTTCAGTATCACATGGAGTACAGTGATCGAAGGAAGGATAAAGGCTGTCTTTAGTAGTAAAAGAAACTTAAATCACACTAATGTTACAGGGGTATAAATGCACATTAAACGTTCCCAAATATAAATATTAAAGCTAAAAACAAATTTATCACACAATATACTCTTAATGATTGTAAGCATGCGAGAACGAAACCGTGGCTGCTGTGTAGCAAAGCATTGTGGAAATGCAAATTTTCCACGGAGTGTTGTGCTTCCTGCAGACGCCATTTCCCTGTTGGATATATATGAGGGTGCAGTACCTCAGGTGATTACTAGATGTCCCTATATAGTCAGGCTCTACACAGCTTACCAGGACACACTGTAAGAGCAGGAGCACGCCATAGTTTTAAGCACAATCCTCCAGTTGTTGAAAACTATATTCATTAGTTTGTGGCTTCGCAGGTGGTGCAACCCTACCACGAACCTCAAGTTTCCAAACTACAATATTAAAGGGGACCACGCGGTCTAATGAGTACTGCTCGCACACGATGACATGGTCTTTTCCCGAATTGCTGTAACCCAGCTTTAAACAGAAGGCAGCATGCGATAATTATTGGAACCCCGCAGGAATCCTCCAAATATTCAACACAGTATCTCCACCTTCACTATCACACAGAGTACAGTGAACAAAGGAAACATTTTAACCAACAATGACAATGTTTAGCGCTACAATAAAGTTGCAGATAGAGCGTACATTTCACCAGTGTTAGGGGGGTATAAATGCACCTTAACCGTTCTCAAATATAAATAATAAACAAAGCTAAAAACAAAATTATCATATGATATACTCTTAAAGAATGTAATCATGCAAGAATTAAACCGTGGCTGCTGTATAGCAAAGGATTGTGGGAATGCAAATTTTCCACGGCGTATTGTACTTCCTGCAGATGCCATTTCCTGTTAGATATGAGGGTGCAGTAACTCAGGTGATTACTAGATGTCCTTGTATAGTCAGGCTCTACATAGCTTGCCAGGACACACTGTGAGAGCAGGAGCACTCCATAGTTTTAAGCCCAATCCTCCAGTTGTTGAAAATTATGGGGCATATTACCAAGCTATAGCGATAATTATCGCTAAGCTTGGTTAGCGGCCAAAATAATATCGCCGAGCTTCGCCTATTTTTATCGCTTAGGAGCCTTGCTATTATCAAGGTTTATCTCCTAAGCGATAAAAATCGGCCGAAATGCATGAATATCGCTGAAAAGTCCGCGATATTCATGCATTACCGAGCAAATGCTCTTAGCCATGTTATCCACCTACCATTGGATAACATGGCTAAGAACTGCTCTGGGCAGGCGTTAGCTTTTGGAGATAATCGAGCTTAGCGCGATCTTTTCCAAAAGTTGGTAATAGGGGATAGCGATGTTAGCGACTGTTTCCAGTCGCTAACATCTTGGCACGCCCACTTTGCATGGCATTAGCGATAATTATCGCTGACATGCAAAGTGGGTCCCTAAATGCCCGCTATTGTCTATTAGCTGTCGCTAACTGGTGTTTGCGACAGCTAGGTAATAGGGCAATTAAATTATCGCCGCTTTAGCGGGAAAAATTCCAGCTAAAGCGGCGATAAGGCCCTTGGTAATATGCCCCTATATTCATTAATTTGTGTCTTCACGGGTGGTGTGACCCTACCACGAACCTCAAGTTTCCAAACTACAATATTAAAGGGGAGCGCGCGGTCTAATGAGAACTGCGAGCACACAATGATGTGCTCTTTTCCCGAATTGCTGTAACCCAGCTTTAAACAGAAGGCAGCACGCGATAATTATTGGAAACCCGCAGGAGTCCCCCAAACATTTAACACAGTATCTCCAACTTAACTATCACACTGAGTACAGTGAACAAGGGAAAAAGGTTGCCCACATTGAAAAAGTAGCGATACAATAAAGTTACAGGTAATACGTACACCACACCAATTTTATGGGGGTATTATTGCACCTTAAATATTCTCAAATGTAAATAATAAACAAAGCTAAAAACAAAATTATTACATGATATACCCTTAAAGAATGTAATCATGCAAGAATTAAACCGTGGCTGCTGTGCAGCAAAAGATTATGGGAATGCAAATTTTCCACGGATTAGTGTGCTTCCTCCAGATGCCATTTCCCGTTAGATATATGAGGGTGCAGTACCTCAAGTGATTACTAGATGTCCCTGTATAGTCAGGCTCTACACAGCTGCCAAGGTTTCAAATTGCTTAAATGTGACATTTACATTATTTCAGTGTCATACAAGGCAATATTTCTTTACTTGTTTTTATTAACTTTTAAGGTGAGCGTGGTGCCCGCTTCACGGATGCCACCCTGGTGGTTTAGTGTGCTTTTTTTTACCTTTAAAGATGAGCGGCGCTCCCGCTTCACGGCTGCCACACTGTGTGATTCAGACCCTGTCTAATTGTTTAGCACCTCTACCCTGGGGGGGAAGTGTTGCACCTTGCCTACTTGGATACGCTGGCCCTGGCTGCACGGAGAGGGAGGCACTACAATATAAATTACAAGGACACCAATGACTCAACCCCGGTCTTGAAAAGGTCAGAATGCGCTCCCCAATCACAGGCATTTTACCATTCTATATGACGCAGTGTCCACTGGTGATGGGAGCAGAAAGTGGCAGTGATGGTAGTTGCAGGAAGAAAACCCCAGGCCTGCCTCAGTCGTGCAAAGTCCACTAGATGTGGTTGGAAGGAACACAGGTGTGCCCAGTGGCATACTACAGACACGGGCAGCAGTAGCAAACGCCATAGACACGGAATGGATTTTACGATTTCATAACAGTGCACCATAACTCAGTCACACCCCTTTTTCTTGTTTTTTCAAAAATCTGCTAAAAGGAATATATAAGGGTTCGCTTTGCAAAATGTTCCTTTCTATGTTGTAATAAGAAAAGTAGGTAAGTGGCAAAACCATATGAACCAATCATTGTAATGAAATAGGCAGATCTGTTGTCATTGAAACCAGACCGGTTTCAAATTGGATATTAAGGACGCGGCTCCGATCCCTGTCATCTTATCACGATAAAGTAGGGTCCTCGTAATGTAGAACTTGAGAGCTAACTTTCTGTGTGCGGGCATTTAAACAAAAGTAAAGCAGCTGCAGAGTTATGCTACTGGAATAGAAACTGTGGAATTCCTAGCATTTCCAATGGAAACGTTTTCAGTAAATGTGCAAAATATGTATCATCGTACTGTTTTTTTAAAAAGACATATTTAACCTCTTAGCTGTAACACCATTTATGACACAGCTGTCTCTCTCGTGAACAGAGCTCTTGGACAAATAGGACTGTTGGCTTGGCGACCTCTAAAATACCTCACGGACACACAAACAATCTTTTAATTTTAAAAATTCAAACTGGGGGAAATCTAGCCGAGTCTGGTTCTCAAATCTGATCGTGTCATTTCTAATAATAAATGCAATTAGGAGCCTCACCAGCGTTTTAAATAATAAATTAGACTAATTTCCAAAGCTGGGTTTTCAATATGGTGGATATCGACATCAGAAGTTTTGCAGTAAATGTATACTATGTGCATTGTATTTAATTACTCTAAGACATATTTTCACAGAAGAAACACACCGATTCACATTTTCTTATTTTTAAAAACACCCACAAACGCACATCTGGATCTTAGCTCCTATCTTTTTTTTTTGTCACCAAAAACACAAACCTGTCCACACAGTTCCAAGCCACATATTTCCAATCCACACCATATAATTCGACTCCAAACCACATAATTCAAGTCAATAACACTATTACATAACACACCATATACCTCCAATCCACCCCACACAATTCCACACATTTCAACTCCACACCATATTAAGCTCCACTTCATACCACTCCTCAAAATATCATTCCACATAATCACACTCCATAACACACAATCACACTCCATAACACACAATCCCACTCCACATAATTACAATCCACATTATTCCACAGGACACCATGTTACACAAATTCATTCCACACCACACAATTATGCGCCACACAAGTCCACAGCTAACTAATCCAATTAAACTTGCATAATTCAACTAAACACCACATACATACACTCTATAATGCATAGGTAAAAGACATTGCCATTAACTGACAAAACCTCTAACTCAAACAAATGCGAGACCGTTTGTATTTCCAATGCTTGTTTGATATCAGTGATTAAAGCCTTAATGGAGGGTCTCAAAAGGGTCATCCCTCCCTGAGTTCCCCTCCGTTCCATGTGCGGAACATCAATGTAGCGCTACCAGACTCATGGGGCCCCTTCAAACCCTTCCACCCTTGCTCTTGCCAAGATCTTTCATGAAAAGTGGCTTTTTTTTGGTGACATTTACTTCTCTCAGACGAATTTGAGAATTTCAGGCACTCCTATTGCAGGAACCTTTCCTTCACGTGCAATAAGGACAGGGTAGTATTTAGAACCACTTTTAGGTTTTTGCCCTAGCTGGTGTCTCCTTTCCACCTTAACCAGACACCAGAACTCTCAATCTTCTTTACCCAACCAGACTCCGTAGCACAGAGGCAACTACACACTCAATGAATTAAATGGGCTCTTATGTATTACATTGACAGGACTACGCCTAAGTAAAACTGACCAATTCTTTGTGTCATTTAACAAGCCTCACAAAGACCAGCCTATTAGAAAGTAATTACTGCTAGATGGCTAGTGAAGTGCATTCCATCCTTTTATCACAAAGCCAACGAAAGAGCCATGACCCCAGGGAACTGTTCAGCATATATAAAACCCTGGCTACCCCTAAAACCTCTACCTTAGAGGATGACCACTCAGTAGCAGCATGTAATCGCATTGCGAACTACTTCGGAGATAAAGTCTCCAAGATTTACTCCGCTTTTCCCCTTATACCTCCTGCAGCGGAAATGTCAGCAGACTTATTGAGTGATGAAGCCGATCACAATCTACTACTTAATTTTACCACCCCTCCACCGGTGGATTTAGTTGGGATTTGCAGATCTGTTAAATCTGGCTCTCCTCGGGATCCCGCCTCTCCAAAGAGGCTGGGAGACAGTCTGGAAACATTAGAACCCTATATCAGACATCTGCTAGACATCTCCTTTTCATCCAGTTCCATACCAGAGGACTGGAAACAGGCTGTGGTGCTCCCCTTACGTAAGAAGCCCAACATTAGCGCCGAGAAGCTAGAGAATCTTCGTCCCATCTCCTTGCTGCCTTATTTTTCTAAGATCGCGGAGAAAGTGGCAAATAAGCAGCTAATGAAATTTGTGGAAGAAAGCAACCTCCTTCACCCTACGCAATTCGGGTTTCGGCCGCGTCACTCTACGGAGTCTGCCCTTCTTAGGGCTACCGAAACCCTCAGGCAACGTGCTGATGAGGGACAAACCATGGCCTTAATCCTCCTGGACCTCAGCGCCGCGTTCGACACTGTAGCACATTCCATCTTGCTACAGTGTCTGAGCAAAGGCGGGGTGAGAGGGGCAGCATTGAAGTGGATTTATTCATTTCTTACAGGCCGGGGTTTCCAAGTGAGGCAGGGTGACCATTACTCTGAGCGCATCTCTCTGGATCAGGGGGTGCCGCAGGGCTCGTCCCTGAGCCCTACTCTTTTTAATCTTTATGTCGCCCCGATTGCTACCTTGGTAGAGAGCTACGGCCTCCAAATGGTATCATATGCCGACGACACGCAGTTGGTCATCTCCCTATCACGTACCCCCGGTCCCTCGGCGGACATCTTCAGAGCTTGCATGCAAGATCTCGCGGCCTGGATGTCCGCCAATTGCCTCAAACTCAACGGAGGCAAGACCGAGGTACTGGTAGTGGGGGGAGGCCAATCAGCGTGGACGTCGGCGTGGTGGCCACCGTGCTTGGGCCCACTACCTGCCCCTTGCCAGAAAGCAAAGAACCTGGGCATTTGGTTTGATTCTGACCTTGCCTTCGGTCCTCAGATCAATCAGGTGGTTGGATCATGTTTTGGGACCCTTAAAAGTCTCAGGAAGGTATTAAAATTCTTACCTATCAGAGCCCGCCAAACTCTGGTGCATGCACTAGTCACGTCAAAGATGGATTATGGCAATCTTCTCTACTTGGGAACCTTGGAAAAGAACCTGAGCCGTCTCCAGGTTCTCCAGAATGCCGCTGCTAGACTAGTGCTTAGACTACCTAGAAGAGCGGGCTCCGCAGCAGCCCTCCGGTCTCTGCACTGGCTCCCGATTCGCAGCAGGGTGGAATTCAAAGCCCTGTGCACATGCCACCGGATCATCAACGGGAGAGCTCCGCTCCCTTTGAAAGGATTGCTGACACCCTATGAGCCATCTCGCTCTCTGAGATCTTCCGGTTCAGGACTCCTGTCAATTCCCAAGGTGTCCAGAGCCCGGATGGGTGGAAGATCTTTTAGGCTCCTTGCAGCATCCAGATGGAACAAGCTACCAATGGCACTGCGACTAGAACCCTCAGAAACACTCTTCAGAGCCAAGCTGAAGACTGCTCTATTTTCACAGTAATTTTCTGCATTTATCAGTCTGGTAGACATTAGCTCATTAGCGCGGGGACACGCCGCTGTGCGTCACCAAGCGCTCTACAAAACCCCCTAAATAGAAAATAGAAAATATGCAAAGTAGCAATCGCTCACTCATTTACCAAACACCACTGTGTGGATGTCCTCACTATACTATAGCCTTTGGTTGGCCACACATTCCTAAGGACCTTGTTTTAGACATTGTCATCATCCATACCCTAGCCACCAGTTTTAGGTAGGGTACTGCTTCACTGTGTATCCAGAGCATGTGTATCTACAGCATCACATGCTATGAATGGAAAATTGTACTTCCCATGTAAGCATCTGTTTGTAGCATGTAGATTGAAATGTGCCCTAGCCGTGCACTGCTTATTACCTCCAAAATTACATTTATTTTTTACATGTGCTATAATACCATTGATAATATCCCTGCAATATCTAAAATTACACCATTGATGATAACGCTGTGCATGGCGATGGCCCCAGTTACTTACTTAAGGGCACAAGTTATATTTACTTTAGATAACTATAACTGGTGAAATTCAGTTGGTTTGTTTGTTAAAATGGTATGCTTTAACTAATATTTTTATCTAACTATTACCTCTTTTTAACCTTTGTTTTTTTTCAGTGGTATAAATATATACCATCCATCATATAGCATCCACCTCGGCTCCTTCTTAAACGGTTTAACACATACACATGTACTGAAACCTACGTAAACACTCTCAAACCCCCACAACAGACATACTCATGCATACACCCAACGTACACAGACTTGCACTTATCCATACACAAGCTCTCTCACACACACACATTCACACACAGACATGCACACAGATAAAAACTCACACATGCACATAGACTTGACAAACATAAACTTTTTAAACCTGTAAAGGTGGCGTTAAATAGAAGCATTTTTAAACCACTATTTTTAGTGTTTTTTCAATTGATTTTAATTTATTTTTGGGTTCTGAAAGGAAAACTAAAGCATATGCTTCTGAACTTGGAGTTGTAACAGAAGGAATTGCTACTTTTGCTTTCCCTGGTGGTCGATGACAAGCTTATTTCTTGCTGCAGTGCTCTTTTCTCCTGCCACCACTATCCAGCACTGGCTGTATTACGTGACCATGTACTGGTAGGCTGGCATTTGGCCACTGTTTTTCTGGAGCAGATTTGATGGTGCACTTTGTCCAGCTGATGGTCCTGTGCCAGATGCTGAGGCCTCATCCCCTTTCAGACGTAAGCGCTCCCTTTGGGCAAATATCCGGGAATGCAAGGATCGCATATGTTTTAGCATCATAGACGCGCCTAAAGAGTAACTATTCGGTTGCCCCCTGCTGAATTGTTGATGACCGATGTTGAAAGTGGAAATTTTTGCTTTAACGTTTTTGGGACCTGATGGGATGGTTAAAAAAATCCCATAGTACCTTCCATGGTACGAGACTTTGCTCTTCCTCCTCTATCTCTTCTGGACTCTGTTCTCCTGATATCATTGCTTATTTCAGTTGACTCCCAAAAACAATTGGAAAAATCCCCCAAAATTTGGAAGTATACCCAGCTAAACACTACTCTCAAATACGTTTCAAAAGTTGTGATCCTTGTAGAAAGAAAGGAAGATGGTGATTTTAACCAGTCATACGTTTTTCATGTCTGTGACACTGGTCTCCAGTACTCCGCGAGAGTACCATAATACCATTACGAGACTGCAAAACTCAAAATTAAGTTGTTTTTAAATACAAAAACACACCACTGAAACTCATAATCTGACCCGTTTACTAAACCTCAAAGTTAAAAATAAATTAGTGTAGTATATTAAACCTAACATTTATACTTCTACGATGGTCTTGCAGCAGTGTAGAGAGATCCAGATTCCGGACGTACAAGCATCTCCGCATTGCTGCGGAGTCTTGTCATTGGATATGGTGGTATGGCGATAGTAGAGATAGAGCACAAAACCAGTGAAAAAAACATACTTTTACAAAATCACACTTAAGGAATCCTCAAAATCTGACTTGGTAAAATACCTCATTTTGCGTTCTTTAAAACAATTTTTAAAAAACCTGTAAAAGTGGGAAGTTATAGTTAACTGAGCTAACTGTAACTTGCGGCCTCGTAGTGCACTCATTTGAGATGTCGTCATTGATGTTGTTGAACATATCATGGATGAAGCAATATTTGGGCTCATAGGCAATATTTGGCGGAGGTGCAAGTTATAGTTAGCTAGTTTTGTTAAGTATAACTGCTGAATATCAATGCTATTTTAAGTTTATAACTAGGTAAAATTAGTGATATTTTAACCTAACTCGAACATCACTTTACTTTAACGTTTTGGAGATATCAAGCTCTATAGATCTATGTCCATATTCAAGTCCAAATCGTTAACATGGCGTCCGAGTTAGGTAAAAATATCACTCATTGTGCAACTATGTTAATTACACAGTGCAGTCCTACCCCCCCGCCCCCCAACCAACCCCCTGCCCCCTCCGATAATTTTTTTCTCACTTTATTGTGGAAATACAGACCAATTGTGGTAATTAACATGACGGTTACAGTGTTGCATATTTGGACATTTTATTAATCCATTCATTTAGTTTAAGATTATTTTTTTTCAATTTCTGTTTGGGGTAAATTCTTTGTTTTCAATGATTTTATTTCCAATAACCAATTTTATTTTCGAGGATACATACATCCTTCCATAAATTCATAATTTTGCTGCACTGTGCTAGAACATTCACGCCTCTTATCTATCTGGGAGATTTGTTGCGCGCAACAGCTATTCAGTGAGTGACTCAGCGCTGTATTAGGTACTAATACTTGTTGTCATGTAGTTTACAATGCAGAACTGAAAAGCCACGTTTTGAGCAAACCCTTAAAGACAGAAATATCCTCTGCATCCCGCACCTGCTGTGAAATGGCATTCCAGTCTTAAGTGGTTAGGTAAGAGCAGTAGCTGCCACCCCATCTTTTCCTTCTAAACTTGGGGATCACCACCAGAAAAGAGTCAGAGGAGTGGAGTGATCTGGGTGGAAAATAGGGAATGGTCCTTTTAGATGGATATTGGGGACCGGAGTGGTAAAAGGCTTTGTGTCATGATGAGTCCTTTAAACCTCACTGCTCTTTAATAGGGAGCCAATGAAGTTCTTTACGGGGAGGTTGGATGTGAGTCCTTCTGGGTAGCTTTAAAAGAAGTTGTGCTGTAGCATTCTGCAAAAGCTGCAGTCTTCTCAGGAGATAAGCCTCTTTGTAATTTCAAACAAATATATGTGTTAGGTAGTTTTCATTTCTAAATGTATGTTAGAGTCCCATTTGCTGTGAGCGGTGTCTACGTATATTAATATGTGCTATGAGTACATAACCCATGGCACTTTCCATTTCAAATCCTGCATGTGCTACTCTCCCTATTGAGTTCATGATCTGCATTTTTGGGGCAATACCATTAACTAAATATTAACTTTTTTGTAAATTAGGGCATGTTACAATTTTAGTTTGTTCAGTAGTATGTGCTTTATCGAAGGCTCATTGCCCACCTAATTTATATAATTCACAATCCGAAGGTATATTTCTTCTGGAAACAAATATTTATCATCATCCTGATACAATCACGTTATAAATGAAGCAGGACTGTTTCCATGGAGACATGTGTTTCAAAGGAAGGAGGTGTATACAAAGTAAGAGACTATACAATACTTCTTAAAATAGCCTTTAGAAATTATATTATTGCAAAAACAAAGGTCCTGCTGTATCCAATATGATCAGTATACTTTTACTTTAAAAGCGAGGCAGAGCTTCCTTTAGGTCATCCTTGTAGTTTATTAGCAGTGTTCCTTGTGATTGTCACTTCCAATGTTTCCTATTGCATTTTTGAACCGTTGAAGTTGTTTGTTTTAATCTATTTGAGTACAAACTGAATCCATATGTTCTGTGTTCTTAATTTTAGCCAGCAGAAAATAGCTGAGCGAGAAAAGCGAACAGCGGAGCAACAAAGAAAGAAAATGGAAAAAGAAGCCCAAAGGTTAATTAAAAAAGATCAGAGCAAAATTGGTGTGAAACTATCATAACCATCATTGCACTGCTACAATTTTGTCAACCAGAGGAGGACACAATTTTACTTCAAAAAGAAAGAACATCATTTTTTATTGATTGAAAAGTGTTTTTAGAACATTGAGACTCGGGTTGCATACGCATCCAGAGTTCTCTCTGTAAGTATCTTGGACAATTGATAGCTGGAATTATGAGACATTCTGAAATCCCATTGTAGGACAGCATTCCAGTTTTATCCTCTGCCCACCATGTTACAAATCTGACTACTACAGAGACTTTTGTTATGGCTAAATAGCTCTGCAGAGTAGTATTTGGAACTCAAATACAATATGGGTGTAAATATTTACTTGGTGGAAATCTACTGTTCTGTCTATTATGCTTTCCAGAAATATGTGGAATACTTAAATAAAGACAAAAAAGTAACCTTGCTTCTATCTTGCCTGGAAAGTAAACCAAAAATGAAATGTGATTTGATGGCTTTAAAATGCAGTAGGTGGTTTATCACAAAAGGCTTCACTAGTTGTTTTGTTCTTTGTTCAATTTCCCCAAACTTCCCACCCCCCCACCACACACACACTGTCCACTACAACTGGCCTTTTCAGTTCGATATAATTTTAGAAACGAGTAGTTTCCTGCGATGAAATATTGATGTCCAGTTTATCTCAATAGTTATGTACTGCACTGGCAATGAAAGTGTCTTCTACAAAGTGAATTTTTCTTTCAGTGTTTCCACAATTTCTCAGTGATTGTTTAAAGACCGTCACACTCCCCCCTCCACCCCCGTTCAACAAATGGTCAGTTTTTAATGCCTACATTTTATTGGAGTACATTTCCAACTGTATCTGGATTTCACAGTAATCCCTCAGGCACTTGAGGAAATCAATGACGTTCTTAAATTTCTTTGTATGTGAATAAAGCATGCAAAAGATTCCACATTCGGAAATAGGATATTTGTATTTACTCAGTTAACACTTTTTAGGGGTTCCCACAGTGAAAATATCACAGTTGCTCCTACAATTTACCGGACAGGATTAAATATGTGTTGGTTTCTAGAGAGATAAACTACATTTAGAGGTATAGGACTATCCACAAGCATATAAGTGTGAGCCTGATCACAGACCATAACTGGTAGACCCATGCAAGACACTCAAAAACCTGCCTCTAACTCTGACTTTTGAAACACACTATGTTAGCGTAATTTCCACTTTTGAAGATGAAATTGTGTAGATTGAGAATTCATGATTTCAAATACATTTTCTGCTCATCTAAGGTAAAACTTGGATATGCAAATGCTTTGGAAATCGGGCAACGTGAGCTGAAGCAAATTGTAGGGAATTTCTTATAAGCACTTAGTTCTAGTTCTACTTGTAAACGGTGGGAGTTTTTTTGCAATAGATTTGACTTTAATTATATTAAATATTGGGAAAATGTCTGAAAACGTTTTTCAGATCCCCACTATTGTGATCTTTTTCCTACTAACTTTTAAGTATGTTTTTTAGCTTTCACTGATGAGTTTGTTTGAGGCTTCTCTTTTGATGTAATGTGTCATACGGGAAAGCACAACTTCAACTTGTCAAAAAAGTACTAGACGCGTGTTTTATTCAGTGTATTTGGTGAACAAATATATCCTCCGTCATCAAACCCCTCCGATGGAGTGAGACTGTTGGAAGTTCGCTATATGTCCACCCACCTAATTTAGATGGGTGGCCATAGAGCTGATTTTCAATGCCAGTCACTGCCAGGAAAACCTGATAGTAGAGATATTGAAAAGTGCTCAGTGCCAGTGCACCCCTTGTCATTGGAAGAAGCTGCCATTGCGAGGGGGAAAGGGTATTGTTTTTCTTTAATTTCAAAAAGATAATTTGGGATTTTCTTTTTGAAAATAAAAAAATAATTGTAAGTTTGCCGTATGGCTCCGTCTGGTTGACAGAGCTGTCTGTCAAACTTACATTGCATTGACAGGAACTGCTGTGACAGTGTGTGAAGTCTGACTGCTGCAGTGTAAACCCTGCAGTGCAACCTATCACAATATACATCTTTCACAGGTAAAAATCTCCCTTTTAAAATTTAGTAAGTCACCCCTATTTAGACCTTGTAGCCAAAAAGGCAGGGTGCATATTATTTAAAAGTGGGAAATGTAGAAAATTAATATTACTATGTCACTATAGTGACACAGCCCAAAAAGCAATGTTCACTGTGGCAGTACTCAAATGCTTTGGCAAACATGAAATATTTCCTAGGGCGCTCAACAATTTTAGGGCTCGGTATAACAACAAATATCCAAATACTCGGTGCTTCAAAGGGAGAAAAGATTGGTTACCACTTCAACCTTATTGATCTCCTCAATTGTATTTGTTCACTGTGGCAGGCCTATCTCTCCTATGTATAAAACTATAGTACAAATTAAAATGATAATGCTGTATCTTGGTTCACGTAGAGTCACCCACACCCAGTACCTGGTGTTAGCCATAAATGTGCCACTGCAAGGTACCATCCTCAAAACACTTTCTTTACCTGCTGAAGAACAGAAGAGAACTGGACCTGCTGCCTGTGACCTGAGAGGAACCCTGAAGGAATGAACTTGCTCCCACTTGTGCCCAGGATAAAGAAGTAGACTCTAAGAGTTAGTTGGCTGACCCCCTGTTTGGCCACGAGGACACAACAAGCTTCAAGAAGCCTTTTTCTTAAAGTGTCCAGCTGACCAGTGGCAACTGGAGTTGGATCGAGTCTCTAAGAGCATTCGCCTGAGGTCCTGGAGGCCTTAGAAGTGTTAGACCTTGGTGTTAGTTGTTTGGAACTTAGAAAAAATGACAATATTGTTCTTCAGAAAAGTGACAAAACCTCTTTCTGCATAGGGAGTTAGAAATGTTTTCAAACTTTTTGACTTCCACTTTCTCCGGGACCAATCAACTTGTTGTATCCCAGGAGGGCTCCATCTCAATCTTCCTTAAATTATGTTGTGGTCCTGGTCTACCACTTTCCTGAACTGCATTTGTGCTTTGTGCTTTTGGGGCTATTTCTAATCAAAACTTAAAAAATTCATATCTCTAGTTCCGCATATTGGAATTATGATGTTTTGGTTTTATTTTGTTTATTAAATTCTACTATTACTTTTCTAATTCAGTTTGCTTTTTTATTAATTGGTGTTTTGACTTTATTACTGTTTTGTTACTGCATATATTGCCCTATGTTAAGCCAGTCTTCTTCCTGACAGCTCTCAGGGGGTTGTATGAGTTAATTTAGTGACTTTGAGGGTTCGCCTTGACAGAGTTGTGATTATTCCTTGACGCAGTCGTCCATCCCAAATAATAATCCAATTTCTTACAATATCTGTCTAATTTATAAGCATTTCAGCTGGGACCTTTTTGAGTTTCTTTCTGTTTTTTAATACACCAAAATGTTGTTCTCTTTGTAAGCCTAGTACGTCCTATATACGTAGAATATAGGCTTACAGTTTAGCATTGTTGAAAATTTTAAAGCTGGAAAATGTTCATTGTCCTTTAGTGCAGTGTAATTAGTATTTTATAATTGTCCTGTATTATCCAGCATCTGTGATCATTGCCTGGAATGATATTTAAACTACATTTCTTGAAGTATTTTAAAAGGATTTATAGGAGCGAAGGAGCTCTAATTCCCACTGACATCCCACAGTAAGTGAATGCTGCCAGTGGAGAGTTCTCACAGTGCATAGCTTGTAGGTAGGTCGAGGCCTACTCATTTGTTTGTCCTTCCGAGGGCGATGAAACTAAGATTAGTGAGTGGAGTAATACATCAAGACGTTTTCCTGACAGCCCTGCTAAGTGCCAAGATTGTGTGAAACTAGGTACCGTCCATAGTATGTTATGCTATTTGTTCAGAGCGGACTTAACTAGAGAGCAGTGGATGCTGCACCATGGGTCCAGCATGGGTACCCCTGCAGTACCATTCTCATTGTTTATAATGACTCATTGGCTATATTAGTACAGGAAGGGCTGCCCAAGTGCAAAACAAGATTGGCTTTGTCAATGTGTTTTTTTAATCATGTACAGCAGGGCCATTGCTTTGTGGCATTGCTCAAAGTAAAAAATAAAACCGCTAAGATACGGTCAACCCTGGATTTTTGTTTCCCAAGCTTTTAATTTCAACAACTTTGACTTTATATCTCCAAAATGTTTACAAATTCTCTAAAGTTTTAATCACTCCATTAACAGTACCAGAATCTGAACCCCCCTTAGTAAGTCATTAGCAAATATCACTAGGATATTTAAATTCATGTGTAACAGTGATGTCAAAGACTCTAAGTATAATTCAGGCTTGCCTCATACTTCTTTCGATATATAAGTGTATACATATATTGCCATTGTAATCGTAAACTGTATTTATGTATCGCTAACTACCCCAGACGAGGTCTTTGAGGTGACTAACATGCTCCTCCAAAACCCAAGGTTAGAGGTAAATAGGTAGTAGATTAGTAACGGGTATTTCCTTTTCCTTGTAGGATTAGTTGTCAGTTTGTTTGTGTCGTCAGGTACGGAGTCAGGAGGGAACTAAATGTCCAAGCCACATGAGGGTAAAGCACTGTGTTTTTTCGTTTAGAGAGTTTTCTCTGAAGGTTAGACCAGACTTTAAGTTTACTATCTGAGTCATATACTTCATTTTGCTTTGGTTGTGCCCATTCGATATTGCTATGAACTTTGGCCCAGAGGGTGGCTAGAGTCTCTTTTAATGACGTACTATACTCTAACAATGGTTTTCCCTCATCCCGCTCTGTCCATTGTTCCACTGCCATTTCTAATAGGGTGCTGAGTTTTCTCCCAAATAACAGTTCAAATGTCCAGTATTTGTAAAGCGCGAACAATTGCCCGAAGGTGTCAAGGCGCTGGGGGCCGTCAGGAAGATTAAGCGAGCTATTGCCCAGAATCACACGGTGCTGGGCAGACCCCTGCTGCTGGAGCCGGGATCGAACCGTGAGCCCCAGCGTCCAGCATCAGTCGCCCTGGCTGCTGCGCCACACCTCTTCCAATGGGGTGAACCCAGTGGAATTCTGTTCGTGTTTTGATAGCAAACATACCAAGAGGTACAAATGGGGGTGGGGTCGCACACTACTCACACACCGGCGGTGTCGCCCCTAAGGACTCTGGTCAATGTAGTAAAGTGTTCGCGATGCATCATCTTTCGATCTTCTGCCATCTCCGCTGTCTTCGCCATCCCTGGACACGTGTTTCGGGGTATTACCCCTCATCAGCAGGGATAGGCCGTGTACTGGGGTTGCCGATGGCTGCCAATATCTGCCAGGTATAGTACCACTCAGGCGCGTAGGTGCGGGATCCCAGGCTCGTCAGCCCGCTGCTCAAGGGAGCTTTAAAGTTACAAATGGGGGTGGGGTCGCACACTACTCACACACCGGCGGTGTCGCCCCTAAGGACTCTGGTCAATGTAGTAAAGTGTTCGCGATGCATCATCTTTCGATCTTCTGCCATCTCCGCTGTCTTCGCCATCCCTGGACACGTGTTTCGGGGTATTACCCCTCATCAGCAGGGATAGGCCGTGTACTGGGGTTGCCGATGGCTGCCAATATCTGCCAGGTATAGTACCACTCAGGCGCGTAGGTGCGGGATCCCAGGCTCGTCAGCCCGCTGCTCAAGGGAGCTTTAAAGTTACAAATGGGGGTGGGGTCGCACACTACTCACACACCGGCGGTGTCGCCCCTAAGGACTCTGGTCAATGTAGTAAAGTGTTCGCGATGCATCATCTTTCGATCTTCTGCCATCTCCGCTGTCTTCGCCATCCCTGGACACGTGTTTCGGGGTATTACCCCTCATCAGCAGGGATAGGCCGTGTACTGGGGTTGCCGATGGCTGCCAATATCTGCCAGGTATAGTACCACTCAGGCGCGTAGGTGCGGGATCCCAGGCTCGTCAGCCCGCTGCTCAAGGGAGCTTTAAAGTTACAAATGGGGGTGGGGTCGCACACTACTCACACACCGGCGGTGTCGCCCCTAAGGACTCTGGTCAATGTAGTAAAGTGTTCGCGATGCATCATCTTTCGATCTTCTGCCATCTCCGCTGTCTTCGCCATCCCTGGACACGTGTTTCGGGGTATTACCCCTCATCAGCAGGGATAGGCCGTGTACTGGGGTTGCCGATGGCTGCCAATATCTGCCAGGTATAGTACCACTCAGGCGCGTAGGTGCGGGATCCCAGGCTCGTCAGCCCGCTGCTCAAGGGAGCTTTAAAGTTACAAATGGGGGTGGGGTCGCACACTACTCACACACCGGCGGTGTCGCCCCTAAGGACTCTGGTCAATGTAGTAAAGTGTTCGCGATGCATCATCTTTCGATCTTCTGCCATCTCCGCTGTCTTCGCCATCCCTGGACACGTGTTTCGGGGTATTACCCCTCATCAGCAGGGATAGGCCGTGTACTGGGGTTGCCGATGGCTGCCAATATCTGCCAGGTATAGTACCACTCAGGCGCGTAGGTGCGGGATCCCAGGCTCGTCAGCCCGCTGCTCAAGGGAGCTTTAAAGTTACAAATGGGGGTGGGGTCGCACACTACTCACACACCGGCGGTGTCGCCCCTAAGGACTCTGGTCAATGTAGTAAAGTGTTCGCGATGCATCATCTTTCGATCTTCTGCCATCTCCGCTGTCTTCGCCATCCCTGGACACGTGTTTCGGGGTATTACCCCTCATCAGCAGGGATAGGCCGTGTACTGGGGTTGCCGATGGCTGCCAATATCTGCCAGGTATAGTACCACTCAGGCGCGTAGGTGCGGGATCCCAGGCTCGTCAGCCCGCTGCTCAAGGGAGCTTTAAAGTTACAAATGGGGGTGGGGTCGCACACTACTCACACACCGGCGGTGTCGCCCCTAAGGACTCTGGTCAATGTAGTAAAGTGTTCGCGATGCATCATCTTTCGATCTTCTGCCATCTCCGCTGTCTTCGCCATCCCTGGACACGTGTTTCGGGGTATTACCCCTCATCAGCAGGGATAGGCCGTGTACTGGGGTTGCCGATGGCTGCCAATATCTGCCAGGTATAGTACCACTCAGGCGCGTAGGTGCGGGATCCCAGGCTCGTCAGCCCGCTGCTCAAGGGAGCTTTAAAGTTACAAATGGGGGTGGGGTCGCACACTACTCACACACCGGCGGTGTCGCCCCTAAGGACTCTGGTCAATGTAGTAAAGTGTTCGCGATGCATCATCTTTCGATCTTCTGCCATCTCCGCTGTCTTCGCCATCCCTGGACACGTGTTTCGGGGTATTACCCCTCATCAGCAGGGATAGGCCGTGTACTGGGGTTGCCGATGGCTGCCAATATCTGCCAGGTATAGTACCACTCAGGCGCGTAGGTGCGGGATCCCAGGCTCGTCAGCCCGCTGCTCAAGGGAGCTTTAAAGTTACAAATGGGGGTGGGGTCGCACACTACTCACACACCGGCGGTGTCGCCCCTAAGGACTCTGGTCAATGTAGTAAAGTGTTCGCGATGCATCATCTTTCGATCTTCTGCCATCTCCGCTGTCTTCGCCATCCCTGGACACGTGTTTCGGGGTATTACCCCTCATCAGCAGGGATAGGCCGTGTACTGGGGTTGCCGATGGCTGCCAATATCTGCCAGGTATAGTACCACTCAGGCGCGTAGGTGCGGGATCCCAGGCTCGTCAGCCCGCTGCTCAAGGGAGCTTTAAAGTTACAAATGGGGGTGGGGTCGCACACTACTCACACACCGGCGGTGTCGCCCCTAAGGACTCTGGTCAATGTAGTAAAGTGTTCGCGATGCATCATCTTTCGATCTTCTGCCATCTCCGCTGTCTTCGCCATCCCTGGACACGTGTTTCGGGGTATTACCCCTCATCAGCAGGGATAGGCCGTGTACTGGGGTTGCCGATGGCTGCCAATATCTGCCAGGTATAGTACCACTCAGGCGCGTAGGTGCGGGATCCCAGGCTCGTCAGCCCGCTGCTCAAGGGAGCTTTAAAGTTACAAATGGGGGTGGGGTCGCACACTACTCACACACCGGCGGTGTCGCCCCTAAGGACTCTGGTCAATGTAGTAAAGTGTTCGCGATGCATCATCTTTCGATCTTCTGCCATCTCCGCTGTCTTCGCCATCCCTGGACACGTGTTTCGGGGTATTACCCCTCATCAGCAGGGATAGGCCGTGTACTGGGGTTGCCGATGGCTGCCAATATCTGCCAGGTATAGTACCACTCAGGCGCGTAGGTGCGGGATCTCAGGCTCGTCAGCCCGCTGCTCAAGGGAGCTTTAAAGTTACAAATGGGGGTGGGGTCGCACACTACTCACACACCGGCGGTGTCGCCCCTAAGGACTCTGGTCAATGTAGTAAAGTGTTCGCGATGCATCATCTTTCGATCTTCTGCCATCTCCGCTGTCTTCGCCATCCCTGGACACGTGTTTCGGGGTATTACCCCTCATCAGCAGGGATAGGCCGTGTACTGGGGTTGCCGATGGCTGCCAATATCTGCCAGGTATAGTACCACTCAGGCGCGTAGGTGCGGGATCCCAGGCTCGTCAGCCCGCTGCTCAAGGGAGCTTTAAAGTTACAAATGGGGGTGGGGTCGCACACTACTCACACACCGGCGGTGTCGCCCCTAAGGACTCTGGTCAATGTAGTAAAGTGTTCGCGATGCATCATCTTTCGATCTTCTGCCATCTCCGCTGTCTTCGCCATCCCTGGACACGTGTTTCGGGGTATTACCCCTCATCAGCAGGGATAGGCCGTGTACTGGGGTTGCCGATGGCTGCCAATATCTGCCAGGTATAGTACCACTCAGGCGCGTAGGTGCGGGATCCCAGGCTCGTCAGCCCGCTGCTCAAGGGAGCTTTAAAGTTACAAATGGGGGTGGGGTCGCACACTACTCACACACCGGCGGTGTCGCCCCTAAGGACTCTGGTCAATGTAGTAAAGTGTTCGCGATGCATCATCTTTCGATCTTCTGCCATCTCCGCTGTCTTCGCCATCCCTGGACACGTGTTTCGGGGTATTACCCCTCATCAGCAGGGATAGGCCGTGTACTGGGGTTGCCGATGGCTGCCAATATCTGCCAGGTATAGTACCACTCAGGCGCGTAGGTGCGGGATCCCAGGCTCGTCAGCCCGCTGCTCAAGGGAGCTTTAAAGTTACAAATGGGGGTGGGGTCGCACACTACTCACACACCGGCGGTGTCGCCCCTAAGGACTCTGGTCAATGTAGTAAAGTGTTCGCGATGCATCATCTTTCGATCTTCTGCCATCTCCGCTGTCTTCGCCATCCCTGGACACGTGTTTCGGGGTATTACCCCTCATCAGCAGGGATAGGCCGTGTACTGGGGTTGCCGATGGCTGCCAATATCTGCCAGGTATAGTACCACTCAGGCGCGTAGGTGCGGGATCCCAGGCTCGTCAGCCCGCTGCTCAAGGGAGCTTTAAAGTTACAAATGGGGGTGGGGTCGCACACTACTCACACACCGGCGGTGTCGCCCCTAAGGACTCTGGTCAATGTAGTAAAGTGTTCGCGATGCATCATCTTTCGATCTTCTGCCATCTCCGCTGTCTTCGCCATCCCTGGACACGTGTTTCGGGGTATTACCCCTCATCAGCAGGGATAGGCCGTGTACTGGGGTTGCCGATGGCTGCCAATATCTGCCAGGTATAGTACCACTCAGGCGCGTAGGTGCGGGATCCCAGGCTCGTCAGCCCGCTGCTCAAGGGAGCTTTAAAGTTACAAATGGGGGTGGGGTCGCACACTACTCACACACCGGCGGTGTCGCCCCTAAGGACTCTGGTCAATGTAGTAAAGTGTTCGCGATGCATCATCTTTCGATCTTCTGCCATCTCCGCTGTCTTCGCCATCCCTGGACACGTGTTTCGGGGTATTACCCCTCATCAGCAGGGATAGGCCGTGTACTGGGGTTGCCGATGGCTGCCAATATCTGCCAGGTATAGTACCACTCAGGCGCGTAGGTGCGGGATCCCAGGCTCGTCAGCCCGCTGCTCAAGGGAGCTTTAAAGTTACAAATGGGGGTGGGGTCGCACACTACTCACACACCGGCGGTGTCGCCCCTAAGGACTCTGGTCAATGTAGTAAAGTGTTCGCGATGCATCATCTTTCGATCTTCTGCCATCTCCGCTGTCTTCGCCATCCCTGGACACGTGTTTCGGGGTATTACCCCTCATCAGCAGGGATAGGCCGTGTACTGGGGTTGCCGATGGCTGCCAATATCTGCCAGGTATAGTACCACTCAGGCGCGTAGGTGCGGGATCCCAGGCTCGTCAGCCCGCTGCTCAAGGGAGCTTTAAAGTTACAAATGGGGGTGGGGTCGCACACTACTCACACACCGGCGGTGTCGCCCCTAAGGACTCTGGTCAATGTAGTAAAGTGTTCGCGATGCATCATCTTTCGATCTTCTGCCATCTCCGCTGTCTTCGCCATCCCTGGACACGTGTTTCGGGGTATTACCCCTCATCAGCAGGGATAGGCCGTGTACTGGGGTTGCCGATGGCTGCCAATATCTGCCAGGTATAGTACCACTCAGGCGCGTAGGTGCGGGATCCCAGGCTCGTCAGCCCGCTGCTCAAGGGAGCTTTAAAGTTACAAATGGGGTTGGGGTCGCACACTACTCACACACCGGCGGTAGTGTCCAGGGATGGCGAAGATAGCGAAGATAGCAGAGAATCGGAAGAAGATGCATCGCGGAACACGAACTACACTTACCACAGTCCTTAGGGGCGATCCCGCTGGTGTGTGAGTAGTGTGCGACCCCACCCCCATTTGTAATGTTAAAGCTCCCTCGAGCAGTTGGCTGACGAGCCTGGGACCCCGCACCTGCACGCCTGAGTGGTACTAAACCTGGCAATATTTGGCAGCCACCGGCAACCCCAGAACACGGCCTAATCCCTGCTGATGAGGGGTAAATACCCCGAAACACGTGTCCAGGGATGGCGAAGATAGCGAAGATAGCAGAGAATCGGAAGAAGATGCATCGCGGAACACGAACTACACTTACCACAGTCCTTAGGGGCGATCCCGCTGGTGTGTGAGTAGTGTGCGACCCCACCCCCATTTGTAATGTTAAAGCTCCCTCGAGCAGTTGGCTGACGAGCCTGGGACCCCGCACCTGCACGCCTGAGTGGTACTAAACCTGGCAATATTTGGCAGCCACCGGCAACCCCAGAACACGGCCTAATCCCTGCTGATGAGGGGTAAATACCCCGAAACACGTGTCCAGGGATGGCGAAGATAGCGAAGATAGCAGAGAATCGGAAGAAGATGCATCGCGGAACACGAACTACACTTACCACAGTCCTTAGGGGCGATCCCGCTGGTGTGTGAGTAGTGTGCGACCCCACCCCCATTTGTAATGTTAAAGCTCCCTCGAGCAGTTGGCTGACGAGCCTGGGACCCCGCACCTGCACGCCTGAGTGGTACTAAACCTGGCAATATTTGGCAGCCACCGGCAACCCCAGAACACGGCCTAATCCCTGCTGATGAGGGGTAAATACCCCGAAACACGTGTCCAGGGATGGCGAAGATAGCGAAGATAGCAGAGAATCGGAAGAAGATGCATCGCGGAACACGAACTACACTTACCACAGTCCTTAGGGGCGATCCCGCTGGTGTGTGAGTAGTGTGCGACCCCACCCCCATTTGTAATGTTAAAGCTCCCTCGAGCAGTTGGCTGACGAGCCTGGGACCCCGCACCTGCACGCCTGAGTGGTACTAAACCTGGCAATATTTGGCAGCCACCGGCAACCCCAGAACACGGCCTAATCCCTGCTGATGAGGGGTAAATACCCCGAAACACGTGTCCAGGGATGGCGAAGATAGCGAAGATAGCAGAGAATCGGAAGAAGATGCATCGCGGAACACGAACTACACTTACCACAGTCCTTAGGGGCGATCCCGCTGGTGTGTGAGTAGTGTGCGACCCCACCCCCATTTGTAATGTTAAAGCTCCCTCGAGCAGTTGGCTGACGAGCCTGGGACCCCGCACCTGCACGCCTGAGTGGTACTAAACCTGGCAATATTTGGCAGCCACCGGCAACCCCAGAACACGGCCTAATCCCTGCTGATGAGGGGTAAATACCCCGAAACACGTGTCCAGGGATGGCGAAGATAGCGAAGATAGCAGAGAATCGGAAGAAGATGCATCGCGGAACACGAACTACACTTACCACAGTCCTTAGGGGCGATCCCGCTGGTGTGTGAGTAGTGTGCGACCCCACCCCCATTTGTAATGTTAAAGCTCCCTCGAGCAGTTGGCTGACGAGCCTGGGACCCCGCACCTGCACGCCTGAGTGGTACTAAACCTGGCAATATTTGGCAGCCACCGGCAACCCCAGAACACGGCCTAATCCCTGCTGATGAGGGGTAAATACCCCGAAACACGTGTCCAGGGATGGCGAAGATAGCGAAGATAGCAGAGAATCGGAAGAAGATGCATCGCGGAACACGAACTACACTTACCACAGTCCTTAGGGGCGATCCCGCTGGTGTGTGAGTAGTGTGCGACCCCACCCCCATTTGTAATGTTAAAGCTCCCTCGAGCAGTTGGCTGACGAGCCTGGGACCCCGCACCTGCACGCCTGAGTGGTACTAAACCTGGCAATATTTGGCAGCCACCGGCAACCCCAGAACACGGCCTAATCCCTGCTGATGAGGGGTAAATACCCCGAAACACGTGTCCAGGGATGGCGAAGATAGCGAAGATAGCAGAGAATCGGAAGAAGATGCATCGCGGAACACGAACTACACTTACCACAGTCCTTAGGGGCGATCCCGCTGGTGTGTGAGTAGTGTGCGACCCCACCCCCATTTGTAATGTTAAAGCTCCCTCGAGCAGTTGGCTGACGAGCCTGGGACCCCGCACCTGCACGCCTGAGTGGTACTAAACCTGGCAATATTTGGCAGCCACCGGCAACCCCAGAACACGGCCTAATCCCTGCTGATGAGGGGTAAATACCCCGAAACACGTGTCCAGGGATGGCGAAGATAGCGAAGATAGCAGAGAATCGGAAGAAGATGCATCGCGGAACACGAACTACACTTACCACAGTCCTTAGGGGCGATCCCGCTGGTGTGTGAGTAGTGTGCGACCCCACCCCCATTTGTAATGTTAAAGCTCCCTCGAGCAGTTGGCTGACGAGCCTGGGACCCCGCACCTGCACGCCTGAGTGGTACTAAACCTGGCAATATTTGGCAGCCACCGGCAACCCCAGAACACGGCCTAATCCCTGCTGATGAGGGGTAAATACCCCGAAACACGTGTCCAGGGATGGCGAAGATAGCGAAGATAGCAGAGAATCGGAAGAAGATGCATCGCGGAACACGAACTACACTTACCACAGTCCTTAGGGGCGATCCCGCTGGTGTGTGAGTAGTGTGCGACCCCACCCCCATTTGTAATGTTAAAGCTCCCTCGAGCAGTTGGCTGACGAGCCTGGGACCCCGCACCTGCACGCCTGAGTGGTACTAAACCTGGCAATATTTGGCAGCCACCGGCAACCCCAGAACACGGCCTAATCCCTGCTGATGAGGGGTAAATACCCCGAAACACGTGTCCAGGGATGGCGAAGATAGCAGAGAATCGGAAGAAGATGCATCGCGGAACACGAACTACACTTACCACAGTCCTTAGGGGCGATCCCGCTGGTGTGTGAGTAGTGTGCGACCCCACCCCCATTTGTAATGTTAAAGCTCCCTCGAGCAGTTGGCTGACGAGCCTGGGACCCCGCACCTGCACGCCTGAGTGGTACTAAACCTGGCAATATTTGGCAGCCACCGGCAACCCCAGAACACGGCCTAATCCCTGCTGATGAGGGGTAAATACCCCGAAACACGTGTCCAGGGATGGCGAAGATAGCGAAGATAGCAGAGAATCGGAAGAAGATGCATCGCGGAACACGAACTACACTTACCACAGTCCTTAGGGGCGATCCCGCTGGTGTGTGAGTAGTGTGCGACCCCACCCCCATTTGTAATGTTAAAGCTCCCTCGAGCAGTTGGCTGACGAGCCTGGGACCCCGCACCTGCACGCCTGAGTGGTACTAAACCTGGCAATATTTGGCAGCCACCGGCAACCCCAGAACACGGCCTAATCCCTGCTGATGAGGGGTAAATACCCCGAAACACGTGTCCAGGGATGGCGAAGATAGCGAAGATAGCAGAGAATCGGAAGAAGATGCATCGCGGAACACGAACTACACTTACCACAGTCCTTAGGGGCGATCCCGCTGGTGTGTGAGTAGTGTGCGACCCCACCCCCATTTGTAATGTTAAAGCTCCCTCGAGCAGTTGGCTGACGAGCCTGGGACCCCGCACCTGCACGCCTGAGTGGTACTAAACCTGGCAATATTTGGCAGCCACCGGCAACCCCAGAACACGGCCTAATCCCTGCTGATGAGGGGTAAATACCCCGAAACACGTGTCCAGGGATGGCGAAGATAGCGAAGATAGCAGAGAATCGGAAGAAGATGCATCGCGGAACACGAACTACACTTACCACAGTCCTTAGGGGCGATCCCGCTGGTGTGTGAGTAGTGTGCGACCCCACCCCCATTTGTCATACCAAGAGGTAGTTTGCGATTCCAATCCCTCCCTGTATCATTGATGATTTTTCTCAGCATATTTGTGATAGATTTGTTGTATCTTTCAAAGTACTTCGGATTGAGGATGATATACCGCCGTACGGATCTGATGGGCGCCAGGGAACTTGCAGACCTGTTTCATTAAGCAGGACATAAAGGGGGGTTTCCTGATCTGTTACAATCTCGAGGGGGAAATCCCACCCGGAAAAAGAAGGAAATCATAGCTAAAAGTGTGGTCATACTCGTTAGGGGTATTGTCTCTGGGTATCTTGTGGAATAGTCCACAACTACCAAAATATATTTGTGTCCCCAGGCTGACAGTATTAACAGTCCTATCCAGTCTATCCGTACCCGTTGGAAGGGCACATGTATTATGGGTAATGGAAGTAGGGGGGCTTTTTTCCCCTATTTTTTTCTCTGTGTGGATTCACTAGTTGACATCTTGGACAAGCTGCACAGAACTTAGCCACTTCCCTATATATGCCTGGCCAGTAGAAACGTTCTAGCAGTAACGTAAGTGTATGTTCCTGCCCATAGTGCTCGCCCCCGGCCTGACTGTGGGAATGGTGTAGTGCCTGTTCCTGGAAGGCTATGGGTACTAGCAGCTGTTCTATATGGAGACCTGGACCCCCACTGATCGTATACAAGCTTAATAAAAAGTAAGGGCCTATCTTGTCCAGATGTTCTTCCTGTACTTGCTCCCATGCTTGCATCAGGGTGTTATCGTCTTTCTGAGCCGTCCAAAAATTCCATGTAGGAGTATGTTCGTCTTCTGTAGTTGAAAGAAGACAATTGACCTGCATTTGGAATAACATTGCGTAACTTTCTCGTTCTCTGATTTGGTTTTCACCTCTCTTGTTTTAGGACTCTTTATTTCTGTTGAGGAAAAAGGGGAAATGTTTAACCAGCCAATAGCATTGTTGTGCTTGGTCACCTCTGCTAAATATTCATCAAAATGGGATAGGCAGTACCTAAAAGAAGCCTTTCACTGAGGAACGGTATTACCCCCACCTTACGTACTTGCTGGTCCCCAACATTTTCAATTTGCACCTCTGCTAGAGGTTAGCTGCACACATACTGATGGACAAATAAGACTTGTACTGTCTCACCCTGCTTAATTTGAGTCATTCTTATTAAATCTTTGGATATTACTTTGTGAGGACATCTTGTGTCTAATAGAGCATTGATTGGCCTGCTATTCAGATGAACTGACGTTTTATATTGTTTCCTGCCCCTTGCCTGTAACCAATCCTCAGGCCTTGGGGAAACCTACTTTCATTGGTAGTGTCCCCATTCAGTGCACCTGAAACGTTGGGGACCTTGCTGTGGACTAGGAATACCTAGGTTAGGTTTGCCTGCACTTCTGGTTGGTACAGGTAATCAAATTTCTCCACCCTGGTATTGGTTTAGGGTTTCCTACTGGGGCTTTGAGAGGGTGTACTCTAAATTCTGGTGACCGGTGATGCGCACAAGCCAGTTTAACGACGGATTGTACAGTTAAGTTGGGATGTTGTTTCACCCAGGATCGCGTATTACTAGGGAGGGCCTCCAGATACTGGTCGAGTTCGATCTTTTCAGTGAGCTCTACTACTGAGGCTGTTGTGGGTTGCAGCCACCGGTTCCCTAGATCTCTTATGTGATAATACAACGCCCTAGGATTATCTCCTTCTGTCCACATCTCCTTACGGAATTGACTTCTAAAATATTCTTGTTCACAGCCTAAACTTTCTAGAATGGCCCTTTTTATATCCACATAGGGTGTGACACCAGCGGGATTAGCTGCCTGATATGCAGCCTGAAGATCTCCTTACAGCAAGGGGGTGAATATATTGACGCCACCTCTCTGTTGGCCAAGTCACTGTGGATGCTACCCTTTCAAAATTTACACAAAAAAAATCAGGATCGGCCTCTTTTGAAACTTTTGCAAAACAGATCCTGGAACATTCAGAAGAACCCTGGCATTTGAGATAGAATCAGTAAGTCGTAATATGGCGGTGTCCTAGACCTGCTGGTTTGGGATCAGAAAAGTAGCCTGCTCTTTTAACGGCATTTGAACGCCTCACTGTCCTGGGCATTTTGGGTTTGTTGCTCCAGGAATAGTTGCAAACGTATTTGACCTTCGGCCAGCTGAAGTACCATAGCCTCTATGGTAATAGGATGCGTCATCTTTGTTCTAGACACTAAAACCCACTTCTGACACCACTGTCGTTAGGGTAAAGCACTGTCAGCCTTATTCATCAACGGGCCGTTTTGCGAGCCCCTAATAGCGATTCATAGCGAATCGCTATTAAGGACTCGCAAAACGGTATTCATGTAGGAATTGCTAAATAAATAGCGATTCCTACACATTCCTTATTTGCGAGTAAAGGCCCATAGGAATGAATGGGGAGTATTCCTTATTTGCGATTAGCAATTTGCCACTCACAAATAAGATAGCGATTGAAAGGGTGCCAGGGGTGTCCAAAGGACACCCTGTAGCACCCCTGAAATACAAATTGAAACAGATGTTGCGCACACACATGTCCAAGGGACATGTGTGTGAGCAACATGCAACTTAGAAAAATGCTTTTAAAAGCATTTTTCTAAGTTTTTGCTATTTACCGAGAGGTCTGACCTCTCGGTAAATAGCGGCCCAAAATTGCATTTTCGCAATTTTTAAATGCTTCATGAATTGCATTTAAGGAATCTCAAATAGAGATTCCTTAAATGTAATTCCTCGCAATTTAGCGAATTAGCAATTACCGATTTTTGCATTTGGGATGATGAATCCCAAATGCAAAAATTGCGCTCGGAAAGGGCCAGATTCTGAGAATCTGGCCCTTTGCGAGCGCTATTACGCTTGATGAATCAGGCTGTGTGTTTATTCAGTTAGAGTTTTCTCTGAAAGTTAAACCAGACTTTTAGCAAACAGAAAAAAAACTGGCTTTTTCTTGTATGCTCAGGGGTGCAGTTTGTGGGGGTCTTCTTTTCTTGCTTGTCGCCCTTGTAGCCTCTTCAGGATGTTAGGACCGCCCCTCAAATTAAACAGTACATAGAATCGGTATATCTGGCCAAGCTCAAGTTATAGCAGACATTAACTATACTGTCACTACACCCACGATGATGTGCTTTATTTTTGGTGCCTTGGTAGTTTCAGTATGTAGGTATAGGTGGTCTCCTTCCCTCCCACCACCTCCATAGTGACCAATAACGAAATATGCACATTTGCATGTTGTCAAAATCTTCTGGGGTCGTGGCGGTGGGTGTCACAGCATCCTCTCCCTCGCGGGGATATCTGGACTTGTGCATGGTGGCACTAGGCTATCTTTTGTTAGGCTCCTCTCCACCACCTCTGCAGTTCTCATCCTCTGCTTCAGTTTCCTCTTTCTGTAGATAGATTTCCTGCTTCCAGTCTTGTTCTGGCATCTTCTTCCAACTTTAGGCATTTTCTCTCTCCGTAGCATCTTTGTTGTGCTTCCCGTTGCGTTCATGCCACGCCCCTCTGTTTTCATATGGGCTCTTCATAGGGCTGTTGGATGACGATGTCATGATGCGGGTCTGGAATGCTGTAACCCTGCCCTCCACTTTCCCTTCGTAAACATTGGCTGCCATCTTGAAATTTCCGCTCTTAGTGTGTGCAGGACCACAGTGCTCTTGAAATCTTATGCATTAACTCAATCATTTTGAATAGGAATACATTGTTGTGGATTAGTAAAGAAAAGATGTGGGATGTGTTTGGGAGATGGTGGCCACGTCTGGCTGTTAGCTAGATACACTGGAAAGAACTAGTGAAGAGGTTTGAATAGATGTTTGGAAGTCCATTGTTGTCAAAGGTTTGAGATATGTCGAAAGGAGAGGAAAAGGTAGGAGGTTAATAAACAATATAGACTTGTATACAGACATGTGCACACATCTAAACATATATGTTGTTGGGGTGGTAAAGTCCCTTGCATGATGAGGGACAAGTACCCCTGCCCCGAGTGCCTCAACTGTAAAGATGTCTGAATCCCTGATGCTGATTTTTGTTGTCATGGGTGAACACAGCTCTACTCTCTAATAAAAGAGAGAGGGACCCAAACCAAAGGGATAGGGTACCAACAAAGGACTTTATGTCAAGAATAAGATTCCCTTTGGGCAAATAGAATTTACGAACATCCACTTCTCAGTGACATAGAAGAAAGACAAATATTATGAACATAAACACAATTATAACTATGGCGACTGAAAAGCTAAGAGCAATGCATAAGGTTTAAAAACATAAGATAACAGTGAGTTCAAACTAAGCACAATTTATTCATACATAAAATTAATAAAAATTACATAAAATCACAATAAATTTGGGAACACAGAAAATATTACAGGGGGATGAATCAAAAATCTTAAATACAGTATCGATAGTATTATTCCCTTCAATTCATTGAAGGGAATAATACTATCGATACTGTATTTAAGATTTTTTTTGTGTATTTCCTTGTTTAAGGTGTATGAACTTGATTAGATGAATTTATGCTTTGATTCATCCCCCTGTAATATTTTCTGTGTTCCCAAATTTATTGTGATTTTATGTAATTTTTATTAATTTTATGTATGAATAAATTGTGCTTACTTTGAACTCACTGTTATCTTATGTTTTTAAACCTTATGCATTGCTCTTAGCTTTTCAGTCGCCATAGTTATAATTGTGTTTATGTTCATAATATTTGTCTTTCTTCTATGTCACTGAGAAGTGGATGTTCGTAAATTCTATTTGCCCAAAGGGAATCTTATTCTTGACATAAAGTCCATGGGTGAACACAGATCATGCTTGTGCACACCAACATAGACTTGTCTCACAGATCAGTCTTTTTGGATCTGGAAGGGTGCCCCGAGCTCTACCTTCATTGTAGTGGAAGGCTACTGACTTTGCCAGGAGTTTAGTAGCACGAGTGCGGGGGCGGTTGCATACCGTGCAGTGGCCAGATACCGCCCAGAAAAGGGGGAAATGGCCACCTGCCTCAGATACAGTCAAATGGAAATATCTCACTGTAAATGAAGGAGTTTTTAAATCATCAAAGTGGATCGAGATTTCAGGTAAACACCACAAATCACCAAATGTATATTTGTAATTTATTAAATACTCCTTTACATATAGTGTTGGAAATATAAATAGCTTGTAGACACAGAAAATGTAATACAGTAATGTACAATTTTTTTCTCTCACCCCTCACTCAAAATAAATCTATCCACAAATAAACTACGTTTCATGCCACACCTATACTCATTCCAATTGCATGCTAAAAATATAGACAACTCAACATATGGGGGCGTAACCAGGAATTAAGGCAACATGTCAGAATTCGAACCCCTAAAAGGGTCTATTAGTCTAGGGATAATCATAAATCGTTGGACACACCCTAACAATGTATCATTTGCTTCATATTACATTCTTTGTTTACATTTTTTAACACAGGTATAGAGATATCCATGTATTCACAAACAATAATGTTCAAACATTCCTGTTAAACGTGCCTTTTGGTGAAGGTCAAGATGAAGCCTATCCTTCCTCAGGGCACAGGTTCTTAACTTGGTTTGGTTGTCAAAAAAATAGAGAGGGTAAGGAGAAAGCAGAACATACCTTTTTTTCATCAAAATTTCATATCCTTTCTGGGTGAAGGGAACAGACAGGGGAACCAATCAACTAATACAGGTAATGCTCAGACAGGTAGTCTCCAAAAGTACTAAAATACAGGTACAACTTCATCAGATTCTGATAAGTCGCGTTCGTATCTTGGAGAAGAAAAGTTTCAAATGACCCTCAGGGTCCCATACTATAGAAGACATCTGTGATTACATACTTTGTGCAGATTTCAGTTTCTGTGGGGCCCTCCAGAGTATAACTATAGCCCTCGGTGGGTCAAATGACGAAAATGCCGGCATAAATAACACTGCACACAGACTCCCATGCCTTGATCAGTAAGAGTGAACAGGCCTTTCTAACTGTATCACTGGACTGAGGCTTACAGGCTCATTGATTTAAATCTGTGTTTCACTTATCCTCGGCCTAGCTCAGGGAGATGTGCAGTGTGTATTATATATATATACTTGTGCTTTGGTGCAAGTGTGCCAGTGAAAGGTACAATACATAGAATGTGTAGTGTTGTGCGTGTACATTATTATGTACATGTGCTGGGTGTATATGTGATTGGTACAATAAATGGAAGATTCTGGGTTCACTTTTTGCAAAAACGGGCATATTAGCAAGAAACTCGTTAAAATTATCGCCGTTTTAGCGGCAGGAAACTGCCGCTAAACCGGCGATAATGGGCTTGCTAATGTGTGTTATAAAATTCCAATAGAATCCCAGGTTAGATGTCCTTCACATCTAACCTGGGCTTCTATGGGAATTCTATAACTCATTAACAAGCCCATTATCGCTGTTTTAGTTTCCTGCCGCTAAAACGGCGATAATTTTAACGAGGTTCTTGCTAATATGCCCCACAGCTAACAAGAGGAGCATGAGGAGGTAGAGGAATCACCCCCCACCCCCCCGGTCAACCCCCGGACAGATTCGTGGATTGCTACATTCCTGTGAGCTGGGTGGGATACACTGGAGGAAGCGAGAGCTTGGCTCTAAAGAGTACTTCAGTGCATGCTCTGATTCACAGAGAGGTCACTGGGAACGGTCCTGAACACATTACCAGGGGACCCTTTTAATTGTTTTGCTGCCTGATTTCGCTGCAACATTACCAGGAAGGAGATGGGGCTGATAAGAGAATCCTAAAGAGTAGGGCTACCTACTTGGTGTAACCTTTTGATACATATATCATTGTGCCAGACATCCAGGTGTGAACCTCTAGTCAGTCCATGGCCTGTGCTGTGATTTGGAGTCACTGCTGCTGTGACAGACTACTTTCTGGAGGAAGGAGAGGGCACTTCAAAAGGAAGCAGGCCTGCAACTCTGACCTAAATCACATTTGGTGTCTGAAATGGACTTTAAGAAGGGTAGTTCAAGATCCTCAAAATAGTCCACTGCCAAGAAGCCTGTTCGGCTTTATATGGAGTAGCTCTGCAAAACTTCTGACTGTTACTAGAATTGGGGGTGTGGGGAGGCCACAGTCTTCAAGTCTCCGAGCTGCGTGAGGGGGCCATCACTCCGGGAATCCGAGATCACCTGCCCTGTGAGTCTGGAGCACCAGTGCCTGCCTGCTTACCAATACCAGTATTACCTGTGAGGAAGAGGAGGGTGTTGGTGAGAGCGAGACCTTTTGGGGGATCCTGATGATTGGATCATTGCAGCAAGGATTGTGGAGACGGCTGCTGCAACAATCGGACCATTGCCCATGTATAGATTAAAGTTGACTCCTGTATGCAACAGGAGGGCCATTGTGAAGTGATCTGTGAACTATGCTGCATTGATTGGGTCGTTATCCATGTGCAGGTTTGAGTCTGTCACCCGGTATGCAGGTGGGGCTGCCATGAAGATTGTTGCCATGCCTACCTGGTCATAGCTTGTGTGTGAAGCGAAGTCAGCGATCCCGTATGACACGTGGGGAAGCAGTGAAGATTACTCCTATACAGATCGGGTTGTAGCCCAGGTGCAGAGTGAGGGCGGTGACCCTGTATGCCAGTTAGGGCCACAGGGAAAAGGCAAGGTGTGTGGTCTAGTTGAGACCATTGTCTAGAAAAGAGGACACTGGGGAGACCCATGTGGACCTATGCACTGACTGAGGACCAGCACAAGGATCACTGAATCTCCCCCCCCCCCCCCGCCTACGGGGAGGATACAAGTAACTTTACCAGCATCCGAGTAGCATTGAGGACTCCTCCGTCCTCTACATCCACAGGACCAAATGTGAGGAACTCGAGGACACCCGACTGCATCTCCTGCCGGACTGTGTGTGAGGAACTCAATAGAGACACCTGCTGCAGAGCCTGAAGGCTCTAATTGTGCAGGTCCTGCTGGTGCGGCTAAGATTAATTTACAGGCCAGGTGGCCTCAGGCAAACTTGCCTGCCAAATAGTGCCTGCAAAGGAGGCATAGAGAACAAAGACAAAATGGCCACTGTGATCACACACATTGGCTGCACAAAATGGTTGTGCTGGCATGGCTAGAAAAGAAGAGGCAGGGAGAACAAAGAACACGTGGCAGCCTAAGGCAAACACATGCACTGGCTACACAAAATGTCCACTGCCTCGTGGCTAGTAAAAAAGAGGCATGGAGAACAAAGAAGACAGTTGTCCTGTTCTGTCTGGAGTACCGTCCCTCCCTGTGAAAAAAATCTTGTATCATTGCAGGAAAAGGATTGCAAAGATAATATCAGCAAGAGGCCCATGCCGACAAAAAAAGAAAATAACCTACTTTTTGCACTTAATCCAGAGCCATACACAACTCCCCTAAATGTTTTTCAAAAGCATATAGCACAGCAGCATTGAGAAAGTGAAACATACATCAAAAATCCATCCAAGGTCTAATACAGGGAACACTAGGCCCCAAACACAAAAAAACAATATCATAGTATGTCCGCCGCATTCAATAGTCAATCATGAGGTCTTATTGACTAGGCTTGCTGGAGTTGGAGTAGGGGGTATGGCACTGAAATGGTTTCAATCCTACCTAGTTAACAGACGACAGGCAGTAGCCCTCCCTCCCTATCGATCAGACTTCACAAATGTCCAGCAGGATGTTCTACAAGGGTCTGCAATCAGCCCAATTTTATTTAACATTTATATGAACCCATTGATTGCTGTCATTGTCACACAATGTTAATCTAGTAAACTATGCGGATGACACTCAACTTGTCTTGTTGAAGGAAGGAAACCATTCTATACCATTGGAAGACTTCCATGCGTGTATGCAGTACACCACACAATGGCTGAAAGACAATTACTTACAATTTAACAGTGGCAAGACAGAAATTTTACACTGCACAGTTGGGAAAGCCCCTCTTCCACTTTCCTCTAGGTTCTGGCCTATCTCCACGGATGTACCACCGACAACTTCAGAGACTGTGCGTTACCTGGGAGTAAGCTTTGACAATAAGCTGAGTTTAGAAACTCATGTGAACAAAACAGTTGGGAGTTGTTTTTCCCTGATAAGAATGCTTCCGAAGGTTCTTCCACTGCTACCTACACAGGCTAGAGCACTGGTAGTAAGGAGTCTCATCCTAAGCCGACTGGATTACTGCAACTCTTTGTTGCTGGAGACCCCAACATTTTTGATCGGGAGACTACAGAGGACACAAATAATGGCAGCCAAGTTAGCTCTAATGAAGCCAAGGCGCTCATCAGGCTCTTTTGGAGCTTCACTGGCTCCCTGTTCTACAGAGGATACAATTCAAGTCACTCTGTATTGTTTTTAAGGCCCTTCATGGACTTGGGCCTCTACCATTGCAGGATAAATTTGAATGGTATGTCCGGTCTCGTAATCTCCGTTCCTCCTCAGCTAAACTGGTGAGAGTACCCAGATTCAGAGAATAAGATCGGGAGGAAGGGCTTTTAGTGTCACAGTGGCACGGCTCTGGAATCAACTCCCTAACGATCTCAGACCGATGGAAAACCTGCTGCAGTTCAGGAAGAAATCAAAGACCTGGCTCTTCCCTAGAGCATAATTATTGGTCTTCTAATCTGGAAGGGAATACTATCCTCCTACTGCACTTGGGCTTGACAAATTATATGTATCTCAGCACCAGGATACCCGTATGGTCACAGTACGCTTTATAAGTCTTGCTAACCATAACAAAATGGTGAACAAATCAGTATAAAAATCAAAAAATCCACACAAGAACATGGAAAAAAAATAATTGTAACCCTAGGCCTCCCCCATCAAAAAACTGCAAACCCTTCCCCTTTAAAACATAAGGGCATACATAGGTCCACCTGCCCTCTCCAGGCAACCCCCCAACAAAGATGGAGAAAAAAAGTCACGCAAAAAAAGTACTGGTGCATGCCCTTTGCTCATACAACAAAGTGCTACATTGAAAGTATTTGATTTTCTGCCAAAAACTTCATATTCCAATTATTTGGTTAGAGCAGGGATTGCAGACAGTGAGTGAGGGATGCTTTTCCTCCAAAATGCAAATCAAATGTGACCACGAGCTGGACAAAGCAGAATGAGTCTTCTTTTAGGCTGGAAGAGGAAGTTGCTAATGTATGTAGAGTAGCATTCCAGTTTCTATTAGTACTTCCTTTCTGATTAAAAAGAAAAAAGCATTTTGTGTTATAAAAATACCCAAACGGTCTGGATACATATAAACTTGAAAAAGCATTTTGAGTTGATTTTCCTGATGCTTTAGTAAAAAGTCTACTAAAAATGCTGAACGACAACCACCTGCTTTGAAGACCTGCCGCTCGCATTTGAAACTACTGCTGATCTTTGATTGCATCCGCCAAAAAATTAATGTCATGTAGCGAATTACTTCATAATGCAAACTAAAACCCTTTTAACAGAAAAGTGTCAAAGTCTCTGCTAAATAACATGTATATTTGAAGGCAATTTGTAGTAGGGAATCATACTTTGACGATATGAACATATCTCAGAAATAATAATGTGCTGATTTACGGTAGTTTAACTATCAATGCTATACTAACTGCGCTATAATACCATAGCATTGAAAGGCCTGTTTTCCCCACAGAGCTGCTGTTTAGGCATTTGCTTTGTACTAGACAACTGACAGGAAGGATGATTCATCTGACTAACTGTCTGAACTGAAAAACGTGGATTAAATATCTTTTCAAGGACTTGTGTCTGTGGCCAATTGTGAAGAAGTGAGAGACTGGGAAGTGTACTCATTCCCAAGAGATTTCTAAAATTCTATTGAATGTTGTGAATGAAGAAAGTGAAACATGTTGCCATCTAAATTATCGTGTTTTTATATTAATCAATCAATACAGATTTGTAAAGCGTAGCTAATCACCCAATAGGGTATCCAGGCATGAGCAGGTCTCAAACAGAATTAATACGTGTTCCTAGAGAAGAGGAAGGCTTCTCTCATTTGTATTCGCTGAAGATTCGTCTCCGAGTTTCTTGAGATTAGACCGCTCTTCATGGGAGATTGCTTAGCCTATTCATAGTTTATTAGTGTCTGATGATTTGTAGCTGAGACTACTTTCCAGTTTAGTAATTTTCTTCATTGGATACACAAAGGCTTTATGCCTATGCATTTATTCACTCATCAGAACTCTTTATGGGGTTACTGAATTGACACCTTAATTCTATTCCAACTTCGTTTAATTTAGATTAGGGAAAATCCTTTAAGGAACATGCTTGTTGTATTATTAAAATATTATCTGTTATACTTACAAACGTATTCTTTCTTATAATAAAATATAAATTATTAGATTATATTCATTTATGATGCTTAAAAAAATGCTCATTGAATAAATAATGAAAAGGAAGAAATTGAAAAATAAAACGCTTTAACCTCAAATTCTCTTTATTGACTGTACTAAAAGTCTTCAGTGATTTTTTTTTTACTATTTGATTTGATGTAGAAGATCGCTCTTTTTCACTTCTCCTTGTTGACGAGCAAAGGTCCATACAATCAATTGCGGGGGTTATTGAATGGTTACACCCGAAGACTAAGCTATCGAAAACCCCGCTCCATCAAATGCAAACTTTTGTGCTCTCACATTGCTTCAGTGCTTCTCGTGGTCAAATTTTCCCCGGACAGGAGAATCGGTTACATAACTTGGCATGGCATTACAGATTGTAATTCTATGTCACGTGAGTAACGCAGAATTACCGAATTACTCTGGGATAATTAGAATGACGCACATGCCTTTAGTCAACCCCTGCTACTGCAACACCGTCCCCTAGGAAAAAAAATGAAGGCAGAGATTTAATAGGGACATTAACATTATTTCTCATATAAAATAATATTAGTTTTAATGAAAATAATTAAAATAGTTAAAAATGTAAGCTTAAATTAAAAACAAATCGAAAGAGTACATGTTTATTATTTAACAATTACATTTTAATTCACTATTATAAATAGAAAAGAACAAAAAAAACATTTTATTAAAAAATAATTACATTCATTTATTCTACTTTGATTCATAAACCATGGCATATTAGTAACATCCAAGAATGAATCCTCAGCTGCTATGTAGTCTGGTCATTCCATTGCATATAGCCTCTCAAAGAATGCCCCAAGCGCATTAATGAAATTGGCAGGAAGGAAGTTGTTCTCATCACTGGTAGCTAGTATTGTATTAGTCGATTCTGAATTTCAGTTGGGTGGCCAATAGACACCACACTTTCATGCTCCATTCATAAAAGCACAGTTTAAATCAGGTTATGCTATGTTCTGCTTTGAATGTGTACCTGGAATCGAAGTAAAAGTTTCTTGTTTACCGAGCAACTAACAATGTGGGTAAATATCAGACATTATACTTTATGCCATTTCAGTCATTTATCTTTACAATCGGAATTGTTCTGCTGTTCACTCGAGTTGAACTATAATGGAGCCCGATATCATCATCATGGCTTTTTGAGATTGTGTGATTTTGTGTGTTTTTGTAAGCATGTGTGTGTGTGTGAAGGTCAAATGGTGTGTGATGTCACCCCTTCTACCCCGGGACTTCTGGAGCATTGATGTTCATGCGTTGTTGGTTTGTATGACTACACATAGGCGAGATGTTTTTTTAATATTTCTTTTACTGCGAGCAGGTTATATCTCAAGATACTCATTTGATTGGAGTTTCAAGCCGCAAGGCCGAGATCAAACTTCAAAGTTACTGACTCAGGGTCTGAAATTCCTCACTTTAAAATTCCACATTTTTAAAGGAGTGGAAAGACAGCATTCATGACCAGCAAATAATCGACCCTAGAACAAGAACCCTGAACCATGGGCACAAGACCCATAAGTAAACTCTTTGGTTGGATATGCGCCTCTGGTGTTGCAGGCCATAGTCCGGGATAACATATTTTCAAGATGGCTTTGTCATTACCGGTTGCTTTGTCATATCAACCCATCCTGTGTAGCACTGGGTCCAGAGCTATGCCCCAAATAAATCAAATTTGTCTTGAGACGCTTGAAAAAAAGGTGTCTTGGCCAAATTGGAGTCATACATCAGGATTATGATTTTTTTTGTCTTTGTTTTACAGCTTTATATATAGCGACTCGCCCTGATGGTACTTAATGCTTTGCATAAGCACCCGTTGCATTACACAAGGACACATTGCATGACTTTGTAAAGATGTGTAACACAAGACTGTGAATTCCACTGTGTTGCAATATATTTAATTTTGGTGGGCGTTGTCTATACTGTTCCTGGCCCCCTAAATAACAGCCACAAGTTTTCATGTGTTAATGACCTTTTTTTTTTTTTTTTTTTTAAAGCGCTTTCTTTAGGTCCGAACGTGGAAGGGTCCTGGGGGACCTCTTGAACTGAATCCTCACGAATACCAATTAGACAATCACCAAATTTAGGGAGAATCATTAGCAGAGACTCGGGTGAGACACCTAGAAAGGGCAGATACGCAGCTGCTGCATTAGTCGTCATTGGCAAGGGAGAGAGCTGGACCTGCACCCAGCTTGGCATTGCATGACCCCTTTTGCTATTGTAGATATACAATACCTCCTCGTCCTGTCTCCCCGTCCCATTCCTGATGAAGTGAGCAGCTAGTCTGCTCTACAGAACCCCTACCTAGCTGAGCTGAGTGCCGGAAGAAACATCCTGTTTTTTTTCTTTCTGCAGTCTACGACCGCGTTCCTGGCTGTGCTGTTGGAGGCTTCCTGTACTGGGGAGTCTCCGTGTTATTTTATTTTTTGTTTACGGCGGCCTGCTCTAGCGGCCGCCTGTGTTTTCTGCTCTGCCGTTTCCCCCGCGCTGGCTCCGTTGTGGGGCTTCTTTCTTACACGCGGCTCGCGTTAGCGGCCGTCTCTGTTTCAAGGGCGCTATTTTACACGCGGCTCGCGTTAGCGGCCGTTTCTGTTGTTTGTGCTTGCTGGTGCTCACCTGGCTTGGGTTGGCCTGCTCCAGCGGCCGTTCCTGGGCATTCTCCGGTCCGTTTTTCGCCCTGCTCTAGCGGGCAAAGGCTTTTTTGAGGAGTTTGGTGTCCTGCATCCTTTAGGGGGCGATTTTGGCGGCTGGCTGGGCTTTTTATACTGGCCCAGTTTTTTTCTCCTCCCACAGGTGTTCGGGTCCTCGGCTATATCTGGGGTCCTTGTTGGGATGTTTTTTGTCCTTGTTTATGCCTTTTGGGAGTGTTGTTTGGACTTTTTGCTTCCGCAGTGGATTCGGTTGCTTCTTCTTCTGCGGTCCCTCTGGATGCCCTGCGCCTCCTTATTAATGAGGCTGTGGCTGCTGCTTTCCTGGCTAGGGACGCGGCTGGGCCTCCTCCCAAGGTGCCTCGTGTTTCTTTGGATGCGCAGGCTGATCCTGTGGAAGACTTTGGTCCTGATGAGGATGAGGGGGTCCGTGGTCGTTTTGTTCAGGGTGCTGAGCTCTCTGAACTGTTTGCCTATGTGAGGTCTCCTCCTGCGGATGCTGTTGTTGAGGATGACTTTTTTACGCAGTATGTCCAGCCTGCTCCGGATTCTTTGCCTTTGCATAGTGCAGTGCGCAATGTGCTGTCTCACGAGTGGAAGGAGGTGGACAAGTCTTCTTTTCCTCGTTTCCTGTCCAGACGTTACCCTCTTGAGGGTTTTGCTGAGGAGTTCCCTCAGGCTGTGAAAGTGGACAATTTGATGGCTGGCCTTTCCTCTCAGGGTTTGGTTGTTTCTGAGGACGCCCTTCCTGCGGACGCTGTGGATAAGCGTGTTGAAGGGGCGGTGAAGCGTTCCTATGCTGCTTGTAATTTCTCTGTCCGGGCGACTGCGTATTCCAACTATATGGTTCAGTCGCTCCTTAAGGACTTCCAGTCTCTGTCTGTTCTGCTGAATGACGGCGAGGATGCCACGTCTCTTCTGTCTTTGATGGAGTTGCAGGTGCGTTACCTGTCGGACATTGCCTTCGACAATTTGGGGGCGGCGGCCGCTGCTTCTGGTGCGTCCATTGCTGCCCGTCGTCATCTTTGGATGCGTTCCTGGAAGGCGGACTCTTCCCAGAAGTCGGTTCTCCTTAAGTTGCCTTTTGAGGGTTCAAAGGTGTTCGGTCCTCAGCTGGAGGGCATGGTCAAGCAGTCGGTGGAGAACCGCAAGCTGGTGGCCCCGGTCCGTCCTCCTTCTCGGGGAAGTGGATTTGGTTATCGTCGCGCTTTTGGGCCTCCTGCTCGTGGTGCTTCTCAGCCCTTTCGAGGCAGGGGTCGTGGCCGGGGGCCCCTGGAAGTGCCAAGCCCCGGGCCGCTGCCGGTGTTGCCGCCACCACTTCCTCCTCTTCTCAATGACTGTCTGCCTTTGCCCGATGGTGGTCGCCTCCAGTGCTTCTGCGCCCAGTGGTTGTCGGTCCCGGATGCCTGGGCGGTTCAGACTGTTTCGGAAGGTTGCCGAATCGAGTTTTCCTCTCCTCCGGGTTTTGTTCAGACTCCCCTGCCGCATCTTCCTCTGCGCAGGGATGCTTTGTTGGCAGGCGTGCGACTCCTGTTGGAGAAGAGGGCTATTGTGGAGGTTCCTCCTCTGGAGAGGGGCAAGGGTTGCTATTCTATCCTCTTTCTGGTCTCGAAGAAGGACACTTCGGATCTTCGTCCTGTTTTGGATCTGAAGCGGGTCAATCGATTCGTTGTCCATCGTCCGTTCAAGATGGTGACGCTCCAGTCCATCCTGCCTCTGGTCCTGCAGGGGGGTTTCCTGGCGTCCCTGGATCTCATGGATGCCTGTCTGCACGTTCCTGTACATCCGGAAGACCAGCGTTTTCTCCGATTTGCTGTGGGGTCCCTTCACTATCAGTTCCGGGTGCTCCCTTTCGGCCTTTCCTCGGCGCCCAGGGTGTTCACCAAGCTCTTGGCCCCTCTGGTGGGTATCCTTCATTCCAGGGGTCTTCTGGTTTTTCCATACCTGGATGACTGGTTGATTGTCTCTCCTTCTTTTTCACAGGCTCTGTCGGATGTGGACCAGGTGTGTCTTGTGCTGGGGTCCTTTGGGTTCCTTATCAACCACAGGAAGTCCTCCCTGGTGCCCTCCCAGTCCCTGAAGTTCCTGGGAGCTCTCTTCCGCATGGACTTGGACATGGTTTTTCTCTCGCAGGAGCGCCAGTTGACTTTGTTTCAGCACCTTTCCTGGCTTCTGTCCCAGTCCCGGGTGTCTGCCTGTCTCTGGCTGTGGAGTCAGGGGGAGATGGCTTCCACTCTGCATCTCCTTCCTTGGTCCAGGCTCCATCTGTACCCCCTGTTGCATCATGTCCTGTCGCACTGGGATCCTGCCTCCTTGGACTACGAGACTCTGATCCCTGTCACTCCGGGGATTCGGGCGGATCTCCAGTGGTGGTTGTCCCCGCTCTCTCTTTCCCGGGGGTTCGATCTCCTTCCTCCTCAGTCTTTGGTCGTTTTGTCCACAGATGCCAGTGCTCTGGGGTGGGGTGCCGTTCTGGGTGCCTCCACGGCACAAGGTCGGTGATCCAGCTTCGAGTCCCTCCAGTCGTCAAACTGGAAGGAGTTGAGGGTGGTTTGGTTGGCTCTTCTTTGGTTCGCTCCTCTCCTTCGGGGTCAGGCGGTCTCTGTGCAGACCGACAATCAGGTGGTTCGTGCTTATGTGAATCACCAGGGGGGCATGTCTCGTGCCCTGTTTCTCCTTTCCCGGAAGATCGGCCTGTGGGCCGAGTCGAATCTCTTGTCTCCGACGGCGGTCTATCTTCCGGGGAAGGAGAATGGGCCTGCGGACTCTTTGAGCCGGGTGTTCCCTTCCTCAGTGTCCATCTGTCTGTCCCCGGATCTGTTCGATCTGATTGTCCTCCGGTTCGGCCTTCCTTGGCTGGATCTTTTTGCCTCGGAGGAATCCGCCCTTCTTCCTCGGTTTTGCAGCATCGTCCCCTCTCCACTGGCGTGGGCCACCGATGCTTTCTCGATTCCTTGGTCGAGGGGTCTGCTGTTTGCCTTCCCTCCGTTTGCCTTAATTCCGAGGGTCCTCAGGAAGATTCGTTGGGATCGGGCGGAGGTTCTCCTGGTTGTTCCGGAGTGGTCTCGGCGGTCTTGGTACCCCCTTCTGCTGACCTTTTCTGTTCGCCCTCATTGGCGGTTTCCCCTGTGTCCCTCCCCTCTGAGGGTTCCTCTTCTCGGCCTTGCCTCCCTGCGTCGCCTCCGGCTGGGGGTTTGGCACTTGAGAGGTTGAGTTTGCTGGATTTGGGTTGCTCGTTGGAGGTTGCCCAGTGTCTTCAACTTTCCAGGCGTCCTTCCACCTTGCGTTCTTATGCCCGTCACTGGAAGGGTTTTTCCACTTGGTGTCTGGGGAAGGGTCTCTCTCCTCACTCCTGTGTGGCCGTGAAGGTGCTGGACTTCTTACGGGATGGTTTCGTCCTGGGGCTTGCGGTTTCTTCCCTGCGGGCGCAGTGGCCTGCCATTCTTGCCTTTCGGGGTTCCTCTGTCTCCCCGTTGGTGGCTCGCCTTCTGCGGAGTTTCTTGCTGCAGCGTCCTGTTTCCCATTCGCCTGTGCCTCCTTGGGATCTTCCCTTGGTTCTGCGGGCTTTGACGGGGCCTCCTTTCGAGCCGTTGGACTCCGTGGCCCTGAAGTTCCTTTCTGCAAAGGTTATTTTCCTGGTGGCCATTACTTCTGGGCGGAGGGTTGGTGAGATTGGTGCGCTGATGGCTTCTCCCCCCTTCTTGCGCTTCTGCGCTGCCAAGGTCATTCTCCGTCCGAGTCAGTTCTTTCTTCCTAAGGGGGTTTCTTCCTTTCACTGTCAGGAGGATATTGTTCTCCCGGTGTTTTTTCCGGTTCCTTATTCTCCTGAGGAGGTGCTCCTCCATTCGTTGGATGTGCTGAGGGCTCTCACCATCTACTTGGAGCGTACGGCTGGGTTTCGTAAAGTGGATTCCCTGTTCGTCACCTATGGCCTGTCTGGTATGGGGCTTCGCCCTTCTCTGTCCACCTTGTCTCGTTGGGTCAAGGGCGCTGTGGTTTCTGCTTACGATTCTGCCCACTGTCCCCTGCCTTCTTCTGTTCTGGGTCGGTCGACTCGGAGTGTTTCTTCCTCCTGGGCCATGTTCAAAGGGGCCTCGTTGAGGGACATTTGCAATGCTGCCACATGGGCTTCTCCCCACACTTTTGTTGCCCATAATCGTCTGGAGTTGGGGATGGTGGCCTCTGCTGCTTTTGGGGCTTCTGTCCTGTAAGCTGTACATGATTTGTGATCTGTACTTGTTTTTGTAGATTAAAATGGACCTGTTTCTTGCATTGTTCTGGTCTGTTTGTTTCTTACAATCACCATGTGCTTGGGTATGGGCTCACTTCATCAGGAATGGGACGGGGAGACAGGACGAGGGGGAATGCCCGGTTACTCACCGGTAATAACCATTACTCCGAGTCCTGGTCTCCCCGTCCCATTCCTGAGCCCTTCCCTCCCTCCCTCCCTCCCTGGTTTGGGGGTGTCTGTGGGCGATTGTATGTATTTCGTTCTGTTGTCTTTGGTATTTCAGGATGTTTCTTCCAGCACTTTCCCCTTTTGTAGTCACGTGATGGTGAAGTCATCCTAGGGGGAAGTGCCAACAGCTCAGCTAGGTAGGGGTTCTGTAGAGCAGACTAGCTGCTCACTTCATCAGGAATGGGACGGGGAGACCAGGACTCGGAGTAATGGTTATTATCGGTGAGTAACCGGGCATTCACACTTTGGATGCACATGAGGAATAGGAGCATGCCCGTTGTGCACATCCGCAGGAAAGGTACTTCAACAACATTTTCCTCATGTTCAGCAAACCACTGAATTCTCCACTGTCTGAACTGGCACACTCAGCAGAGCGTCCTCTCCACCAGGAAAGCACACCCTGCTAAGCCATCCTGTCCTGCTTCCACCTTGACGACCTCTCATCCCATCGATGCCGTTCTGGCTGCACCAATCCAGAATGGGACTAAATTGGATAATTCATCATGACTACACTCAGACCAGCACGTGCTTATGTATAATTGTTTAACTGGTTCTTCTCCATCTGTACATTTCCTTTTCAGATGTCTTAAGTTTCCAAGGCTCATTTGTTGTTTTTTTGCATCCTGTTGCTCCTATTAAAAAATCAGAACTAGATGCAAAAAAAGGAAACCTGGACGGGAGGAGCTACTCACCCATGGAACCTGGAAACTTGACAGAACTGTATACGTCTTTCCTTTAAAATGGGGCCCAATAATTTCGTTCTGGGCTATGCTCGAGACACACTCCGATTAATTTTTTTGACAGCATGAAAGTGTAAAGGGGAGAACATCAGCAATGCACAATGTATTTAATAGCATCACTTCTTGGTACATAATAACCAAGGACATCTGAGTAAGGTTAGTTATTGGATTACAAAGCCAATAATAACTGAAAATTGAGACATCTCAACATGAGGGTATAAAAATACAAAAGGAATTAGCATGAAGACACATCTACGTACCCAGTTCAAACAAGTATGTTATTCTTGAACTATTAGTTCAAGAAGTAAAATACAGATGATCAAGAAGCATGAGTCCAAATTTCCCTGCATCGAGGGGCGATGAATGAAGAGCATTAAATCTATTGCTAAAGTGACATCCCTAAATAAGCATTTCAAGTGAAGGAGGAAAGGTGTCAGTACATGGAGTCTTCGTAAGAAGGCTCTATACCATCAGATGGGTCAAGCAGAAGAAAGCCACTATTGCAAGTGAAAGAGCTTGCTCTGAGATGCTCCCTCTCTGAAGGAAAGAAATAAGTGTCTCCTTTACGTAATTCCAACAATCCGTTATCCACAGGTAGCTTCCCCATGATGCACAGCGTTCATGTATTCCACAATGGGTACAGTCATGAGCGTACTTTTCCACGGAATTCTCCATGTATATCCTTTGCAAAAATGTGCCCTTGATCCCCATGCCTTCTCCCCTGTGAAGCCAGTCTTGTTCTTTATCACATTCAAGCCATGTAACTGTAACGTCTTCTCTTCTTAGCCTAGCTGCCAAAACAAGGACATTACTTTTGTACAAGAATGCTTCTCCACCTGCAATGCAAACCGTGAGAAATAACAGCTTCTGTCATGTATTCCTATAGGTTCTGAATCGATCCCCTTATTCCTGACCCTATTCTAGTTAAGACAAACCGACAAGTTAACTAGCAGTCAGCCCATGAGGCAGAAAAACCCCCATGATGCAGATACCGTTATCTGACGCAGTCACACTACGGCACAGGACCGTGTTATCTGATTAGGTCATAACGCTTGCGATCTAATTAAACAAGCGATATTCCTCCAGCCCCTGATAAGGCATACGGAGTTCTCATAACAAATCAAACCTATGACAACCTGGAAAAACCGTGCGGCCATTGTTTTGATTTCACAGAGAACTTCAGTAAAAGAATGTGCTAATGAGCAAGTCGTATGACATCCTTATTGACGTATCTATGTCCATCCTTACGTCAATCTCGGCACCTTAAAGGTATAAATATTACCGATCTTGCCCTATGCAAACACACGCGTGGTGACGAGACGGAGCAGCCATACTTGCCGAAGCCCAGAGCAGAGCAGACCCCGCTGGCAGCAGCCCCGCCTTTCTGACGCGCTGAGAGAAGCTGCTTTCTCCTGCCGAGAGACCCAGCACCGGCGCTTCCGGGTAGCCCTCGCAGGCAGCCTGGAATATCAAGAGCAGAGAAAGAGATACCATTCCTCATTCATCCCAACTTCCAGGTACAGAACTGAATAACCCCTCGCAGAGAATTCTTAAGTTAGTCACTTGGCAAAAACAAACTTAACTTAAACTGTAACTTTCTATTCCCGCCCACGTATTAGACTTAGGTCAGGTACACGGGGTAGGCGTATCTAGAAACACCAGTTGAGTACGTTTAGTCAAATGTATATGTGTATGTAAATATATTTTATTCATTTTAAACATCATATGGCTTAGAAACCATATCAATGTTTTTACAGTATTACTTTATACTATTGCTTTTAATGTATGCACTTTACTTAACTATAAGTATTGCAATAATATCGATCCATTTCTCTTGTATGAGAAAAGAGACTGATCAATAAATAACACCTTTTTATTGAACACACCCGTCTCTTCCTTTTCTCTACATTCTGATGAGACTAAGAATGCACGTACTGACTGAGTAAAATAAATTGCCTTTTGTTCACACGACTCTCGAGATTTACTCTTGATTAGGGGAGAGCAAAGTTGTCATGTTCTATGGTTGTCAGAAACTAAATCCCTTCTTGTCTAATCAGGGAAGTTAAGTCCTCCTTGAACATTCGAGAAAGTTTCCAGTGAACTCTGAGCTACGCTGGCAAACCCAAAACTTAAGTCTAGTATCGACAGTAGTAGACCTAGTTAACGTCTGGCCTAGGCCTTTACTGCTGTAGGTATTATTCCAATGCGCAGAGCCTATTGGGATGATAGGAGCTACACTACATGGCGCCCAACGCGTTTGGAAAGGGCGATAAAACTAACGTAAGACATTTAGAGTAACTCAGTCGTGCTTTCTCACTCAGACCCCTTTTCCCCATAATACTCCAAAGACGTCTGGAGTGGGTGAAAGGTAAATATCCGCCAGACCTCACAGGAGGGAACTCCTATGTATGGTTCTTGGTATAGTCAACGTTGAAGAATACACTGTTCCAAAATATTGTGCATCTAATCTTTGTTTCCATAAGAAACCTGATCTGCAAACAAACATAATAACCTTCAGGACAGTAAAATGTCAGACAATGAAGAAGAAAGAGAGGCAGTTAGATTAGCAGCTGAACTCGCAGCGGCTGATGCTGCAGCACTAGATGCAGACCAGGATATAATACTCATCCCGGTCATCAAAAGGAGATCTATAACCCTGAAACTTATAGAAAATGGACTGACACCTAGAGGTGGCACAGTCATATTCGTAATTGAGGCACACGAATATCGGCAGACAGAGGTATACTATTCATGGATACATTTTCCAGCAGCAAATGCTGTAACAAAGTACTTCCACTATTACAAAATAGAGGAACCTCCTAATGAGTACACTCCTTTCGAGGAGGTGGAAGTACCACTCAAATTCCAAGAGCATTTGCTCTTATTTGATGGCGCCCTAAAACATAATAATCACATCACCAGGCTCGGTCCTTTAGGTAGACCAGGAGCAGCGTGGCCGGTCCTAGCCGGATACACACCACATCCAGACATCAATGGGATGTCTGTAGCAGAGCTGTTAACACAGCTAAAACAATTAATAAAAATTCATAGACAATTAGTACAGTATGTGATGCGGACTTCAACAATTCAGCCAGCGATTAAACTTCCACAGCTGACCCCTCACCAGGGGAATACAAATAAAATTACACCACAGAACATCCAGTCTTGCCTAGGTAAAGTACCGGCTAAACGGGAACAAATACCATTCTGGTTGGCACAGAAAATTACCCAAATAGAGGCGGTGTTTCCTGACACCACCCCGTTAGAAAAACACAGGATTCTGACTATCTGTCTTCCAATGGGAATCGCACCACACATTGAGGACTGTGACACTTGGGGTAAAGTCTTTGCTTCTATCTACACAAAAACGCACGGTGTTCCATCCATTTCGGTGATACCAGATGTGCTAAAACAAATTCAAGACGAATATGGTCCTGAATCTGCTTTAACTCTTGGTATGAAATTACTAAAAGACTTCAAGCAGGTCTCGGCTATATTATTAGCCAACATAAAGGGAGAAGCAGCAAACGTAGCGATCCGCCAGAGGTTAAAAGAAACAGATATAGCAGACCAACCAGCTGAAATTGCCAGAATCATAGAAAAATCCTATGAGGAACTAGGTAGAGATAGTTTAGGTGGAATACCAGTAAAACCGCAACTGACTGAAAGTCCAGAAAAAATATTTTTTAATAATAATTCACCAAAAAAGAACTAGGATGGAAACAAACAATCCAATCCTAAAGAAAAGAAATTCCAGTCCAGAGGAAGGTCTCCTATGCGAAGAGAAAAATCTCCGAACCAAAGACACAGGTCACCCCAGAGTGACCCCTCTGGGAAAAGATATAACCTTAGAAATAGGGATAATATAAAAAAACTTGATAGATATCAAGACATTGATACACGTCCCTCTCAATCTTTTCAGAATTCCTCGCAGAAATCGGAAAGAAGAGGACGATCAGAACAGAGAGAAGAGCACGCCAAGTCCAAAGACAAGGAACCTGCTCAGCTTAAAAAGAAATTACAATTTCCAAAAAAGAAGGTAGCCAGTATCAAGGTAGTTAACAATGCCGAGAATACTGAGGACACAACTGAAAAACGGGGAATGGGCTCAGACAATGCTAGACAGCGCAGCAGAAGTGAGCATAGCTCGCAAAGTCCTTATGAATCATCTGGAGACAGTGGACACGAATGAATATCTTCAAGTGGAAACTGCAGACACCAGGGTTAGCAAACCTCACAAGATATACGAAATAACATTACGTATAGAGGGAGATAAGACTAGAAAAATAAGGGGACTATTTTGGGATAACCTCTCCGAAGGCTATGACATCCTTCTAGCTGAAAAAGACTGGCCACCAGAGTTTGTTAGGGAGTGCCCTCATGGCGAAGAAATAATTATGCCTGCCTTCTCGAATCATATCCCGATTCATAAAAAATACACACTTGCCAGAAAATGGGCAGTGGCTTTAGCTCCTGCCTTATATAAAAATCATGTAGGATGGGATGAGGACTCCCCTCCTCACAAAATCCAGTTAAAATCACAACCTACTGCACAAAGGCAGTACCCAATTAAGCAAGAAGCTAAAAAACAGGTAAATGAAATACTAGATCAGTTAGATTACCAGGGGGTGATTGAAACTTGCACCTCACAAATGAACAACCCTTTGTTTCCGGTCTCCAAACCAGACAATTCATATCGTCTAGTTTTGGATTACCGACACCTTAACACATGTTGCAAAACTTTTGCAGTGCAAAACTCACACAGTGCTGCACTAATGAATAACATAGTGCGCAAAAAATACAAAGCAACATTAGACATCTCTAATGGATTCTTTTGTCAAAACATAGCACCAGAGAGCAGATATTTACCTGCATTCTCAATAAATGGCACGCAAAAACAATTCTGTCGGTTAGCCCAGGGGTACAAGAACAGCCCGGGGGTATTCTCAGCGAGAGTAACAGAATTACTACAAATATATGATGATGAAGCATTATCTTATGTCGATGACATTTACTTAACAGATGATGACTTGGATACTCACTTGAAGAGAGTGAACACCATAATACTTGGGTTCGCTGCAGAGGGTTACAAATTCAACTTTAAAAAATCCAGAATTGCCCATCTGACAGTCCTGTTCTTAGGATATGAGTTATCAAGTGAAGGCAAAAGCCTGGCTGACAATTTCCTAGAGAAATGTGCCGTAATCCAAGCTCCTAGAACACTAAAAAACCTACAGTCGATTCTAGGCTTCCTAAATTTCGGAAGAACATACATTGCAAATTACGCAGAAAGGGTCAAACCCCTTTATGATCTGATAAAACCAGATTTTAAAAGATCCAATTGGACTCAAATACACACAGAAATTTTGAGATCCTTACAAACAGACATGCTAATTAAAACAAAATTAGAAACACGTGATAACACACGCAATCTTGTGATTCGAGTCATCCCAGGGAGATGCGGATTCACATACCTGACCTCTAATGAGGGAGAAAAGGTACCAATTGCATTCAAATCACACTTGTACACTAAGGCTGAAATGAAATTCAGCCCTACGGAAAAAATTCTAACTGCAACACAGCTATAGCAAAAGAACGAGCCCTGGCACAAGGTTAACGAATAATAATCGTGACACCAATACCAGCCTTAGAGGCTGTAACAAAAGCAAGCATTCCGAATGCTAAAGCACTCCATCCAAGATGGATACAATGGGCTAACTCTCTTGCTGCAACAGACGTAGCATACGAATTTGATCCCAACTTAAAAACACAAGAATTTCTCCAATATGAATTTGAAGGTCCTCTGCCGACCGAAATTCTGCCTCTAGAACAATACGGCTGTATAATATATACAGACGGATCAGCACAACCCGCAGTAGGGGGTAAACAAGCTTACAGTGCTGCGTGCGCGATTGTCAAAGGTCGCTGGCACGAAGGAAAATTTAAACCAACCCTCACTAAAACACAATCTCTAGGAGATTGTACAGCTCAGCGAGCTGAACTACTGGCATTCAAGATGGCGCTTGAAAATACCGATCGAGAATTCCCCACACTCATAGTGTGTGATTCGTATTATTGCGTTCAGTCTTATAATGAATACTTGCAGATCTGGCTTCAGAATGGCTTCAAGGATGCGAAAGGTGGCACAATCAAGCATAAAATGCTCTGGGAACAAGTAGTTCTTTTGCAAAAAGAACTACCAAAGACTCACGTGATACACACACTGAGTCATCAACGTGATGGCGTTCACGTTGCAGGGAATTCATTGGCTGACGAGGCCGCGAAGGCAGCTGTGCAAACGGCTTCCGTAGCTGCCGTCACCCGGTCAAAAACAAAAATAGACAGCGAAATATTACAAGCTGTCAGCGCTTCAGAAAAGGATTCGATAGAACCACTCCCTAAAGGCTTTCCAGTAAAATACTCATACATAACTGATGCAAACAATGTTCCTTTTGCTCGAATCCCTGGAGTGGGGGATAGGGCAATTCCAAACATGGAACATAGGTTAGGACTAATAATAGCGGCACACGAAGGGCTTGCTTCTATACATGCTGGCGTCTCAGCCACAGTATCATTATTAAAACAGAGATACTGGTGGCCACAAATGAGAAGACAAACAAGGAACTATGTTCTAGGATGTGAAATATGTCAAAGAATGAAAGTATCAACGGTGAGACGTCCAGCTCAGACGCCCCTTCTAATCTCGGATAAACCATTAGCCTGTGTTTATCTACACCACTGCGGTCCCTTACAAAGGGATGGTAACTATAAATATATCTTGGTCGCAGTAGATTCATGCACGAGGTTCATATGGATGTGGCCCCAGCGAACGGCTGACGCCAGAACTGTTATAAAAGATTTGCGAGTCTTTATCGGCACATACGCAATTGGCATGCTGCATTCGGACAATGGTCCTGCTTTTAGCTCTAGAGCTTATAAGGAGGCCATGGTCGGAATGGGCGTGAATTTGCGGTACTCTTGTCCATTTCACCCTGAGGGGAACGGAATTGTTGAAAGAAAAAACCGTGACATAAAGCAATCTATAACGGCAAAGGTATTAGGTTCGGGAGCTGGGTGGGTCAAACATCTAATAAGTGTCCAACGTAGTCTAAATAACTTGCCAAGAAATTCTCTGAAGGGATTCAGTCCGTGCGAATTATTATTCGGAACTAGGATGATTATCTCTGACCTTGACAGTCAGACTTCAGTGGTGAAAGAAAAAAGCTTTGATATCAAAGACCGTTTGGCTATTTTGCAGGACTTAAACAAAACAAGAAAAGACCTGAGCAACATAAAGTTGAAACAACAGCCAACAACCACTGAAGAACCACCACCTGTCCCAGCAAGACCTGTCTGGATTCCAAAAGTCGGGGATCTAGTCAGAGAAAAGATCGCGGTAAAGAAGGAATGTGGGCCTTCTTACAGAAAAGCAGTTCCTATCTTGTCTGTCAACGGGACAAGATCAGTTGTACTACCGCCACTTGCTGGTAAAAAGGAGAACCGAGTTGTATCCATCGACCTGGTAAAACCACAACATGTGGCCGATAACAAACAGTAGGCCAAGTGGACTCCCAATAAGTAGCAGAACACCAAGGTTTGCTACCAGTACAGAGGTCCTAACAAAGAGGCTCATCACATTCGAAACGCCTACAGAAGAACAACAAGGACTATGCAACAATGCAATAGAACTCAGACCTCTGAAAACCCAAATAAAAACATTTAGCAGAGACACACCAATCTATAATGAAGTACCAAGTGAAAGTGCAAGAAACAGAAATCCTGAACCAATTGGGACAATTGACAGAACTGCATCCGGCTACTTCATAAACTTCGATGATTCCTCTGAAGGCTTCAGTGAATCAAAGACACAGCCATCATCAAAAACCTTTAAAGAAAAAGCTAAAGAACTTTTGAAACAACTGAAAGAAACATATCTGATTTCTCCATGGATTGAATTTTGGGTGGGTTTTGGTGCATTTATCCTCATACTTTGGCTCATCATGGTACTTACTTTGGGACGCTTCATTGAGGGAAAATATGCTAAAATGGACACAGCAAGTCAGAAAATCAACTTGATCCACAAACCACACACATCTTCACACATCGAGAAAAGAGAACTTTCTTCAGCCAACTTCACAGCCAATCCGATACCTGGTGGGGTAGCCTGGGACAACACTGACTATGAAATTTATGGTCCGGTCGAGATCCTGAAATATCCACACCAAATTAAGATCTCCTTGAGTGACTTTGTAAAACCAAACTCATTTGCTGATGATTGGGACTTCGAAAGCATTAATAATATGATGTCTGACTTAGTAATGTCTGCTAAATTTACCAAACATGATTATTTGCAGGGTTCTACCAATTATGATAGTATGTATTGCTATAACCACTATGGTAACCATTTTCTACATAAATCAGCACAACCTAGAAATGTTTTAAATTATAATCAATGGGAACATTGTGCAACACCTCCAAAAGGGAGCTCAAGAACCGTCTATGACAAATATTCATATTTTTCTGGTTTTAACACAAGTAATGCTGAAACATTTTATTTTAAATTGTCAAACAAAACAGGGACCAAGACCATGATAACCAACACAAAATTGATTTATTCAGACTCATTTTTTGAACAAATGAATACTTTTGGATTTGATTATTGGGACAAAAATGTTGAATTGAAAAGTGTTTGGGGTACAAAAGAATGGCAAGTACAGGGTATAGAAGCTTTGTTTAGAGCCTGCATGATCCCAGAACAAATGATATTTTTAAATGACACTGTTCAACAAACCACCTGTCTTGGCCTAGCCAAAATCAAAGATTTAAATAAACCGTCTATTCCAAAGCCAGCAATAACTCTTCTACAGATGAAGAGATAGACGTAAACCATATATTAAACCAAAACAGAACACATCCTGATTGGAAACAATGGTTGATCTGGCCAACTGATACTAATAACTGTCAAGACAGATTCCTGAACAAAACACAGGGGTTCAAAATGACCAGGCCAGACCCTAGATATCCTCAAAGACATCACCCAGGGATCATAACAACCTACAGTGTGGGCAAATTATGCCTTCAATGGCTACAAACTTCCACACTGACAAAAATTAAGCAACACCTAACTTTACTTACTGATGGTGCTGACTTGCGTGATTTCATAATGGGACCACGCAAACAGCGTCAAAAGCGTTTCATAGCAGACTCTGTATATGCAGCATACAATGAGGCCTGGAAGGTTACTCAAATTGAAACAGCAGAGAGAATTCGGGAAATTGACCGTATTAATTTGGAAAAATCACTTTCTGTAGTGGACAATGGGTTAATGACTCTGTCCTCCAGAATTTTTTCTTTGGACAGCATTGTGTCTTCAGCAATCGACATATTATCGCAAGACTTACTGTTATTACAACACGGTCAGTCACAATTGCGTTCTATTGTACAGCTTGGCTGGACGTTACAAAATCTGCGTTCAGGCTATGTGCCTTGGCGTTTAATCAACACAACGTCACTATTCCAAATCTTTAACCTTACTGATAGACAAATCAGTATGGCACAAAAGGGTGCTGATTATACAATCTTGAGCATTGAAAAACTCGAAAGATTACCAGTGATAATGTCAGAACGACCTGTCAGTGAATGGATAATACATGGGATAATAAATATTCCAATCTCAACCTTCAGGTTTCAATACGGCCAAAAATATATACAGGCTGGCATGTACGAGAAATTGGGAAAGGGGTACCTTAAAACAACTTGGAACCTGCCCTATTCACATGCATGTGTCAGTAATAAAGGACAGAAAGTGTTTCTTAGTGGCAACAATTGTGCGATGTCACTAAGTGGCACACTTCTGTGTAACGGAATTAGTTTGCATGGAGCCTGTGAAGGGAATTCATACAATCTTTCATGTCACCAGCAAGGCGCACCTGCAACAGAAATAGAACCATTCTTTCAAAGACTCTATAATGGGAGTTACATTCTTATTGTAGACCGCAGATGTTGTAGTCTTATGCCCGGGACTCCTTATCTAGTAACTACGACTGCGAAGGTCAAGTGCTGTGGACGCTCATTGTTCCCCAGCTCCTTTCCAGACAGGGAGGCAAGGGCATGGCCCGATTTGAAAATTACTTCTATTCGAATAGATACTTTAAGCAGAATGAAAACAGTGCTTCTTCAGACGCCTACCAGGCTCTCGTCATCAAAAGAAACGTATGATCTACAAGTCGCAAGGACGACTGCAGAGATACATACATTATTATCAACTAATTCCCCCGTACATTTCGCGGAAATCCTGAATGAAATCTTAAATATTTCTGATACCAATGGGGTCTCAAAGGTATTTAAGACAGTATTTTCGATGGCATTAACACCATTCAAAGCCATACTGGGTATTTTTCCAGATTTCGTCCATTCGATTTTTGGCGGACTTCCCCTGATCTTGGGACTAATTGCAGGAATCCTATTCTTAGTCCTTATTTTTCGTTATGGCAACCCATGTCACAGACCAAACTCTGGCGACAATGGAAGAAACAATCCTAGCCATTGGATACCGGGACCGGATAACAAAAATCCTGGGACTCTCCCGGCTTATAGACCTGAACATGACTTGGTTTCTATCATTTCGACCAATGTGGCAAAGATGTGTTTTACCTGTATTAAGGTGTCTGCTATGCGGAGAAGAATGCGTGTTAGACACTTGTCTGACGCTACAATCGGATGCGCCAATGGATGCAGAAACATTGTTGAGCCCGATCAAGGTTCAAGCTTTGTGCTGCCCTCAAAGGCTACCAATCCTGATGACGGCATTCGTGGAAGCTTCACCACTACGATTGACGGGTAGTGAAGTTCAAGATGAAAGCAGCATCGATCAGGTACGACCTTCTGTCAGCAATGCGAATCAGAATGTCAATGGAGACAATCATGCGCATGAATGCATGATTACACCTATTTCTGAGTTAGTGGAACTTTCCCAGGAAGCTGTTGACAGTTTTTTCGAAAGCCTAAATGATATGATGTTCTCACCCGAACAGAAATAGAGACTTTTGAGCAAGCTCGCACACGGCGTTCCCTGAATTCGGCCTTCAACTTTAAAAAATAAAGTCACATGAACTATTTTCACTCCAGTTCACGGACAGCAACTCTTTCAGAAGCCCCAAATTATTGTTTCGGTTTTTCGGGACACTTATCTTCTGCTTAAAGTAAGAAACTATTCCTAAAGAACTAAGATTTCTATTTTTAGATACTTTATAGACTTTAGCTGCCCGCTGGTATGTTCACAAATATTTTATTCTGTGATGGAATGGTCTCGAAACTTTTTTCTGTATTTAAGAAACCATTTCATGTGTAATTCTCATATACAAAATAAGCAATAATGTATACAAATGCGTGATTACTTTAGCATTATTCTACAGCTTGAGTGCATACAATATATATGTCTGCAATTTTTCTGTATATTTGAAAAATTTCGAAATGCATTTATGTATTTTGGGGTGGTAAGGTATACACACTACTCTATAGTATGTTGTACTATGTTATACTATGCCTAGATTAGTAAATATGACCATAGTTAGCGTGGAGTGGGTGTCATGTATTCCTATAGGTTCTGACTCGATCCCCCTATTCCTGACCCTATTCTAGTTAAGACAAACCGACAAGTTAACTAGCAGTCAGCCCATGAGGCAGAAAAACCCCCATGATGCAGATACCGTTATCTGACGCAGTCACACTACGGCACAGGAACGTGTTATCTGATTAGGTCATAACGCTTGCGATCTAATTAAACAAGCGATATTCCTCCAGCCCCTGATAAGGCATACGGAGTTCTCATAACAAATCAAACCTATGACAACCTGGAAAAACCGTGCGGCCATTGTTTTGATTTCACAGAGAACTTCAGTAAAAGAATCTGCTAACGAGCAAGTCGTATGACATCCTTATTGACGTATCTATGTCCATCCTTACGTCAATCTCGGCACCTTAAAGGTATAAATATTACCGATCTTGCCCTATGCAAACACACGCGTGGTGACGAGACGGAGCAGCCATACTTGCCGAAGCCCAGAGCAGAGCAGACCCCGCTGGCAGCAGCCCCGCCTTTCTGACGCGCTGAGAGAAGCTGCTTTCTCCTGCCGAGAGACCCAGCACCGGCGCTTCCGGGTAGCCCTCGCAGGCAGCCTGGAATATCGAGAGCAGAGAAAGAGATACCATTCCTCATTCATCCCAACTTCCAGGTACAGAACTGAATAACCCCTCGCAGAGAATTCTTAAGTTAGTCACTTGGCAAAAACAAACTTAACTTAAACTGTAACTTTCTATTCCCACCCACGTATTAGACTTAGGTCAGGTACACGGGGTAGGCGTATCTAGAAACACCAGTTGAGTACGTTTAGTCAAATGTATATGTGTATGTAAATATATTTTATTCATTTTAAACATCATATGGCTTAGAAACCATATCAATGTTTTTACAGTATTACTTTATACTATTGCTTTTAATGTATGCACTTTACTTAACTATAAGTATTGCAATAATATCGATCCATTTCTCTTGTATGAGAAAAGAGACTGATCAATAAATAACACCTTTTTATTGAACACGCCCGTCTCTTCCTTTTCTCTACATTCTGATGAGACTAAGAATGCACGTACTGACTGAGTAAAATAAATTGCCTTTTGTTCACATGACTCTCGAGATTTACTCTTGATTAGGGGAGAGCAAAGTTGTCATGTTCTATGGTTGTCAGAAACTAAATCCCTTCTGTCTAATCAGGGAAGTTAAGTCCTCCTTGAACATTCGAGAAAGTTTCTAGTGAACTCTGAGCTACGCTGGCAAACCCAAAACTTTAAGTCTAGTATCGACAGTAGTAGACCTAGTTAACGTCTGGCCTAGGCCTTTACTGCTGTAGGTATTATTCCAATGCGCAGAGCCTATTGGGATGATAGGAGCTATACTACACTTCGACAGTGCATATGAAATTCAGAACATGAATCCTAAAGCAAGAGTTTTCAGGGCCTACGGTTCCGGCTAACATAAGATCATCACTTAAGCATTACGAATTTCTCATAACTATGTTGCATTTCAACTAATACATTTACCCAATTATGAAAAGCATTATCATTAATAAACACATTTAGTACGAGTAGCTCAAGACTTCACAACACGAGTTCTTCATGTTTCAGTTTTCTGTTTGTTACATTCAATTCCTACGTTAATTCTCCATGCTACTTGTCAGTAACCTAAAATATGTCATGTTAAAACATTTCACAAGTCTAACACCTCACACACAATACAAGATTATATGCGGGTGAACTATATATGTGATTATGATGCACCCCTACGAGTGAAATGAGACTTCTGCTCCATCAGTTCCTCCCTCCTATGAGGTTGAGTCTTCACAAAAATCTCCAACAACCCGATCTAAACAGGTGTCGTAGCCAACCTTCTCTGCCTGAATTTCTCCATTTGCTTCAAATTCCCATAGTAACTGTCCTACCTATCCTTCTCTCTCTTGTAAGTTCTCCAACTGTATTGCACCAATTATATATCCCTTACCATCCCAACCAAGATTATAACACTCATTACTGGTTTCTGGATGTATCCAAAGATTCCACTTCCCAGATTTGCAAACCACTTTCCAACCACGCCAAATCCTTTACCAATCTTATCCCAAACACCTTCTGCTGCCACATCTTGCACTTCATGATGTATAGCAGTGATATTGCAAATATGTCCCTTCAGATCTTTACTTCTATCAGGGATATAAGTACAACAATGTTGGACCTTCTGCATCCGACAGACTCCTCCCTCCTTTGCAAGTAGCACATATTTGCAAGAGGGTTCTGCACCACCATCTCCCCATGAAAGAGTAGCAAAGACTGAGCCATGTTAACAGCTAACTTATCCACTATGGTAGACAGCCTTCTAATCTTGATATCATTAAACGCTACTCCCAAACTAAGTTTTATCTCTTCAAATATATCTGCAACTACCTCTCCAGCAGTAAGTCCACATTTTTCACTGCTGTTCGATCTTCCTTCAGCGCTCTACAAATCATCCACATGGTATATTTTCAGAAACTCAACTGCCAAATAACAAGTAGCATGCCATTTGCTTGGTAACAGAGCATACGCATTCTTCCCACACACAAAATATATGCTCCCAGTACCATTCAAACTGACTCTTGCAAAACGTTTTCCGAGGACCAGACCACGAATATATGATCACATACCATACACTCTGCCCCACAAATAGTGAATTTTAACTACTCTCAGCTTGTCGTATGCAAAGGCTACGTCGTAGTTGCCAATTCAGAGTTATAGGACCAAAACTTCCCTTAGTCTTATGAGCTAACTCCTCCTTGGTCCAATCAAAATCCTTGTCCATATTATTGATATTGTTAACTAATCCCCTATGGCTATCTTCTGCCTGGTCTATACATTTCTATTCTATATTGGTTAGCATGCATGTTAAGTTATGTTTATGAGTGTAAGCAGTGTCTAATGTTGCAATTGGTGCAAAATAATTTTCAATTTTTTCTATTCTCCTTTCGGCATCATACTTATTCAGATGTTTTTATACAGGTATTTCTGAAAGTGCCACGTCATAATTTGAGAAGTAGTACTCATAATGACCCTTTCCATAAAACATACTAAGGAGTAAACTACAACTTGTTCCGTTATTCAAGGGAAAGTGATGGTACATTATTCCCTCTTCTACTGATGCGGGTAATTGCATGCACACATAACAATCTCTAACTTCCATAGTGTCTACATATTCATACAACAATTTAGCATAAGCGTTTAGTGTATAATCTCCCTTGGACAGGTCAACATGAAGAAAGAGACTAGCTTGCTCTATTAAGCCTTTCTCAGATCCTAGAGTACATTCCTTTGAAGCGGCAGTAATAGGTGTGGATTTCCCGTGCAACCCCACCCCACCGCATGACTGTCGCTATCAGGTGAACCTAAAATTGATTCTATAATGACTACCGCTATTGCTGCATTCACCCCTACAAGGAATGCACCTACAATACATTTGTGCCTGTGATTCGAATTTCCAGACTCCATTTTAGAGTAGCTCGGATCACAGTTCAAACAGAGGAATAGCACACAAGTCTCTTTTCTCCTCCTCTCCACACATGACGTTTTTGAGCAACTTTTGAAATCTTGTAAACTTCCTCTCAACAGTCTCTGTTTTTACAATATTTAAACAGCTCAGAAGACCTCCCTAGCCCGCTTTCTTTTCTTCTTCTAGATAGAATCCCTAAATGTATTCTTCTTCCACTTGGGCCTAGGTTATTTTCTTTAACCAATTATTTACAGTTTAAAGTTCAACTCACAGGAATATCTCTGACAAGGCACCAGAGTCCTTCTGGATTTTCTCGCACTTTCTGTATTCTGCTCGGTCTCGCTTAGTTCGGACTCAGAAGATTCACTTATTGCTGCAAGTACTCTTTCAGATGCAAGTATCAGGTTCTTTCTTATCAGTCTCACAGGCAAGGTCTCACCTGCAGCATCTTTCTTCCTTAACTGCACACAACCACTTGTCACACCAGTATCTTCCACAGAGTCAAACTCTCTGTCACTTGGAACTGTACCATCTCCCTCAGAGTCTATACCAGGGTCTTGTATAGCTTGGCCCCCTCAGATTGACCTGGTGTGTATCCTGCCTCTTCAGGTATCTCTACAACTTGGATTGTCCCCTACTGTAACTTCTCAGCCATGGCTGGAAACTCTTTCGGGAGAGGAGCGGTTTCATCAGAGGGACCTAAAACTCATCGCATGTGAGAGGCATGGATATGATTCGGCACTCCACGGCAGTTGTAGTCACCAGTATTGCTTGGTGTGGGCCACGCCAAAGAGAATCAGGATAATTTTTTTCACACATACTTTCTGATGAGAACCCAATCTCCTGGGTTCAGGTTGCGTCAGAGATCCTTTGATGTCTGTGCAGATACTGCTTCAACCTGATGAGACACACAACAAACCACATCAGCCAATCCTTTACAGTAGTCAAGGGCCAAATCATCGGAGATGTTCAGTAGCGTGTTAGCAGGCCTGGCAGGTAAACGCATCGCTCTTCCCATGAGTATTTTGTGGGGGTGACAACCCAGTGCTCCTGTCAGGGATTCTGCACAGACTCAGTAACAGTAGTGGTAAAGCATCAGGCCACTTCAAAGATGTCAAAGCACACATTGTAGCCAACCTGGATTTCAAGGTACCATGCATTTGTGCCACCATTACGGGTGCCTCTGGCCTGTGGCTACAATGTAGTTTCTGATCCACATTCAGAGCTCTGCACAGTAATTTCTTGATTGTGGAAATGTGTGCCTCTATCTGACTCCAATGTAGTCGGAAATCCAAATCTATGAACGAGTTCCCTCAACAACAACTTATCTGCCATGAGACTACCACACCTCATAGTCGAGTAAGCCTAAACCCATCGAGAAAAGATGCACATGACAACCAGAAAGAATCTCAAACCATTACACACAGGCATCTCAACAAAATCCATTTGGGTCCGATTAAAGAGACTACCTCTTCCACCAATGTGGCTCAAGGCAACAACTGTCTTCTTCCCATCATTACTTTGTTGACATGTGACACACCAATGACACACAGCTTCTGCAATCACTCGAAACTTCGGATTGAACCAAATCTGCCTGAACAATCTCACCATTGCATCCCTTCCTATGTGAGCTGCTCCATGAATTAGCCTCGCCTTTGGATGTAACAAACAATCTGGTAATACTGCCCTGCCATCAGCTGAAACCCAAATGTCGTCCTTCCCTCTCAAACAGCCTGCTCTGATCCACCCTGGTTGTTTCTCCTGTGTAACCTCCATTTGCAAATGCCTCACTTCATCCCCTGTGTCAGCAACTGCTAGCTTCATATTAAGTTTGGTCCTCTCGTAACTCTCACTAGTATATTCTCTGTTGAAAACACATGCATGAAAAGCACAATAGTACGCAACTTCACCAGCATACCGATTTCCAGTAGTTACAAAATCATTCCCCTTTCCATGCGCTGCACACTTGACTGCCACTTCCCTTGGCAATTATAATGCTTCTAACAGTTGTCTCACAAAATCCCTGTTTCTTATAAGAGACCCAGATGACATTAGGAACCCTCTCTGTGACCATAACTGTTCAAAATCCTAAACCACACCAAAGCCATATTAGCTATTGGTATAGAAAGTCACTCCGATTTGATCAGACACGCAACATGCACCTGTCAAGTCAATGATTTCAGCCTCAGTGTACTCCTTGTAACCAAGCAGCTTCCACCACTCCAGAAACTGTTCAAACCGCAAATGCTGCTCTCAGATTTCCTTCATGGTCTCTTAAGCATGAACCATCAACAAAGATGACTTGATCAGGATCAGTTAATTGCTTATCAACAATGTCAGGTCTCGATTTCATGTAAAGCTCAGTGACATCCAGACAGTCGTGGTCTTCACATTCTTCCCCATCAGCACTTGGAATGAGTAACAAGGTAGCAGGATTTAACACCCAACACCGCTTCACGTTTACACTTTAAGCAGCAAGAAGCACCTGCTTATACCTCGTCAACCTGTTATTTGTCAAATGCTGAGTTTTGGTTCTAGTCATCAAAAGCACAACTGAGTGTGGTACATACACTGTAAGAGGATGGCCCATCACAATGCACTCACATCGTTCAATATTGACACCTGTTACAGCAATAAATTTGAGACATCCGGGCAACACTGAAGCTACAGGATCTAGAGTAGATGAGAAATAAGCCACTGGTCTACAGGCACCTCCAACTGTCTGTGTTAGTTCTGATAGGTCACAACCTTCCCTTTCATGACAGAATAGTGAAAACACTTTGTTGTAATCAGGCATTCCTAAAGCCGGAGAGTGACACAGGCACTCTCTCAAATCCAGGAATGCAAGTAGGCAATTGTTAACACAAGGTGCCGGATTACACACATCCTTGTGGGTCAGCGTATGCAAAGGTTTCACCATCAGGGAAAAGTTGGGAATCCACTGTCGACAATAGCCATTCCCAGAAACATTCTTACCTCTTTTGGAGTACTAAGTGGATTCACTTTCATGATCGCCTCCACTCTTTCTACTGCCCCCTTCCTTTTTCCCTTCTCTATTCGATGGCCCAATTACTGTACTTCATTCAGGCAGTACTGAAGCTCACTCAGAGACACCTTATCCCCATTGTCAGCCAGATGGTTCAGTAAGGCAATGGTATGGTCTCTGCAAGCAGATCGTGTTTCGGATGCAATGAGAAGGTCGTCAATGTATTGGACCAGCACCGAGTTCAAGGGAAAAATCAACTCTGAAGGTTCTTTTTCAAGATCTGGTGGAATAGGATTGACTTTCAGTATACCCTTAAGAGATACACCACCATTTTAAAACACAGTTTTCCAGTTGGAAAGCAAAAAAAAATGGCTTTCCTCATGTAATGGAATAGAAAAGAAAGTGATGCAGCGAGTGCAAGGTAAATAGTTTTTTCTTCCTGGCCTTCTTACGTCCGACTCGACTACCCCCACCCTGCCCCTCCCCACCACACTCCCTCTGCAAGCCGCTACTGTGACTGCAGATGATTCAAAATGCGGCTATCCATTCCATATTGGTCTAGAAGAAATACAGCCGTCCCTCTTTCCACCTTAGTATTTCTTCACTGACCAGTGGCAAAACGCAAATTGAGGGGGGCCCCCTGCCATGTACATGGAGGTGCCCCGCTACGGATTTAATCCGGATCTCTCCGACAGAGTACTGTCCTGGGCCCCCCCCCTCACCACAGGGGCTGCGGGGCCTGTGTTACGCCCTTGTCACGGACTAAACATTGAAAAACACTTTTTCAAAGTCTCTTTGTCTCATGTGTTTTCCAAGAAACGGACTCACTTCTTTTTGCAGAATTCACTCCCCGTCAGTCAATTAAAAATGTTCGCTCATGTCTTCTGTTACACATCCCTAAATTCAAATGTGCTAGGCTGGGCTGCAGACTTTTCGCACACCTCACAGACATAACCTGGATCTCTGTTCCCATCTTTCTTTGCAGCTCCGCTACCTTACTACATTTTGCATGCTGCTCAAACCCCACCTTTTCAGGCACCAGTCATGCCTGCTGTGTTGCAGTTTTCCTAGCCCCAGGGTAGGTTGACAATCAATGAAGCACTTTCAGCACAACATTTTGTTTTTCATATTTGTGCAGCAGCGTAGTTAGGACAGGAGCTGCTAAAAGGAAGGCAAGCAAGGGTTCCTCACCTGTAGCAATTCTAATTCAATGAGTTCATAATGCCCTCTTCAATTACGTAATGTATCTTTTGCTCAATTTAAAAAAAAATTATGTTTGGCAACTACACAGAGGAAGATTTTTAGGAGTGTGCAGCTAGTAGTGCCCTAGTGCAGTGCTTCCTAAACCTTTTCCACTTTTAAGAATGAAAACTTCAACAAACCAACTAGCTTTAGTAGACTTGAGGTGGTCGATGCAATTGAAACACTGTGTTGGAAGGCATTGTCATTTGCAGACTGCACATTTTCTATTTAAATGGTGAGAGCTTTACTGATAAAACTAGATTGCACACAAATGATGTGTGGAAATCGGGTTTCCGTAAATATGTATAATGTGTGCATCACCAAGTAAAAATCTTGATTTGTTTTGATCCCATTAAAATCTTCCCTTCTATCACACTTCAGAATTACAAAACTATGTACTTCAATTTTGATTTCTTAACTGCAGAATGTTTACAGTGAACAGGTATATAAATTTGGTTGCGTGTTACGAAAAATAACATCCTACAACCTTCCCTTTCTCACACACACTGTACCCCAGCAAGAATATCACATCATTGACTTAGCTTATTTTTCTCTGGCCACGAAGTGAGAGGAGTTTGCAAACACCAATCCCCATGTTAAAAAAAAAAACAAGCAGTAATTTGTCAGAAAAAAAGCCTGACATTCGACCCCAGCCTTTGAAGTGTACTGAATGTAAAGACATCTTTATGTATTGCTTGGACTTTCACGAGCCATTCTCCTTTAACCAATCAATGCATTCTGGGAGTTCCAATAAGTCATTCAAGCGCACAAAAGAAAAGCAGTATATTCCAAAGAGTGTTCTTTATTTTCCATCTTTCTTCAAAGCTTCTAGACAAGGCTCGTTTCGTCAGGCTTCATTGCCTAGACTTCCTCAGGACTTGGATTAAAGGAAGGCAATAGCTGTCAAATTGTAAACTTTCTTCAATAGAATGTAAGCTCAAGGAAATGCCTGACTGATATATGAACTCTAAGCTACTGTATATCGTGATATAGTTATTTAAAACTGATCAGTTTACGAGTAAATAATGATTATTCTCCAACAGTCAGATTCCCATTTAAGAGACATCTATTGTAGAGAAGTGTGAGATTGGCTTTGGAGTGAGTCAAAATTTGTGACGCTTGTCAAGTAATGAAGCTGCCATTTACTGTATCTCGAACCGAAGAGTTTTAACTCTGAATCTGGAATTGTACGAACACATTATATATTGATTTGCAAAACTTAAGCTTTGGAACGTATAAATGTTGTGCACTGTACATGGAAAGACCACACTAACTGAAATGCTCCATTGATGTTATTCACAGAGAGGAGGAAGTGCTAAAGTGCACAGTTGCCAGAGTAGGACTGACCCAGAGGACTCAAGGATGGAAAGGGCAGTGCGCATGTCATATTCCTACATACAGGTGTTCACTGCATAAAACAAAGGTTGGATTGGCATGGAAAGCTTGTTGATGCCAAAAAATTAATAGAAATCTCCTTAACAGGCATAAACCTAGAATCAAATGGGAATGGACACTTCACTACCTTCGCCACCTTACATATGATGTGGTATACACTCTAAATAGGGTGGAAAGAAAACCTACCACATTTTGGTGTTCATGGGTGACCATGGAGCCTGCAAATCACCACCACACATTGAGCATTCATTCCCTGTCCATTGGTCTATCTCTCCATCCATCCATCCATCTGACTCCAGTTGATGATTGTCCGCTTGTTTGCAGGCGAACTCGGCTTTGTTGGACTGTAGCTGTAGGAGGGTTGTTTTTTCTGAGCCTCTACATATGTGCTACATTTGTGCTTGGATACTTGTATATCATTCAGTCTGTGTTGACTATGGGTCAACTGATCTGGTGCCATACAAGAGAGATGTGGAGGTATGTACACCTGGGTGTCGATCGATGTGTTGCTCTTCATATGCACACGTAGGTGTGGTCTATGGTCATAAATGTTGCGTCCACATTGATAAAACATTGATTTTGCCAGTGCTTGTCTTTCATATAATAAATGCAATCAATTGTTCTAGTCAATGAAAGAGTAGGTCACCAACAAATAATTGAAATGGACAGCTGCACGGCCCTCCCTTCACAATTTGGCTCTTTGTGTTTGCTGCATGCTTCAATTGTGTGTACATTTAGAACTCTAAAAGAAGACTGGAGTTCACAATTTACGTAGGACTGGTTACTGGAACCAAAAAAAAACTCAGCTTCAGGGGGTAACCATTTTATTTGTAAGAATATTCTTGTTAGAGAATTTAAGAGTACTGCAAATGCACTTTTGCTTTCAACTGTTATAGAAAGAAAAAATAAAACAATGTGTTCGAGAAGCTCGTGAGGTTTCTATATGGCATTAACTGAAAGTCATGTTGCTTTTGTAGGTTCATTTCACCAGCATTTGTCTTCTGCAAACAAAGTTACTGTCACACAAGGTATGCCTGATCCTTGCATGGGAGAATGGGCTTAGGGTTCTCATGAGTGTGAGAATTGAGTAAGGAAAATAATTTCATAAACCGGGATATTAAAAGGAGGGATCAACCACCCATCCATGGCCCTCTACAGTAATCCATCCACACCAATTCATTCAATCCAGTAACCCAAACCCTTTCACTCACACCTAAATCCATCTAGCCATCTTCATTTATTCAACCTCCAAATCAGGTAGCCACACAAGAGCCTATCCAACCCACACACATGCATTCAACCCATCCACCATCAGCAATCCACTATGCACTATGGAATTCATAGGATTAACTCGACCATTCATATGGGCATCTACGCCCACCCACAGCCATTCATCCACCTGGAAGTAATTTTCATGCAAAATATGTAGACAACTGATCTTTCATTTTCCAACATGCTGGCTCGACTATGTGGCAGAGTGTGCACGTTGTCCCGGCGAGTCAAGTGGTTTTTGTGCACTTGTATGCATGATCTTTGTAGGTACTTTATTTTTTATATGTGTTGTTGAACATTAAATATAAGAAAGACAAACCAATTGCCTTGGTAAGTGCATGTTTATACTCCAGATCAAGATTATCTCGTTCTGAAAAGTGACTGAGGTTCCAAGAGAACTGTCACCATAAACGTAATACAATATAGGTATTAATAAAGACAATGTTGCATAATTTTCAATATTATTATCGTATCCAAAGAAATCCATATGATTATATTTATTACTAAAATGATGTGGCAAACAAAATATACTGGCAACAGGATTACTCTTGGATTTCATAAACTGAAATTCAGAACATGCAGTCCAGGCAAGGAGCAAAACAGGTAGAGTACCACATTAACAAACATCAGGTATTGATGAATATACAAATCCACCCACGTTACAAACTATAGGAAAATAAAACAACAAAGTGAATCAGACTGGGATTTTTATTTTCATTTAGTAAAGCTTTATAAATCACTTCGGGCAAATCCAAAAGCCATGACAAATCAGGGTGTCAACATGCTTTAACAAAGTTTATACACTTAAATAAAATAAGTTAATAAATGGAAATTAATAATTTAAATTACTTTTACAAATACACTGACATCGATGGAATGTACACCCATTGTTCATCACTGACCCCTCCCTCGTACAATAAATTACTGTCCAGCAACAAAAACATTGAATCCTTAAAACTACATCACTTTATGCACAACAGTATTTAAGTACACATTATTTAAAATATTCCAGAATCAAACTAAATCAAAAATATTACATAGACACACAACACTCCCTAAACTACAATAATACATCCTTGGTTACTATGCCATGGCTTGCCAAGGGAAAGGGAAATTGTACATTGAAACTCACAATAAGCAAAGCATTTGCACATTAAACGTGCTGTACATACAGCTAGCCGCTTCAGGAACATTTGAACATTGCAAATAGTCTAGGTGTGCTTAACAGATATTCCAATATGCACCATTCAGACTACCATGCGTTTATACATATTTTATATTGGGTGCATTTGGTTTATGCAAGTTCATATTATTACTTAGTAATATCTGATTATGGTTCTAGAGTGCAGAGTGCTGGTCAACAAAACATCCTGTAGTGCAAATAAATTATTTTGGTGCAAAGAATACAAAATTAACTTGATTGTTTACAATAGCTCTAAGTGCTCTTTAGTCTCCATCATGAAAGGAACATTTGGAAAAAAGTAGGGTGTCCCACCCACTAAGGGAAATGTGGGGTTCTAATCCCAAGATTAAATGGTGTGCGCCGAAGGGAATGCAAACCCACCAGACAGCAGCCACGGAGCAAAGTGCCCATATTATATAGGGGATCAGTTGCTCCCCTCTGTGTACTGTAAGCCCACATTACTGTAGGTATGATGGGTACAGCTAAGGCCAACACATCCACCCAAAATCTATCGCTCCAATATTTTTTCATCACACTCCCTGTTGGGGAACTCAGTTCGCTCTCAGTTTCACTTTCTGGGGGGACCTCAAAGTCAAGTTCCTTCATAGCACGGTTGGCATTATATACTGAACTCATTTTATTAGAAGGGGACTCAATGGGGGATAAAAGAATGGCAGAGTTTGGATCATTTGGAGTTAAATCTAGCATTAATGCGGGTGTGGATTCAGTGACGCATTCAACATGAAAGCCACCGGATACCCACAAAGCAGATGACGCACTAATAGGGTTGCTATAATGAGATTTGAAGATTTTGAGCACAAGCTTTTCCACATCGAGGCTATATGGTACCACATCAGTTTGGATGGCTTGTTCCATCAATATGGGGTTCTCCGCCACCACACAGGACATTTGGTCATTGGTAACCTTCACAAGACGCTTACGTGCTGATCTGGCATGCGCAGTACTGGAATCTAGTACAGTGTACTTCTCGAGCTCACTTGATGGTGCTATCAAAACATCATCAAGTAAATCAGTTTTGTTTGCCATATCATCATTGAGCAGGAGCCCGCTGTCCGCCATTTCCTCTACTGCTTGGTCTTCTTCATCAGCCATTTTCCCATACATTGTGCTTTCGGTTATTGACTTGCCTGGTGAGTCACATAAATACTCAAGACCTTGCTCCTCTCCCACAGACCCGTTCTGGGCCAACTCCATGTTGTGCAACAAAGACTCCAGCTTCTTGTTCTGAATGTTGATGTCTATGAAATACTTTTGAATGCCTTTATCCTTCTCTTCCAAGCTGTTTTTCATCGTTTCGATAAACTGCTTTAGCTGTTTGATCTCCTTCCTAGCTTCCTTTAAAGCAAGCTGTGCTTCCACTCTGTGGCATTCTTCCTCAATCCAGTCTTCTCTCATCCGAGCCAATTGGGATTTCAGATCTTCTATTTCAGTCTCCCTGTGGTAAGAACAGACACTGTAAAAACATGGTCTTTTATTAGTCAACGATCTCTATTCAGACAATTACACTGATCTGGTTTACTGGAATATATGGTGGTTTCTAAATTTAGTTTCAGTAACATAAATATACATTATTCAGAATTTTTAAAGACAAATAGCAACATTTAGATGAAACACAAATAGCGTCTTTACAAACGAGTCTTAAGTGTCCCATTAGATCTATCAAATATGAAACATTTCATTTTTTTTCAAATTCAAAATAAAGCGCATATGTTGAGGTTAATTTCTATGATTATAATAAATAAAATCACTTAAAGATACCAAAGCCATAACTTTCTATTGTAACAAATATTGCAAATGTTAACAGTGTTCCTGAGTTACTCTTCTGTGGTTCAAAGTCTTAGAAGGTATATTAAAAAATAAAAATAAAAAAAATAGAAAGACAGTGCATTTTTGATGGCCATCCATGTAATATTTATATATGTTGTTGAGGGAAAGTGTCACCTTGTTGGACTACAATTTTGTAATGCTATGGTAGCATCCTATTACAGTATTTTAAGTTTTAAAACGTCTTACCAACCTTAGTGCCAAGAAAGGAGTAAAAATTATTCTATAATAAAAAGATATATCTACATAATGAAGTTCGTTTTCTAGTAAAAGGTGCAGTCGCCAAGTTCGCAAACAGTTTGAAAATAATTATTCATTCTATTTTAACAGTGATGTAAGTAACTTACTTTATATCACTGGATAACATAAAAGGCCACAGTGACGGACCACTAAACTATTGTTGTAGTTTGCCATCATTCATTCTTTCAGACCGTAGTCGATGAATACACAATAGACAATGGTACATTAGAAGACACATGCTCTGTTCTTCACTGCGAAAAACCGGATTATTGACTAGGAAGAACACAATGCCCGCGATCCCACCATCAGGTAATTGGCACTCTGAGAAGTAAAAAGCTAGTGTGGCTTTAAGAAACATACTTTCCATAACCAACTCACCCATGCCCCATGTATGGAAATCCTCCTAGCATCACCTACTCAATCTTTCAGAATGATCATTATATAATCCAGCTCAGCCAAAGCGTTCTCTATGTGACGCCATTGGATACAATGAAATGGCTTGATCAATTGGACCCAACAAACTAGAGCCTAATTGCAAACAGACTCTCACTGAAAAGGCAGCGTTCATCCAAATCTCCAATTTCCTTGAATAAAACAAACGTTTTTCTGACAGACAGCTGGGTTTCAATCCCTAAAGAGGCACCAAATTCATGCCAATGGCAATCTACGTAGATGAACCGCAGGGTAGCCCTTCTACTGCACCTCCATCTTTCAATGCGGTTCACAATCAACTACTGCTCAAAGGGTTAAAACTAGATTCCAAGGCATCGATCTTGGTTGGAACAAGGCCAGCCTAGCAGAAAACCTAAAACGATCTGCACACCACAATTGACCAATAGGCTAGGCGTTCCACAAGTCTCAACCACCTCGCTTGCTTGATTATAATGTTGACATGGGTTTACTCACAAAGCGCATCCACTCATTCAAAAGTACATGCTACAGCTGCAACGATTAAACACCGGTGGAAAAATAATTAGATCTTGGCATGTCGGGACTCACCCAATCTCTAGCCACAGAGAATATTGTAGTGGATAAAACAGTTATCCTAATTGGAAAATGTCACTGTCCTAAAGGATCAAAAACAAGGATTTTGAACGGAAAAGCCTCACCACATTTTATATGCATTATGTTAATATATTAACACCACAATGGTCTCGACCTCAGAGACGGAGGTCAGAATAAATTACACTGGATATATGAGGGTCCAGAATATGCCTTAAAAGTACTTCTGTGCCTACTCAAAGGAGTTTGCTTTACTTCGAGGATACACTGGGGAGAGATCAAAACTCGCTAGGATGTGAGTTACAAGATTAGGTCTTAGTCACCCTTTTCTAAAACGTGATGCCAAAAGGTTTTTGTCACTCTACTAGCCCAGAACAGGGATCAGGCCTTAGCCAGGGCAATAAAGGACCCCCTATAGTATGTGCTCGGTCTTTATACATGCAGAAAGCAAGACGTTTTTACCTTTAGGGAATGTTCGAAAAAATACGACAGTGGACATAAAAGCAAAATCATGTAATGTATGGTACGCCCATCATATACCCGGGAAGGCGGACTGTCCTCATTTTTTTCTTTTTACAAGTGCTGTCCATGTATTACTCTGTAAACAGTGAAACGTTTGTGTTGCACACATGAATGCACACAACACATGTGCGGAAACAAAGTGAAAATACAGTGGTATATTCATTCAACCTACTTTTTAGGGGTTACAAACCCACTCATTTCATCAGAGGGGTGGCCTTTTCTGTAGTTACGTAGGAGAAGTTTGCCTTACATCTCCTATACCAGTCACAGATAAAAGGAACAATGCTCCTACCGTCTGTCACCAAATGGTCTGTCCATTCTTTACACTGTCCTAGCTTCTAAACAGCGTTTATGTAGAATCCGTTACTTATACAATTGCATCAGGTGTACCAACTCCACTTATGTGCCATTATGATATAGACAAAGTGCAATTAATGCTGCTGCACAAGGTACTTTACAATTATCAGGCTATTGAACTGCCTGAATACCAACGGTGACAGTAGGAAGAACACTCCTCAGAATCCACTCTTTGGGTACTTCTGATTCTAAACACTTGTGACTGTAATTGACATAGATTTTCATACACACAAGTGTTTGGGGAAGCACTTACGGCAGAAAGTGATGACCTCTGCACTACTGTGGCACGTAGGACTTAACAAATCCCTATGGGCTATTGACACTTGGATACTACACAACCAACGGAAGCTCAGCTGATTAACAAATTTTCACTTGTGCAGCGTGGAAAAAAAAAAAAAAAAAAGAAGGATAGGACCCTGACAACAGCCAGTCCTGAATAAACTGAACCGGCCCTCACCACCTCTTCCAAAGTAAAGACCCTAGGTGTGATAAAGGACCCCAACCTCACACTTCACCCACAGGTTAATCAAGTGACTAAAAAGTGACCATCATGAGAATCCCACACAGGACATACACCTACATTGGACTCTACCACGGGGACCTTACATCAAGACCCTAATCTTTCCAAGCCTCTACTGTGCCAGTGGCTTTTAAATTTGGCTTAAAAGCCACATACTTCGCAAAGTACATCAGATCCAGTAAGCTGTAGCTAGACCAGTGCTAAACTGAAGCAGGCACTCCGGTCTGTCAGATGTATGGTCACCCCCTCCCCTTTAAAACAAATGATAGGAAGTGAAATCACTCTTAATAGGCTTGCATACTTGTGAACACCCTGCCAAAGAAAATAAATATAATCCGTGTTGGACGTGCCACCACATGAAGTGCTTTTTACCTCTTTTAGTTTGGAGCCAATACAGGGAAGTCAGGATGCATGGGGATTACAAAGTAAAACCTCTAGAAGCTTCATTTAATTCAAAAGCCTAACCGAGTATTGGACCTCAGACACCAGCTCTTCAGTACATTTATGGACCTGTGGATACTCTGCCAGGAAAGACTGCTGTGCTGCTGAAAGGACTGCCACTATGCTGGACTGCTGGCCTGCTGCTCTTCTGCCTGTGTGAGAAGGACTAGACCTGCATCTGTTGAACTCAGTATCCTAGAGTCACCCCAAGGGCTAGTTGGGCTAATCTCCTGACTTGAGCCTTAGGGACAGAAGGCTCCAACAACCTCGATACCAGCACCTGGAATCTGCCATCTGTGAGTCTATCCTGCCAAGTGATGCCACCCCCAGTCTTGGACCCTTGGACATGGTCTCGAGGTGCTCTGCCAGTCTCTGTTGCATGAAACATCCATGAGCAGAACTGATGCCTCTACTGTTGTGTGGATCGACCTTGTCGCAAAGACCCACATTACCCTTGTTGCCCCCAAACACCTCTAAGCCACTCATCCTCGTGGCAGGCCCTCGTATCCCTCATCAATAGACCCTGCATAGCAGGTTCTTGGAACCAATGCATTGCCCGAACTGCGCGGCGCATCTTCAACACCAGACTTGGCCTCACAAGCCCTCATCTACAGGATCCTCAACAATGACACAGGACCTCGCCTAGCAGCCTCGCCTCAGCTGCACAACATCTTAGATTCGGACCTTCGCAATACTCCTCAAACCAGGATTTAAGGTACTTTGTGCAGTGGGCCCAACTGAGTCCATGTAGCTAGCCCCTCCTCCATCGCGGTGAGCCTACACTTGTGACCTTGCCCATATCCGGCACAACCAGATATCAATAGTTGGCGCTTTGTACTTTTTGCCACTATTTTTAAATTTCTTTTTTACAATTGCATATCTCGGATTCTACTCATTGTCTGTTGAGTTTTGGTCTTGTTTAATTTACTAAAAGTCACTATTTTTGCCAACTTGGTACGGGATCCTTTTTGTATGGTGTTTCCACTTTATTACTGTTTGAAGTGTTGCACAATCACTTTATATACTGCTGCCAGGTTAAGCTGGACTGCTCTGTGCCAAGCTACTAAAGGGTTGAGCACAGGTTGATTTGGAGTTGGCGTGTTCCTCACCCCGACAATCATTGTGGTTGTTGCTTGACCAAGGCTCACACCACAGTCAACCAACAATACAATTTCTTACAGTCAGCATCTGCAATTTAGTAGGGAAATAAAAACCTGGTCGTTTCTTGCAAGAAGAGAAACTAGGTGCATTACAAAAGTACTACTGGTTTGTATCTGCAAACTGCAATCTTATCTGGGACACTATTCTGCTACTGCTAGTTTCCTAATGCAATGTTGCACTGCGACCTGCCGCTACAACAAGATTGGTGCACACAAATTGTCCCGATAGACAGACATTTTTCCACACACATCACTGCAATTAAACCTCAGGCAAACCATATGAATAAATACAATTGCACTGCCTTTTTAACTGAAATCCAATCTAAATAATGTCACAGGTAAGGGATGTAGGGGACCCATTTGAGTCCAAGCTCTCAGTCACTTCCCAAGTTAATGAACATGTCTAGTGCGTCAGCCTCCATATCTCCTTGCATCATAAAATCCTCAAACCACCACAATCTTAACATATTGGGCCAACAAGAATCCTGCTGATGGAACATCTAAAAGATTATAGCATTATTTGTACTACACAATTGTGTGAAGGGTTGTGGGAGGGGGAGGGGTATGTGCCTTAGTTGTCATTTTAGTGGTCTCTGGACCGTCATCCAGGGCTCTTCATTAAGGTACCTTCTTAGCAGCGAACTAACTCCTTACAAATTCGCCACATTAGCAAAGATTAGCACTAAGTTTTACCCATAGTATGTATCCAACACTCATTTCCTCCAACTAAGATCTGCTTATATTTTAGTTATATCAGAGGATAAAGAAAAACCTGCACTCTTTGGATGTGGTCTACTTAAGAGGGGATGAAGAACTGGCAACTTCTAGGTGGATTTGTGTCCCCCGATAAACTATGCTTCATGCAGAAATCTGCTTGGATTTTGCGGCTAGTACCTCATCACTGCATCTCAAATTTGCCTGTCCTGGATCTCCAATAAAACTTGCTCAGTAAGACTTCTTGATTAATTTACAAAGTCAAATAAGAGGATCTTCCATCGCACTGGGGAATTGTGGCTCACTGGTTAGAAGCGGCACCGTGCAAAGCAGATTATGGCCCCTAAACCGGAAAAGGTGGTGAAAGGGGCGCAAAAAGATCCAATGAACATCTCTGTGGGCTCAGGGGGGGGCACGAGGAGAACCTGACACCGCCACCGAACCTGTGCGTGGATCAAATCCAGGTCGCAGGGGCAGCTTAGCGAAGAAGATGGATGGTGCTTCAAAGGATATGGGCGCAGCAGGAGGGACTCGGCTCCAGACGGCAGTGGCGGTCACCGAGGGGTCGCTGCGGCAGTCTGTGGTGGCAGTCAGTGGTGGAGGCTGTCTCCATGTCGCCGGCCGCCCCTGCCGCTTTGAATAAAAAAAATTATAAAAGAGAATTTGGCTGGATCGGTTAGTGCAAGAGCTGTAGAGAAAGGAGAGCTTGCTCACTCTGGCTTGGGAACACATCTGCCGGTACATCCTGGACCGGAGCAGGGTCCACAGGTGGATCCGGACCAGCCTTCAGTTCAGCAGACTGAAACACTCTTGGTAGACTCTGCAGGTCCAAAAGACAAAAAAAGATGCAGCAAACTCAGCAGAGCTACCTTTATCTTTGCAATCGTAACACCCTCTACTGAAACGTAATGAATTTATAGTTACCATTTCTATACATCCGAGACGGCGGCTTAACTGTTCCGTTACAGTTAAAGGGGGACCAAGATAAGAACTGGGCTGAGATTGAAGTAATAAATAGCAATGGGGAAATTAACCCTGCCGTTTCTGAGGCTGGTCATCATGCCCCACCAGCTGATAACACTCTTGACAGCGATTTTAGTCGTATGTCGCAGCTTTCGGTGATGACTATGCACGGCTCTCCTGAGGCTGATACATTTTTTTCACCTAATGAGGACTGATTCACCAGTTCTCAGTGATCTCAGTATATCAGACTATACGGACTTGGGAGAATCTTCTACTGTGCAAAAAGCACTTCACAATAAGCTAACCTCCTAGAGGCGTAGAATAAGATCCAAGACAAGTCCAGCAAAAAGCGATTCTACCACAGTGCGTATTTTGGAATGGGACTATTCGGCCACAAGTCTGAATGGCGGGCAGGTGGCCGAAGGGGGCTCAATAGCACTCCCTGGTAACACCGCTCCTCCTTCACTGGATTTGGTATACCAAACCTTAAAACAAATGCAGAGTGAGGCCAGATCGGAAAGCAGGAAGTCGCTTCAAGCAACAAAGAAGCTCCAGGCCTCCATTCGTAAAACAAACCAGCTTTGTACCAAAATAGCCGAAAGGGCTACCCATGTGGAGGACAGAACAGTTGCCTTGTAGGAGGCGGTGGATAAATTACAGGAGTCCAAAGTGCAGCAGGAAAAGCAGGCAATGGATAGGTGCTAGAAACGTGAGGATTTCGAGAATCGCCAACAGAGAAACAACGTTTGTTTACTTGGGACTCCCGAAAATGTAGAAGGGGGAAATATCATGTCCTTTGTTTTATCCTTGCTAAAAGGATCATTCCCGGAACTTGCACACTGGAACTGGGACATGGAGGTCCAACAGGCCCATAATTTTCCGATGGTACAGAAGAAGAGGAATTACTCAGCTAGGCAAGAAGAGCGTCCCAGGGCAATTCTGATCTTCATCAGGAACTTCCTGCTTTGACAGGCCATAATAGATATGGCAAGACCAGATGTTAAACGGTCTTGTGAAGGGCATACTTTTTTCGCATGGCCAGACTTTTGCCACGCCACTGTGGAGCGTAGGTGGAGGCTTCGACAACTGATTTCTGTTTTTCAGGGGTTGGGTGGCGAGGCTTATTTGCTTTATCCTGCCCACCTTAAGGTCATAGTTAAGGGTCAGGTTCACATATTTTTTTCAGAAATCAAAGCTCAAGTATTTATATCAGAGCTGAAAGGATCTTAAAGGGAGGAGGGAAGTCGTATGATGTTATCTGATGTTATCTGACGTTGCCTGTTGTTGCTGGGTGAACCCCAAATGTTAATGTCAGAGGTTTTGGGCGGGGCGATGAGTAATTGATCTCTAATCAATATTGTTTTTGTATTGCTTTACATGGTTATGCGTTTTCTATGGTGGGTCCCCTACTGGTGTTTTTATTGGTGACGGTATACATGGGCATGGAGGGTGGGGAGCACGCAGTAGCTCAAGTTGTGTGAACGGCTGCCACACATAGATCATGACTGACCTATTTGCCTATGAGAGATGCGGGGGTGGGGGAGAGGGGGGAGAGGTGGTGGCGGGGGTTTGGCTCAGGGGAGGGCTTGGGGTGTGGGGGAAGCACGGTTACAGCACAGTACCACATGAGGATTCTTGGTATTAAAGGACTTGGGAAATATATAAAGGAACGTTCTATTTTGAAAGGAAGAGGTGTTCAGGGTGGCATCAAGGGAGAGTAAACGCAGGAAAATTCACATCTAAGGAAAGCTACCCAAAATCAGTTCATGAATCCTATTAATCTTAGAATTGTAACACTTAACAATTGCGGGCTTAATGACCAGGCTAAGCATCAAAGGGCGGCTATCATTTTGAAATCCATGAGAGTTGATATTCTATGTGTCCGAGAGACCCATATATAGGGCAGCAGAGGAGGGGTCATAGAACAACTTGGGTTTCATTTGTTGGGGGCCACTAAACAAGGGACTAAGACAAGAGGGGTTGCTATTCTTACTCAAAGAAATGATATAATCGTAAAAAAGAAGCTCTCAGACAGATGGGGCAGGTGGGTAGTATTGCATTGCGTATTTGCCGGGGAGTCTTTCACTCTGTGCTCTCTGTATGGCTCCACTGCTGATGATCCAGAGGCCTTGGAGTATCTAGATAAGGAGTTAGTTAACTGGCCCACCCCATTACTAATATGTGGCGATTTCAATATTAATGGGCTTGGTGGGTTGTGAGGTAGCACTGGAGACTGATGCTGGTCGTAAAAAGAAGGTTTTGAAGTCTCTTACAAATATAGTTCGAAATCATGGACTTTTAGATCTATGGCATCATGTAAATGGTCAGGACCCTGGCAGTACCTTTTTTCTGCCCCACATAAGGACGTCTATAGACTGGACTACTTTTTTGAGGCACAATCTCTAGTGCATCAGGCTAAAATAGAGAAACACCCTAGGATATTATCTGATCATAATCCCATTGCCCTCACTTTGGTATTTACAAATGGTGTGCGGGTCGAGCGGACTTGGACTTTTGAAAGCGGGCTGCTAGTAGATTCTGACTAGGTCTCCCATATGAAGGGATGGATTAAGACCTATTGGGATATAGATGGATACAGTGCCAGCGCCGGGGTGGTATGGGATGCTTTTAAAGCTGGGCTCAGAGGGGAGAAACTTAGTTTCAGCCTGTCCCGACAGAAGAGGGAGGCGCATCAGGTGGAAGCGCTATATAAAAATTTAGCTAGAATCGAGATGGAGCTGGCAGCAGCTGTAAATTCAGGTTCAGCAACGGAAGAGGTCTTGCTTAGGCGTGCCTGGGCTAAGGCAGGAATTGGAGATCGTTCTGCCAAAAAAGCCGCTGAGCTTTTCTTAGCTAAAAGGGAACACTGCCATGAATTCAGCAAATGGGCGGGTCACATGTTGGCAGCTAGACTCAGGCAAAGATGCGCCGTGAGCAAGATAAACGAGATTAGAGATGAATGCGGAAAGATAGTAACGGACCCTTGTGGGATCCAGGAAGTGTTTTGACACTTAACACCTATATGATGCGGGACCCCAGGGGCAGCAGAACTTAATCCATGGTTATCTTAATAGTATACCATTGCAAGGCATCGAGCAGGAGTATGAAACTTGAGGCTATCTTGCCTCAAGACTAGATTTATTGTGCTCTGAAAAACCTTACCTCAGGCAAGACCGCTGGACCCGACCAGATCCCACTTGAATTTTATTAAATCTTTTTGGAAGAAGTAGAGCCATATCTGGTAGAAATAATATGCTTTGCACAATCTCGGGACTTGATCCCCGACTCCCGGTCAGGAGCAGACATATAATAATCTTAAAAAAGGGTAAACCATCTCAGGAACCCGGATCGTACTGGCCAACCATCCTCATAAATGCGGATGTAAAAATGATGTCCAAAGCTCTCGCAACTAGATTAAATACTATCATTGGGAAAGTAATTCATCTGTATCAACATGGGTTTATCCCGGGGAGAGGGACCACTCAGCATATCCGCAGGGTAATATTATTTGATGCAGCAGAAGTCTCAGGAGACCCTATGGCCATGCTGCTTCTGAACGCAGCAAAAGAACTACCCATGGGAGGCAATGAGATGGTTCGGTCTCAGGCAGGGGTTTATTAAAGCCATCAGTAGTTTGTATAAAGCACCAACTGCTCGTCTTAGAATTAATGGGAACTACACTGCACCTTTTGGGATTAAACGGGGCACTAGGCAGGGGTGTCCTTGTTCACCCCTCCTATCTGCGATTTATATAGATCCCTAATAAGGCAATTAGAGTCCTGCTGGGAAATTGAGCCTATTGTTATCACGGGGTAGGTACAAAGGTCCTCGCATATGCGGAAGACGTTGCTTTGGTTACCCCTAACCCCTTAGCTGCAATAAGGGCAGTCGATAAGATAGCCTCGGCTTTCGGTGAATTTTCTGGATATGCTTTGAATAAACACAAGACCCAGATGGTAGTGAATGGGGAGGTTAGTCGATCTGACCCGCAAATGATAGCCTCAGCGGTATATCTTGGGATTACTATAACCCCATATCTGAATAATTTAGTGGATGTAAATATTGACCGTGTGATTCGGAAGACCAAAATAGATTGACAAATTTCATAATCTGCATTTGTCGGTGGTTGGCCGTTGCAACGTGATCAAAATGGTATTTCTACCAAAAATATTGTGTTTGTTCAGGGCAATACCTTTAGAACTTGAGAAGACGTGGTTTTCCGTTGTGGACAACATGGTTAACCGATGTATCTGGTCACACGGCAAAACAAGGAGGGCTTTACGATTCATGACTTTTCCTCCGTACAGATTTTATTATTGGGCCGCGGCTTTCCATTATATGTGCGGGATGCTCGGTGGCAAATATGAAGGCCCTGCTACTGAAGTTAAGATTCCAGATGTATATAGGTTACTGGTGGGGGTAGATGCAGAACATTGTTTCTTGAAATTTAGCGAGCCCTGCTACTTTAAGAGAACTAAAAATAACACTATGCAGGCAGCTTTTAAAATCTGGGCCGCCTTTAAGAAGACAGGCCTCGAGCGGATTAATTTTTATACTCAGTTGTTTGGTAACCCTACGCTGCCAGAAATTTTTGGGAATCAAATTATGGCTGATTGGGCTGAGCGGGGCCTCACGAAAGTCGGGGATTTATTGAGCTCAGATGGTTTTTACCAATTTAAGGATATTCAGGATAAATTTAGCATCGACACTAGGAATTTTTTAAAATATCTCCAGCTTAGAAGCTTTTTGAGCAAAAAGGTGGTTGGTTTTAACGGATTTGGTAATGTGAAAGCCATTGATGTAATAAGCGGGAATGGCTGCACTATTAAATGAATTTATAGTGAATTAATAGCAACTAAATTGGAGGACTTAAAAAAGCATGGTAAAAAGTGGGAAGCCAGGCTGGGCATCGATTCGGATAACTTTATCCAGTCTTTAGAACTGGGTCAGACAGTTTTATACTCTGCGGGGTTTCAGGCCCAGCACTACAGAACAGTTTTTTCATTATATTATGCCAAAGATCTCACAAGGGGGGGGGGCAGGAAGGTATTCGGTGCCCACAATGCAATTCTTTAAACGCAGATCTAGCCCATATGTTTTTCACTTGCCCTCGCCTTGATACGTTGAAGTCTTCCATCACGATATTTTTAGAGTCTACTTTGGGTCTTAAGTTAAGTTAACCCCAGCTTTGATACTTCTTGGGGTGCAAAATAGCCAGGCGCAAACTTCGTCTTTCTCTTCCTTGCCATGGCAGTGTTACGAATCTGTGTTGCCTCAGGCTGGCTTGACCAAGCTGCCCCAACATTCCATCTTTGGCATGCTCGGCTCCTCTCAGTATTCAATCTTGAGAGGGGAATATATGAAAGGAAGGGCAAGAAAGCAAGAATACTCTGCAGACAGATATGGGGCCCTAATTTACAACTGGAAGGAAGCGTTGTCTCACACAGGGCCATAGCTTTATGCATTAGAAATACCGCTATTTGTAGTGGAGTCATAAATGTGTTAATTAATCTGTCCAATTGAATTATCTGCCTTATTGGTTATATGATGGAAAATTGGACATTCATTCTTTTTTGTCTTTTCTTTTCCTTGGCGTTTCCACTCCCTTATTAAAGGAAACTTTGTTTTTATGGTTTACCTTCGTTAAATATTCCTAAATGTAATATTGTTTAGTAAAATGTAGTTTGATTTTTTTCCTCATTTGTAATTGTAAGTAATTGACATTAGCTGTGCTGTATTTTGAAAATGCAGTACATTTTCTTTTTTTTTAATTTAATTTTTTTAAATCAAATGGTCCCTGGAGACTTACCTTTTTTTATTTTTATGCTTTAGTAGTTTGTCAATCTATTTTTATTAAGCCCTTTGTCTCGTTTCACCCTCCCCAATTATTTTGCTAAATGATTCTACTTCCAATGATGCCTGTACATGGTGGAGCTAATTTGACCTTCCAGTCCTCTTCTTAATCTAGGATGCAGCGCCTCCACAGTCCAAGATCCCATGACCCTGCCAATTTATGTTTGACCATAATTCAATCTTGGAGCTTCATACAGTCCTACAATTCACCATCATGCTTGAGGAGTTGCTCTACTGTGGATACGAAATGTGGCTAGTTAGTTGCTTTATCTACTACTGCAAGCGTCTCATGTTGGACGCAGATTTACACCCCCCTCAATCAAGTAACACCAACCATTATGTAAATGATTGTTCCATCAGTGTGCATGCAACGGAACTGGACCAATTAATCTGTGATAATTTGAAAACAGTACACTAATAACCATTGAAACCTAGCCAAACACGTTTCCACCCCTGCAAATATAGAAGCCATCCCTCTAGGCATTAATTTTGATTTTTTGCACCCAGCCAGATTGCAATGCTCCAATTGTCAAATCCATGTAGTTACCCCTTGATGAGGCAAAAATTGCCAGACATTACTATTGGCCAGAGTTGAATTTTCTTACACATCTATTGTGACTATTAAATCATCTTATTGTTCAGATTCAGGCTCTTCTCGCTCCCTCTGAGCATTTTCTTTACTACTGGTGGGTGATATTTTTTTTGAATGTATAGTTATTTGGTCAACAATGCACACGTTATGATTCTTCATTTACATTCGCTTGAGCTTCAAGAACATGTGCCCGGGGTCACTCATTTCACTGGCCACATGCAGCATCTGTGTTTTGCTCACAGCGAACACCTGTGCTCCATGGTGTGCTTGCCACGTGTGTAGTCTATTTTTGCATTTACTTGTCATAGTTCCTGCATTCCAACATCCTGTTGACATCAATAAAGCATTTTTTCAAGAAGTACAGAACAATGGACTCTGCCTCTTGATGATCCATCATATGCCAACTGAGCCATTAGCTGCGATTTATTTTGCAGCTTGGATTTCTTCCAATTAAATGTAAACTCAAAAGGCCACCAGATACTGCATCTCCATTGTTTAAGTTCCCTTTCTCTGATCTGGAAGTTGAAGTTAAAAGCTGCTGAAAGATGGTAGCCTGCATTGTGTCCTTTTGATTTTGTGAACAATCTGCATTATTTTTTTTAAAACTTAAAGATCGGATACATGAAAACCCCCATTTTTCACCAAGCATTAATGAGACTTGTAAAAATAAATCTTTGTATTATTTCAATGGCTTTCAGCTCGTTAACCCCTTGTATCCATAGTCTAAAGAGAATCTCTAAATTTTGAAACAGTATGAAGCAAGAAGCCTTAGGATTTAGTTACGTTTTTTCTCAGAAGGTTACTAGCTTCCTCTGGACCAGCTCACTAATCACTCCTACTTGCTTTTGATCTGGTTTACCCTGAAACCCCCAGTCCTCCATGGGTAGCTGGCAGACTGCCCTATAAATCAACACTCTTATCTTGGTTTGGCAATAGCCCTTAAAGCGGTTAAACAAAGTGCTCTCATCTAATGTAAAGGTAAAAAATAATATTCATAAACAGAAGTACACTAGGGCAAGACTGAGGAAATAGTCCAAAGAACAGGGCAGCTAAAATAAGGCACATTTCCTCCTAGAACAAAAAAGAGGAAAATAAACAAAACCTCCCTAGAAAACCACAAGAGCTGAAGAAAACCTGCTCACAAAACCGTGAAGATAATACCAGGAAGGAAATATGTACCTGGGTAAGAATATAGAGGTTCCTGTGGGTGGCACTCTATAATAAAGAAGGGATGGAGATTTGATCGGCCCCATTAGATATATTCAATAGCCCACATTACTGGTGTCCTAAAAGTAAACTGCTGACACCCCAGCCTAGCGATAAAAACGTAGGCTTGTTATGTCCTCCCTCTTACTAAGATGGGGTAAATTAGTATAACTGGGGACTGTGGGAACAGATTCAGATCACAAGGTTGCATGGGTTACCAAATAGGATATTAGTAACAATGTTAATGAAGCATATTAGTAACAATGTTAATGAAGCAATGTGCAATTGAATATCGGACCTAATTAAATGTATTGTGACATGTCTTTTGTAGATATGAGTTAAATGAACAAGTCCTGAAGAAGGTGCGAGAGTATTTGAGGCACCGAAATGCCGCGTCGACAGTTTGTTCCTCATGTTTAATAAATATGATGTATATATAGATTGATGTATTTGTGCCTTACGGCATTTTTTATAAAAAAAATCAGAGTTTGTTTTAATTGAGCTGGCTTACAGCAAAGACGTATATGCATAAAATTGTTTTCAATGTAATTATGTGTCATTACAGCTTTTAAAATATTTTAATAAATGAAACTTTTAATACTTTGTGGTTGCAATATTTTCATGCTAATATTTGGTCCGATACATATTAAGGTGTAAATTTGGTAACCTACGCAATACTTTAGTCCCCTCCACAAATATAAATGCCCTCAAGGGAATTTAGCAATACTTAGCAATTATCATACTCAGGAGAAGGAGTTTTTTGTTTGTATTACATTGTTGACCCAATCCTTTTCCTGTTAAAAGGGTAGCTCCCTCGCTTATATTGATAGAGTGAGGGACCACATCTTGGTCACCAACTGGACACCCCTCGCGAGATGTCAAACCACTGCGTGATGATTTCTCAGCATGACAGGACCCTCAGTGTCAGCGAAGTACCTCCTCTCCTAATCGATTGGGATGCTTATCTTTTGTATTAGAAAGCACCCTTGTGGTGTATGCATAGATTAGTGAGGTTATCGATATGTAGATAGCCCAGTCAACCTCGGATGAAGATAGTGATGACATTCGTACGTAATGTGAAACGAGTCCTTGTACATGATGCTCAGGGCATGTGATTAACATTGCGCAAAGCTAGATGTAAAAACAAGTTTCCTTTCAGACAAACTAATCAAACGTTGTGCGTGCAAATGCGAGAAATAATCTGCTTCGCTACATGAGCCCAGCTCAGGAATATAACACCACATTATAAATGTACACACTTTTATAGGGTTTTAGATAATAGGTTCATATATTCACTGCATTAGTATATGGTTCACTGGCTCCTAACCAATGTGAATCAAGAAAAGAGAAACATTCGAGAAAGAATACAGATTATTTTCTCACTAGTCTACTACATTTGTTTCTATGCTCACATCATCTGGTAAACGGGACACAAATGTTACTTAGTATGTTATTCAGTTTGGGACAGATAAACTCTGCCTTGAGAGAAATACATTTTGCTTGCAACATTCAGTAAATTCCTTGCCTTGCTCCATGGAGCCTAGAAATTATTTTTTAATGCGAGGAATGAAACAGCACATTTATTCAGGTTATGGAGCACGTCGTCATGCTGAAGATGGATGACAGCGACTACTTTACTTGCTGATTCACTTACTCCATGATTTCTGAGGTTCCCTGCTTTTAAAGCTCTACAAATGGCATATATGCTTCCTTTTTGAGATAGAACGCTACCCTGCAAGTGGTCACCTTTCTGGAGAACAGCATCTTTTGGCAAGGCCCTTCTTTTGTAGCCTGTGTCGCGAGAGGGTTTCCAAATCTGGTTTACAAATTGTGAGACAATCTTCATTTCCTTAGTATTCCCATTCTCCTGTCGTTTCAGAAAGCACTGAAAATATTCCTCTTCTTGAGATCTTCTGCGTAAAGTAGAGCATGCCAGCTTCCTTGCTCTCTTGGTAAGCACCGAGAGGCATACTGAAGTGATCGAGCTCGCTCTAAAGTCGGATTGCATCTACCACAATACTCTGCATGTCGGAGCAACTTGTATCGCCTGTACTCTCCATAATGAAAAGTTTTCTATATTTGGACACTCCAACTCATGAAACAAGTGCTTCCTTAATCCTTAATTTGCGCCCCCTAGAATATGAAACTCCCTCCAGTTAGACTTATGCCTTGCCCTGGACCTCTAAAGTTCAGAAAGTAATCAAAAAGGAAAGGGCGGGCCCGCTCGGCCCCCTCGCACGTATGGCTGGGCCCGGCTTTTTGGTGCCGCGTCCTGATGACGCGGCCGGGGGCGCCTCACCACAGATCGGTGGAGGCTCACCGTTGACCCGGAAGCAGTAAAGTGCTTCCGGGTCAGGGGGAGGCGGGTCAGCGTGAGCTGGTCAGCCCCCAATTTTGCGATGGGATAAAAGGCCTGGAGAGCACGGGAGGCCCTCTCCTGTCCCCACGGTCGCTATGTGCCCCTCAGCGAGGGGCTGAATAATTTGTTTTCCTTTATTTTACAGGTCTGCGCTTCGTGAGTTGAGGACTAGGAGCGGCCCAGATCGACGGCACCCTCGCGGTGGTGGACGTTTTTCCCCGTTGGACTGGGGGTACTCGGTAACAGACACGCGCTCGGCTGGCGGCGGAAATCATAGTATGACATCAGGAGCTGGTGGGGGAGAGGCCCGCGCTGAGGCTTGAGGCTGTAATAGCGGGGGCAAGTGCGGTGGGGCGTGGATACGTATTAGCGGTAATCGGATAGTTGGCCCAGCGTGCGCTGTTTGTTGTGGTGCGGGGAGCTGAGTCATACACAATTCGAAGGATTTTAGATGAACGCCCAGTATAAGGCGCTCGTTTTTTGTGCGACGCCCAGTATAAAGCGCTCGTTTGTGTGTGGGGGAGACTGGAGCTAAAAACATCCCGTTTTTCACTGGTTTTAGGGGGCGCATAGCTTTTGTGACAATAGTAAAGGCTTCAGCACTCAGAGAAGGGTGTTAGTACACGGAAGGGAGACCAGTTTTAACGCTCCCTGTTAGTTTGATCTGCACAGAGCTAGGGGATAACATTCTACGCTCCGCTAAGGTTTATTGCAATACTTTAATTCTCAGGGCGCTAGTGGAATAGGACAGGGCAAGTGAATGGTATTTTAATATTGCACTGGCCTTGTAACAGTGTGCAGGACAAAGGCGTAGGGTTCGCAACTACAAGGTCCACTGTCTCGAGGAGCCATTACTGTGTTGTAACTTTCCTTTCATCGTAGGCCTGCATTCGGGGGGGCACTGCGGACGGAGCTGCCAGAGAAGGACACGGGCGACATCGTGATCCAAGGACTCGGGCAGGCCTGCATTTCACTGCTTCTGTTGGGCCGTTGGGCAAGTGCGCTCACCCAAGCACCCAGGCTAGCTGGTGTGTTGCGGTCACAGTTGCGTGGTGCTTACGGCCAGCTGGAGAGCCTCCTACTTTGATACAGGTACAAGGCACATCATGCCCATAGGTGTGACAGTGGTTTTCGGTGTAGGTTGTTTGCCAATCACAAAAGAAAAAAGGTCTAGTGAGCGCAACGCTAAGCGCTCCCGCATGGAGCTCATGTTTCAGGGCATGATGCGCAGAATGTCAGCTATGGACAGGAAATTGGGGAAAGTGGATCAGTTGGGGAGGAACGTGGCGGAGATAAATCAGAGGTTAGATAGCCAAGCAGGGCCATCAGGGAGACCCAAGCGGGTAATAGTGCCTCCTCAACCCAGGGGGGGAACTTGATGCGGTGCCCAAAAGGGTCAGAGCCAAGAGGAGTTATGGTCGGGCCCCCAAGCCACCGGTGGTAGGGGGGTCACCTGTGACAGTCCCCGACAGAGTGCCCACACCTCCTACAGCGCCCATACTTACTCCGCCAACCCCGACAAGTGTGCCTGTGGCAACGGCTCCGGCCACACCACTGACACCCCCTAACTTGGCGCCACTAGCGGTGATTATAGGGGTACCAGTGGGGAACCCAGTTGGGCAGGTGCACCATGAGCTGGCGGCACAGATAGCGGGAGTACTCCCCTGGCAGGGAATTGGGGGATATTATCCTCCTCGGGGGATCCCTCTGCAGAAGCACAAAAAATAGTCTAAAAAATCTTGGTTGCCAGAAGTGGCGGTGGGGTGCCAAACGTACCGATTTCTCCTCAAATAGGTGCGGGCAGCGATACAGGGAAAGACTAGAGTGTTGAACCAACGCGAGTTGCAGAAAATGGTAAGGAGGTTGCTTTGCCGGTGCTAGGGGAAAAGACAATACCCTCCAGGAGGGAAAGCCTAGCCCAACATGTTTCACAAGGGGTGAAGGAGTTGATTTGGGTGGAAAAATATGTGAATATATTTTCATTGCTGGTTAATAACAGGGAAATGGAGTATGCCAAGTCATAGAAGGAATGGATGTTGCCTAGCGAATGGCAGGCACAATTGACTAAGTTCCGGGTGGAGGAGACACTAATTAATTGGGTTAGGTCCTTTTCTGTATTTATGGCAATCACGGCTGAACGTTCCCCAAACTTGCAGGCAGAAATGGCTTGTCACCAGAGTAGAATTACAATGTTCAGTGACAAGCATGGAGGAGATGGCTGGAAGGAGTATGACATAGCTTTCAGGAAAGCTAAAAAGAGTTTGACCACTCATTATCCTGGGATTATTTTGATTCTATTTCTTGGTATGGCCAGTTCTCAGGCGGGCAGACAGTGGGTGCAGGCACAAGCTGGGGCAAAGTTTATCCCCCAAACCCCAGCAGCCCTTTAGGCCAGCGCAGGGGGGGTGAAGCGGGTGGGAGGGCAAGAGGTGGTGGGGATCGAAAAGGCGTGTGTTGGGATTTTAACAGACGTACATGCACCAGGGCAGCGGGCACTTGTAAGTTCAAACACGCATGTTACATATGTGGCCACTGTTCCCACCCAGAAACAGCATGCCGCTCAAAAGGTAACACCTCTGGAAACAGGGGAAGAAGGAAACAGGAAGAGCGGGGTAGGCTTGAGGGTACCTCACTCACCCATTGACGTGCTGGCTATGATTCCTTGGCTGAACAGGTACCCAGACCATGCCGCGGCAAGACTGCTGCAAGAAGGTTTCTCTCATGGCTTCCAGATCCCAGCGGTGGGATATACCGGGACGCCCAACTGTAGGAACCAATTATCAGTGAGGCACAACCCAGTTGTGGTGTCTACAAAAATTGAGAAGGAGCTGCGCTTAGGTAGGATAGCGGGCCCCTTTCATGAGATGCCGGTACCTAATTTTGTTTGCTCACCCCTCGGGGTGGTCCCAAAGAAAGAGAAGGGCGAGTACAGACACATCCACAACCTCTCAGCACCTAGGGGCACATCATTGAATGACACTATTGACGAAGGCATTTGTAGTGTGAAGTATGCGTCTTTTGACCAGGCAGTGGATATGTTGAGATCACTTGGCCCTGGAGCATTGATGGCTAAATCAGACATCAAATCCACTTTTCGGCTGCTGCCAGTACACCCCCTAGATCAACACTTGCTAGGTTTTTCCTTTCAAGGCAAATTCTATATGGATATGTGCATGCCCATGGGTTGCTCGGTTTCATGTGCGTACTTTGAGACATTCAGTTCTTTCCTGGAATGGGTTCGGAGGGACACAACGGGGCACCATCAGGTCATGCACTATCTGGATGACTTTCTTTTTCGGGGTGCAGCGGGCTCACAGGAGTGTGCATGGGCAATGCTGAAATTTTGCGTGCTCATGCAGGCTTTTGGGGTCGCACTGGCACCTGGAAAAACAGTGGGGCCAGCAACATGCTTGGAATTTTTAGGTATTGAACTGGACTCAGTAGAGGGTTGCTTCAGGTTGCCCAAGGAAAAGATCACTAGATTTAGAGCAGCCCTTCAACAAGGTTTGGCTAAAGAGAAAGTGACGCTACAGCAGCTGCAGCAGGTAGTAGGGCAGTTGAATTTTGCACTGAGGGTGATACCTATGGCACGCCCTTTTTCCCGCTCAATCGCGAAGGCCATGAAGGGCCTGCGAGAAAAGCACCATCGCACTAGACTGTCAGTCGAGGTTCGCCAGGACATGCGGATATGGATGGCATTCCTGGAGGATTTCAACGGTGGAGAAGTGTGGGGCAGCCCCCCCCACTTCCTCGGCAGAGTTAGGTCTTTGGACCGACGCTGCAGGCAGTGTGGGGTTTGGTGCCATACTTGGAAACAAGTGGGTGGCGCAACGGTGGCCGGCTTGGTGGGAAGAGTGTGGCTTGACAGCAAACATCAGATTTTTGGAACGGTTTCCGATATGGGTTGCATTAAGTGTCTCGCCTGGCAACCTGTGCAATCAATCTGTGATCTTCTGGTCAGACAACATGACTGTGGTTGAATGTATCAATCAACAGGCAGCCCGGTGTAAGTTTATACTCCGCCTCATGAAGGAGATTGGGTTGAGATGCTTGAAATTGAATGTACAGTTTAGGGCCAATCACGTCCCTGGGGTTTTGAATAATGCAGTGGACGCACTCTCTCGCTTTAAGATGCAGGTATTCAGGGAACATCTACCATCTGCAGAGGCTACACCGGCACACTTCCCAACAACACTTTGGCAAATTGTTGCCCCCAATTACAGGACCTCGTGGCAGCCAGCTTAGCGCCCAGGACGGCATACGAAGGGGCGTTTATGTCTTATTGTTGTTTTTTGGGGCAGGACTGGGAGGATAAATGGGATCAAGAGGGGAATTTTACCTGGTACATGGACTCTTTGCACAAAGAGGGGCGCTCAGCGGCGGCGACAGCTAGGAGACACAAGGCGGCCATCTCTTTCTTTGCACAGCTAAAGGGTGCCAGAGATCCCACAAACAACTTCATAGTGCGGAAGGCATTGAGGGGGTGGCGGCGCCTACAAGCGAGCACCGCTGACTGCAGACAACCAATAGGTTTGGAGCGGCTGGCAACATTATTGGATGCCTTGTCTGACACCTGTAGCTCCCCAGGGGAGGTACTCATATTCAAAGCCGCGTTTTCGTTGGCCTTTTATGGGGCACTACGGGTAAGCGAACTGGTGGCTAACAACAAATTGGACACGCTAGGTGGTCTCCGGTTCAACAACACAAAGATAAGGGGCGAGACAATGTGTGTAACCATACTGAAATCAAAAACTAATCAGGAGGCCCGGGGGTATAGCCTGGTACTACACCGGGCACAGACTAATCCTTGCTCCTCGGTGTCTCATGTAGAGGCATTCATCAGGCAACGAGCAAGCGTGGCAGTAGGAACATTGTTGATTCACGCAGACCGTACCCCATTGACCAGGTTTCAGTTCAAAAGAGTTCTGGCAATGGCAATCAGCAAGGCGGGTTTAAATCCCAAGGATTTTGGCACACACTCATTCAGAACAGGCGCAGCCACTGAAGCAACAGTCAGAGGGTTGCATGCCAACAGTTTGATGAGGATTGGGAGATGGTCCTCCAACTGCTATAAACGTTACGTGCTGCTGCACATGTTGTAGGGTACAACTAAATCACCCTGACACCTGCCTTGTTGTTCGGTTTATGTTTCAGTTTCTTGAGCCTGTGACGCAGGGCGGAAACTGATAACGGGTCATCAACAGCATCCTTCATCAGCACGGCGACCGCAAGAAGACAGAAAGAGGACACATGTAGTATGGGTTGTTGGTCATTCATATGTTAAACGTGCTAAACCAGTTTTCCTTTCAGGCGAATGTAGATGAAGGGCGGAGCAGAGGGGTTTCAAGGTTTCCTTTCATGGTAGGGGGGGGGGCTCTGCCTTAATCAGCTTAGGGGGATTCTTTTCAGAATTACTTGACAAACACACCCCGCTCTCCTCAGTGGTTATCTTACACCTGGGTGGAAACGATTTGGTAAAACAGGGCAGGAGGGTCTTGTTGGAAGAGATTATCTCAGTAGCAGGTTGCCTGGTGAAGTTGTGCCCGGGTGCACCATAGTATGGTCTCAGTTGATACCTAGGCTGCAGTGGCAGGTGGGCGGGTGGGGGACTGTTAGGGCTTTGAATCACTCGGTAAAGAGGATCAACAAAAAGATAGAGAAATTGTTCCGAACACCTCAATTGCAGAGTATTCCACATGGGTGCATCTGGGGGGAACAATTTTACTTGCAGGATGGGTTCCACTTGACTGAGGCAGGCAATGAGTTACTAACAAAGAATATTTTAGAATGGTTAGAGGGTTTCGCAAGGTAAGTATGACCTTTCTGAGTAGGACTTTCTTGGGGGGGCAAGATTGTCGGTCAACTATGCTGGCCTGTGGCGGTAAGGTCATGATCGGTGAGCAGCAATTTAAGGTCCTTAGGGGGCGTCACCATTCTCGAATGGGGTTGCCCAGGGGTAGGGGCCAATGGTCTTTCCTAGTACTTCAGGGGCAGGATATCCGCTTGGTTGGAACAGTGCGGGGGAGGGAGTCACGCTTTCCTTGGGTTGTTAGCCACCCTGCACGTACACTGACGTCAAACGGCACAGAGTGAAAGGGCCCTTCTTTTGGTTTAATGGAGTTCACAGAGCGTACGGGGTAACCAGGAGAGGGACGTACTCTCCCGGTAACCGGGTCCTGTTGCGCATGCGCACTCAGACATGAGGGCGTAGCTGGATAATAAGGATCAGACACCGGTTAGCGACCTTGCCGTAGGCCCAAAAATGTTATGATGCAAAATTCATACGTAGGATGTTCGATTAGGTTAGGAAACACGCTGTATTAGACATTTGTTAAGGTTAGCCCTTTCATACCAGTCTACATTGCTGTAAATCTAATGTCAGAATTTTGCATATCAATGATTGTGTAAATAATGTTTTATTTCAAATCATTTTAATTTGTTTTCATATTCTAATAAAATATCACGGGGGTCGTGAGACCCCCTGCCTTCCAAAGAAAGCTCCTCGCATGTCTAATTACTGTAAGGATTGATGTGGTGGTGCACAGGACAGGGAGGGGGTGGCCGGTAGTCCCAGACCATACAGCTGTGTTGATGTAGTACCATACTCAAGAGAACTTCGCTATCCTAATATTCTATTATTTAAAGGACTGTATTTTTTTCTCCTAAAAACAAGGGTGCCTACTTAAATGCACAATGTTTACTGCATCTACTCACCTCTGCATATCAATCATTTCAGCTTGTAAGGCCTACATTACCCAGACATCAGTGACTTGGAATGTAATGTAACAGTAGAAGCTGCTACTGGGCAGTAGTGGTGTGACGGGAAGGGGGGGGCTAAAAAAAGAAAAGAAATCGAAGAAAAAATAACTTACCTGCTGAACTCTGTCCGCTTCGGTCGATGCAGGATACAGGAAGTGCACAGGCTCCCAGACTCCCCTAGCCAATCACAACACTGCGGTCACCAGCATGACGCAGCGTTATGATTGCACTCAGGCAGGGAGTGGGAGGCTGTGCATGTTCTCCACCCGGACTGTGCAATACAGCCGGGTGGAGAAAAGCCAAGGACGAATGACTGTTTGGTTGGCCCAAGACAGCCAGCCAGCCAAACATTCATGCTCACTTAGAAAGTGACCACCACTCCGCCCCCTGCTCTGTGGGCAGCCCAGCCTTGTCCAGTCTCTCCAGAGCCAGTAGTGAAAAATAAATAACATGGTGTTCTTTTATTTTTACTGTGGGGTGGTGCTCCTCCGCCTTAGCTGTAATATAGGCACTTTCACCTGAACCCCAACGCGTTTGTATGGTCACCTCAATATGCATGATAGAGTCATTTCAGATTAAATGTATAGTGCCTGTATTATGCCATACTAAGTGCTTTGACTCAGTTGTCAATGCTCCTTTGCAACAGAATGACTACAGAGGCAGACTTGATGACCAGTGACAGGGGTAGCATTTCATTTCTGGACATAGTCCAAATTTTACCACAGCCCTACTCAAGGAACTCCAGTTTTAAAAAAAAAAACAGGAAAGCATGAAAGACAAGTGCTTAAACACAGTGATACCAACCAATGACACCAACCACTGACTTGACTGTAGATTTGATGGGCTAGTCGTGGACACCATGTTGGCATATTAAATAAAACAATGAGAAATACACTTGACATGGAAACATTTGCTAGAACACCAATAGTGGTCATCCCTCTGTAGGATGGATGGTAAATGCCTACCTTTCGTGAAGCCTGCTCTCAGACTCCTTCAGTTTTGTCTTCAGATGCCGTATCGCCACCTCTTTCTGCTGCAGTGGTGTCAAATACTGCTCGGGGTTGGGTGGTTTAATGCCGTGGTTGTCGCCGCACGAGTTGTACCTGGCGGTGCGTCTGTAATGAGAAAACATCAGATGGCTAGACTTCTTAGAAAGATGCATTCATTTACTGTTGAGCGATGCATACTCTGAGACGCGTGACAGGTCAAGATCAGACTAATCTAACCAATGAGAGCGACCAATTTCCACACTCGACGGTATATTGCAAGCATTTTGGCACGTGAACCAAGGCCAAAGTTAAGCCTCCGTCTACACACCGCATCCAACAGCAATTTGTATTCTAAATCATTAATACGTGCAAGCTCCCTGCATGCAAGGCATGATATGTGAATAGTACCCAGAGTTGCTGAACCTGAAACCAGAGACCGGAGGACGATTGCTCCCGTCCAAACGGCTGAGAGTAGTTTGTGGTGGTGTTTCACACGTTTCTGTTTAGCAGAAAGTGGTGCTGGCACTTGAGGCCCATTCAGCAATACACTGCTCACGCGCCAGTGTTTTTTTTATTTACAAATCCGCAGCCGGTGAATGAGCCTGGACTGCTGTAGGTGCACCGGCTCAATCCAGGACCATAAATCTAATTTGCTAAACCAGGTCCTGGATTTTTTTTATCCCAGTTTTGACACTTGACCTAAAATGCGGTCTATCGGAACAAACGTCTTTAATGGACTGCATCAGACTGTTAGAAAGTCAGCCTTTTGCTCTGTTCATCCCAATGTTTTGCTGAATGACACTAGTGGTACCTAACTCTGGATGTACCCTGGGCTCTGCTAAGCAGGCCCAGTGCAATATTTAAAAAGATGCATGAAATAGAGCACACTTACAGACCTTAAAAGTCCCCAGTAAATAATAGGGCCAGGGGGTGCAATCTACCTAGAAGTCCCTAGTATGTAAGAGCATGGAGGTTTAGAGGCCCAGTAAGATTCCCTACACTAGCTTGTGTGTGCTGCTGCGTGCTGGATATCATTGTAAAGGCAGCCTGGGTTTGCAGACTGTCTTTAAAAGTAAATTGGGTGCAAACTCTACTTTTGTGGTATGGGCAAAAGGAATTATTTACCTTATTTTTACATATTTGGTACCCCCCCCCCCAGGTGTACCAGGGTGGGGGGGGGGGGGGGGCATGTGACCTGATAAATTGTTTTATATGCCCTGATGAAGAAACGGCACATTTCATTGTCACCCCATTGTGGATACTTCGCTCCATAGGCTAACATTGCAATATTTTATTTAGGTAGAACCATTGCTAGGAAAGGAGTTCTATATTAACCCCTTCGATGCTTGTGAAGGAACCATTCCGTCATGCCTCACGGTTGAGCTGTGCGGATGACGGAATGGTTCCGTCACCCAATTATGGAATGTCCAGCACTCGGGGGGAATCTGTGCCGCACGCAAGGTGTTAAAGGACTCAAAAGATTGGTGTTGATAAATGCACCAATTTGCCACTGTTGAATTTATCCTAACTAATACAGAAGAGAAGTTATAGATCTTTCGGTTAGCCAAAATCTAGCCTTCTGGTGGTCTCTGCTAATTGGTCAGTCTTAACAGGCTTAGCCACTCTGCTTTGATTTGGTGATAAGTGACCTGGCACTAATGGCTAGAGCTCTGCAGCTGTGGAGGTTACGTCCTAGAGAGGGGGCTGGGTAAATCAAACTGAGGTCAAAGAGAGCAGATCAGTAAGGAATGCCATACATACCTACCCCCACATCCTCTGCCCCAGCCCAATGGCAGACTTAAGACAGGAGTTTACAGAAGTCATGGGGAGGAGATCTAATGGAAATGAGCCACACCGTGGGTTGGTTTAGCCAGCTCTTACTCCTCTGAAGAGAAATCATTCAGGTTTGATTTTGGAAGTACAGTGCTTTGTGGGGCACCCAGCATTCCATTGGACATAGGTGACCGATGCTTGTCGCATCAGAACACTGAATAAGTTTGAGAGCTGCATAGTTTCTCAGAGCTGCTGCCTGAAACTACAAGGAAAAGAAGGACTGCCCTGCTGGAATCTGGATTTGCACCCAAAGACCAGCACTCTGAATGACTGCACCTACAGCACAATCTCGTACTACAGCTCTGGGGACTGTGCCTTTCTTCAAGAAGGATTAAGGAGTGGACTCTCTGTCTGCTAGAGATTAACATAGCCCACCTGCATCATCTCCAAGAGTACCCATCCAGTGGATTATTAAGGATTTGGCCAGATGCACTGTGGGAATTGCAGCCCAGACATCTCAGACCATCTAGGAGATTCCAGTCTTTTGGATTGGTGATCTGGACACTTTTGAACCTACAAGGAGAACTTTAGGAAGAACCACCGGACGTTTGGAGAAATTATGTGAAAAATCTCCATGAGATGACCGACCGAATGTCCAAAGTCAAGCAGACTACCTTCAGCCGCGATCCGGCCAGGATTTCTGGTTCGTCCCGCTAAAAGCTCCGGATCTCCAGATCACCAGGATTTGACCTGGGCCTAGCAGAAAGTTGAGCCGGAGAACCCTCTAAGAATCCAGCATGCTGGAGAATTGAGCGACGTCGGAAAAAAAAGCTCCAGAAAAGTTTAAGCGTGAAGGTAACTTTGTCCCTGTCAAACGCGACCAAATTTCCCAGAGTGACGATATATGTGTTTAAGCAACATAAAGTGGGTAATCTTTAAAAATTCATAACTCTGGTTCCCTACACTGGATTTTTGTCTTTTTGGTGTCTGTTCATAAAAATATTTCCTATTTTTAGGTCAACTTAAAAATTGCATGGCAGTCTGCAAGATATGCTGTATTCAGTATAAGGGCTTTAAACACGCCCGCCACATTTGGTTGGTTATTTGGCCTGCCTTTCAAAATTCCTTTGCTCTGGTTAGTCAGTAGTGTACATCTGTCCCGCCCTTGAGTGCCTCGTTCTCTCCAAGAGGACTTCACTGATTGTTCCTCTTTGCCCGACATCTGCTGCCTCCTGGCTCCCACCTCCTCCTGGCATTGCTTTTGTCCTTCCTGCGCTGCCGCTTCTTGTTCCTTTTTGTTGGCCATCCCTGCCCATCTGTTGCTTCCTCTCTAGCATCCCCGCCCGTCATTGCAGTGCACCGTTGAGATTGTTTTTTTTTAATGAAATAGCAGCCACAGTAAATGACTCTGTTCCTTTCCTGAAAAAAAAACCACCAAACCCCAAGGGCAGCAAGGAATTTACATGTATGACTGTACAAGTCCGTTATAATTGGGTTTTCTCTGACAGAATGAGACTGCCCACAAGGAAATCAGTAGACCATCTAAGTCCTCTAGACAGTGCTGTTAGCTGCCTCCCCAGTCCCAGTGGTACTTCTCATTCAATGTCCTTTAGGCAGTGCTGCTAGTTGCTACTCTGGTCTAGTCTGTAATTCCTCATTCTAAGTCTTCTAGACAGTGCTGCTAGCTGCTTCTTTAGGCCCGTTGGTAATTCCCTCATTTTAAGTCCTATAGGCAGTGCTGCAGCTGTGTGTGTGTGCTCACAGTGGTAATTCCTCATTGCTAGTCCTCTAGGCTGTGCTGCTAGCTGCTACTCTGGTCCCACCAGTAATTCCTCACTGTATATCCACTAGGCAGTGCCGCTAGCTGCTACTCTGGTCCCAAGGGTACATTTTCATTGCAAGTATTCCAAACAGTGCTGCAAGCTGCTACTCTTGTCCCGCTGGTAATTCCCACTTAGAAGAGCGGCGAGTCAGGCTGCTGGAAACTTACTTGCGCTAGCCTCCTCCCTGTGTATGGTCGCTGTACTTGCGCTATGGTGTGAATTGCTACACTTGTGCTTATTTTTAAAACTGTTTTTAATCCACTTACTCACTGCTTCCTTTGTTCTTGACCCCGGTCCGCCGCGGTTGTGTGCCAATCGAGCGGAGGGTCATTTTAGAGCAACACGCCCTATATCACTTCCTGCTTGCCATGTTGACGACGCAGGTCAGCGCGCTAGCTGTTCCCTTCCCTGGCCTATTTAGAATGGTGACGTGGCGGAAGCGCAGCGGACGAGCGCAGCGGGCCCGCCGACTTCGCGCCGAAGTCGCGCCAAAGTCAAGCCTGTCTGCACCCGTCCTCAGCCGGCCGCGTCCAGCGGCCGTCCACTATGCCCACCGCACCAACTATTCGTCCAGGGACCTCCTCTCCCTTCAACGCCCTGGCCCTCTCGATCCCTGTGCCATCGGCGCCGCTCGAGACTGTGGCATCTTGAAACCTCGCGGCTCCCACTCAGGTACATTTGATGTATGCACCCCTATTACTTGCAATGATTCTCCCATCACGCCACTTGCTGTTGGGTCGTCAGCACCTCACTCCATGTCAATAGTCTACCTCAACACCCGCTCGCTGGCTAAACACCAGCTTGAAATATTTCAGTTGCTGGACAAAAGTAATAGACATTCTTCTCCTTTCGGAGACTTGGCTAACTGATGACTCCACCCCCGACATTCTCGCCGCGGTCCCTACGGGCTATTACATCTTACAGTCCAATCGGGCAGCGGGCAGAGCCTGGGGGGGGGGGGTAGCTGCTATCATTCGTTCCCAATATAATTTTACCACCTTAGAAACTACCACTGTCCCCAAAATTGACACTTACTCTGAAATTTATTTCTCCAAAATTCTCTTTCATTTGTGTTCTTGTCTATCGACCCCCCGACAATATGCCTCTCTTCTCTCAATTTGGCGACCTTATTTCCCGGCTAGTTATTAACTCCGCCAAAATCCTCATCATTGGCGATTTTAATTACTGGCCGCTAGACCCCTGCAAAACTAGTCTTTCTAAAGAATTTACGGATCTCCTACTTGGCCTGAACTGTAAACAGCATATTTCAGTGGCTACTCATAATAAAGGTCACATTCTCGACCAAGTGTGGATGACCAATCTTGACATCTCTCCTCCCTTAGTATATCCCTGCATTTGGTCGGATCACTTTTTCATTTCTTTCTCACAGAAACTCACTTTGCCCTACCGCCCCTCACCCACCTCCAACTTTACTGTGCAGAATTGGAAGAGAGCTGTCATCTCAGATTTCCACTCTATTCTACTCACTACAGCCCCCAGCGACATGACAATGACATGAAATCTGCCCAGACCGATGTCCTTGACCAGTGGCTGAAACATGCAAGCGATGTGGTGGCCCCGCTGAGAACTATTAAAACCAAACGTCCTCATGACGCTCAGTGGTGGTTCACAGCTCAATTAAAACTGGACAAACTGGCCCTTAGACAGGCTGCGCGCCGTTGGAGGCGTAATTATGATCCACTGTTAAAAAGTGCATATGTTGATTTATTAAAACTGTATAAAAAATCCATCCTATTGGCCAAAACTTTCTACTTCTCTCAGAAAATCCTTAGTTCTGCCTCTAAAACTAAGGATATTTTTTCAATCGTAGAGGAACTCTCCCTGCCTGACCGTGTTACTGTTCAACCCCTACCCTCACAAGTCCTTTGCGATTCCCTTAATTCTTTTTTCACTAATAAAATTATCTCCATCAAAAACAATATCCCTCCCCCTTCTTCATCCACCGCCTGCTCTTTACCCCCCATGAATCCTCGTTGTTTTAACGAGTTTTCTCCCATTTCCCAGACAGAGTTCATCTCTTTGTTAAATGCGGTCAGCTCAGGTTCCCCCAACGACTGTTGTCCCCCTCAAATCATGAAAGCCGCCTTTTTGGCATGTCCCGGTCCCCCGTTGGCACTTCTCAACAACTCGCTTGCCACAGGCTCTGTCCCTGATGCTTTCAAATGGGCGGTTGTTGTCCCCATACTTAAAAAGCATGGTGCCGATCCTTCTGTCCTGAGCAATTATCGGCCGACCTCCCTTCTCCCCTATCTGGGGAAGATTCTGGAGACTTATGTCACCCGCTGCCTCAGCGCATTCATTGAAGGGTCTTCCTTTTTAGATGATCAGCAAGCCGGTTTCAGACCGGCCCACTCCACTGAAGCGGTCATCGTGGCTGTAATGGACGTGCTGAGGCAGGGTGCCGATAAGAACTTGGCCCAAGCCCTTGTTCTATTAGATCTGTCGGCTGCTTTTGACACGGTCGATCATGCCATCTTGATCGACCGTGTCAAGAACGCGGGCATACAGGGCACCACTCTAACATGGATCGGCTCCTTCCTGCACCAGCGCTCCCAGTCAGTTCATCTGTCCACCTTTTCTGCCCCTTATTCCTCACTTTCCTGTGGTGTCCCTCAAGGTTCTGCTCTTTCACCCCTTTTATTTAATCTCTACATGCAACCCCTTATAGCTTCTCTCCGTCAAACCCCGGTCACTATCATCAACTATGCAGATGATTCACAGCTTATTTTTCCTATTGATCCCTCCCCTTCCTCCTGTGTTAATTTCCAATCCACCATGCTTGCCATCTGAGTGGATGCATTTTAGCCAGCTGAAGCTCAATCCCAGCAAGCCTGAGCTGGTGTTGACAGGAGGGGTCGGCCAATCCTTGGAGCTCTAGCTTTTGGTCCCCTTCCCTTGGTCCCCCACCCTGTCCTGTCAATTCGGTGAAGAGCCTTGGTGTAATCATATCTAGTGATTTATCTATGAGGCCTCAAATTAATGCGGTCACCTCTTCCTGCTTTTTCCATCTGCGCAGGATATGCAAAATTCGTAGGTTTCTTACTACTGAGGCTCTCACACTTGTCATCTTGGCCCTTGTCACTTCCCGTATTGACTATGCCAACTCTTTGTACGCTGGGATTCCTGCCTACCATCTCCATTGGCTTCAGCTGGTACAAAATCAGGCGGCCAGACTGGTCTTCCAACATCCTAAGCACTAACACGTCTCGCCCCTGTTGAGGAGATTACACTGGCTCCCAGTTGCCTCTCGATGCACTTTTAAATTGGGTTAAACTGTCTTTAAAGCACTTCTTGCTCTTGCCCCAGATTTCACTTCCCTCAGCCTCAAACGTTATATTCCCTCTAGAAATCTACGGTCCTCTGCACTTAATCTCCTCACTGTCCCCAGGTATAAACGTAAAAAGCACGGAGGCTCGTTTTTCTTTTCTTGCCCCTGCACTGTGGAATTCCCTTCCAACTACAATGCGCGCCTGTCCTAATTATACCAGTTTTTGTAAACTACTAAAAACGCATCTCTTCCAGCTAGCCTATGAGTAACCCTGCTGTTTGACCCCTCTGCTTTTGTCTACGAGTGCCATGAAACCATTTGGTGACCGTGCGCGGAAAAAAAACTTTTAACATAACATCAAGTCCTCTAGGCAGTGCTACTAGCCACTTCTCTGATCCATTCGGTAATTCCCACATTTTAAGTCTTCTAGGCAGTGCTGCAACTGTCTCTGTTCCCAGTGATAATTCCCCATTTTTAGTCCTTTAGACAGTGCTGCTAGCTGCTTCTCTGGTCTCATCAGTAAGTCCCCCATTCTAAGTCCTCTAGGCAGTGCTGCTGCTGTGTCATTTCAGAGTGTTAATTCCCCCATTCTTAGACCGCTAGACAGTGCTGCAGCGGCTTCTCCGTTTATAAATCCACTATTCTTCGAACTAAAACACATAGGTAAAAGACTGACATTTACAACATTAATAGGTCTAACTCTAAAAAACTAGAGACCTGTTGAATTGCAAATGCTTGTTCTAAATTGGTGTAGGATTGTTATTTTGTGTTGCGTTTTACTTATGTGATGTATTTGTGTTTTAAATGCTTTACACTCCTGTCTCTTATGTTAGGCCTGACTGTTAGTGGTCAGCTACCAAGGGTTGAGCAAGGGGCTAATGTACTGAGACCTTTACTGGACCCTATACAATGCTAGTGGCCTTATTACTATTTGTAGGTGCATACGTACCCATACCAGTAATCAACTTTCCAACACAGACTTTCCAACCTGAAAATAATTTTCCTATGCAGGGGGAGGGGTGTGGAGAGCTTAAATGGGGTGGGGTCTGGAGTGGGGCACGGTCTTTGAGCCCACCACCACCTGGTCAACTACGGAAGGGGCAGAGTTTAGAGGTTGCAACTGCTCGAGCCCACCCTCCCACAAAAACAAATTAAGGCTTTTTCAACTGTTGCACATGTCCTGGGGAGGTTGCAAAACTCCTGATAGATGGGGCTGCTCCAAACACGAGCTGGAAACCTGCTCTCTGCAGGGGTTTCCAGTTCATTTCTTCTCTTCACCAGGAGACCAGCTGAAGAGAGCAGGTAGGACTTCATTATGGCACTGTGTCAGTTGGTAGTATACTCCATTTCAAAATGTAAATGACAGCAACATAAATATGCAAACAAACACTGGACTATGTTCGGTATAGTTCTACCCCAACTACATGCTTCCACTACCATCACCATCTTAACCTATTTTTCTAATTGGTCTGATTTCAACCTCATTTTGTACACACCATGTTGGGACGGAAACGTCCCCTGCATGGTAACGGACATGCTCCCCTGCCGGGAGTGCCAGAGATGCATGAGCATCTGGATACCTTGCACTGATTTTTGTTCATGGGCAAGCATGGACCATGCGTGTGTGCTATGACCTAGTCCGGTCGAAAAGTAATGCAGTCTTGGGGTGCCCCTAGTTCTACTCCCATTGTGGCAGAAGGCTATAGCCCTGACAAGGAGTTAAGTGACACGAGCATGGTGATGTCAGCCTACCAGTTTGGTGTTTAGTAGGAATCAGGAGTGTGAACAGGCCATTTTAGCCCTGGTCACGGGCACGGTGTCCATCAGCCTAGTCATGTAAAGTTCTGTTGCTGTGTACTTAAGTCACCCTTGAACAACATAGTGACTGTGTGTAGCACTGGGCAGCATGTGATAGTTGCGTGTGGTGCTGTGATATTTGTGTGGTTGTGCATGGTACATAACATGGAGCCCAGCGGGTTCCATTTTGGAACATGAGTCTACAAAGGCTAGTAGGAGGAGAGGACTTAACTCCAGACAGGAGATATATAATGTTAATATTCCTAAGGGCTGAGGAGGAAACATGCACTGGAGGAAGGGGAGCAGAACATACGCTGCGTACATCAAGGGTCTCTGATTTCAGGAAGGGTTAATGGTCATTGAGGCCTAGGCTCATTGTAAGGTGAGATAGTGGGTCTGATTAGGATGGCAATTTGGGACCCGGGAATCATGATAGAGGGGATGTTTTACACCTCTGAACCGTCGGAAGTCATATTTCCATGAAGGCCGACACCTAGGTGTGATCCCCAGTTATTCCTGTGTTGTAAGTTAATCAAAACTGGAGCCACTCCAGCTGTGGCAGACTGTCCCTTTGACAGAGGATAGGACACGGTAGATGACAAAAAAGGAGTCAACACTCAACATGAATTCCAAAGAACCAGACACTAAATGAAATCTATGTCTGGATATGGACTATAAAAGTGGGAGCATGAATCCCACAAGCTGTTTATCAGTATAGTCAAGATCACCATGAGTTAGAGCTGCTGTAACCAGGAGTGACGATTAAAGTCCTAGCTGAGGGACTGGCCATAACCCACGAAGCCAACAACACTTGCCCTAATTGTTAGACTGGATGCAGAGAATTCTTCCAGCAATGCTTCTGTGCGCCAGTAGGTTGTGTTATATGCTCTGTGGTGACCCAAAAGTGAGAGAACAAAATCATATATAAGATCCACCCCTGCACATTGATGTCAGATCCTTTGTTCTTTGACGTCCTTTGTTCTTTGACGTGGTCTGGAGCTCTACGCTAAATTTTGTCTGCCTTATGAGGACACAAAAAACTTTTGACAGTGTCTATACAACAATATCCCATAAAAAACAACGGGATTGAAGACATGCGGAGACAGGAGGAAACAGATGTCAGTCTCTGGCCGTGACACATTTTTTTGAAAGATTTGACACAAAAATAATGTTTTTCCTCAGTGAAACCTGAAGCTGGTATTGGCACTTTTAATGTATTGGCCCTCAGAGCTGATGCGCAGCTGTTCATGCCTCTTGATCATTAAAACAGTCTTCCTCATTGTGATTAATCCAGCACTTTGCTTTAGTAAACTACCCGCGCTCTCTATAGAATGCCTGAAACCTCCTTTTTCTGGAGTAGGGCAGCCTTCTTACTGAAGGTCATGACCCCCTTCGACACTGATTCAAAAGGGGGTGGTGATGGACAGAGTATCTGAATTAAGCCGAACACTCCTACCCAGTCAAAAGATCAGGGCTTGATCCATCACCGTTTTTTAGCTCACTGCACCATCCCAGTTCAGAACCTGGCTACATGCAAATTAGTCTGACCCTGGCCCAGTGCATCATGGGAACAGGGCAGACCAAACCACCAAGCCAATTCTTTACTGGAAAGGAAACAAGCTTCCAGGGACCGGTTTCTGGCATTACAGCCGTCTTCAGCCCGGCTTGCTTGAATCCTGATGGTGCAGTGAGCAAGGGACTCACATCTGAGCATACCCTTCCACACTTGTGGTGGCCAAAACGATTCAAAAGGGGGTGGTGATGGACAGAGTATCTGAATTAAGCAGAACACTCCTACCCAGTCAAAAGATCAGGGCTTGATCCATCACCGTTTTTTAGCTCACTGCACCATCCCAGCTCAGAACCTGGCTATATGCAAATGGTGCAGTGAGCTAAAAAACCACCCCCTTTTCTGAATCGTTTTGGCCACTATAGGTGTGGAAGGGTATGCTCAGACATGAGTCCCTTGCTCACTGCACCATCAGGATTCAAGCAAGCCGGGCCGAAGACGGCTGTAATGCCAGAAACTGGTCCCCGGAAGCTTGTTTCCTTTCCAGTAAAGAATTGGCTTGGTAGTTTGGTCTGCCCTGTTCCCATGATGCACTGGGCCAGGGACAGACTAGTTTGCATATAGCCAGGTTCTGAGCTGGGATGGTGCAGTGAGCTAAAAAACGGTGATGATCAAGCCCTGATCTTTTGACTGGGTAGGAGTGTTCTGCTTAATTCAGATACTCTGTCCATCACCACCCCCTTTTCTGAACCCCTTCCACACTGGCCAATCGATTACACCCTGGTGTGGATGATCAGCGCTTTGTGGATTTCACAAGTGCAAAGAAAGGGAAGCCTGTGCTCAAAGAGGGCACAGTTAAGCCGGGAGATCCTCTGTACACCTCCAGAAGAAATGTAATGCACAAAGCAGCCATGAATTGCTCAAAATATAAGCAAAGTCGTTAAAATAATGCATTTTCCCCTTTTGAAATATAAACTTACACCTACTAATAGTAGCCAAAAAAAGAAAAACACAAAACAAAACCCAGCTATCTAGGCCATTCCGGGTTGTAGAGCAAATAGAGTCAGGATAGCAGTGTTAAAGTAAGTACTAGAGATTTTACACAAATTATTCTACTGCTAGCTGTTGGAACTGTAATTCCAAAATGCATGCAGATGTCTGGTTGATCTCCAAAAGGAGGCAATCCTATGAAGGGGGGGCAGGTCTCCGAAAATTAGGACTTTCACTCTTGTCCATACATACATACATACATACATACATACATGCATCAGGCCTGTAGGGCAGTAGCAATCAAACACTTCTTTCTGCACAGCTTTGACGGTGTTCCTCCCAATGACCATTAGCTCTAATTTGAGCATAGCGGTAGCCCTACTACTGCAGAGTGGACACTTGTCTCAAAGTCCACTACCAACCACTGGTACGAACAGGCATCCAATCCACTCTCCAGAAAGTCAAAACATTAGCTGCTGCCTCTGCACAACTGAGGAAGCGTGAAGACCAACTCACCTCAAAGTTGGGCTGGTTTCGCTTCCTTTGTAGGAGCCGGAATTGCTGCTGCTCGCCGATGACGCTCCGTAGCCTTCATTATTGTTGACGGGGCTGACGGGATTCCTTCCCAGCATGGACATAAGATCCTTATCACGTGACACAGGTGGACTGGTTCCTGCCTTGTGAGCTGAACAACTCGCTGTGCCCCTTCCATGACAACTGCGGCTACGAGAGACAAACGAAAACAAGTCATTAACAGCAACTCAATGAACACTAATGCGGTTCCATTCTTGTGTAAAAATGGGTGCATGACAAAGCACTGGAGACATCACGTTCTAAAGCATCAAATAAATGCGTTTTAAAAAAAATATCGCTTCTATAGATAGTGGCTGCAATGTTCAGAAATACAATATTTAGAAAATATACTACAGTCGATGGGAAAAGGGTCTGAAACACTGTACATTTTTATGCTGTTGAATTAAAACGCAAATCTGCTAAATTCCTAGAGGGCAAATGCAATATTTATTTTATTTGTATTCAAGTCCTGGGGCCGCTTTCAAATATGTCAAAGTTTCGTTAATGCAATATTCGAATGGCCTATCGTTTGCAGAGTGAAACAGCCAGCTTTGCTATTTGCTGAGAAGCCGACTCATGCTTCAGAAAGGTTTTTAGGTTTTTTTTCGCTATTTTTTGCTAGTTTTCTTATTTGAAGCTGGTGAAAATTTATCTAATATTCGCAGGAATGTTTCTAGTCGTGCCTGGCATCAACAAGTTTATTCAGCGATCTTTCACATGTCCCTTTCTGTCCAGAGTGCAAACGTTTCAGGGAGCACTGTAAAAGTAAACATTTAGAAAATGTGGCTTAGCAGACTTTTTCCTTAATGGAGGCCATACAAAGAGAACCCTCGAAAGGGCAACTGAAACAAATCAAATTGTCATAAAAATGAAAGTCGTGTTTTTATATCCACCCATGCCGGATTCGGATTTGCAGCCATTTTACCCATATAATGTGACGCTCTTTGAGGGATTATAGACCTACAAATCCCATCACAATGCTGCAGACTAACCACCACCTGGGACTGATCAAGGAGTGATATACGCCACTTGGCACATTAACATTAGCCCATGTCATGTCAGCAAAACAATGCGGACAACAAGAACAAGGGCAATCCGCACACTGATTGTTGTAAGCAATTGTGTATGGCATGCTTTTTTTTCCGATTCATTCAGGTTCTTGAGTGAGGCTACATTTGTTTTGTCAACCACGGTCTGCAATGGATTTGTGAACCTGGCTATCGAAACAACTTCTCAAAAAGGACACAAAGTGGTTCACTTTCATCTAAACATAGTCCTGAGGAAGGACTCATTTATTACACAGGAGACAGAAACATGGACGTGTTTTCACTACCTGCAACCTGTTAAGTTTTAAATGCACCTGGCCTCAATCAATAACTGTGCTGTAAGAACTTTAGGGGGAGGGGAAGGGGGGGCGGTCATTTGAGTGTTGTATGCCAGACAATATAATCCCCTTTAGCCATCCAGGTTTTAACAATTCTTTTTAAATCGAGGTTATTTGTTGTTTTCTTGTCATAATAAAAACATTTATTCACATGTTCGCCTCAGGATATATTTTCTCTCAGGCAATTGAGTGATTATATGACGATAGCAAATAAATGAATACTTTTTTCTTGTTTAAATTGATTGCAACATGTGATTATATGCTGTTCTAAATTAACCATTTGTTTGCCTAGGTTAGAAATTGGGATTCTGGTTGGCAGAAATTTGAACCCTGTCCAAGCAGGAAGCATAATTCTTGTCAGGGTAAGTGTAGGACACACTAAAAGTTTGCCTGTGCTAACACTCTGGTAGCTTGTACAGACCATTCAGGCTAAACTAAAGAGCAAATGTGTAAAGTATTTATGCGCACACATGCAGTAGCAGTGAAAATACCACAAAAAGTACTCCACACCAGGTTAGAAAAATTGGAAATATTTATCTGAGCAAAACAAGACCAAAACAACAAAAATCCAATATTCACAATTCAAGATATGAATTTCACAAGATTAAATCAGAACAGTGCTTAAAAGTCAATAGCTCCAACTGGGGATATCTGGTTGCGCTTCATAGGGGTAAATCCAAAAGTTCAATCCAACCAGTATGGAGCACAGACACGATACAGGAATCATGCAGACCAGTTGACAGTACTTTGGATGCGTCGATGCTCGGGGACGTTGTGCTGAAATTCGAAGGTGATGTAGTGCTATTGTAGGCAATGAGTCTGTTCTATAAATCAGTCAAAGCCAATGATGTGTTGCGGTCAAGAGCTTGGTGTTTCGGTTCCGCGGCATTGATGTCGAACTGTTGGGCTGAAGGAGATGCATGGGTTGGAAGCATGCTTCGGAGTCGGGACTGTGCAACACAGACAAGAGTGATGCGGTGTCCGAGACTCAAACAGCAGGGGTTCCTTGGAGGCGTTCCATCGGCAAAGTCATTGCTGCACAGCTTCGATAGCTCATGACTACACCTTTAGCTATTCACCAGTGAAGTCATTATCCACATCAGCGTATTTAGGAAGACAATTGATTCTTTGATGATTGCCAATAGCCCCGGGCCACACCAATTACTACGAATTGGTGTGGCCAGGAGCAATCGCAATCACAAAAGAATCAATTATCTTCCTAAAAACAGTGACATGAATAATGACTTCACTGGGGAATAGCTAAAGATCTCCGACCACCAAAGGAAAGGGCCAACCAGTACCATCTGGACTATACAACAGAGCGTTAGAATAGGTACTTCACTTCAGGAAACAGCGTTTACTTCAGCCACACATCCCAACCGCCTTGGACCGACCACCACTGCATGCACTTCGCCTTTGACAAACCCAAGGCACCCAAATCAGCTCCAAATCAGCTCCACGCACACGAAGGAATTGGAGCAAAGTTACAGACGAGCAAATTAACTCAACCCTCACCAGCGACAGCCACACCTGGGCATCCAACGCTAACATTGCAGCCGGAGGACTCCACACTATCTACAGCTGCGCCGACGAGCTCGCCCTGCTGTGCAACCCCGACAAACAGCGCCCCAGAAAAGCAGCCTGGTTCACCACGGATATCCAAGAAACCAGATGCACCTGAAGACGCCTAGAGAAGAACTGGAGAAACATCATCAAGACAACCGAAAACCACGTCACTTACAAGGAAGCCATGACGAACTACCACAACCAAATCAGAACCACCAAGAGGATCATAATCCACAACAAAATCTTCACCAACTCCAAGGAACTTTTCAGTGTCATTCAGGAATTCACCAACCCACGCAGTGAAGCCACAGATATGACCTCATCCCAGGACCTCTGTGACAAGCTCGGAACCTACTTCCACCTCAAGATCAAAAACCTCTATGACAACTTTGTCGGCCATCCACCAGACGCCACGGCCAGTCCACCACCCCCCGGAGACACCAGCCAGCCCACCATCTCCAACTGGACGCCAATCACAACCGAAAACACCACCTCAACCATGAAAGGCATCCACTCGGGGGGGGGGGGGGCCCACCGACCCCTGCCCCCTTACAACTACCATAGAGGCACGGACGTCAAATTCACCTGAACTACAACGCATCATCAACACCACCTTCAGAACAGGCACCTTCCCAGATGACTGGAAGCACGCACAAGTCATGCCTCTGCTTAAGAAGCCCATAGCTGACCCCACCAACCTCAAGAACTATCGGCACATCTAGCTCCTCCCCTTTGCAGCCAAAGTAGCAGAGAAAACAGGGAATTGACCAGATTCAGCGAAGAGACAGCCATCCTCGACCAGTCCCAATCCGGAATCCGAAGTAACCACAGCACCAAGACTGCCCTCCTCGCCACCACAGACAACATCCGCACCCTCCTGGACCAAGGCCACTCCACGGCCCTCATCCTAATCGACCTATCAGCGGCTTTCAACACAATATCCCACTGCACACTAGTCACCAGACTACATGACGCTGGCATACAAGGAACATCCCTGGACTGGATCCAATCATTCCTCACCGGAAGAAGGGAAAGGATCAGACTGCCACACTTCCACTCCGATCCCACGAATATCACCTGTGGAGTCCCACAGTGGTCATCACTGAGCCAGACCCTCTTCAACATCTACATGACTCTTCCCCCCCCCCTCGCAGTCATCGTCCGACAACAGGGCCTCAACATCGTATCCTACGCCGAAGACACCCAGCTCGTCTCCCTCACCAAAGACCCCACCACCGTCAAACTCAATTTTCAGAAAGGAATGTAAGACGTCGCAGTCTGGAAGACAGAAGTCCTCGTCCTCGGAACCCCCCTCCGCATGCGGACAACACCTGGTGGCCGAACGCCCTTGGGAGCCTACCTACCCCCTCAGACCACGCCAAAACATCAGCATCATACTAGACTATTCCCTCACAATGAACCGACAAGTCAACCCCATCACCTCCAGCTGCTTCAACACACTCCGCATCCTCCGAAAAACCTTCAAATGGATCCCCCCTGAGTCAAGGAAGACAGTCTCCCACGCACTCATCACCAGCAGACTGGACTACGGAAACGCGCTCTACGCCTGCATCAACAAGTCCCTACTCCGCAAACTCCAGACAATACAAAACACCGCCGCCAGACTCGTCCTGGGCATCCCCAGACACGAACACATCAGCCAACACCTATGAAGACTCCACTGGCACCCCGTGGAGAAAAGAGTTACATTCAAAATCCTAACTCGCTCCTACAAATGACTACACTACAACGGACCCAAATACCTCAACGACAGAATGAACTACCATGTACCCAAAAGAAACCTCCTATCCGCCAACCTCGCTCTAGCCAAAGCCCCACTCAACCACTGAGCCAGAGCAGGCAGAAGAGCCTTCTCTCACATCGCAGCCAAGACCTGGAATGAGCTACTGGTAGACATCAGACTCGCCCCCTCCCTGAACACCTTCAGGAAGAGCCTCAACCTGGCTCTTCCGCTAAAACAGACCTACAGACCAGGTTCCCCCCCTCCAGCACCTTGAAACCTTCATGGGTGAGTAGCACGCTTACTATCCCCAGATTGATTAATTGGTACCCCTCCTTTACTAACAGCACAGGCCACCAGCCTTAATTTTTTCATGTACTTTTGACACACAAGGTCATTAATGTTTGTTATTTTAAGTGATCCATAACAATGTATGTACAGGTCTATGTGATTGACGATGTTATGTGTATATAATGGTCTCAATTATATACATAATGTTTCTTTGATTATGTTTATATATTTGTCTCAACTATATGAAACTGATCTTTTGTAAACTAATGAAGAAAAACAATATTAGACTACACAATACCTTGTTCTCTTATTCTGGGGACTACAGTGTCATATAAGAGATTCTGACACATGGCAAAATCAGTGCTCAGCTTCTAAGTTTCACAAAATCCACCAGTAGTCATTGATTGATGATCAAAGAAACAATGACAACACATTTTTTCTGTTGAAAACATCCCTTTGGATCGATAGTATAGGGGTTACACTGAGACACAGAGCAGACCCACTGGTGGCATTTGATCTACAGGCCCTGGGCAAGCGTAGTGCACTGTGCTAGGACTTTAGTAAAACAAGTGTGCGAATCATGGAGAAACTATATACCATTACATTTTAGACAGAGCACATGCACTTTGGGCACTTTTCTGTACTCTAGCACTGGTCAGCAGTGAAAACCAAAATAAAGATCAGAAAAATAGCCGGAGGAAGGCAAAACGTTTGGGGATAACCCTGCAAAAAGTGCCAGGTCCAGCATTACTTTACTGTTGCTGTATCAACAAGGAAATAAGCATTTACCAGCATGTGGATGATACTCCGGTACTGGAGAGGTCTTGATGGCTATGCTATATCCCACTGAAAAATTGATTTAACCCTGGATGTCCAAAACCCATCTCAATCTGAACATAAACAAGGAGTGGATCCTTATTGCCAATGTTAGCAAGCATAATTTGGACCATGACTGGTTCAACAAGCTGAATCTGCATGGCTTTGCCCTGCAACTCATCAACTGTGCCAAAATCCCTTAAAATCTTCAACTGATACAAACCTCACATACAACTTTGGTATAAGACTAAGTCTGTATGGAATGTACTGTCCTTGTGTTGCAGTGTAAAGCCATCCCTACCAGAATTGGTGTGGACGCATGCCTCCAATTTCTTCCTTGCTCTACTGGCTGCACCCAGACACCTATTCGACACCCCTGGAATGTGTTCTTCATGTACCCCACCTCAGGGAGCTAAGGAAATTTGACAAGATTGACCTTCAATAATCTATCCTTGCACTCTCTGGCTGCCCTTCTACATTTAAACAACCAGATGAAACACCCTTAAATTGAAAAATACCTTCGTAAAAGATATAAACAACCAGAATGCTTTGCAAGTCAACAAATGGATTTAGGGAACTGCAAAAGTTCAATTCAAATACATGAATCATTTAGCCGCCCTTCAACTTGTAGGCTGGGGTGATTTCCCCAAGACTTGTGTTCAGATTTTTTCTAAAGAATGTTTATTTTGGGGAATAAGGAACTCTTTTTTTGTTCTCCCTTCCTGAAGGAGGTAGTCCAGCAAGGAGCTCATCTGATCTATATAATATTTCAAAATATTCCTTCAATTAAATAATTTCAGACGCCATGCGGCTGTTGACATTCCGCATCAATGCTTTGACTTTATATTGCATTTAATGCCTGCATATTTCATGGAATTAAATTCTGGTTTCTCTAAATCATATTGGAGCTCTAAGTGGTGAATGCTTTTTCCGTTGTATGTGCGTTTTAAAAAAGTACTATAATAACCATTTCTTGAGTATACTGTATTACTGACCCGGGTCGGGTAGGTTTTCATGGGTTTACCCCGTTAAAACAACACTCAGAGCAAGTGCATACTTGCGAGGGTTTTCTTTTCATTGTTGTTTACAAATCGAGTGTCTAATCATGACCGAGCGGGACACTCTCTCTTACACAGAGGAATAGATCAGGAGTCTGATAGAATGAGAATCTGGGTCGACATTCCGATCATCTAAAACTCCCAATATTGATTTTTCACTCAAGTTGGAACGCTTAGAGAAGAAACGTATTCACACTCGGTTGCACGGACATCTACTGACGAAATATCTCCAAGCAAACATCATACCGACAGGCCTACAAGTCCGCAACGAACCGGCGATATTTGTAGATAACCCCAAATTCAAAGAAGTATTCAGCTTTGTGGCAAACAACTGTTCACATCACTGGATGGTGTTGGGGGTGGAAACAGCGTTGGAACAAGTCGAGAAGCTGATGAAAGAAATCCGTGACCTCAAACAAGAAATAAGTGGCGATTCCGCACTAGCTAATACGAAGGAAGCCTTAGAAAGATTGGGGAAAACGCTAAAGGATTTTGACGTCAATACACAAGCAAAGAAATTAGACAAATTGGCGAAAGACGTACGCTACTACGACAAAAATAAGACATACCAGTACCTACAAGAAGACTACTTCAAGCAGGATAACCAGGGCCACTTCTTCAACAGGGGAAGGGGAGGATACAGTGATGGAAGGAGGTTTACTAATTTCTCGGATTCTTCCTACAGCACAGGAAGTGACAGTGATCAAGCGGGTTCCAGTAGTGGCAACCAAAACCAAGACTCATGGTACCAACTGCCTCAGGATCAACATACTGGGCCCCAACCTTTTTTAGAGGATACCCACTGGAGACCGCCAAGAGGACGGTGCGGCAACTGGAACAGACCATCGCACAGAGGACAGAACCAACAGAACTGGGACACAGGGCGTCAACAGGGGAAGAACCCCAAACAAGTGCGATTCTAAACCGAGAATCACAGGGAGATCAGCACCCGGGAGAAGGACCTAAAGATGGTAAATCATCTTAAAAAAAATGATCATTAATCTATCTACCTACAGGCTTTCCACTGAAGAGACCAGCATCCTCAACAAGGGCCTGTCATTTGTGCCTACTTCCCATGCGAACCGTTTCAACATAAAGGCAGAGCTGTATCATTTCTTTCGCAAGATTCACCCAAGACATTTCTTTAAACATTCACTACCGATATCATCCTCATCATATATTGAGATGCGTCCACCATCGACATTCATGCCTCCAGCGCATACAGTATCCCTTAAAATCCTGACCTATGAAAGTGTGGTACTATATGACGTTATGAAAGCCTGCGCCAACAAAACATATGTGAAACACAACATCACGAAAGGAGAACGTGAAGCACTGGATACTCTGAAGAATAACAAAACCATTGTTATCAAACCCGCAGACAAAGGGGGAGCCATTGTCGTGCAGAACGTCCAAGACTATAAAGCGGAGATATACTCTCAACTACGTGATGGGATCAGATACACCCCAGTGAGCGGCGATCCAACCAAAGAAAGCCGTATGAAAATCAGAAGTATCACAGAAAGGGAAAATAGGTACTCTTGCGCCTAGTAAATCACCCTCCCTAGATGGGAACTATGTTTTATAAACTAAAGAAGGTCTCTTAGGCTTGTTTGGTGGACCCCCATACCTCTAAGATCAGCAGGGATGAATCACATCAGGATCTGCAAAAGCGCTCTCTCTCTGGAAACGGAAATCTTCCAAGTGCCTGAAATCATGCCTACAGTGTGATATTAAAGGCGCCAGGATTGCGTTGGCTTGCAGCTGCATATAGGTTATGGCTAGAACGTTAGCCGATCAGCCCGGACAACAGCTACCTTGTTATGATAACCTTGGAGGCTTTAGCACTCAGTGTGCAGTCACGATGTAAGTCTAGGGATGCTGAAAACAAGCCAGTCTCATGCGAAGCATTTTACGCAGCCTAACTTACAACAACAGTTATATGCAGTGTTGTGTGCAAAAGCAGAAAAAAGGAAAAATGGCGTTTAAACTTCTAATAAGCCTATGCTAACTTAACAGTGGGAATAACAAGTGCATGTCTCATCCCGAACCACATGTTTCTGAATTCGACTATTTCACAAACCACCTGCTTTGGATTGGCTACTTGTAAAATCGATTTACTGTATAACAATTGGATCAAGTATTTTTATGCTTAGCTACACACTGGATTCATCTGTACTTAGGAATCACTTAGTCACAGAACAAATGAAGAAAGGCGGTCTTTTTCGGACTGTGGTTACAATGTGAATTGACATGTTCCCATTGTAAGATACAAATCGACTTTGGTGTTATGAGCCAACATGCAGTTACAGTTCTAGATCACGTGGCACATGATATGTACATGATAATAGCCCGTCATTTAGTGTACAACCATTCGATCGAGTAGGTCTATGCATTGTTTTTTTAAATTATTTTTTTTAATGATTTTAAAAGCGATAACACAGAAGGCTACGTTTACCCAATAGTAATTTTGCCACCTCACACCAGCCTCTACACAAAGAGTTAAGTGGGCCATATGAAGATCCACATTACGCGGGGCTCTGCCCCCTCACTTCCCCATTGACCACCCTCCAGACGAGCCCCCGGGAACCATCCAGCGGCTGCACCACACGGTGCACGCGCGCCGGGCATCTGACTAAATCTAGCATATGTTTTTGACAGAAGAGGATTAAACCTGCTGTATGAGCACTGAGAAGAGCCTAGAGATTGAAGTTGCTCTCATTCTTGTATCCAGGACAAAGAAGTGGAATCCAAGGGTCATAAGGCAGACCTCCTGTTAAAGCTTCAGGGACACAACAGGGTTGCAAGAGACCTGCTGACCAGTGGCAACTTGACCTGGACTGGAACCTGCTGTTGGTCTCTGTCTGACACCCTGAGAGTATCTAAGTAACTCCCCTGAGGTCCTGGGGACTTTAGAAATGTAATCATGTGGTGGATTGGGACTTAAAGGACTATAGTAAGAAAAGAAAATTATTGACCAGGATGAACCTGGTTAGTGTACCTGACCTGCACGCCCTCACAGCCAGCGTCACATTGTGCCTTGGTCCTGTTCTGCAGTGACTATTGACTATCATTGGCACTTTGTGCTTCTTGGCGCTATTTCATGTTAAAAATTCACATATCTAGTTCCCCTTAGTAGATTTTTTATCATTTTGGTGGCATTTTGCTTAGTCAATTCTACTGCGTTTTTCTAACCAGTTTTTTTTTGTATTATGTATCCTTTTCACTTTATTACTGTTTTAGTACTGCATAATTACTTTGCACATTGCCTCTAATTTAAGCCTGTTGCCTCTATGACATAGCTACCATGGGCTTGAGCGCACGTTAATTTAGTGAGTCACCCGGACAAAGACTGTCATTACAACTGGAGGTGGATCCTTACCCCCTTAATTAAAATTCCTAATTTCTTACACACCCCATTAAAAAAAAATTATAATAATAAAAAAAACACACAACATACACTACCCAAAATACAACAACAATGTAACAGCAATCTAATATAGTCACCTTTTTATCTCAGTAACAAGTTAGTAATTAAATAATATAGTTTAGAATTAGTCTGAAATTAGGCACCATAATAGTAAGAAAGCTCTTGTCATGGTTGAGAGCATGCACATCCTTCTTGACCTTTAAAAAAGCATCTTTTTTATACATACACAAAGCGAGCCATGGTGTATGGATGCAGCCACCTATCAGCCACATAAGTGAATCAGCATGGATTTAAAAAAAATATTTTAATCACACACCAAAATAAAGTCGTGAAGCTGCATGTCGCGGTTAGCACTTTAGATGTGCAATTACTACAATTGTGTCAAACACTACTCCGAATCGTACAATCTATATTAAAAAAATACTTGAGTCTTTTGAGCCAGAGCGGAAGCATGGTTATCATGCACGTATAACAAGGCATAAGTGGCTGCAAATTGAAATATAACGTTTTTGCAAAATCCAATAGGAGTTGAAGCTCAAACCAACTTCCCTTTAGTTAGAAGAAAACACATGCTTTCCTAAAAGCATAAAATAAATCTCTTGTAAACCTCCAGTGCACAAACCAGCTGTAAAGCATGATCATTCCAGAAGGTTCCATGCTTACATGCGAGAAAATGAGGACCTTTTGTTTCCAGTGGCAACCACGGTGGCAGTAGTGGCAGACATATGAACTTCTGGAGCCGAAATACTCCCGGTGCTGCTCGACGAGCTGAAATCGGCCTCACTCCCTGAGAAGAAAGAGGAAAATATACATTGCTCTTAGGTTGCTGAAAAAAGTACCTAATATGATAAAGGCAGTCACGAGGACATTGATTGCACGCACAAAAACAGGCATTTAATGCTTACGTTCGACAGGAGTCACTGTTTCACAGTAGGACTCCAAAGAGGACGCTACATCTGCAGTTTTTTATAAATGTTTTGTGAAATATATACACAGAAGGAGAAACACTTGACTAAAAGGTTAGGTGCCATTTTGTTTTGTAGTTGCAGGTGACGATTGCTCATATTAGAATAACAGTGAAACAGAAAAGACGTGGGTGCAAGGATTCTTGTTAACTAATGAATAAAAAAAAAGAGAATAGTATCTGTAGGACCAGGGTTGACCATCACAGGTTCAGGAAGAATAAATCATGTACATTTTTTACTCTTTAGGTCAAGCCTAGTCAGCGCTTGCGCAGTCTCTTCGAGGCATGCTGTATGTAGTTTGTAGGCTTAGAGTCTGCCCACTGCTTTTCACTGGCTTGTTTCAGTGCCCTTTAAACATCCTTGCTTTCAAGTGGGTATTTGATCCCATTTCTCCCTCCTTTTCGTTGTTTGTTCCCGCCCATAGAGCAGGCCCCCAGGGCTTATAGGCTTCCACTTGAGTGCATTTAGGCCGGTTCCTTTGCAGGATTTTCTTCTTTTGTTTCTACAGGGCTCATGGGAAGGCTAACTTTTTGCACAGCTGCTCCCCCTGCCTTTCAATTGAGAGCTTGATAGCTGGCTCCCACTTTCATGTTTCACCATTGTGCACCTTTTAGTTCTCAGCACAGGGCCCAACAGTTTATTCATTTTGGATGGCACACACCTTTTATTTGATCCCAATGGTGCCCGCTGCACGGCCGTCACGCTTCATGTTTTAGCATGGCCGCCGCGCAGCTAACTTTACTTTTATTTCTACAGTGCACAGTTTCAGACCATGTTTTTATAGGGTTAAAACAGCACACCACGATTGTTGAGTCCTTAAGGCAGCAGGCAGGGTTTGGTGCAAATTTTCTGCAACAGTCCTCGGGTCGGCAGCTTTTCTTGGTCCTTACCTTGTTTGTGCCCATCGAATTTAAAGTTCAGGGACCAGAGATGCCACTTAAATGCTAAATGTATATGGGCTACAGGGGGGTGACATGTAGGAGCCAATGGGCTACCTACCTTTAGGGCATCTACACACTCTATGTGACCACGTCCTGTTGGAAGGGGCACTACCGTGACCCTGATTGGCTAATTCCTTGTCAAACGAAGATGGAGGGAAATTAAAAGTGGGCTCCACATCACCGGCCCCACATCAAGGGTATGCTTAAGGTATACAATGAAAGCCAACTTTTTCAAAGGTATTCACAAAGAGGTCACTTTCAAAACTGCGAGACTTCACTTCTATCCAAACGTATAGTCCACTTCACGGCAAATTTAGGACAGCTTTAATGTCTAGTTCCATAATATTTTGTGGACTTGTCCATTACATTGTACTAGCCTTCCTCTTCCCATAACGTACACTGAGATTTTGCCTTATGACGCAAACAGATTTTGCGCATCCTAACCGTAACAAAACTTTTAAATCTGGAAAATTGTTCCAATCCCCAACTCAGACTTTTCCTACTATGATCGAGATATGCTGCATACCAGATAGTTTTGATAAAAGCCAGTATTTTCATTGCATCTTTACAAAAGGTTATGTGCATGCAGTGCTTAAATTTGAGCTGGTGGTTTCTGGTGCTCAGCACGGGCACTTGATTTTCAACACCAGCAACCTGCCACATAGTTGCGCTGTCTATCTAATTTAGAGAAGAGGACAACATCATTGTTTATTCATTAATTATACATTAAAAATGACTAATACCTGTTGACCAAGCCATTCGTACAGCATTGGGGTCTGGAATAATCTGAATGGTCAGTTGTAGAAGGGTACGAGTTATCTTGGTACTGTCATTGGGATCACTGGCAGGGGCAATCGGTGGCGCAAGCTGCAGTGGCCTCTTGGCACAGGCCCTGACACTTATGTTTTTACAAATTAAGCACTACGTGCGTGCCTATTTTGTGAATATAAACAGCCGTAAACCCAAGAACATGTTATCAAGACAGCAAAGTAAAACAAATGAATACACAAAGGTGATTAGTGAATAGCACCGGGTCCTAACGGGAAAGCTGAAGGGATCCAAACGGCATAAACTTCCTAACTTTTTTTTTTTTTTAAATCCTGAATTGGAAATTAAAATAGGTTGTCAGGAAAGTAAATACTGCCAAGTATATAGACTGCCCCTGAGTTACAAACTAGATGTCGTGTTGGTGCATCTGCGTTTAATAAACGGACTACTTGGAAGCCCCTTCTTCAAAATCCAATGGGAACACACATGGGCATTGTAACGATCCTCGAAATGCCATGGGCTCCCTGGACTGCTCATATAAGCAAAGAAAGCATGAAAAAACACACGTGAAAGCCAGTGGATGGAGTGAGTGGTCCAGAGCCCACTCTCGTATTTTTCAAAGAATTGATGACACGAGGCATTTCCAAATGCTGGAGCCATTTGTACCCAATTACATAAAGTGTAATTGGTGGCGAGTCCGTGTTTGGGAGGATTACCTATTATGTAGAACAAATCTACCTGTAGCTGCAACCAATGATGTGATACAGCATAAAGAGCGAGGACTAAGCAGGTCATTTAAGCAAAATGTATATTCCATCTCAGGCATGCTTTTATAAAGCGGGTAAACACCTGATGTTCAAGATCTCAGTGAATCTGCCAGGGTCGTCTAGAGGTCTAATTTAGGACTTGAAAGACACATTTGCCACCACAGATACTCCCAAAAAGGATAGACAGAGCATCAAGGCCATTTTAACAACTGTTCAAGTTTTGTGTTAAAAAGGCATGTTTGAACCGTATCGGAAACCATGGCTCCCCCCATCACTGCCTCTCTGAAAGAAGAAAAGGCTTTGAACATAATCGAAAACCGGCTTAAGAGGATCAGAAGGCATTACTTTCTTTTAATCTGGCGCGTGATTAGAAGGCAACTCTAAACGGCTCAAACTTAGCTGCAATGAAGCCAGGATGTGTGCAGCTTCTGTTCGGTTGACAAAAAAAAAATCCAATTATTGCTATACAGGGCTTATTTTATCTCCACTGCAAACTGTAAACGTCCTTTAGAGGATCAGCATTTAAAACTGGACTCAAGCACAGGAGAGCAGGGGAGGTGGTGTGATCCCAGAAGCAAGAGCATGTTAGATCTCATGTAGCGAGTCGGTACACGAAGGCAGAGCCCTAAGATGTTGAATTTATAGATATCTTCTACATTTGAGTGCCGCTAACCACGCCCCCTTTTCTTTCTGTGCCCTCCCCGCTCCCGCCTCCCAGCTGCTCCGCCCTCCCTCGCACTTCGCCATATATGGCGACCGTGCGAACGCGCAGCGGGCACGCCGATTGTGCGCCGAAGGCGCGCCAAAGGTAAGCCCGTCTGCGACCGGACCGCGCCCAGCGCCAGGACCCCTGGCCCCCGCAGACCCCAGCCCACCCGCCGGACCTACGACGCCGCCACCCTCAACGCACTCAACACCGGCCGAATCCAGGACTGCTACCGAGCCACCCCGAAACTTACCCACGGACCCTTCAGCTGCCACGCCTGCAAGTTCACCTGCACCCGGACCTGCCCCGCTCCAGCACCCAAGCCGAACACCAGCAGCAACCACCTCAAGTGCATCCTGCTCAACACCCGCTCCGTCCACAGACACGCCATCTAACTCTGGAACCTCCTCGACACCACAGCTCCTGACGTCGCCTTCCTCACGGAAACCTGGATGAACGCCTCCTCAGCGCCCGACATCGCCATCCCAGAGGGCTACAAGATCACCCGAAGAGACCGCGTCAAACAGACGGGAGGAGGCATCGCCATCATCCACAGAGACACCATCCGCATCACGACCAACACCGACGATACCCTGACAACCGCCTAACACCTGCACTTTCAGATACACACCGACCCCAAGACCACCCTCAGAGGCACCCTGATCTACCGACCCCCGGGACCACGCGCTCAATTCAGCGAAGACATCGCCGACTTCATCAGCCCGCACGCCCTGCCCTCTGCCGACTACATCCTCCTCGGGGACCTCAACTTCCACCTGGAGAACAACAGCGACCGCAACACCACCACCCTGCTTGACAGCCTCGCCATCCTCGGACTCAAGCAGCTGGTGACCACCCCCACCCACCCAGCCGGACACACACTCGACGCTGTCTTTTCATCCAGTAAGGACATAGTCTTCAGCCACGCCACCGGACTCCACTGGACGGACCACAGCTGCGTCCACTTCAGCTTCAGAAGATCCACGATCCACCACCACCAGCAACAGGCTGCCCGAAGAAACTGGAACAAGATCACAGCAGACCAGCTCGCCGCGTCCCTGAGCCAGCACCCTCCCGCCAGCTCAGCAAACCCCAGCCAGGCCGCCGACAACCTCACGAAGTGGATCAGCAACTGCGCAGACTACCTCGCCCCACAGAGGACCCCGCCTAGCAGACCCGGCAGCAAGAAGGCCCCATGGTTCACCGACGAACTCAAGAGCTCCAAGAAGAACTGCCGAGCCCTCGAGAAAGCCTGGAGAAGGGAGCCAACAGCGGACAACATGACCACCCTCAAGACCGCCACCCTGAAGCACCACCAACTGATCCACGCCACCAAGAAGACAGCATTCAAGGACCGGCTGGACAACAACGCACACAACTGCAAGGAACTCTTCAACATCGTGAAAGAGCTCTCCAACCCCAACGCCGGAAACAACGACATCACCCCGTCGCAAGACCTCTGCAACTCCCTCGCCTCTTACTTCCACAACAAGATCGCTGACATACACAACAGCTTCAGCCCACAATCAACGCTCCCCACGACCGCACCAACGCCCCCCACCACCACCCTCAGCGCCTGGACCCGGATCAACACAGAAGACACCATCCGCACGATGAACTCTATCGACTCCGGATCTCCGACCGACCCCTGCCCCCACCACGTCTTCAACAAGGCCGACGCTGTCATCGCACCCCACCTGCGGGACATCATCAACACCTCCTTCGACACCGCCACCTTCCCTGAGAGCTGGAAGCACGCCGAACTCAGCGCCCTGCTAAAGAAACCAACAGCGGACCCCACCGAACTCAAGAATTACCGCCCCATCTCGCTCCTCCCGTTTCCAGCCAAGGTCATTGAGAAGACCGTCAACAAGCAGCTTGCCGCCTTCCTCGAGACGAATGGATCCCTCGACCCCTCACAGTCTGGCTTCCGAGCCAACCACAGCACCGAGACAGCCCTCATCGCTGCCACCGATGACATCCGAGCCCTGCTGGACAACGGAGAAACAGCGGCCCTCATCCTCCTAGACCTCTCCGCGGCGTTCGACACTGTCTGCCACCACACCCTAGTGCAGCGTCTCAGCAACATCAGAATCCAGGAGAAGGCACTGGAGTGGATCATCTCCTTCCTCGCCGGAAGGACACAGAGAGTCCGCCTCCCTCCGTTCAGATCTGCAGCCACGAAAGTCATCTGCGGCGTTCCTCAGGGCTCCTCGCTCAGCCCCACCCTCTTCAACGTCTACATGAGCCCCCTTGCGGCCATCGCACGCCAACACAACCTCAACATCATCTCCTACGCCGACGACACCCAGCTGATCCTCTCTCTGACCAACGATCCCGCCGCCGCCAGAACCAACCTCCACGAAGGGATGAAAGCCGTAGCCGAATGGATGACGACCAGCCGCCTGAAACTGAACTCAGACAAGACGGAAGTCCTCATCCTGGGCTCCTCACCATCCGCCTGGGACAACTCCTGGTGGCCCCCCGCCCTGGGCACCGCACCCAAACCGACAGACCATGCACGCAACCTGGGCTTCATCCTGGACTCCTCCCTCTCCATGACCAGACAAGTCAACGCCGTCTCCTCGTCCTGTTTCAACATCCTGCGCATGCTACGGAAGATCTTCCGGTGGATCCCCACCGAGACCAGGAAGACTGTCACCCAGGCCCTCGTCACCAGCCGACTGGACTACGGCAGCGCCCTCTACGCCGGAACCACCGCCAAGCTCCAGAAGAGACTCCAGCGAATCCAGAACGCCTCAGCCAGACTCATCCTCGACGTCCCCAGACGCAGCCACATCTCCGGGCATCTGAGAGACCTGCACTGGCTCCCCGTCAACAAGAGAATCACCTTCCGTCTCCTCACCCACGCACACAAAGCCCTACACGACCAAGGCCCGAGCTACCTCAACAACCGCCTCAACTTCTACGCCCCCAAACGCCACCTCCGATCGACCACTCACGCCCTCGCCGCCATCCCCCGCATCCGAAGAGCGACAACAGGAGGTAGGTCCTTCTCCTACCTGGCCGCCAAGACCTGGAACACCCTCCCTGCCGACCTTCGCCTGACCCAAGACCTCCTCTCCTTCAGGAAGAAGCTCAAGACCTGGCTGTTCGAGCAGTAGCGGCACCCCCCCCCCCCCAAGCGCCTTCCTTGAGACCCTCCGGGTGAGTAGTGTGCTCTATAAATGCCTTGATTGATTGAGTGTGTGTGTGTGCATAACTGGCACAGAGATGACTGATGCTTTAGTTCCTCTCTGAGGTACTGCTTTATTAAATGTGTTAACTGTTGCATCTTTTGCTCTCTGTAAGGGTAATTTGGGGGACAGCCGAGCCGCGAGGCCTGCCCCCGGGCAGTTTTGCGAGGGGGAAGGAGGCTGCCACGGACGCGGCCATTTTAGGTATTGGGCTGCCTGGGAATAGCCCAAAAGCAGCCCAATTTCACGTTTCCCAGCCCAAATATATAAGGGGCTTACGCTGTTCCCCAACCACCATTTTAGGTATTGAAACCTGGTGGCTGGGAACAGTGTTAGGTATTTTTGTCGGGCGTGTGTCTAGGGTCGTTGTCGGGCGTGTGTCTAGGGTCGTTGTGCAGTTACCTTAATGGCTGCCCAGGGAGATTACCGTGTGTTGGAGGCCATCCGCCTGCTGAGCGAAGCGGGGCGGATGGACCTCCTTGTGGACCCGGTGGCGACGACGCGCCCGTCGCAGCGCGCCGCGGCCGGGGTGGCTGCGGCGATGCTCGCCCCCGAGGAAGACGGCAAAGTTGCAGGTGGGTTCTGGGGGCCGCGCCGATGCCAGGAGCGCGGCCCACGAAGTGTCGGAAAAGGAAGGGGGGGCGGGGCGGTCTCCGCAGCTGCGGCGCGTGGCAAAGGGCGCCGCGCGAGCGCAGCGGGGCAAAGAGGCGGCGGACAGCGGAGGCCTGTCCCGCGTGTGGAGCGGGCCTCCGAGGAGGAGCCCGGGCAGAGGGCAAGTGATAAGGATCTCCCCAGCGCGCCTACTGACGGCAGGGAGATCCGGGGAAAGGCGGCGAAAGTTCTTAAGAAGGCCGGGCATAAGGGAGCGGGGGGGGAAGCGAAGGGAGGAGAGACGTGCAGTGAGGTGCGGGGGGGGGGCAAGCAGGTCCAAAGAAGTGTAGGGCTTTCGGAGGAGGGGCAGGTCGGGACCCCACAGCGGGGGGGTAGACAGGGGAGCCCATCCCCGGCCAGGCAGGGGGGCGGCGGCGAGGGGTGGCGGGGCAGGAAGGAGGCCAGGCAGTGGGGCGGTGGGGGCGACAAAGGGGGAGCGGGGCAGGGGGGGCTTGGGGGGCGGCTGGGGTACAGATGGGGGGCGAGAGGCAGGGGCACGGAGGGGGGAGGGACGCCCAGGGCGGGCCAGGCTGGGTATTCCCCCTTAATGTTTGAGCCGGAAGAGGGCGAACAGGACTGGGGGGGTTTAGAGATTTTCAAGTCCTGGGTGGAAGGGTTGAGGGAGGCCCAGGTTTCGCCTGGAGGCAGGGGGGAGCTGCGGCCCCGGGGTCCGAGCGGGTGAGGCGTTCCCTGGAGTTAGGGGGGCCTGGTGTGGGGGAGCTCGTGTGGAGTGAGGAGGACGATGTAGTTGGGGCGAAGGGGGCGGGGGGAAGGTAGGGGGGGGGTGCAGTGGCAGGGACCCAGCACATCAGCAGTACCGTTTGCCTTGCAGGGGGACGCCCGGCGCGGGGTTGCTGACTTGGCCCGGCTGGGTGCGGCGGAACAGCGCTAAGGTGAAGGGAGGGCCGTGCCTCTCGCGGCAGGCCCGGAGTCGGCGAGGGACCTCAACATGGTTGGCACAAGAAGGCCCCTGGTGGGCTCACCAGCCCATCCCGCCACACGGCCCCAGCGGCTTGGGGACCAGCAGAGGATGTGGAACAGCACGGAGGAGGACTGTTTTGTATGGGGGGGTGGTCGAGAGGGGCCGCGGGCCTCTGGTAGGGTGCAGTCGGCACCTCCGCTGGCTAGGCAGGTGTATAGGTGGGGTGGTGTGGATTTGCGGGAAGGTGATGAGGATAGCCTGGAGGAAGGGGAGTTGAGGGATGGTGAGAGGGGTGGCCGGTGATGGGGTTTCTTCTTTTTTGCAGGCGGCACGGGGCCTGGGGGTTGCGGCGGCCCGGACACAAGCCAACAGGTCGGAGTTGGATTGGAGGAGCGTGAAGCCACGTGGGGATGTGCTGGTGCCAGGTAAATGCAGAGCGGCGCGCCTGGTGTCAGTAGGTGTGGGGGAGGGGGGGGGAGGATCGGTTGTGCAAGGGCAAGTATGTGGCGGATAAGAGTGTGGGGGCAGAGGAGTTGTTGCTGGCACCGGAAGGCGGGGGTGCTCAAGGGGGATTGGCGCCGGCGGCCGGGTCGACGCCTGGGAATCTGGTTGGCGCGGCGGCGGGGGATGACGGGGCGGCAAAGGTTGAGAGCAAGGAGTTGAAAATCAAGCGGCTCCCTTACATGGGGGTCATGAAGCCGCTGGGGGCCCATTTAATAGCATCCACCAAAGAAAAGATTTGGAAGGGGGAGTATGTGGAGCTATTGAAACTACTTCACCGCGAGGTACGGTCAAAGGAGAAGGAATACGAGCTGCAGAAGCGGCCGCGGGTGCCCTGGACGATCGAGAATTGGACGGCGGCATTTTTGATTTTCGCAAGTGTGTACTGTGAGAAATTCCCAGAGTGCTCGGTGGCCATGTTCAAATACATGGACGTAGTGCGGAAGGCGCAGATCACTGGGGGCGGATATGCGTGGGCACAATACGACGAGGAGTTTCCTGCTCGGATGGCGTGGGATCCGGAGGCCAAGTGGGGGGAGCTGGATTGCGATCTTTGGCAGCAGACGATGGGGCTGGCGGGCTCAGGCAAGGCTGTTTTTACTGCCAGTGGTTTGCCGATAGTGTATCAGCCCTTTCAGGGGCGCCCCACCCGCAGGGGGGGGGGGCAGGGGCCAGAAGCCAGCCCGGAGTGGCGGGCGCCTGCATGCCTGGGTAGGGCGCTGGTGGGCAACAGGCCCCCGCACCACCATGTGCGTTTGTCGGCGGGTGTGTGGGAAGATTTGAGGATGTGGAGGTTTTTCCTGGACCAGTTCAACAGTGTTCCCTTACAGCGGGACGTGGACATGGTTTGGGAGGTGCAGATTTTCTCGGATGAGGCGGGCTGCGACGGTTTTGGTTTGTACTGGAACGGGAAGTGGTGTGCGGAGAGTTGGCCCCCGGAGTGGAGCGGGGGAGGCAGGAGCATTGCTTTCCTGGAGCTTTTCCCTTTGGTGGTGGCAGTGTGGCTGTGGGGAGAGGTGCTGGCACACAGGAGGGTGACTTTCCATGTGGACAACATGGCCGTAGTTAAGGTGGTCAATCGGCCAGGGATGAGCAGGTGCTGAAGCTGCTGCGGGTGTTTGTGCTGGGGTGCTTGCGGCATGACATTGCTTTTCGCGCGGTGCACGTACCGGGCATCGACAATGACATTGCGGATGCCTTGTCTTGTTCGCAGTGAGGGAGATTAAGTGGGTTAGCCAAGGACGCGGAACAGGACCAGACGCCCATGCCGACGCAGCTGTGGCACATGGGCAACACTGTATGTTACAACTGGTTCTAGGATCTTTGGCGGACTCGACCAGGACAATGTATGTGGCTGCATGGGGAGAGTTTGTGGCGTCCGGGGCGCGTTGGAGGCCCCCGGGAGCGGACAGGCGAGATGATGTGGTGCGTTTTATGCTCTCTTTGATTGACACGGGTCTCAGGAAGGTGACCATAGCGGGCAAGCTGGCAGGGATAGCCTTCATGGGTAAGCTGTGCTGGGGGTATGCCCCTTCTGCGGGGGAGCTCGGGTCGCGAATGCTGGAGGGCTGGGCCCGGGAATGCAGGCAGGCAGGGGCAAGGCGGCGGCCTCTGTCAGAGGACCTGTTGGTGAGAGTCGTAGAGGTGTTGCATTCGGTATGTATGGACGGGCGGGAGGCTTGCTTGTTTGAGACTCCTATGGTATGGATGTTTGCGGGGGCCTTTCCGGTGTCTGAAATGGTGGGGGGGGGGAGGGGGGAGAGAGAATTCCAGGGCCTGGGATGGTCTGATGTGCGACTGGGGCGGCGGGAGGTGAGCATTTGGCTGCGTCAATCTAAAACGGACCAGCGCTGTGTGGGGGCCTGGGTGACTTTGCGGGTGGCGGAGGGAGTGCGTGCCCGGTGCGTTGGGGGTGGACTTGGAACGGCTTTCGGCAGATGGATGGCGTGGTGTTTCGGCATGTGGATGGTAAAGGAGCGACGGGGCCACAACTGTTAGGGGTGCTGCGCAAGGCGCTGGGTAGGTTGGGGGTGGAGGCCAAGCAGTATGGCATGCACTCGTTCCGCATTGGGGCGGCGTCAGAGGCCCATCGCCGGGGTTGTGGTCGCGGGGCCATTATGCGGTTGGTGAGGTAGTTCCTCGGCATGCTACTGGCGTTATGTGCGCAGCGCAGAGTTGGTGTGAAGTGCGGAAAGGCGTTGTGGGACTTGTCACTTAGTTGTTTTTCGTTTCAGGTTCAGTGGCGGGGCCTATGGAGAAGGGAATGTTGATCTGGATCGTAGGCCATTCATTTGTGAAGAGAGTGAAATTGCAGGCACAAGATAGCTATTTTGGGGAGAATTTGGGATGTATTCCTTCTTTGTATCAAGTGGTATGGAGGGGGGGGCATGCACTGGAAGGAGTTACTGTCCACGTTGAATGGCATTGTTCAGGGCGGGCGTTGCCCGGACGTGTTGGTTCTCCGTTTGGGGGAGAACAATATGGTGCGGGAGACGGGTCTTGATGAGGGCGATGCGGGGGGACTTGGCGGAATTGCGGAGAGGTTGGGCAGGTTGTTCAGTGGTATGGACGGTGCTGGTGCCGCGTAGGGTCTGGCGTGGGGCAAGTTGTCCGCAGGCGGTAGACAAGGCAAGGAGGAAAATAAACGTGGAGATGGTGCGTTTCTGCTGGCACCTAGGTTTTGAGAGGATTTGGCACCGGGAAATTCATTATGATGCGCCAGAACTGTTCAGGGGGATGGGGTCCACCTCTCGCGGATCGGTATGGATTTATACCTTCTAGAGCTTCGTGAAGTGTTGGCCCGGCTGTTGGGCGTGGGCCGAGAGTAGGACACTGGTACTTTGTTCCTTTTAGAGGCACGGAAGGGGCAGGGGGGCAGGGGGGCAGGAAAAGTGGGAGGCGGTGTATTCACCTACACTGCACCTTTTCCTGGGTGGCGGAATTTGTTTTGGATGTTGGCCAAGTTTGGCTGGAGTTCGGTATTTTGTCGTTATGTTTGGGGACTTGGGGAACGGGAGCGGGGAAAGTGTAACCAGTTTGGGGGGTCACATTAGAGGGTAGTTTGGTTACAGTTGGATAAGGACAGATAGGAATGTAGGTATTGGAGGTTTTGAATTTAAGAGGTAGGGGACAAAATTGGTTATTAATAGGATATAATGCAGTTATATTGTTATGTTGTGGGGTGGGGGGATTTTATCATGTGGGATCGTAGGGGTGGGGGGAGAAAAACAAAAGGGGGTCAGGTAAATCGATGTTTAGAGAGGATTTAGTTTTGTAAGGCGGTTAGCCAGTTGGTAAAATTGTGATGTGCACCTGTTTCAATAAAGCGGCCTTTTACTCACACAAAACGGTAGTCGGTCGTGCTTGCCTCCCTTTCTCCCTCCCAATATCGTTTGGAGCAGTGATACTCAAAGTACGGCCCGGGGGCGCTTGCGGCTCTCCTGACATCTCAATACAGCCCCTTGGTGAACAGCAGCACTATTATGCTGTTTACCTTGAATCAGCGCTAACATTCAGAATGGAAGTCCTGCACCACTTAACTTTAGAAACCCCTTCATTTTTTAAAAGACATTTCACAACAAACGTGTATAAATAGGATAAAAGTCTCTTAAAAATTCAAACTGTATTTCGTTAACATGCAGAACATTTTAACTTTATACAGCCGATGATATCACTGCATTAATCGGTATTTTATTATTTAAATGACAGCTTTCAAACATGAATTTTGAAACAATCATGGTTCCAGCAACCCGGACAACACTGCCAATAGTGAACCAAGAGGCAAGTCGGTTGTCATATGTGCCCTCAGGGTGATTTCCGTCGCTATTACAAATGGCCAACATCCTAGTTGATTAAATCTAACACAAGAGAGGGAAAAGGAGGCAAAGTGGAAAAAGCAATTGCCTAGGATCACACAATTTGGTCAAGTGGGAGAGCCGGGAATTATCCCAGGTTGTCTGGTTTCGCATTGTGCAATTCAGCCACTACTTGTATGTTTCGCATTGTGCAATTCAGCCACTACTTGTATGTTATGTTATGTTATAGCATTTATTGAGCGCACGGTTACCAGAGGGTGTCCCGGTTCTATGTGAAAACTTCCCAAGTATTGAAACCAGGGTCATGCTAGTCAGCAAACAACCACGTTTTTAAGGCTTTTTAGAAAGCCAGAAGGTTCGACATACCTCTAAAATACAGAGGAAGCTGATTCCAAGCTCTGGCTGCATTAACTACAAAGCTTTTACCACCACATGTGACTTTTTTTTACAAACGGCACATAGACCAGTTTGGCGTCAGATGAGCGTAATGGTCTATTTGGAGTGTACCAGTACAGCCGCTCTTTTAGATAGTCCGGTTCTGCTCCGTAAAGTGCCTTATGAACCAGACAACGCCTTGAACCGGGTACACTTCCTAACTGGCAGCCAGTGCAATTTCCGTATCTCTTTCGCTATTGGGGCGTATTTTGAAATGCCCAACACCAGCCTGGCAGTAGCATTCTGCAGGAGCTGCAGCCTCTGCATTAAGCCTTCCTGAATGTTAAAATACAGACTATTGCAGTAGTCCAGCCTCGACTTGGAGAGGGAAGTAATCACTGTTTTTCGGCATTCTGTGGGTAATAATGACAGAATTTAATTGCAAGACGTAAGCACAAAAGATGTGGCCGGGGTCACCGCATTTATTCGGTCTTTAAAATTAAGCTTCTGGTCCATCCACACACCTAGGTTTTTATCCTTCCTGTTAGGGGCGGGGAGGGTGCCCAGGGTATCTGGCCACCGTTCAGAAATTAGGATCGTTGCCAAAAATACCACCTCCGTCTTGCTGGAGTTTAATTTAAGGCAGTTTTGGGCCATCCAAAACCCTACGGCATTCATACACTCTTTAAAACGAAGAGCTGTGCTCTTTACCTCAGATGGAAAAAGAGACACCACAATTTGCGCATCATCCACATAAGTAGTCAGACTAAACCCAAATGACCGAATAAGAGGCGCCAGAGAGGATACATATAAGAGGATACATATATATTAAATAATGTCGGACTCAGTGAGGACACCTGCGAGACACCACATGGCAATGAAAAAGGGTTTGATACAAATTGCCCCAGGGCCACCTGCCGACTCCGTTTCGACAGGAACAATCCTAAGAGTCTCCCTGCTGCACCCCGTATACCAATCTACTGCAGCCGGTCCATCAACAAATCGTGATGGACTGTGTCCAATGCTGCAGAGAGATCTAGCATAATCAGAGCTGCCTTGCCACCCTGATCTAAAATAGTCTGAATCTCTTGGGTGGAATTCAAAAGTGCCACTTCAGTGCTGTGGCCCCCTCAAAAGCCATACTGAGTTTGGTCCAGAGCTTGTGTGAGTTCCAGATATTGGCTGACCTGCATATTTAAATGTCTCTCGACAATTTTAGCCAATATCGGAAGTCTGGATATTGGCCTGAAATTATTAGGATCTTTGGTGTCAAGGTTCGGTTTCTTTAATAAGGGCAGAATGGAATTTTTTTCCCCAGTCCAACAGGTAATAGCCTTCACTATACATCGAATTAAAAATGTGTGTCAGGACACAAGCGACAGGCTCTACTGATAACTTTAGGATCGCAATCGGACAGGGATCCAAGGGGACCCAGATTTCACCTGCATCAGGAGGTTAGCCGTTTCTGGGGTAGTAAGCTGAGCAAAATTGTCCAATGACCCTTTCTTATCAAGATGCAGGTTATCTGCTTGACCCACCATGGTTTTCGGGGTTACATTAGTGAAAGCGGAAAAAATGGTATTCACTTTTGCATAAAAGAAACTGGCCAAAGTTTTACAGAGCGCCTGACTAGGTGTACATGTAATAGCCACTGGATTGGCCAAACTGGCGACTGTATTAAATAGTTCCCTAGTCGAGTTAGTAGCTCTATTGATTTTCATGGAGAAAAATAGAAGCTTTGCCTGATGAATCTGCTGTTTGTATATGGCAAGACCTGTTTATACTCCTCCTTATCGCTATCCTTGTACTCCGCTCTCCATCTTCTCTACAGTTGTTTACAACTCAAATCCCCCCCCCCCCCCCCGAGTTCCTGTGTGTACCAAGGAGCAGAAGGTTGCCTTCTAGTGGGATAGAACTTTTTTATAGGAGCAAGCTTGTTCCCTGCTGTTTCTAGCCAGGAAATGTAGGAACGTGTTGCCTTTTCTAGATTTGCGGGTGGGGTAACTATGGTTTTATTAAGTATGTGGCACAAATCCACGGCCACTACTTTATTCCATGCTCTTTTCTCCAGTATTTTTCTTTTTTAAACTGGTTTCTGAGGGTGGCACTCGGGAATATTATGCTTAAATACCACAGCTTTAGGGTCCTACCATGGTAGCGGAATAATATCAGTTATTCATAAAGAAGAATTGTTGGAAAAAATGCCATCAAGTATGTGTCCTGCCTGATGAGTCGCCTCTGTCACCAGTTGCTCTAAGTTACTACACTTCATCAAGTCTAGCAATTTTGCTGTGTCTGGATCGGATATAGTTTCCAAATGGAAATTAAAACCCCCTAGGATAGTATAGGAGCAAGCCATAATACCCGATTCCATAATGTTGCCCACCTTCTCAATGAAGTGGGCTCTGAGGACTGGTGGACTATAGACAAGTGAGCCTTGGATGGTATACTGGGGAGATAAACGGAAGGAGAAGTCTAGCGCCTCACAGCCTTCCCCCTCTCCGGGCTAAAGGAGGAGATAATGGAAGAGTGGTAGATCACAGCAAGTCCGCCCCCTCCTCCCTTTGGCCTGTTCAAGGTGTAGCAAACAAAATAAGGAGTCGCCGCCTTGACCAGGTCCGGACCAGCGACATATTCCGTCCAGGATTCGGTAATAAAAGCTATCTTAATGTCTTCATCTTCTATGTATAAGGCACTCTCATTGCTATGTTTAATCAGTGACCTGACATTCATCAGGGCACATTTACAAGTTGCAGCACCAGTGTCATTCCCCAACTTTGCAGATTAGTTTCTAGCCATTTCTAAGGTGTGAAAAAGAAGCTTTGGGATTATGCTCCCACACCCTGGACAAACTTTTTGGAGCACCTGGTCCTGAGAATCAGGGCTGATACAAAGTCATGAATGTGTATTGGTGTTTAGATTGAGATGCTTTGGAAAAAGACCATCGTAACACATTTTTAGCTGATTACCTGTGCTCCCCAGACCATGAGGGCTGGCACCGAGAGAGGTCCGATCGTGGACGGTCACAGAAGGGTTTGCATTTGGTGCGCCGTTGGCGCATCAGATTGGGTTTATATGCCTTCAGAGAGCCAAAGCATAGCCCGCTGACCTCTCGCCACACTCAAGATGGCGGACCCGTGTTCCCACCGCCGGACTACCTGTGCCGGTAAACGGGATTGCGCGAAGTTAAAAAGAGGTGCAAGTATAAAAGAAGAGATGTTGGCGGGAAACCAACAGTCTTCACCAATTTTAAAATAACTGTGCAACATTCGCTAAATTAGCAGCTAACACAACTCCCAGCTGAGCCTCAGGAGAATCACATAAGGCACGCTCGTGCCAGACACTGTTTATATGCCCTCAGGGAGTCAAAGGATAGCCCACTGACCTCTTGCCACATTCAAGATGGCGAACCCGTGTTCCCACTGCTGGACTACCTGTGCCGGTAAACGGGATTGCACGAAGTTAAAAAGAGGTGCAATGTTAAAAGAAAAGTTGTTAGCGGGAAACCAACAGTCTTCAGCAATTTTAAAATAACAGCAAAATTCGCTAAATTAGCAGCTAACACAACTCCCGGCTGAGCCTCAGGAGAATCTCAAGCTTTGCTTCACCTACACCCACCTTAAAAACCCCATACCTCCTGACCACCATCCTGCTGCTATCAGTACGGCCCTCGGTCACACCCCAGACCATACTTTTTGGCCCCTGGGAAAACGTTTGAGAGTACCCATGAATTAGAGGGACTGACTTTCACCCTCTCACTCTAGCTTCCATAAGCTAGTACCATTTTATTATACTTTTTACATTTACGGTTAGCTAGGACTGTCTAAAGAGCACCTTACTGGTTTTTGCCTTCCTTACTGGCTTATTTTATGTGGGTTGTGACCTGACGCAACCTCACTCATCTTAGCCGAGGCAGCCAGAGCCTCTTCAAGACTATATATGTATTAAATAATTCAGAACCACTCAAATCCACATGAACCATCTAAAAGAGCACCGCGTCACAATGCAGTAACAGTACACTCCCAGAAAACCATCCCTTTCTCTCCAATCATTACCATTTGGCTAGGTCCACACTCTACAAAGGAGATAGAAGAAAGAATTATTCTCATTTGAAGTGCGGACCAGCAGTGGAGGTATGCACATTTATAGTGGAAGTCTGTCTGCCTGTAGAAGAAGTCTACACAAACTTGGGGAAACCCCATGACAAATGTGTCTTGCCTGCTCAGGCCTAGCCCTGGGCATCTTGAATGACAGACTCCTATCAATGTTGGCAGCGGTCCATACCTAGATGCATCCATAGCTCCTCTTTTCTGCTGGTCTACTTCCTGCAAGAGTTCAACATAGCCAATACAAAAGCACTCCTGAAAAAACAAGGACTAGAGCCTTTACATTTGATGAACCTAAAAATTCCCTGATAGGACAATTTATAGAGCACCCTTCTAACAACTATAAACATTTTTTTAAACGCAACAAAATCCCTTAGAATGCTCAAATAAGTACCCATTCCAGTTGCAGAGCCAAATCCTCTCCGATTACCACCACACACTACCACAAATCAGAAATTGGCCAGAATTGCGATTCAACGTTTTTGCTACATGATCTCTCAGCAGCATTTAACAGTCAACCACCCTACCTTATTGGGCAAAGTATAGGAACTTTGATTCCTAGGAACAACAGTGTAATGGGTACCTCTTTTCCTTGCACAGAAACTACATATATAATTATCTTACGTTTACAGTCATCTCTGTACAAAATTTAAGCATGTGTACATCAAAGCTCAAATATTGCAATCACACTTTTAAGCTATCGGAGACCTCTACTGGGTATCGTCAAAAGTGCCACTTTCTCCTGCCACTACTACAGTGATGACAACCAGGTTCCACTGGTGATGGAAAAATCTGTAGACAGCTACCCTCTTTGATCCTCCTAGCTAGCATCCTACAACTGAATGACTTACACCCGCTTAAAATCTGGCCACATCGCAAAACGAAATTGTAACATGTTGAAAAAGGTGTACCACCCAACATGTGCATGGTGGCCCAAGATAATTGTGTGCCCCCTCACTTCGAAAAAAGGAATAGGAGCACTGAGTTATCAAGACTGAGCCCTAGGTAACACTGCAGGTAGATGAAGTCATTAAATCCACTTTACACACTCTGGACATGGAAGTATTTTCCCATTCCTGGGGTTTCTCCGCAGGTCCACATTACCATTGTCTGATACTTTACTGGGTAATATAGGGGGTCTGGTCCTCTTTCTATGCATGTTAGAGCGGATACAGAATACCACAGCCAGATTCCTACTGCTCAAATGAACATGCAACTTCTTCCGATCAGTCGTTCAGGCCCATCACTGGCTCCCAGTGGCCAGATGCATCTCATGCAATGCCGTCTGCATCTGGGTATACAGGGTGCAGCTCCTGCCTTCTAACACAAGGTTCAAACCTATCTTAAGAAGAACCTAGAGCTCAGATATAGCACCTCCAATTATCATTAAAGTTAGCAAAAGACTTGGATGGATCAGGAAGCCTTTTGGTACAACCCGCCTAACTTAGGGGCACCCTACAGATCCAAATAAGAACCCTCAATTTTAATGAGAAATAAGGAAATGGCTATTTGTCCTCTTCTGTTGGCTGCTGGCGAGCCACCAGACAACCAGGTCCAAGAGATGGCTCTCGGAAGAATCAGCCTCATGAAGCACAAAGATGATAATTATTAAGTATGTGTAGAAGAAAGTCCTAATTAATATTCAAGGACCTGTCCAATGGGAAGTATCTATCTCGCTATAGGAAACACACAGGCCTCTACGACATAAGCACTTCGATGGACAGCACCACCTTTGTTGCAACAAAGCTGCAACTCCCCCGAGGTCCTCTGGTACCACACCAAACACTCACCCCGTAGGTCACTCAGCAACCACACACCCTACGACGCATGGATGCTAGCCCTGCAACAAATCAAACATGGACTGCATAAAACTTCAGGGACAGAGGGATCAGCAACATGCTATACAAGTGCCAACTACAACACATTGAGAATTTAAGGGATGAGGCCATGCATGCACAACATACAGTTTTGAGTCGATGTGGCAGCCCGTACAACCATCAATGAAAGATACACCGGTGCACTGAACAGGAATATGAAACAAGTGGCTTGGTGGCATGGTTCTGCAATACTGGGACTTCTTGGTCTCAACTCTGCTGCTCTGCGATGCAACCAGTTCTGTGAACACAGAAGGCCAGCGCTCTCACAGGTCATTACAGTAGTAGGAAGGCGATGAATATAGGGTATGAAAAGGTGTGAACCCCAGGTGTATGGCTGCAACAGTCCGCCAGGGGCGGTAGTACATTGTGTAAGTAGTGAGGGAGTGCAGTAAGAACCCCCTGGTTAGACATTAGATGATCACCCAAGATAAGACCTTGAACAGAAGACATCCTCAGTCCAGAGGAAGGAGGGGATGGAGGCCTTGCTCATTACCTCTCGGTATCGCACCCTTGTCGCGGTCCTAATAACAGGAGTCTCGCCACCTCTCAGGTGACAAGCCATCCTCTGCCAATAACTACATTAAAGCAGATGATCTCTCTCAAATGTGTGAACTATCTCTAGAAAGATTGACATCAGTCGGGTAGGGCTCAAACCCGTGACCCTTGGTTTCATACGAAACAGAAAAAATTTCAAACTGGAGTCTGCATTAGTACTGTATTTCCTCTTCTCTTGCTCAGTTGCAGCAGCAGTTCATAAACTCCATATCACAAGACCAACATGTTCTCGCCCACAACTACACGCAGGTCATACGTGAAAGCTTTGCGGAGTCAAAGCGCGCCTCATCATGCCGAAAAGTACTGAGAATTACAGCAGTTTTCCGGGTATGTTTTCACTGTACAGTGTAGACAAGAGGTTATTCCGACGCCATCTGCCACAAGTGCCTCTGCTGGACTGTACATACCAGCGGGACCCGGAGTGTGGGCAACACTTCCAAACTGGGCAGCCCCCGTCGACAATGTGTGTCAGCGTGGTTGACATCCCAATCAACCAAACTGAGGCCCATTTACCTTTGAGAGTGGACGCTGAGCAGCAGGCTTGAGCGGCTCCCAGAATGCATTGCTGCGAGGGTGCTGGAGGGGGTTCATGACTCCATGACACCAGGTAGGAAAGGAGTCCTGCTCTGCTGGGAATCCCGGGCGTCCTCTTGGGAAAGGACACAGGGGAAAAGTTGGGGGTGGCGCATTTCATTTCTCGGTGGGCAGCTGAAGAATGTTTGAGCGCATCTATTAGTAACCCTCACAGGGGCAACAATATGTGCAACAATCCAAATTCACATCAAATGTGAAGGTTATGGACCTGTGGCAACCGTTTGCCACAGAACTTGACATTCAATGTGTGTAGTCAACCCGGGGCACAGGCACTGCGCCCCAAAACTATGAAATATCACTACCTTGCCGACCAATACAGACTGAGAATCCCATTCTATTGGCTCCAAAATGTAGGGCACACGGTGTTCCTGTGGAATACTAATTTGCGTTTCACGGGTGGGTGTCTTCATTAATAGCTGCGCCTCACACTGAGCAGGACTGACCCCGAAGTTCTTCCACGTAGGTAGTAGCAGAGGGAACAAAGGCACACAATAGGCTGCAGTACAGCCCAGTGTAACTACCAGCGGGTGAGATTAATTCAAGGACTTCTAACGTCACAGTTTGTTTGTTTTGTCCTTTAAATTGAGCCTTGAGCGGAAACGGATGCGGATTACTCTGGACAAAAATAAAATGTTTGGGAGTCGGGGTTTTAAGAGGGATGCAAAAAAGTCTGTGTGGGTGGGGGGAGGCTCTAAAAGAGGCGCCGCCTATGTAATTAGGGGCGTCGCTTAAACACACTACTTTTTCTGATCCCTATAATGTGCCAGCCGAACGGTAATTTGGTGTAAGAGTAAGTAAAATATGAACAAAAACTTAATGGTTTTTAGACTTTGTTCAGAAAATTCTCAGTTTTATTTCCCCCTGTACAGTTAAGGACATTAATATAGGGCCCCATAGATAACCGTGTTAATCTGTGTTTTTGTTTTTTATTACGAACGGGTCCGAGACCAGGGTGGACCCGGCACACTAAAAGCCCTGCTGGAAATAGAATGTTCATAGGTAACTCAGGTTTTAGTGTACGGACATTCAAGACCCCATAACTCTTTTCTTTCTACCCAATATATGCACCAAACCACCACCAAAAGCCAGCAACCAAAAATGAGCTAGCATCTTTGAAAAATCACATTCTGTGTTTTTTTTTTAAAGAAGGGAAAAATACATAACTAGCTTGGGGGCACGGGTGAATAACAAAACAAGCTATCGTGTTTTGCTGATCATCCTTCAGTTCAACACCCAATGCAGAGCCAGTGAAATACACGAACGAAATAATTGAGAAAAAAATAGAGCTACATTCCAATATATACGCCTGACCACGTCGTCTTGAGATGGACTGGAATGTATGTAAACACATGCACCGAAAGAAAGTAATTAATAGTCACATACCCTGTAGATCTGCATACACAATACATAAGACCTCAGTATTTGTAGGCCGCCCACCCACAACCCCTGCATAGAATCACCCCGGGTTTCTTTCGGCCGTGCTGTACAGGGCATATTATTTTCAAAAAGATAATACATTCTAAAACAATTGAATTTGAAGAATGTGTGTTTTTTTCAGTGCAGAGAAACGCAGCATGTGCGTGATCACATCTGCTTAAAAATAAAAATAGAAACGGTTTCTAAGAAAACAGAGCGCTTCTCTGGCAAACATTTCTAGCAATGCGCGGCGCTGTGGGAGTTTAAAAACATTCGCAGCAAGCAGCAGTGGGAAAGAAAAAAGGCGCAGCGCCATGAGCGTGAATACTTACTAAACGGGTAACACTTAGGTGCGTTGTAGAGAAATATATGCACGTGTGGATTCAGAAGCCTGCAGCCGTAGAGCCCACCTTCACCAAAAAACTGGTCTCTCTAGACCGGCCTCCATTTAAAGCCCTCGAGGGACGCGAACAGCACACACGTTATTAATTAGAAGTGCCCGACGGCGGCACGTACAACTAGCAGATCCGCTCAGGGTCGATTTGTTTTAGGAACGTTTACATGTATCTATAAATATGTAAATTTCCACTGGGTACAGATAATAAACATTAATTGCAAAATATATCTACCAAGTTGAAACTAATTAGGTTGGCAGACAGTATAAATATTCCATGTAATAAAAAAAAAAACGGTAAATGCTCAGCTTGAAGGAACAGCGGTTTCGGCTGGGATCTGGCAGTCAGAAAAAGTGAAATACGACCAGAAACGACCTCTCCATTCACCTGGTTCCAACAGCGGGAAGGTAAACTACTTCCGGTGCTAAAGAACACACGCGGACGGTGCATTCTGGTATAGTTAGTCTGACAAGTGTTAGCCAGGTTTGTTAAACCACATAATGCAAGAAAGGCAGACTGAAGACCAGGCCTGAACACCAATCCAGGTGCGTGGTACAGACGGGCCCTGTTGATTTCTTCCAGCCATAAACAGACAAGGTACCTTCATCTCCACTGTTTTACTTGCACAAACGAAAGGCAGCAGCCTACGGCGTTTGTCGTGTCTAAGATTTAATTCAGAAACAACAGAAAGAACAAAGGATGAAAAGGACAGGCCAGCAGGTACACTAGGGGTGGGGCAGTGCTCCATTTTTTTTAACGAGGGATATGTTCACTTCTTTTCAGCATGGCTACCAGGGGGCTTCTAATCTTGTCCTGTTCAACATCTTCTGACAGTTCTGTCTCTTTAGCTAATACCGATTTGCATTTTGGGACTTGTAGTACAGCACAAGCTAATCCCAGCATGAAAATTGGTGCGGAGTCAAAACTGGGGGTTGTCTTAAAGTAACAAGTAGCATGAGACCAGCTGGCAGCTATGTGACGGGATGCTTGGGTTTTTTAAAGCACTGATGCCAGGGAGATATCGGAGAGATCTGATGCACCCTGCTCGAATCCCCGTGCGTCGGCAGGAGAGGGTGCTTTCAGTGGATGTACAATAGGACAGGTGACCGTGTTTGGGCAGGTGTCTTGTGGGTGAGACCGCAGGATCAAGCAAGTGTGTTGGCAACATGGTGACAACTAAACTGAGGATGCAAATCAACTCTTATACAGGGATTCCGCAGCACAATCCTGGGGCAGGCAGGTCTTGATTATCGAACTATGTTAAATTTAACTGCTGCTTCTATAGCGCATAATCACTATCAGGTCTCTTAGCGCTTTAAGAGAGGGAGTTAATACCCAAAACCCACTGCAGTCCCCAGGAGCATGCGTGACAGATGATTAGATGGAATCTAACGCCTCCCTGAACAGAAGCGTTTTGAGGCGTTTCTTGAAAGGGAGGAGAGTGCCTTCCTTACGGAGGATATCGGGTAGTGTGCTCCAGAGTTGCGGGAGCAGGACAGAGAGGGCTCTGCCTCCCTTGGATTTTGTAATAAACCAGGGAACTGCAATCTGGCAGCTCTCGGCGGACCGGAGTTTACGGCCTGGCACATAGTTTTCGAGATGCTCTTTAAATACAAAGGCCCTTGTATTTGTCCCTCTGCTTGATGCAATGAAGCTTGCGCAAGAGAGGGGTCACACGTGCCCTTCTGGGGAGCCTGAAGATCAGCCTAGCTGCATCATTCATTGTCACCTGTAATTTGTTGGTTAGTTTTTCCGGTAGGCCGATGTAGAGGGCGTTCCTGTAATCTAATCTGGACAAGATGGTGGCTGATACTATCATCTGTAGAGCTGCCATCGAGAGGAGGGGGGCAAGTCTCCACATCTGTCTCCGCAGGCCAGTGCATGTACCAGTCACTGACGCAACTTGGTTGGACATAGAGAGGTCCGCGTCTATCTTGATGCCCAAGGTTTTTACGGTCGTGACTGGCGTAGGGGTTGTGCCCAGCTCTTGGGGCCAGAAACGGTCACTCCAGGGGGTTTCCTTCCCGGGGATGACTAGGACTTCGGTTTTGTCTGGGTTGACCTGCAGAGAGTTTGTCGTCATCCAGTTCACGGTGTATCTGAGAATATTTTGAACCAATGAGGGGGCCTGCTGGGGGTTGTCGATCTGGAGGATGAGCTGCATGTCATCCGCATAGTTAAAGACTTGGCAGTCCATGCGCACCAGGGCAGCTATTAGCGGCTGGAGGTAAATGTTAAAGAGGAGCGGGGGCAGTGCTGAACCCTGGAGGACGCCACACGTGAGGTCCCCTCTTTCAGACACCTGATCCCCAAGCTGGACGCGCTGCGACCGCCCTGAGAGGAAGGATTCGAGCCACTGGTAGGCCACCCCGCGGATGCTCAGCTCGGCAATGCGGGCTAGAAGCTGTGCATGATTGACCATAGCAAATTCTGCTGACAAGTCTAACAGCACCAGTGCGCATGGTTTCTTTATGTCGGCCATGACTCTAAGCAAGTCAAGCACTGATAGCATTACCAGCTCTGTGCTGTAATGGGGGCTGAATCCGGCCTGCCGCCCTTGGAGTAACAGGTGTTACTCAAGGAAGACCACAAGTGTTTTTAGGATGTGCTGTTCTAAAATTTTCGCCAGGAAGGGAAGCTTGGAAATTGGTCTGTAGTTTTTAAGAGTGGCAGCATCAGCCCTGGGTTTTTTCAACAGGGGGATGACCCTGGCTTCCTTCAGGCCAGAGGGAAGGTAGCCTGTCTCAGGGAGTGATTAAGTAGGGTGAGGATCTGTCTCTCAAGACCTGGGAGGGCTATGCGAAAGACCCTTGGAGGACAGGGATCTGCTGGTAAGCCTGATTTAATATGGCTCATCAGGCCTGACAGAGAGGCTAGGTCTAAGTTGGGGAAAGAGGGGAGCTGGTTAGTCAGCGTGAGGGGCATGGGGTGCTGTTCTGATGGGGCCTGATTGGTCGGGGTGCTCTCAATCTCAGCTAGGATGTCTGTGACATTATGCAAAAAATAGGTCTGGAAGGTGTTGCAGTCTACTGGTGAGGCCGTGGAACCTAGTGTTGACTTCTGGCTGAGTTCTTTTAATAATTTAATGGTCTCTTTCTGTTTATTTGAAGCAGATGTGATTCTTGCCGTGTAGTATTCAGCCTTCCTAGTCATAATGGCCTTTTTATATGAGGTAAGCAAGAGTTTGTTGGCAGCAAGGTCCGCTTGGCTATCTGATTTCCGCCACCTCCTCTCAGCTTGCCGGAGGGTTTGCTTCCTGCCCCTTAGTTCTTCATTGAACCAGGGGGTGCCTTTCCCTTTATCTCTCACTTTCTTCCTCCTTGCCGTTGCTACCTGATCAATGGCTTTCTTAAGCGTGTCGGTAAGGGCAGTGCGCTCATAGTCTAGGTTGCCTGAAGATGGTGCTTTCATAGATAGTCTGAGTAGGATCCTCACCAGATTATCTTTCTCAATTCTATTCCAGCTGCGCACGGTTTTCCAACCCAGTGCTGGCTGCAGTGGGGGCTATCCAGCGGGACCCAGCACCTAATCAGCGAGTTAATACTGTTAGTTCTTGGCATATTGTAGGCATTCTTCTCATGATGGTGGCCACCCTGGTAAATGGCAGCCCTTAAATAATCATGGTTATTTTTGTCATATTGTGGATATTTATTGAATGATAGTATCCAGCATTGAAAACATGCTAGCCCTGATTTAATCATGATAATTATGTGTATATTATGGGCATTTGTGATATGATGGTGGCAACCCATTGTAAAATGGTGGTCCTTGCATGATGGTGGGTATTATGGCATATTGATGCCTGCTCCTGTAAAAATTCAGGACTTGCCAAAAATGGTGGGCATTTTTGCATAATGCAGGTATCCATGACTTGTGGTGCCCCACTTAGTACTCTTGGCCCCTGCCTATTAGTGCTAGTAATTCTTGGCATGTTGTGGGTACACATTGCATGACAGTGCCCACTGATATGCTATCCCTAGCATAATAGTAGTAGTTCTTGGCATGTAGAGGGATTTATGTCATGATGGCACCCATCGTCTACCCCCAATATAATTTATACCTTGAAATTGTGAAAGTCATTCGTGGCCTATTGTAGAAATCCATGGTCTCATGAGGTCCACCATTAACATAATAATGTTGGTGATTTTTGCCATATTGTGGGCATCCATGGCATAAAATGGTAACATGGGCACGTAGTGCATATTTGATCAGCGTGTGGTAGTATTGTATGTGAATATATCATGAATATGACACCTTAAGATTGGTAATGATGTATATATATATATGGTGGCGTCGTAGAGCATTGCCTGTCACCCACTATGGTATACAAGCCCTGAGTAGGTGAAAGAAGGCGTGTGGTGAAGCTGGACCGGAGTACAGGCAGTCTGGATGGTCCCGTAAGAAAACAAATTGAAAAGCCAGGTCTTCAGCTTCTTGTGGAGTTCAAGAAGTGAGGAGGAGTAGGCCCTAATGTGTTGGGGGCAGTTGTTCCAGGATTTGGTGGCTTGATAGATGAATGATCGACATCCTGTTCTGCTTCTGTGAACGAGGAAGGGCGTGTGAGTGATGCTGAGCGAAACTGTCTGGTCGGTTGGTGAAAGTTAAGCCAGTGATTGAGGTATGCAGGCCCGTGATGTCTGTTGACTTAAATGCGTGTGTGAGAAGTTTAACTGGCAGTGGAGCTCTCCGAGGAGTGGTCTGGTGTGGAATTAGCACAGAAGGTCATGGACAAGTCTGGCAGCGACGTTTTGGATACTTTGAAGTCCATGAAAAGGGTGGGTTGGAATGCTGGCATAGAGTGTGTTGCAGTAGTCTAATCTGTTTGTGTTTGTTTGTGATTAGGGCCTGCATGATGGTACATCTGGTGTCCAATGGGAGCCACTTGGAGATTTTACATAACATGCTTAGGATTATGAAGCATACAGCAGTGGCGGTGTTGACCTGAGGCTTTATGGTGATGTTGGTGTCCAGGATGAGGCATAGATTCCTGGTGTGGTTGGTTGGGGTGGGTGGGTGTGGGTCAGAGTTTGGTGGACCACCAGGTGGTGTCACAAGGTGAGCTCTTATTCCCTAAGATCAGCACTTCAGTTTTGTTGGTGCTGAGCTTGAGGCAGTTCTCTTTCATCCAACTGGCCATGCTGGTCATGCATTATTTGAAGTTTGTCTTGGTGGTGACAGTGTCGTCTAAGAATATAAAAAATTAGCCACGTGTTGTCAGTGTAGGAGATGATGTTGATTCCGCAGGTTCTGATAAAGATAGCCAGAGGGGTCATGTACATGTTGAAAAGTCTGGAGTTGATTGATGATCCATGTGGGTCTCCGTAGATGAGGTACTTGGGTTCTGATGTGAACGGCGTGAGCCTAACTCATTGTGTTCTTCCCGAGACAAAGGAAGCTATCCATTTGAGTGTTGGTCCTTGTATTTGCATTGTGTGTAGTCTGGAGATGAGTGTGTGGTGGTAGACGGTGTCAAAAACGGAGAAGAGGTCGAGAACGATGAGGGCGGCAGTCTGTCCACAGTCAAGGATGGTGGGTATGTCTTCTGTGACTGTGTTGAGAGCTGTTTCTGTGATCTTATTTTGAAATCCTGATTGCGAGTCATCCAGGAGTTTGTGGCATTCTAGGTGGCCAGAGAGTTGCCTGCTGATGGTTTTCTTAATGGCTTTGGCTGGGAAGGGGAGCAGCGAGATGGGTCCGTAGTTGCTGAGTACTTCAGGGTCAGCTGAGTGTTTTTGGAGGAGGGAAATGACTTCAGCATGTTTCCAGCTATCTAAGAAGATGGCTTACTTGACGGAGGTGTTGATGATGGAAATGAATGCAGCACTTATCGTGGCTCTTCCCAGTTTGTAAATATTGTGGGGACATGGATCTGTGGGCACCCCTGAGTGGACTGTCTTCATTATTGTGTAGTGTCCTTAATGGGATAGAGGGTTCCATGCTGTCAAGTGGTCGTTTTCTTTTATGTGGTCAGCACACTGGGATGGTTGATGGGGTGTGGCTAGGGTTCACATTTTTTTTTTGTTTAAATCTTTTTATTAAGGTTTTGCATTTCAAAGCCCCTGGTGGAGGCATTACATCAATCATATACCAGTTGTTTCACACATTGAAGCGTTACATAAAATCCACTAATATAACTCAACTTCAACATATAGATGCCACTCCGCCCGATGGGATTGTACATACTCGCTCGCGGGCTTGCAGGTAAGTAAACTGGTTGTACAGTAGTATGTCTCATTGTGTCTTGTCACTTGGGCTACGTACTGGTGGAGACAGGTGTGAATGTCATCCCCGTGTATGTCTATGCGATCCTTTACTAGACAGGCAGTTGCTATCATTCAATGTGCATGTCGGTATCCAAACTGCCGACTGAAACTGAACTTAGAACTGTGGGGAAAACTTTTTCCTAGACCCCTAGGAGGGGGGAGAGTGCGGCGGGCTGGCGAGGGCAAGTGGACGTGGTGGGCGGAGGGTGTAAGGGCCAGTGGTCCTAGGGGCAGGGATCGCAAGGGCCCCGGGGGGGGAGGGAGCATTCTATTGAGGGTAGCGGGCAATGTCCCCAGGAGGGGTAGGCGCTCGGCTTATCACGTCCAGCTTGTCAGGGAGCTTAGTTTCCTATCATCTGACTAGGTGGGTTGGGGTGCTGTGAGGAACCGCGGGATTGAGGTGGAGATGGCCTAGGTGTAGCGTCTAGTGTTGTCTCTTGTTTAAATGGGATGAGCAGCTGTGCCCTTTCTAGGGAGATGGGATGTTTGCGTGTACCCTTCATTTCTTCTTCCCGCAGAATATCCTCCTCTCCCGCCCCTACTTGCCTACCACTCCTATCCAGGCTGCTTCCGGGGGGCCCGAGGGGGCTCTCCAGTGCATAGCGATAGCTCGCTTCGCAAGGACCAGGGCGAGGGATGCAAATTTTTCGGATTTTTTTCTTTTGTAGGTTCCCAATGCACAGACCTCTCATGTATCAATGTGTGGCAGGTTAACCAATGTGAGGAGTGTTTGGTGTATCTTGGTCCAGTATTGTTGCAGGGATCGGCAGTCCCAGAACATATGCCTGAAGTTCGCCTCCATCGCTTGACAGCGGGGGCAGCTAAGTTGTGTGTCCGGATAGTACTGGTGCAGTTTGTCTGGTGTGAGGTAGGCCTGATGGAGTATGTTAATCTGTATGTTTTTGAACCGCGCGTTCCTGGACACTTTCTTCGTATATTCCAGATCGCGCGTCCACTCTGTGTCATGAAATACCCTGCCAACATCGTCTTCCCAGGATTGCCGTAGGCTATCAAGGGAGACATTAGTCAATTCTCTGATGGCCTTGTAGTGCCATGTGACTAAGTGTCTGCCAGCTCCCATACGGAGTATCGTGTGGAGTACCGGGTGCGTGGGTGGTTCTCTGTCCCGTAAATTCCAGAACGGGCGAGTACTATCCAAAAGCTGCCTATGCGTTAAAAATTGTCCGCGCGGGAGATCATACCAGTCGACCAGCTGCTCGTAGGTTCTCAAGGTGGCTAGGGTTCAAAGTTAATGTAGAAATTGGTCATTTTGTTGTGAACTCGGAAAGGTTGTTGCAAAGTTCTTGTGTAGGGGAGATGGTGTTGGTTGCGGCTGTTGGGTTGTTAAATTCCTTGACATTGGTGAAAAATCATTGTAGTTGTTGGAGCTAGATTTGATTCTCAGGGTCAGGACCTTTTTCTTGGTCTCTTTCACTTGATGGTGCGGCCCTGTAGGTGTTTTTTGCCATGATTCCTCGAGTGGTTCTCTATTTCCTTTCATATTGTTTGCAAACTCTCTTGGGCTCTCTGAGGTCAGCGTTTTACCAGCTGGCTAGTTAGTTGGATCTTTTGCGTTGAGTTCTTTTCAGGGGCACCAGCATATTGGTGCATGTGGTGACTGTTGTTGAAATTGTTTGTGTCATCGATGAGGTTATTGGTGGGCTCTGGGCAGTGTATTTGGGGAACTTTGAGCCATTCTGTTTCTTTCTTCCAGCAGAGGCTTAGGGTATTTCTAGACTCTGTAGGGGTGGTTGTTGGCTCTGTTACGTGGAAGTGGATGATGAACTGGTCCGTCCATGTGAATAGAATGATGTGGCTGACTTTAACCTTGATGCTGGAGGAGAAGATGGGGTCCAGGGTGTGTCCAGTGATGTGGGTAGGACCTTGTATTTGCTTGGTGATGCTGATGTTCTGTAGACTTTCAAGGAAGTCCATGGAGTTGGAGTCCCTGGGGTCGTTGAGATGAAAGTTGAGATCTCATAGGAGTATGACATCTTTGGTGCCCATGGTGAGGGATGCAGTGAGGTTGGTAAGAGGTTGCTGAAGTGGGTGTGAGGTCCTGGGGGCCAGTAGGCGAGGGTGACTTTGATAGTGGTTTTACTGTCTGTCTGAAGCTTGAAGTGCATGTGTTCCATAAAAGTAGATTCTGGGTCAGTGCAAGAGATACACTTGATTGTGTCTCTGTGGATGACAGCTTGTCCTCTTCCCGGTTTAAGGTGTCGGTCCTGGTGCAGGATTTTGTATCCAGTAGAGATCGCTGTGGCAATGTCTGGTGCTGATGTGGTGTTAAGTCAGGTTTCGGTGAGGAAGAGGAGGTCCGGTGCATTGGAGTCAATGAGCAGAAACAGGAGCAAAAGATGCAAAAAGGGGAAGTTGAGCGCAAGAAAGGATGCAAAAATGAGCAGTTAAACAGAGACGGGGGACGATAGAATAGACAGCACAAAGAAAGAAAGGAAGAGTAGTTACCAAGTCTGGGGCATAACGAGCAGCTAACAGGTAAAATGTCAGGAAACAGACACCAGCATGAGTCAGAAGGGCAAGGGAAGGCCATGGTCACACGGAAGCAGAAGAGAGATGTCTGGGCACCTATTGTGTTTACCAAAAACTTTATTGGAGGACAAAAGTGTTTTTTTTTTCTCTTGAAAATGACAAGCTTTTGTTTATGGGAACTGACCTTATGTTTCAAAATGAAAAGCTTTAATTTCACAACAAAATCTGTGTGTTATTAATGTTTAGGGACAAAAGCTTTTTATTCCCCAAAATACATATAAAGCTAATATTTGAGTGCTAATAATCACTACTGTTTGACACATTGTCAAATGTGTGTAGCCTATCTGAAATTGTTTGGTCTGTGTAATATGAGCGATGCCACTACTGTATGAGGATACAGAATGTGCTTGGCTCTACTATGTACTTCCTGATATGATTAGATTTTGTAATATTTATTTTTTCACCCTGTCCTTTCCAATGAGATTGTCAGTCTTATAGTCTACTTAAAGAGAGCAGGATGTCAAAATGAGCAGATCTGAAATGCAGAGGTGTCAGTAGTTTGAAGGAAAAATGATAACCCATGTGAAATTGCCTTTTGACCCCTATTTCACCTAAAGATTAGAGTAACTGAGCTAAAATTATGCTGGGAAATACACAATATTGCCACTACTTTATAAAAAATTATTTAGAGTGGGTAGACGTTCATCACACCCAGGGAGGCTTGCCTAGCATTCCATGAAATACTGGAATCTTTTACCTTTCGTTGTCTGTGTTATTTGAGACCGTCTTGAAGAAGTTTCTACTGTAATTACGTTATCTGGGCCAATTTTTGTTAATTTTCTAAGGGGGAGAAACCTCTACCACAAGCTCTCTAGAGAAAGCTGTGTTTCCTCATCTCTCCCTGCAATTTGGGCCAGGTATTTATGCCCTACCAATTTTAAGATGAACGACTGTCACAAACTGCTCGAACTCAGGGCCTGACATACTAAATTTCCTTTTGCAAAAAGTGGTCACAAATTACGCCCCAATTTTTGTGAATGAAATGAATTTTTTGCTCACTGACCCATGTACTAATATGTTGGTTCATAAAATTCTGAATCGTAGTGGGTCGCAATCTGACCTACTTTATCAATATTCAGGAAGGTTGCAAATTGCAACGCGCCACAATTAGGTGCCATCACAGGGATGGTGGTCTGCTGATGCTGTGGTAGTTTTTTAAATCAAGTCACTTTTTTAATGTACTTTTGCTAAAAGGGAACAGAACTGCTTTTAAAAAGAGCAGATTACTTCTGTTTGTTTGAGATGGCAGTGGTCCCACGGGCCACTGCCTACTCCCCAACAAGCTTTTTTTTAACATTCACAAAGGGAAATGGTCCCAGAGGGAAACTTTTCCATTTTTGGATGGGTTACCATCTACTTTGAGGGGTCGTTCAACTTAATTTTGGTCATAAGACAATGATCCACAACTTAACAAATCGATATTTATAAGAGACACCCTAACCACACTCCTTCCAAATAGTGATCTTTTTAATGGGTTTCTAGACCCATTTTGCAATTCAGTAGCCTGTAACCAAATCATGAAATGGGTTTACTGCATAAGAAAGAGCCATTTTGTGGTTACACACCCTGTGATTTTGCATAGCACAGGCTTTGTGGATGTAAAATGGCTTGTTACATCATGTCACAGGTTTGTTTTGGAATGAAAGGCGTGCTCCTTGGCAATAATTTTGGGTTTTCTTCACCTTTAACAAAAGTTTAGCTCCATCAGTAAAGAAGCACAACCGTCTGGCCCACAGGCCGAGGGCATTCAGTAAATAGAATTTCCCAGAAATAGTACTTGGCCGCTGCTCAAGGATTCCCATGGCAGTCAAGTGATGTGGACTTAGCAGCTCAGACCCATGTCATGCATGACGCCCTTTGAGTAAGTTGCAGAAAACACAGTTGATGGACAGAATGTAGAACAATGTCATACATTCACCCCAGTACAAGGATCTGGGCCTAAATCCATCGTTTTTTTGCACTCCACACCACCCTGGGTTAGACACTGGCTATATGCAAATCAGCTCTGACCCTGTGCCTCATGGGAACAGTCCAGTCCGAACTACCAAGCCATGTCTTTCCCAGACCGGAATCAAGAATCCAAGGACCGGTTTCTGGCTATCAGCCTTCATCAGCCTGGATAGCTTGACTCCAGTGGTGTGGAGAGCCTGGGACTCACGTCTGAGCATACCCAGCCCACCCTTTGAGTAAGGGCCTTACAGCCTCACAGCCTTACAGCCTCAGCGACAAAGTGCAAAGCATTTTTGGCACTGCAGTTTCACCGTGGTTCCTTTAGTTAACACTATTTGACTCTGCACATTGAAGATTCAGGAGCTGTTAGTTGTTCAATAAATATGTTAACAATCAAGTGAATGTTGTGCTTGGACATTTGCGAAGCTAATTCATTAAAGACAATTATTGAAGTATTTCTCACTTGGCAGAGCTTTTGCCAGCAACATTCTACAGATTAGTAACAAGTATCTAATCTTTCAACAGTCTATTCCTGACCTGTCTGACAATCATGGAGTTGGTAGAAGATGTCGATCACATCTTTTGTTCGAGGGTTCTTCCTAGTGATGGCCCATCTCTGGGTTTTGATGTGGCTGTGGTTTAAAAGTATCTGCAGCATGCAACAGAGGTGGAGGCAACTATTTTGTACTGACTATTACTTGAGTGGAAAAAATGGGCACCAGTGCTGGAAATAATGTTATATTATTTGTAGTATCAAGAAGAAGCAAAGAAGAACACGTGTGTCAAGTAAACATTTTATGTGATTTTACGTTGGCTACACTTCTGCAAATAATTATACACAAATCAAAGATTTTTTTTTTAAATAATTAAATGGCAAATATAGTTGTTTGTGTGACTTTATAAGTTTACTAGGGAACAGAACAAGCCCAGGTTCGGACTGGCAGAATACGAACTGAGAACGTGGAGGGCTCCAACTACTTTAGTGATTTATACGCTGTTGTGGTGCATTGTTAACGACATTGGTGACTTGTGTCCAGTGATTCAAAAGTTATGTGGAGTATCTGAACTTCCGTCTGGAAGTGTATGATATTGATGTGCAATGTGTCCGTCCTGATGATGGTCCCAAGGATTGTATAGACCAACGGGGGACCGAAACGTCGACAGTTTAACACTGTTTCGCAAATATAAAGATCATTGTCCTGACTTCAAACTAATGTATTGATGCTCAAAATTGAATGAGATATATGGTCTTTTGTTTGGTCCATATGAAGGAGCGAAAAGTGTTGTTATACTACCAAGAATGAAACGTGAATATTGGAGTAGTATATATGTTGCCATTTTTCATTTTTAAAGAATTGTGAATAAATAATATGATAAACTGTATTTCCTGCATTTTGGTTTATTGAAGATCACTGTTTGGTGACTGAATCATCATGATCTAAGCATATTTTAATAATAATACAGTACTAAAGTTATCAATGCCCCAGAAGATTCTATGACAATGCATTATTTCGGAAGGTATGGGCGCAGACAAATTGGCTGCCTACCATATAGTATCAAGGCGTAGCCTCCCACTCAGGACTGGCTCGTTTTAATCGACGCACGTCTTTGCCTTAATCGTTATCGTTATGAATATCAATCACATTTTTTGGAGAGAACTACTGTTCCTCAAAATTAACATCTTATTCCCCTCAACTTATTGGTTCACCAACGAGGCGGAACGGGGATTCGAACCGCATTACCTGTAGGGTGACCAAAGGGGCTTTGTCCCTTTAAGGCTTCTCCGCCTCGCCCTGTGTGACGCCCCGTGTCACGCCCCCCTTTTTCATGTCCGGGCACGCCAGTCATGTGGCCGGAACAACTATGTTATTTAAAAGAGCTCACATGGGTTTCTCTACTACCTCCGGGCAGACGGCAGTCCTGTAGCATAGGTTTTGGACGGGGAGTCGCGAGTGGAAAAGTAAGTTTTTAACTGCTTGTCTACCGTGCAGCTGCTTTCTGCCTCAAAGACTGTCGAACTACGGAGGGTTTGGTAACATCTTGTTTTCCTCCTTACACGCTAGATTTTACACCGCGTGAACAATTCCCGTGCTGTCTTGACCCATGAAGAGAATTTCCCTCCTTCTAGCTGTAAGTGCTTTGAGCTCCTTGCTGACACGCTATTGAACCTTGCAGATTAATGCATGTTGTCGCTCTGGTTTCCACATTGTGAGGCCCCCCCTTTTGCCGTTTTATGAGTCTCCAAAATAATATATTTTGTCTGCTTTAATTATTGATTATATACCCGGCTTAAGTATAAACTATGGAGGGGTAAGAAATCCTTAGCCTTTCTAAAACTTTAGCCCAAAATACGCTGATTTAAATAAATCTACTGCGTTTCAGGAACCTCCCTCTTTGGTTCCACTATTCTAATATGAATAATTTTTGTTTAGAAGTCTGTAACTAGACATCCCTCTATATCGAATTCATGATTATGAGGGTACTTTATCCTACCACTCTAATAGGGTGTTAAGGAAACAGAGGTGATGTGATAATTCTCACGTTACCTTGCTACATGTTGTAAAAATGGATAACATGTTGATTTGTGTGTCTATGTGTTAGTGTGTCCCTCTCCTTTCTCTACAGGTAACTCGGGCTGCTGTGAATCACAGTGTGCCGACACGGGCAATATCCGTGAGTAATTACATCATACTCTTTCAATTTTTTACATCAAGTGCCTCACGGGAGGGTGTACCTTAGTGTGTACATACCACCGGAGTGCTATTGGTCTATGGTCCTGACGAATGCTGTGCGATCCTGCATTTTTACAGCAGAAACATGTTGACCTTATATCTCACTCAAGGACACAGGTCTCCAAATTCAGAACCTATTTTGTCCGCCTTTTTAATCTGGATACAGGTTGGCCCACATTGAAGATTTTGTTTGGGTTTCAACCTAGTAATTTTTAAATTCTGCACTCACTTATTTTGCAACAATTTCTTTTGAGTTAAACCACTGTCACACTCAACACCAACCCGCTCCGCTGTAAATCAGGCGTTGTAGCACGCTGGGGGGGCATTCGGCCACCCCAGCGGGGACCCTATGATGAAGCATGTCACCAACTAGTGGTGAGTGAGGGTCCTTTTAACAAAGAGGTTTACTTGTCCTTTCCAGTTATGTGTAGTTATACTACTTTTCTGGGTTGCGACCTCCTGATTGTTAGGATTGGATTTTTCCAACCTTACAGTTATGCCAACCGGGTAGGGACCATTGCATAACCTAACACACCTTGTTTTGTCTTATTTTGTTTTCATTAAGTCACTCCTTCGTTGTTTAAAATAGACTGAATTACACTAACCGAAGTATGTGAAGGCATATTTTGTTTCTGTAACAGGCTCGGACTGGGACAGAAAATCGTCCCGGGCACTAAAACAGAAGTGGCCCCTAAAGTTAATAAGATAGCTAAAAAAAGTGGCCCATGTTTACAAATAGGGACATTTTTGAATTTGTATAGGCAAGGTATAAGTGTTTTGCAAGGTATGGAAGACTGCATGTATATGAGCAGGGGCGTAACACAGGCCCCCGCAGCCCACGCGGTGTGGGGGGGCCCTAGCTCCAAGGGGCCCCCTCGGCACTGAACTCTGGCCGGGAGAGTTCCTGATTGAGCCCGGAGGGGGCCCCCCTAAGTACTGTGCAGGGAGGCCCCCGCACTTTTCGTTACGCCAGTGTATATGAGCTTTCTGCAGGCGATGTTTGTTGAAAAATCAGGGAAATCAACAGTAAAAACTGGCCCACCAGACCATAAAACAGGCCCCCAAACAGCCAAAAATCTGGCTCACACACTGACTGGCCTGTCAGACCAGCTCATCAGGCACTGCCTGAAACTGCCTGGAGACAACCTACTGTATCCACATGTAATGAGTGGCAGATAGAACTCCATAGAGAGGCTAATCATGAGTACTTTACATACAAACTGAACAATAAACTGGATGCATTTTGCGCAACCTTCTTGTCAATGGATGAACTTGTACCGCCCTGTGGCTGTGCCTGTCCCACTTACCCACCCGGTGACTTAAGCAGGTTCGCCTATCTCACTGCTCTCATTCCTTTTGGTGTTTTCACCAAATTCTCTGGAAGTGTCTCCACTCTATCCCTAGCTGTGTCTGCATACATGGACCCTACCAGGTTTAGACTGCCTTCCCCCCTCTTGCCCCTACCTGTTTTTTCCCCTTTCATTCCCACTCCACCTCTCTCCATGCGGTACCCCACTGTCTCCTTTACTCCTCGTCGCCCAGTGTGATCTGTGGTACCATATTGAGTCTCAAGCCCTCATGTTTACTATGGTGTCGCTTATATTCTACATAAGCTCTGGTGTCAGCGGCAAATGTTTGTATTCTTCTTGTATGCACTAGGCTTATCAACTTTACTGTAACCTGCAAGCCCATATTCCTGTGAAGTGCTGTGAAGTGCCTTCCAACGGTGCAAGGATTGTCACAAGCGGGCGGTTTCTGCTACACAAGCTCCTATGGAGAAATGGGAGTTTGCGACCGCACCACGTGCAATCACATCGTAATGAGGTGTTTGGGACCACCGATCTATGGTCGGTCGGTTCTCACACAGAAACGGTGTCAGTCAGAGGCTATTCTGACTGACATCGTAATGGGGCCCTATGTGTTTAGTTGAAGAGGAGAATACAATACCAAAACAAAGAACAGCATTGGGACCCTAAATTATTTGTGCCATAAACCGTCATTCTTTAATGGTTCCCAACTATAAAATCAACAATAAATGTATTAATAGGTGATGGAGAGAGGCAAACAAAGATTTTAAAAAGAAATAAGGCAAAAGTAAAGAGATTTAATAAACAATAGTAATGTCCCCCTGTATTAATTCTTATGGACCATACATTGAATATAAAAAATGATATTGTCTTAAATTATTCCTTATTGTTAGCACATTTTGGCCCTGATGCTAACACCTGTTTGCACAGGGGTCAGAGTTTTGAATTATGCAAGAGTTTACTGCTCCCGGTAATTACCAGGAGTAATAAAGTCTGCATCCTTTGTTACATTTTGGCAGGTTCAACAGCTGGATTTTTGCATTGGGAAAGAGTATGGTGTCTCCCAATACATTAATTTTGGTGCATTAATCTCAACATTTCAGTCAGTGAAACAGCTAAATTTTAATCTGTACAACCTAAATAGTAGTTACAGGTTTCTATTTTACAGAGTACTTACACTACATACACAATATACATTGAATTAGGTGTAAATTACTGCACCCAGAAAATAACAAATCCCTGAGAGTCAGATTCTATTGGGTGCTATAAATCACACCTTTCTTCTGGAGAATGTGCAATTAAGCCTTAGATTTCTATTAATTTATAAGGCATTATCAGTCTTGTGAAGCACATAGATGAAGGTTTTATTCAAAGCAACCGTGGCCTGTGATGGTAACAGCGGTGGGGCCGGGTTGGGGGTTGGAGGGGGGGGATTCGACAGACGACCAAAGAGAAAATTAAATAAGTGATCAATTTTCCCTTGTCGTCGTCTGTCGAAATCTTTCCCTGCTCGGCCCACCACCCCACAGTTCTTACCTGCATGGGCCATGGCTGATTCAAAGGCATAATCTTTCATGTATTCACACTCAGGAACACTAGCAACAGCTGATTTAAAAAGTATTTCATTAATAAAATAATAATAATAATAATCAGAACAGTGTGCTCTGTTGAATTAGGTTAACGTATCGGTCTCGGGGAAGCTGAAACAAGCAGTGACAATGCAAATAAGTCTGGATTTAAAGAAGTGTTGCACAGTAATGTAAAGCATTATAAGTAAATAACATGGGAATAGATAAGAATTTGTGGGACAGCAAAGAATTGTATAACATTGGTATATGTTGAAAGGTCAGGTGACTGTTACAGGGTTATGCCAGACCTAAAAATTCTTGTAGGTTAATGACTGCCCTCCTCCCGTCTGTGCTGCTGTCAGAAAAAAAAACATAAATTATCTAGGGCCACATGTTCAACAGGCTTTAGTGGTTGCAAAAGGAGAATTGGGCCCTTTGCGACCGCTAAAGAGCCTTTTGGCACGTACTAACACTATTTTGCGAGTCAGTAATATAATACCTACTCTCAAAATAGGGTTAGGAAGTCAATAATAGGAAGAGGCGTGTGAAGGGCGTCCCTTCCTAATAATGAGTCACAGGGGGATGTATGGATGTTTTGCAACCAGAATGCAATCGCAAAACATTTACCATTTACCACCTACTTTCAGAAGGTGGTAAGCCAGTCGCAAATGGGAAGAGGTCCTTAGGGGACCCTTTCCCCTATGTGAATGGTAGCAAAAAGGTTTTTTAAGAGCCAGCAGTGATCCCAGAGACCACTGCCTACTCATTTAAAATTAAACTGAAACGTTTCCATTTCTTTTTGAAATGCATCCCTGTTGGACTTGGCCCTTTTTGCAGGGTCATCCCTGAACTTTTTGCCTTCCCCCTATTCTTTTTTCTGATCTGGTGTTGGTGATTTTAAGACTCTGGGCACTTTAGCACTGCTGTCCAGTGTAAAGTGCTTGTGCTCTCTGTTGTAAAAAGGTAAGATTGGTCTACATCAATTTGGTGTATTTAATTTACTTGTCAGTCCCTTGTAAAGTGGTATCTCACCCAGGGCCAGTAAATTAAATGATACTGGTGTGCTTCTTGCAGCGCTGCTTGAGCCAACCAGCAAAGTAGCCTTTCATACCTGTCTCATGCCTCTGCCATTGCAGGGTCTGTGCGCGCGGTTAACTGCTGCTGTGATGTGACACATAAAGTGGGTGCCACGTCTGTGACCCCCCTTTTACTACATGTCAGTCACCCCTAAGGTAGGCCCTAGCTAGCCCAATGGGCAGAGTGCATTGTAGGTAAAAGGTAGGACATGTACCTTAAATGTGTGACATGTCCTGGTAGTGACAAACAGCCATTTTGGTTTCTCACTGCTGTGAGGCTGCCCTCTCATAGGAATGCATTGGGGATTCCCTGATATGTGTATCAGTGGTAATTCCTGAAATGAGAGGAGCAGCATGGTCAAGTTTGGTATGTTTAGAATAGTAATGAAAAATGCTGCGTAATGGTGTGCGCAGATTTAGTATCACTATTTTAGAAATGCCACTTTTAGAAGTAGGCATTTCTGTGTGCTATGTGTCTTTGTGCCTGCCTGATGTGTATTGCTTGTCTGGCTCTAGAGCATGGGTACTCACAAACTTTCTTTTGGGGCCAATATAACAGTGTGGTTTGTGGCCAAGGCCCGCACCGGTGGGGGCGGGGTCAGTGGAGGGGTGTCAGGGTTAGAGTAAAACAAATCAAACCCGTTTCAAAATCTGTGCTTAGCATAGTTTGCCACCCTACTGGTATTTTGCTGTTTGTCATTGTATCCAGATATATCATATACAACCAGTGACATACCTGCAACAAGTCCGGACTGTTGGCTTTGCCAATGGTTGTTAGTTGCATAAGATAAATAAGCAACAACTATGGCTTTGTTTTAAATATATTATAATATTGAAAATGCTTCAGGTATGAGACTATGAAAGAACTAAAACAAGTCTATTTGAATTACATCAAAATCTTTGAGAAGTGATGCTGGTATTGAGATGAGATATTGTTGGTTCACCCTGAGGGCAAAAATGGAGACCCCAATAGTTGTTAGTTGCATAAGATAAATAAGCAACAACTATGGCTTTGTTGTATATAAAATTGAAAATGCTTCAGTTCTGAAATGATGAAACTGTGAAAGAACTAAAACGGGCCTATTTGGAATTGCATCAAAGGCTTTGTGCTGCTGTTGAGTTGATATTTATCTAAGGGCGATAATGGAGACCCCAGTAGTTGTTAGTTGCATAAGATCAATAAGCAAAAACGATGGCTTTGTTGTATATAATAATGAGAATGCTTCAGGTTTGAAATGATGAGACTGAAAGAATGAAAACAGTTGATTTGAAAAGACAAAGGCTTTTTGAGCAGTAGTGCTGCTGCCGAGTTGATGTATATTTTTTTTCACCCAGAAGGCAAAAATGGAGCCCCAATAGTTACACATCTCAGCAGCCCTGCCTGCTAACTCGGGGAGAACAAACTCGCTTAAAAAGTACATTTCAGCCGATGATTAACTCACAATTGGTCACAGAATACAGCAACAGCGCCATCTACTGTCCCATGCACTTAAATTAATATGCAAAAACACTCATAATAAATCGAAAAGAAAAACATACATAACTCTTCTGCCCAAGATTTTAGGCGCCCTGGAAAACCCTAAACGATATCTTGACCTTTTGCCTGGTGCATGAACATGGTCTGGCAAGAGAAATCCATAAAGTATGGGGGCCCAACAATAACAATTATGGCATTGGCATATACTTACTGCTTTCAAAGGTGAGGAGACGCGGCAATTGGTGCCAGGGGGCAGTGAATTTTGGCTCGTTCCAGCTGGGCACACACTGCTTCCGTCGGCATTCGAAGTAGGTCCTGCTGCTACGCAAGCCTATGACGTCATAAGGGCAGATGAGGGGGGTGTGCAGGTGAGCATGGAGACACTAATTGTCTGTGCATGCCCTTTGACCTTTTCTCGCAAATGTGGCCCCCATGGAGACACCAAAACAGCAGTAATGGCGCTGAGTCCGTGACTGCTGTTGCGGCCGCAAGGAAAGGTCTGGCGGGCCGCAAATGGCCCACGGGCCGTACTTTGAGTACCGCCGCTCTAGAGTGACAGGGGCTGGTGAGGTATGTGTCTCCAGAGGGGCAGGATGAGTCAGCGCTAGGCTGAATGGGCAGATCTGCATTTGGAGTAGTGGGAGGAGTAGCCCCGGACCCTGAATTGGTCTGTGTCTGCCTTGTTCAATGCTGGCTCCGCCCCCCGTGTGGTGTGTCTGGGGTCAGAGCTCAACCTGACAAAGGAGGGTGTGAGCACTGTATAGAAAATGCTCCTATAACCCCCAGATCTAGTTGGGACTGGATCCCAAAGCCCTGTGCCAGGGCAAAACAAAGACAAAGCCTAGTAAAAATATTGGGGCTCTGACCCCATGAAAGGTGTGCGTGATTTTTAGGTGCTTGCTTGTACCTGTTCTGGAGCAAAGGACTGCTAGGCGACAGGAGGAACCGCTGTGGGACCGCTCTGCTCCTTCCTGGGGGGTCACTATGTGCTGACCTGCATGTGCCCAGCTCTGCCCCTGATGACTGTGGACCAAGTGTCCTGGAGAGCGCACTCGGCGAGAGGAGGGCACTGCCCAGACCTAAGGGGAGTGATTGGTGGCGAGCACAAGCTGAAGCGCTTTCCCTTCTTTTTCTTGGAGCCCTAGAAGTGGGCTCAACATTCCCCCCTGTTGTCCAGGAAAGAGCCATGCAGCAGTGAATCCTGGTCGAGCAAAGACGTGGGTGGAATTCAGGCAAGTGCCTGATTGTAGAAGGGGCCGGCGGGAGAAGCCAATCTGGCCCAACACAAAGCAGAAGCCATGCAGGAGGAGGCCTGGTTGTGGGTGTGGCCTGCATCCGATGGTGGGGATGTCGCCGAGCAGGAAATCCAGGCAGGAGCCTACCCCACGCTGTAGGGCACCAGAGGACAACAGAGACTTTGCTCTGTGGAAGAAGAGCCTGAGTCCAGGTGTGAGCCTACCCCACCTTTGTGTGTGTGAGCAGAGGGGACCGGGTGAAGTAAGAAGAGGTCCCATGAGCAGGGGCCTGCCAGGCACACTGTTGGTGCCTGAATTCTGCCCAAAGAGACCGGAGGAGTCCATGAAGAGCCCAGTGAGTGCGGCTCCCCGAGGTACGCTGTTAGTGCTGATTGCGAAGGAGAACAGCCCCGGTGAGTGTGGCTGAAATTGGGCATTGTTGGTGCCTCGGAGTGGCACTGGAATAGCCCCGGTGAAAGGGGCTCTCAAGGCACGGTTGGTGCCAGGGCTGATTTCCACCTCTGCATCGCAAGATAGAGGGCAGCTGCAACGGCTGGGCCATTCCTTTTTGGGCCGCATAGAAGCCCCAGTGAAGGGAGCTGAGAAAGCACAGTGGTGCCGGTGAGAGGGGTTCACAAGGCACTCTGTTGGTGCCTACTTATTTCACAGCTGCACCGCCAGACAGTGGGCAGCTGCAATGTTGAGGGGGGGCATTATTTTGAGGTCTATAGAGAGACCAGGGGAGATTACACCCTCACCCTAATTTCTGATGCTGTCCTGTTGGGCCTGCACCCTTCGCCCTGACTTTGGTGGACATAGGGCATGATGGAGAAGTCCCAGATGGGCCCCCGAGGAAAGGCCAGTGGCCTGTGAAGCACCTGATGTTTTTGGGAGGGTGTAAGGCCCTAATGTGATGCATAATGTGTTTTTGGCTGATGTGATGCATAATGTGTTTATGCCTAATGTGATGATGCGGAGTACCGTATTTTACCAGTAGTTGCTGGTTGTTTCATATTTACTACTTGTGCGTTCTAATGGCTCTGACAGTGGCCCAATTTATTTATTTATTTATTTAATTTCTTGTATCGCGCAGGACTCGACCCCGTAAGGGGTATCTCCGCGCTTTGTTCGCAGTGGATAACAGACTTCAGTGCTTCTGCGGGAAAGCTATAGAGGGATTATATTTCTTGAAACAGAAGTGTTTTTAAGGTTTTCCTAAAGGAGAGGTGGTTGGTGATTTGTCTGAGACTGATGGGAAGTTTGTTCCACAGAGTCGGTCCTATAAGTGATAGGGCACGACCTCCTTGTCTGGTCTTCTTAATTAATGGAGTTTCCAGTAGAAGTTGGTTGCTTGATCGTAGAAGACGATCCGGTCTTCTACGATCCCAGGAGATTATATACATGGCCCTGCCATGTATATAATCTCCTGTAAATAATTACCTAGTGCCAGTTGGCACAGTGTATATTGTGTGATTAGGATATAATGTATTTATGAAAATACAAAGGTTCTTTTTTTATATATAACCTTGTGTGGAGTCTCATTTGTGGTGTGCCTAGTGTGTTGCTGCTGTATGTGTGTGTTGCGCAATCGCTTTACACATTTCCTCTGGGATAAGCCTGACTGCTCGTGCCAAGCTACCAAGGGGGCGAGCAGGGGTTATCTTCAGCGTGTAATTCCCTTGCCTTGACTAGAGTGGTGGTTTCTGCCTGGCTTAGGTGCATGACCTAGCCAACCAGAAATCCCAGTTTAACAATACTGTTTTCCTTTAAGGAACACAGGCTGCATTAAACCCTTCGATGCTTCTGTCGGCCAACGGCCATCGTGAGCACTACCTCCGTAGTGCTGCGCACGTCCGTTGGCCGACGCGGCCCCGCCCACTCCGCTAAACTGCCGCACCGTGGCAGAATGGCCGCCGCTGTTAAGCGGTTAAAAAAAAGAAAAAAATATTTGCGTTATCTAAAATTAAACTCGGACATAGTGGTCTGCTGTTCCCAGTAAGACACCATCTCTGTGTTTTTAGCAATGGGTGGCAAATTTGCGACCTACCTTATGAATATTGATGAGGTAGGTAAATTGCGACCCCATTGGGAATCCCTAAATGTGTCTGAGACACACTTATACATCTCAGTTTGCACCTTCCTTATTGCGAGTGTCAAAAAGTCGCAATTAGGAACTTACAAAATGTTTCCATCATACATGTGGCCACTAGTTATCTAAGCCACTTGAAAAATATTACAATGCCATGTGTGTGGCCGTGAAAGTTCAAGCTTAGTCAGCTGGATAAATAAACAAAATGATCCCAGCTGCATGGCGGGCAAGCACGTATTTTGTGGAACCACAAACCTTTTTCCCAATCAAAACATGTAATCCTGTCTCCCAACATGAGGTTGGAGCAAAAGCCCCTCTCTAGTGATGCTCATATAATAGTTTGGCGAAAGCTCCGTTGTCAAGCCAGACCAAAAAAAGTAACGCTGTTTACTGGCTGCTCTCGCCACTGGTTTTGCCACCTCTGGTGCTAGGGGTTGCAAAGGCAATTCTAGATGTTGCAGGGGTCAAGGCAGGCGCGCAACACCCATTGGGCTCACGGGGCTTCAGCCCCCCCCCCCCGTCATGCCTGTCAGCCCGGGCTGACACAGCTTCGCGGGCTGGCGAGCATGTAATTGCAGCTGCACCCGAGTACTTAACAGGTCTTTAAAAGACCATTTAGTTGTAAATGAGACTTTTGTTGTGTGGTCACCCCTTCTCACAGCCACTTTTTCCGTGGTTGAAAGAATTAGCCCCCCCCCCCGAAATATTTTCAGCCCCCCCCCGTATTTGGCTCTAGTTGCCCGCCTAGGTCAAGGCATGGGTCGCAGCTGTGAGCCCTGGTGACCCCTAAATGACGTCCATGAGAGTTACCAAGGTACTACAAGTGACAGTCTTAGGTTCTCACAAGAGATCGATTATTTCTGGGGGAACCTAATTCCAGGCTTTATTCTCATGAGAATTCCCTGTTTCTAAACAGCTGAAAGTTGAAGGTGACAAAAAAACACATCTGAAGTGTTCCTGCCAAGTCACATAATTCTGCAGCCGCCTCGGACCGGGGGTGGATTACAAAACGAAATGATAATTAAAAAAGTAACGTACCTTTTCCTTCTCCGCCGCGCTGCCACACGTCTCTATTCTGTCCTCTTCCTCATGATCTACCGGAAGCACCCAGGCTTCTGGGCTCTCCCAGCCAATCCAGCGTTGTGATCGGTCTGAGCGTCCTGTTTGGACGCTCAGGCTCTGCCTGGGAGGCTGGGCATGTTCTCCACGGGGCTGCGCAACACAGCCCAATGGAGAACATGCCCAGTGCGCATGAAGGTTTGGCCGCCCCTAAAGGGCTGGCCAAACTGTCATGCGCACTAGAGGAGTGCAAACCACTGCTCACTCTGTTTGGCGTCACAGAGCACAGCAACCGCCACCTGGCGCCGAGCTCTGCAAAGAAAAAGAAAATGATAATAACGTTATGTTATTATCATTTTCTTTTCTTTTGTGCGCTGCTGGATTAGAAGTGGGCCGACGCTCCTCCGCCTTGGAGAAGGGGCAGCCACTGGGTCCACTACCTGCCATTAGGGCCTCAGTGAAAGGAATCTCGCACTCGCGCTGAACGGGAAAGTGCGCGAAACTAGACTCTCTGTACGATGCAAGTAGAATGGGAAATATAGGACCATGTTGTTGCTTATCAAATACTTATTTTATTAAATGAAATGCTCGTTTTGTGTCTGACATTTATTATGGGATGTAACTCCAAGAGCAAGCAACAGACCCTTTAATAAACCCCCTAAGGTGGAAGAGGTGTGGCGCCGCGGCCAGGGCGACTGACACTGGAATCTGGGGACCACGGTTCGATCCCCAGCACCATGTGACTCTGGGCAATAGCTCGCTTAATCTTCCCGACGGCCCCCAGCGCCTAGAGACCCTTACGGGTGATTGTGCGCTTTACAAATGTGGACTTTACTTTACTTTACCCTTTAATAAACCCCCTACGCACGTCTGACAGAGAAACTGCGACCATGAATGTTTGCATCAAAAGCTCGACTCACAAAAGGTGGAACAAACTCGTTCTGTCCCAAAGCTGCATTTACATAGACGGCATCGGAAATGCAGGCTGTCCTCAGAGTGCCGTTTCATCCTGCAGTATCCATGGAGACCGCTTTAAGAACTTCTCGTATTCACAGGTCAAGTAGGCACATTAGCAGGCACCATGGCAACAGATGCACGAGCTAGAAGGAGCCTATCAGGAGCCTGCGCGGCGGCTGCTCCCCGGGGCCTGCAGTCTGTTCTCGAAAAACACCGATTGGCTTCACGAAATAAGCATCATTCTCGTGGACATCTGAGAACACTAGAACAAGCACTCAAAAGTACAGCGCGTGCGGGATGCATTTCTTGTTTTCAATCCCCAGCCGCCCTTCAGTGGTTCGCCTTCCTTTCTTCCTTCCACTGTCTTTTGCAGCTAAATGTATACTGGCTGTGTCAAATGCAAGAATGGCCGAACGAGACATGGATTTTATCATTCACACACAACACGTTTCAAAGTGAAAGGACAATTGAACAGAGGTCCCTTGATTTATAAAGTATGCAAATTAATACGTCTCAATTTTCTGGCAATTCGAGAAATCACTCACTATAATGTGCTAATGAATAACAACGTTTCACATGCTCATTATAATGATTCCATCAGCTATGTTTGACACCCCTAAATCTTTAATCTGCGCATAAGGTGTATATACCTGCCTCAGACATTATGGCCTTCCGTTTAAAAGGCATGAACCACATTGGTAACAAAGCGAGGACACAAACACCTCATATCTATAGGAGAATACCTAATGACTTGTTAATAAAATTACATTCCTTTATGAAACTGGCGCATGTCACCCGTCTACGTCGTGTTTGATTTGTAATAGAATACGTTTTGGGGCTCACAGTTTTGCCCCGAATCTTGTGGCCAGGGCTACCGAAGGCCGGGGTGCTTAATGACAATATTGTCTACTCTTGACTCTATTTCATGCTCATTTCATCACCACCAGAGACTCCTTATCCGAGGTTCTGGTGGTTTTCCAATCCCTGGCCTTAACTTTCTGAGTTGAGTTATGAGTCAAACTAGTCAAACCGTGGGAGTGCTCGCGTTTTAAATATTCGGGGGTCATTCAGCTTGACTATCTTAACCATATTGACTCCCAGAAGATAGTAAGCATCAAGGAAAATTCTTAAGGACGAGAACTGCGCTCTGGTCGGCTGAAGAGCTGCAGAGTAACTTTCACAGCTGATCAGGAATCACTTTGCAGCAATGTTATTGGTGAATCTAAAACCCCCTTCACTGTGAGAAGCAGGAGGTATGGAAGAAGGACCAGTGATATTTCCTTGAACTACATTATGCTGTGGTGAGCGGACTGTCTGCATAGGCCATGTGGCTTGAATACATTTGAACATGTCCCACAGTCAAGCCAGGGTAGATGGTGGGGTGCCCCTATGGCTATATCCAAATATATAGTTTCTCTTCCATATTCACACACCTACAAGCTGTGGTAATAGTGGTCCAATAGGGACATCCCCTAGTAGAGCATGGTACTTTCAGTGTCCCTGCATTAAAACACCTTCCACTGTCCAGTATCTAGGAAGGATTTTTGTATTAGAGGTTTTTTACTTTGTTCAAAGGCATGACTTGAGAGTGTTTGCTGTAAATGGACCAGGTTCAAGTGCACCTCTGCAGGTATTGGTTGACAAAAGCAGAACCTGACAGGCATTTGTCTAACTAGGATAACACATGCCCCTCTTGTTCATGAGGATGGACTGATATTGCAAATGTATAGTTGGGGATCAAATGTGGTGCTGAATTCAGGTGTGGGTAGAGTATTTACTGCATCAAACCAACAGCAAAAGATATGTTGAGTTATATTGAGTATAGGAGGGAAATGTGTGGGAGAGTTTCATTATGTAAGGGCTCAGTGAGGTCACATTAACGGCTCTGGCCAGCAGAGTGTAGGTGTCCAGGGAATCGACTTTGAGAGCTGGAACTGTGGCTGTGCTAAGGATGGGATTTGGGAAGCGTGTTTGGAGAATTTGTGTGATATGAATGATGTAAATGCTGGCTGCGGTGACAAATTGCATGTTCTTAGTTTGGATGAGATGCAATTAAAACACTGTGTAATTAGAGCGCGATGCTGCAGTGGTTGTGTGCCTCCTTCAATTTCTGCTCTTTACTCTGTAAACTTGGCAGCTTCAAATATGTAAGTGTACACTCTATATTCTGCACTAATAGCAGATGCTTCTGGTTTCTGAAAGGAAAGGGAGCAGGAGGGATTCATACTCGGCAGTCGCTAGGAACCTAGAAATGGCTGCTCCTCTGCTTTACCAGCAGGTCGTATTTAGGACGAGGGCCTCCGATCGGGACCTTTCTAGCAGCATGCAGGTTCACCCTGGACATGGCAAACTGCTTGGAGGTCTTTGGAGCTGCATCAGTGTCGCACAGCCCTGGCCCTTTCCCAATCTCTCCACTTGATCCTGAAGAAGGCGCTTGTTATCCTCTCAAATGCGTCAGCCATCATTGTTACATGAGAGGCGGTGCATCTTGCCGAATCAAGGACATACAGGTGATAACCGAGCTTAAGACAATGCATGGATATTTATATGAATACATGTTGGATCAAATGGTGTACTATAATATGTCAAATATGAAGTGCGCATAAACACAACTTCGCGATCATTTGTTAATGTCGTGAGACATATTTTTTCCATTTGCTTTGAGTTTCATATACATCATTTTTGGACTGGAGTAGTGAAAAGGCGTAGACCCTGTTCCTTTTTGTGTAAAGATTCCATTTCTTCATATATATTCCATAAACAAAGAAGTGATTTATAGCAAGGCGGTCCTGTTTGAAATCACTCCCTCTTGTTTTGTGGAAGACTATCCCATGGTTGGTGGATCTTCCTAACAGGAGGCTTCACTAGGTGAGCATCTTTGACATGCCACAGGCCTCTGGTCACTCTATCTTCATGTCTGTGGTGAGCAATGATTTCTGGTGAAATATTGCGTTGCGTGCAGCTGTGCCCACTAGAAGGATGGCGTTGAATCTGAGTGATGTCTGCAATTGCTTCTGCCTGAAGGGCAAGGACTCACAACCTGCGGGTTGTGATTTCAATGCCTCCTGTAGAGCATGAAGCGCAAATCCGCAAGCTGGACGTAGCCATGGCAGGACCAAGCGCTGTGTGATCTTTGTTCACGAACTTTACACCAGGGATGGCAGAGGGAATTTCCAGCAATCACTGTGGAACATTAGATGCTTCCACTTTATTCTTAAAGTTGAAACAGGAACATCAGCTTTCAAACCAGAACATCAGCTATAAACTGAGAAACAACATGATTTTGTTTCAAATCCAGCCTTCCTTCCTTCTTACTCTGACTTTCTAATTTTAAAACAGGAGCACAAAGGAGAAGACATTTTTGTTGAAGCAAAAGATTCTGCCTTGCTGGAAGCGTAAGGCATTGATTTATTTGCCTGGTACCACAAAGAAGAGAATGCTGGCAGTAGAATGGAATTGAAGGTGGGTCCTGGGTGTAGACCTATTATTCTGGGTAGCTTGTTAATGAGTCGATACTGCACACAATATTTTATTTGTGTTATTTGTGCTTCAGTTTATCCCTTGAGTATCTGCAGAGGGGAGCATGTTGTGGCGGGACACCTGATAGACCAGTACCCGACAGATGCACTACCTCACGCTGCAGGGTAGGGGTTTTAGTTGCTCTCCCACACCGCGCACCAGTGTCGTTCCTTGACTCCTTGTTGTCCTTGCGCTCATCTGGACAAAAGATCAGCGTCTTCCATTTAAACCCAGGATTTAGAGTCCCGTCTTTATGTCTGAGCCCTTTATTGATTAAAATGGGGAAACTGAAGCACCCTGAATCCAACACCATGTCATCCTACTCTAGTAGACTATTTGTTCAAATGAGTGAGTGAGTAGAGGTATGATCACTGTACCTGCCACTGCATTTGAAAGACTGGAATTGGCCTTGCTCATTTTGCTGGTATCAGTGGGTCGTTCGCTGTCAGCCACGCCCTCAGTGCTGATCTTTTCTGGTGGTCAAGAATCTTGGTTGCAGTGGCTGTCGGGAGGTGGCATTGTAATGACAGACCAGCTTACTCCTGAGGAGTGGAGGGTGCTGATTGAAAGAGGGAAGATGGGTGACCTCAAGTACAACTTGAAGCACACCCGTGTATGTGTGTGCACTGACTGCTGCCAAACCCACTTACATGAGCATGCTACATCACAAGAGTGGCGCACAAGGATGGGGCTTTACCCAGAAATCACAGTGCATTTTGTGGATTGTGGTGACAGGTGATGCGACTGGTTAGACTTTGGCATGTCAAAAGGTACAGATGGAACTGAATGTGCTTTTATAACACACGTTTCGAAGCTGTGTTGTTCTTTGGTCATGGGATTCTTTGGCGTTTTCTAGAATAAGCTCTGAGCATAGGATATTCAGTTTGTGAGGGTCACTGCATACGCAGCGGTGTCTGCGGAGTGAAGGGGGAATCAGATATATGTTGGGGTAACTAGTTTAATAGCTGTGTGGTGGTTGTCGATTTTCACTTATTATGTTATGGAGGGTGAGGCAAATGTGGTGAGTGGAAATGGCTATAATGCTGTTGGTTTGACTTTAGCATGTTGAGTTATAACTGGTCGACTTGGACTCAGAAGACATATATGATTTAATTAAGAAAAGTTGATCTAGGTTCAGGATTTGCAGTTTTCACAGTGCCAGGGACACCCTTCCTCCCTATTATATGTAGGACAATAGAAGTGCTCATGTGACAATTTCCCCTTTCAGTGAAGAGGGTTCTGTGCAGAATTATCTGCGCTTGTTTGTGTCTGAACAGCAAACACAGATGCATTATGCTGGCACTGCTGATGTTTGAACTGCATTGATAGCAAGTGAATAAAGGGAGCCTGAATGCTGAATACATGACTCCTGTACTGCCGCTAGCAAACCAAGCACGCAGAAAGGGCTCCATCAAACATTCTGTACATCTGTGTCATGTGATGGCTATTGGGGATTCAAACACATTACCTTCACTAATCATTGCATCTTCTCATTTATGAGTTTAGGCAACGCCAGTTCAACCGAAATCATTTGGTAGATGTGCCTGACCGGGCGGTGACCGCTACCATAGCGCCTGAGCTTTGACTGTATTTCAACCGAAGGTGTTACAATACCCCTTTGTTGCCCTGAGGCTTACCAATTGTACTTGTAGAGTATGAGTGGAAATATATCGTATCAGGTACCATTGTGGCAGCATTCCGAAAGAAAAGGATGCCTCTAAAATAATACTAGCAGCTGTCTGACATAGTGGAAGAAGTTTATTAACCCAGGGTAGATCAGGAGGAAAAGTGAAGGCTCCACACTGGCATTAGGCCTACCAGGAGGTGAAACCAGGGTTAGGGTTCTAAATGGATATGCCAGGCAGCCGTCCGGGCACCAGAACTAGCCCCTGTTACTAAACTGAGACACCATGCTTCTCATGCCGATTGGAGACACTGGCCTTCCAATCCTGGTTGCATACAACGGATGTTCACTTTGTCTGCAGACAGCAGGATTCCATTGCTAGACAAAGATACAATAATTCTGTTTCTTTGCAGAACGTAAGCTTCAGCCATGGCTGCTGACTCCCGCCATTTAATCTACAGAAAACGTGGCTACCAGTTCTATCAGCATAACGCAAGTGACAATTTCTATCTAACTCGAATGCTTTCAAAGTAGATTTCTATCTCACTAAATTATCTGTTCCTCACATGACTTTCTCTCACAGAAGAACTCTTGTATGTGTTTGTTTTTATTTGGTCAACAATACTTGATCCTGTTGTACAGGGCCGGACTAGCCGTAGCGGGCACCAGGCAATCCCCCAGTGCGTCGCACGGGTGGGGGGGCCGGTTTCGGGCCCCATGGGTGCGTTTTTGTTACAGGGCCGTTTTTGCAGCATAGCTGTAAAATTGGCCCTGTAACAAAATCGGCCGAAAACCGGCCCGGGCAAAGAGCTCGGCGGCACCCACAACCCCCAGGGGGAGGGAGATGGGGGGCGAGCACTTTGCCAGGGCCAGTTTTGGTTCCCAGTCCGGCCCTGCTGTTGTACAGATAACTTGCAAGGCCGGCAGAGCTGTAGCATTTCTCAGGACAATTGACCACCTTTGAGAAAACATCTGCATCTCTAACAATCACCAACAATAGACATTAAAGAATGTTGCTTTGTTTGACGTCCGCTTGGGTTTTGAGATCTATTGTGACATCATTCAGTAGACGACCCCTTTAATACTATTCTTTGTGATGGGAACTGAACCACTCCCAGTCTACCGTTAGTTTCTTCCACTCCTCCCTGGATTGTCAGACTGAGGAAAGAGCAGGTAATTGGAGCTCTGAGGGAGTTAAAACTGATTGGGTGTGATGAATGGTGTCACTGCTGCACACACTACAGTGTTGTGGCAGAAGTGGAATGATGTGCACAACGGAGGAGGCAATCTGCATAAAGAAAAATCATGTTACTTTGTTTAAGTGGGATATTAATCAATGTGGATGTGAGTCAACCATAAGACATAATACCACAAGCTTGTCAAAGTAAAACACACTTCTAATAATTTAAACAAATGGTCCTGAGTCACACCGCATGTTTATATTTAGTAATGTCCTCTTTTGAATGGGTGCCAGTGCTGTCCGAGAGTGGTCAGCTGTGATTCAACTGAGCCAGTTGTGGTCGCTGCCGTCTTGGGTGATCTTGTATCCACAAATAAATTATTTTGTATCTTACCTGCTTCGAGAGTTTTGACTCATTACACAACCAAATAGTTAAAACTGAGAACAATGTAATGAGAAAAATCATACAGAAACAACAGAAATTCAATAAATATTAACAACAAGGGGATAAAGGATATTAAGTTTTAAAGATTTAAAGCAAAAACCACCAAGATAAAATAAAACACCAATCAGCTGTCACTGTTCGTTGTTGACCGGGGCCGAGGAGGAATTTAAGGTCAACCACGATGGAACATGGTTTGGATATATCGAGTGGGTTCATCCTTAACAAAGATTTTATACCTCTTGACTTATTCTCTGAAATAGAAGTTGAAATCGTCCGAGGCAAGGTTGCAGTCTGGATCCCACAAAGTCCTTTCAAAGTCAGAGAGTGGCTGGTTGAGGTAATGCTGAATCTGTTCATTTTGGCGGGAAAAGCTTCTAGCTGGAGAAATCCAATTTTTGCATCTGTTGAAGTCCTTGCATCCGACAGACACTTTTATCACATTCACCAAGACAAAATTTCTACCTTTGGACTTCGTATTTTTTATGGAACTCGAAATCCTCCAGCAGGGCAGTCCTGGAGCTGTGTCTGACAAATTCTTCTTGAACTTGGCTACTGTTGCTAATTCGCGCCACTGGAGTTCCTGAGGTCTTCGAATTCCCAAAAGTTTCTAAATTTGAACTTTGCTAAGATTCTTGAGAGTCTCTTCTTGGTACTTTTAAGGCTCCCAGGACCTCAGAGCCCGCAAAGGCCACCAGTAGGGCCCAGTCCAGTTGCTACTGGTCAACAGGGCACTTCAGGAAAAAGACCTCTTGCAGTTTTTTGTGTCTCTGTAGCCAACAGTAAGTAAACCAACTGTCCCTTGGAGTCCACTTCTTGGTACAAGTAGGAACAGGTTCAGCTCCTCGGGTCTACTCACAGGTCACAAACAGCAGGGCTATTCCTCGTCTGTTCTTCTGCATGTCCAGCACGATTTTTGATGAGCTTTGGGCGAGGTGCTACTTTTGTAGAATTCACTAGCCACTGGGCTAGGGGACGGTGACTCCTGGATACTCCCTAATCACTGAGGGAAAGGTTACCAAGGGCAAACCCTCCCACTTATGTTCCCCATCCTGTTTGCCTTACTGCAAACTTTCCCATACTACTATGAAGCAAATCCAGATGGCAGAATATTTCAGACCCTGAAGAGAGATTTGTACCAGTTTGCTTAGGAAAGTGAGCAACTCCTCCTCAGCTATTCCAAACTGGTTCTGGGGCCAGGTCTCTGTCCAATTGGGCTGGTGCCAAACTGGCTACAGAGGGCCTATGGAACAAAAGGCTTCTTTCCCCAAATCACTCATTACTCTTAGGAATGGTAGGGCAGGTCTCATCTGGGTTCCTTTGAAGTAAATAAATTACCTGGACCCTTCCCATTTGTCCTTTTTGGGCTGAGAGAAGTCACATTCCTAATCCCCAGATCTTCCTGTCAAAGGGGCTAATGCTTCATTCCTGTTCTGTCAGCACTTCATTAAAGAGAAGTACTTACAGGATGCAGCTGCTGGATAATGATAACTTGCTTCAAAATTAAAGAGTGAGGCCCCACTCTTCCAAGAGGCAGGATATCATACACAACATAAGCGTTAACAATAAAATCTATTGGAGGAATCTATTCTTTCACCTCATACGTACTGCACTTCATACAATCCATGCATTCCTTTGCACCCATCTTGAAAAGGATCCACAAGACAATTATTAACAATCAGTATTTCATGTATCAAACCATATAGAGAAATGTATACAGTTACATAAAGTCAGGGGGAAGGGGTGGGGCAAGATGTAGTGGCCTCCTGAGAAGGGCCCTGGCACTTGCCTTTTTATAAATTAAACACTGTGAAGGGACAGTGTGTTTTTTAACTCAGATTCTCCCAGAAAGTGAAGTAACTCTTCCCAGGATTAATTGGTATCTGTTTGACTTGCCCTCTCTGCAGGGTCATACACAATTTGATTGCCTTCATTTGTTTTATTGACTAGTTTTTGGTGTTTTAAAGGGCTCTGCACACGTTAGCACTGCTAACTAATGCTAAAGTGCTTGTGCTCTCTCCCTTAAACATGTTAAAATTAGCTTACACCCAATTGGCACATTTAATTCACTGGTAAGCCCCTAGTAAAGTGGTACTACGTGCACCCAGGTCCTCTAAATTACATGCTCCTAGTGAGCCTGTAGCGTTTATTGTGCCACCCATGTAAGTACCCTTTTGAACTTTTCTAAGGCCTGCCATTGCAGCCTATGTGTGCGGGTTTTAATCTGTGTAAGCTCTCCTTAGAGTAGGCCTTAAACATCCTTAGGGCAGGGTGTGGTGTATTAAAAAAGTTAGACATTTACTTTTAAGTTTTACGTGCCCTAGTAGTGAAAACATCTTTAATTCATTTTTCAGTACTGCAAGGCCTACCTCTCCCAAGTGATAACATTGGGTTGCCTTGTTGTTTTTAATATGTGATAACTTCCAATTGGTAGCAGTTAAGAATGTCAAAATTGTTGTCTAAACAATTGTAATTTAAAACCCTCTTTAATGATAAATTTGGAATGATTTTAAGTCATGGGTCTGACAATACTACTTTTAGAAAGTTGGCATTTTCTTGTCCCAAACATTTGGTGCCTGCAGTCTGTATTTTGGGTCACATGACTAGGTGTAGCTAACATTTGGTCTTTGTGTATTGCTCCCAGAAAGTGTGGCAAAGGGGAATATGTATTGGCAGGATGGACCATCTCTGACTAGATAAGGGTGAGGAGTTGTCACCTACCACACATACTCGTCTCAAAGGCTATACATCAACACTCTCACTTTAAGGGATTCACATTAGTCCTTTGTGCCCCCAGACAAGCTGGGGCCAGGGCAGGGAGGCCGGAAATTCCAAACATTTCTTGGGTGGAAACTTCCAGAACCTTTTCCAACTTCTAAGATAGCACAAAGTATAAATATTGGTCCCTCAGACCTAACTCTTCAGTATACATCTGTGCTTGTGGAAGACTCACAAGAAGGAGTGAGTTACATATCTGCTGGCAGACAGACTGCTACACTGCTCCCCTGCTACTTTGCTGGTTTGCTGCCTATTGTCTACTTGTTGAGAATGAGACTTGACCTTCATCTTTTATTTCAGGCTGAAGTGACTCAAAATGTCAGATGACTGACCTCCAGTTATGAGTTAAAGGGACATAACAAGCTTCAGAGGTCTCCCTGCATCTGCCCAGCAGACCTGATTCCTGTACCTGCCACTGGAACTCCCTGAGTCGTGCTGTTGGAGGGAGTTTGTAATCCCCAAGCGGTGCCCTCTAGGTCCTGGACCCTTGGTGTGGCATTGTTTGGACCTCCACTTCAAATAAAGGAGAAGTTCTGAAATGTGGGCTCTTCAGGACCATGAACTGGCCTGTTTACGCCATGATCTTGCTGCCCGTTAACAGGAAGCTCCAGGGTACCTGACTCTATGACACAGCGACTACCAGTGACGCTTGGCAACACAAAATGTGAACTTCATGCTACAGCATCAACATGCCACGGTGATAGTCATCGCGACTCTCCAGCATGAACGTCCACGACGCCTGACAGGATATTCCTGCTACAGTTATATCTGTCCACAATGCCCAGCCTGCTATTTGTGCTACATCGACAACCATCTGCGATGCTCTCACTGCTCCTTGCGAACAGTCCACAACAAATGAAAATCTTTGACCTGGAATTTTTAAGGTAACTATTTCAGAGGGACTAACCTGGTACCTGTATCCGGCCCACACTACATTGTGGTCAGCCTGAACTTGTGACTTTCACCCAGTCTGCCCGAAAAGATAACTGTGAGTGGTAGTTTGAACTTTTAGGCACTCTACTTACCTTAAATATTTGAAATTACAAATCTCCAGTTCTTTTGATGGGATTTCTTTGTTTTGGTCTTAAATAATTTATTAAATTTTCCCCTATTTTTTTACATTAGAGTGCAATTTTTCTTGCGTTGTGTTTTCACTTCATCACTGTTTGAAGTTCTGCTTAAATACTTTACACATTGCCTCTAAGTTAAGCCTGACAGCTTTTGTGCCAAGCTACCAGAGGGATAAGCACAGGTTGATTTGGGGTTTGCTTGTTTTTCATCCTGACAACAATTGTGGTTGGGCTTCAGCAGGGTTTCATCGCCCTCAACCATAACCCAGTTTCTATAATATCACAACTGCAACAACAGCGCTGTGAGCATTTTCCTGTTTCTGGATTATCAGAACCAATCAATCCAAAACTAAAGGAGTTTGAAACAAAACAAACTAAAAATCTGCCTCTTGAAACTTAAAGAATGAACTAATAGCGCAAATAAGTCAATTTTTTATACCAACCTTCAACTAGGAGTGCTTGCTAATCTGTCTTATTGTAGGTGACTTGTATTATACGGTATTGAGTTCTTTAATTGCTGTCTCTGTCCTCGCCCTTCATACAACAGCGTGTTAACAAATGCGGTCCGCATTTGATTTAGTACCAAGGGCCAAACTATGGGAAACACTGTTAAAGCTGGGGATGCCTGCCGCTTTGGTGAGGGTCTAGGTTAAATTACATGAACACACCTATGCACAGGTCCGCTGGGGCAAGCCAGGGGAGGTGACAGCTAGGTTTGAGGTGTCAAAGGGTGTTAGGCAGGGGTGTGTCTTGCCCCCACCTTCTTTTCCCTATTTATTAATGAGGTTATGAAATATTTTATAAACAAACCAACATATGCACCCACCCTAGCTAGAATGAAAATACCCCTCCTCATGTTCGCGGACGATACGCTTTTAACATCCAAAACCTGTCAGGGGCTGCAAAAGGCCCTGGCGCAGTTTGAGCTTTTTTGTCGCGAGCATGAGTTGGAGGTCAACGTGGGGAAGACAAAGCTCATGGTCCTTCGTGGGCCAAGACCAATCAAAACAAGCATATCTATGGGAGGCACCACCCTTGAACAGACACCCATTTTTACTTATCTGGGTGTCACCTTCAGTGAAACTTTGAGCTGGAAACCCCAAATTGACCTGCTCTCCTTAAAACATACGCAATTAGGAGGTGCCCTAATTAAAGAGCATAAAAGATCTTTTACGAAACCAATAGCTCCTCTTGTTAAAATCTACAGCTCTAAAATTCTACCGGCTGTCTTGTATGGAGCAGAGCTTTGGGGTTTCAGTAATGTTGACGCCCTTAAAACAGGTCAAAATACATTTTTAAGAACAGCAGTGGGTCTACCGCAATCCAGCCCTTGTATACCCCTGCTGTATGATTTGGGTTGCCAGCCTGTTGAAGACATAATCCGATACAGACCGCTGGCGTTTTGGCGACGCTTGTGGACTGTTCCTGAATTGTCCCTGTATGCAAAGGGTCTGTTAGAGATCTTAAACCTAAGGAGCTCCCACAGGATTGTGTGGCTTGCAGGAATCAAGTCGCTGTTATTGGACCTGGGGTTAGGTGAGTTGTGGTATAATCCTGAAACAGCAACATTCCCCTCTAAAAGTGCCTTGAAAGAATTATACTGGAATTGGGTAATTAGTAGACGCCACTCGATGGTGGCAGTCGGTTCTCTCACTGCAAACTTCCTCAATGCTAAAGATACATGTTTTCAAGAGGATTATTGGGGCATAATATCCAAGACTTCGGATCGCAAGCTCTTTCATCAATTTAGAGCTGGTACATTGCCCGTAAGGGGCTTAACTAAGTCTTGGGGAAGTGGGAACAGTAGTAACTGCTTGCTCTGTATGGATCAGGAGGAAACGTTAGATCATTTCCTCTTTGTTTGCCCCCAGTATCGTGCCCCGAGGCAGAAGTGGTTGCGCCCAGTTTGTAGACTGTTGGGCACAAGATCTAGCCAAACAGGAAGCAGAATTTTGAAAACTGATACTTCTAACCTAGTAGTGACTGGGGTAGCCAAATTTATTAGCTGGGCTTGGATTATTCGGGGTAGGAGTTCCCCGTGCCTGACCCCATTGCCCGCTGTATAGCTATGTGGAAGTGGGATGACCGTCACTCCCCAGTCTTTCGGGAGGAGTACATGCCCCTATTTAGTATTATTGTCTCCCATATTTTGTTTCTTTTTATACTGTATAAGCTGTCAAGTCTTTTCATTGTATTTAATATCTTTTTAAAGCGATGTGTATATATATTTATTAATTTTAGTAATATGTACATTCCTAGCATTGAATTTTTTATTGTATGGATTTTATGGTGATATTATGACTGTATTGATTCACTTGATGTCGGTTTTTTATGGCTGCTAGCATGTCTTTTATGATGTAAATCGAAATAAAGACTTTTTGACATTGACATTGTGTTAACAAATACCATTTGTACCACATTGATCTAATGTCCTATATACTAAAAAAACGCATCCTAATGACCAATATTTCCATCTAAATGGCATTTGCTACTAGCAAAACATAGGTCAATTCTATGTAGGATCTTTGGAGAGTAGTAAAGGATGCTACTTTGATAATGTGGTCTACTGAAATCTATCTTGGTTTAAAATTAGCCCGGTCTCTGTCCATAGTATTATTATTTCTGTTATTAGTCTTTGTAATGGAATTAGTTTAGCCATGGATGTGCGTGGTGGTTGCTTTGAGTTTTTAGCTTCTTCTTCTAGGAGCTAATAGTGTACATTACTTCTTACACCAAAGCCGCCATTACTTCTATGCCTTTACGTTCCGCACACGCTGGTGAAATCATTTTTCAGTGTCAGAGAGTGCACGAGGATGAGGAGGCGTCGGTGGGAAATGGAAAAAAATGAGAAAAGCCGGTGAATAAATAAAGAGTATACCTGTAGGTGACGAGAAAGAAGAAATGACGGAAACGAACATACACAAGGGATAAACCCAATTGAAAACCTACACGGAGTTAAAGTGTGAGTACAGGTAAAGAAGGTACACAAAACAGTAACTTGGCAGTTAGAGGTGTGTTACTGCATTTCCATTAATAGCCACTTTACAAGAATTTTGAATGTGCAATGCACTTAAATGGGCAATTAAACTTTTGTGAAGGGTTTTTTTCAGTGGAAAGACATGAAAAAGGGTACTGGGATGCGATTAATTTCAAGTCTGTTACGCTCATGTATTTCCTCTCCGATGTGTAATGCAAGGCACACTCATAATTGGGGCCTTGCTTACTGTCAAACATGTTGAGAAACCAAAAAAAAACATTAAAAAAGAAATCCGTGCTAGTTTTTTTTCTGCTAAGGGTAATAGCTTTAAATAGTACAATTTGATGTTTACAGGCCCATTTTGTATTAATTTGATACCCATTTCTCTTCTGCCTGGTCATGAAACCGGTGTTCTAAGCGTTAAATCCCCCATATTCTGGCCAGACAAGCCATCTACTCCACCGGGCATATCACCGATTGGCCCTTGGAGTCCGGTTTTGAAAGCCAGGACCCTCGTGGGGCCTCATTTATGAGGACTTGCGTGAGTTTTGCGCTTCCGATGCGTCACTTTTTGTGACACATCCGCGGCGTAAAACATGCCTCCTGATGCGCACTATTTACAAAGTGACGCATCTAAGCAAATGCATCACTTTGTAAACCCCTGCGCTACATTATACCTGCGTCAGGTATAATGTATGCAGAGGGGGCGTTCCCCCGCAAAAAGCCTCGTAATAGTGACGCAGTGAAATCTATGAGATTTCACTGCGTCACTTTTAGGATGCTGTTGCGTCAAAATCTTGCGCCTGCCTCACAGCAGGCGTAAGACTGACGCAAGCCCTTTCACCTTGGGCTTTCCCCATGTGAAAGGAAGCATTGCTGGAGTTGCGTCACTTTTGTGACACACTCCAGCAATGCGTCACTTTTGTGCCTACAGATACGTCAGAAATACTGACGTATCTGTAACTCCTTGCGACATGATGCGTCATATTATAAATATGACGCATCAATCATGTCGCAGGGAGAGCGCAGTGAAAAGTGCTGCATCGCTGTTTTCACGCAGCGATGCCTCGCTTTTCATAAATGAGGCCCCTGGTGCTTCTGTCACTTTCCGCAGTTCCACGGGATTACCTTCAGCAGGCAGATGTGATTCTAGAGAGCGGGAGGTTGGGGAGGCGAGAGAAAGCACCAGAGATGGAGAGAAAAGTGAAGGAGAGGGAGAGAGACCGCAGAGCGATGGGTGGACACATACATATACAGCAACGAGAGGAGGCGAGCCTGCTGGTTTAAGCAGTCTTTCAAGGCTGCTCTTTGCACACTGCACTTGCGGCTCTGGGAGACGCAGCCAGGCTTGGTGAACTATACATTGATTCCAAGAAGATGTCAGCATGCCACAGGCAGCATCAGCGATGCAGACGGATCCGCCCAGGGCGGGTATTCTGTGGTTTTCTGTTCTGGGCAGCACTCATTGGCCTGCTGTTCTGGCCTTCCACCACGAAGTATTGCTGAGAGAAGGAAAACATCCCTGATTCATTCGGTCTAAGTTATCATTTGAAAACCTTTTTTTCTGTAATGTGTGGCTCCTTTTGAACTGGAGTTTTTTAGATGTTTTTTCTTGGGGGCGGCAGTAAGGGGGTTGTGGGGAATCGTCGCTGCGGCCAGAAAGTTAAACGCTGCTTCACTCTGAACCGAGAATAGTTTCTAAAATTAAATATTATTGAAAGCAACAAGATTCTCTGCCGTGGTCCGCACCATTTCGCGGAACTGCGCTTTTTCGCGGACAGGAACCGAATGCCCGTGTTCCGCCGGCCCTCGGGCACTCCACAAGTTGCTGACGGGTACACACCGCGCTGCCGCGGCATCGCCTAGTCAAAAGCCCCGTTTGTAAAAACCGGGGGCATAAAAAGTCCGTGATTGTGGGTTCTACAAGCGGACACGATCCCATGTCAAGATATCCAAAGAAATCAGGAGATATGTTGATACGTTACTGATTTGTGTATTATTCAATAACCAGAACGCGCATCGCATATTTTCACATAGTTTTCCCCTCATTTTATAAGCACTGACACGTCACCTTGGCCAATTGGAGCATCATATCAAATAACGCATTACGGTCCGAATTGCGAGTGGCCCGTAATAATCCCCTTTATTTCCCTTCTCTGGAATTACCATTACTGGCTCCCGGTAATCCCGGAATGGAGAGAATAATGGAGATGACAAGTTGTTTTGGGAAAATTGCGCTGGAATAAAATTTGCAATGCTGATTCTTCCTTGCCTTCTCCCAGTATTTCACCCGGAGCCTTCACCTCCCAGCAGCAGATTACATTTCCGGCTCAAACTGACTGGGCTGCGGTAGTATTCCCAAATAATTTATAATTCTGATGGGTCTAGTAACTCAGGTTAGCAGCCCCATCGAAGTTATGGGCCACTGGCAATGAGGCCTAGTGAGGAGGACTTCCACTTGGATGTAAGGAATGGCCCACATCTGGCCATCATTGGCCACTCTTCCAGCATGGGTTTCTCTAGTTAAACACTACATGGAAAAGGTCATGTTGCAGCACTGGCTAAAACCAAGCTGTGAATCAACATTACCAGCATGCTGTCCAGATGAGTAAATAATATGGGTTCTGTGGGTGGGTACCTGGCTTGGCAAGGCTTGTCTTCTGTTCTTTCTTGTGCCGACCAGACTGCGTGCTTCCATCGCCAGAGCTTGCAGGGCTCAGCTTTTTCCTGGCATATTCTTCCTCGCTGACGGTGTGAAAACCGATGGGGCTGTTACCGGCTTCAGAAGGAGTCTTGACTGGGGACACAGACTGGCTGCTGGGACAGCCCGTGTCATCTGAAATAGCAAAAAGCAGACTTGGTTCAAATGATCATCATTCTTTTGAGAGGGGAACGGTACATTTCTTGCAATATTAATACATCACAGTCCTTTGCATAGTTTAAGAAAACAACATCAGATCTAGACAAGTAATTCACCACTTGAGTACATGGCTACACTTAATTTGTCTATATGGATTGTCCATATTAAGCAACAGGGCTGAAAGAAAAATACTTGAAAAAAGGCAAAGACGAACCCCAAATAATTATTGTAGATACGGTATTCTGGGTAGATCGAGATTCCAAAATGAAGTTGCATCATAGTTAAGAAGCATGATGCAATAGGGTTGTTCCAGTGATTAGGATACAGAAGTGAACAAGCATTTGCAATGCTTCGGAGAGTTTGAGCTAATGGCATTGTAAATCACAATGCCTTTTATTTATGTTGTTTTTAAAACAGGTAAATAAAAGACCTTGTTATTTACAATTCCAATAGATTAAACTCTTGCAAATGCGAGACCTATTGCATTGCAAAATCCGTGCTATAAAAATGGGAAAAAAGTGTTAACAGCAGGCAGGACAAAGCTATTTGAGAAAATATTCATCAGGGGCTGTAATTCAAGCCTACAGAGTAACAACACAAGTAACAGGGGGTGTCGCCATGGGAGGTTACAAAATGAGACAAGCAGGGCCGGACTGGGAACCAAAACCGGCCCTGTCAAAGTGTTTGGCCTGGCCGGCCCGCTGCCGAGCTCTTTGCCTGGCCCGGGTTTCGGCCGATTTTGTTACAGGGCCAATTCTGCAGCTATGCTGCAAAAAGGCCCTGTAACACAACCGGCCCCCAGGGGCCCCAAACCGGCCCCCCACCCATGCGGCACACCGGGGGATTGCCCGGCGCCCGCTACGGCCCGTTCGGCCCTGGAGACAAGGCAGTACTAAGGAGGGACTACTAAGCCTTTTAACCAATGAACAGCCACAGTTTACAGTGGAGAATGACACAAGCCAATGAAAAAATGTGGGCGGATCTTCAAGTCCCTACCTCAATATAGCATGCCTCGCAGAGCAGCACATGCGCTGCCCAGGCACGACCTAAAAAGGAACAGCTTTGTAACAATCATTCGGAAAACAAGCCCACAACAGGTTGCGGGGAGAGTAAGAATTGCTGGAAAGTAAGACTTTATTTATCATGGTGAGCCCAGGAATCTGAATAAATCAGTTTGTTTTTAGAACTTTGAAGACAGTATAGTGGCCTTAAACTGAAAATTCTGTTTGTTGGTTATAAATGATTTTTCCTTCATCAATGAGAAAACCCATAATTCAGGTCTAACAACACACAGTAAATGGTCGGCCTCGGAGTCATAAGGAAAATAATGACCTTTAAGTTCCTGCAAAAGTATAAGTGCAAAATTTCACATACTACAAGCTACAGTGGCATTATAGTTGTCAACGATCTTATGCAGCTACCCATAATAGGACCAAAGTAATTGATCTTCCTATAAATCTGGTGTCCAATGGCAGTGTTGCGGAGTCAGATCAAACTGGATTTTCAGAATAACCATGTGAAATGCATTTACATAAAGGAATCTAAATGCACCTCATTGACATAGCCTGTGGCTATCTTGAAATTCTAAAATGAGTCCGACCTTCTTGGACCTGCATAGTACCCCTCTGGTTCAAACTAATTGGAGCTTTCCAATATCACGAATTTGGTAACCTCAAGGGGAAGTGTATTCTTTTTTTTATGCACAACCAAACAACTCTAGTTTAGTAGACTCCATATTTTATTTGAACAAATGTATCTATAATCGCTCTGGCACTCTGGGTAGTTGGAATGGTATAAAAAGCTATAGGCTTAAAGATTAAACATTCTGAATTAAAGTTGGATATTGAGCACACTGGTTGAAATGAATGTATCTTGAAATTTATCATTAGTTACACAATTATGGCCTTCTGGCTCTAAAGGTACAAGGCACATTCCAACTCAGTTGAAGCATCAAGCATGCAAAGTGAGATCAAACTGAGACTGTGTTAGGTGATCTACATTAGATCTCTTACATATATCTCATTCATTGACCTGATGGTCAAACAGTATTCGTTTACACTTGCCACAAGATCGTGTGGTATGTAGTTTTGGTAAACTCCAAACATAAGTGAACTTTATGTCTTCTCTCACTTACTATGTGTCCGGTGTTTGCTTGCAAATGGATCTTCTTGTTCCACAACTGATAATTGAGCGGGATCTTCCCAAGTGATGGGAACAGATTGTGCAAGAAAGAGGATTACAATTTGGAGTGGGCAGGCACCCACCAGAAGGAATAATAAAACTAACTTGGCAGGATATACCCCAAAAAGTCACTAAGTTATCTTGAGCTCAACCCCTAGGTAGCTATGGCACAGAGTAGAAAGGCTTAACTTAGGGCAATGTGTAAAGTATTTATGCGGTACCAAAACATTATTAAAGTGAAAACACCAAACAGTAAAAAATCCCAAACCGAATTAGAAAAATAGAGTAAAATTTAATAAAGAAAAGGATATCAAAACAACAAAAATTCAATAAGAGGAACTGGAAATATAAGCTTTTAATAAAAAGATTTGTGAAAATAGCGCCATAAAGTGCCTATGTTAGTCTATGGAAGCAGTGAACTGGGACCTACGTGCGATTTCAGGCTGCCAGCAATAGAGAATAGGTAAAATATACCAAGCGGGTTTGTCCCAGTCAAAGATATTACCTTATTTTACTCTCTGTTAGAGTGCAAGCCTGAAGCTGTATCCAAAGAAGTTGCATTAAAATCGGACACCTTTGTTGTGAGGTCATACTAACGATTCAGAGCTCATAAATCCAAAAAGTTTCCTTAGTCCCACCCTTTCAGGGTTTCTGGAGCAGCTCTTCTGGGTCACTTTTAAGGTTTCCAGGAACCTCAGAGACAGCTCATAGGGTTCAGGACTCACTCCAGCAGAACCCAGTTGTAACGGCTCAACTGGTCACTTCAGGAAAAATGCCTGTTGCAGTTTGTTGTGTCCCTGTACCCACACAGGAGGTTGACCAAATGACCCTGGGAGTCCACTTCTCAGTCCTGAGTATAACTGGGATCAGGTCCAGCCCTTCAAGCCACCACACAGAACACAGACATCAGGTTCAGTCTTCTTCTGACTTTTTTATGGTTCAGAAAGTGTATCTGGGAGCTTTGGGTGAGATACCAGCTTTGAAGTTTTCACTAGTAGGTGGGGGTGACTCCTAGATACTCATTACCGGATGAGGAAAAACTTCCTGGGGGCAACCTCCCCACTTTTGCAGAAAATCCTGTTTGCCCTACTGTAGACTATCACACATTGCACCATTCTACGGGAAATACAAGGTGTCACAGGCCTTCTGCTCTTGGATGGAGTTTGTGTACCAGTCAGTTGTGCATTTAGGGAAATGAGTAGTGTCTTCCTCCTAAACTACACCACTCTGCTGGTTCTGGGGCTACCCCCACCCTCATAATGGGACTTAGCCAGACTGACTACTATGTTTTCCACATCTCAGGTTTCTCCCTCAACTAAGCTAAACATAGGCAGACTTATACTGTGTCCATTTCAAGTTAATGAAGTTTCCGGAACTCTGCCAATTAATGTTCTTGAGTGAATGGGGGATCATATGCCCTACACCCAGCCCATACTGTCATGTGGCTAAAGCCATTATTCTCCTCGGGAAGAAAGTCCACACCTCATTAAGATCAATAACTTTCTGCACAGCTGCAGACAGGCTAATGCAAAATAGCCTCTTTGAGCTTTAGGAAGGGAAAAAGCAACTTTGTAAAAGTTAGTTTCCTAAATATTTGGGAATAATCTAACTTCACCATTGCATTGAACTTGTAATAAATATTAAAAATAGAGTATGAATGAATATTCAAACTGATTCCTGTGAAAAGTTACAGATGAAAGTTTAGAATCTGCACTTCAACACTGTCCAGGATCCACCTATAGATCTGCTAGTAAAATGGCTTCTGGGGACTAATCACTGTAGGAAGATGCTAACTTTAATTTCGCAGATATTCCACTTTCAGATATCAGGTACACTACCTTGTGGGCAATAAGGTGTACTTAGGGGTGACTTATTAATATTTAAAAGCTGGGTTTCCGAGCTGCTGAATGGGGTTATTATGACTGGTTTAACAGCTGTTTTTTAGGCTGCTGCAGTCAATCTACACATAGTAGTTCTGAATCTGTGCTTAGAGGTCAATTCTGTGGATGTCACAATAGGTGCTGCAGTCCATAGGTAGCATTTAACTTCCTGGCCCTTGATCCATTTTTCGACAGCAACTACTAGGGCTTTCTGGGCAAGTCAAAGATGTCAATCCAAGGTAAGCCAATTTAACCATGTTTAAAGGGGAGCAGAGGCTCTTTATTCCTGTTTAGCAGGGGTAAAGTGCACAGAGTTTTATGTACAACAAAGAAGATAGGGCAAACATTTTGGGGAAAAGTACGCCAACAATGGTCTTTTCCTACAGATGGCAGGAAAGCTACAAAATGAGAGCATGAATATGTCGGCTCATTGTCCAGGAATCAGGGGATCTCAGAAGATCTTCATTTCTAACCAATGGATGATGCTGATTATGGACAGGGATCCTGGTAGGCTCCGGTGTGGAGTTTTTATTTGTCTGAGATAATAGCCAGGCGATTAGTGTTTTTATGCAGTGTTGGAGGAATCAATTCCACAAACCTGCAGCACCGATATGCATGCCTTTTTCCAATCTTCATTTATTTTGGGGTATTACATGCCTTTGAGAAAGAAAACTGTTGTTATAGAATGGAAGTGAAGGCGGTAGTAATCACAATTATTGAATTATTGAAAGATGTGGGAAAGTAGAGATCTCTGAAGTAGTGCAAAGGGCCTTGAAGTGTATGTTATAGCTAAAATGCAGTTGATGAAGGGCTTCTATTGATGGTGGCATATCATCTCAGTTGTGGATATAGAGTAATTGTGTTCCAACAGTGGTTTACATGTACAAGAGCACATGCAGGATGCAGTAGTCCACAGTTAGCAAGGTTAAAGATGACGAAGGTTTTCTTTGTGAACTTCAGATGGGTAACAATTCTTACAGGCTCTGCAAATAAAAAAATAATGTTCTGTCCACTGATTCCTCTGTTGCAGGCTTACGACTGTTGGAAGTCACAATCAAGCTTGGAAGTGGGTTGGGTCATTTTTGCCTGTATTTATGAAATGGCTTGGGTCTAAAGTAAATGTTTTAAGGTGTGGGATCCCCAAAAAATCTGCATTGAGTACTACTCTTTTCAATATTTATATGCTTCTCTTAGCAAACCTCATCCAAAGCCAAGTATTCACATTCATGTTTTATATTCACAAGACACACATTATGGTGTTGTTTGCAAAAGCTTCAGGTGTGCCTTTGCAGAGCTTTCAAAATTGCATGAGAACAGCGGCAAAATGCATGAATACTTATTCGCTCAAATGGAATGGACCTAAGCCAGAGCTGCTGCTGTTTGGAGGTGCATCCCTGACCTAGTTCCCTGGTGAGTGTCCGACGTAAGTGGGTCCTGCCTTCCTGTCCTAAAGAAGCAGTTAAAAAAATTGCCAATTTTGATGGATACAGCATTATCTTTGACTAAAATGTCAAAGTTGTTAGATCCTCATGTTTCTGTTATTTGAGGATGCTCCGTAATGTACTGCCACTTTTACGTGAAAGCTCTCAGTGAAAGGTTGTCTGCCAAAGTATATCACTGCCTGTTGACTTTTGTAATTCCTATTGTTTAGGACTTGAGAAGAAAGCAGGTCAGAATATCCAACAGATCTATAATGTTGCTGCCAGCGCTGTACTCGGTCTGGCTCTCCACAGTCACACTGAAATCTTCATTGGCTTGTGGTCCAGTACTCTGATTCTAATATAGGGTTTCTAAAAGAAAGAACCGATTTTCATCAAATTAATTAAATCCAGACTAATTTGTTATCCTCCCTGTCAGTAATTGCATTCTATTGAAGCACGGCTACTAGTGGTCCCGCATGTTTGGCTCTCGGGATTGGTAGTAGGCTTTTTTTAGTTCTCGCTGAGCCAGCGCATGCGCTGCCCTGCAAGACATTTAGTAGTGGGCTTTGAAAAGTCCTACCACACTCCCCCTCAGCTTGGGACGACTCCTGGTGGCCTTCCGCTTTGGGATCTGCGCCCACACCCACAGACCATGCACGTAACCTTGGCTTCATTCTAGACTCCTCCCTCTCAATGTCCAGACAAGTCAACGCCGTATCGTCCTCCTGCTTCAACGTCCTTCGCATTCTCAAAAAGATCTTCCGCTGGATCCCCCTCGAAACAAGAAAGACTGTCACCCATGCACTGGTCACGAGTCGACTGGACTATGGCAACACACTCTACGCCGGAATTGCAACAAAATTGCAGAAAAAGCTCCAGCGCATCCAAAACGCATCAGCGAGACTCATATTAGACATCCCGCGCCAAGAGCACATCACCGGTCACTTAAAAAACCTCCACTGGCTTCCCGTCAACAAAAGAATTACTTTCCGCCTTCTTACCCACGCACACAAGGCCCTTTATAATCTAGGACCCGAATGCCTCAACACCCGACTGTCCTTCTACTATCCCACCCGCCAACTAAGATCATCCAATCAAGCCCTCGCCGCAGTCCCGCGCATCCGAAAAACCACCATGGGTGGCAGATCCTTCTCCTTCCTGGCTGCCAAGACCTGGAACTCACTCCCCACCCACCTCCGCCGTACTCAGAATCACATCTCATTCAGAAAAGAACTGAAAACATGGCTATTCGATAAACAGTAAACCCCTCCCTCCAGCGCCTTGAGACCCTCTGGGTGAGTAGTGCGCTTTATAAATGCATGAACTTGAACTTGAACTTTGGGACCTTAGAAGTGTTTAGTTACCCAGCACGATATCCTTGGTGCAACATCATCAAGTTTTGCATGGCTAAACACTTATAAGGTCCCAACGGCGAGACCTATTGGCTATGCCAATGCTTGTTATTTCAGGCCTCAAGCTGTGGAATGCCATGCAAGATGGTCTGCGGGCTGAGTAAATCTTTCAAAGACTTTCTAAAAAGTTTGGAAACTTGGCTCTGCAGCTGAACTTTGAGCATAGTTTGATTAGCACCAGGACGCTCTTTTTGTGCTTAATAAATTGTTTTCATTTTATTTTGATCATTTCATTCACTACCTAGTTGACTTGATCTTTCAGGTTACGGGTTATATATAAGTTCAGCATCATATTATTTTACTGTCTTGCTTGGCAAGGTGGTTAGCTTCCAAGCGGAGGCATTAGAAGAAAAGAGAAGAGGTTGCCATGGGTTTGCAGGGCAGGCAGAAACCTTACAATATCATTGTTCCCCACTTTCTTCTCATGGTCACCTGATTAAGCGCAAATAACTGAGAAAGACTACCTTCATATTATTCATAGTGTAACAAATCTGACCTGACTAGGGTGTGCCTCAATACTGTTAGCTTTCTTAATCTGTAGCATATAACCTCTGCTTGAGTTTGAGGCCTGAGGAACTGGCCTCGGAACCAATGCTTTCTTTTTCAAGTGGTTTACCCTTCAGCACATCAACACATCTACCAAAAAATCTTAATCCTTCCTCCTGTTCATGACCCCCCAAATGGTCCAGAAATAGCACCCAGATTCCCCTAGATGTCATGGAAGGGAGGCTAAGTTCGCTCCTCCCTAGCGACAATGAGCTCTCCACAACTGATCTCACCTCGTTCTATAACTCGAATATGGTAACCTTGCTCGACCAACTTGCACCCCTGAAACAAAAAAAAAATCATCCTATTCCGTCCAGATCATGGTTCGACTCAGACATCAATGACATAAGGAGACAACTAAGAGCCACAGAAAGAAGATGGAGGACCATGCCCACTAAAAATCCTTGTACTCTTGCTCCGCACTGGATAACGCTAAGAACAGACCCAAGGAGCTCTTTAATATCATCAGACGCCAAACCTCCAAACCCGATACGTCCCTAGGGCCAGCATCCAAAGAACGGTGCGACAACTTCGCCAAATTCTTTAATGATAAGATCTCCAAGATTGTGCGATCTCACGAAACCAATTGTGCCCCCCTTTCCGGTTGCAGCCTGGGTGGGGTGTCTGGTAGCGCTCCCTCTCTCACTACTAAACCCTGATCACTCTTCCAGCCCATCCCTGAAGAAGAGATAGCCAAACTTATCTCCACCTCCAAACCTTCATCCTATGCCCTAGACCCACTGCCTGCTCAACTCACTAAAAAGCTGAAACTCCACCTAGCCCCACTCTGGTGCAGGATTATTAATAGCTCCCTAAAAACCGGAGTCGCTCCGGATTGTCTGAAAGTGGGACAAGTAACCCCACTGCTGAAAAAAAACAGGCCTAGACATCAATGACTTAAACAACTTCAGACCCGTCTCCAACCTTCCCCTTCTCTCTAAATCCTGGAAAAATGTGTACTCCAACAACTAACCCAACACCTCGACAACACCAACCTTCTCGACTCCCATCACTCGGGATTCAGGAAAGGTTGCAGCACTGAGACCGCGATCCTCAACATAATTGATGACATCCACAAATCATTGGACTCTGATCAATGTTGTCTCCTCATTCTCCTAGACCTATCGGCAGCATTCGACACAGTTGACCATAAACTTCTCCTCAAGGCTCTCGAAGACAGGGCCGGTCTAGACGAGGTGGTCCTCAAATGGTTCTCCTCTTTCCTCCACAACTGCTTCCAGAGAATCAAAATCAAAACCTTTGAGTCCGACCTCCACCCCGTCAATAGGGGAGTACCCAAAGGATCAGTGCTCTCCCCTCAACTCTTCAGTATTTACATGGAACCCCTCCCCACTCAGAAAAGCCAACATCCCTTTTCACCTTTATGCTGACGATACTCAAATTTACTTGGAAATCTCCTCGGCCAAAGACACTCAAACACTCAATGAAACACTAAGAGAAGTGCAACTTTGGCTGAAAAGTAATCACTTAAAACTGAACCCGGACAAAACTGAACTACTCCTCATTTCTAACAAAGAAGAGAACCCACAAATGGTAGAGTGGTTAAAATCTATCGATGCGCTCAATGGGAACCTCACCCTGGCTGATTCTGTTAAATCTTTAGGCATTACCCTAGACTCAAAACTTAACATGACTGACATTAAGATCTCGGCGAAGAGCGCCTTCCTCAACCTGAAGTTACTGAACAAAATTAAACCTTTTATCCGGCCCAAAGATCTTAAACAAGCCACCCAGGCCATTGGTGCTGTCAATACGGTATACACCCGTTACAACGGATCTTTTACTCCGCAGACCCATTACAACGCGACCATTACTCCGCATACCATTACAACGCATTGCGCTGGGGGGCGCTCTAGGATAGGGAATAAGTATAATTTACTATCCAACACCTTCCCTAGGGTCCACGGGGACTGGAGTTAGAATAGTAAATTATACTTACCACTATCCAGCGCCCCAAGGCGCTATGCGTTGTAACGGTATGCGGAGTAAAAGTCACGTTGTAATGGTCTGCGGAGTAAAAGTATGTGTTATAACGTCATACATCCGTCAATACTGGACTATGGAAATGCAGTCCTCTCTGGAATAGCGAAAACACATCTTGCTCCTCTGAAAACAATTCTCAACGCGGCTGCCAGAATGGTCACGGGAATAAAGAAATTTGATCACATCTCTCCGGCACTCAACGATCTCAAGTGGCTACCAATAGAATTGCGGGCGAACTTCAGAACAGCCTGCCTCACCCACAAAGCCCTTCACACAGGCAAACCTGAATATCTGGCGGCCAAACTTAAAAAAGCTGGCCAGAACAGAACTCTCAGAAGCTCTAACACCCTACTTCTCATCCTGCTAAAATCATGAAAACAAAAAACTGCGGCCAGGTCATTCGCTGGTAACACGCCCAAAATCTGGAACTCTATTCCCCCTCACATCAGAACTATTCCTTCTTTCGCGAAATTAAAAAATCAGGTCAAAACCCTCTTCCTTGATCGAGCCCTAGCAAACAGATATAAACAGCTGGAGCCTTTAGATTGACACCTCACCCTTCTTGGATGCAGTGTTATCAAGTCCTCGAAATGGAACTCTGTATCATTGTCTTTACGATTATCTTGCGTTATTGTATTATGTTCTGCTCTCTTTTCATCTCCTCTGTAATTGATATGAAGCGCTCCGATACCCCCGGTCAGGCTAGCGCTTCATAAAACGTCTTAAATAAGAAAATTTATAAATAAATAACACTTTCCCCAACATTAGTCCAATGTTATCCCCATGCCATGAGTGCCTACTCTGAGAGGCACACTATACAGTGGACCAAAGTCTATCCTAAAATATTATTCCTGTTAATTTATGCATTCTGAAATGTGGCTTGTAGAAGCTTTATTCAAGGAAGTATTATGCAATTTGGAAGAAATCTCTATAATGGAAAACAGAGCTAATATACTACCTTTATTTTTTTGTTTTAAGCACAGCAAGGGACAGGTTATGGCAATCCCTCCAATTGAATCATAGTGTTACCCTGAATCTTGCATGGTTTGTCCCAATATGCACTTTCAAACTCCCTGCTGAAGAAAACAAGAGATGTCTCAATTTTTCATCTGAGTTACTACTAGACTGAGTTGGTAGCTGGATTAGAAAAAATAATCTCCTCACTTGAGTCCCAAACTAAGCATAGTCCAGGTTTAATATTATATCCTGCTATTCGGCGCACAAATACCCAACGCCTGAAAATGCTTTTTGTAAATGTATGTATTGCTAGAGATGGACATGGTTGAAGTCTTTAAGCGACGCTGCAGTAATACCTGCTGCGACAGCAGGGAAGGATGATTGGACATCAATAAATCATTGTGGTATTACAAATGGGAAACAACCTTTACAACGCAACTTTTACAACGCACTACCATTACAACGAAACTTTTACAACGCAAAAACCATTACAACGCATGTATTTACAACGCATGTTTTTACAACGTAGATACCTTTACAACGCATACCATTATAACGTAAGTATTGGTAAGTATATAATTATATTTAAAATGTTATAGGTTTGGTTTTTTGGGTAAAGGGGTATTTTTAGGGTTCAGGGTCAGTTTTGGGTTTTTGGGTAAAGGGGTATTTTTAGGGTTCAGGGTCAGTTTTGGGTTTTTGGGTAAAGGGGTATGTTTAGGGTTCAGGGTCAGTTTTGGGTTTTTGGGTAAAGGGGTATTTTTAGGGTTCAGGGTCAGTTTTGGGTTTTTGGGTAAAAGGGTATTTTTAGGGTTCAGGGTCAGTTTTGGGTTTTTGGGTAAAGGGGTATTTTTAGGGTTCAGGGTCAGTTTTGGGTTTTTGGGTAAAGGGGTATTTTTAGGGTTCAGGGTCAGTTTTAGGTTTTTGGGTAAAGGGGTATTTTTAGGGTTCAGGGTCAGTTTTGGGTTTTTGGGTAAAGGGGTATTTTTAGGGTTCAGGGTCAGTTTTGGGTTTTTGGGTAAAGGGGTATTTTTAGGGTTCAGGGTCAGTTTTGGGTTTTTGGGTAAAGGGGTAATTTTAGGGTTCAGGGTCAGTTTTAGGTTTTTGGGTAAAGGGGTATTTTTAGGGTTCAGGGTCAGTTTTGGATTTTTGGGGTACAGGATAAAAATAAAGTAAAATTAAATTTAAATTAAATTAATTAAATTAAATTAAATTAAATTAAATTATATTAATTTAAAATAATTTACATTAAAAAAATGATTATATAATTACCAATACTTACGTTGTAATGGTATGCGTTGTAAAAGTATCTGCGTTGTAAAAACATGCGTTGTAAATACATGCGTTGTAATAGTTTTTGCGTTGTAAAAATTTCGTTGTAATGGTAGTGCGTTGTAAAAGTTGCGTTGTAACGTCATACATCCATTACAAATACTATTTCTGTAATCTCTGAGTGGTAATTTTTACTGATGGAAATAAACAACACAATTTTTGAGAGCCCTGACAACAATAGGGGATCATGACATCAATCCAACATAAAATGCAACTGTTGGTGTAGATGTTTATGATAATTTGGTTGTAATACGCGCTACAACGCTTTTTGGTATTGTTTCTGTATTGGTTGCTATATGCTGTGTGTGCTCTCGGGCTGCGTCTTCACCCAAGACGTCTTGTAATAAGTAGCGGTGTGCACTTCCTTCATGGGATGTGTCCCCCTTAAGTACTACTATGATCATAGGTTTTTCTGTTTGTAATAAAGGTAAACACTTTATCTTCAAATTTCAGTTCATGTACTATATTCTTCATACATTATATTTTCATTACTAGATACATTTTGCCATTCATTGCCTTTCTTTGTGTGCGAACCATTTTTTAATCCAATGTATTTCGGGTTTTAAATCACCTTTCGTCAGGGATTAGTCCTAGGATAAACATAAAAAACATGAGGAACTTTATCGCGCTTCATTAGGTAGTAAAAGATGTGACATGTTGAAAAAACGGACTGTTAGTGATGTTAATTGTGTGGTGTTTTTGGGATCACATAAATATTGTAAAAGTGTTTATATTGGGGCTAATTCAGGTTGTTTTTTTTCAATTGGGAAGTGTGTTTCTGGGAATGCCATAAACGCAAGTGCTTTTTCACACAGAAGAACGGTGGAAAATCGACTCATATATGAACGAGTTGGATAATCATGCCGGTAATTCAAAAAACGAGGTTAAGGTTGTGCCCAAACAACTAAAACGTGCTTTCTTTTCTAGCAGTGCGGAGGCAAGCAAGAACGCGAAAATAAAACATGTGCACAATTTTGCCCGTAATTACAAATATTAGGTGCGCGGGATACGCGTATGGTATAAAAATTAAAGCTAACGGTTGTTTCTTCAATTTCCTACTAATGGAATATGTTAAGGTTAACTACTACATACCTCACAGTGTTGCAGGTCGCGCATGCTATTTCGGCAGTGTTGGCTAGTTGTGTTCGTTCTTACTGTGTTTAAATCAGCAGCAGGTAATAATAATAATAGCACTCGTAGCATTTGTGAGTAAGGCAAATCTTTGAAGCAACATTTGCCTTACTCACAAATGCTACGAGTAAAACGCATAGTTTCCAACCCAGAAACTACCGCCATCCGGCTGAAAGAAATGACAGAACGCTTTGAACAAAGAGGTTATCCCAAGAAAGTACTAGCCCATGTTAACCTTGGAACCAGAGTTCAAAGATGTATTTAAAGAGTTACCAACCTTTGCATACAACAGGAACATAAATTTGGGTGAAATGTTAAAACACTCCACGACAGAAGAAAAACAAATATTTAAAGGAACCATCGCTTGTCATAATTGCAACAACTGCAACAATATTATCACGGGAGCAATGGTAACCCACCAAAGAAAAGGTCAAAGCATTAAACTTAAAGTTACATCCACGTGTAATACAATGAACTTAGTCTTTCTGTTAAAATGCCCGTGTGGAATTGTTTACGTCGGTAAGACTGAAAGAAAAATCCAAGACCAGAATCAACGAGCACAAATCCAGAATACGTACGAAGAACCTAAAATCAGTTGTGGCTAACCATTTCATTCAAAACAATCACAACATAAGTCAACTTAAATTCTTAATCATAGAAGCGATATCAAAACAAGAAGGGGCTCTTTATCGGAGATCTTTTGATCCTGCCAGTTTTTGCATGTGGGTATGAGGGTTTTATTAAAAAATGGTGGTGTAGTCATGAGAAGTGTGTGAAGAATTCAAAAAGGTTAGGTAATCCACTGAGTACTTTAAAAATGTGGTTAACTACCTTGTTAAAAATTAGTTCGGGAGAAATACACACTGGTACTATGGTCCAGTAGTGTATCTGCTACTCGGAGGTCGAAATGATTCATGCATTCGTTGCAATTCGTCAGGACCTAGAAAGTGAAGAAATTTACTACACACAGAGGGTGGGGCTATGCAACCTTCCGCTGGAAGTAAGTACGTGCGCAGGCCATTCGGTCCTGCCCTCTATGGTTCAACCCTAATATAGTCGCAAGGGTGCCTCAACAGTCTGCTCCCATGTAATGGCACCTTGATGTGGGTACCCTGTCCGATGTGCGGACTCAGTCTGCAACACCTACCCACATGGAGTCAGGTCGTGGACGACGAGCGACCGCAAATATATATCCTAGAACTAATCCCTGACGAAGAGTGATTAAAAACGCGAAATGCATTGGTGTAGATGTTTACCCACTCTTAGAAGCTTCAAGGTCATAAACCATGAGTAGTGTGAAAATCTGTTATCCATATTCAAGCTAGTGATTCCCTTTTCAGTGCCACCACTTCATCCACAACATGAGAACCAACCACAAGAAGAAAGCAGAAAGATCTGGAAAACTTGCATTGTGTGTTAGCTGGTGAGATGTACTCTCTCCCACTAGCAGATTTTGTCTTAAACATTTTTCTCTTTATTAACAGCTCCAGTTTAGCTTGCTTGAGCCATGGAAGCCTCGTCAGGCCCAAATCAGCTTCTAACCACTGGACGTTTTTTTCCATAGTGCAGACTAACAGTGTGGTATGGGTATTTCTGTCCTAAAATACTGGGTGTTCTAGCCACCCTGCTCTTTGTACTGTTATCCCAATTAGAGGGTGGTGGGGAGCAATATTCCTGTTTATACAGTCAGGTCTGCCATCAGAAAACCCATTTGGCGACTATGATCCAGACCAGCAGCCCACACAATTTAGGGCATCCATTACACACTATTTCTTTCTGGGGCTACCCAGGGCTTTAAGTGGGATGAAAAAACTGTGGAGTCTCTCCAAGGGGCGTGGCCAATCTAATTAAGGGCGTGGCTTAAAAATACAAAAGCTAAAAATCTGTGCATAGCATAGTGTGCCACCCTACTTGTATGTTGCTGTTTGTCATTGCATCCAGATATATAATACTAAAAGTAACATCATACCTACAACAAGGCAGGACTATTGGCTTTGCCAATGGTTGTTAGTTGCATAAGATAAATAAGCAGCAACTATGGCTTGTTGTATATAATATTGAAAAAGCTTCCACTTAAATCCCTGCTGACACCACAGCGATGTTGAGGCTCCTGAGTATCAAAAAGAGTAGGGAAATCCAGAGAGAAAATGACTCTCAGATTTCCCTTCCCCTACAGCGCTCACCTGGTATGACCTCATGCCGTAACATCTCCACAAGTGAGAAGAGCAGTGTGAGCAGCACAAATCCATGTGCCTGCTGTCACTGCAGTCCAAAAACAAAACGGACTGCTAGTGCCAGACCACAAAACAGGCCCCCTTAAAAAAACTGCAGGTGCTCAGACCCGGTGAGACCTGGCCCACTTAAAGCACTGGGGCTGCCACATTGTCCCACAAAGAAACATTATTAAGTGTTCACATATGCTCGAGAAAACCTATTAAGTTATCACCCCATGTGTTATGTGCATCCTGGAAGTGGGCCTTTCCTGTGTGTGTCTATATATAGTACTCATATACTTCACAACAGTTTCTCATACCCTCATGGCATGACATACCGGCTGCCAAATTTATTTTTCTCCAAAGTGGTTCCCACAATTCCAGTTTCAGAGAGCAATACCCCCTGCAAACTGTAAATGCGTCCCCAAATCTCTAGGTAATATCTTCAACTGTCCCTAAGCACACGCTTTATTTGACCACAGTCACTCACAGGTAAAGCTCACCTAAGCTCTAATTGAAAGTGTCACACAGGAAATTAGCCACTTTTCTAAAATTGTAAGTGTTTCCACAATCCAGCACTGACATTCACAAAACACATTGACTATGTTGGTGAGTTAATGTACCTTATTTTTACAGCCCCCTTGTAAGTTCCATTTTAGTATGTTTTTTTTTTTTTATTTCAAAATATTTTTATTGAAAATAAAATTTTACATATCCATAGAAAAGACATTCTTAATACTGTACTGGTCTTGCAAGATTGCGGCCTGGCGGGGCCTGAGAGAGAGAAAAGGAAAGGAGAGAGAAAAAGAGGGGGGGGGGGGGGGGGAGGGGGGGAGGTTGGTTATCGTTCCAGGTATGCGTCGAGAGCTTCCCACATATTCTCCTTGGCTGTATGATTTGCCGCCTTTTGCTTGGCGGTGATATTATCTGCCCCCCTGAGGAAGGTTACCCAGTTGAACCAGCGCTTGAAAGTGGCTTTGCTGGTGTCCTTCCAGTCACCCAGAATCGTTTTCACTGCAGCCGTTAGAAGGACATCGACCAGGTCTCGTATTTCTTTAGACTGGAGTTCTGTCGCTAGGAATGCAGTGGCTGCCCCGGCTAGTCCTCTTTGTATCTTGCTACCCGTTATTGTGTCTATGACGTTGTAGACCTTGCCCCAGAAGGCTTTGACTTTGGTGCACTCGAATAGCATGTGAGATAGGTCTCCCGTGGCGCTCTGGCAGTTCCAACATGTGCTGTTGTCGCTGGCTCCAACCCTCCCTAGTTTCGCTGGTGTCCAGTGCAGCCTGTGAAGTAGCCAGAATTTGGTTTGTGCGAGCTGTGGTGTGATTTTGTTTTTGGACGCTGTCGTCCATAGTTTGGCTCTTTCCACTTCGTTCAGCTGTCTCTGTATGGTCTCCTCCCAGAATGCCAGCGTCTTGTTGTTTAGGGTAGTGGTGCGTGGTGTGATTAGCTTGTAGATTTGTGCAATTTGGTGGCCCGTCTTGTTTAAATTTTGTGCGTATTGTATGATGGTGGGTGTTAGTTTCGTTAGTCCTGCTTTGGTGACAGCTGCTTTGATTTTGAGGAATTCGTAGAACTCCTTGTTAGGCAAGGAGGTCGTCTGCTGTAGTGCCGTGTAGGTGAGTGGGGTGTTCCCTGCTTCTAGTTGCGAAGGCGTAGTGATGCCTCTGCTTCGCCATACCATGCTATCCAGTGTTTTCCCTTTGTATGTGACTTTGGTGTTATGCCACAGAGATTCCCATTTGGTACCTTTGATACTCACTGCCATTTCCCTGTCTACTCTTAACAGCGCTATCTTTGTGTTGTGAATTATTGCGTTTCTGGCTTCTGGGTGTTTGTGGGCCGTGAGGGCCATGATTGGGTCTGCGCCACCCAGAAGACACCTTTCCAGGTCCAGCCACACCGGTGTGTAGTCCGGTGCGGGGGCGATCCAGTGCAGACCCTGTTTTGCCAGGGACGCCTTCTGAAAGGCTTTGTAGTTTGTGAGGTTCAGTCCGCCTTGTTCTTTTCTAAGTCTGAGTTTCGCTAGGCTCATTCTTGGTTTTTTCCCTCCCCAGAGGAATATGTTGATGCTTTTGTCTAGGCGTTTGTGGAATTCGGGTGTGAGTGTGAGAGGCAGCATGGAAAGCAAGTAGTTTAGCATGGGGGTAACCATCATCTTTATAGTTTCTATCCTACCCCACCAGCTTATGAATTTGGGGCTCCATGTCTCCAGCTTGGACTTAATTTTTTTTAGCATCGCTTCCTCGTTATGGTCCAGTGTTGCCTTTAAGTCCCTTCCGAAAAGGAGGCCTAGGTATTTTAGGGGTTTTGTTTGCCAGGCTAGTCCGGATGTACCCAGCACATCCTTTGTTGTGTGGCAGTTCATCGGTTTGCACTCGGATTTCTCCCTATTGAGCTTATAGCCTGAGACATGTGCATACTCCTCTATTGTTTGCACGAGTGCCTTAATTGATTGTTCTGGGTTGTTCGTGGTGATCAGAATATCGTCTGCGTATGCCGCTAACTTGAAGGCTTGCCCCTCTATCTGCACCCCCGTGATCCGGTCATTTGACCTGATCATGTGGAGGAGTGGTTCCAGGGCGAGCAGGAATAGTCCTGGTGATAGGGGGCAGCCTTGCCTTGTTCCTCTCTCTAGTATGAGTGTGTCTGATGTGGCTGCGTTAACTACCACTCGCGCCCGGGGGTTTTTGTACAGGGACATGACCATACCCCTGTATTTCTCGCCTAGGCCAAATTTGAGCATGCATTGGTTGAGGAAGGGCCATGAGACTCTGTCGAAGGCTTTTTCCGCATCCAGGGCGATCATCACCGCCTTTTCCGCGCTGTTGGCCGTTCTGTTGATTAGGTGGCATAGCAATCTGGTGTTGTCTTGCGATAGTCTGTTTTCCAGGTAGCCCACCTGAGCTTTGTGTATGAGCGCGGGGAGAAGTGCATTTAGCCTGGCGGCCATGACTTTTGCATAGATTTTGCAGTCCACGTTAATTAGAGAGATTGGTCTGTAGTTGTGAGGGAATTGGGGGTCCTTCCCTTCTTTGGGGATGACAATAATGTTTGCCTCCGCCATTGAGTCTGTCATATTTCCGTTTTCTGCACATGCACGGAATACTCTGACAAGTGTGTCTTTTAGTAGCGGTTGGAATTGTTTATAGAAGGTGGCTGTGAAGCCATCTGGTCCTGGGGCCTTGTTGGGTTTTAGTGAGTCTATGGCCATCCCCACCTCCGCTTTAGTTATATCTTGGTCTAGGGCCTCTCTTTGTTCTTCGCTTATACTGGGTAGGTCCAGGCCTCCCAGCAGGCTTGCCCCGCCGTCCGCATCTAGCGATGCGTCAGCTGTGTATAGTTCTTTGTAGAACTTCCTGAAAGTTTCGAGGATATGTTTATTCGCTGTGTGTGTTTTATTGTCTGCGTCTGTTATTGTGGCTATGCAGTGCTGCCTTTGCTTGGCTTTCAGGTAGCCTGCCAAGGCCTTCCCTGCTTTGTTCGCCGAGCATAAGTTTATGGCTTTGTACTTGTTGATCCACGTGGATGCCCTCTCGCTTAGTATTCTGTTTAGCTCATATTTTTTCTTTGTTAGCGCTGTGAGTGTGTTTCTATCTGTTAGGTTGGCCGTGTGGTTCCTTTCTAGCCCCTTGATCTGCTCCTCCAGTTCCTTAATTTTTTTGTTTCTGCCCCTGTTCATGCGTGCTTTGATGTTTATGAGTTTCCCTCTTATTGTTGCTTTAAGCGCGTCCCATAGTGTCGCTGGCCCTGTGTCAACTGTGTCGTTAAACTCGAGATATTCTTTGATCGCCTCCTCTATTTCCGTGATATTGGCAGGGTTTTCGAGTATGTCGCTGTTGAGTCGCCATCTCCTGCTCGGTGTATCGTTATGCTTGCCACTCAGGGAGAGGGATATGTGTGCGTGGTCTGAGATTGTGATGGGTCCTATTTCCGTCGTGTCCGTCAGGTGTGTGTGTGTGTTGGACATGAGTAAGTAGTCTATCCTGCTATATGAGTTGTGCGGGTGCGAGTAGAAAGTGTACTCTCTGGCGCTCGGGTGTTGTAGTCGCCATGGGTCCGCTAGTGAGAGTTTGGTGCATAGGTTTTTAAGTATGTTCTGTTCTTGTGAGGCATGACTAGGTCTGTGTGGGTGCCTGTCAGTTGCGTTGTCCATCGCCTGGTTCATGTCCCCTGCCACGATTAGTAGTTCGCCCAGTGGGACCTTGCTAAGTTCAGTTTCTAGATCCTCCCAAAAGTTTTTGTCCCCTGTGTTTGGCCCGTATATATTGGCTATGTGTACCCTTTCATCGCCTCTGTTGATTGATGTGATCAGCCTCCTTCCCATGGTGTCTGCTGTGTTACTGTTGGCCTGGAACTTCCCTTTCTTATTGATCAGAGTAATGACCCCTCCCTTTTTGTTGACTGCCGGTGAGCACAGTACTTCGCTTATCCAGCTGGCCTTCAATCTGTTTGCGTCCTCTGCGGACATTCTAGTTTCTTGCAGGACGTATATGTCTGCCTTCAGCTTGTAAAGGTAGTCTAGTGTTTTCCGTCGTTTGACGGGGTGATTTAGCCCTTTGACGTTAAGTGACACTATCTTTATGTCTGAGGCTATCTGTGCCAGGCTACTATTGTCGGGAGCCATCATGGTGTGCTGACTGTGTCGCTATGCCTACGTGCACCCGTTGTGTATTGCCCCTTTGTCCTATTCTTGCCTAGTGGCAGCCACGACACACACGCCTCCCCCTGAGGTGTTGGATGGGATGGGGGTATAGAAAAGAGGGTATAAAAGATAAAGAAAGAGATGTACATCCGCCAGGCTCTGATTGTCCATGCAGCAGGGCCTCCCCCCCGACCCCCTCCCCCCCTCCACCCCCCCTCCCCCCTCCCCCCTGTCAACGTACTGTAAACGTGCGACAGCAACGGTTCCCGCCCTCCGCTTCCCCGGTTCCATAAAAAGTCTGAAATGCCCCCGCCCCTCCTTGCCCCGTGCTACGCTTTTAGGCAAAGGATATGGTTGTCAGATGTCCAAACCCCTGTTGTTGATCTAGTGTGGTTGTCCATGCTTCGCTGGGTTTGACAGGGGTGGGGCGTTCAGATCAGTGTCCCTACACATAACTAAAAGGAACATTGTTGAGGTAGATCTGTTCTTCGATGCTTAACGTCCTTCCCTTTCCGTCCCTTCCTTGAGGTAGTTATTGCATGCCTTCCGCATTGCAGTGTTCTTTGCCGCCGTGTTCTTTGCCGCCGTGTCATTTGCCGCCCGCTGCCCCCTTCTCTTCCGTCTCTGAGCTGTCTGATGATGCTCTTCTTTTAGCTGTGCCTGGCGTTGTTTGTTCCATCTCCTCCAGCTCTGGCTTCCTGAGGTATCTACGTAGTTCCTCTGGGTCGTCGAACATACGTGTGTCCTGCCCGTCTGCTATCCTCATTCTTGCCGGGCCGACAAAGCTGAACGTTATTTTTGCTCTCTTCATAGTGTCTCTCAGCGCAAGGAAACATTTTAGTATGTTTTTTAATCTTCTTAAAACCCTAGTTGTTAGAAGTCCTGTAGCCCTCCCTGAGGGGGCTTCCCTAATCCCCTCCAGTCGGTGTGGGTGTGGACGCGTATTCAAGGCCAGGCTCACTAAAGGTGGTGTAGGAGTGAGACAGAGTGCAGCAGGACGCAGTTATCATAGTTGCCAAAAATATGTGGATGTCCAGAGAGGGTGGGTATTTTTACAGAAGATACTATTTCAAAATATATGTACAGTGAAAACGAAAATCAATTAGTAACGAATACACAAATCACAACATCCCATGAAAATGGTAAGGCAAGGACAATGCAGGGATTAAACAATGGTCACTGACTATAAACACTACTGCTCACGATGGAGAGAGGATGTTGAACAACAAAACGACCCTGAAAAAAGCAAACACGAAACAGCACAGTGCAAAAGAGATACTGCCATAAACCGATATACTATAATAATAGTTCGCTACTGTGTCGCCTGGACAAACCTTGACAAACGCTTCAATGTTATCTGGGCTCAACACCATACACTCCCTGTTATGAGTAGAGTAATATGTATTTTCCCGGTGGTGCCATACACGTGTTCTGTAATATTATTATTGCATCTTGTGCACTCATTTTGGTCAGCCAGGGAATCCCACTGCACGGCTTTCAGAACAATATTTTACAAAGTACACGTGAGATGAAACTGACCTTCCTCCGTTAGGATACTGTTCTGTAAATGAACCTCTGGTTGCACCAAGAAACAATTATTCAATCTGCAACTGAGCAGTAACACTGTTACTATCTAGAAAGGTATTTTCTCTTTCCTGACAGAAATAAAATGCCGCACTTAACATTCAGAGCATTTGTACATGTCCACAGTGTCCTTGAAGAAAGCGTCTCTGCATATTTTATAACGCCGCGCACGCTGGAGGTATTATAACAATATTTGTACGCACATTTAAGTGTAACTGACTAATTATCATGGCTAGAATATGTTAAAAAAACGGAGCTAATATATAAACTTCGGGTAGAATTGAAGACGGACCACCAGTTCTAGCCTTTCTCAAGATGGAACTCTTCTGACCCTCAGCCTGAGGGTCATGAGCACAGAGGGGGAAAAAAAATTCCTGGTTGTTAATGTTTTTAGGGCTCGGACTCCTCCCCCTCCTGGGGGAGGAGTTAAGAGATCCTAATGTTATAAGAAAAAAAAAGAAGAAGAAGAAGAAGGGCCTTGGTGAGAGGAATTCCACACATTCCTTTGCGTTTTCTGGCATCTGGTCAGTGATTCGTCTTCCCTGTGCTGTGTATGTAGTAGCCTTGAAGTGATAGGCTGTAAGTAATGTACGCGTGCCCGATGTGGCATTTTGTCTGCGAGAGCGAGCATGGCAGAGTGATTAATCTTAATTACGAGCTGTCAGAGTGCCCGTGTAATGCAAGCCAGATGATGCGAACGCGTTCACAGCGGTGAGCGCGTTCAATGTTAAATGACGAGAGGCAGCAGGCGAGGCTCACAGAAGATGACTCATACATGCTCGTCCACGCTGTAGTTCTTGTTTTAAGTTGCTACGGGGTGTCTTTTTTCTGCCTCTGCGTGACAGTCTGTAAGAATAATGAGCGATGGTGTGCTGACTGTTTATTTTTAGGGTCTGGGAAGGGGAGTGTGTCCGTCCGTTGTTTGAATGTGTGTAGGTTTCAGTTCAATGATCCAGAACACGGAGGAGAGAGACGTTGTCTACGTAATCAGATTTTTAAAAACTTCACTGCCCCACAGTTTCTAGAACAGGCTGTTGACTGCAAGACTGATGCACATTCCCAGACTTCCGTAATTTCTAATGAAGTTTAGGCATTTTGAACTTTCTGAACCCTGTCTGATGCAGCCACTTCACTAATACATAACAGAACAGGCACAGTTTCCCTCGCTGCTGTATAACCGCCAAATGGTTCCAAGCCCATACAGTCCATGGCCTCTCTGGAAAGGTTTCCAGGTGGATGCTAGTTCGCTGAGGGCAGGTGAGCAGAGTGCGAGTATGCAGGGTGAGCAGAGTGTGAGTTTGCAGGGTGAGCAGAGTGTGAGTATGCAGGGTGAGCAGAGTGTGAGTATGCAGGGTGAGCAGTATGTAAGTATGCAGGGTGATCAGTATGTGGGTGTCCAGGGCCAGGAGTGTGTGAGTGTGCAGGGTCAGCAGTGTGTGAGCATGCAGGGTGAGCAGTACGTTGGTGTCCAGGGCCGGCAGTGTGTCAGTGTGCAGGGTCAGCAGTGTGTGAGTATGCAGGGTGAGCAGAGTGCGAGTATGCAGGGTGAGCAGAGTGCGAGTATGCAGGGTGAGCAGAGTGCGAGTATGCAGGGTGAGCAGAGTGCGAGTATGCAGGGTGAGCAGAGTGCGAGTATGCAGGGTGAGCAGAGTGCGAGTATGCAGGGTGAGCAGAGTGCGAGTATGCAGGGTGAGCAGAGTGCGAGTATGCAGGGTGAGCAGAGTGTGAGTTTGCAGGGTGAGCAGAGTGTGAGTATGCAGGGTGATCAGTATGTAAGTATGCAGGGTGATCAGTATGTGGGTGTCCAGGGCCAGGAGTGTGTGAGTGTGCAGGGTCAGCAGTGTGTGAGCATGCAGGGTGAGCAGTACGTTGGTGTCCAGGGCCGGCAGTGTGTCAGTGTGCAGGGTCAGCAGTGTGTGAGTATGCAGGGTGAGCAGTGTTTGAGTATGCAGGGTGATCAGTATACGAGTATACAGGGTGATCAGTATACGGGTGTCCAGGGCCAGCAGTGTGTCAGTGTGCAGGGTCAGCAGTGTGTGAGTATACAGGGTGAGCAGAGTGCGAGTATGCAGGGTGAGCAGAGTGCGAGTATGCAGGGTGAGCAGAGTGCGAGTATGCAGGGTGAGCAGAGTGCGAGTATGCAGGGTGAGCAGAGTGCGAGTATGCAGGGTGAGCAGAGTGCGAGTATGCAGGGTGAGCAGAGTGCGAGTATGCAGGGTGAGCAGAGTGCGAGTATGCAGGGTGAGCAGAGTGCGAGTATGCAGGGTGAGCAGAGTGCGAGTATGCAGGGTGAGCAGAGTGCGAGTATGCAGGGTGAGCAGAGTGCGAGTATGCAGGGTGAGCAGAGTGCGAGTATGCAGGGTGAGCAGAGTGCGAGTATGCAGGGTGAGCAGAGTGCGAGTATGCAGGGTGAGCAGAGTGTGAGTTTGCAGGGTGAGCAGAGTGTGAGTATGCAGGGTGATCAGTATGTAAGTATGCAGGGTGATCAGTATGTGGGTGCCCAGGGCCAGGAGTGTGTGAGTGTGCAGGGTCAGCAGTGTGTGAGCATGCAGGGTGAGCAGTACGTTGGTGTCCAGGGCCGGCAGTGTGTCAGTGTGCAGGGTCAGCAGTGTGTGAGTATGCAGGGTGATCAGTATACGAGTATACAGGGTGATCAGTATACGGGTGTCCAGGGCCAGCAGTGTGTCAGTGTGCAGGGTCAGCAGTGTGTGAGTATGTAGGGTGAGCAGAGTGCGAGTATGCAGGGTGAGCAGAGTGCGAGTATGCAGGGTGAGCAGAGTGCGAGTATGCAGGGTGAGCAGAGTGCGAGTATGCAGGGTGAGCAGAGTGCGAGTATGCAGGGTGAGCAGAGTGCGAGTATGCAGGGTGAGCAGAGTGCGAGTATGCAGGGTGAGCAGAGTGCTAGTATGCAGGGTGAGCAGAGTGCGAGTATGCAGGGTGAGCAGAGTGCGAGTATGCAGGGTGAGCAGAGTGCGAGTATGCAGGGTGAGCAGAGTGCGAGTATGCAGGGTGAGCAGAGTGTGAGTTTGCAGGGTGAGCAGAGTGTGAGTATGCAGGGTGATCAGTATGTAAGTATGCAGGGTGATCAGTATGTGGGTGTCCAGGGCCAGGAGTGTGTGAGTGTGCAGGGTCAGCAGTGTGTGAGTATGCAGGGTGAGCAGAGTGCGAGTATGCAGGGTGAGCAGAGTGCGAGTATGCAGGGTGAGCAGAGTGCGAGTATGCAGGGTGAGCAGAGTGCGAGTATGCAGGGTGAGCAGAGTGCGAGTATGCAGGGTGAGCAGAGTGCGAGTATGCAGGGTGAGCAGAGTGCGAGTATGCAGGGTGAGCAGAGTGCGAGTATGCAGGGTGAGCAGAGTGCGAGTATGCAGGGTGAGCAGAGTGCGAGTATGCAGGGTGAGCAGAGTGCGAGTATGCAGGGTGAGCAGAGTGCGAGTATGCAGGGTGAGCAGAGTGCGAGTATGCAGGGTGAGCAGAGTGCGAGTATGCAGGGTGAGCAGAGTGCGAGTATGCAGGGTGAGCAGAGTGCGAGTATGCAGGGTGAGCAGAGTGCGAGTATGCAGGGTGAGCAGAGTGTGAGTTTGCAGGGTGAGCAGAGTGTGAGTATGCAGGGTGATCAGTATGTAAGTATGCAGGGTGATCAGTATGTGGGTGTCCAGGGCCAGGAGTGTGTGAGTGTGCAGGGTCAGCAGTGTGTGAGCATGCAGGGTGAGCAGTACGTTGGTGTCCAGGGCCGGCAGTGTGTCAGTGTGCAGGGTCAGCAGTGTGTGAGTATGCAGGGTGAGCAGTGTTTGAGTATGCAGGGTGATCAGTATACGAGTATACAGGGTGATCAGTATACGGGTGTCCAGGGCCAGCAGTGTGTCAGTGTGCAGGGTCAGCAGTGTGTGAGTATGCAGGGTGAGCAGAGTGCGAGTATGCAGGGTGAGCAGAGTGCGAGTATGCAGGGTGAGCAGAGTGCGAGTATGCAGGGTGAGCAGAGTGCGAGTATGCAGGGTGAGCAGAGTGCGAGTATGCAGGGTGAGCAGAGTGCGAGTATGCAGGGTGAGCAGAGTGCGAGTATGCAGGGTGAGCAGAGTGCGAGTATGCAGGGTGAGCAGAGTGTGAGTATGCAGGGTGAGCAGAGTGTGAGTATGCAGGGTGAGCAGAGTGTGAGTATGCAGGGTGATCAGTATGTAAGTATGCAGGGTGATCAGTATGTGGGTGTCCAGGGCCAGGAGTGTGTGTGTGTGCAGGGTCAGCAGTGTGTGAGCATGCAGGGTGAGCAGTACGTTGGTGTCCAGGGCCAGCAGTGTGTCAGTGTGCAGGGTCAGCAGTGTGTGAGTATGCAGGGTGAGCAGTACGTTGGTGTCCAGCGCCAGCAGTGTGTGAGTGTGCAGGGTGAGCAGTGTGTGACTTTGCAGGGTGAGCAGTGTGTGAGCGTGCAGGGTGAGCAGTATGCAGGGTTAACAGTGTGTGAGTGTGTAGGGTGAGCAGTGTGTGAGTGTGTAGGGTGAGCAGTGTGTGCGTGTGTAGGTTAAGCAGTGTGTGACTGTGCAGGGTGAGCAGTGTTTGAGTATGCAGGGTAATCACTATGTGAGTATGCAGGGTAATCAGCTTTTCACCAAGCTCACACACACCACCAGCCGTCACTGCAAGCTTTCACCAGGCGCACACACACACCATTAACCATCAGTGCACACTTTCACCAGGCATACACACACCACCAGCCGTCAGTGCACGCTTTCACCAGGCACACAGAGTAGTGAGTGCAGAGTAGTGAGTAGAGTAGTGAGTAGTGAGTAGTGAGTGCAGAGTAGTGAGTAGTGAGTGCAGAGTAGTGAGTAGTGAGTGCAGAGTAGTGAGTAGTGAGTGCAGAGTAGTGAGTAGTGAGTGCAGAGTAGTGAGTAGAGTAGTGAGTAGAGTAGATTAGTGAGTAGTGAGTGCAGAGTAGTGAGTAGTGAGTAGAGTAGTGAGTAGAGTAGTGAGTAGTGAGTGCAGAGTAGTGAGTAGTGAGTGCAGAGTAGTGAGTAGTGAGTGCAGAGTAGTGAGTAGTGAGTAGAGTAGTGAGTAGTGAGTAGAGTAGTGAGTAGAGTAGTGAGGTGAGTAGAGTAGTGAGGTGACTAAAGTAGTGAGTGCAGAGTAGTGAGTAGTGAGTAGAGAAGTGAGTAGTGAGTTGAGTAGTGAGTTGAGTAGTGAGTAGAGTAGTGAGTAGAGTAGTGAGTAGTGAGTGCAGAGTAGTGAGTAGTGAGTAGAGTAGTGAGTAGTGAGTGCAGAGTAGTGAGTAGAGAAGTGAGTAGTGAGTTGAGTAGTGAGTAGAGTAGTGAGTAGAAAGTAGTGAGTTGAGTAGTGAGTAGAGTAGTGAGTAGAGTAGAGTAGTGAGTAGAGTAGTGAGTAGAGTAGAGTAGTGAGTAGTGAGTGGAGAGTATAGTAGTGAGTAGAGTAGTGAGTGCAGAGTAGTGAGTAGTGAGTGCAGAGTAGTGAGTAGAGTAGTGAGTAGTGAGTGTAGTGAGTAGAGAGTAGAGTAGTGAGTAGTGAGTAGAGTAGTGAGTAGAGTAGTGAGTAGTGAGTGCAGAGTAGTGAGTAGAGTAGTGAGTAGTGAGTAGAGTAGTGAGTAGAGTAGAGTAGTGAGTAGAGTAGAGTAGTGAGTAGAGTAGAGTAGTGAGTAGAGTAGAGTAGTGAGTAGGACATCACAGGCAGCAGCTGTGCAAGCTTCTTACACTCACAAGGAGACCACAGGCAGCAGAGGTGCAAGCTTCTCACACTTACAAGAAGGACATCACAGGCAGTAACGGTGCAATATTCGCACACTCACAAGGAGATCACTGGCAGTACACACCACATGAACACACTCCATAACACATAGCAACAATACATTGGCATTTACAATGCCATTAGCTCAAACTCAAATAAATCCGAGCCCGATTGCATTTCTAATGCTTGTTTCAAATTGAGGCGGAAAATGGAGAGGAATCCTCCTGTTGATAGGCTTACAAACCTAACCAAGAGATCTGACACTTGGAGACCCGTCACTGGCAGCCAGGGGTCAGACGGAAGTGATGTGGAAAGATACTCAGAATGCTTGTGCTTAAGCATTCGGGCTGGTACATGCTGCATCAACTAAAGCTTATAGGTGGCTTAAAAACCCTTTGATATGTTAGTAAAACAGCCCAAAGAGTGTCAGATGGCAACATTAATATTGTCAAAGAAGGAAAAAAGAGAGTAGTGCGAGCAGCTAAGAACTCCTTTTGGGGATCAGGACTCACTCCATTAGGGGATCTTGATTCACTCTATTAGGGGATGCCCTGGGTGGGCTGCTTTAATGCCATGTAAAACTAAGATGATGAGGATGCATGTCTTGCAAAGTGCATCAGTCAACATCATATTTCCTTCTTTGTGATCTGCGTGCCAGTCACTGATGGACATGTTCAGCAGTTTAGTGAATCACATTGGCCTCTTCTCAAAAAACATCATTGTTTGCTAGTTCCTGTTGATGTAGGGCAGGTTTTACAGTTCAGTCCTGAAGCCTTGGTTGAAAATGGGTGCTCTGCTGAGAAAAAGGGAAGGGGCCCACTCCCTTGGTTCAAGGATGCCAAAGTCTTATTGCGGTCCTTCTAGGGGTTAAAAGGCTGTGTTAACAGGAATGTTAGTAAGGTGTCCTGAACATTTACTATTACTTTTGTGTCTCACAGAGGAGTACATAATGGTTAGTATTGTTTCTCACATTGATTTTCTTTAGCACTTTTAAGCTGATAAGATTGGGTGGTCAGGCTATAGTTTCATGAGAGAGAGTAATGCGGGAGAATTGTCCTGAATGTTATCAAATCTATCAAGCTCCTTCTCTGACATTCTTTGACCACTCTATTCTGCTAACTTTCTAGATTGTGTGTTTTTGGGACTTTGGAAGGCATATGTATGTAGCTGTGCTGTATCCTCAAAAAAATCAATGGCCTTGAGAGTATAATATTGCTGGTCCGTAGCCTTCAGCAGAGAAATTGAACAGTGTTGAATAAACAATCTATAACAAAGCCCTTCTAGTCTCTCACGTACTTTATTTTTTCTTTTTAGAGTTTTATATAGCGAGAACTAGACCCGAGGTATTGGGTATCAGAGTGGTTTACATGAGCACCAGTTTTGTTACAGATGGACACATTCATGTTTTGTTTTTTTGTTGTTAGGCACGGGGAGATTAAGTGATTTGCCCAGAATCACAAGATGTTGAGCGGCGTTGCTGAGACTCTAACCCGGTCCCCCAGCTTCGAGGTTGACCGCTCTAGCCGTAAGGCTACATTCTCTCCTACTTATTTTCTGTGTGTTAGAAATAGGGCTATTAGTTGAGAGGAGTGGTAGCTCCACTAAAATAAAAAACATAATTCTTGTCACTACAAAAGTCAATAAATAAGCCTGTGCTTAATACTCTGGTAGTGTGGCAAAAAACACAGCCAGGCTTATATTAGAGCCACTGTGTAAAATATTTCTGCAGCACGCAAGCAGTAAGGAAGTGGAAACACAATACCAACTTAGACAAATAGCATAAAATGTAATAAGTGAAATGACACCAAGGTGACAAAAATCTAGTCAGTAAAACCGAGGATATAAGTTTTTGAAGTTTGAGGTGAAAATAGCACCAAAATCACGAAGTGCCCATGGTTATCTGGCGTTGCTGGACCGGGGAAAGTCACATGCTGAAACCAGCAACGATGATACATAGGTCGGATACAGGGACCAGATTAGTTCAGCTGATGAGTTACTTTCTCAAGTCTGTAGTGACGGGTGATGTCCATGTTGGTGGTGGTAGTGAGGAGGAGGCTGCTGGCACAAAGAGCAGGCCGCAGATGGTCGTTGCTTTAGCACAAAGAGATGGTAGTTGCTGGAGCTTTCCATTGGCAATCATCATCGGCTGTCACTGGTGTGATGTGTAGGTCTCGAGTTGCATGCTGCTGTCGGTGCAAAGAGCAGGTCCCACTGGAGCTTTACACTGGCATTCATTTCAGGCAGTCAGTTCTCTGTATGAGGTGGTCATTTCCTGGTTTGGAAGAGCCCAAAGCTTCTGTATCTACCTGATGCCAGTCAAGGGTCCAGCCCCCGGGGCACACCTATTGGGAATCAGGACTCACTCCATTAGGGCTGGCAGCAGCGTTCAGGCAGGTCCAGACAGTTCTAGTTGGTGCTGGTCCGCTAGGCAATTACAGGGAGGCCTCTGGAAGCTTTTTGTGTTTCTGTAGCTCACACAGGAAGTCAGCCAACTAACCCTTGGCATAACTCTTGTTGGCCTTGGTTCAAGGCAAGCAGGCCGAATCTTTTTTTTTCAGTCAGCAGGACAGTGCCTCTTCCTTAGTCAGCAGGGTAGTCTTTCTTCTAAATCTGCCACAGGTCCAGGGTGTGATGATGAGATGTTCTGACGATGCCATGTTTACAACTGGTGCCAACCTTTGTGTGGGGAAAATCCCTGGCCTACACCAAGAACTAATTCTGCACAATTCTTCCCCTTCCCGTGTGTTTGGCTCCAAACTGTCTAGGGTAAAGACAGACCTGGTGTCATATTTTTTTGGGTGTGCTGCAGGCAGGACCCTTTGAAATGTAATCACAGCAGGGCACAACTTCTGCCCAGCCATCCTGTCATGACGACCGTCTCCCCTCACACCTAGACTTAGTTGTTCCTATATCTGTTAGCCACAGCTGTACTTTGACCCTGGGCACAAGCAGGAAGGTACATCTGGATTAGCTAGAAAAATGAAACTTTTCTAAAAGTGTACAAGAAGTGATGGATTGAATACCACCTCAGTTCGGAACCAGTCCTATTCAAATCAGTATTGACCCTGCTTCAATGGGAACAGTCCAGCCTGAACTGCTAGTCCAGGTCCCGGAACTGGAACGCAACGCCTTGGACTGGCTCATCAGCCAGGTATAGCTTGATTCCAGTGACAGTGTACATAGAGGCATGGCTGGGCATACAAGTCTATGAAAATTTGAGAATAGAACCTGTTTCGCACTCAAAGTTCTTGATTAAGGTCCAACAGTGTAAAACAAGTGGTTAGGTGCTACCTGAGTACCTCCTTCTGAGTCTTGGAGGATGAATAAATACTTATGATAGCGCCATTCCAGTCGGGAATGGCGTCCCCAGAAGCACACTGTCAAAAAAATTTCTTCAATCCTTGCTGCTTTGAAATAAAGTTTTATTGAAATGTTCAATTTCTTTTGTAATCCTTAATTTTTCACATGATTCTTAAATCAAAGTTATATTTGGCCCAATGCATTTCGGCCAATGCTACCCTTCATCAGGGGCATTAATTTTCTTCCAGATTGACGTTTTTTAGATAAAGTGTTAAATGGGTTGATTCAATGCGCGTTAACCCAAGGCCATTCGCCTACAGCGACTGCCCAAATGTAGAAAGCCACCATCAGGCTAGCAACGTGAACGCTGTCAATCGGGTTAACCAACCGTGTTCTAATCTCTGGTGTTTCGTTCGGCGGGTACATGATCCCGCCGTGTGTCCGGAACGGTGTCTTGCCAGTGTCGGAACACCGGCAAGACACCGTTTCCCGATTGACAGCGTTCACGTTTCTAGCCTGATGGTGGCTTTCTACATTTGGGCAGTCGCTGTAGGCGAATGGCCTTGGGTTAACGCGCATTGAATCAACCCATTTAACACTTTATCTAAAAAACGTCAATCTGGAAGAAAATTAATGCCCCTGATGAAGGGCAGCATTGCCCGAAATGCATTGGGCCAAATATAACTTTGATTTAAGAATCATGAGAAAAATTAAGGATTACAAAAGAAATTGAACATTTCAATAAAACTTTATTTCAAAGCAGCAAGGATTGAAGATTTTTTTTTGACACAGTGTGCTTCTGGGGACGCCATTCCCGACTGGAATGGCTCTATCATAAATGGGCATACAAGTCCCCATTAGGATGACACACTGAAGCATTCAAAAAGTGATGGGATGCTTGAATTAATCTCAGCTGTGGCCCTGGACCGGGGCCACATCCCTCTCCTTCAATATTTTGCACACCATGCCACCTCAGTTTGTACCATTCATATGCAAATCAGTCATGACCTTGCTCCAATGGGAATAGTGCAGCCCAATCTGTCAGCTATGTATCAGGCTAGTGAGCCCTAACTAGGGTGAAACCATTCCTGATTTGCTTGTGTTTCTGTTCTAAGAGGACCTGGTTTTGTAGCTAGAGCTAGACTGCTCCCTAAATGGAATCCATGTCATGAGCATTCACACGTTACTAGATATTTGCTATAGAAAGGGGTACAATGTATAATTCTAAATTGTATCACACATAGTCTTGAAAGGGAACGTGATAACTGAGAGGCAGCAGTTTCAGTATTTGTCTGACACATGGTTTACACTTATTTATGCAGTATGTGACTCTTAGCCTGCGGTAAATCTCGCTAGCATTTATGTGTTTTTTTCCAGTTGTTTTACTTTGCTTACTGTGCTTGGAGAACTCTCACCTTACAAGATATTTTCTCCAGTAATGAGCATATGATTTACTACTGAATGAGATTCAGAGACCTGCTAGAGTAGGTGAAATCTTCTGGAAGTTCCATAATGATTTGCACATGCAAATGTCAGGATGAGGCTCACAGACCTACACATGCAGGTTCTGTATGTTATGGCATTGACTCCTCTCCAGCACTGGCATCACTTCAAGGCCTTTAGGAATGATCATATGCTGAGGCCTTCAACTCCCTCAACCCCAAACACTGAGATCACTGCCAGGCCCTTGGGACTTGATCACATGATTTCAAATTCTTCCCTAGCTTTAAGGCCTTTAGGAATCAGTCTCCTGATTAAGGCCCTCAGTCCTCTAGCAACTAATAATTACCTAAAGGAATGAAAAGACTTGACATATATATCAACGCCTATGTCAGGGCTTATTTGGAAGAGGCCTAGCCCATTTTAACCATAGCCCCGGCATAAGCCCTGCTGGTATTGACGCACTCTTTTGAATGTACGGACATATTCGCTTTATGGTATAATCCACTTCCACAGAGCAGGGACAGTCACTCTTCTGTCTTTCAACTCTGCAATCAAGGTATCAGCCATATGAGTAGGACGTTCTTAACAAATCCATTATGACTAACCTTTCACATTTATGTCCACAAGACAACTCTAACTTTAATCACCTGCATGTCTTGACTAGCTATATATTCTGACCATTTCTTGACAGCAACAGTGAAGAACCGGGTCAGAACCCAGCGGTGCCAGGGACACACCTGAAATCTTCGGGTTCCACCTGTCTTGGTATACAGAGACACGGAATACTTCTGGGTGGCGTCAGAGACCAAGTTTATTAGCTGCAGCTAGTAACAGAAGTCCCAACAATACATCACAATGCATATTCCTAGGAGACTGTTCAAATTACTAAGGCAAGACATCTCCTTTTATACACCATATTCTCATTATAAATGTACACCCACTGCGGCAAATTCTGACGAATCAAGTACATTTTACACACATTATTACATTCCAAGAAGCTCACTTTACATTGTACAACCCACAATTTAAATATTAGGACTGTCCCAAATTCGATTACCAAAAAGCAGACAAACCCATAATTAAAAGCACTACCCATGTAATGAAAAGTCATAAGAAAAGGAGCAATTCAGATGTTGAGTGGGATAAGATATGTGCAAGAAACTAAAAGTTAACGATATCCTGAACATTGATTGCCAATTTGAGACAACGATCAGCTAGAGAAATTGACTTCGTGAAAGGGTCAGTTTCAGGTGACGGGGTCAGCATCTTGCAGTTCACTCGCAAGTCGAAAAGGTCAAGTTAATATGTACATGAACAATGAAGCCCATGCAACTTTGTTCGTTTGTTTACTTCCACGGCCTACGTGAGGGCAAAACAAAATGGCGTCTCGAACAACGCAAACAAAATGGAGAAGGTCCCGAAAACCACGGAACCTCAGACCCCCCTTTTGCCATTACGTAGGCAATAACCTAAACTCACGGCAATCTGAATCCAGGTCTATATCTAATCTCATCCGATCATCAAGGTGTTGCTATAACATCATCTTATTATCATTCACTTCTCTCGGGACGGGTCTCATCACACAGATCGTAGCACAAAGGCCACAAATGGCGGGACTACACTGGATGCATAAGCAACATTAGAAAAGGATCGCTAAAGCCATACCAAGAAACATCAGAATCTTCCATCCCCATTTGGACAGCAGTTCCCAAAACCATCCTATCAACGACCAGTCTCTTTTGTCTACATGGATAGACTCAGAGATCTTATGTAACCTAGAGATGGCTTGGTACACTGTAGGGGCATTATCTGGTACGTAAATGCAACAACTAGATCCGATCAATTTGCATACTCCACCTCGATCTGCAAGTATGAGGTCTAAAACCATACGATTCTGCAACGTCATAAGGCGGTCCGCTTGAAGCTCAGCTGTAACATTACTAAGAGCACCTGCTGTCTCGTTAATAGTAGCTTCAACAACGCGAACAAGCTGTCGAATATGCCTACTATTTATCATAGGACCCCAAAAGGGCAGGAAACCCTTGAAGAAATCTCCTGGTTCTTGTTCTGCAGTATCTTCCTTATCGAAGACCCCTCTACCATATCTCGTTCTATGATAGTCCGGAGCCGTAGTATATGTAGGGGGAAGCAAAACACCACATAACATGTACCTGAAAAATCAGGTGGCAACCATGTATAGGCTCTGTCGTGACAAACAAAATATGTACCTTTAGCTGGTACGAACGGTGGAGAAGTCTGGGACGAATAGACAGGTGTGAACACACACACTCTTACCTAGCTGAACTTTTGGATTTCGACCAGTGCCTTGCAAACAAAAACAACCTTGATGGGGCACAATCCAAATCGGGAGAGACCTTTTTCGTCTCTCCTTCTCAGTCAAGCTGGTACTATATCCAGTCAAATTCCAACCAACATAAGCCTGCATCTCATCCTTAGGGATAGCATTATATGCATCGATATCTCGGATCATATCTACTATTCCCTTTATCAAGGCACTATTGCTGAAGTTATCCTTAAGGGAACGTGAAGGGCGTATCTCATATGCATAGATAAACATAGTCTATAAAGCCCACACAGACCCATTAAAAGAAAAAGGCAAAACCAAATATGGCATACTCTTATCGGTCGTATGCGGCATAAGACCACAAACCCAACAGTTAGTGGTATTCACTACTAACTGATGCTGATGCAACAGCTGTATGAACGAGTTGTTGACAAATTCTGATCTCCTTGTCTGTTCATGTTCAGGCAACGTATAGAACTGATGCAAAGAAACAGTAGTGTAAGAAAGCATAGGTTGGGAGGTGGGTGCAAATGTTTGTTGTGTAGCATAGACAATCCATCCCACATAAGCTATCGTAATATTTAAAAACATTAAAAAACTTGATATTATAAAACATTTGCTAGGTATCAATGTACAGAATTTGATTTTAAGGTCTATTTTCTCAACATCTCTCTCAGGTACAAAAGACTCCATCCTCTAACGTGCTGCTCGCGGCAATTTTCCTTCTTCACTCAAGTGTGCGTCCAGGTGTCCTAGACAACCTAGAACCACAGACCTTTCGTCAATTCGCGGTTCGCCCCTTAAGACTTATAGCACTACCCTGCAGCTGAACCTGGATGGTGGTTCAAAAAAGCAAAAAGAAAAATAGTCTCTTGTCTGAGAGAGCACAATACACACAAAAATATTACTTTATTTGTCCTTTTTTAGACCTTGGCCTTAAACTATAACGTTCTTTATTCGGCACAGTTTGATCTCGAAAAAGGAGTTCTGGATTTGTCGTGTCGATTCTCATGTGCGGCGGCACAGCAGCTTGAAGAATGTCGTCATCGGCACATTCTGACTGAGTCCATATCAAATGAGCATCACTAAATGGTACGAATCTAGGAACTCTTTCACAATCAGAATCAGCTATTCCATCCCTCACCCACTGATCATACGGTAAGGGCAAAGGAACTTTTTTGCAATGGGTGGCATGTACCCAGTTCTTTTTGCCAGCTACTCTAACAGCAGTCCGAGTTACTAACAGAACCAAATGCGGACCGGTCCACCTCGGCTCTAAGTTCCTAGTCCTTTGAAAATTCTTCGTAAGAACAAAATGTCCAGGTTGAATCGTATGGCCTGGATTTGCAGTAGCTGTCAGCAAACTGTCATAGACCTGTTGGTGGAGAACACGCAATTTAGCATGCAAGTCATGTAAGTAATCTACCAACATAGGGTACTCAATGTCACTATACTTCTTAGGACGAGGCACACTCCAAACATTCGCTGGACGACCAAAAACTATTTTGTATGGGCTAAGTCCCACACGAGAATGCACAGTCGTCCTTGTTGACAAAAGAGCTAATGGCAAGGCATCTGGCCATGTAAGACCAGTGCTCGCTTGAATCTTAGCTAACTTCAGCTTCAACGTGCCATTATAGCACTCAACAAATCCAGCTGACTGGGGGTGATTCGCAGCATCAAATTTCTGATTAATACCCAAACCAGCACATACTTTCTTCATGATTTCACCCACAAATTCACTCCCATTGTCAGACCAAACAAATCTCGGCAAACCAAATCTAGGGAAATACTCTTTGAGCAAAACCTTAGCTGTAGACAAGGCAGTATTATCCTTTAGGGGGTAAGCCTCTATCCATCTAGAAAAGGCGCAAACAACCACAAGGACATACTTCAGGTTATTGCATCTTTCCAAGTGAATGTAATCTAGCTATATCACCTCAAATGGATACGTCGGAGGAGCAAAATGACCAGCTGGAGTTGGAGTTCCCTTTCCAGGATTGTATTTCAGACAAATCATACAATGCTTCATCACATTCTCAGCACATTTCGGAATTCCAGCATTCTGCCATTCTGGAGCCAACAACTTGCATATTCCCTTCGAACTAATGTGAGCCATTCCATGAGCCATAGTAACCACTGGAAGCACATACGCATCTGGCAACGACCATCGCCGATGCTCTGACAACTCAACGCAACAGCCTTTCGAATCCAACATTCCCGTACTCTCTCTCCACGTACTCAATTCTTTCTCAGTAGCTTCTGCCTGAATCATCTTCACACTTTCTATTGTATCTTCACACATTCCTCTTTCCACAACCCATGTGGCAGGACCTGCAACATACATTCGACTCGTCAAATCTCTCGCTGTTTCTCTCGCTACTTCATCTGCAAACGCATTCCCTCGACCCACATCATCTGTAACCTTTTTATACGCACTACACTTTACAATGGCGATTTGTGTTGGCAAAGTAAGCGATTCAAGAAGTTCATTCACCAACTGCCCATGCTGAATTTTCATACCATGAGAAGTAAGAAATCCTCTTTCTTTCCACAATCGTCCAAAGCTATGAGCAACGCCAAACGCATACTGGCTATCAGTATAGACATTCACTCGTTTTCCTTCTGACAATATACACGCTATAGTCAGTGCAATCAACTCTGCTGCTTGCGCAGAATTCTGTGCTATACGTGCTGTTTCAACAACTGTATGCAAAGTTGTAACCGCATACGCTGCAGTCGTTTCACCATTTGGAAGCTTAAAACACGAACCATCTACCCATAGGGTACCATCAACATTCGTAAGAGGAGTATCTTTAAAATCAACTCTAGCCTTCGTTTCTTCCTCTGTCCGAAGAAAGCAATCATGCTGTTCTTGAGCATCTACCTCCAAGAAATCGGCAACAACGTAGCTGGATTCAATGTGTTGCACCTCTCAATGTGCACATGACTAGCCAAAAGCGTCAACTCGTAACCTGACAGACGTGCACTAGTAAGGTGCTGAGTCTTCGTCCTGTTTAATAAGGTATCCACTGCATGTGGGACCATCACAATCAATGTATTATCCAATACCAAACCAGCAGACTGTCGGATAGAAACAGCTGCTGCTGCCGTAGCTCTTAGACAACCAGGCAACGCCCTAGCTACCGGATCTAAAGTAGCCGAAAAATCCGCACATTGGCACTGCTTGTCTTTAAACTGTTGTGTCAACACTGACAACGCACAACCTTCTCTCTCGTGCACATAAAGTGTAAAAGGTTTACTATAGTCAGGGGTACCCAACACCGGAGCAGAACACAATGCATCACGCAATTCAGAAAAACTCTTCTGATATTCATCAGACCCAGGAAGAGGGTGTGGTGTATCTTTGAGAGTAAGTGCCAACAAAGGTTTCGCTAGCAAAGAAAAGTTCGGGATCCACTGCCGACAATACGAGGTGATACCCAAGAAAGCACGCACTTCTCTCTGTGTGGATGGTACAGTCATTTGGGCAATCGCTTGAATACGCTCTGGGGTCAATCGTCTTCCCTCCTTCGATAAGAGATGACCTAAGTAGGTCACTTCTTGTCGACAATACTGCAACTTGGAAGGGGAAACTTTATGATGAAGGTCAGACAAATGTCGTAGCAAAGAAAGAGTAAACTCTTTACAAATCTCCTCATTATCAGCAGCCACTAGCAGATCATCAACGTACTGGATAAGAGTAGCACCAGAAGGCAACACAAGAGTATCGAGTTGAGTTTTCAAAGTCTGACTATAAATGGAGGGACTCTCACAATAACCTTGAGGAGCTTTCTTAAACCGGAAGCTGCGGCCTCCTAAAGAGAAGCCGAAAATATCCCTACTTTCCTCAGCGATCGGAATACTGAAGAAAGCATTTTTCAGATCAATCACAGAAAACCAAGCAGCTGAGGCAGGGACCATAGTCAATAAAGCAGTAATGTCCGGAACAACAGGAAACTGTGGCACAACAATCTTATTGACTTCTCGAAGGTCGATCACAAATCGATACACAGGTGGCTGAGAAGAGTTAGTACGCTTAAGAATAGGCAGAACAGGACTGTTGCACACATTTCCTCTCGTTTCTTCAACTACACCCTTCTCAACCAGATCATAGACAATCGCTAAAAGAGCTCTCGATATTTTATATTGTGGAATACGAGGTAGCCTAGCATTCGATTTGAGGGTAACAACATACGGTGGAATCTGCAAAAGGCCAACATCATTTGGACCTGTAGCCCAAAGCGTATCAGGAAGCGAACACAATTCCAGTGGAAGACAATCTTTAGACAAATACATTGGAGAAATCACTCTCTTACCCAAAGTAAGGTGTACTCCCGAAGGAGAACAATGTAATGTCGCATACAATCTTTTCAGCAAGTCCAAACCCAACAGATTCTCACCACAACCAGTCGTTAGAATAAGTGGAGCCTCTAATTCACAAGGACCAATAGAAAGGGGCAAAGGACTAGAAACCGGGTTGCTAACTGGGACGCCAGAAAATCCTACCGAAACATTTGTCAAGCCAGACAAAGGTGCGCCAGGGAGTTTAGAGTGCATGATAGAACTCTTTGTTGCACCAGTATCCAAAAGAAAAGGTTCTGCCACACCTGATGTAATCACTTTAACCTAAGGCCCACTCTGGTCTACTGGAACGGACACTACTCCCTCTCTTTGTCCATGGCTGTCCTAGCTATCAATAAAACCAGCACTCTCACTTCCAACATAATAATCATCAACGTAGTACTGAGCAGACTGGGCAGTCGGAACATTCTGTCGGTCAAAATAATTTGCAGAATTCTTGGGGGGAAAGGATCGTTCATTCGGAGGACACGTACCACGTCCTGTAGAAAGTCAGCCCCGATATGCCCAGGCTGCTGGTGCAAGGCGACTCTCCATTTCCATCTTGAATAATTACCAAATAAAGAGACGGGCACTGGAAGTAGGAAAACAAGAACAGAGTTTATTACTCATGAGGAGGACCCGTCATTTGGGACACTCGCATAGTGTCTTCGGGAGGGGCTCTAACAAGTTTCTCTGGGGCTTCGTCTTTTATACACAGGTTCAAGACATGTGGACGCCTTTTATTACAATAAGGGCATTTATGGAGCATGAGAATGACATCAGAACGATATCCCCGCCACCCCCCAGTTCCAGTCCATTCCAACACATGACAACAGTAGAGACTCTTTCCCCTCATATGATTGGGAGGGGGCTATCACGCAGCTGAGTGTTCTGCCGATTCCTTTGGAATGTGTGCGCCTGATCGAATCTTCTGGGGTGGAGGGTCGTGATCAATAGTGGCTCCTTTCAGGAGAGGCGAGTGCATACAGTAGTGGACAATTAACTATAACCTCGGGCTAAAGGATGACCAGCGGTCCGTGCAGACATTCGGGCTCAGAGGAAGAGGTCATCAAAGGAGGGGTATTCATGAAGGGACAGGAGGTGTTGGTCAGGCGCGGGGTGCGATTCTTAGGGACAGAGTCATGCGGGAGGGGAGGGCTCCCGATTTGTGCATGAGAGAGCGGGGGCAGTCAGGGTGCATGGGGGATGCTCGCAGGGTCAGGGAAGGGGCGCTGATGAGCGATCGTGAACAGGGAGACCATGATACCTAAAACGGCTGTCGTGTACGTGTGAGCATGGGTCTGTGCTAGCGGGATAATACAGTCAGTATTATAGAAATATCCGTTCTGCTTACAACAAGGGGTACAGTGGACCTCAAATGAACGCCGCTTATGTACATACACATTGCTATTTTCGACAGTTCGCCGCTTTTTACATAAGCACGTTCAGTTCAATGCATGTTAATTTACATCTGTCGGTTCTTCATACAAGTCCGGAAATCGGCATATTGTTTAGTCAGTGTAGAGTCAAGAAAAAAAAAATGTTCTGACATATTAAAAATCAGTTTCACATTTTCTCTCTAACGACATCACGTACAGAAAGAACGTTCTGATACCTTCCGGTTTGTCAGTATTATAGGGAATTTTCGGAAAACCTAACCACATGAGTGACCGGTGAAACATTTCTTAAAAGGCAATACAAAATGGTTGAGGGAGGTATTCAATTTGATACAAGTAATTTAGTCAAGGGGTGAATAGAAAGTTCCGGAAAGGGGGAGGGTCTTTGTCGCAATGTCTTTTAACAGAGTCCGTCTTCTTTTGTTGGCGCTGCTGAGCACCGGCGGTGGAGCTATAAGTCCAGCTCGGAATCGTCCTTACACGTTGCAGGGTGCGATCAGTCCTCTGCTGTTAGATCACAGTCCTGTTTCCTAACTCATTTTCTTAGGGGTGCCTTATGCTAGGCACCTGTGTGTCTTTCTTGTCTTTCGCGGCAAAATCCCAGTCCATAGTCAAAGTTTATATGAAAGAGGTTGTTGAATAATCGAGGGAAGAGAGGGCGGAGCGGGGCCAGATCTTTGAACACACCAAGGGACCAAGGGAGCAAAGGATGATGAGCAGGCAAGGCCAACAATCGGACTAAAAAGGGGACGGGGACTTCAGGCACAAGAGGGTCAGCGAGTCGAGGGCTTCAAGGCAGCCCTTCATTCCTCCATCTGCTGAGTTTGAAAGTTATGCCTCGTCCCACGTCACGTTGCTCTGCGGCTCCACCTTTGGTCGTCACACGTGCTCCATGATCTGTGGCCAGGCTGTGCGTCACGTCCAGCTCCTCTCCTTCCGGTAATTGTATCTTTGAATGGGTGAAAAACAAGTTTTAGAAAAACTGGTCGAGAGAATAGATATACATCTCAATCCATCCCCATGCCTGAGTAGGTGGGGGATAGGTTCATCGGTCACAGTCAGAGGTCGTCACTAATGGAGTCTGGAGAAGGGCATTGCATATTGAATTTATAGGCTGGCTTGGTATTCATTCGTGACATATGATAAGAGAAATTTGGCTTTTGTACACAATGTATTACGTTACAAAAAAATCGAGTCCTTATGTAGAGACTCGTTCTTCCCTTTAACCCAAGTATCGACAAACTTACATTTCCCTTCGGGGTCGACTGATGCTTGTAAGCGGGGCGTTCTCGTCATGAAGAAGGGGGAAGGGGCGGATGTAAAACATGGCTTTCCAGGGGAATGACCGTTAATCGAGGTCCTCAAATTACATTTCGTGGGTAGCTGCATGGGTCTGGGGTTGATTGGGAGAAGTGGGGTACTCTGGGCGCCCGCACTTAGGTGCGAGGGGGTGGGGCAATCGGGGCACTGGGGATCGCATTTCTAAGACAGAAGACCATTGACGTTAGAGTTCCCTTTATAACAGGCCAGATTAGGGGACATCCGTCGTCTTACCTGTCTTTTCCTTTATTACC